>NW_028327181.1:26433465-27662953 GCF_987537825.1 Furipterus horrens | reverse complement strand
GAATTCATTAATCCATACAATTGATGCTTAGATTTAAAGAACTTTATAATTATTAAGAAGCATGGAATAAATACTTATCATTTTACTTATAAAAATAATATAACTTATCTATCTAGGTAAGTATAATTTCCTTCAATAAATTACTTTAAGAGAGACACTACCACTGTTGTTAAAATACATTCATTACTCATCTGTACCCAGAATTCCTCTTTTTGCATCTTGTGTGCCTGTTTGACATATTTCCAGATGCTATCTGTGGACCTATGCTTGTCACACAGCAGCAATGATCTCAATACACAATTGGTCCTCTTTCCTTACATTATCAGACAAAAATGGCTCCAGATAAGCTGTCCATTTCTTTTTTCCTTCTTATGGCACTCGTCCTTCAAAATTTAATTGGCTTAGGTCCAACAATTCTTTATAGTGCGTCAGATCATTCCATTACATTGTGATATATTTGGCAATCAGTGCATATCAGCAGGTTCCCGCAGAAACCACATTACTTAATATTAGCCTTCCTATGGAACTTTTGGAGATATTTTTATTGCTCTGATGGATGATTGATACCACTTGCTTTGAATTTTTTTCTGATATAAAATTATAGTATTCTGCTTTCTATAGTAGGACATGAGGACTTGCTCGCCTGTTCTCCCTGTCATTTATAAGAACTGCCACTGTACCCTTCCCTCAAATGATGGTCAAAGTTCTGGATCATTCTGGGGTGGTAACATAAACCACCTGCATTCCAGGCATTGCCAGACACATATTTTTTTCCTCTGTTCCACTCTCATTTAAGGTTCATTTGCAGGAAGAGTTATTTATACTGATCATATAATTAATCTACTGTTAGAGATAAACTAAGACAACTGCATGTTTTGACTTGCGATCAAGTTATTCTTATTGTAATTCTCTTTGGTATTATTACCTAAGTCATTGTAAGCTATCAGCAAAAGAAACAGATAGAAAAGTTGTTTCCTATGGAAGGCACTCTTAAGGAAAGTGCCCACTGAAATTCTGACTCACTCTGAGCTCCCTGTTTTCCAGGGACTGGCACTCATTCTCCCACTTTGTGGGCACCGCATTCCATTCACGGGCACTTGTATGTTGCCCATTGTATGGGAGAGGTAATTACGACTTATAGAAACTATGTAATTAGCTCAAGTAACCAGGTGGATCTCAATCTCAGGTCTCTCTGACTTTAGAGTCTGTGCCCTGAGGAGCTGGTGAGAAACTGCCGAGTTTTCCAATAGACTTCACTGCTGAGAAAAGCTGTGTTTCCTCTGAGAAATGGGCTCACTTTTTCTTTGCCAACTACTCACCTGTAATAAAAGCACTTCTTTATTTCCTTAGACTAATAATACAGAGCCAAATGTGCCACCCACTGTTCACATTCATGTTTGTAGGTAGTTTTATTTTACTTCTCACCCTTAGTTTTTCTTCACACATATTTTCTTGTATATTGATTTTATTATGCTGTAGAGTATATACTTCTGTATATTGTCACAAATCCAGTTTGATAATTATAGTTTACACATTTACTCCCCTGTACCAGCGTCTATCTTGTAGATGAGAGCTCTGGTTTATAGAGTGTAATCTACATATGCAAGTTACCCAGCCAGTAAGGAACGGGAAGAGTCTGTGACATCAGTTGTTGCCTGGCAGAGCGCAGCCTACCTCTGTAGCATTCCTGTGGCAGGCAGTGTTTTCTAAACACTGTTATCTAGTACACTAGGGCCTGAGATGTAATAGATGCTCATAAAAAGTAATTTTTTAAGTGGTCTGTAGTTAAATATGTTGGCCAAATTGTGAATAACATATCTCACTCTTGGGGAGTCTCAACAAATTAATATTTTAAACTCTCCGTGAATCCCAGCAGTAAATAAACCTATTAAATAAATTTACAAAACTCTGGATTAAAATGGTATTTTATAGTTTATTTGGCCCAGAACACATTTTTTTTCCTTTTCATTTAAAATACCTATTAACATCTTTCTGGAAATTGCTATTTTAAAAAGCACAGCTTGGAACATGTTGGTAAATGGAATAAAAATGTCAAAATAAATGTGAGCCACAACTAAATGCTCATCTGAGCTCTCTGCTAACAGCAGCGTGACCTTCATCCAGTCACTTAACCTATTTAGGTCATAAGTTCATCCTGTGTTAAATTATAGTTTTGAACTAGATGCTCTTGAATGCTCCTCTCAGTGATAACATTTTTGATGTCTGACTCTTAAGTGCAATCTCATTTGAGGAAGGCTCAAGTATATACTTAGGTTTGAGGGTTAACATAGCCTCCAGAAGTGTTTTGATTTGAGAGTAAGCTCAAAACCACTGAAGATTTAGTTCCTCAATATATATTAGGGTAGCACTTCAACAGCATAAAAAAAGAAGGATATCATAGTCTAATTACAGGAATGGGGAGTCAGGAGTACGGAAGAAGGAATATAAGAAGCAGCATAGAATCCTCCTTCTTTCAAATGAAAAAGCAAGCACAGGTCCTTGGGCAGAACTTTCAGCTTCAAACAGGAGATAAAAAGGAGGATATTTATCAGACAATAAACTGACTTTTTATTGAAGACTGGAAATTAAAGTTATCTACATTTCTTTCGTTTCCTATTTATAATATTCTCCAGGTATAGAAAGCTCATAGGAAAAAACATATAAGACATAAAAATGTTGATGTCCATTGTAAAGCTAAGAAAAATCACATCACATTTTATGTTAGGCTTTTAAAATGGGGAAAATAATTACACCTCAAATTGAGAACATTGTTTGACTGTAATATCTCTTTTCAAATAGGTTCTACTAATTCTAGATTTAGAAAATGAAAATGTGTTCATAGAAATCATCAGAGCAGGACAGATGGAATAAGGTATTTGAAAAATCTTAAAGCTACATTTGAATTGTCATCTTCAGTTCTACATATTTGACACATATTATTAAAAGCCTTTCTCTAGCACTGTTTTATACCACCTTCTGAAAGAACACAGGGGATTATTAACTGTCCTTGATTTTCTCTGAGGACTGAATAAAGGGAAGAGAGATGTCAACAGCAGCAGGAAGGAACGAAGTTAGATATTAAATGAACTGACATGTTAATTAAGTTATGCAACCGGTTTCCAAGGATGCCTTGACTACTGCAGATTTAACATACACATGATCTCCTAGATGTCTTCTATTTTTATAATTCATTTTTAGACTGAGTTTACAATAGGACCCAGAAAGTCTCTTTCTTTTTCCTTTAGTTTTCTTTTCAACATGAAATGCCTATTTAGGTCTTTGCCCAAATCCCAGCAATTCTTTGAGGTGCACACAGATCTTTCATACACACACACGCACACACACACACACACACAGACACGTGTGCATATATATATATATATATATATATATATATATGATTCTTTGCATCATGTAGCACTTTATTATATATTTCACTTTCGTCTACTCATCAATAATATATGCTTTGGTACTTTATTGTATGAATATGTAAATAATGTGTAAAAGGCTACAGCACTGCCTTATTAGTTAATTGCTAGGTATGATTTGTCTTGCCAAATGTATGAAATCTCTTTCAAATTAATTCAACAAAGAATGCATCTGCTCTACATGCTGCATACTGAAGGGATCATAATGCTAAAGAAAATGCCACCGTGGATCTCAAGGAGCTTAGTGGCACGTGGGGAGTGGCATTCATGTACCTGATTGGAACACAAAGCAGCCTGGGACATGCGTAGAGAAGAAAGGAAGGAAGGTAATTTCTGTGGGTGAGGGAAAGCTTCATGCAGACTGATTAAAAGCCCTACAAGGCATGGAACACAGTGGGCACTCATAGCATATATTTGGTTGCATGAACAAATGCAGATATAAATATATTTTGACAAAGACGTAAAGGAAGTGAATTTTAAAAGGAAGGATGAACATGAGCATTAAGTAACAAGGTGTCTATTTAATGAGGTTTTATGCAAAGGGAACATAAAGAAGCTAATTTTGGAAAAGTAGGTAGAAACAAGATAGTTGAGCCCTTAAATAGCATAATATGTGGTGTAACCTTTATTCTGTAAACAGTGAAAGCAAGGTAAACTTTGAGTAGAGAAACAATATAATCAAGATTCTTAGTGTCAGTATTTTTATATCATGAGCCTTATAATACATGTAATTATATAGTAGCTGCTCACTAATGCCTGAATTGCTCTTTGAGATCTAATAAAAAGAAAGGACAATGTTTTCAATAGAAAATACAAAAATCACACTATTTATAACACTGATATAAGAGCAATCTCACGCTGTATGGAAGGCTATGGAAGCCCAGTGAGGTTCAGCAAGAGCTGGGACCAGAACCCAGGTCTCTTGCTCAGACCCAGCACTACCCCCTGAGTGCATTAGGCACCCTAGTGTCCTTCCATGATGATGGGCTCTGCCCCCACACAGGCTTCCAGGCAAGGAGAATCTCTTATTTCATTTGAAAGGATGGAGTGCTTCCAGTTTTCAAATTTAGACAACCCTCAAGAGAAGCCTGGGTCAATATTTACATCTCAGGTATCAAGTTCTCTGTGTTTAAGCTGAATCTCTCAGATGAAGCTTAAGACCATTTGATGAGAAACTAAAACTTGAATTTGAAAATTGACCTTCATCAAATTTTAATTATACATCTTTAAAACATCAGTGGTTAAGAATGATGAGAATCAAAGGATGTTTATTGCATGTCACGCATCTGCGAGGCAGTGCGCTGGGGTCAGTGGAGAAGCTTTGAAGTAGAATTGTCCAGGCATGAACACGACTCTGCTGCTTCAGGTCCATTTGTTCTTGAAGGAGCTATTTCCCTCCATTAATCGCTTTCCTTGTCTATAAAATGACAATAATAAAACCTACTCTCCAGTATAGAAGCTGGGTTTCCTTGCCAGTTAAAAGTAGTCAAGACAGGTCTGTGCTCTCAAAGAATTTGCCACCTAGTTAGGGAGACATGGCTGGAGCATGCAAAAAGTTAATTAGTAACAAAAGATTAACATAACAATTTCAGGCCACAATAGAAAGGGTGTCACAAGGCTGTATAAGATGAATTGCCCCATGAATTCTTTACACAGTAAGATTTCAAAGAAAGGAGAAATCATTTAAGATTGGGCAGTCTTCCAAATTCATCAACCCCCCTTTTTAACACCCTTACACGTAGGAACCCCTCCTGCACCCAGAGGGGCTCCCCGGGATGCTCGTAGCCCATGTAGGATTCCAGCCTCATCTTGAGAACAGCTGGCATTCTACCTGACCTTTCCCCTAGGTGGGTACATTATCTCATTTCCCCTGATACCAAAGCCATGTTCATGCTAGTATCCCCCCAGAATACCTAGAACATAAAATTTTGTTCCATTAATATTACATAACAGGCCTTATTTTATTGCAAATGGCAAAAATGCAACTGAACTCATTCCAGCATTTTTAAATTGAATGTATTAGCTCAATGACTGAAAAAAACCCAGAGGTGGTGTGCCTGCCTCCAGGTCCCACTGCGTGCTTGGGGCCGAGTGAGTGCGTCAGGACTGTCTCTCCATCCCTTTGATCTGCTTTGTCGCTGCTGTGGGGCAGGTGGTGGTGGTTTTCCCCAGGCTTGCTCTCTCTATAAGGCCTGGCACACCATGGTTCCAAGCATCACAACAGCCAGCGACCCCAGAGAAACAGCACCAGCCATTTCCCCAGGATCAGGCCCAGTCCCTTCCAGGACAGCATGGCTGGGGGAGTGGGAACATGCAAATGACCATTTCTTCAGATCATGGGGAGAGGCATTTCCCAAGGGAAAAGATTCAGGACTGAGAAAACTGTGGAGCATGTCCACTTCATGGTTAATTCTGAGCACATTAATATTTTCTATCCTGATAGAGGTAGAAGAAAACATACAAAGAAAGATGTGCTTTAGTGACTCTGCATACCAGCTCATGTGTGTGTGTGTGTGAGAGCATGTGCACATGTGAGCATGTGTGTGAGAGCGTGTGTGTGTGTGTGGCTGTGTGTGTGTGTGGCTGATGGAGAGCACCAGGTTTGGTGTGCAACTATCCCCCTGACAGAAGACTCATCTCAAGCTTCAAAGTCCTTCTACTGGGGAAACGATGTGATAAACACATCACAGTGTTTTTTTATTGTTTCTCTAATCTCCTGCCATATGATAAAGAAATTTGAGGCTTGAATTTTGCCAGGACTGTGAGAAATCTCTGTGTATTTCCATGTGTCCATCACCACAGCCTGGCCATTAAGCTCCCAAGGACACATGAAGCAGACCTGGGCCATGGGGAGGGAAGCGCAGGATGCCAGCCATGCCCCCCGCCCACCCAGAGCTGCACCCCGATCCTGGCATCTGCTTGACAGACATGCTGGGGCCTGTCTAGGATTGTGCTGCTGTTCAATTTCTTGGCCAAAATACTATTTTGCTTTTGGCCCAAGGTATGATTTTAAAAATGGATGCCTAGTCCATAGTGAACCACAGAGTTCAAGGTGGGCTCAAAGTCTTTCTGGGTCAGTGAGGCAGAACAAGTCTCAGAAGTGAGGGGCCTCAGAAGCCCGGGGGACTGCCCACGATCAGCAGAAAGGCCCGCAGGCAGGCAGGGCAGGGCCCGATGCAGCTGCGAGGCGTCTCAGTGCCCACGTGCGGGCTGGCAGGAGCACTGGGACCTGGCACCTGGAGAGGCCCTGCAGCTGGAAGACAGCTTGTCCTGCTCCCGCCCTCCTGGCTGGAGATGCCATAACTGATACTGTGGGAGAGGGGATGTACTTTTTACAGGGGTGCGGACCACCTAGGGCCAGAGGGCAGGGGTCCTCCAAACCAGGGGAAGGGCCTGGCAGGAGGCGCTAGGCGTGAGCACCATGAAGTGCATCTGGGGGAATAGCTGGAGCTGAGGGAGAGGGGAGGGCCTTCGTGGAAGGCCGCATCACAGGGGTCTTGTGAGGGCACCTGTTCCTTCTGGCAGACACTGCGGAGCAAAGGGCCAGCTCCCTCCGGGGACGCCCAGTGCACTGTTTTGTCTGGGAGAATTCTACTTTCTGTGGTCCAGCCTTACAGGCAGGTCCTGCCAGAGCCGAGGTGCAGGCCTCCCTCTAGAGGCTGTTGTGGGAGCAGAACGGCTGAGCTGCGGGCAGGCTTGTCCCTTCCCTGGCCTGCCCAGGAGGCACTGTGGGGGACCCGGGCGGTCCAGGGCCAACCAAGACATGACCCTTTGATTCCAAGGCACTCTCAGCAGAGGAAGGGGGCCAAGAAACAACGGGTAGAGACAGGAGTGAAATAGAAGGCTTTTGCACTCTGGAGAAGCCCCTCCTTGGGGATCCTGGGGGAGGCTTCCCAGAAGACAGGGCACTCCAGTCAAGGCTGAAGGAAGGACAGACTTCCTTGACAGAGCAGAACATTCGGCCCAAGAGAGCGGAGCGCCCCCTTGTGTCTCACTAGAGCGAATACAGCGCTTTGCAAGAAGCGAGAGGTGCTCTCAGATTGCAGGCTGTTCGTGCGCGGAGGAACCGGCATGTGGAGCGCTGGGGGAGGCTGCCCAGAGCGTCACTCGCCTTACTGGCCGGGCCCAGGGCTTCCTCCAGCCTCAGTTTCTGCTTCTAGGAATAAGATTTTTGGCTGGGTGATCAGCAGCATTTGATGTGTGTTTCCAGGATCTGTGTTCTCCATGCTCCTCGGCCTCCCTTTGGGGCTGAGAGGGTTGCTTAGAGAAGTCCCCCGGTCGGGGCCCCGAGGCAGGGATGTTGGGCTTACGTCGCTGATCTTTTCTGTCTATTTGGCATCTTACATGTGTAAGTCAAACGTTGGTGTCTGAACATCAAATATGGGACTATGTGTAAATACACTTATTTATTCCCTCACCCACTTATGAATTTAACAAGCCTCTATTAAGCCCACACCTTGCAACATTTTCTCGCTAGGTGCTGAGAATTAGAAGAAAATCGGATTCAGTTTCTAAATCACAGAACTTGCGATCTCTCAGGGAGTCACTCAGCTTCAGAATAACCAGGATGCAGTATCTGAGAGGCTTCTGTTAGCTGTCTGCTCAGTATGACAGGACCCCGGGAAAAAAAGGAGTATTAGACCTTCAGGGAAAGCCAGGGAGTGTCAGAGGAAAGCTTTTATATGTATATGTTTTTTTTTTAAATATTTTATTGATTTATTTTAGATAGTGAGGAAGGCAGGAAGAAAGGGAGGGAGAGAAACTTCAATATGAGAGAGAAACATTGATTGGTTGCCTCTCATACACACCATTTCTGGGGACTGAACCCGCAGCCCAGACACGTACCCTGACATGGAATCAAACCAGTGACCTTTTGCTTTGTGAGCGGATGCCCAACCCACTGAGCCACACCGATCAGGATCGGTATATATATACAGTTTTTGAAATTCCCATCCCACCTCCATATAGTTTTCCTTCCCCACCAGTGATATCAGAAGGGCCTGTAGCCCTGCAACCTTGAGCACCGGCTGGAGGAGGGTGCAAGGTCTGGCCGCCACACTGGACACCTGGGCCTCACGTCTCTGGGGGGCTGCTGGGCTGCTACAACACAGGGCAGCCGCAACAGCAGATGCTGTTTCTCACAGTTGTAGAGGCTGAGGAGCTCAAAGACAAAGGTGACAGCGTGGTCAGGTTTGGGGGAGGGCTCCCTTCCCAGCATGCACAGGGCGGCCTCTCCCTGTGTCCTCACCTGACAAGGAGGGAGAGGCGGGGGGTGGGGGGAGCTCTCTGATCTCCTCCTATAAGAGCGCTACTTCCATCATGAGGCCCTCCCCTCACTCCCTCATATAAACCCAGTCACCTCTCAAAGGCCCCAGGTCCACATACCACCCCTATGATGGTGCCTCCCAAATTCATGGAAAACATAGGCATTGGGGAAAGACGCATACCCAGCAGCCTCTCCGACTCTAAAACTGCTGACTTGTGTTTTCTAATACACTGTTGCGAGCAGTTTCCACCAAAAGCCAGGTGAGGCCCCGAGGTGCACACTCTGGTCTCCACGACACACCCTGCCCTGACTCCCGCCCTCCTGCCTCTGTCTCAAGTGAGGAGCAGCATGAGTTTGGCTCCATGCTGAGGCCCCAGCTGCTAGACCAGAGCTTGGCAGGTACTCAAAGCCCTCAGTGAGTGATAATAAATGACCAAATACCTGAAGGGATGGACCCCTGCAAGGTGTCCGAAGGACGGAAGCAGTGACGTTTTCATGGGCTTCATAGTCACGGCTCTCCATCTTCAAGGGGCTCAAAGGCCCACAGTAGCCTCTGGGAGCAGACAGGAGCACAGTGGGGCAGGTGCTTTGCAGGGCAGGGAGGGGCTGTTTAGTGAAATATGTGAATATGCAATTCCAGGCCTGTGGGTGTCTTATCAACCAATCCTCCGGTCTCAGGCAGTATTAGCCCTAACACATTCCACAGGGTAGTGGAGGGCCTGTGCTCAAATAAGACCTTTTCACAAGAACATGGAAAGGGCTTCTTGTGCGTATAAAGTTGTCGGCATTCTGTGGCATCTACCCCCCCACCCCCCCCACCCCCGCCCGCACAGCAGCCTCGGGGGCATTCTTTAGGAACTTGTTAGAGATAAAGGGCCGCAGGCCCCAGCCAAGACCTACGGAAGCAAAGGCTGCATTTAGACAAAAGCCTGCAAGGTGGGCACTTAGAGAGGCATTTCCCTGTGGTCTGGTTGGAGGTGATTCAAGGTCAACTGTAGGTGTCCGGCTGTGTGTCTGGCTGGGGTGCTGTAGCGGCACCTGCGCATGGTCAGTGGCTCTAGGTGCAGGTGGGTGGGGTGGGCAGGGTGGGTGAGGACCCTATTTAAGATCCAAGATGGGTTTCCCCTCCTTGCCATTCTTCTGCTCACACTCACTGGCAGCTGTGCTCTCTGACACTTCCAGTGAGATGTTCGCCTTCCTCTCAAATTAATTCTGTAACACTGTTTTGCTAACATGGTTGAAGTTCAAAAGGCATTCCCAATGAGCTGCTTCATTAAGAGGGAAGAGTAGAGGCTCCCTTTCTGTCCTCCCAGAGGGCATGCCAGTGTGTCTCCACGTTTTCCCAGAGCCAAGGCAGACCTTGCAGCAGGCTGGGGCAGGTCAGCATGCAGGAGGGGGTGGGGCCCCAGAGACCTTCCAGTTCATTTCCAAAGGGAGGGGCTATTGAGCTGATGAAATCCCAGGATGATGCCCGTGTGAGGGATCAGACCTGAGCCAGGTCTGCCTGCCCAGGGCTTCCAGCTGCAGCTGTCGTGACACGTGGCTGGACTGTCCTTCTCAGCAGTCCCTTCCTCTTCACCCGAGGACATGTTCAGAGTATGTCAGTTAGATTATTTTACTTTCTCCTATTCACAAGGGGAATTTGAAAAGAAATCAGACTGGAGATTGGAGTTAAATTTACTAATTCAAAGATTAAATTAAGGCTTAGAAATCATCTTAAATACCACTTACCTCAGTTGTCTGTCAGAAAGGGGGGCCCTCTCTACAGCATCCCCCCCATTGCCGATGTGTGACCTGGAACACTCTGTAATGGCATAGCTCGACCGTGAGCTCTGTTGGGTCACGTGGTCATTTTTTTCCTTCTGTTGGGCTGAATTATTCTCCCCTGACTTGCACTAGCACAAATGTGTGTCAGAAGTATCTGCTATGACATAGGAAATACTCTTGCTGACAGCAAATGTCTCCATTCAGAGGCAGGGGCAGGAGAGCGTTTCAGGCAGGCGACATGCATGTGGAACATTAGGTGAGACCAGGTGAGCAAGGAGGAAGGAATAAGAGGGGGAACAAGCATGAATTTTCAGGGAAACGCAGGGAGACCACTCCCCAGTTAAGAGGCTTTATTTGACTCGGGGCTTCTCTGAAATCTATCATTCGTAACTCTGCGAAAAGTGTGTGCTTTGTAATCCCAAGCAGGGAACGAAGAACATGGAATGAAGGATGTGTGTGTGGTTGTTGTGGGGGCCATCTGCTGAGAGATTTCTGGTTTCCTGCATGAAGTTTGGAGTGGGCCAGGGCTATTACAATCCACGGGCACAGAGCGCCCTCTTGTGTCTCACTGGAGCAAACGGCTCTGTGAAAGAATCGAGCTAAGAAACTGCCCTTGATGGATCATGGATGTTGGATTAGAGGTGATTTCAAGGGTTACCTACTTCCTTCGCTGCATAGAAAAGGAACGAGGGACCTGAACAGGAGGAACGGGGGAGCAGAGGTAAAATGTACATTTCTGAACTTCCAAATCCTGTTGCCTATAATTTCATTTCTTGGTATATTCAGGCACTGGCTAATGAGTGAATCATGTGCCTTAGTGGTAGGTTGTCATGGCTGGTTTGCACAAAGACCCTCTCATTCCTTCACCCCTGCGTTCATTTCATCGGGTCCTCGTTCTGTGCTCCAATCACGGCACACAGGCAGTGTGTCTTCTCCACTTCTCTGGATGATCTAGTGTGAAGGGTACATAGGGCTTTAGCTGTTGTCCAGTTAGGTAAGTGATGCTCTCTGATGTTTTGTTGTTGCTATGTGTGGCAGCCAGCACCATGTTGTTGAGATCATGCATGTAGCCCTATGGGGATCAAGTTCATTGCTTCTCACAGCTGCACTGTGCTGTGTGTGTCCACGCTGGTTGCCTCTCCGCCACCCTATGGGCGTGCCCCGTGACGTTTCCAGGTCCCTTCCCTACAACACTGAAGTAGACACTGTTCCAAGTGTCAGCTCAAAAAAACCTGTGCTAACCAGTGGGCCGGGCTGATATACACTCAGAAGTGAAATTGCTGGGTGAATTTACTTCATGAAAATGTTGCCAGATTGCTCCCTTCAATAACTGCTGCTACATATTTTCTCATATGTCCTGTATCCCCGACACCGCTTGACAATATCCAGTTTTCCAATCTTTGCCAGTCAAAGGTTGTGTGAAATGGTGTTATTTCCTTTTCTTATCATTATCTGATTGCTCATGAGCTGAGGATCTCTTCCTGTGGTGGATGGCCATTTGAATTTCATCTGTAAATTATCTGTTCATATATTTGACCTATACTCCATTATGATTCTTTTCTTTTTCTTAATGATTTGAAAAATTTATTTGTAGAAACAAAGTATCAATTCCTTGGGTCTTTTTAGGCATTGCAAATATCTTTTCCCAATAAGTCAAAAAAATTAAAACATGTCCCATGTCTTCTTCATTGGAAAGAAATCCTAACTCTGGTCAAGACAGGTGTAGGTGGACATGCTTCACCTCCTCGCACAACCACAGAATTACAACTAAAGCTCAAAACAAATAACACCCAGAACTGTCAGAAAATCGAACTGTATGGAAATCCAACAACCAAGGATTTAAAGAAGCCACATTCATCCAGATGCACAGGCGGGGCAGAAACATGGAGATGGGTGGAGAGGCAGGAGACTCAGCAGCAGTGGCGGAACAGGTGATACCACAGTCAGGTGTGATGGATAAAAACTGGGAGGATCACCTTGGTAAGGAGCAATCCTAGCCCTAGGCCAGACCGCATAGCCCAGGATTGCTGCACTGGAGGATAAATCCCCATAACTTCTGGCTATAAAAACTAGAGGGGGTTGGGGCAGTGGAAGAAACTGCCAGATTTTCAGGATACCCCACTTAAAGGGCCCACATGGTCTTAGAATATACAAAACCCACCCACTCTGGGATTCAGCACTAGGGCAACAGCTGGAAGGGCACCAGTCACACATGAGGAGTGAGTGAAGTGACTGGAAATGGGGCAAGTGCTGGGCAAACCTCCATAAACCAGTCAATGGCACTGTCCCCTCTCTGAGCACTTTCCACACACAGAGCCACACAGCAATGAAGTGGGTTGCTCCACCCTGGAACTTACCTAGGGCTCTGCCCCACACATTTAACAGGTGCCTTTTCTACAATAGGCTGCGCTAGCAAGACAGGGAGTCAAAGCAGCTCTACCCAATACAGAGAAACAAGCACACGGGGGCTGCCAAATTAAGGAGACAAAGAAATATGGCCCAAGTGAAAGAACAGAAGAAAACACCAGAAAAAGAACTAAATGTAATGGAGATAACCAATCTTTCAGATGCAGAGTTCAAAACACTCATGATCAGGATGCTTAAAGAACTCAATGAGTACAGCAACAATGTAAAGGAAGAAATGAAGGCTATACTAAGTTAGACAAAGAAACATTTACAGGGAACCAACAGTGAAGGGGAGGAAACTTGGATTCAAATCAATTATTTGGAACATAAGGAATAAATAAACATTTGACCAGAACAGCAGGAAGAAACTAGAATTTTTAAAAATGAAGGTAGTATAAGAAACCTCTGGGACATCTCCAAATGTACCAACATTGGACTCATAGGGATGACAGAAGGAAAAGATAAAGAGCATGAAATTGATAACTTATTTGAAAAAAATGAAAGAAAACTTCCCTAAAGTGGTGAAGGAAATAGACATACTAGTCCAGGAAGCACAGAGTCCCAAACAAGCTAGACCCAAAGAGGACCACACAATGTCACATAATAATTAAAATGCCAAAGGTTAAAGATAAAGAGAGAATTTTAAAAGCAGCAAGAGAAAAGCAGAGAGTTACCTACAAAGGAGTTCCCATAAGACTGTCACCCAATTTCGTGAAAGAAACTTTGCAGGTAAGAAGGCACTGGTGAGAATTCAAAGTAATGAAAACCAAGGACCTATAACCTAGTTTACTCTACCCAGCAAAGCTATCATTTAGAATGGAAAGGCAGATAAAGTGCTCTCCAGACAAGGTAAAGCTAAAGGAATTCCTCATCACCAAGCCATTATTACATGAAGTGTTAAACTGACTTATTTAAGAGAAAGAAGATCAAAAACTATGAACATCAAAATGACAACAAACTCACAACTATCAACAACTGAACTCACAAAAAACAAACTAAGCAAACAACCAGGACAGGAACAGAATCATACATATGGAGATTATTTGGGAGGTTATCAGCTGGGAGGGGAAAGGGAGAAAATGGGGGAAAGGGTACAGGGATTAAGAAGTACAAATTGGTAGGTACAGAATAGACAGGATTAGTTGGAGAAGCCAAAGAACTTATATGCACGACCCATGGACATGAATTAAGGGGTGATTGCTGGAGGGAAGGGGCATACTGGGAAGATGGGGGCAAAGGGGAAAGATTAGGACAACTCTAATAGCATAATCAATAAAATATATTTTAAAAAGAAATCCTTAGTTCTGACATGCTGAGAATTTATTTGTAGAAACAAAGTATTAATTCATTGGATTTTTTAATGCATTGCAAATCTCACCTTTCAATAAGTCAACTGTTTTTAAAACATCTCTCATGTTTTCTTCATTGAAAAGATTCTTAATTCTGACATACTCAAAGTCATCATTTTTCCTTTTTTTTTTTTTTTTTGCTTTTGAACTTATTTACAAAAAAATTAGGAAATTGCCCCCCAGTTTTAGTTTACAAAGACATTCTCTGACATTTCCCTCTATTGATCATATAATTTCACTTTTTATATTTCAGTTTTTAAATCATTCAGAATCCAGCTTTGCAAGTGGCCTTAGGTAGGCTCTTCCTTATTTTATGCTCAATTTCAGACTACTGTCTACTTTGCCCCAACACAAGCTCTCACTTCAGGGAAACTGAGGGCAGATTTGTAAGGCTTGAGCTTGACTCCCTGTGCCCAGCTCCCTGAGTGGCAGGAATGATTCCAGAAATTTTTTCTTGGGAATGACAAAATACAGAATCTCTTCCACATACCCAGAGCATTCTCAGCGTTGCTGATGCCCAGACAGAGGGCAACCTGAAAAAGGCTCCTGTAGCTATATAGCAGGCTGGGAAGTTGACCTTGACCCGTCTCCTTAGTGTCAAACTTGTGAATCCAGGACACAGATAGAGACTGGCTCTGGGTGACCAGAAACCAGTGGTTTTGCAGGGTTCTCTCGGAAAGAAGACATAAGCCACCTGTTGTAGGAGGTCTAATAGGGGAGAGCAGAGTAAGTCACCTCCAGCCCCAAAGCAACCATCTCTACTTCATCATGAATTCTTTGCCTTCACTATCTTTTAAACATTGTGCCACTAGTAATCAATCAGAACTGACATAAAACTTGAAATCCACTTTCTTTAGATTTGCACCTTCTTGAAGGAAGAGAATGAGGTAAAGTTTATGTGTCCAGATGCGAAAGATTATGAGAGTCAGTTTTTTTAATGCATGTCTACCTGAAGGCTGATTTGAGAGTCATTTAGTGTATCTGAACCTCAATATCTTCATGATGGCAATAATGATGAAGATGATGATGATGATGATAGCTGGCAATTGCACGTGGTTTTAGAAAGGTGAGCCAGTGAACACAAGAGCTTTGAAGGTCTATGTAGCACAGAGAAGTAGAGAGATAAAATTATTTGTCCCAGAAATGACCCTTTCATCAAAAATTTGAGTCATTAGATAGAAAGACTTTTGGTATAAGGAAAAGGGTGCAAATTACTTGGAAAAGTTGTATAATTAGACAAAATTAGACAATTTAATCACCAAAGGTATACAAGTATTGACTTGAAAGGATGTCTACAAAATAGTAAGTAAATAAAGTAGAAAATATTATATATTTCATCGACCTGTCAATAAATTTAAAAACCTAGAAATGTGCACAGATTTTATATACACTTACACACACAAAGAATAAATTATGGAAGACTATACAGTATATTTTTAAAATTCTAAAAAGTAATTATGTCATTGTAGATGGGAGAGGCAGAGACTACAGAGACTATGCATTTTACATTAGATTTTTTTCTTAATTCTCACCCAAGGATTTGTTTATTGATTTGAGATAGAAGGACAGAGAAAGAGAGAGAGAAGCATCAATGTGGGAACAAAATATTGATCAATTGCCTGCCTTACGCACCCAGACCGGAGATCGAACCCACAACCTAGGTAGGTGCCCTGACGGGGAATTGATCCATCAGCCTTCTGGTGTAAAGAATGATGCTCCAACCAACTGACCCACCCAGCCAGGACTACATTAGATATTTTAACATATTTTTCAAGATATTTTAATGAATATGCATTAGGTTCATAATTTAAATCACTGAAGAAGTAGACAAAGTGACAACAGGAGGATTGGGGTTTTGGAGGCAGATTTAATGGTTGCCAGCTTTTTCCAGTTCTCACATGGATTTAGGAATCCCAGAGGCATCCCTGCTTTTTGGGAGCCCAGTCCTCCCAGGCCTTGGCTTCCTGCCCTCAACAGTTCTTTAAGGCAAAAAGTGCCTCAGCCGCAGGGAAATGGGCAGACCCAGGTGTCCTGGACTTGCCCTAAAGGATCTCCTCTTCATGAAGTGCTTAGAGTCCCGGGGCAGGGGGTCATGATTTTTCTGGGTCTCAGGTGTGCGAGGCAGTACGGCCCATTAAGCAGTCTGTGTGAGCTCACAGGGTGTCCAGCTTCAGAGCAGAACCGCCTGCAGCAGAGAGCAGTAAGCCAGGGCCCTCCGTGTGGCTCTGCACCCCTGCACAACCCTGCACAGCACCATTCCATCCTCCCAGCGCCTTTTACAGCTGCCATCTCTTCTTTATAGAGGTGTAAGAACAATAAAGGACTCATCTGTTCCACAACCTTGCCCGCGCTGTGTCTTTATTAAGGCGAAGGCTCTGAGACCCAAGGAAGCTCTGCCCGGGCCAAGTCTTCGGAGAAACTCGGCTCCTGTATGACCTGGCAATAAAAGGCGGTGAGCATGTAGCAGACTGCCAAACCGATCCCAACAAAGTCATGGGAATATTGATCCTGCGGTCATCTCTGATATCTGTCCGCGTCAACGTTTTTCATCCTTGCAGCTACTTTGAGAGAGAGAGAGAGAGGAGACATGCCTGCCGGATTCCGCCGTTCTGACAAAATGCAGCTCAGGCTGGCAGGAGGGGGCGGGGGCACTTGAGAGGCTCACGGGTGATGTCCACTCACTGCTTCTTCCTCTGTGCTCTCGACATCCCTGTGCTGAAGTATTTCTCGGAGGGACCGTCGGGACAGGAGCTGAGGGGGTCTGAAAGGACAGCGAAGGTGTGCAGCCGCGGGCGGGTTCAGTGCAGCTTGGTTCCTCGTCTCCGTGCGGCGCTGTTGACAGTTTTGGGAATGGGGCTAGAAGATGGGGCTTCAGCTGTGTTTCTCACTATACCAGCATTGAAAAGTGCTTAAAAGCTTGTATTGCAAAAGGATTGGATAATAAGAAATGATCATGAGTAGGTCCAGGTTGATTATGTCTCCCGTTTTTGCAGGAGGCAATAAACGAATTAGATAAACAGAAAGAGTGTCCTATTCCCGAACCGAGCTAATCTTGCCGGCTTCCTCGGGATCCTGGGTTTGAGAGTCCTGACTAGCTGGTGGGACCCTCTCCTTTCCCGCCACTCAGCGTCCTGTTCCCAGCACCTGCACTGAAGGATCTCTGGCCTGGTGGCGAGAGTCTGTGTAACCTTCCCCTGTGGGTGAGGGCACTGACTTTCTTCTCCACCTAAAGGGGAACTGAAGCACAGAGAAGTTTAACAAATGAACACCATACATATACTTAAAGTATGGTTACTGGAACTTTGAGGCTCCTAGGAGCCAAAGTGAAGAGTGGGGGCACCAGAAAAGCAAAAATATGAACAGGAAAGGACTCCATAGATCTTCTTCTTACGCTAACACGATGCACAAATTCTTCATTTAACATCTCAGGCCAGATGTCAGGGAAGCAACGTTGCTCTTTGAAAAATGGAAGATTATCATTTGAAATGAGTTCTAGAAGGATATAGATGTATCAAGGAGATTTGCATATTGAGAGAAAGGAATGTGATTGACTTATTCCGCAGGGCCCCATGGGCTCTCTGAAGATTGAACAAGCTCTCCTGGCAAATAATGAATGAGATTCCCATTACTGGAGTTATTCGTGTAGAGAATCGATGGCACGATATGGAAGATAAATTAATATTTAAGAATATATGCTCTGGAATAAGTCAAGCTGCTTTTAAATTCTGACTGTGCTATATACCACCAGTGTGGCCTTGGGTCACTATTTTAAGCCTGGTTCCTTTTTTATTGAGTTTTTTTGGGTGACGTTGCTTAACAAAACCATACAGGTTTCAAGTGTGCACCTCAACAAAACAGCATCTGCCTGCTTCATCGTGCTTCCATCGCCTGAAGTCCCTTTCTATCCCCCTTTATCCGCTCTCTCCCTCTGGCTATCACCTGTTGTTTGTCCAGAAAGTATCCAACCACCTAATATGAAAAATAGACATGTATAGAAGAAAATACAAGAAACATTGTACATAAGATAATGATGCCTCAGCCCCTTCAAAGTCAGCACCTTGGGATCCACACAGTTCTCCCAGTCGCCATCAGCTGCCCCATTGTATTTTTGTGAATCTCATCAATGGTCTGAAATCTTTTCCCTTTCAAAGGTGATTTTAGCTTTGGGAAAAGCCAGAAGTTGCAGGGCACCAAATTTGGGCTACAGGGGGCTGAGTCAGCTGAGGGATTTGATGTTTCACCAAAAAACTCTGCACAAGATGTGATGCATGAGCAGAAGCATTGTCGTGATGAAGCTGCCAATCACCAGTTGCCCAGAGCTGCAGGCTTCTGAATCATCCAAATAGTTTCTGCAGAGCAATGTTCAAGCTTAATGCAAAAATGTGATACAGATTCGTTGCTCTACTTGCTCAGTCATTGTGAATGTGACAGCCACACAGTACACATGTTCACTCAGCAGTGTCTACCGCCCCCACTGACTAGTACAGTGAAGCCATCATTATTCATGCATGTGCATTCCAGTTCACGCTCCTTGGCTGCCAGGTTACATTGATGTTGCACAGACTTTTCATTATACTAACAATGGTTAGAGATTTTTTGGACAGACCTCATATATGTTTATATTATTTTTTGCTTAATTCCTTCACCCTTTTCTTCACCCAGCCCTCCAGCACCCCTCCCTTCTGACAGCTGTCAGTCTGTTCTATGTATCTATGCTTCTGTTTTTATTTTGTTTGTTAAATTATTTTGTTCATTAGATTCCACATATAAGTGTGATTGTATGGTATTTGTCTTTCTCTGACTGGCTTATTTCACCTAGCATAATATTCTCCAGGTCCATTCATGCTGTTGCAAAAGGTAAGATTTCTTCCTTCCTTCCTTCCTTCCTTCCTTCCTTCCTTCCTTCCTTCCTTCCTCTCTCTCTCTCTCTCTCTCTCTCTCTCTCTCTCTCTCTCTCTCTCTCTCTCTCTCTCTTTTTCAGTCGAGTAGTATCCTATTGTTTAAATGAACAACAGCCTTTTTTTTTGCATTTTTTATTCACTTGCCCATTGATGGGCACTTGGGCTGCTTCCATATCCTGGCCACTGCAAACAAAGCTGCAATGGACACAGGGGTGCACCTATTCTTTCAAGTTAGTGTTTTGGGTTCCTTCAGATATCCCCCCAGAATTGAGATCACTGAGTCATATGACAGTTCCATTTTTAGTTTTTTGAGGAAATCCCCGACTGCTTTCCCTAGTGACTGCACCAGTCTGCATTCCCACCCACAGTGCATGAGGGTTCCCTTTTCTCCACATCCTCGCCAGGACGTGTTGTTTGGTGATCACAGCCAGTCTGACAATAAGCCTGGTTCCTTATTCATAAAATGGTTATGGTAATTCATTGCTCTTCTTTTAAGGGAGTTTGTGGATTTTCAGTGAGACAATGTATCTATAATACACAGGTGTTCTTGGGTCAATAAGGGGTTATTTTCATCTCTATTGGTTCACAAAAGCATGTTGAGGGTTAGGGTGCCAGGGCCAGGAGATATTTCCTTTCCCCCCAGTGCTGTGACCCCACACTCACTAGCTGTTTAGTGAGCCGCTGCCATGTAGCCAGCCGGCCCTGAGTACACGGGGTAAGTGAGTGGACATAGTCCTCACTCTTGCGGTCATGGGGCCTAGATTTTACAGTGAGCGTGGGAATGGCAGGAGAAGTTCTGGCTTCAGTTCTAGTGGCAAATCATTGGAATAGCGCCAGGAATCCCCCTCATCTCATACCTTTCCCAGGAGGTCATGGGTCCCTGTGGTTGGATTCTTGTTAGTGAGGACGCTGGCGTTGCTTCTCCTTGACCCCAGAGGCCGACAAGGATGCGTGGTGTTTACAACCTGCTGTGCCCCTGTGCACATCCTTTGTGCCCATCTTTTATTTCAGCGGAGGCCACAGTGAGGAGCTTCTCCGGGGCACAAGCAGAAAGCAGCTCACCTCGGCTGCACCTTCTCTGTGGCCCCAGGGCTTGGCTGTGGCCTGCAGGAAGCTTCTGGCACTCAGATGTTAACCTGGGTGCGGAGTTAGCAAGCCACTGCCACCCGTAATACCTGAGGAGGTGGGGGGGCGCTCTTCCCGCTCCATCCTGCCCCCACCCCACCCCCCGCAGGTGATTCTGAAGGACATTTAAGTGGCTCCTTAGAAGGACTCTGGAGGACTGAAGCTCACCTGCACCTCAGCTTAGACCTGGAGATGAACTCAAGATCTCTCTATTGTATCGGCCTTTCCTCCTTTCATGTTTCACCCTCTCCAGTCTCCACCACCTGAGGTCACTTCCAGAAATAATCTGTCTTTATACAAACCCTCAGCTCAGCTCTGCCTTCCTGGCTGAGACGTACTTCACCCGTCACATCAGTGTCGCAACATTCAAGGTCTCAAATGTGTCTTCGTACTGCACGTCACTCTCTGGTACTTAGAACCCCACTGTTTGTTGAGGGAGAGGATGCATCAGGGGTACATGCCAGGCCCGCGAGGAGGCCCCTCCGCTTGTTCCCGCACACACCGCTCTGTCCTCAGTGCAGACCCGTCTTGTGCTCAGAGGCAGCTCACTCCCTTAGCACCTAACTCTTTTCTGACACACAGTGAATTGTGCTTTTCTAATCAGTAATACTGTATCAGTTCTAAAATGTGGTTTATGCCTTAAAGACTTCCTCCACATTTGATCATCAGGCAATCCCAAGAAGTAAGCAGGGTGGGTGTGAGAACACCCCACAGGTATAAGTCATGAAAAATTCCTTTTGATGTGGTTAACCATATCCACGTTTTCTGTTTTCTCTTTTGAAGGTTTTTACCCCTACGGAAAACTCACAGGAGGATTATGCTGCTATTACCTTTGAATTATTTTAAATGTTTAGTCTTTCATTTATGTCCTTAAGTACCAAGTTCTTTAGTAGCATTTTGAATGACTATCATATTAGGTTTTCTAAAATTAGGACATAATTCACAAACCATAAAATGTACCATTTTGATGTGTATAATTCAGTGGTTTTTAGCATATTCACAAGGAAGTACACCCGTCACCCTTAGTTAAGTCTAGAACATTTTTTGTCACCATTTAAGAAACACATTAGTAGTCACCCCCTACCAGGAGGTCTCTATCTTTCCTTTCCATGACTTTATTTTGCCTGTTCCGGTCTGAGCATTGTGAATCGGTGCGCAATACTCTTTTAGAAATATGAACTGACTTAACTACTTACTGACACAGTGATTTTGGACCAGAATTTTATCCTTTCTGAGCCTGTTTCCCATTTATAAAATGAGAGGATTGGGCTGTATCATGAAGATTGACTCTTGGATTTGTAGGATCTTAGGAAGAAAGGGTTTTAAAGGAGGCCCCAAAAGGCTAAGTCTTCAAAACTTTGAGTGAATGTTGATAGGTGCATTTTTCTAGAGAAGAGGGTAAACATTTAGCAAAACTATAAGAGTCTAGTACCCTCCCCATCACTTAAAAATGAATAACTAACAGACTTGATACTAGAACACCTTTCAAGTTTAAAATTTCATTATTGTCTACATTTCACATATGAGAAAATTGAGTTTTGGGTGTGACCTGCCTACATCCCATGACAGGTAACATAGCACACAGGCACATGTCTGATTCTGGGCCAGTGATTTCTCTAAGTCTCTCCTGTAGCTTTGAAATAATTTGTGCTTTAAAACCAGAAAGATCCTCAAGTCTCATTTTATACACCTAAATATGCAACTAAGACTACTTATGATGCCTGACTGCTGTGGCTCAGTGGATTGAGCGTTGGCCTGCGAGCCAAGAGTCGCTGGTTCAATTCCAAGTCAGGGCACATGACTAGGTTGCACGTCAGGTCCCCAGCTGGGGGCACGAGTGAGAGGCAACCACACAGTGATGTTCTCTCCCTCTTTTTCTCTTTTCCCCTCTCTCTAAAATTAAAATAAATAAACTAATTAATTAATTTAAAAAAGACTACTTATTGCTTAAGAAGAATTATGAGGATTTTAAAACGAGGTCTCAGATATAGTAAACACTCAAAAAATTACTATTTTGTCCTCACTGAACTTATGAGGCAGAATCATGACTATGTGTTTTACATAATACTCCCTTCCCACCCCCGACCCCCCCACACACATATTGCAGAATCCTTTTCTGACCAAGTGAAAACCTAATAGGTTTATTATTTTCTGGCTGAGTTGTGACATTGCTGGGAAGTCTGAGTTCTACTACAGCTTCCTTGAGCCCAGGGCAGGCTTTGGCTCTCCTGACCCATCTCATTGTGCTTGAGTGGGACAACTCCATCATCGTTAGTGAGATCTGAGGGGCTGTGAACATGCTTCCTGCCTGACAGATTGCAGCACACACGCCAACATGGAGTATTTTCTTTTTGCAGATGAAACACCTGGGGTATGTTCAGAAACACGCTTTCATTTGGCCCTTTGAGGATGGGAATGGCAGGGATAACACTTCTCTCTCCTCAGCTCCCTCTGCAGGGGGACATCTGCATCCATCTCATCCAGTGGGAAGGGGGCTGCTTTGCTGGGGAGGGGCATGGAGTGCATCTCAGGGTCACCAGAAAGGGGCTTGGACTGAAGCAGGTCTGCCCTGGTGCGCTCTGGAATGTGCCGGCTCTCGATTTCATGCAGGAAGGATTCCAGGACATGAGTCCATGTGATTTTTGAGAATGCATCTATTAAAGCTGGAGACTTTAAAAAAAGGGGGGGGGGTTAAGATAGAAGAGGCAAGATCACAGCAACAGGAGTGAACCAAGGCAGAGCTGTTTTATGACTCAGTGAAAGGTTATGCAAAAGGAGGGCCCTTGGAGATTCAAGGCGTTGGTCTGGGACAAGCTGCCTCTGCCTGCTGCTCCCCTGGTTGCAAGCCTCATTGAGATCCTTAGAGCTCAGGAGAAAGAGAGCAAAGGTACACACCTGAGGAAGGAAGGAGGGGAGGCGGAGGTGTGCTCAAGGGAGAATGTAAGCACTGGGTCCTTTGTCTTAAGGGTTTTTATTTGTTTTCTAAAAGCAGGAATTTTAGGGGAGGTCTCAGGGGAGAATCTCAATAGAATATTCATTGGCTTTTCAGGAGTGTCCTTTAACATGCTAATTCATCAAAATGAGCATAGACAGGGGTCTGGGCCATTCTCTGGTTCCAGGGTGTCACTGCAGAGGGACCGGACCGGGGCGGTGGTGCTCCAGCAAGGGCTGGAACGTGTAAGTCCTTCTAACTGTCCTTGGTTAGGGAAGACACAACCTTGTGATTTATTATCTGGCTGCAAACTGCTCAGCCTTGTTTAGCTGCGCCAGTTTCCCCACTGCACGTGCCAAGGAGTTTCCCTAGCGTCTTACCCTCCTGCCTCATCAGGAGGGTGGAGGCTGCCCCTAAAACCTCAGGATATGGCCTCAGCTGCCCACCTTGTGGTTCTGACACTTCAGGGAACCAGCATCCATCAACCCTCAGCCCAGGGCCCTCAGCATGATCCTGGTCACGGTGTTGTCCTTGCACTTTCAGCTGCCTGCCCTGACAATGGAGCCATCATGAGCCCAGGCAATGAGAGCTAAATACTACCTTAGGTATGACATGATTACTTTAAATGCCGCCTATAAACAACATGGGTTTATGCATTAGAAAAACCAACTGAACATGACTTTGAATTGTGTCCTGTTAGAAATTAACCACAGTGCTAGTGTTTTACTGTGTGATAGTGGAAAGTGTGTGTAATAAGCCTGTTCCTTTGTCCACATGCCATGAAACTCTGGGCTGGGCTTCTGGTCACCCACATCCCCAGTTGGGGAGATACCTGCATTTATTTTTTCTCAAGGGGTGTTCCACAGAGATCTTAAAATCTTGAGACTAAATGCACCAGAAGAGAATTTAGCAGGTGGCAAAAGCAAGGACAGGAGGTCCAGAAGCTTTAGACAGAACAGGGACAAGCATCCAAACACAGAAAATTGACATTGAAAGTTGCCTGTTTGAAAGACAGGACAGCCTTTGCCTGCTGCAGAGCTAATTATTATGCAAATTTATGCTAATAAACTCTGCCTTGAATGTTGTTGAGAAGCTGCCTTTTCCTGTTAACATAACTGTAATGAGAGGTAAATTTGTAATGCAGATGCCCGAGGTAATATATCCTAAATCACTTTATGGTGTAACAGACTCTCTCTCACCCCACCCATACAAATGTCAATTTAAATTAGGTTTTGCTTTGCATATTTATTGAAGCTTTATTTATTGTTAACATGTACTAAGGACACCCAGCTAAACAGCCCCCATGACTTGTTAGAAGTGGAGTTTAGCAGAGTTGGGGATTGGCGTTTGTTTATCAAGAGATGGTAGAATTTTTTCTTCTCCTAGCTAAAGCCAAACCTTCAGCTTGGATGGTGCCAGAATGCTCCAGAGTCTTCCTTTCCCTCTGAGCTTGCTATCAAATGGGGCTCTTCCGTGAGAGCAGTTCTCTTATGGTCATTACTATGGGCGTTTCTAAGAGTTAGGAGTCACCTCTGCCTTTGTGTGTGGGATACCATCCTGTCATGAGCGTCTGTTCGTGATAGTCTTTCCTGTAAGTCAGGTGGGCATCTGCTCAGCTCGCTGCCTGCTGGGCAGTCCGGCACCGAGGAATAGGCAAGAGTCACACGCAGTAACTGTGCTGTTCACTCAGCTTTTATTGATGCAGGTTCACTCAAAGCAGAACATCAACATGCATTAATATCCTACTCACACTCTAACAATCTAAGAGAATTATAACACACATGCAGAGCAATCAGTGGGGGATAATGAACCCGAGTCCCAGAGTCTCAATCTGCATGTCCAGGAGACAGCAAAGTGGGCAGAGGAGTTGTCAGCATCTTGAAAGGAAGGGTCTCCGGAGCCAGATGGGCAGCAAGGCAGACGAATTCCTCTGTCCAGCAGGGTAGGGCCCTCGAGGGCTGATTCTGAGGGAGATCAGTGTGGCGTGCAGCAGTACTCTGGTGTGCAGAGCTCGGCTGTCTCAGCAGTGGTCTGGAGCCTGCCTCGGTTATACCTGGAAAGTGGTGTATTCCACCCTTCTGGACCTTTTTGATAAATAGCTTGGTACCCCAGATGCCAAGGAGGAAATATGCCCAGGAGCCTATCTATGGGTGGCCCCACTCTTCAGACACCAGACAGCTGTTCTGATCATGTGTGCAGATATCTTGGGTGTGTCTCCTTGGCGTATGTGTCTAGCATGACTTAGGTAGTTTCCCTCTTGAATCAAAGTGTCACAGCTGACTGACAGCCATCTTGGTTGACATGAGTGACTCCACTTTGTTTCATATACTTTACGTGATCTTGACCCGACCAATGCTATTTTATTGGTCCTTCTCTCCACACACCCAAAGCTACCTGAGCTCCCTCCTGCCCACAAGTGGGAGGGGCGTGCAGGTGAGGCAAGGATATCTGTCCCCTTCAGAAATGTACACACATGTGTGTGCTCAAGCACAAGCCCATGCATTCAGGCACATGTAGTCTCACACACCCCTGTCTAAATATTGGGGCTCACACATAGTCTTGGGCCTCCTGCATGCTCACTCAAACCTGTGTGGACTCAGCACCCTCTCTTGTGATAAGCTGTAGTCTGCTAGTCTTGCACACACCCTTGCTTGGTGTTTCCACTTGGGTCCAAACACACACAAGCCTCCCCTTCCTGTGAACCCCAGCGGTGGTCATGCGTAGACCACTCAGCTCTGTCGTGGACAGGAGGTGATGGCACACCTGCAGTGCTGATAGAAGCCTTCCACTTCCAAGTGAGGGGCGGCACTGAACTCTGGGCAGTCCTCTACTTCTGGTTCTGTCACTTTCTGAAAAATGAAGTGTCTATTAGTTTCAGGCATAGGTCAAGCATGTTAATTGCATTTTCCCTTATAGTGACTTTTAATGGAGGTATTATTATTATTATGCCTATTTTGGAGATGGAGACTCTGAGGCTTTGTGGGTTTAAATAAGCTGCATGAGGTTATCTATGTATTATACATGGTAAATAAAATTCAAATATATATTTATCAAGGTCCAAAGCTCATGTTTTTTGTTTTTTAGCATTTCACTGCACCATTCTGCTTCCTAGCTGATATCTTAGTAAATTGGAGTTTTAGTTTCTTCTGTAATTGAAGATGTTGGATTTAATGATTGAAAAACTCTTTGATCCCCCTAGCTCCAAATTATATTATTCTATGATAATGTAGGTAATTAGCTCCTGCTTCTGATCATCTCTTTCCATCTTTCATTGTGAACTAAGTTCAAGCTGATGACTCGCTTAAAGAATCTCAACTGACGCTACTACCCTCTTCAGTTACCTGTGGGTTTTGTAGAAGCCACCTTGACCCTCAGTTGTTCCGTCTGACACCAGCATGGGAAATAGAGTCTATAAAGGTTCTGGGCTCACTGAACCCAGGAAGATGTCAACCAGAGGCGCTAACTCATATATGCATGTATTCTGGAAATGCCAAAGCATCCATCTGCTAAAAAAATGTCTCCAGCATTTACTTGTCAGGTACCTAAATTTTTTTCATTAGCATAACTACTTTGAATCAAGTTATCCTGACAGGCCCTTCTGTGCACATGTAAATTCACATGACAGGAGGCGACATATCCACTGTTGGTGCCAGGTAATTCGCTAGCATGTATTTATCAAATATCAAACTTAAATCAGAAGGCATTGAAAGATCAGAGACATGAATTTTGATTAAGAAACAGGCTGAGAACTTTTTTTTTTTTCCATTTGGAGATAGGACAAGAGTGGTGCTGTAAATCTCCCATGTGTAAATGAAAATCCAGCTGAGAAGAATGTTTTTGTTCAGAGCTGTTAAGGAAAAAAGTCATTTTGTGGAAATTTAGGGGCACGTTGCCCAAGCAGAGCTCAATGCCCTCTTCATCTCCCCACACCATGCCCACCCTACTCTAAGTTTTGTTCCCCATCAGCCGAGCGCCTCCATTCTCCTTCTGAGTTGGGGGAACTTTGCTTTAAGGAACTACACTGGGTTACAGTTCTGAGCCTGGAATCAAAACAGTCTGTCAGCATCAATCTCTGATATTTCCATAGAAATACATTTATCAGATCAATATTGGTTGTGGCAGCATGCAGAGGAAATTATTAAGCTGTTAAAAAGAAATGTGAAAATACTAGAATAGAGTAAGAACGACTGTAACTCCGCCCTCGCTGATAACATCCTTCAACGCTCTTTACTCTGGGACAGGGTAGATACGGTTTTGTACAAAAACAGCGTTACTATTTCCCCAAGGGAGAGCAGATGTTGAAAGGCAGGGTGACCGGCACCTTACTCTGAGGATGGACATGAACTGAACGGGGGGTTAGAGGAGACCAAGCTGATCCCTAGGGCAAGAAGGGAACAGGGCAACAAGAGGACACAGTGAAAGAGGTGATGGGTGCCTACGAAAGACACTGCTTCTCCACCCCGGCCATTGGGAAAGGTGCCCCTGGGCCTAGAAGAGCGCTTTTTACAACTGTTTCAAGTCCCTTTGCCTCTCTGGGTCTTTGTTTACTTCTTGGTGCGATAAGAAGGTCACACTAGTACATCTTCATGGTTTCCTTCAAGTCTGTGGGTTTGTTCCACTTGACAAAGAAATTGCAATTCTGCTGGCCCTGAGTTCTTTCAGGGGTTCAGCCAGAGTCAGATGTGAGAGCTCCCAGATTCAAAAGTTCCTTGCCACCCCCCACGATGAAGCCCCCAAAGTAGATTAGAGTCTGTGGTGGTGGGAGAAACATCGAGCAGGGCTTTGCAGTAGGAAGAGCCTGGAACCTAGATTCAGACTCCCCTATTCAAGTTCAAGCTGCAGGCACTCTTTACTGGCTGCAGATCTTGGTGCAAAGGGCAACGACTTAACCTCTTTGAGTCTCAGCTTCCTAATCCGGTGAATGACACCAATGGGACCCGTGCTTCAAAAGGCCGTTGGGAGGATGTGTCACCACGTGGCCGTGCTCTGCAATCCCCAAAGCACTGTACACAGGAAGTGAGAAGTCAGGTTAAGCATAAGAACTGGGGGCTTCCTTAGATCCAAGGTTACAGCTTATTATTGACCATTTTCTATTTCATTTGTTTATCGGTTTTACTTTTCAGATCCTTTCCCCTGTATTACCTTCATACAACATTACAATGACCTGGGGTTATACGGGGCGTGAGATGAGGTGGCACCCTCATCTGAGGGACAAATGGAGCCCCAGGCATTCCCACGGCTTACACAAAGACATACGGCGACTTCCTTTTTGCTGGGACCTTAGTCAGAACCCCAAATTGGATTTAACCTGACATAATGAAAAGATTGCAAGATTTAAGTCAGACCCTCTGAATTTGGTTTCTTGAATTAACGCAGATAATCAAGTCTCATACCCTGTCTGGCCTTGGTGACCTCTTCTGAGAGAGGGTAGGGCTGAGACTGACATTTTTTCCCAACATTTATACACCTTCCCAAGTGGTCACTGTGATAAGTCTAGTAGCCATCTGTCACCGCACCGAGTTATTGCAATGTTATGAACTCTAAGAGACTGGCATTTTGTAAAAGGCTCTTTTCAGCACTGTTAGCCCATTATTTTGAGTGTTCACAGAACACTTCGGCTACTTCGGGAGTTGCTGTGGTTTACAGTCCCAGCGTGCTCTCTGGTTATAGGATTGGTTTCCCCTCCGAGGTGAACGACCACCTGCGTGACTGGAGGTGAGCTAAGCCAGGGGTCCCCCTCACTGTCTCCTTCCCGCTGTGTGGTCCCCTCCCTGGTGAGCAGCATCAGAGACAGGAAGCTGCTGGTGCAAGCTTCAGAAAGTGCAGCTCTTTTCCTGCATTCTGGGGAAGATAGATGTTTGATCTCTCGTCCTGAAGCCCAGAGGGGGTGGCTTTCTCTGGTCAAGAGATAAAAACCCACAAAGCGGCACACACTGTTAGGGAGAGGGGGTACAGCCACAAGAAAAGAGTATTCTGGACAAGAGCAAGTGCCAAGCTGTGTGGGATTCAGCCTCTGAGCATTAACATTAAGAAAAGGTTGGGGACAGTTTCATCAAGGGTTTGAGGATGAAGCAATCAGAGGGGTACGGGGGGAAAGGAGGGCACTCTGGGCACTGTGTGGCCCTGCCTGGGCGCTCCTGCCCACCGGACCTGGAAGACCAAGGCAGGGTCTGAACTTGAACTCTCTGATCATTCATATCTCATCCTTGCGACTCCACGTGAAGCACCCTGTCCACACTGAGCAGACACCCGGGAGAGGCTGCAGATGGCCTGGGAGACGCCCACTCCTCATCTGCAGACATGCAACAAGTGACAGACCCCTGGCCCACACGACCGCACGGTGGGTCCATCCTGTGCACCAGGTGTGACCGCTGTCCTGAGAGGGAAAAAAAGACCATGACACCCCATCTACACAGCGGACATACCAAAGAGGCGATGCCCTGTTCTCACTCTGCCCTGTGCCCTGGTCATCGCTGGGCTGCGGGCAGTGCCCGGGGGTGCCCACATCAGGGCGGAGGTCTGGCTGGATGGCAAGTGCGTGCTCCCTGGGAGCTCAGGCAGCAGGGTTGGGGGTACATTCTCAAACTCTATTGACCATATTGGCAGCACCGCTTCCTATGCCACCTCGTTTTTGACCTTGTTAACTTTGGGGCCACTTGTACGCATTATTAAGAAGTGTACCTTCCTACTCAGAGAAGGAAAACTCTGACTCCAAAAAACCTCCGCTGCCTTGCGGCATACCTCTTCAGGGGAAAGGCTAAGGGAGTAAACCCTGACAGAAAATCCGGAGCCGGAGTCCCTAAGGCGGTTTGACGTTGTAGTCAACACTGGCAACTCCTGCGGCGCACCTGAAGCCAAGCTGTATTGACTCCGTCTTTCCCTTGGACCCTTCAGCTGCGAAGAGAGGGGGGGTCTGCTGCATGGGCAACAGCAGACCCTCCATATCACCCTGCCCAGGCTCTGTAGCTTCAGCTTCACTGGAGAGGACACTCCAGAGTCATCGCAAGATGTCAACTCAACACGGGAGGAGACAGATACCGTGTCACTCCCGAGTCGGACTGCACAGCCATTCTCGGCGGTGCAGATAGACTCTTAAGAAGCTACACCATCATCTCTCGAGACGGACGGCTGCCGACCTTCCCACTGTGCTCTGCACCTTGAGGCTCAGGCTCAGCGGCCCGGTCCAGGGCTCAGCCCAGGGACCCGCTCTCTGCACAGCAGCAGCCCTGCCCCCATGGTGACCCCACGTCCACTCACGCCCCCTGGAACGCGGGTCCTGCTCTTCTGAGCACCAGGCTGGAGCCACCCCCCGGGGCCTCACAGCAGCAGCAGCAGGCACGTCTGCACCTCACTCCGCTCTGCAGCCCTCCCTGATTTTATGTTTCTCCTCGTTCTTGCCACCACGAGCATATGACATACTTTAGGTATGGATCTCGGTGATGGTTTATCTTGGTGACAGAACCTAGGCTCCGCGGCGGAGAACGGTGTCTGCTTCTTCGTTCAGCGTTCTGTCTTTAGCATAATAGGCTTCCCGGGAATGTTTTTTGAGTAAATGAATAGAACTTCTCTTACACTCACTGACTACCTTACTCCTTGTCCAGCAAATAAGATTCTGGCCCTGCCTACATGGGGGCCTGCAATTTGTGGGGCGTTCTCGGAACACGTGTCTGGACCCCCACCCCCACCCCCACCAAGGCCCATTCATCTGTCTTTAACAAAGGGCCAGCGTGGGTGCCGGTTCCCCCAGGAGAAAGACAGCAGGAAACAGGTCCACAGCACCGTGCACTTCCCACCCGCACCCCCGTGGCTGGTCTGGAACTGGCTGCGCGTGGGGCACAAAGAAAGGCAGCCTCGGACGGCCACGTGGGACTTCCCCGGGGCACAGGCTCTGGACGAATCCAGCTTGCAGCTCTTTCCCTTTGTGTCTCCACGCTGTTCAGCTGACATCGGCAGCGTTGCTGACTGCCGGACGGCTGCAGAAGGAAAGGGACTTGTACCCTTCTAGGTGGCATGTGGCGAGCCCGCCCTCCTGCTGCTTGGTTAATGGTAGTGATTTCTTGTCCTGGGGCGGAGGGCCACCCACCACTGGGCCTCAGACGGGAGGAAGCCGGGCCTGTGAGCTGCAGTGCTAGAGATTTCCCACCAGGTGGAGACAAACCTCCAGAAATGAGTTAAGAAACTGGCTCACAAGCCTCAGGATAGGAGTCCCCTGCTTTCCCGTCCCTGACCCAGGGTCTTACGCTTCGATCTACCCCTTATCTCTTTCTTCCTTTGCTTCAGGGCCATTTCTTCTCTACAATCGGCCCGAACACGAGGGGTTTAGAAAACCGTATATATACTAGAGGTCTGTCCAGAAGAAATCCAGTCATTGTTCATACAATGAGAATGGTTTGCACATGAATGTAACCTGGCGGCCAAGGAGAGTGGACTGGAATGTGTGTGTGTGTGAACGATGATGACTTCACTGTACTAGTCAGTGGAACTATTCAGATGATTCAAAGGCCACAGCTATGGGCAGCTGGTGACTGGAATCTTCATCATGACAACACACCCACTCATGCATCGTGTCTTGTGCAGAATTTTTGGTGAAACATCAGATCACCCAGGTGACTCAGCCCCGCTATAGCCCAGATTTGCTGCCCTGTGACTTCTGGATTTTCCCCAAACTAAAATCACCTTTGAAAGGGAATAGATTTCAGACTGTTGATAAGATTCAGGAAAATACAACAGGGAAGCTGATGGCGATTGGGAGAACTGTGTGAGGTCCTAAGGTGCCTACTTTGAAGGGGACTGAGGTGTCCTTGTCCTATGTACAATGTTTCCTGTATCTTGTATCTTCTTCCATAACTGTCTCTATTACATGGCTGGATAGCTATTGGACAAACTAATACTGCTTTAAAATTATATACATATATAAAATCTTCCCAGTCCTCTTTCTTCCCATCGCTATTTACAACTGACACATTCAAGTGATCAAGTCCTGCTTGCAGGTAGCCAGTTTGACAAAAAACATTGGGGAAATTTTTCTCAGTTCAGAAACTTCTTTGAAGACCTGCCTCGTATGAATGCCCACAAACTGCTCGGCAAATGACCTCTTTTGAGAATGAGGCCGATGAAAACCTTGCAGCATATAAATAGGACCCAAAGTCATCGTTCAAATCCCACTAAGATGAGGCTAATGCGGTTATGCTTCACAGTCTGAAGAGCATGACCATCACAGAAAATCCCTCGGAGACCACGGAACAGAGTTTTGCAGGACGTTTCCTCCTTTTGTCACTATGGGACGTCGTCTAGTCCCCGGGGCTTAAGCAAGGAGACGAAGACGGTGGAAAGGGGGCCCTGGGGGTTGCTGGAGCCCGAGAGGACCAGCCACTTGGTTACTTCGTTCTCCCTCTGAGTGACACGTGCTGTCTGTCCTGGCTCAGAGCCTTTGCCGTTCTGGTTGACCCTTACAGACCAGAGCCGCCAGAGAGTGAGGAATAGGAAGTACCGGCCCCACGGCTGGGGTGGCTGCCTGGTCTCTGCACAGACCGATGCCGCAGCAGGCGCCGAGTTACGGACTAGAATCAGCCAGGAATACGGCATCATCTCTACCAACCCCGGCAGGTCTGCTGCAGTGATGGGCACAGGCGGGTGCAAGGACAGTGCAGTTGTCTCTGCAGACAGTGAGGTCCTGCGGGGTGTCCCGAGTGGCCCCACCAGGGGAGCCCACCCACACTGCAGCGGCCGGCTGGCCCCATGCGGTGGTGATAAGCACAGGCACAGGTCCGTTCCCAGAGACTGGGAGGCCCCCGGCCCGTGCAGGTGACCTCTCCGGCGCGGGAGCAACGTGGGGTGCAGTTCTCAGAACTGCTGGCAATGATACGGTTGCTGAGACAGCCCCAAATTGAATAGGGGCAAGAAATCAAGGGCATTGGGGTGCTGCCACCTGGGATGCAGCGAAGTCAGTCAGTCCTGGTCTTAGTGACACCTTAGATGTTGACATGGGGTCAGGAGTCAGGAGACCTCATCTACAGGAAAAGCGGAAAAGCAGAGACCCAGGCTGGGCCGAGAGCTGCACGCAAATCCTTGACATAGAGACCCTAACCTGGAAACTAACATGTCACAGGAAAGGAAGACTCTGAGTCCCCATTTTGTTAGACTTTGGTATTTCCAAGTTAAAATGTTCTGGGAAAGCTTCTTAGGCCTGCTTGTGACGTTGGTGGTTTTATTCAGGTCTAAGAGAGAAAGGACTAGAAGGTCGATGTTGACTTTGCCTATGTGTAAAGAGTAAGGATCTGTGAAGTTTAAAACAATGAGGGTTCAGCAAGCCATCGGAACCCCCTTTCTCTCAGGGAGTTCCAAGAGCAGGCCGGCAGTGTGGGGGGGGATGCACTCAGGGCAGATGCTGAGCAGCGGGCTTGTAGAGGGAAAGGGCGGGAGGGGCCCAGGCCCGAGGCTTCGCTGGTTCCTCCGGTGACAGAGGGCCCTCCTGGCTCATAGCTGGGGCTTCGGCATTGTTGAAATTAGCATAATTTACACCCTGGAATTGACACTAAGTACAGGTCAGACTGAAGGGCTGCCTCTGAAAAGGTGTCTTTACATCTATTTCTGAGATATTTACTCTAAAACTGTAGTTAGTGTCCCTTCTTGCAGCTCAATAAGACTCCATGCCCCCTCCCACTGGGCTTCCTGAAAGGTTTCGTTAAAATTCTCAAAAATTTTCATCACTGCCTCCGTTCTTGATTTTCCTGTTGTGTACCATTTGTGAGCGTGCTTTAATGTGCATGCACGGAAGAAAGAAAAGAAAGAGAAGCAAGGGCCCTGCCGAATTATACTTGCAGAAAAGTTTTTGGAAGAGGAGGTGAGAAGATTCCTTTTGCACAGCACATTAAAATAATTTATGGAGAATCTCTCTTTTCCAGCTAAGGAGGTGGTCAAGAGGAGAGGATAAATCTTTAAAAGAATAACGTTTTCAAAAGCAGGTTCCTTGTCCTCAGACCCTTTGATGTATGAGTGTAATAGCAGGTAGGACACATGTGAAATATACATGAGATCGCCTAACAAGAGAACAGTGGAGTGGAGGAAATATGAGTGCTTGCAGAAGAACTCAGTTGGAACACTCCTTTTGAGATGATATTCTGTTATGTTGAACGCAACGTGGTCCCACAGGGATGTTTCTTTACGTCTCTCAGACTGTTTCGTTCCCTGCCCCCGCCCATCCCCATGTCCCTCCTTACCCCGTATCTAGACACAAGGAAGCAGAGCACATCCACCTTGGGATTTGTTCCTTGTGGCTCTAGGTTTTGCAGGCTGTGGAGGGGCAGGAAGAGGACCCTGCCAATGATTCCCTAGCTTTTTGGAGACTTAGACCATTTTAAATGGAGAAGAAATTAATACAAAGAGGATGAGTTCCTTGTAGCGAATCACCCAAAGAAGCTGGCTCCAAGTAAGAATATCTCCCTCCTCTCTTACCCCAGCCCTCTTACTTACACTTGAAGGAAATGCTACTGCAGCAAAGACAAGCGGTAAAGGGAAGGGAACAGGGCAAGGGCTGGGCCTGCCTGGGGCCGGCCGGTAGTGTGTGGGCTCGTGACTTAGTGCAGGAAAGACTTCACAAGTCCAGGTAACGTTGACAGTATGTTTATTAAAGCTGGGGACAGTGGAACGAGGAGGGGCCTAAGACAGAAGACACAGCAGGAGAGAGACTGGGCATGGCTGCTGTCAGCTCACTGGGCGGTCAGAGAACCAGGGCCTTCGGGACAGGTTTGGGGGAGGGGGGCAAGGTTAGCTGCTGCTGCTCACTGCTCCCCTGGCTGAAATTTTTGTGGGGTCCCTTAGAGTTTAGGAGATGCACACTTGTAGGGAAAGAAGGGGAGGAAGGGAAAGGTGTGGGCGTGCTCCTGGGAGGGAGCGGGCACCCTGCTCTGGGTCCTTGTCTTGAGGGTTTTAAAGGCTGGGGACTTAGGAGAGGTCTTAGGGCAGAACTCAATGGAATACTCATCAGCTTTTTCTAGGAGAGCTCTTTCAGGATCGTGGTCTCCTCTGACTGGTCAGCATCAGTGCAGGGGGTCTGAACTGCATGACGAGGGGTATACCAGGGGAGGAAGGCCACTCTGGGGGTGAGGTCCCATCCCAGTTTTGCTTGTTGTTCAGCACCTAGGGCTTTCTGCTCTGGTGACCTTCTGTACCTGTCTGCAAATTGCTCAGCCAGTTTGTTTAGCTGTCTGTCTCAGTTTCCCTATTCCACTTGCCAAGGGATTTTTCTAGCTTCTTACTAACCTGCCTCAGTAGCAAAACTGACCCTGTTGTCAGGGCCAGCTTGGTAAAAGCAGCTTCCACAGCTCCTGAAGGCAGTGGCCCCACCGGCTAATGCAAACTGGGACACGGACAGAGTGCCGTGACCATCATTTCTGCAGGTGGCTGGTTCCCCCAGTCAAGAGCATTTAGCGATGGGCTGCTGTGTGCAGGTTTTCTGGCCTCCATGTGGGGCCTTTTAGATGGTGCTTTTAAAATGTTGCAAGGCTTTAGCAGCACCCTTCAGGTAAACTCTGCTTCCTGAATGGGGAGGCTTCCTCTCCAGCAGGATGCCTGTTCTTCTCACCTGGCCATTCCTGGCAAGCCGCACCGTTGGATGGCTGCAGGTGCCTGGCTTGGAGGGACTGGCAAAGCCCAGGCACAATGGCTGTACCCTCCCTTCCATACCTGGCTCCCAGCTAGCATCTCCCTCCATCTCTCAGGGAGCCTTTGCCTGAGCATGGAGAAGATGGGTCTCAGCACAAACCTGCTCAGAGGTGCTAAGTTATATTTCAGGCATGGAGGAGAACTGAGGTTCTGCATGTGCCCCCTGCGGCTGTTGTGACATGTCAGAGTCCTTTGTTTTCAGTGTTGACAAAACGCCTGGTGATAATGAGGGAGAGAGATGATTCCCTTCCCACAGCTCTGTGGTCTCTCTCTTTACCCCAGCAGTAAGTATCCTTTCTTCTTGCTTAGAAGCTGGGGATCTTGAGCAGGAGAGAAGACAGAAAAAAGGACAGGAGGAGGGGGAAGAATATAAATGTAAGAGTTGGAAGTGACCTCAGAAATCCTTTATTCTAATTCGGGTTTTTTTTTTTTTTTTTTTTTTGAGAATTAGAACGAGACCCAGAGAAAGAAAAACGACTTAATGGAGGTTTTACAGAGAGTTGGTGGTGAATCTAGGATTCAGAATTATGTCTTGTCACCATGAATATTACCACAGATCTCATTAAAAAATCCCAAATCTTAGAAGCTGCACAGGCAATGGTGATGAATAAAAGTTTTCCAGAATTTTAATTTTTCACCTGAAAGTGCAAACATTACCATTGACAACTGACACTGTCAGCTTTCCATGAAGTGACTAGCTGACCTCATTCACTTCGAAGACAATGACTGTCAAGTGCCCAAGTCTAAACAACCATAGATGGTCTGTCGTTCTCCCAAGTGAACACCGTGCGCCATGAAAACAGCAGTTAGTTCAGCTTGCGATGCGAGTGCAGGCGCACGCATTTCCTGGAGGCAAACGCGCTTCCTCCCTCAGTGGGCATTGCTTCCCAGCTCCTCACACAGAACACTGCCAACGAGAGTTGAGATTTAATAGAATTATTATTATTTTTACTGTTTAATGAGAGACAGTCTTAAGTGACACTGGCTGCGTGGGCTGACTCTAAGGACACAATGAAGACTAGGGCAATTTGCTGCCAATACTTTGATTTATGCTGAGGCTCTGACAGTTTCACCCGCTATTGGTTTTGCATCTTCTGTGCAAATAGCAACAGAGTGAAAAAGTAAATAATGTCTTAATATTGTTGTGAAAGTAGTTCTGACCTTACAGACACCCTGAAAGGCCTTGGAGACCCTCAAAAGTCTATGGATCACACTCTGAGAGCCACTCCATTAAAGAGTCAATGAATCCTTTGAGTACCAAGGCTCTGGGCCCAGAAACTTTGGGGGTGTTTTTTACTTCTAAGGTAACAGGTATCAATGTGGCAACACAAATTCCAGACAGGTCCATAATATTAATCTATGATATTACTACATTGATATGAATGATAAAACATAGAATCCATTCTTCCTACTATTAAGTTATTGGTCTAGAAATTCACACGTCACTTGTGGAGTAAAATGTGGTCCTTTGCGAAAGGACTGCAGGCATGAAGTTTACATCAAATGGGCTTTTCTCTGTCATTCTCATTCCTGGTTTAGCCATGGCCCCAGAGGAGGTGATCTAGGTCAACGAAACAGCAACCACTCGGGAACCCACCCTGTTTGTATCTTTAAATACCCAGTCTTTCTCTGCCTCCTAACGTATAATTGTTACTTCTTTTTGTTAAGTGTAAAGACATGGTGCCATTTTATTTTTAGTTTTTTAATCTTTAAAAACTGTAGACTCGGCAGTCAGCATAAACTGAGGCAAAAAGTAGACACGAGCATTATATTGCCCCCTGCTGGGAGACCATGAGGGCACAGAAGAGAAGCACAAAGGCAGTAGAGGTGGCGGGGGTGCTGTCACCAGGTAACGCTGCTCACCTCTGAGGTCGAATATCAGCTTAAGAGGCTGCTGTGGTGCACCGGGGATCAGCTCGTTTCTACTGAAATGGGAAGGCTCTAGGAATTTTACCGTAAGATAGAAATTGAGACCAGGGAGGTTCCCAAATTTATTCCCTGGGGTACTGTATTCTCAATGTTGCGTAGCTTCCTTATCTCACTCGCGTCTGCTCTCCCTAGGAATCTCCGTGTTTCAGTACATCAGCCGTATCAGGATGCTCACCCCCCAACCCAACCTAACCCAACCCAACCCATCACAGTCTTCACATCCCTGATGCTCCTGTTTGAGCTGCCCTCTATCTGGAATGTTCTCCCTTTGCCTCACTTCTTTCTGAGAAGCTTCTACTCACCCTCTCAATCTCCTGCCATATGTCACCCACCACCTATCAAAAGTCTCTTTTCTTATGTCCTCATTCTACCTGACCTCCCTCCCGCACGTTTTGATAACTTCAATTATGCTACATTTAAACACTTATATTATAGTTGATTATTTACCCAGCCTTACCACTCAGCTGAAAACTCTTCTAAAACATTCACGAATGTAAACAAACTTTCTGAATCAAACACCATGCCACCCTATGACCTACACTGCCCCTCCTGCTGACAGAGTTTACATGAGGGGCATTCTCTTAGGTTCTGGAGCCAAGTACTTGACACCCAATCCTGGTTACCTGTATAGGATACAGACCCTTGTAAAGTTAAAGACAGAGCCTAAAGAGCGAGAGACCGAATGTCACTCCCCTAGAGAAATTGTGAATCTGTTTTATGAAGAAAACAATGTCCATGGATGAGACTGCACACTTACTAAGCCACATATAACAATTAAAAATTAATATAGAATCATCTGAGTACTGCACATGTTTGAGGGCTTGGCAGAGAGTAGGCATGATCAGAATCAGGCTGAATTAATCGGGTAATAACATCTTAGATGTAGGATAAAGTCCAGTTAAGCTGAGTTTAAAGAGATGTTGCCCCAACTATAAGAACAGATATGCTCCCCAGACATTTAATATTTGGGGCATGTTTAATTTACTAAAATTAGTAGTTAATTTTATAGCAGATTTATTCCTTAATGTGCCTTGGTTTATTTCCATTTTCACAGAGAGACATTCTCTCTACTATTAGAGATTTACTAAATCTTGGGAGAAACTTTACATTGATCTGGATTTACTTGATTGATTTCCAGTTCCCCAGAGACTCGAAATAGGAATTGATTTAGACGTTTATGCAACTAATCATTCTGTACTCAAGCTTAGTATGCCTGACTTTTTCCTATTAGGGCATGAGGTAGTTTATAAGATTACAACCAATTTTATATCGTATGTTTAGAAATGACCACAGATGACTTTTTTATTAGATATCAAGTATAGCATGAAAATAAGTCATTCTCTGTTTCTCCCAACATTTCCCCGCCTAATCCATGATAGCTGGGATTATTGACTAGTTTGAATGCTGAAATTTTAAGTTATTCTTTATTTTTTAAAGATTTTAGTTATTTATTTTTAGAAAGAGGGGAAGGGAGAGGGAGAGAAACATCAATGTGCTAGAGGAACAATCGGTTGCCTCCCACACGCCCACAACCGGGGCCCTGGTGGCAACCCTGTGCCCTGACCAGGAATCGAACCAGAGACCTTTCGGTTCCCAGGCTGGCCCTCAATCCACTGAGCCACACCAGCCAGGGAAAAGTTATTATTTCTTTTACAATACAGGCAGCTTACTCAGGTGTTAAGTTACCACTAGGAAGAATCTTTCTCAACTCTTAAGTTTCCAGAGCAGATTGAAAGGAGACCGTTGGACCCTCCCAGGCGCTAGGAGTGAAGAAGACTCAGGCGTTCGGCTGTGGGCAGAGTGGTCTTTAACCTGGTGCGTCTACTTTTCTGCCCATCTTTTACCGACGATTGCCTGGGCGTGAGTAAGCAATCTGGAGAAAATACGGCAGAACGCCGGAGAGAGAGTGAACGCGGATGGGAGGCGACATCAGAGCGGCGCAGAAACGCCACACTCAACAGTGTCTCAGGGGACATTCTCAAGAGGTTCAGATTTCCCGGGAAGCAGATGGGAAGCCCCTGGACGGTCGGGGCAGCCGAGGCGCGACCGGACGCACCGGGGAGCTCGGCAGGGCTCAGAACCCACGTCCGTCAGGGCCCCACCCGCGGGTGACAGCGGGCGGCGACGAGGAAGACTGGCGACCACGGGCGGCGCGTCGTCTCAGCCCGACAGAGCAGGGGTGGCGGGGACGTCTCCGGAGATGGGGGCCCCGCGCGCACGGCGGACCCGGGAAGGCGACGGCGTGCGGCGAGCAGGTCCCTCTTGCTCACCCGACGTTCGTTCCGGAGCCCGGCTGCACCCGTGGGTGCCGTGGCCAGGCGACCGGCTGGGCGTGGGGAGCGGCCTGGGCGCGAGGCCCGTGGTCAGAGCCGCCGACAGGAGAGAGCGTTGCCTCGCGGGGGGCTGGGGCGGGGGATGGGGGGTGCCCAGGCATGAGCGCCGGAGACCGGAGCGGGAGAAGGAGGGAGAGCCAGCCAAGACCGCGGGGGGCGCTGACGGAGAGCCCCCCAGAAGCTTCCCGGAAGCCAAGGCGGGAAAACGCGGCAGGAGGAAGAATGTGTCCCCGGTGATAAATGCGACTAAGGGCTGAGTAAAATGAGAGAAGTTTGAATCATTATTTTTGGCAAGATGGAGTTCATAGGTGACCTTCACAATAGCAATTTCAGTAGCATAATGGGAACAAAGCCTGTTTGAAGTGAATGGAAATCAAGGGATAGGAAGTGAAAAGTGCCAAACAGAGAGCATACGTGATTCTTTAAAAAGATTTTTATTGAAAGCAGAGCAGGGTAATGGGGCCGTTGCCGGAGGGGAAGGCGTGGAGCCAAGGAGAGGGTTTTAACATTTATGATGACAATTATGATAATAACCATTATCATTATAATCGTAATGACCACCATTAGCTGAGTGCTTGCCATGTGCCAGGCGCTGGGCCACATATTTCCCATCCGTGACCTCTTTGGATGGCTCAGCAAACCTATAAGAAGGCTCTGATATTAACTTCGAGGTGTGAGAACGGAAGAACCAGGGTCCTAGATCCATGCTCATTGAGAACTGGGATCCCTCCCTCTGTGTGTCTGAGTTTATATCCAAGTCTCGTAAACACAGCTGACCATCATATTCCCTTTAAAAGTCCAGCTGAAAATGAACAGTCTTTAGTCAGACCTGTTTTGGTTGCAAGGCATAGAGTTCCAACTCAAATTGGTTTAAGAAATAAAAAAGTGTACAGTATCTCAGAAATCCAGCAGTCGTTCTGAGTTCAGGTGTAACAGGATTCCAAGGCTCACACAGGGTGATTAGATTCCGTTTATCTCTGTGCTGCTGGGCAGGTTTCCGCGGGTGGTGGTCTCCAGCAGCTCATGGTTTACTTCGGACAGCTTGGAAAACCCAGGGGTCAACGTTGCAGGTGGGGGTGGTTCTTATTATCTCCGAAGACTTGCTATCCCAGGGGCACAAGATAATCTCATGGAATGGGCCTGGGCCACATGCTGGACTCCAGGACCACAAGGGCTGAGGTGGGTGTAGAGGTTGCTCTCCAAAGGAAATACTCAGGTGCTGTTAACATACAAGGGATACTGGGCAGGCAAAAGCAGGCAGAAGACCACTGAACTAGGGATGCACTCAGACCTTTAGTTTATTGTGGACAATTAGAGGTTTGCTTCCTAGGATTCTTCTGCTGGAATATAAATTCAATAAAGAGACCCTTCCAGTCTTGTTCATCAAATATAGCTCCTAGTGCAGTGTTCAGTTTTAAAACATATTTATGGAATGAATGAGTGACCTCAAGTGAGTCTTCTATAACCATGCCTTGTTTCACTTGATTTATTTACTATATTTTAATTTTCATTGAAGAGCTCTTCATGTATTTGAAATTCATTATTATTTTTCCTATGTGTAGCTTTGCAACTCTCTGGAACTCTTAGTTTATTTGGAAATACTGTATTCGATTTATGTCCTGCTTTTCAGAACGTGTTTTTGATGTTATTTTATTCAAAGGGGAAAAACTGCCTTGGTACAAAAACCTCAGTTCTCTCTGTGATGTCCCCTGAGGGTAAGAACCTGGAGGTTTAGCCAGAATGGAAATCCCCACAAATTCTAATGAAGCTCAGCTTTTTCTCCCTTGGGTTTTTTTTTTTTTTTTTCTTCTTTCCCTCCCACTGACTGCAAGGTGAGGCAGCGCTCTGGGGAAAGACAGGTATGGACAAAAACACTCTTAGGGTGTATTTGCTTCTGACGCTGGAGTGCCTATGGCAAAACTAGCCATCTGGGAAGCTCTTGGGTGGGTGGAGAGGTGAACAAAGCACTACTCCTATAGATAATTTGAAATTTCGCTTTGTGTAGTGTGTTAATGTGAGGATGCTGAAGGCCTTTAATTGCATAGAAATAAACTTCAGTTTTGTGTAATGATTGTGCAGGGAGGCTTATAATAAACAGTTGGGAAGGTAGATCTTGTCCTACATCAAATTAAATGCTTTTTCCCCAGTCATTCAGAGGCTTAAGGAAAAAAAATGACTAAGTTATGGTTAGGTGTATGGGAGAGAAGCCTCGTAGAGTAAGTGTCCTGGATGGGAAGCAACACTTGGCCGCACAGATGAAGAGCATGGACTCCAGAGCTGGACTGGCTGGGTTCAACCCTAACTCCCTTTTCCTTAGTTATGTGATGTGACTACAAGCAAGATGCTAATTGTCTGGGTCTCAGTTCCGTTATTGGTAATATATAGATAATAAAACAGTACTTTCTCATAGACGCTGAATATCAGTTGATACATTTGAGCATTTAAAATAGTGCTTGGTACATAGAAATCAATATGTATGGATGTGTTACCATTACTATTGTTGTGAATGGGAAAAGAGGGGAATGTACTTTTGAATGACCATGGAAGAAATTACATGCTTTAGTCTAAAGTGTGTGTGAGTGTGTGTGTGTGTGTGTGTGTGTGTGCATGTGGGTGTGTATGTGCATGTAGGAGTGTCAACGGGAGAAGCCTGGTTCTTCTCGCCAATGCATGTAAAGAATTACAGATCAGCAAATCTTTTAGTGTACAAGCATAGTTTATTAGTGAATGGGAGAGCATAAATGAGGCTGACAAAAGCAAGCGTGGCCCAATGCTGGGGTGTAAGCTCGCCTAGTATGGCCAGAGCGCGAGTCTTTTGTTCTGAGGACTTGCATAGTTAGCTGGATGGGGGTGAAACAGTTATGTATGATTGGTGGATAACGGTGGTGCCAGCTTTTCCCCGGGGGGAACGGGACTACCCAAACTTAGGTATGTGTGGGGGTCTGTTAGCCTGAATCCTTACCTTGCTCCAGACTCTACTTGTCCATCTTGTAAAACACATACGTGAAGGGAGGTGGCTAATTAAAGTTGGAGCAGTTACCCAAAGTTATTTATGGGCTCTTTCTGTAGGCATTAGGGATTCCTTCCTAAAACAGATAGTGACCTGAGATAGGCAATTAACCAAAGCTGTTTTATGGGTCTCTTCCCTTTGGGCTCTGTGGACCTTTTCCCGCCTTTCTGGATTCGGGACGAAAGCACAGTTTCAAAGGCTTTCCTTCCCAGATAGTGGAAACGATACATAGAATTTCAAGGACTGCCCTCCTCCCGCATTACCATGGCATCTTCTGTGATGTTGGAACACCTGGCACTATTATCAGATGAGGCCTGGGACCTGTAGCCAGTGAGACGTGTCTCTTTCTGCTTCTAGCTCCTCTATTAAGTTCTCTGTTAGATTGCAGTGGTGAGGGCCCTGCCTTTATTTCCCCTCTGCTGCTCATTCTACTATAACAGGAGGAGAGGAGGAGGAAAGGCTGGTTCTGAGACTGATCTCTTCTGGCTGTGTACAAAATATTTCAACATTCTGGGAACAGAGAACACCTGTTGGGTGTCTTGCAAGTTTGAGAAGAGCAATTGCTCTGAAGTCCGAAGCGGAATTAATGTCATAGAAAGTACCAGAGGCTGATATGAATAATTAAGCTCCTAATGAGAACATTAATATTTCCCCAATAGATTGATTTAGCATCTCTCTTGCTGGGATTGTTGCACAAACTCACCCGAGCTGGCCATCTATCTTGACTGCTCGGGACAAACTGCACTGGCAAAAAGAAGTGCCAGCAGACCGCCTCATTTCATACTGAAAACCCCAAGAAGGTAAGAAGGGGACACTACACCCAGTGAGTGGTTCTGAGTGGGCCTTGATTTCTCAGCAAGTCATCGCTGGGCTGCTTTGCCTTGTTATGCTTTATTAATTTTTATGTGAAGATGGGCATAGTTGCTAAACCCATTCCTCCCGCATGTGACAGGCTAGAGGCTTGTGCCTCCCAAGGTCACTGATGCCAACTTTCCTGTACATATAAGAACACACGTGGCTGGGAATAATGTTACCATTACAGGCAAACTACTGGGCAAGCAGACACGGACGGTGTCTCCATTAGGATTCGCCAGAGCAGCAGGAGCAGGAGGATATGTGTGTGTGTGTATAATTTTTGCAAGAAATGGCTTACCATGTGGTGGGGTAGGCAGCTGTGGAAGGGAAGGCGTGAGGAGGCGAGATCCCCACTGGCATCAGCCAAGGCTTGTGTCCAACAATGGCAATCAGAAGGCAAGGTCGAGGATGGAGGGAGAGCAGGGGCTGATGCAGGTGTGGAGTCTCCCCCAGGGAAGGCCCACGCCTTCTTCTGAAGCCTCCTGACAGGTGAAGGCAAGCCCACACAGGCCATCTTCTTCATGATTAACTTAAAGTCGCTGACTGGGGACTTCAAACACATCTGTAAAATCTCTCCTAGATTAGTGTGTGACTGAATGACTGGGGCAGAAGATGTACGTGTGCTACAAAACACCTCACATTTACATACTGGTTCATAGTTCTGAGCACATGTGCAGTCCATCTTCATTTTATTTTGTTTTGCTTAAAAAAATGTATTGGTTAGAGAGAGAGGGGAAGGGAGGGAAAAAGAGAGGGAGAGAAACATCAATGAAAGAGAGAAATGTCGATCCGTTGCCTCTTGCATGCTCCCCAACTGGGACTGAACTGGCAATCCAGACATGTGCCCTGACTGGGAATCGAACCTGCCACCTTTTGGTTTGTGAGATGATGCCCAACCCACTGAGCCACACTAGCCGGGGCTTGTTTCTGCTTATGTAGCCCTTTCAAATAGATGCTGAAGATGTTATTCTTCCTCAATCTACAGGCAAAGGCACTGAGGGCCTAAGGAGTTAAGTGGCTTGCTGATGGTCCAGCTGGCATCGTGGTAGGCCAGATGTGTTGTCCAAATCTTCTGACTCCAAGGCCAGGGTTAACACCACTTCCCAGCATTCTCCGCGTCTCCTACACTCTCCCCAATAACACTTTCCCTCATTGCCAAGTCTTCTAAAACAATAGAAGGTGATCTGGGGTGGTTGTGTTTAAATTGTGGCCCTGGCCTACCCTTGCCTGGGGTAAGTTCTACTCTGTATAGCTGACAGTCTGGGAGGTGTGGAAACCACATGGAATCCAATGTCATACTCAAGGGAAGGGCCACATTCAAAGGACAGCCATGGGCTTGCCGGCCCCATGAGGGGAGCCACTTTCTCCCTGTATCACACACAGTTGTATCGCTTGTGCTCACAGTAAAGTGCATCACATAGCAGGCTTCCAAGAAACACTTTTTGTATAAAGATTAATGTTTAATGGAGCTCTGCATACTGAATCAATGGGGAACATGTACTGCATCTGTTAATGAGTTTTTGTAAAGTAAGACCATCTAGACTTTTAAACATACCGGTTTATGAACAGTACTAGCTTACTGGCCACTTCATGATTCAAGCCCACCCAGTGTGTGCTAAGCATCCTGGGAAACGTGTTCTAAACAATTCCAAAAAGCCGGGGAGTAGGTGAACCCAGGAGAAGACAGAGTTTCCTCTCTTAACCTTGAATGACAGTGCCCTTCTGGACACCACAGCCCAGCTTCTCAGCACCAGCTGGAGCTCCTAGTGGTGTATACCTTTTTGTTCTGGGAGAGCCTGTTGGTAGGAGCCATGAGCCTGTAGAAAAATGATATTTCTGTTTCCAAATAAGTAAATGTCACAGTCAAAGAGGGACTTTTCACTTGGTCTAAAGGCAACACCAAGTCACAAGGTCAATTAACCTGCACCAAACAGCACTGCCCTCTATCCAGCAGGCATTTTCTGTCCATTCAGGGTGTTTGGGTTCAGGCTCCGAGTGGTCTGCGATGGCTGCCTTCTTTTTTGGGATTTTAGAAATCTCTCAAAAGTGGTAAATAGGCTTTATGATAGGTAATAGAGTGTAGTGCTTCATAAGCGCGTCTCTGCCATCCCTCTGCTGTGTTTGAAACTTAATTTCACCTTTTATTAGCTGATGGGGTTTTAGTACATTGGTCTGTATCTTTGTTTCTTCTCTAATGAATGGGGATAAGAAGAGTATTTGCTTCATAGAATTAAATTGTGAGAATTAAAATGAGCTAGTTATGTAAAGTGCCCAGAACTGTGCCTGACCTGGAATAAGTCCTCAGTAGTATTATTAGTATCAGCACAGTAGCCGATATCCCTTCTTGAATTAGCAGGACATTGTATTTGGGGAAGATGTGAGTCTTAACTTCTTTCAGCAGCTTGGTCCTCAAGTCTTGTAAGAGAGGGGCTGGGGAGGGGCTGGAGGGAGGGGGCGCAACCAACCTTGTGGTCTCGGTCCGTCAAAGTGTTCAGGTTTCTGAACAAGGACAAAGGAGGCGGGGACCCTCCCACAGTCTCTGGCCCTCACGTGTTACCACTTGGAAACTGAGCACGTTCAATTCTCATAGGAGGCCTGGCTAATATCTCCCAGGGGGTTCTTCACATTCAGAATTCAGACAAATTGCTGCTTTTTAATTAACCGAGCCCCAACAACTCTGTTATCTGTCTTCTCGTGAATCTATTTTCTCTCTAATCCCTTCTTGTTCTCCCACCCTGTCTGCATCTGAGCTGTAATCTCTCAAGGTGCTCCCTGAGGCGTGGGCGCAGGAGGGAGGAGCAGAGCGTGGGCTGTGGAGCATTGAGCATAGCCAGTGATGGACGGCTTGAGATCAGTGGCCAGCAGTCGGCCACCTCTGTTTACAGCCGCTCGGGACTCACCGCCGAGACCCCAGTGAGGCCCGCGGCTGCCGTGTGGCCCATGAGCTGGGTGTTATTAAAGATCTGGCAGAATTCCCTCGACAGAAACCAGTGGAAGCAGCATCCAGGGATGTCTCCCAAATACTCATTAATTTAAGTTTAATAGGACAGTTATTGAATAATAAATAAGAACCAAATCAAGGAAACATATTTATCAAGGACTTATGTGCAGATAATGTAATTGTGGCTAAACCAGTTGAGAAGCCATAATATTTATAATAGCTGCTTCTCTGTAAAAAGATTCCCCACTGATAATGAGATTAAACCCAGAGGAAAATGCAGGGTTTCATCTTGTCTTGTCATCCCTCTGGAGGTCTCTGAAACGTGGCATGCCTTGCTCAGGTGGCGGGAGCCCCTTTTGCTGAGAAGGTGGACACATGCCCTTACCCTGGGCCACTGAAGCTGTGGTCAGGTTTTGTCTTCCTGAGCATCGTCTTCGAGGCCCAAGTTATGGAAATGTGGGCTCTGATTGCCTTGACTCTCTCACCATTTCAGGTCTAACCTGCCACTCTGTCTGGAGCATCCTCAGTTTCTAGAAAACAGCTTCTTTCCAGCTCTGTTCCCAGCAGGACGTTGCAAAATGGCTTTTGGAAAAAAAGTTCTCAAGTTAAAAATATCCCCTTCCACTCCCCTGCTCCCGACTTATTAGAACAATGCCTAAGGCAGCAGGGGTGTTGTTGGCAGCTCTATTTGTGATAGGACTAAAAGAGTTGATATGTTTATGAATATTTACATCTCCAAGAGGAGACAGCTGTTAAGTAGAATTTACTTTTTAATTCTTTTAACCCTCTTCCATGACATTAAAATGAGATGGGCCATAGATAGGCAGAGGACAGAATGAAAAGGAAAAAGAAAGAATGGACCACTCGGGGTCACCCCAAAGCCTACAGTGCACAGACCCCCTGAAGGCCAGTGGGTAAGAGGGAGGAGAATGTGGGCGAGGTGTTAGCCAGTGGACCCCTGGACTCATGTTGCATTCCCTCGGCTTGCCTTCATATGATGCCTCTGAAGCTTTCTGATGTTTGATAAAGAGTTCCAGGCATTGAAGTCTATTAACGGAGGACAAGAGGAGGGGGCCATAGCTCACTTGACCAAGTGCAGAGTGTAAGAGGCAGGAAGGCAGCTCTCTGAGGGTTGAGGAGAAAGGGCGTTAGGATTTGATGTTCTTTCGTGGATGAGCTCCTTGGAAATGCAATGATCAGTCATTTTCAGGCTGTCAAATCTGAACTACTGCTTCCTACTTGTCTCCACATAGACTGTCTCTTTCTAAGGAACTTGAACATGTATTTGCATCTTTGGAAAAATTTCAAAGGTACTGACCTGGCATGGAGTAGGTATGATGCTCTCCTCTTAGTTTTCCTGCAGAATCCAAGTGAGTGACTTGAGAACACGCAGCAAGTTGAGAACCAAAGGGCTTACTGATCCCCCGTCATCTTCAGGCCAGCCCGCGGGCTGGCATCTCCATAGTGTGACAGATACAAAACCTTGGCTCTCGGAGCCACATCCACGGGAGAGCAGAGGCTCTCTTCCCTTTACATAACCCCTTTCCGGCGAGCATCTTCCCGCCGCGCGTGTTAAAGGAGTCACTCCCACTGACTGTCAGGTATTTGGCTCAACTCCCACTTGGCTACAGGGGCCATCTGAAGCAGGTGACTATTGAGCCGTTACTGTGCCCTAATTTGCAAGTTACTCTGCAAAGAAGCCTTCCCCTTGGCAGACTGTCCAACTCTTATGAAGCTGTCTACCAGCAGGCAGTCCTGTGTGTGCTCTCAGCTAATTTAGAAAAGTCCAGAGTCATGTGTCTTAACATTCTAGAGGATGCACACGTCACTGAAGGAACCTTAGTCAGTAGATGTGGTGCCAATGATGGGTAAGGATTCTGCTGGGGGAGACAGACAAAATGACAGGGACCAACACAGGGCATAGCCCTCAGGCAGCAAGGCCAAGCAGTGGGACCCTGTCCCTTATCTCCCAGCACGGATTTTACCGGGACTGAGTTTCCCATTTCTCCTCCACGCAGTTGTGACAGTGCTGCTCCACTGAGCAGCTGCCACTCCATCTCAGGATCCAGTCCAGCAGCTGCTGTATTTTAGGAAGGAAGGAGATGAAGCCATCTGTGACTGTCCCTCAGAGGTGGGTGAGTCCTTTGTTGATTGAACAAACATTAAGTGCCTACTGAAATACAAGGCCATAGACAAAGGGGAGTTGAAACTGCTGCCCTGGCACAGAAGAGCTGGCACGGAGGTAGTAGACAAAATGCGCACCTGGGAATGTTGTGAAATGAAGCAGAGTCCAACCAGTAAGCAGATGTAGAATCACAGAGCACAGAACTGATGGCGCCATTTCTTGAGGGACCTCAGTCTACCAGCTGAATGAGGGGGGAGGTGTGAGGAGCGGGGATCAGATCTGCTATCTGGCTTCCAGGACCAGGGGTTTGAACCAGCTCTTGAGCAGTAGTAGTGAATTTTTCCCTTAAAGACAATTTATGTGAATTCTTTAAAATTTGATAATAATTTTGTTTACAACAGTACGTGGGGAAGCACTGAGATAGGAGAAATGCCTTATCATATCATTTCCTGAGATCCAGTGTTGGTCTTCAGTGTCCTCATTTTGAGTGAGAGAGTAATTCCTCAGGCCCTTCTTTCACTGGTGCTTCATGATTTTGTGACTATTCCCTCGAACTTTACAGTTGCATTCCATACTCCTCCAGTAAAAAATGGACTTCAAGAGGGCAGGCTCAAATTCAGTCTGCCCGAGTTCAAAGCCTGGCTCTGCCAACTGCTCACAGTGACCTTGTGCAAGTTACTTACCCTTTCTGTATCTCAGTTACTCATCTGTCAAACAAGGAGGACAACAGCACCTACTTCCTAGAATTGAGTGTGGCTTAAAGGATGTTACACATAGATACTTGGCAGAGAAGAAATGCTCAGTAATTATGACTTCTTACTACCTTTAAGTGCTCAGTCTCAGTCGCCTTTGCAGGCTCCTCCTCCTCCTCCTCCCCCTTGGTGGCCTTCCGATTAGTGTGACTCAGTCCCCTGAACTGAGCTTGCCTAACTCCCCTCCCTCCTTCCCATTCTAAAGCCCCATCAACTACAGGATCTCACATCTGATTGGTGTCCCATAAGTATTTATTAATTTATTAAATGCTTGAATAATGATATCAACAGATGAACTCATTCTTAGATATACTCCTTTTGTTGTAAATGATATTGTCATGCAATAATTTGAGCTCTATCTGCTATGAACAATTTGTCTGGATTCCTTCCATTATTTCTCTGTTCCTTTTAAAATGTGCACTACAAACAACCACACACAATCATTCACAATTGGGAGCATCAGTGGAGGGACAAGAGCCCATGAGAAAGAGGCGCCACAGGTCTGAGGACTGGTTCAGTCTGTCAGAATGCATACGGCCACCTCCCTCCCACACCAGCGCTGTGGCCTGGCACACACACCCTTCTAAATCAATATCACGGTGAAGCCAGGAATCTATTTTTCTGGGTGTGCACAGATGCCACCTAACACTTCGCGGGACAGCAGGGGGCTCATGAAGAAGGCAGAAAACAAGGCTGGTTAATTTAGGGGCTGAGGAGCAGAGAGAGGCCTGGCGAGGTGGAGCCCCGTGGCCAGCCAGCTTCCTCGGAGAAGGAGGTAATGAGAAGAATGGCTCTTTGCGGACGCTTCGTGGGAGTTCATATGTGTTCTCTCACGATCAATTTCAGGAGCAGCTTAGGCAGGTTTCAAGTCAAAATGGGGTTTCTCCAGCAGCCAGCACAGAGACCTGCACCTGCACCCAGAGTTCCAGCTGGGCTCTCTCTGCCTCTTGTGTTCTCCCCTGGTCATAAATATTCTGAAATAAGAAGGGAACTGATGAAGTGGAAGATAAAAGGGAATCCACCGGGGGTTTGTCGGAGGAATGCGGGCAGTGCGGTGAGTGGCCCGGACGTGCTTGTGTTGGGCGAGCTGGAGGAGCGGGCTGCGGACCCGTGGCAGCGCCCTTAGTGGGGGGAAGGCAAGCGTCTGTGCGCACCTGATTCGCAGGAAGCCTTTTCCGTGCAGAACTGCAGATGGGAGGCGCTTCTTTTCTCTCTGAATCTCATCCCCCATTTTTTTTCTCTTGATAATTAAATTACAGTAACAGGTTGACACCAAAAATAGAGGGGGCGGCCTGAATGTGTTCAAAATTAAATTCGTTCTGTGACAGAAATATGATTTGGCGGCACCGAGGTTTTCTGCCTCAGCGCGTAGCTGAGGGCTCAGCGTTAACCTCAGCTGTTAAAGGTGCCCTCTGCTTCATTTGGAAACTAGCCAAGGTCTAACCATTTGGTTCCCCTGAAGAATGAACCGCCAAGGTAGCCTTTAGACCTAACACACACAGGACAGGGCAGCATTACGCTAAGGGGACGACTCACTAATCGTGTTCTTCTGAGCTTCATGAAGCCAATGTGGGGACAGCATGTGGGAAGGGAGCCCTGAAATTGGCCATCAGGGTGGCGGGGGGTTGGGAGGGGACAGCAGCAGATCTCCGAGCGTGGAACACAGGCACTCACATTTCCTAATCATGTAAGTTTGGCCCCTCCCTGCCTTAGCACCCCATCAATAAAGGGGCAAACGTGATGCACAGTTGTTGAAAAGACTGAGAACGTGTCAAGGGTTCGTGAACTGTTCCATGCTTGATACACGGGGGCAGCATCTTTACCGACTCTTTCTCTATTTCGTACACATGGGCCATTTCTATCTCTTAGGCTCCCAGGGACCTTGCTAATTAATACTGGAAAAAGGTCCTTGGTGCTGGGTGAGCAGTGAAGGGCAGAAGGACGGCTGAGCTGGTGCGGTCCTCGGCGTTCCTCGAGCACCGCAGCCACCAGGCCGCGGGAGCCTGCCTTCGTTAGACAGGAGCCAGGGCCTTTCTGCATCGCCCTGTCACGTGTGAATGTGGGGCTAATGGTGGTGATTTGTCAGTGTCCAACGAGGAAATGAGTGGGCCCCCACTGCTCCCCACTTCTGCACAGAATGCTGAGTGATGCATTCGATGAGGGGATGGAAAGGTCATTAGCCAACAGGACAGGATATTGATCCAAGGAGCGAGGTCCCGGGATTTGGAGGCAAGTCACAGCTCCTTCTTGTGGGAGACGAGCAGTTCTTCTCAGAGGGCCCTTAGCACCCAGAGGGCCAGAAAAATGATGGCCCTTTGGGAACGTAGGAGCACAAAGAGAACTCCTCTGCCAAACCCGAACACAGCCTGATCACACAGAGCGATGTCGGAGATGCCTTTGAAGTCAAGGGTGTTCTGTGGTTTTAATACATTTCCCCATCTTTTTTTACTTTGCATTCATACAGTCTCATTCCCAGAAGATGCCCTTCCACTTGCTGACGGGAGAGCATGTTCATGGAGCAATACAAGGGGTGCGTGACATGTCCTTTCCATGACATTCTAGCATCAGCCTAGAGTTGAGAACAGAGGGTGTATGTGACCCATTGGCTGCAAGAGGGCAGTCTGGGTAGTTGAAGACACAGGAGGTGAAGTTATTCCTCTTTCTTGGAAGTTGTTCCGGTTCCACCTCTGGACAAAATGGTTTGAAGGCCATGAACAAGCACAGAAAGAACCTACAGAGGCTGGAAGAGGAGGCTGGAACCTTGGAGAAAGTGGCAAATATGGAGGGAAGAGAAGGGAAACCTCGGAGGCAAATCCAAACCATAAGGCTTTACTTGTCTTTGAAGTTTGGTTCAACCGACAATAACAACACACCATCACCTAAGGTTTATTAGTGTATCGAACACTTAACCATGTGCCCCAAATCCCATACCAAGTGCTTTATCTGCATTACCTGATTTTATCCTTATAATTACTCAAAGAAGTAGGCACTATTGTTAAAAAACCAAAACATGCATGAATTTGTCACTGAAAAGAAGACAGTCTAAGGAACTTTAAGTAAGAAGCTGGGATTTGAACTCAAACTGTCCCAGTAGTTAATCCTTTCATCTGCCCTTTTTCCGGCTCACTTGCAGTATTTCTCAGCCTTTTATAATGCAAACCGCCATAAAGCTTTCTGATTCCTTCCCTGCTGGCCTCTACCAAGTAAGAAGATATTCTGTCTGGCTGCACATCCTGCTCTTTGTGTTAGGAAGTCTACAGGTATTGTGTTTTAGACTGCGCAAATGGCTTCCCAGAGTGCCTCCCTCCCCTCCCCCTTTCTTTCTCCTCTCCCTGTACTATTTATTCACATACATTAGAACACCACTCTCTGGACCATGAGCGAATCTGTTGCGTGCCTACAGGGAGAGATAATCATTTAAGTGATACACTGGATGTCTTGCTGCCCCCAAGCAGGCAAGGGACCTCGTTCCCGCTGCAGGACCTGGCTCGCGGCGGGGGCAGGCTTGTATCCTCCCGCCACTGTGCAGACGGATGCTTCGCATCCTTCCACGTTCCCTTCCAAGCCAGCTCCTCTGGGAAGCCTTTTCCAGACACCCCACCCTCCCCTCCGCACAAACACACAGCAACTGAAACAAAACATTCCTATAGGGAAGTAGTAGAAGATCAATCTGAAAAGATGGGTGGGGCCAAGGAGGGAAGGGACTCAATGGATAGGCAAAAAGGTTTGACCTTCAAATGTAGGCGGTCAGAGCCCTCTAGGGCCGAGGGTTTGGGCTGCAGGCTCGTGGGCAGGTGGGGCGACTGTTGGGAAGGAGTTTTGGAAGAACCAGAGCAGGCCAGGGGTGCAGTGTGAGGAGGTGACGGGAGGCATCGTCAGAGAGGGGAATCTTCTTATTCATGGGGGTCAAATAGCACGGGTAAGAAGACACGGGGAAACTCAGCACCTTTGCACCTACCTACCATTTAAGACGAAGAAGTTGATTTGGGGATACCAGTGATTTTGGATGTTTCCTTTGGTGGTTGAGGCAGCGAGGAAAGGCAGGCTCCTCCTCGGGAGCCTACCGGGAATGAGGAGCTTTCCTTCCAGGCGGTGACATCTCTCTGATTGTCGTTCACACTCTTCCGTCCAGAGGGCCAGAGAGCCGAGGGTGGGCGCCTTCTGCCCCGGGCAATGCCAGCCTCAGTCCTCTGGCTCCCGCTCAGGGGGCCCTGAGCTCTGCCGTGTGCCGAAACTCGGCACCATTCCCCTCCCTCCCTGCTCCCGGCCTGCCCCCGCCTGGGCCACGGAGCCCCACTTTAAAAATGACCCCAGTGAGAGGACGGTGAGTGCAGACGCCTCTCTCTCTCGGATGCTCAGAACTCACCTAAACTGAAGCCTCTGAGGAGTGTTGCTGGGCTTTGGAAAGCATGAGTAGGAGAACGGAGAGGAGAGATTTAGTGACCATAAGAAGGATCCCCCTCCCAAGACCCGTTGAGGTTGCCCTGAACGCGGCAGATCCCACAGCGTAGAAGCTGGCAGCCCCGGCCAGGGCAGCTGCTGCTCCCAGCTCTCAGCTCACGCACTCAGGGACACAGGTACCAGCCAGAGGCTGCGCTGGGAATGAAGTCTGTTTCCTTCCCCCTCTCCCTGGTACCGCCGCTTCTCACTCTCTGCCTGTGGAATTGGTCCCGAAGGCACTGAAAAGGCCTTAGAGTTCTGAAATCTCCAAATGCGTGGGTGAGAGAACAAGCCCCCTCCAGCAGGAGAAGTGGGCTGGGGGCATTTGCCACCCTCCTGCTGACTGCTTTGAAAGGAAACAGACAGGTGTGGGTCCTGCTGGTTCCGGAAAATGTCACAGATGAGAAGCAGCATGAAGTGGCAGGACGGCTTTGTAGATCTCAGTCTGGCACCCTTGCCAAGAGCCAGGGACTTGGGGGAGGAACTTTTTCTATCAAATACAGCAGTGATTTTTTTTTTTTTTTTTAATATAACTTAGAGACAGCAGAGGGTCAGAATAAGAAGGGGGCCAACCCTGAATATTACAACTAGCTTTTTTTTTTTTTTTTTTTAAGAACTTGGCCTGTGCTCACTTCTTTAGACAGTGGAAGGTTGTCAGATCCTATCTTAGCTCTGACATTTGCTGTGTGACCTTGGGAACCTGCTTAACTTCTCTAGGCTGCAGTTGCTTCATCCATACAGAGGGACAATAGTAATACCTTACACACAGGGATTTTTCGAGAAAGTTGACTGAGACAACATGTGATACCTTTAGCTTAATGCCTGGCAATATAGAATAGATCAATTTTATACCTTAAACACTTTTACTTAGGTACAATTGCAGATGGTGATAACCATGGTGTTTTAATAATAGCCCATGTGGGTTAAACAACAACCCTGAGAAAGAGAAGTTTTATGTTCCCCACAATTTATAGGTAATAAAGCAAAGCCTCAGAGACGAGACTGACAGGCGTCCACCACCCCTATTTTCAGGGATGTAGGTCGGTAGTTAAAGGTCTGTAAAACCTTTCTGCTAAAATATGAAATGACATGGAGAAAGATTTCTCATCCTCACCCTTTGGTGCTGAAGGGGACCAGCACACTACAGGTTAAGTGGGGACTGTTCTCAAAGGTTTGTCGCCAAGCAGCTCAAATAGGCCCGGGCATGATAGACACTTAGACTCTGGATTAAGATCAAAGGTTATCTTAATTCACACAAATTCCAACCATTTCAAAGTCCTGGCCCTTTTCCTGGCCACTGAGGGTTCTAGCCAGCATAGCGGAGATGATGAGCTTGCTTTTCTTTGAAGGTCAGTGCTAATTGCAAGGTGACAGGGATGACAGGGACCTTGGCAATGCCAGAGGCTGATGAGTCAAACACAGCTGGGCTCCTTTTCTCTTAATTTCCTACCCAGCAGCTGTGGGTGCCTGGAACTGACATTTGAGCTAAGTATAAATTTCACTTGCTCTCTAAGAAGGTGACAATGTGAGCCCATATATAGGAGCTTGCACTTTCCACTCCGGCTTCGCTCCAAACATGACAGAGTCTAACTGGGTTAGAAGAGAATATAAAATTGAGAGGCAACATTAGAAGCCATTCAGACATACCTCCCACACAACGCAAGGATCCTTTTTGGCAAGACCCTGCAGGTGGTCCCACATCCTGAACTTGTGCACTTCCAAAAACAGAGAGCTCAGTACTTGGTAGGCTAATCAAATTCGATTGTAAACCTCTTTTTCTTTTTTTTTTCCTTTGCTTAAATTGAATCTCATCTTTGGTTTTCTATAACTCTTACCTGTTGTGTTCCTTCCCAGAATGTTACAGGCTGCATCTTCACAGTGGCACTCCAAGTTATTTTGAAGACAGCTCTGTTGACCCAATGAAGTCTTGTCTTTTCACTTTTGTTCATTTTTCATTTATTTGCCATTCCTTACGGTTTTTAGCTTTTCATGGTTCTCAATGCCCTCTTCTTGGGTGCTGCCTAAACCTTGTATGAATGCCTTCCATTGGAGCCATGCAGAAGCTCACCTGTGGAAAGAGAGAGCCAAGGTGGTGGGCAGGAAGATCACCCAGAGTATGAACACCACTGCACAGGCTAAGAGGAAAGATATAGGAAGGAGAAGGTGGAGCAAATGGACAACTAAAAGATTTAGGTTTGCTCTCATGCTGATAAACTAGGCCCCCCACCTCTGCATAGGATTAAGCTACTGTTTCTTGATCTAAATACAAGGCATTGTCATGAATCAATTTCACCAAATTAATCTTGGACCATTTTTCTCAGAGATCAAGATCATTTTGAATCCTCATCTGCCTCCCTGCATGTTAGTTAACTACTTTTCTCAGCTCAGTATGGTCCACAGAGACATTTGGTTGTATTCCATGTCTTGTCTCAGGTCAACGCTTAAATTAAATATCTATTAAGACAGTTAAGACAGGGCCATGCACAGAATCCAGAAACACATTCCTGCATTTGTCATGAATTAGACATGCTGAAATATACCTACTGTAATATTCTGTGAGTAGATATGTGTTAAGGAGACGATAACAATGTAAAAGAAATATCAGATCATCTAATTACAACATGTGGGCATGTAAACAAGTATGTACAGTAAAATCTAACATTTCTCTCACTAGACCATGAAGAGTATTTTATTGATCATTGCAATCTTGGCAATGCAGGCTAAGTAGTGCCTGGAACATAAAAAAAAAAAAATTACTCCATGTTTATTCTGTAAAAAGGTGAACATCTATGCTGCACATCATCCTGGGAAAGAATGGAAGTGAGAAAAGTTCCCAGTTCCATTTTCTGGCACCTGGGCAGGGCCCAGCACAGACACCACAACGCATTCTCTTTTCCCTGTTCTTGGTGATCGGCCTCTCCCCTTCCCCCCCGCTCAGCTTGCAGACAGATTTTGGATTTTAATTTCATCAACATGTCAGCTACCTTGGGAAAATCTGTTCTTCATGATAGGTGTCTTAGTGTCTTAGTTCAGGATTCCATAACACAACGAAAATGGGTGGTTTAAATGACAGAAATTAATTTCCTCACAGTTCTGAAGACTGGAAGTTCAAGATCCAGGTGCTGGAAGGTTTGGTTTCTCTTAAGGCTCCTCTGCCAGCTTGCACACCGCCATCTTTCCTCTGCGGCCTCACATGGCCTTGCTTCTGTGTGTGAGCCACCATGGCGTCACTCTGTGTATCCTAATCTCTTCTTCTTATAAGAACACCAGTCAGATTCCAATAGAACCTGTTCCAACGAACTTGTTTTAACTCAATCACCTCTTTAAAGACTTTATCTCCAAATAAAGTCCCATTCTGAGATACTGAGGGCTGAGACTTCAACATATAAGTTTGGGGGCCATTCAGCCATAACAGTAAGTCATGCAAGAGAAGCAGCATTCATGGGCCGAGAGGTCGGAGATGGTGCTAAGTCAGTGATGGAGAAATGACATGGGCGTAGCTGATGTCTAGTCAAGACGTGCTCTGGCCCCCTCCTGACTCCTCACCACGGGCCTTGTTTTGTTTAAGGGGCCCTGGTATTCATTTCCCTCTTACCAGTGTGACCTGGGAAGTGCTGCCTGCGCCTTTAGGTCCTATCTCCTGTTCTTTTCTTTCTTCTTCTTCTTCTTTTTCTTTTTTCTTTTTGTACCCTTGACCCAGAGACTGAGACTGAAAATGGGGTTTACTGGTGAGATCCATGAACATGTACCTGCACTATGATTTCTGTGGTTTATGCAGTAGAAAGTTTCTCTAGAAAGAGAAAGCTTTGCTGCCCCATCCAGGAACATGAGAGCCAGGGCGCCGGCGGCCTGCGCACTTCTCTCCTTGGCGCTGCCTGCAGCCAGGAAAAAGGCAATTGAGGAGCAGGAGTGCACATCGACACAGCCCTCCCTCTGTGTCAGTCAGAAGGGGCATGATGCTTATGGAAGCTGTTTTCCCAACCAACCCCTGCCTCCCCTCTGGGGCATTGCCCGTCCGGTGTTGAAGGCCACATCAGCCGGACAGGGGTAGGGTCAGAGCATGCCAGAGAGGACGGGGAGGATGATCACCATTGACCAGCAGTCCTCTTCATCCTACCAGGGTTGAGAACCTGCCTTTGTCGGTGCCTGTGAGGTCTGGCACTGCCAGAGCGCAGGTGACGAGTACGAGGGTAAAGAAGATCCAAGGGCCAGAAGGGAGAGTTTTTCCAAGTTAACATTCAGGCTATATCTCTTTCACAGGCTCTCTTTTATCCCTTAGGAACAATAAAAACAACTAATTTTATTAAGCACTTGTTATATCACGGTTACAGTTTTTTTCTTAAAGATTTTATTTATTTATTTTTAGAGAAAGGAGGAAGGAGGAAGAGAAAGAATGGGGATGGATACTCTCCTGGGAGATAAGCCTGTTTTGGGTCAGTCCTGAGGGCCTAGAACGTCTCAGTCCTCACTAACGCCACCTGCGGTTCTCTTTGGAGGGGTCGATACCAAGCAGCTACCCCACGATGAGTGGAGCCGGGTACTTGTGGGAGAGCAAGAGAGCGAGAAGCACGTATATGACACTGAAAAGCCCGTCACTGGTCACGCGACCTTAGTCCAGTGCCTGACACATATCCAGTACTTCATGAATGCCAAGTTTCATTCGTAAGGATCTAGTATTTTAAGTGCATAGGATCTGGAGTTAAATTCCTTAGGACTGATTGCCAGATTTGTCTCCTTCTAACTCTGGGATCTTGAGCAAATTGCTTCACCTTACTTTGCCTCAATATTTCCCAAGTGCTGCCATACTAAGGGGTTGTGAGAATTAAGTGAGAAGTAAAAAACATTTAAAACTGTGACTGTGATGCCCTGGTGTGGTGCAGTGGGCTGGGCAGCATCCTGTAAAGGAAAAAGGTTGCTGGTTCGATTCCAGTCAGGACACATGCCTGGGTTGCAGGTTTGGTCCCAGTCGAGACAGGCATGAGAGGCAACCGATTGATGTTTCTCTCTCACATCGATGTTTCTTTCCCTCTCTCTCTCCCTCCCTCCTCCTCTCTCTAAAACCAATAAGCTTGTTCTTGGATGAGGATTAAAAAAAGAATATATTTGTGTAGACTTATTTCCTAACATTTACTTTTTTTTAATTTTGATATGGGTATACATATACTTTTTGATTTCAGACTGTATGAATATGAATTATATTTGTACTTTGGGGGGAATCTGTGATTTCAAAGTAGCCAAAGGAGCTAGACTGGTAGAGAAGACCTAATGAACACACAGTTCTAAGTGAGCATTCATTTCTTCTCGAATACGGCCTCACCCTTGTCCAGAAGGAGGGGTACATCAGGTGCTGCTGTGGGGATGGAACTATCGGCTTTGGGACAGCCAAAGTACTTTGTCTTGTCAGCTTGCTGGTAATTCATCAAAGAGAATAAATGGAGAGAGCACCTGTGTGAATCCAATCTCTCCAAACCTACCAGACTCAGTTCCCAGGAAGGTGGGAGATGGAAGCCAGACCGGAACCATGATTGGAAAAGATGAAAGGGACCTTTCTGTGGTGATGTCTCTGCATTCCTTTTCTTATGAATTTATTTTTAGTCCTGGAACAAAAGGACATAAATAATGTCAACTATAAGCAGCTCAAAGTGGACAACCATTTCTGAACCGGGAGACAAACTAATTACATTAATGCAGATTAATTATATATATTTATGTTCAGGATCTTCACTGCAGTTCTGGGGTAAAATTCTCTTCAGGAGAGAATGGGTGAAGACAGAGAAGCAGTAGGGGACTGGGAAGATGTTTGGGAAATTCCTGCTGCCTTGAAGTTGAAGAAATAGCTGCATTTGAGCTTTTGACTTATACCAAACGCCAGCCAGAATCATGTGACCGTTGCTAAGCAGCCCACACCAGGTGATAACTGTGAGATACCAGTTGCTATGAGAGTCCAAGGGGAGCCATTTTAAAATCATATCTTGCATTAGATTCTTGTTTTAAAAGCAGAGTTCTAATATCCACCTTAGATCTGTATGAGGTTATTGCTGGAAGAAGATGCTAAGATAAAATCTTGGCCATTTATTGGATACGTTCTATACTCATGGCTTCAGATTCTCACACAGATTTGAGGATTCAGCCAGCAAGTGACGTCCCCAAGCTTTTACAACCGAGGCCAATGGGAGTATGTAATGACTTCTTTCCCGAGTCTCCTGTTGATTTGCAAGGGGGATGCTTGTGCTGAGTTGGGCTCAAGTATGTACTTGGAATGATGACTGAGCCCATCAGTGAGCAGTGTCCCGGTCCAGGGCCACTGATCTGGACCTTGCCATCCCGTGCAGGGGGAGCTGCCAAACTAGAGCTTTAGGAAAGGAGAAAAGTGAGGAAGTTTGCCTGATTGGTGAGACACGGGGCATATGCCTCAACTTTGGGTAAGTCTTTTGGGCCAGAGAGACTGGTAGTGTTATTAACTAAGTCTAGTTCACATGCCCTCCATTATGTCTAGGTGAGAATCCCTCCAGAATGCAAGGAGTGGGAAAGGACGAGAGGAACTCTCTGTTTTTAGAGCAGATTGAAAGAAGGAATGTGGGGCCAATAAAACTACTCAATATCTCTCCTCGCCATCTTTCACTGTGTGGTGTTGGGCACAGAATGCAATCTCTTTTAGCTCGAGATAAATGACAAACATAATTTCTCCCTCATAAGGTTGAAAACGAAATGAGTTAACATATGTAAAAAACAAAATACCACAGTTGCCATTGAGTAGGTACTCAATAGATGTTAATTCATTTGGTACTAAACGGATACCTATATTTTAATGATTTTCAAAAGGTCTTGAAGTGCTCATTTGAAAGCTTGGTTCTGATGTTTCTGACTAGGTTATGATTCAAGGAGGCAATCACTAGGAGAAAAAAGTTTTTCTTATATACGAACCTATATAAGTCCCAATGACTCCAGAAATTCTGTCTCAGCAGCCACTGCTAAAGCAAAAGCCATGGCTACCTCTTCCATTATCATACCTGTTTTCTGGCAGCTTCTCATCCAACCCTCCGTCTATTCACCCATCCATCCATCTATCTATCTGTCCATCCACCAAACCACTCCTTCATGAGGCATTTTTGGACACCTATTACATATCAGACACTCTGTTAAGTCCTGACTATATAGTCTTGCTTGCAATAAAGTCCATGCCTTACGGAGCTAGACTGTAAGGTCGCCTTTCATAATTTATACCGTACTCAAGCAGTCTTGTAGACTTGGGGGGGGGGGGAGGGGAGGGAGTGAAGCAGGCAAATGACTTTCCCGAATAAAAGTTACTAAAACTTTAAAGTGTATAATTATCATAGTGGCTTTTTTTGGAAGAAAAAAGACAACTTCAAGCTTTGAGGAGAGTACAAAGGTTAGTGGAATGATTTTTATTACCTCTACTTAGTAGAGAGAAATTCATTAGGGAAAAAAAGAGGCAGGAGTTCAAACTTTCCTAGGCAGCTTTTAAAGAGGTCTGGACCATCAGAAACATCTCCCAATAACCCTTTAAAATGTAAAAAGAACAGTCTTGTTAATTAAATGTTTCATGCATATTATATAGCTAACACCAATTTAAGGTAAAATTTATGACTCAGTGTGCTGTCATTTAAATGCTACATTATTTTATGCCTGTTGTGAATATTAATAGTACCTTAGATTTTACTGTTGTGGTTTCAGTGTGGGCTCTTTTCCTGTAGCCTCATGATTATTTTGTTAAGTAAACAGAGCAGACCTATTCTTAGGTTACTAAGAATTAGGAAATAAAGCCCAGAAACGATGCATATCTAGTTCAGATTTAAAATTAGGAGCGGCAGAGCAAGGATGTGATACACCCCTTTTGGGTTTAAATTCCACACTATTTTCAATCTGTCACTGCACCTGGGAGTCTGAACAAGGGATGGCAAGATGCGATGTGGGGCACACGATTTCACACACTTTGCAGACCTTGGGATGGCATTGCTCGAACCTGGTGTTTCTAGCTCCTTCGCACCTTGTCGCTCGTGTCCGGGACTTCTTTGGTGTGAGAACTTGATGAGGGCAGGACCTGCTATTGCACTGTTGTTTTAACCGGAAAATTCGCCAACCCTGGGAGGAACTAAGAAGCACCGCCCTGCAGATCTGCATGGATGGTGTAGCAGGTGTCAGCTACAGGGCCGAATTCTGGTACCTGCTCTTAAGGTCACGCGGAACGTGATCAAGTTACGTCACTTCTGTGCATGTCATCTCCATGCTCTCTAATATGAAAACAATAGCATTCGCTACTTAGATTGCTGTGGATATGAAATCAGCTTTATCAACTGTATGAGGCACTAGGTACTCAAAAGTAGTCACTCAAGAATCTCTCTTCCTCACTCTCTCTCTCTGTCTCTCTCACACACAAGCACACTTACCCCTAATGAAATAACTCACATCTGTGTGAGTGTTACACTGAGGTTAGACACTTGGCCCCTCGGAAGAAATTATGTGTGCACCTGTCAGGAAAAATGGAGGGGTGGGATGTGGGTGGGATTGTTATCTCAAGTCTCCTGTGAGCAGATGAGCCAAAAGCTAGACTTTGGTAACTATCTTGAGGAGAGAGAGACACAGAAATACATCCTTTCCAAAGGTGTCTTTCCCAGCCTGTCCGTGCCTGAAATTTCACCATTAGTAAATTATTTCTTGGGTCTTAGAAATATTTTTTCAAAAGGACACTTGAAGTGCAACACTCCTAAGAAATCAGATTCTCCAGGAGCATAACAAAGGGTGCCTAACTTTGAAGAGACACAAGTAGCAAAAAATCCCTTGTTGAGAGGAGGTGTGGAGGTTGTATAACTCAAAGATAAACTCTTCAAACTTCACTTTTGGCCCCAAAGAGGGGTTAAATTCTCAAGTGGTTAGAAAGTAGCTTCCCTCCCTCCCTCCCTCTTTCTCTTCCTTCCTTCCTTCTTTCCTTCCCTCCCTCCCTCTCTTCTTTCCTTCCTTCTTTCCAAATTCATTCACTACATGTGGAAGTTGGAAGAGCAGTCTGGCATGTTGTTGAGTTCTGACTCAGGCTTTATCCATCTCCCATCAGCCTTTCTTTCTACACCACGCATACACACACAAACTATACACTGCATACACACAAACCACACACTGCACACATCAGTACATTACACCCACTACACACAGCACATATACACAGCCCACACATGAACTATGCCCATCTATCATACACCACACATACCACACACAAAACCCACATCATACACCAAACACACACATACACACCATATACACACACCATACACCACACACACACAAATACACATACCCCATGCATGATACACCACTCACGTACACAACACACACTCACACTACAAACACCACAATGCAAGAAAAAGAACCCAGAATCTATAGACCCTGACCCCCACCCTATCACTTCTTGCTGTGTGACACTGCACAAGTCATGGGATCTTCTGAGCCTCAGTTTCCTCCTGGAAGAGTTAGGACAACTCATGTCCTCCCTGCCTCCCTCACAGAATTCGCGTGAGGACAGGGGTGCCGTGTGGAGCAGTGCTTTGTGACAAGGCAGAGCTCAGTCAGCGTCAGTCCTCTCTGGGTGAGGCCATCATCCCCCAGAAAGGATCCCTCAGACTGCCAGTCCCTCCCAGCCCTCATGGTGGCATGGTCTGGGTCGCCACAGACCCCCCAGGGCCTTGGGCCAGCACTGCCCTGGCTGCACAGAGAAACTCCGCTGTTGTCAGGGAAGTATGTCTTTGCACTAATGACACCAGCTTCTGCTTTGACCAGCAAACCTATGACAAATACCTTCCTTTAATCTGTACTGAACCTAAGTCATAGAGTAGATACATTTTACCCAGCACCTTCTCAGCACTTACCATGAATTATTTCATGACAACCTCGTGCTGTACAGATCATTACTATTATCTCCCATGTTAAAATCAGGGGAGAAAATGGCTGGGGAGACCAAGCAGCCCCATTTGTTGGGACTGAAGGAGCCTTTCAGTTTTACAACTGTGGAAGCCCCAGGCAAATTGTGACTGGTAGGTCACCATAAAACTGAAGCACAGAGAGGCTATGTCACTTCCCCAGTATCACACAGCCAGTAAGTGGTGAAGCTGGGATTTGAGGCCACCTGAGGACTTCAGCTCTCAATCCCTCAGTCTTCATTTCCCACTTGTGCTCCAGTCACTGCCTCATCGATGCCCTACCATGGACATTTTTCAAGGTTAATTATATTAGAATAAAAATTTTAAAAATTATCAAGGCATTATCATGTACACCAGGACACTGATACATATGTCTAAACTACACATCAATTAAGAATAGGAAAAACAAAGCATTACAAATCTAATAACATTTTTAAAAAAATACAAAGCACAGATACTGATTAAACTATTTAAAATTAATTACTGCTATTCCAGGGAACAGGTCAAGCCCTGAGGGGCATGTGATGCGAGGAGGTTGGTGGAAATGTGGGGCAGGAGTGGAAGAAATATCGGTTCAACCTAGATCAGATGTAGATATTTGGAAAGGAGTGATTTCTAGGCGGGACATTAACAAGAAGAAAAAAAGCGTGCCGGCAGGACAAGACCTACAGCGTGGGGGATGTTCAGAAGAAAGCTGGGAAGTAGTAGAGAACAGGGGTGGTAAAAAAGGATACGGGCGGTCTTGGCTAAAGAAGAGGCAGTGCACCTGTGCTCACTTGTCAGTCAGACGACCACAAGTCAGTATGTTATAGGATATTTGGGCTCCTCTACAAAAGTGCTGGTGCAGTATTTTTGCCCCTTGAACAAGCCAAAACTCCAGATCCACTCTGATTTCTTTATTACATGAATGTATGGGAGTGTGGGGAGGGGAGTCCTATAATTCACTTCAATAATCTGGTTCATAAACTTTATAGACTACAAGTTTTTACCATTTTGAGGCTATTAAAGCAAACAAACAAACAAACAACCATAGAGAAGTGGTGTTTCTTGTGAGTTATTTTGTGCAACAAAGCTTCAAGACATCTGCCGAAATGACACAGCTTGTGATGAGATAAACAATAGTACATTTAAAAAATTAAAATAGCATAAAACTACCCACACAAACCACTCTTTTTCAATTTCCAGGCTTGCTTTCAAAGGGAAGATCTGTTGTTCCTGAGAGACCCTACTGATGGACTTCCCAAATCGTGAAGTCCTATTGCATTTGTGTTTCTCAAACACAGGTATCAGACCCCACCGCAGCCACAAACTTTAGGAGTACTTTTGCTCAGCAATGGTTTCAAACCGGCAGACACCCAGCTGTATCATCAAGAGCTTAATAATAGCCATGATCACCCACAGAAATGCCAACACTAAAAACTGTCAGTCCCGATGATACTTGAGGTGTAATTCACAAGAAGAAACTGAATATATTTGCACAAAGAAAAATAATTCACACTTCTGTGAACTATAGAATGAGTCACCCCATATTTACATACTTATGCATACCACTGTCTTGTATGTCACAATATAATATTCTGATTATTCCCCAAATCAATTCCATTTCCCTCTCTGTGGAAAAAAATGAGCTAGAGACTCATCTGGGTATATTCTGCAGAGATGCCTCAGCGCATCTTGACAAGTGTGTCCTAAAGTACAGTTGGAGAGTTCCCACCTCCAAATCATCAGTGCGGTGTTAAAATGCAGATCCCCAGGCCCTGCACAAAGCATAGGTTCAGGAATTCAAACACACAGAATCTGTTCTCTGAGCAAACTTTACAGACTTCAGTCTGGAGACTCATCAGCATAGAAGGTAAATGAAAGCAGGCCTTTTTTCTCACCAGGTTGCCCATGGCATTAAGTAGAACTGAGTCTTAGAAGAGTGATTTCACACTTCAGATATTTGTCAAAATGGCCTTACTAACCCAGGTTCAAATACATGAGGGCTGGCAAAAAGGCAGAGTATAAGAACTTTCCCCCAAACTTTTTATTGAGAGAATGTCTTTACTGCTATCAGAATTGTCTGGGGGAAAGAATGGGACTTGCTTGACATGCTTTGCAAGTGGCAATTAAATATTCATAGGCCAAACACTCATAATGCGTAGTTCTTTGTTGTACCTGAATCTCATGCAAAGGGTATGTTAATAGCAGGCAAATAACATTTCTTAGACTGTACATTTTGTTGACCATGCGATCCAGCTCACTCTTGCCCTGCAATTCCTCCACCCTTCCTCCTCTTGGTTAGGCTCGCTTTGTGATGGTTGAGGCTGGTGGATATGTACAGTTTCATGCACCAAGAACACACTTCTCTCCCGAAACACTCTCCTGGCTTCTGTCAGACCTCCTCAACACACTTGCCCCAGTAGCTTTCTCTTATTTTCTACTCCTCCCCACCAATATGGGTGAAAGTTCTGGTAAAGCTTTTCATACATTCCACTTTCCATCCCCTGTAAATCAGCATGGGGTGTTCGTGGCTTATATACACAGGTTTCTGTAACATATGCTCATGGGAATTGGCATTGGTCTCGGTTTCCCTGTGGACCGTAATGCTCCCAAGGGAGGGAGGTGTCTACTACTTCCTTTATCATAATAGTACCCAACGATACCCAAGTCAGCACTGCACAGTTAGCTCTGGGCCTCTGCACAAGGCAGATCGCCATCAATGTGGTCAATGGACTGACTCAGTGACTGTCACTCTTCCTTCACTTATGATACAGAGGAGGGAAGTACTTCCTGCCACCTGTGGAATGGAACTTGATTTCCCCAAGTGTTAATTTTATAGAACCAGAGGAACCAGGCTAACGTGAGTCCATCGCTACGCATTAGCCCCATAGGTCCAACGAAGTAGACTCACACGGGCTTCTCTTTTTCTTTTTCTTTTTTTCCTTCTCACAGCCTATTTTTCAAAGCCCTCACTAAATACATTTAAAAATCAGTTGGTAGATTAGCATACAAACCCAGTCTTAACTAAATTTGAATTCAACCTTTATTTGAGGCTGTAATGGCTAATATTGACTGTTGCATAGAATTATGAGAAACCCCTGAATAGTCAGCTCCAGTGGAGCCCAGATCTATTTTTTAAAACCAGTTATTGATTTCTGCAAATAGGCTTTCCTTGAGGCTCCAGCAGATCATGGTCTTTAGGTGAAGTGTGGTAAGGTGATGGATAGTGAGGGCAAGTATATTTTCCCTTTGTTCATCTACATTCTTATTAATAATAATATCTTTCATTTTAATTCCTTTCATCCCCGAGCATTGTGAGTGCTTTGCAGACGTAATAACGCTGTCTGGAGAAATCCATCAACTGCCGGCCAAAGGCAGCCCTCGCCTAGCTACCCCGCTGAGCTGAACCACAGCTCGGGGCCCCGGGGGGGGGGGGGGGGGAGCCAGCAGCCAGCCACAGCGATGTTAGGAAGACAGTTACAGGTACCTTGATCAGAGTCAGGCTAAGCTTTCTGACCCTACAGGCACCAGCGTGATGACGGGAGCTGCATCCCACAATGGCAGTGCAACCCCAACCACTGTGCCAGGTCAGGGTGACAACGGTCAGGGTTATTAAACAGGTAACGATGTTGAGTTTCCCCACTCCAAAACCAGAAGGGCAGGATGAACTAGACAAGTGTGATGGGATGTGACGTGTGTACAGATGTGCGCCCATCCTTCCTCCCCAGGGCAAGAGGAAGAGCCACAGCAGGTTAGGCGGAGCTATGATGGTCAAAGCATGTCCCCTTGTAGGCATGGCCTCTTTACAGCTCTTGTTTCTGTCTCTGTTAATTGCAGCAAGGTACATATGGCAGAACGATTGGTTGGGCTTAGTGGCTGAACCTCAAAGAGGAGGTTGAGGGTCAGAGGACGTCACTTTGTCACTGAGTTACTGTGGCTTGACCTCTGTGCCTCACTTTCCTCCTCTATGAAATGAGAGCAGCAGTGGATCCGATGGCACAGGGCTGCTGGGAGACTGAGCGTGACAGTCTGTGTGCAGGGCTATTGCAGTGCCTGCCACGCAGTGGGCGCTGAATGCCAGGTAGTTGGTGTTACTGTTATCATTCCACAGATAAAGTCAAAACCTTGTCCAGAAACTGGAGCTTTGAATCCTTTGTGATTCATTTTTTATCTGGATCTTTTTCTCCATCCTGGTGGGTAACACATTATGAAAGTTAACAGTACATTAGTTGGTCAAAAAGCGAAATACATAAACAAAGGAAAGGCGTGAGTAGGGAAGAAAGATATGTTCATCCATTAAGGTTCCCTTCACAGGAGTTTGCCATCAGGTTATAGGTGATTTCTCGCAAGCATTGCGTGCACGGAGTCATTTTTCTCAGCATTTGGATGTCTCCTGAAATCCCCCCTCTCCAGGAAACTTGCCATCGGGGTCAGCAAGGAAATTGCTTATCAGGAGATCACATGATGGTGATCATCTCAGCTCCTTCTGCTCATTAGCAACCCCGACGTCCCTCACCCCCAAGCGATCTGTCCTCTGACTCCGGGGTGGGATGTCCATGCCTTTCTCTCTTTTACAGCTTAGTTTAACGGTTTTACTTCACTGCAGTCTGACTGGCCCATGTGTATGCAGATCACTGCATATGCTTTAGAAAGCAGATTCTTTACGAGTCAGCATTTGGTCTGCTTTGTTCTGCAGCACAAGGCCCGGCACCCTGCTGTGTCATGCAAGTGGATGCTGAAATGTCCCCCGATGCCAGTGACCGGGTGCTATTTTGCTGTATACACGGGGTGCAGATTATTTCTCACCAGCTCAGTGGCGGTGAGCAAGACACTGGCTAAATCACCTCTTTCAACGGCTGATGGGAAGCAAAGCAAGGGTGAGCTGGATGCTGACTGGCACCAGCTGCCGTCTTCCATTTCCTCACTGTCCTGAGCCTTGTCCCCGAGAGGCAAGATTAGAAGTGACATGCACTCATTACCACTTTTTCTCCAATGACATGTGGCTCATACCTTTGAATGAGCAAGGTCCTCTCCCTGCTGCAGGCAGCAAAGGGAGGAAGCTGTGTACTCTCGCTTGCTTGATCATCTGTTCTCCAGCTGAGATGCAGAAACCTAACTGCTGCTGAGTAAATCTTACCTGCAACAGAGCTGACCACATTAGACCACCAAGTCCCAGCATGTGAAACAGGGTGCATTAGAGGAATGCTGGACTAGGCAACAGGTCTTCTCAAATAAAGACTTACATTGAGAGCTGTCTCTTGGAGTCTCCATTCGCCTCTTGAGGTGGTGAGCAACGACAGTTCCTTTTATGTTCATTCATTTACACAACGTGTCTTCTAGTGACTGGAAACTGCATGAGGACCATGCAATCTCAGCTCCTAATGTCTGGTCCATGGCCAGGGCTTGATAAATGTTGAACGAGTAGGGGAGTGAAGAGGTGAGTTCTACAATAGGCCTAGGGATGAATAAATGAGCAAGAGTGTGTTTGTATCTTAGGCTACATGTCCTGTGAGGTCATATCCATCAATCAGTTAGAACGATCTATACAAGAGGCAATGTATGCCAAGGTGAGGAGGAGGGAATTAGGAGAAAAAGTTTAAAACCCATTCCTTGCTCAGGTCACTAAGATTTCCCTCAAGACTTGTGTGTGTGGGGGGGGGGGAGAATGTTTATGGCATTTGTTGAAATTGGTGTGCGTGGACCCAAATCATCAAAGAAAAGCCTTGCTTCTCCATACCATTTAGTAATTTTTCTTGACCCTGAAGGTTGTTTGATCTCACCACCCTCTCAACTGAAAATAATTGCCAAGGGCATCAGAAGTTGGCTTATTTTTTTGGTCTTGGGTGCCCACCTTTGCCCATTTCTTTAACCCCGAGCTCCCGGAAAAGGAAAGGATACGGTGGAATTGCAGCTGTTGGCTCTGCAGTGCAGATGAGGCAACCGCCTACAACTCCCAGGGCCAAGGACACCCCACTCGCCTTAGCATGCACCCCAGCTTCTTCTCAGGAGCCTGCCCATGGGGCAGGCCTCGGACTAGTCACTACACCGTAGGAATCATCTGACTCAGAAGCAGGCAAAGGGCTTCAGGTGGGCTTTCCCAGACAGCCATTCATGGCAAGGGCTGTGCTGGCAGGCGGAGAAGGAAGGGACATGTGGCTGAGATGCCCCACCGTGGGGGACTGGCGATGCATTTTCCACCCAGACAGCCGCCCCTCAGGCCTGGCTCACTGAGACAGGCAGGCCGGGTTTGGAACTGTCGATGTGTATTTATGTGGAATACCCAGCACCCCTGCAAGGAGCTTCTGCTTGTGGCTCGGATGGATTGCAGGCAGGTGACTGTTGCAGTGGCAGCAGCCGCTCGTTAGCTCCGGCAGGGCAGACAGACACCACTGCCTCCCTCTGACCACATCTGCCCCTGGCCGTGAATATTCAACAGGCATCCATCTCCTTAATGAGAACACAGCCCGAGCCGCTTCGATCAGCAGCAGTGGGATCTTAAATAGTTAATTATGACAGAGAGTTTAGCATGCGCACATGTGTGTCCTGGGGAGCCTGAGTGTGGGTGAGAAGCGGGCCCAAGGGTGGCCAGTGGGCCCCAGCCAGCGCCTGGCCTGGAACCTTGCCGTAAGTCCGGGCCCAACAGCAGCAGCGCTGAGCACAGGTGGTCGGAACAGCAGGGGTCCTGCCATCAGGAAAACCCCTAAAGGGAGGCGCTGGAGGATGCGCCCTTCACTCTGTGCTCATAGGGCGGCAGCCCAGGGCTGCTCTCCGGGCCAATCTATCCAAAGCCTGTTCAGTGCCTCTTTGCGGTGGCAGACGGCGTGGGACCTCGCGGCAGAGTGAAGAGCAATGCTTGGTCTTGGGGGACAGATATTTCTGTTTAAACCAAAGTAGCTCCCTCTGTCCAACCCTTGGCTGGAAGACCTCCTTCCCAAACCCAATGTACATAATTAAGAATAGGCTGAAATGGACAAGAAGACATGATAATTGATTGTGGCCTTTTGCCTGGCAGCTGCACTTAATTAACCTTTAGATTCAAATATCAAGTGGTGTCAGCATGGAGAGGCTTGGGGAGCTGGGGAAGGAGCCTCGGGCCACACGGAGCTCCGCGCAGATGCGCTGGTGCAGAGGTCACCTCGGAGCTGGGCCAAATCTTAGCTGTCTAACCCCCCACTCACCCAAACATCACTCAGATACCTAGAGGTTCTTCTCAAACCTTCAGGGGCACGATGACATCGAATTTGGGTGGTGTAGTCCCAGTCTGGTCTGCAGCTTTGAGTCAGAACGCCTACAAACGGGCCTTTCCAAAGACAGCCAGGGCCGCCGCCACTGCCACCGCCCACAGGCCGGATGTCAAGTGCACAGGAAACAAAAGCGCGGCAGTGCTGTTCTGGCCCTTTTCATCTCGCCAGCGCACCGCCTTGGAGAGCAAAGGCCGGCGAGCGTGAGAGCTGCGGGGGACTCGGGGGCTTCGGGACTCCGCTCAACCAGCTGGAAAAGCAGGGGTAGCCGTTTCTGGGGTCACCCGTGTGGCTCATGGGAGCTGGACCCAGCTTTGATTTCGTTAGTCCTCATGGAGAGCTGACCCTGGCGAAGCCGCATCCGCCGCGCCGGTCTCTGAGGCCTGTTGCTAGGGGCTGCCCCGAAGTGCGCCCCGGGCAGCCGGGCCGGAGAAGCGCTGCGCCTGTCCCGGACTCGCAGCCCTCTGGGACCCGGCGCAGCTGGAGCTCTTTCCTGCGCAGCTGCTGTAGGGCAGGGGGGACAGAGCCACAGCACAATGGACTCTCTGACCTCCAAATACAGCTCAGCGCGCAGCTCCTGTCTCTTCCCTTCTGTCTCACTGCTAATCTGGCTTCAAAAGAGAGGCAGACTTTTTTGACCTGCAAAAAGACACATCTGAATTGACATACATTTTAGAGGTTGGCGGGAATGTTATCTGGCTGCGCTTTGCCTGTGCTGGCCGACCACGTGTCCAGAAGAAAAGGAAAGAGGGAGAGAAATAGGAAAAAAGAGGAAGAAGAAAGGCAAGAAAGGCAAGAAAAGAGGAATGAAGAGAGAAAAAGCATACAGTTTTTTTCTGTCACTTCCTGCACCCATTTTTGATCCCAGAAGTTTCTCTATTTGGTCCACGTCTTAATAGTGAACCTGTTTCTTTCCCTGCAGAGCAAGTGAGTTTCTTATTCCCTTAGGGATATATATGACTTTCTTTTTCTTTTTTTTTCAAAAGCAACAATAACAACCTTAGCTGCTAGACTCTTAAATAACAGAGTAGCTACTTTTAACCAAAGGACAGTTATAGCAGGAACACTGTTGCAACAAAGGGACACGCTGACTCTTCAGCAGACAGCCAGCTCCCTCCCAGGGACTGCCTTTGGTCATGGCTACGGTTGTATGGGTTTGGTGCCCTCATCCCATTTCCTTTGAATCAGTTTTATAGTTTCTGGAAAACCGAAGACTGTCATTCAAAATGACTCCTGCTCAGTTATTCATTGATCACCCCAAGAATATGTATATTATTATTCCCCTGAGGGCCAGCAAGTGGTGAGGCTGTGGTAGAGTCATTTCTGTGCCGAAATTCAGGAATAAGAATAAGCTGGGCATCAAGTGTCCGACTGAACGTGGGCCAGTGTTATACGTAAGCATTAAAGTTAGAAAATATTATCTAAAGAAGAGAAAGATCCGGAGTGCTGGTTCTCAAATACTAAATTACTTAGGACTCACCTAGGGAGCTTGTTAGAAATGTATTTTGCAAGTATCACCCACAGAGGTTCTGATCCATTACACCTGGAGTGGGGCCCAGACCTCAGCATTTTAACAAGTACACTGGGGTGATTTTTTAAAGTCATTGCCACGTCTCACTTGGACAGATATTAGTGACAGTTAACGATGCATCCTTACTCTGTTTTCTCTGGGGACATTGCCTTAACATTTCTTTGGACCAAGAAGATAGGCCCAGTTAAAAAGGAACATGTGAGAACATTTGCATGTACTTGTGTGGGGCAATGCCACATGCTGGAATAAGCATTAGAGACTTCCTTTTTCTCTCCTCTCTCTTCTTTGTACTACTCGGGTAGATATTGGGTTGGCCAAAAAGTCCCTATTTTTCTTTTTTCTTTTTGTAAAATAAAAGGCACATTGTCCATTTTCACCAATAACTTTATTGATTTGGATATTTGAATATGTCAGCTATCTCCCACGTGGTATAACGTTGATTGTTCTCAATTAATGTCTCAAGTTGATTGCTATCAACTTCAACTGGTCTACCTGACCATGGAGCATCATCCAGCAAGAAATCTCCAGCACAAAACTTTTCAAACTGTTTTTGACACATTTAATCAGTCACAAAACCTTCTCCATACAACACAAAAATCTTGTTTTGCATTTCAGTTGCATTTTTACTGGTTTTTGAAATCATAAAGCATAATATGCCAAAAATGTTGCTTATTTTCTTCTGTCTTCAATATTAAAATGGCTACACAAAAATTCACCAATTTTGGTAAGTTTTTTTTTTTTTTTTAATGCATGCTGATATGACAGCTGTCACAATACAATCTAACAAAATTGTTTCTAATGAAGTTAAAGACAACTGAGTGCTACTAGTGCCATCTTATAGGAAAAAAAGCAAAGGAACTTTTTGGTCAACCCAGTACTGAGTGTGGATGGGATACATTCTAAAATGTCCTTCTAAGGTTGTTTCATCCAATTCCAAGTACCTATAACTATGATGAGATGTCCCTCCTGTGATTGTGTTATGTTCAGTGGCACTGTTGACTTTAAGGTAGAAAGAGTATCCTAGATGATCCAGGTGGGCCCAATGTAATCATGGGATGCCTTTAAAGCAGATTAACTTCCTTCAGCTACTGACAGAAAAAGAGACATTTGAGGCACCAGAGGAAATGACTGACTTTGAAGAGAGAGGGTCCCACGTGCCAAGAAATGCAGATGAGCCTTGGGAGCCCGGAGCCAGCAAGGAATCAGGGTCTTCTGTCCCACAACTGCAAAGAATTGAATTCAGGCAACAGCTTGCCTGAGCTTGGGAGCAGGTGAGTCTCCAGATAGAGCCTAGGCTGGCTAGTGCCTGATGTTAAACTGGGAAACACTATACTGAGAACTTAGCAAAGCCCACCTGGACCTCTGACCTACACAACTGCAAGATCACAAACAGCTTTTTTAAAAAAAGTAATTTATTTGTTTGTGTATTTATTTTTAGAGAGAGGGGAAAGGAGAAAGAGAGGGAGAGAAACATCACTGTGTGGTTGCCTCTCACTCGCGCCCCCAACTGGGGACCTGATGTGCAACCTAGTCATGTGCCCTGACTGGGAATTGAACCAGCGACACTTGGCTCGCAGGCCGACACTCAATCCACTGAGCCACAGCGGCCAGGGCTCTCAGAAACAGCGTTAAGCCACTAAATTTTCGGTGACTTGTTCCACAGCCATGAAAAATGACCACACTCAGGGAATACCAAATGAAGAAAATATAGTCTTTTCCTTCAGGATCTCATAACACAAGAGAGGCCATTGACGCACAGCCTAGTAAAACAGCATGTACTAAGCATTTGTGGAAGAGATGAGCAGGAATAACTAGAAACTGCGGTTGGGATCATTCTTGCTAGGTGTCCTAGGGGTGAAGGGAGGTGAGCAACGTGTTCACAGAGAGGGTGACATGTGGCTGGGGCCTGGAAGATGCAAAGGGTTTTGTTAGGTAGAGAAGTGGAGGTGGGATAACATGGAGGAAAGAGCAGGACCGAAGGCAGAGCCGTCTGCACATACTTGTCAGGAGTGGGAAAGAGCAGAGTCAGCGGCAGCTGGAGCCGATGATACATAAACGATGACCACAGAGGATGCTGCAAGTTAGGCAGGAGGCGTGGACGATGTTTTCATATCACGCTGAGGAGACTGCACAATATCTTGTGATTGGGGTGGGACCCGCTGAAGATGGTAAGCAAAGAAGGGAGCAGTCAGATTGTTGTTTCTACTTGGAACCCAGACACACGAAATTAGATTAATTTTAATTGTGTGTTTATGCCACACTCCCACAGTGGTGGCCATTTTCTCCTTCTTGCTTCCTACCACCCTCCCGCCTTCTGTTCTTCCAAGTATAATGGATATGTCTAAACACCCAACTAGACACAGAAGCCAGAACATTGACAACTGCTGTCTACTAATGTGTTCCCTCCCCGATCTTATCTATTGATCGATTCATTGATCACTCTATCAACCTATCAACAGACCTGTCATCCAACCTACTTGTCTATCTGGTATGTCCTATCTCTGCACATTTCTGAGCTGTATGTTGTTTAGTTTTTTCTTCTTAATTCAGAAGAGGGTGTCATGCTGTTTGTGAGCTTTTGTATTTGTAATTGCGTTTTTAAGTTTCATTCTATATGTTGCCTGCAGCTATACTTCATTCATTTTGATTGCTGTATATATTCCATTGAGTGCATACGCTGAGATGAATTGATCCATTTTTCAATTCTTCTAGCTTTGGGAATTTGGGAGGTTTATGGCAGAATTCTCTTAATAGAAAATATGGCACCAGAACTAGGGCAATAGATGTGGGTTGGAGAAGAGAAACTTATAAATAAGCTGGCCATAATCAATGATCAAAATAGCTAACATAGGAAATATTTTCATTTTACTGAGATAAAAAGCATATGCTTCTTCCCACGCTCCCACAGGACCTCACATGTCCATGCAAAAGGAAGCCTCATCTGGCTGAGCCCTGTGGTCCAAAGAACTGAGCAGATTATGAATCTTAAAGTAGCCATCTCAAAGTATCAATAGTCGTGGGCATCACAGAAGAATAGCACTGAACCTTTACCTGCAGGGAGATTTACATGGGGGCAGCAGATGGGGGTGGTGGTGAGACTGGCCTGGGCGGTGAGGCCCTTAGAGCTGTGTCCCTCTTCTTTCATGGGAAAGGGGCTTGGGAAGGATTGACCTCCTTGAGATGGAGAAGCACAGAGAACCTTGCAGCCTCATAGGCCAGAATCAGAACTGAACATTGTGTTGTTTTCCTGACATATGTCCTAGACCCTTCCATCATCTGCTACAGGTATTGTTATCTGTAGGCTCTTCCACAGGATCACGAGGAAAGCCATCTAAGGACCCACACACAGGAGACTGTGTTGTGACAAAATGGTTTATTCGGGTAGAAATCGAAGCTGCCCCCTGGGTTTCCAATGTCCCACCTCCTTCCATGGAAAAAGTCCAGCGATGTCTTCGGCAAGCCCAGAACAAAGGCCAGTGTCTAGAGCTTCTGCTTCATGTTAAACCTTAGTATTTTGGAGCCCACGTGGTGTGCTGAGGGCCCGGTAGCTACTAGACCTATATGGTCACGTGATCCCGGATGAGAGAGCACATGAACAGGGCAAGTGTGTTGTGGTGGAGGGGGGGAGGGGGTCGTGCTGTGGAGAGAGAGAAAGCTTCTTCCTTCTTTGTTCCCCTGGGATTATATTAGCTTGGGTTTGGGATAGAATAGGAGCTTTTTCAAAAGAACCAACCAACTTCCCAGGCTTCTGTGGGCCTTGGGTGAGTTCATGCCCCCTAGTTAGACAGACAGGCTCCTTCGGTTAAGCACCACCCTCTGAGTCCCCCAAAAACCTGGTATCAGAGGGGGCAGGGAGGAGTGCTAATCCCCTCGCTGGAGCAATGCTGTGATCCCCTGGGGGTGGAGCTGTGGCCTCCTGGTGGAGCGAACAGGCTTATGCTGTCCTGTTTATTCAGTTCAGTGTCTCATTCCCTTTGCTTCCCTTTCTCATGAATAATTAGCTAACTACCTACAGGAACAGTAAGAATACCACCCTGCCGTGTTAGTAGGACACAGGGTTCTTCGTCACTGACTAGCTAGGCAATACTGAGCTGCGTGGCTATACATTTTAGGTGGATTCATGAAGAGGATGAACAAGGGGCTTTTTCCCCCCTCCCCACCTCTCTTTAAAAATATGTTATAAAGCAGCGTGGTAGAAGTGAGGTTTTTAATTTTTAATTTTTTATTAGAAATCATCCTTACATTCTGTTTCCTTCTGTCAAGTGGACCATTATGCTTATTTTGAGTGTCTTTATCATCCTAAAATACTTCATCTTTAAAGAAAGTGTTTAAATACACCTTTGTTAGAATACTTCAATACAGTATGCTGTACTGAGCTTTATATTAATGGAATTTGGCCTTCTCGTGAGGCTGGCATAAGTGGGATGTACGTATACATCATTTAAACTAGGTTTTCTAACTTATTTCATTATTTTGAACAGTTCACTTTTGAGATAATGTACACTAACCAAAAAAGCAATTTAGGTCATGAAAAAAGGAAAGGTTCTTGTATTTTTAAGTCCAAAAAAGGCTTTATCCTGCAATAGTAACCTGCCTTTTTCATTGTATACAGAGCCCACATGATATGGAGAAGCAAAGCGAGCTTGCCTGAAAAATGGTCCTTGTATCATTCTACCACTAAATAGTTACTAGGAGTCAGGTACCTGACCTCCCCCTGGCCTATTTTCTTCTTTGTAGAGTGAGAGGGTGGATTAAATAACACTAGTGCTAATTCCCATGAGCAAGCCAACCCAATTCAGACGCAGATAAAGCCCAAGCCTACACGAAGTGAGCCATCTGGGAGTTCTGGTCAGGTTTCTAAAAATATCCTACCCTATGGGAAAGTCCAAATGCAAACCTGTTCTTTTCAGCATTAGAGGATCTCTTGATTCCACTTTTGAATTTAATCTAACTAATTTAAACTCTGCTTTGTGCAACATCCGCCATTAGTAAAGAAAAGAGAACTCTTTGAGGAATGTTTATATTAAATTGTTTTACAGTTGACTTGCATTAACCAAAAGATTCACATTTCCCCTCCTCGTTTTCCAAGTACCCCATACTTCCAACCTGATTCTAATAGGGTTCTGTAGGAATTTGGGCTCCAGAAGTCAAGTAGGAGGTTGAGTTCGATGCTGAGGATTTTTTTTTTAATTATTTATTTATTTGTTTGTTTTAGAGAGGGGAAAGGAGAAAGAGAGAGAAACATCACTGTGTGGTTGCCTCTCACTCGCGCCCCCAACTGGGGACCTGACGTGCAACCTAGTCATGTGCCCTGACTGGGAATTGAACCAGCGACACTTGGTTCACAGGCTGACACTCATTCCACTGAGTCACAGCAGCCAGGTGATGCTGAGGATCTTGAATAAACACAGAGAATGATTTCTTTTGTCTAAACCAACATTTCTCAAAATTGACACTGCTAACATTTTGATTTGGATAATTTTGGTTGTGGAGGGCTGTCCTGTGTATGGTGGGATGTTTAACAGCGTACCTAATCTCTATACCCTAAATGCCAGAAGAATGATGCTCCCATTTGTGATAACCAAAAACGTCTCCAGACATTGCCCGATGCCCCCATGTAGGGCAGAATTGCCCCTAGTAGAGAACCATTGGTCTAGACCACTGGTTAGCAAACTGTAGCCTGTGTCCAAATCTGGCCAGATGCCTTTTTTTTTAAATAAAACTATATTGAAACATAGTCAATGCCCATTTGATTACATATTGTCTATGGCTTTTTTTTATGGTACGACAGCATAGCTGAGTAGTTGTAACAGACTTTATCACACACTCAGCCTAAAATATCTACTAGGCAGCCCTAACTAGAAAAGCTTGTGAGTCCCCGCCCCAGACCAATACAGGGAAGCAACAGCTCTCCCTACCTGGCAGGAATACATTTCAGCTCTTTAGAGTGATGCAGGGGAGGGGGTGTAGGTGAATGAAGGAGCGCAAAGGTCCAAATAACACTCGCACGAACAATGATGCCAAGAACACGCTGGTCTCATACTTCACTTTATCAACTTTCCTGGATGCTTTCCGTACATGCTATTTTATTTGACTTTTTATTCACCTCGCAAGATACGCAGAAGTAATACAGCCCCATTCTGCAGGGGAGCACAATGGGCTGAGTGGCAAGATGGCTTGCCACTTGTCCGAGCTAGGACAATTAACCAATGTCTTCTAATTGTCCAAGTCTTTTCACTTTACCTCAGAGTCCTGGATGTTGGAGGGACTTTAAAGATCACCCATTTCTTGAAAAAGGCGAAGGGATTAAGCACAAAAAACAAGAACAACAACAAATTTATAGACACAGCTAACAGTGTGGTGATCACCAGAGAGGAAGTTGGGGGAGGGGATACACCTGAAACCTATATAATTTTATTAACCAATGTTACCCCAATAAATTCAATAAAAAAGAAAACAATGTTTGAGATGTATTAGATTTAACAGTCATTAAACAGCTAACTTCTGGAAATTGTTCATGTTCACTTTTCAATTTATGAATTCAAATACATTTCTAAATTTTATTAAGTAAGGTACTTTATTAAAAAAAAAATCACCCATTCCAGCTTCTTATCAAATACAAGGGCCCCTGTTATAACAATATCCCTGGAGGGAAAGAGAAATCACTGTTCATTCAATTTTAAAATAACTTTTAATTTTTAGAAGGTTTTTCCTTAAATTAATCCTACTCATGACTTCTGGAGTTTTATAGCATGTCTCATTCAGATAGACCATGGACCCCAAGTATCCATGCAACACATAAATCTACACCAAAGGGTTCCCACAGGGTCTTAGTCAAGCTGCAGCCTCTGCACCTCTAGTCGCCAGCAACACCGGAGCCCGCTTCTCCCTCAACGGCCATCACTGCTGTCACACAGTTGTGACGTTCAGGATTCTTCCCCTTTCTATTAAGTTGAAATCAGTTTCCTCATTCCTACTGCCATTCAACATCATTCTACCCCCCAAAATCAACAGAGTCCAATTCTACTTGCTAAATGCAAATAGTTCAGCTCTTATTAATTTAATTTAGCAATGGGATCTCTACAGCTCTATGAAGTATCCTTGTTGCCCTATTTCCCCTGACAGCTTCTTATTTCCTTAAGCACCGTGGTTTCAAGAACTCTTGCCGTGTTTGGCTCCTCTGCTCTGAACGTAACTGCAACAGTTTATCTACATCCACCTAAACAATTTTCAGATATTGCAGTACAGGTCGTGTTTCCTGAGTTTGCATTAACTTTTTTTAAAAAGTTGATTCATAATGTGGACTCATTATGAACTTACACTCAGCTGAACTCCCTGTGGATAACTACAAGTACTGCAGCTTAGCTACATACCTCTCGTCGTCTGATTTACAGTTGTGTCTGTATCTGATGGCACGGCTTTCTATTTCCCTCTCTTTAATGTCAACTTGGTAAACTCAGCGCAAAATTCTAGCCTCTTGAGGGATTTTTGGATCCTGTTTCTGTCTTCCAATTTATTTACTATTCCACCTGGCTTCATGCCATCCATAAATTTTGACAAGTCTGCTTTTCGTATCTTTATTTGAGACATTGACAAAAAATATTGAATAGGATAAGGCCTCTTAGAGACATTATCACTAGAGACCACCTTCCAGAAATACCAGTAATTCCTTAATCAGAAACTTTTGGTCATAGTTATTAAATTAATTATAGATCCACTCCATTTAATTATGATCTAGTCTATATTTCTTTGTTGTGTTACAAGGATACCCTTAACTCTTCAAACATTTGAAGACATCCACTTCTTACAAGTCTTCTTACTCCCAAGCTGTCCCCTCTTGCATTTAGAATTAGCTCTTGATTTGTTGCTCCATTTATTCACACATCTAATTCATTGATCAAATAGTGATGAATACTTCCCATATATCAGACACCTCCCTGGATGCTAGAACCACAGTGAGCTGATACACTGGCGGCCCTCATGTATATTTCCATAACAGGAGGGAGCAGAGCCCCGACGATCGCTGTGATAGACATATGGACACACTGTTCATTGGCCACATGGAGAAGGGAGTTGCTACACCCCCCCATGTAGAGGAGCTAATTCCACTGAGGGGGTAACTTTCAAACTGTTTCTTAAAGAGTAAAAAGCTCGCTCTGTTCCAGTTGGAAATGCTGGGAAGGACAATGGGGATTAACATGCAAAGGCACTGGAACAGAAACATGGCTGTGTGAATAGGTGTGGTTAGCAGCATATGAAAAGGAACTATCCTCGGATAATAGAATTTCCAAATCTTTTACTTTCTGGGCATCTTCCCTGACTGGCCTCTAATGCTGGTATCCAACATGAACACAGTACTTGGTACCATCCTGCTGGAGCAGAAATGAGCAGACTTCCACCTCCCTTGGACTGGTTAATACTTAGCTGAATTGACTCACCAGGGTTTTTTATGTTTTTTTTTTACACTTTGTTGGACCAGATTCACCAATCTCAGATTTGTACTGCTGATTTTAGGAACTAAAGTACTAGACTTCCTTAATGTGCTCCTAGTGATATCAGCTTGTTACATTTGGACAGACTGTGAGGATTTATGTAATTCTAGTCTATAGTCTCTCACATTAGCCATCTCTGCCGAAGTTGTACCTTTTCATTTTTGACAAGCAAGTCTTTTATGTCTGTTTACTTACAAAATTTGAAGTTTCATAAAGCCAGAGATTGTATCTCTATATGGTAGATACAATGTGCACTTTTTATGGAAAGATAAAGATTAAATAAGATTATCAAAGAATGCTTTTAATCCCAATGGAAACTTCCATACGTGCAGACTCTGATTGAGTAATCAAATTTTGATATAGATGTCCAAGTAATGATCAATCCATGTCAGAACATAATTCATACTAATGTCCTTAGCAATGTGGAAAATTTACCTTTCCTTCTTGCTGGTATTCCTTAATCAGGTATGTTTATGAAGAAGTCAGACAGGCCATCCCCATTATCAGATGCCTTCTGGTGGGCTCCATGAAAATGGGCTCTCAGCTGGAGAATTCTGTGCAGAAAGGCACTCAGGAGTGCTCTTGGAAACACTGCCTGGAATAAGGGAGGCAGTCTAGACGGGTCAAAGGAACAGGTGCATTCTGTTACCAGAGTCTGTAATCAATTCTACGAACAATTCTGGAATGGAAAGGGCTCTTTAAGTAGCCTTGGGAGGAGGGGCGGGTGACAAATCTTTGTATTTCCACACAACCCAGGCCCCAGCAGTGAGGTGGTCTTGGATGAGACAGGGTGACCTCAGGTAAACCGAGGTGACTGTGAGTGACCTGCTATGAGGCAGTTCCTGTCCTCTGAGGGCGCTTCCCAGAAGGGGGTCAGCTAATGGGAACCTTCTACAGACAATACTTCTGGCGTCTCGAGAAATCAGCGCCTCGGTCTTGTAGGTCAACCGGAAAAAAAAATTAGGAAAGAAATATATTCAGCACAATCTTGGATCTCTTCTGAAATTTTGTTATGATCTGGATGAGAATCTTTTTTTTCACCACGTACTTCCCATTTTTAGTTTAATTGTTTATCCATCAGCAGGGATGTATGGTGATCTACTGTCAACTCTCTTACCGTAAGTCACAAATGACAAGTCTATGAGCTGACATTAATCCTGTGGTCAGTAGAATGGCCCAGGGATTCTTTGGTCACCGATGCTACCATTCGCTATCTTTCTGTCCAAGAGACTTGGAAAACTGAAGAGCTTCGGTAGGTGGGGTAGTCCTTCGAGAACCCGAGAGCGTTAGCCATACTACAGGGCCCCAGTAATGTGATCAGCACCCCTATGCTCCTGAACTATCTGTAGACATGTGTCTGCTCTCAAGGAATTTTCTGCATTTATAGGAAGATAAAAAACAAACCATTGCAATAGCTCCCAAGTACTTGATGATGTAAAAATATAATCCATTTTCTTCAGAATCCTTTGTTCTTGGATAGAATCACCACCTATATACAAACTGAAAAAAGCTGAGAGAAAATCTGACCCCAAGAAGACCTGATACTTGTGCTAAACTATTCAAAACTTCTATGCCTGCCCTCTCTGCCCTGTCTAAATGGGCAGTTTCTATTAGACACTGTTTTTTTCCAGCCTAATTTCTTCATCTCTCTAGGTACCTGCTATTTCAATAAAAGGTTTAAAAATGAAAACCAGTACGTGTCTCTAAACTTCTACAAGCACTTCCAAAGTTTGAAGCTTGAGCTGTAGGGCCTCCAACCCCTTTAAAAGCTCAATTTCCCACCCTGCCTTCCAAAGGAAAGAGACTCTGTCTACTGGACAAATTCATTAACAAATTAATAGAATAATCAGCAGGGCTTTGTGTGCATTTTAGAGATAAAAAACTGGTAACCGCATTTGTTGACTCTTTAATGGGCCCATAACTGTTCTGTGGCTGAGCTAATCACACAGATAACAGAGGTGAAATCAATGCAGATTTCTGCTGAGGTCATTTATAGAAGGAGCTGTACTCTGCAGCAGGCACAAGAGCTTACGCATTTTTTAATATGATACAGGGAACCGCATAAAAAAAGGAAGGGGTGGGGCAGGCAAACCCAAGCTCTGAGAGACATTACCCTGGGCTGTGCAAGGCAGAATTTCCAAGGCCACCCTCTGTGGGGCTGCCCCTGTAGAGGCACCTGACAAATGTTGAGGGGGGGGGGAGGTTGCTTTTGGGTTATGTCTGCTCTTGAACTGGTTTGACATCTCATTTGAAAGTTGAAAAAGAGAAGGATGTTTCTTCCCCGGACTGTCCCTGCTGCAAGCACCGCTCTGTCTGAGCCCCTTGGCAGAGACGTGCTCGGGCGCGGGGTCCTCCACCTCTGTCGAGGCATGTGTGCTGCGTTTGGACATGGCTATCTTGTCCCACCGTTGGTGCCTGGCCACCCCCAGGGCACTGTCCGTACGCAGGCGGAGGAAAGGACCCGTGACCATATGGGGCCCCTGTTGTCAGGCCAATGCATAGGAGTTCATATCTCACAATGCAAAGAGGTGTCGGCACAATTCCAGGAGAGAAAAGTGAGAACAGGAGACACGAGGGACGGGGGAAGGGCACTGCCTGCCTTCCAGACAGTGTGTTTGCTTCTCGCAGTTCTGTCCAGCAAAGCAGGGCAATTAGCCAGCTACTTCAATGGCACTCTGAACCAAAACTTGGGCAAAGTCTCAGAGTTTAATTCAAACATGGTTAAGCTGTGACAAAAGAGTTATGATTAAGCAACATAGAACGTTTTTAGTCATTTAAAAATACAGAAGCAGCACTTCCAAGGTTTTGTGGTGGATGTAGGGCCAGAGAACCAGCTCTCGTGGTGCTGCTGTGCCCTCCGCATTCCCTGTGTAACTTTAGGGCCCAAATGGTGAATACCACTCTGCCCATGAAGTCCACATTTGAGACGGAAGGAAGGAAGAAGTACAAGGAAAAGGGGTACTCTCACTTTAAGAACCTGTCCTGGAAGCTGCACACATTCCATTAGCCAGAATTTAGTCACAGGGCCAAAGCTAACCCAATGGATGCCTAGAATTTCCAGGGTTCCGTGATTAACGGCAAAGATAAATGTGGATACTGAGTAGCAATGAGCGGCCTCTGTTTCCAGAGCCAGACAGAGCTCTGTAGATGGGAATGCCCAGCTCCTGAAATGAAGAGTTTATAAAATAATGGGACTTGAAACAAATAAAGATTAGAAAAAGATGGGGTTCACAGAAGAAATCCATAAGGAAAATCCAAATCAGATATGCTTAATATATTGATAAGTATCTATGCATGACAAACGCTTTCCTCTTGGATCACAGAGCCACCAGAAATGTATGATGTGAAGGTTTAGAATACACCTGTAGTCCCTGAGAAAAGGGTCACACACCCCCAAAAATTGTTGAAAAAGTATGTCTCATCCCTAGAAATGCAAGGAGACCAGATGCCCTGTCTTACCCAATATGATTTGTCACATGTTCCTACAGAAAAAGTCAAATACCCACGTGTTATGGAGGTAGTAGGGGTGGAAATGGAGAACACAAAAGTTGGGGCGAAAAGCACTGATTTAGGCAGAAGCCTCACTTGTTGCAAGTAACCACATCATATTGCTATCATGTTACTCTCAAGCAATCTGGAGGGAAGACTCTAGCCATTCATTCATTTATTCATTTATTCACTCGGTTCTTTCATTCATTCTGCAGTTGATCTTTTAGAGTCTCCTCTTTTCTAGGGACTGTGGTTGGCAACAGAGTTATGGTAGAAAACGAGGCTCAGAGATAGTGCTTGGAGAGGTAGGTGCCAGAGTGGGCAGAAATTCGATTCGAGGCTTGAATTTCATTCTGAGCTTCATGGGAAGCCATTATGGATGATAAGCAAAGGAGCCCCATATGTGAAATGTGGCTCTGCCTGCTGCAGCGAATGGATTAGAAAGGAAGAAAGTTGGAAGGAGGGAGGGATGAAGCAGGAGCATGCAGCAGTCCAGGTGGTGTTAGAGGAGCTGAGTGCTGAGCATGCAACTGGAAGGGACAGGCATTGGAGACTCTACAAAAGGCTGCAAAGGGATACAGACAAAAACATCACAACCCATCAGTTTCTGAGTTTCTTTTTGGGAAATGGCATTTGATCCAGCTTCCCTCAGATACAAGGGAGAAGTAGAGCCAAGAGAGGTGCAGAGGAAGGAAGGAGATATGGTCTAGGTTCCAAGTCCCTGTCCACCTGAAGTTCTGGTGTAGACTGAATGCGCAGAAGGCCAATGTCAACTAACATCAAGGGGACCTTGAAGCAAAGTGGTCCCCTCACTTGCTGATGGATGGAAGGGAGCAGAATTGAGTTCTTCCTCTGAAAGCCTGTGTAGGCTTTCCAAGGAAGGCATTAGAAGAACGATGAAGTGAAGGCAGAACGACAAGGTGAGGACTCAGTGGCCTGCAGAGGGCATTTTCAAACTGGTTGCTGCTTCCCCCAACCAAACATATGACAGCACTCCTTTCTCTGACTTGCTGGTGCTCAGCTGTCAGTTGCAGATGAGAGACAGGATTCTAACTGCCTCCACGGAGAACACAGCACTATTAATAAAACATCAACACCGCAGGAATCCACAGGAGCCAACAAAATAAAAAGTAAATAATAAGTTAGAGCCACAGCAAATCAAACGTTCTTTCCTCCCTGGACTGTCTAAGGAGACAGTATGACCCAAGGGATGTTGACTATAGGAAATGACTTTCAGGCAAGGCAGATGGAGGAAGCCACAGATTATGAAGCAGAGGAAGAGTGAGACCTGCTCTCTGGGATGCCTGCTCCTCAGCAGAAATGCATTGGTGCCCAACTTCCTTACAAACTAAACACAGATGCCAGTGTTCCTGCTCTTTTGCCTCTTTGCCTCATCCTTTCCACCTGACTTTTCCAACCAACTTTAACGGGGTGAGAAGTGTGTGCCAGCTTCATCAGTAGGTCAAGAGACTTGGAGTGATCATCTTCATATGGGGCAGGGTGATGGGTATCACTCACCTGTGCATCCAGAATTCCCAGGGGAAGTGTGTGGAAATTCCGACACCTGTCACAGGGAGGTAGGAGTGCAAGTTGTATGCAAAGATCTGTTTTGTTGACTTATCCATCTCTTGGAGAAGTTTGCTTTGTAAGCAGTACAAAGGGCGCTTTCCATTGATCCCCTACTTGGACTTTAGTCTATTCCATGGCCTCCAGAAAGTTAGGTAGTCAAGAGTTATGGGTCTTAATTCATTATAAGAAGCAATAGTGTGCAATGATTTCTAAGCATGCTCCTGCAAAACAACAGCATATTGTGGTAGGCTGGAAAATGTTCCCACAAAAATATTCACGTCCTAACCCCTGAAACCTGTGAACATTAGTTAATATGGTAAAAAATGATTTCACAAATGTGATGAGGTTAATGATCTTCAGATGGGGAGTTTAGTTTATCCTGGATTGTGTGGGTGGGCCCTAACCGAAATCACTTGCATCCTTCCTTAGAAGACGAAGGCAGAAAAGGTTTTGATGACGCAGAGGAGAAGAGGTTGTGAAGACAGAAAATTGAAAGTTCTGGCCTTGGAGATTGAGTGATGTGGTCACAAGTCAAGACCTATCAGCAGCCAGCAGAAAACGCTGGAAGAGGCAAAGGATTATTCCCCAGAGGGACAAGAAGGAGCAGAGAATTACTTGATATTGGCCCAGTGATGCTAATTTTAGACTTCTGGCCTTAGAATTGTAAGAAAATATATTTCTGTTGTTTTAAATCACCAAGTGTATGGTGATTTGTGACAGTAGTCACAGGAAATTAATACAAGTACCAACTGTGACATTTTCCCAGTTAAAAACAAATAAATTAGTGGATACAATTCTTCTTAAGTTTCCCATCACATTTGTCTTCTCCAATCTTTGGCACATGCTAACATTCACAGATCAGTGAAGAAAGTGTACTCAGTGTTTTACAGTACATCAGAAAAGGCACTGTGGCATTCAGGTCTCATTTTCTCCCATTGCTCTAAGGAAGACAATGGCCCCAGTTCATGGGTTGTTTCAGTTCAAATGAGATGAAGTATTCGCGCGTAGTCTCGAAACTGACCAGCACTATGCAAAATTTCAGTGTAAGGTCTTAACAGAGTGGCAAATTTCCTTTATAGCCTACAATCAACAAATTAATTTCTTCTCTTGCTTTCTCTGCCCCTACCCATGAGCACATATGCATGTGCGTGCACACACACACACACACACACACAACCTATGGAAAATAATTACATATAAAGGTGTGCAACAGCATTATAATTGTCTTGTATTTAAATAACGGTTTAGAGTTTACTGAGCACTTCTATATCCACCATCTTATTAATCCTCACTGTGCTCCTATGGGCTCACAGAACTGGCATTATCATCATCCTCACTTTTTAGATGAAGAAAGCGGAAACCTCCCCCAGTAGAAAGTGTTACAAGACTTACTCAGGGTAACATGGAGATGAGAGGCGAACCAGGATTCAAACACAGACCTTTACGGATTCATGAATGAAGTACTGAAAAGGCACCTTGTCTGCCCAATGCAGTGGCAATTGGGCAGACACTTGACATTCATGCAGACCTAGAATTGAATCTTGGCCCTGCCCCTTAGAAGTTCCATAACACTGGCCAGTTATTTAAGCTTTGGGACATTTTCATCTATCAAACTAGGATAATAGTACACAGTTCATCATGTGGAGTGAATTATTCAATAGAATAAGTTCAGGGGCAAACTCTGGATCCCCCCATCCCCCATTTTTAAACTCCTGTGTTTCAAGCCCACTGTTAGTATCTGATTTATTTATTTCACCCCCTGGAAACCATTTGTGTTCAAGTTTTCTGTTTGTTGAAAGTCCCAATGCCAGCTACCTGTCCCTTAAAAGATACAATGTATTACTTATAACTAAAGAGGCCCCTGTTGCAGTCATTCCACGACAACGAAGCCAGGGTTGCAGAAACCCCACTGGCAGATAGTGAGAGTCTCTTTGCGCGTGTCCATTTTATGTCACAGCTGCACGGGTGTCCCCCTGGAGTGTAGCTGAGACTGCGGTCAGTAGTTAAGTGCCCTGATGCAGAAGAAACCCACAGACATCCGGGATCTGAAACCAGTCCCCACAGGATCTCTAATCTGGGCAGTTTGGTTGACAGTCACCTGGGAGGCTGATACTCAGTGTGGCCCCCAACCACGTCTCATCCGTGAATCACACTAAGTCTGTGACAGGATCACTCTCCCACCCTCTAGGCAGGTAGGGGTGATGCAGTCTGACATGGGCTGGGTTTGGCCAGCAGGGAAAGTGTGGTGTGGACTGTTTCATTACACCTGATGAGTCATGTGTCAGGGAAGGGCTGATGATTAATCCACGCAACAGGAGAGTCTCGGTGAAACACGCAGCCTTTGTCTTCACCTTCTATCCATTCAGCCTCAAAATCAGGGACTACTTTTCCTCTGTTAAAGGTCTACTCTTGAGAGAGAAAGCAGACATGCCATCTCAAGACCACACATGTATGTGTATGTATGTGTGTGAGAGAGAGATCGAGAGCAAACATGGAGGCCTGACTGTGCTAAATATTGAAATAAGGATTTCCATTCCGTTGAGTATAGTCATTAGTTTTTTTTTTTAAAGACACTTGTCTAACCATTTCACCTTTTTTCCTCAAGAATATTTTTTTAAATTATGAGTCATTTTATTCTTTCTTTCTTTTTTTTTTAATAAAATGGGATTTGTCGTTTTCATGTATCCTTTATCACTCCTGCTCCTCCACTCTGAAGTTGTACCTGTTTTCTGAAGGATTTTGCTAGTATGAGGAATGAGAAAGCCAGCTTTCATTCAAGATCAAGGATCTCTCCAGTAGAGACCTTGAGCTGACACTGTTAAACATGGGTTGCTGCCTGTTAAGTGCTCAGCTTGGTCACGGGTATTCTGTGCACCTCCAGAGCTTCCAGTTTGTACGCGGAGGTTCTAACACACCTTTCTCTCTTGTCAGCTTGGTGAAGCATCCGTACAGGGAAGATGGCTTCCCAAGTCTGGTGGCTGAGCCCAGTGGACTTCCTGAAATGGGCTGCATCTGAAGCGTTCTGTTGTAGGAGGTGGGGATACTTTGAAAGAAGGAGGGAGGGGCTTAGGCTTTCTGCCCTGAGATAGACTCCTATCTCCTTTCCACTGTGTTGCCAAGGGAACCACCCCAAAACTTCACTTTTGCTATCTGGTAGCTCTTTCTTTTGGGGAGACTCAAGCTGTTGAAAGCCAGGTTGGCAGCCTCCTTGGCTCCTGAGGTCCTGACATTTCTAACGCCCGCCTCTGGCTGCAGCATGGGGGCTTGTTCATGACGGCAGGCAGAGCTACAAGAAAAACCTAAATTTAAATGTTAAAAAGCTTTTGTTCATTACTCCTGGCATTTCTCCCCCCTCCATTTGTCACTTGGAGCAGAGCTGTGACTCTTTTAATATCAAACAAATAATAAGCTCCCTCTAAAGTGATTTTTCTGACAAGGAGCTCAATATATTAAACTTTATCTATATTTTAATAGCCAATTTCACACCAAACTGCCTTCTTAATAATGTATTTACCACCTGGGGATATTATTCCAACCCATCTGGAAAGAATTGGAAATTAACTGTCCCTAAACTGAGTCTGTGTGTGCTTTACACTTGCTGCAGAAAACAGCAGTGTCACTACTAGGGAGGGGGCCTGGGACAAGAGGGGTCACCCACCTGGGGAGGGTGTGATCTGGAAGAGAAATAACAGTAGGTTTAGAGACAGGGATCCTTCTTCAGAGGCAAAGCTCATCCCCATAAAGAGCTGAGAAGAGCGACTACCGATGGGCAGGGCTGCAGAAGGCAAGGAGCTCTCTCAGTTGTGTTGCAGGGAAAGATGGACTCCTTTGCAACCCCTGGTAATGAGCTGACTTGGGATAATTTTAATTTTTAATCATCTGACCTTCCAAGGGGTTGGCTGGATGACTTCAGAAGTCTTTGCGTATAGAAAGCATGTAAATACATTTGAGGTTTGAGACACTTTCCAGAAAATGTTCTATTCATTCCTAAGCATAATATGAATTGTTTGGGGGGCTGTTGTTTCACCCCCTTGGTTATTAATACTGTGGAAACTGATAAAGACTGAGAAGCCTTGCAGCCACTACAGTGAAGGATAGGCCTTTGGGGTCGGCAGGAAAGCTTCTCAGTAGGGGCTGTCACAGGCCCACGGTAGCCATAGTAACAAAAAACACAGGCTCCTTCCCAGGGATGAGAGGGAGAGAATGACCAACCTGTGTCCCACCAAGCCATTGGGTGAGTGCTTTCAAATCACTCAGCTGGATTCAGCAAACATGACCAAACTCACACTCTACTGGCCGAGATACATCCACGGTTATTGCACAGTGACATAATACATTCAGAGGGAAAGGATGTGGCAGAGCACAGACTGGCTTCTTGGGGAGCTCAGGGAGGATCACAAAGGAGAAAGAACATTTTATCTGGGTCCTAAAGGGTGGATAAGAGGCACCATGGGGCATTCAGATCAGAGAGTGGATGGATGCCCAAACGCACTGTGTGGCCTCTAACAGGAAAGAGGAAGGAAAGGTCTTCCAAGGGGTCAGGCAAGTTCTTGGCCCTAATGTGAACAGGACATGAACCTCTGCAGTGGGCTAGACCCAGCTAGGTTCCCAAGGGGTCATGGAGAGGAAAGCTGGCTTTTGTGACTCCGACGACACAAAATCTGTGTCCAGGGACAAGCAAGCAGAAGTAACAGCAGCTCTGAGATGTGGCTGCTATAGACCACGATTTCAGCAGTGAGAGAGACAAGTAACTTTGCATGGAACAAACTGAAATTTGTGGGAAACAGGCCCTTCGAAGCAAACAAAGAGAGACAGGATGATGGTGAAAGGATGGTGAGGCTCCCCGCACCCCACCATCTGCCGTCCCCTGTCCTGCTCAGCTCCCTGCTGGGAGGAGCCGGCGTCTGGAACAGCGCCTGTGCCGCGTGCGTGAACACAGCACTGAGTCCCCAGGCAGGGCTGGGCTGTGCAAAGCAGAGGCTGATGAAAGGAACAGCATTCCCAGGAGAAACAACGGCGGGTCAGCAGCTCACTACTGTTCTTGTTAGAGGGGAATGCATTTGATTCGCCAAGCCTGAACGAAAAGCTTCCCATGGAAGGGAAGATGGCCTGGGATGCTGGGTGGCTTGGGCTGATAGCAGAGCCACAGAAAGACCGGGAAGCAGTGGTAGCAGAAGGCTGGCCCATCTAATCTGGGGACTCTGCTTCCTTCCCAGTGTCTTGGGGGCATCCATGCGAGAATATGTGTGAGGGTGAGGGGACAGGACTGATAGCTATCTCCCAGGTCCTGGGGACCCAGAGTCCCAAATTAATCAGCAAACAAGAAGACGAACTGTGACAGACAGGTCAAGGAGGAGAAGGGTAAAAGTCTCCTTTAATCCTGCAGTTGGAGGATGTGCAGTGCTGACAGTTACCTGGGGACCCTGAGATACCAGATTCCCTAACTTAATCAGACAGATAAGGGGAGCAGCTGTGGCTGGGCCCCCTCCCAGGAAACGCAGAACAATAGGAGGCAGCCCCTCAGGGCCCCACGCTGCTACAGAGATAATAAACTATATAAAAATCTGTCACCCAGAGATAAGCAATGAATTAGAATCAATTATATGTTTAAAATAATAGACATTCCCGGCTTCCCTATTGGAAATGTGATGGTTTGGCCTGGCCTCAGAGGAAGTAACTAAAGGATGATGCCCCATGATGCTGTCGGTATTGGGTGGACAAAAAGTACTACCTCAACAGATCTTTCTGGCCAGCTGGTCTGTTTTGTAGTTAAAGGAAAGAAAAACAGAGAAAGTTGTGAACCGAATTTTCATCTCTACCCCCCACCCCATTGCTGTATTTTCCTTCATATCTTGTGTGCTGGGACCCAACCATTGGATGAGCGATAGGAGTAACAAGGTCTCAAACAAGGCATTTTCTCTGCACCTTAATTTTTTTCCCCAGGTATACAACATGCTTAATAACTGAATCCATGGTGAGGATTAACCTCTGTTAAAAACATGCTAAAGTCTATGTGGCATTCTATGTAGAATCCTTACCCAGAGTGAATATGTATACTGAAGGTAAATTTGGGATGGTTGTTGAGGATCTAATTCTGTTCCTCAGTATTCTCCACTCTGGTCGCCTGCCCCCTTGCTTAGCTATATGAACACAGCTACCATTAAAATAAATAAATAAATACAAATAAAGAAAAATTGAGTTTACAGCTTCTTAGAACTTTGGATTTCAACTCCAACTTTCTACATACTATTGTTAGTATCTACTAATCTGTTATTATTACTATTACTACTGTCTAGCAAGAGCCTTAGTCCCTAGGTCCAAGTTCTCTCTTTGTAAGTAGATGGTCACAGCTATTTAGAGTGTCATGCAATATAACGGTAATGCCTTCCCTCTCCCTCCCGTCTGTCTAGCAAACTTCTATTCACTCTTCACATCCTGTTCTCCCTGGAAAAGCTCTCTCAGATCCCATTTCCCTCCATAATATAACGCTCTCTCTTTTATGCTATGGCTGTGAAGCCCTTACCACGGTGCATTAGTAGACAGTACAGTGACGGTTACTTAGGTGCTTGGGTTTCATAGTCAGCTGCTTATTAAGTGTGTGGTCAGTAAAGAGTCACTTGTCTTTTTAAACTCAGTTTTCTCAGCTGAAAACCGGGTGTCACGGCAGTAGTATTCAGCTCTGAGGGCTGTGCACATCAAATGAAACAAGGCCTGGAAAGTGTCTGTGTCTATAAAGTGCTCAATAAATCGTGGCTGTTGATGTTGCAATGGTTTCTTAGTATTTGCCTTAGTTTGATTACATGTCTGTATCATTTATAATAATATAAGTATCTCGAGCACAGGGACCGTGTTCGATTCAGCTGGTATAATTCCAGAACCAAGTACAGAAGTTGACATCAGGTCACCTTTCATCAGTTTGGCCCCTCAGGGATTGCCAATGCCTGTTGACACGGGGAAAAAACCCTGCCCTGGACTTTTACCAACTGCGGGACTACTTTGTACCGCCAGCCCCTTGCCTCGGGCCCCGCCCCTTCTCCCCCTCCGGGATTGCTCTGCCTACCAGTTTCTTCTCCCTAGTCCTTCCCTCTTCTCTCCTTTGCACCTCCTCCCTGTGCTCACGCTGACCTGGTAGATTTAGCCCTTTGTATGGTTCTGTATCAAAAGTTTAATTAGAAAATCGCGCCTGGGCTTTTTAATAGCTTGAGTTCTGGCTGTCCAGCCCTGGCCTTAGTCCCGCGCGCGCGCAGGCCGATGCGGTTAATGGCCCGAGCGCGCCAGCCACTGCAGCGCGCTGGGACTCCCGCGCTGAGTCTTATTTACATTCGGACTAACAATAGCTCTGGAGCCCGGCTATAAATAATTTCTGGGGAAGAGTTGTCTAATTAAACGTGCAGCAGTAAGAAAAGTGCTTTAACCACAAGGCTGGTGTCCTAATGAACGTAATCACTGGATGGAGACAGCTTAGGAATCACATCCAGACATCTCCCTGTGGAGGCAGAGAGATGGAGGGAAAAAGACTCAGGGAGAATTTCCAATCAATATTTAATTGTGGAGAGTGTTAAACTCGTTAGAGGGCCTCTTTTTTCCTTCCCATTCCCCATACCCAGAGGTAAAAAGAATTTCAAAATGCAGCTTTGTGGGGTGGCCTCAGCCTCAGAGTCCAGTGGGAAAATTGTCTGTGGGTTGTCAATATTGAATACAAGTTATCTGAACACATATAAATTATGAATTAATAAGCAGTGGCATGTAATATTGATAGGTACTTAATTTAAAAATAAAGGTGGGTGTAAGGTCTGTATCCAGTATCATTTTCTGCCAGGTCTACCAGGTTTCTAAACTCTGGTTTCTCAGGGAAGGGGCTCAGTGTGGTGTATGACGCGTGATCCCCAGTGAATGAAGAACAAGAAAGAGCAGCTTCCTGCCTGCTGTCTTCATGGAGGGCAGCAGGCTTCTGCTGATGTCTAAGCTCTGCTAGCCGACCGCTAACCGGGAGGGAAGGAAGGAAGCCCAAGGCAGCGTGCTTATTTCTGCTGCATTAGAAGCAGAAAATAGTAACATCAGCTAGGTGGAGAAGGACAGACAAAATCAGGATTCAGGGTCCCTCCTTTCCACATTCCTAACAACGTGCTCCTGAGGACGTAAGTGTACCACGAAGGGAAGAACAGCACACTGTCAGACTCATTATGTGTAGGTAACGTGATGCACAGATTTCCATGCATGCCTAATAACACATGGAAGTATGTCTGAACGTCAGGTGAGTGAGTACATATGCACACATGCATACAGTAACATGCATGCTGTTGAAGCCAAGTGACCCCGGGACCTCACCGTGCAGCAGGGTGATGGGTCTGCAGAGAACCCCCACCCCCACCTGTGGCTAACAAACTATTAACGAGTACTCACCCCTACCTCCACCCTTCCCTGCAGGAGGTTAAAAAACAAGAGCATGGGCTCCTGTGATTAATCTAATTCACCACTGGATGTCAACATTGCTCCAGCCAATTCGAGAACAAATAGAAATCCCAATAACCTGTCTCCTGAAAGGAAAAAGGGAAGTGGGAGCTGCAGGCAGCAGAGTGTTGGTGGGATGAGTGCACTGGGGCAGGGAGTGGGGTAGACACCGATCCTCTGAGACAACCCAGAAGGGAAAAGTATCAAACTTTAAATCTGTCACGTTTCCCTTTCATCGAAAACCACCGCACTTCCCCGCACTTCCTATTCTCTTTCCCCACGCACTACTCCCCCTCAATTAGTACTTCCCAGTATGCCAAATATACCCATTTATTCTGCTTACCGCCCTCCTCCCCCACCAGAACATAAACCCCATGAGGACAGGGAGTTTTTTTTCTTTGCTCTGTACTGTACCCCTGAGGCTTAAAACACTGCTGGGCATAAATAGGTGTTCGATAAATATTTCTCTGGACTAAATAAATGAATAAGTACCCAAATTAATAAAATTTGGCTAATTAAAAACAAATGAAGACAGAGGCATTATTCCACCTGTAATGGAAGTCCTCTTTTCTTCTCTGAAGTTGTTTAGATGGTTAGAGAAAGAGACAGGAGGCACATGCCTAAACTCTGGAGATAGCAGATTTGGAAGAGAGTTCAAGGCCAGCCTTTGAGGTTAATAGGAGTTTAATCATAGCTCTTCACTACCTTGTTTCAACTTGGGAGGAGAGCAAAGTCCCCTTGAGCTTTACTTTCCATGTCAATATGATGGGCTACCTATGATAATATATGACCTCACCTACCCTTTAAGCTCGTTATGACGTCAGTTGTCACAGTGCAGTTCAGAATGTTTTCCCTTCACTGCTATGCGCCATTTTCACCCCAACTCCCGTAGGCATGCTGGAAACACTGAAGCCCTACACACACAGTATTGCCGGTGGAAGCGTTAGCATCCTTTTCCAAATGTGAATGTGAAACGTATAAACATTTTCCAAATAATTCACTTAACCCAGAGGTCTTAGCTCTCAGTGTAAACTACAAAGAAAAGGGTCACCAGAAGGCAGTCTCGGGGGAGACAGTAAACAGCTTTGCCCACCACGATATGAAGAGATTTTTAAAAGGCCTTGTGTGCAGAGGCATGAGCCAGGGGTTTGCTGCTGTCTCTGTAGCTCCTACTTCAGGCACATGTCATAAAATTGGGCTGCCACGGCCACTGAGTTAGCATCCTGCCAAATCCATGTACTTAATTGTTAATAAATAAGTTAAATTAAATTAAGCAAAAATAGGTCTACAGTGTAGAGCCTTTTCAAATTATTTACTGTGCTGTCACTTTGGACTCATTGATGCTTGTTAATGTTTCCGATTTAATGATAAGCACCGTTCATAAGCTAAATAAGACATTATTAGCTCTATACCAGCAGAAACGAGCAAGGGCACTGTAAGCTAAGGTGAAAAATGCATTATTGAATGAAATTTAATTAGTAGATTTTGTTCTATTAGTGGCCTGTGTATTGCATGTAGGAAAATGAATACAAATATGAGCCAGACAATCTTTCCACTGAGGAAATGTCACCGATAATCTAATCTCACTCCTCCTAAAAGCAGAGGCAGGATAAAAATGGATGTCCTGGTTTCCTGCCAGTCAAAGGATTCTCTAGTTTGTGGTTCTAGTGATAGCCAAGGAGTGGAGAGATACCTTGATGTGGAACTCTGGCAGGTGTAAAGAAGGGGACTTGGTGAAAAGCAATTGTGGATGTTTTCCTTATGGCACTCTTTTAGGTGGTGGGTCTCAGAACTGGTGTGCTGTTCTGCTTTGCTAAGTTGGTCAAGTCTAACTTGCCTGCATTATCTGTTTGGATTCCCCTACCCAGCAACATGTCTTTAGTAGAAAGGGCAGGACTTGGGATCATAGTCCTGTGTGTTCAATACTACTTTCGCCATATATAAGCTTTGTGAAATTTATTTTTTTAAGTAAACACATTAGCTACCTTATCTCATTAATCCTCTCAATAACTCCATGAGGTTGTTATTATAATCTTCATTTGTTAGATAAGAACGTGGAGCTTTAGAGGGCTTGAGCTACTTGCTCTAGGTCACACAGCTGATAACTTGAATTCTCTGAATTTTCTATTTCTTTATCCTTACCAGAGAGATAAAGACAGTTCCTGCCTCCGAGGGAATTGTAAATATTAAATGAGATAAAGATTGCAATGCACTGACATGGATATTCACTAAATATTAGTCAGAATTCCCTGTTTGCAACCAGCCCCTTCCTCTGGGGATGGCTTCCTGGAAAGGATGTGACAGGCCTGTGACCAGAACTCTCATTTCTAAGTGGCCAATATAAAGTGTCTCCAGACCTCAGCTCTTCCCTGTGACAATGAGCAAAGAGAACGCCTACCTTTCCTATTGAAGGTGAGAATTAATTGGCCTGCATAGAGGAGTGTGCTGTACAAATATAACGTGTTGTCATCGGCAAGCCAAGGTGCCCTGGCAGAGATGTTGGGAAAGGCGATGCCTGAGGTAGATGCCATGAGAGCATTTATTTGCAGTGAGTTAGGACTTAAAAGTAAATGTGGACACTCTGCACCCCTTTAACCATCTACCCCAGCTTGCTGTGCCTGAGATTCTTCTGTCCCTCTGGACAACATCGTTCTGGGATTACCTGACCTGTATTACCTAACCGCTGTGGCTCTGTAGCTGGCATGGAGATCAAGCTGTCCTAAGTTTCCTTCTTCACCACCTCCTACACTACCATGAGAAGGTGCCAGGCCCTTTGGCCCATTCCTCAAGATCCAGCTAACCTCAGCCGTGCTGATCTACATATATCCTTTCATATTCTTGCTCTTTCTGCCTTTCTTTACTTGCTACAGCCTTGGTACTTAAGGAAAATTATCCAAGGATGATAAAATAAACGTTTTTGATAAAGAACCACCAAAATTGATAATAGAACAGGAGGACTTCTTTTCTTTAAACACCAACCATATAAGGGTAAAAGACATATATGATGACTGTGCTATTAATTATTTATTTTTATTTCCTTATTTATTTTTCTAAATTAACCTCAGATGCACAGACTGATTATTTACATCCACTGGTCCAGGACACAAGCTAATCAGTATTCAATGTGTGACCTACCTCTTATTTTATTTTAAGCAAACAAATACAAAAATCTCCAAAAATCATAAAAACAAAGACTGGGCATCAACCCACACCCTGACCATGTGATTCCACCACCAATACCTCTTCCTGACTCCCTCATACCCCAAGGACGCCATCATATGTTCATGTCACACTTTCATTTTTATACAATTTCATGACACTTATAGGAGTCTTTAAAATTGTTTTGTTTTGTTGATTTTTATCTTCATAAAAAGGGCATGACTTCTCATATATGTAATTTTATGAACTTTTTCACTTGTACTTTTAATATCACTCCTATTTTTGTGTTTGCTGTAGCTTACTTGCTTTAATTCTATCTATGATTCCAGTTAGTGAATATATCTCAATTGATTTGGGCATTTTTATGTGGATGGGTATTTAAATTGAATCCATTAAGTTTTTTCATTATAAACAATGTGGCTAAAAGCACAGATACCAAGGACTGAAATTTCTGGGTCATGGAGTTTGGGATATTTAAATATAGAACGTGTTGCCACCCTGCTTCACAAAGCATGTTATGCTCTCACTCACAGCGTCTAAAGACCCTGAAGGGTCAGAACTCCTTCAGTTCTCAGTAGTATCAAACATCTTAACTTTTGCCAATTGATTCAGTGTAAAATGCTGGGTAATTGCAGTCTTGATTTAGGATCTGTAGAACATGTCTTTCCATGTGTTGCCTACTCTCTGGGATGCCTGTTCATTTATTTGCCCATTTCTCTATTGACTTGCTATGCTCTTCTCACTGACTTATTGTTAGGAGCACCTTAAATATTTTTGATAATAACTTTTCTCAACTTGATGAATAGTTCTATTTTCAATCCAGTTGAGATAATTAGTCCTGAGAATAAAAGAAACATGGATTTATTTTAATCTTTGATCAAATAAACCTACTATTCTTGACTTTCCCTTATTACCTTTAGTCTTCTATCCAGTGACACTAGCAGATGAAATTGTGTCAAACAAGAGAGTAGCCTATATTCTTTAGTACATTCCAAGAGGAAGTGACAGAGTGGGTAAAATCTAAAGCAAAATCTTTATTTCATTTATTCTAAAAGAAAGGTAGAATAGTCCTTCCACTTTCTGTCCAGGTTTAATTAATGGGCCTCCTTGATGCCTTTACTGTCTTCTCAGAAAGTGACCTATCTTTCTCCAAAATCATCAGAGAATTACAGATGGGTATTTCTTCTTTTCTGCACTTCACTTTGCAGCAACGAGACAGACTTTGGAAAAGGCATATAGAGATCCATTATTCATGCAGATGAGTCTCACAATTCAATAGAGCTAATTAGGAAAATGATGGAGTAAATTAGCACTTTATGCAAGTATATTAATATTAATAAAATTGCCATTTTACCCTGAGGTTAAAACCAGAGAAGGCGAGCACAGACCTGACCAGCTAGTGGACTATGAACGTGATTGCTGGCTAGGACACTGACCACCCTCACCACCCTGGAGAATCTGGTTTCTTTATCAACATTTTTCTAATAAAAAAGAGAACTTTTTCAAAGGTATGGGTATGCTTTACCATTTGGGGTCCTTGAAACAAAAATCCCATTTCCCTCTTTGTTGACCATAACAACTAGCAGCATGTTATTATTTGTACAGCAGTTTTAAATCTGTTATCTTAAGTTTTACAACAAACTTATATGGTAAAATTGTTAGCATAATCCCATTCTTAATTTAATAATCTGTCTACATGTCTTCCAATCATTTACTGTTCTCCATATATTCCATGACCACTGCCTTACCTCTAGCTACCATCCTGGTCTTGACGTCTTCCCCATAAAATTCATTCTTCAAACCAAGTCTAGGACAATCATTTGAAATCACTCATCTGATTGTGTTACTCTCATCCCAGGTATAAACATAGTTTGCAGAATTGACCCAAATTTTCCAGCACATGAGATTCTTTCCCAAACCAGCCCTGCATGTCTCTGCATCCTTATCTTGGGCCAGCCCCACTTTCACCTCCTCTTACTCTATATTCCAGCCACATGGAACTGCTTGTTTTTCCAGATGCACGAACGAAGCTCTGGGACCTGGTTTATGTTTTCATCTCTACCTTGAAAGCTGTCTTCCCTCCTGTTCCATCACCTGGCTCCTCAGGATATCAGTGTAGAGGTCATTCTTTCCAGAACGTCTGCCTTTGCACCTCTCCCCTACAAAGGCAGTGTGTTCAAAGAACTCCCCCATCTTCTTCTTGTAGGCCTCTCAGCATGCTATCATTCCTTATTTACTAACCAGTCTTCTACACAGAAAAGTAAATCCTCGGGACAGGGGTCAGTTCTTGTTCATCGTCATGTTGGCCACTGCCTAGAACTTTAGTTGGCATAAAACGTTGTCAAAAGAACAAATGAGTATACTGTGCTCTATTTAATATTCACATAGTTTCCTTGGCTCGCTTTTGGTTCATTAGTTTTAGGGTGCTGGATTGGATAAACTGTAAGGCTTTTCATTAGATGGAGCTTAAGAGCTTCAAATTTTATAAGACTCATTATTGGAGTTCTTCCTATATCTTCAGTAGATTTGCTTAATTTGCCTCCAGAGGGTCATGGAATCTATAGGGAACTTACTACTTTAGTTCACTGGACTTTTATTTTTCCCTGATCATAATTAACTCCCTCCCACCCACTCTTGTTTTAGTATTCAAAATTCTTAACGAAGATTCAATTTCCATTAAATAGGAGAAAATCTCCCTAAACTATACAGATACATACCCATTATAAGCTTAATTCCATACATGACTTTCCCAACTTATTATTTATTTGTTTGAACACTATTTGCATATCTAATCAGGGTTCTTAATCAGATGATTTTGATTTAATCAAAGGGAGATTATCCTGGATGGGCCTGACCTATTCAAGTGAGACCTTTACAAGAAGGTTCAAAGGAGAGATTTCTCCTGCTTGCCTTAAAGAAGCAAAGAGCTATGCTGTGAACTGCCTGCAGAGGTTTCTCTCATAGTCAGCTTCCACATGGTGAGGACCTCAGAGTGACCTCTGTCTAGTGCTGAGAGTGGCGCCTTGCTAACAGCCGGCAAGAAACCGGGTACTGCAACCCCACAACGACAAGGAACTGATCCTTCCTACCACCAGTGAGCTTGTAAAACCACTGTAAGACACAAATAATACCACAGCCCTAGCCATCCCCTACCTTGGTTTCAGTCCGGTGTGGCCACAACATAGAACCCAACTAACCTCTAACAGAACTCCTGATTCATAGGAACCGTGAGAAAACAACTTGGTGCTGTTTCAAGTCACTTAAATTCTGGTCATTTGTTATGTAGTAAAATATAAATCTAATGTAGGAGGTCATGGCTGTCCTGTGCCAGGAAAGTTTTAGTGAAATGATGAAAATTAAAGTCAAATTATGTGTGTTGAGGAGTAAATGGAAGATAATGAAATTATAGTGTGTAGAGAAAAATAAACAGCTTTCTCTTGTGGTGATGGAAGAAGCAAGTGTCTTATTGGAAGAACAAGAGACAAGAGGTGGAGAAATACTTGTAATAAGGTTGAGCCTATGGGAAAATTTGTTCATAAAAGATGCATCATGCACAGTGTAAGGGAATAATGGAAAGGGTCTTGCCCATGGAAATTGTGTTCTAAAAGGAGATTGCAATGAAAGCATCCTCAGAGACCCACGTAGGGGAGGTTGAGGCTTCCTGGTAAGATTTATTGTAGAAACAAAATCAGAGGACTGCCCCTGGGTTCCCAGTGTCTGATCTCAACCTGTCCCACTATGGAGAAAGTTCAACATTGTTTCCATCGGGTCCCAAAAAAGGACTAATGTTCAGAGATTCTGCGCCATGCCAAAGTTTAGTCCACATCAAATCTTTGTCCAGTTCCCAGCCGAGCTCCGGCCAGCTGGTGCTGCTGTATCCATCCGGTACCCAGGCTTGGCTTGGAGCCTGCTTGACATCTGCCTGGCTGCTGGTCATGTGGCTGCTGGGGCCACTGGCTGCTACAGAGAGCACATGTGAGCAAATGGCATGAGCTTGTGCTACCAAGTGAGAGAGAGAAAAAGGGCCTTTGTCTTGGTTAGGCTCAGGTAGTATTATCTCGGGCTTGGGAAGAACCAGGTGCTTGTTTAAACCAACCAATTAACTTCCAATTCTCTGTGGGCTTTCCTGGGCCCTCCCCTTAACCAATCTAGTTCCTAGATTTTCCAGGGTCTTGTGTCCCTTATCCAATCTGATCCTTTTCCCAGGCTAGACAGACAGTCCTCTATGGTTGCCATCTTGGCTTCTACTGTGCATGTGCTTACCTCTACCCATGGTCTGGGGGGATGGACTGGTTGTCCCCTGGGGAGATTGGAAAGCTGGTTCTTCCTTTCTATGTGGGAGGGCTGAGGAACATTAATCCCCTTGGTGGGGCAATGCTATGATCCTTTGGAATGCCTATGAATGCTGAAACATCCTAGCAAAGCAGGCTTCTTCTCCCTAGTTTATTGTGCTTAATAATGTCTGATTCTTTTGCACTCTTTCTTTATTAATATCTAGCTACCTATGCTAACAAGAGCAGTAGAGGAAGTGGGTGGCAGGATGTATGGAACATTAGTGGGTTATGAATGTAAGAAAGTATAGATCACTGAAGTTGTTTTCAAATTAGGTAATTACACAACGTGACAAGGATTAGATATTTGAGGCTATTAACTAGACTCTCAAGATTCTTAGCATAAATATCATAAAATGTTTTCAAGCCAATGTAAGCAGAGACAATATATGGTATTTGAAGCTGGCTAATATTCACTGTTTAGGATCCGATCAGCAATTGTTGGCATTTGGTTGAAATCTAAGAAGGTCACTTATTTAGGTTGGAAGAGAGTGTATATAGTGATGAAGAGCCTGCAGCAATGCCCTTAGGGGACCAGAGATCCTACTCTGGCTCTACCCGTTGGTTCCTTTACCTTGGAGGAGTCACTTAACATTTTGAAACCATGTTTCCCTTATCTGTTTATGAAAGAAGAAAATAATGGCTAACGATGCCTATTGTTAAGAATTTTAAATGAAATAAGATGTGCACTTGTAATGCAATTGAGTATATCTTATTTAGTGTGTCAAATAATAGGTGTTACATCTTTGTTTTCCTAGGATGAGATTACATCATAAGTCTTAATAAATACTTGTGAAATACATCTTTAATAAATAATAAGAGTAGATGTGCATTGGCCAGTGTGGCTCAGTTGGTTGGAGCATTGTTCTGTATACAGAAAGGTCTTAGGTTCAATTCCTGGTCAGGGCACATGCCTAAGTTGCAGGTTCCATCCCTGGTTGGGAAGCTGATGAGAGGCAACCAATCAATGACCGTCTCTCTCTCTCTCTCTCTCTCTCTCTCTCTCTCTCTCTCTCTCTCTCTCTCTCTCTCTCTCTCTTTCCCTCTTTCTTTCTCTCTCTCCCCCACTTCTTCTCTTTATAAACAAAAGAATAAATAATTTTCCTTGGGTGAGTATTAAAAATAATAATAGAATAGCTATAAAGACTCTAAAGGCTCCATTTCTGAAAAATAGTAAGTGTTCAATAAAATAGCTTTTATCTCCAGTTATTTTATGTCTAAGCTCTAGGGGAGATGGTGGCACATTTTGCCAGATCTGGGCATGTGCAACAGACACTCAGTTTTCCCTCCTTGCCACGGATCACTGGGCAGGTAACGGTAAGCCCCACTGGAAGGGTTGCACTTTCCTAAATTCTAGGCCTCTGCAAAACTTAGTCCTAGGGGAGGCTTCTTTCACAGTATAATGTCATGGTCCTCTAGGAAATTTCTGAGGAATCCAGACAATTCTAAATTTGGTGGGCCAGAATCTCAGGAAATGACTGGTATACAGGAGTACTTATTAAGACGGTGATTACTTAGGACCCATAGCCATACGCAAGCAAGACACTTAGGCACTAAACTTAAGGACCTTGGTCTTAGAGAGGATTTTGTACATTTGACCTCAAAGGCAAGGGAAGTAAGAAAATAAATAAATGAATGAGACTACATCAAACTAAAAGTCTTCTGCACAGCAAAAGAAACTGTTAACAAAACAAAAAGGCAATGAACCAAATGGGAAAAGATATTTGCAAGTGACACCTCTAATAAGGAGTTAATATCCAAACTATGTAAAGAACTCGCATAACTCAACAACAACAATAATCCCATTAAAAATGGGCAAAGGACCTAAACTGACAGTTCTCCCTAGAACACATACATACAAAAGGCCAACAGGTATATGAAAAGATGCTCAACTTCATTAGTTATTAGAGGAAATGTAAATCAAAACTACAATGAGATGCAACCTCACACCTGTTAGAATGGCCGTAATAAGAGGTGTTGGAGAGACTGTAAAGAAAAAGGAACCCTCATTCACTGCTGGTAGGAATGTAAACTGGTGCAGCCACTATGGAAAACAGTATAAAGGTTCCACAAAAAGTTAAAGAGTAGAGTTACCATAGGACCCAGCATTCCCTCTTCTGTGTAGCCACCCGAAAAATTTGAAAACATTTATTTGTAAAGATATATGTACCCCTATGTCCATTGCAGCATTATTCCCAGTGACCGACACATGAAAACAATCAAAGTGTCGTTTGATAGATGACTGGATAAAGGAGATGTGGTGCATTCATACTATGGAACACTACGCAGCCAGAAGAAGAGATGAAATACTGCCATGTGCAACAACATGCATGGATCTTGAGGATATCGTGCTAAGCACAATACATCAGGCAGAATGTCTCAAGGGCCGTATGATTTCACTCCTATGTGTGGTATAAAACTGAAAGCAACAAATAAGCAATTCAGACAAACAAAACTCATAGACACAGACAACAATATGATGATTTCTGGAGGGAAAGGGAAATGGGGGAAGTGGTAGAGATGAAAAGGAATCAAATATATGGTGAAGGAAGGAGATTTGACTCTGGGTGGTAAACACACAATGCAGAATACAGGTGTATTATAGACTTGTACACTTGACATCTGTATAATTTTATTAACCAATGTCACCCCAATAGATTTAATAAAAATATATGTAGATAATTTATAGTGCTTTATGAAACATGATATAAATATAGAACTTTGCTTAGTTATATGGAAACCCAGAAAGAAGAAATACAAGACATAACCCTCGCTCTCAAAGGGCTTGAGCTCTTCAGCTATTGTTCAGGGATGAGGTGATAGAAAAATAAGACCTGACCTCTGCTCCCCAGTGGTTTACGTGGTGACTAAGGTGAAATAATAAACAATTGCAGTACAGGCAGCATCAGGGGCATGAACAACACCCATTAGAGAGTTCGTCCTTGTCCTCAGCACTCACCAAGCTGCATTGCATGGGTCATGTTGTGCCCTTCTCATCCTGGGAGGCTTCTAAAGTAACTAACTGACTATTTTTAAAATGAAAACTTGGTTAAGCCTATACCACTCCCGGACCAACCCCAGCACTGCTTCTGGGTGCCAGCTCTGGCTCTGCTTATTCTTCAAAACTGTGTTGCTCTGAGTCTTTGCTGACCTGCTTGGGGAAGGTCACTTGGCAATGTCTTCATAGAGAGTTTGACAGAGAGAAATGCGAGCATGTCTCTCTTTCTGGAAAAGGAACTTTCAAAGCTGGAGGGGAGTGGGTGCCCTCTTCCCTGTGTTTATTGAAAACTTTGCACACCACCAACAGCTGTTCTGAGACCAAAAAAAGGCTGCTTCATTCAAAAACGTTAGCATAATTTGGCAAAGAGTGCTTTAATCAGTAGCCTTCTTAATGTATGTAATTGCTAGCCAAATAAGTCAAGAGTGCAGAGTGAGATTCTTTTTTAAATTTCCTATATGAGCCACACCAGCCAGGGTTGTATTTTTTAATTCCAGTCATTGTATTCTTCAATTTGATCAAAAAATATTTTCTCTTTGTTGAAGGTTTCATTGCGTTCGTCCATTCTTTTCTTAAGTTCTGTTAGCAACCTTATGCCCATTGCTTTGAACTTTGTTTGGTAGACTGCTTACCTATGTTTATTTTAGTTCTTTTCCTAGGGGTTTGTGTTGATTTTTTATTTGGACATATTCCTTTGTCTTCTTATTTTGCCTAACTCTGTGTGTGTTTCTATGTATTATGTCTCCCAGTCTTAAAAAAGTGGCCCATGTGTGTACTGTGAAGCCTAATGTTGACATTTCCATGGTCACTACAGCCAGATGCTTCAGAAGTGTCCCCTGTGTGGGTGCACATACCCTCCTGCTGTGCGTGGGCCCTGATTGTTGCCAGTGTGCCGGTGGGTGGGACAGGCCCCGGCTGTCTGGCCGCAAGGCCTGAGTGTGCAGCGCAGACCCCGGCATGGCTGGCTACAGCCCGAGTCTTGTCTGTTGTGGGCACGCGGGTGTGCGGGGGCTCACTCCTCAGAGGTGGGGCTGCTCTGGAGGAGCGCTGCCACTGACCAGGCCCCTCCCCACCCAGGTGTGCTAATTATTCTGTGTAGTTACAGCTTTGGTGTGTCTGGGGCAGGAGGTGAGCTCAGGATCTCCCTACCCTGCCATCTTGACCCCCTCTCATCTTCTCTCTTTCCCAACACATTCCTAAAGCCCATAAAGGAATAGTGGGAATCACTGGACAGATAACAAATCTTATTTATCCTCAAGAAGCTGCATACAATATTGTAGATGAGAAAAAGACCCAAATTCTGCAATGTAAGTAGAACAAGGAGGTGGAGGAAGGTTGAGGGGGCTCAGAAAGAAAGTGATCCCATATATCTGAAAGACATGAAATAACTTTAAAAGAAGATGCTATTAAAAATGTGCCTTTCAATATTAACGATGGCACAGAAAGGAGAGCAGAAAGACCCAGAGATGGTAGGAATAGTAGCAACGGGGGCGCCGGAAACCAGGGCTACCATGAGGAACAACAGCAGCTGGATTTGCTTGGAGTAAGGGAAGTGGACAAGTTTAAAGGTGTATATTTGGGAGTAAATAAAGCCTGAATCTTGACTGCTTTTCTCTTTACAAGACTGTTGCCAAGATCAAAGATGATAACAATGTGAAATACCCAATAGTACCTAGCACTTGATATGTGCTAAATAACAATGAGTTTCCATTTGTTTCTTCATTACCTTGCTTTAGAAACTTAGAATTATCATTGAAACCTGACTTACATGCTGTGGTTTTCTGTCAGTTCTTATTTGTTGATGTCACTTATTTTTACCTATAATTCCTTTTCAAGAATTAGCCAAATCCAATCTCACTTCATAAGCCAAAACTATAATAACTGCTGTCTTTTTGTTTTCATTTTTAAAAAATCTCTCTTCTCCAATTGTTCTTATATGTAACTCAGATTAATTGTAATTAAACACCTCTTTACCCCATAGTCAATTGTTAACAGTTTATAAATGTGCAGAGAGGTTCCTGTTTGTGCTCATTGTATCAAATCCGCATTCTTACCTCAGGCTATCAAGGTCCTTATCCACCAGTTCACCTTATCCCCTCCTTGTTCCCCCAAAGTTTCCTCTATAATTATGTCAGGTCATGTTCAGTTTTTCCTCAGATATAGTGAATATATATCTACTAGGTCTGTCCATAATGTATCCAGACATGTAATATGAAAAGTAGAGACACTTGTTGAAGAAGACACAAGATACAGGAAACATTGGACATAGGACAATGACACCTCAGTTCCCTTCAAGGTAGGCACCTTGGGACCTCACACAGTTTTCCCAGTCTCCATCAATTGACCTATCATATTTTCCTGAGTCTCATCAATGGTTTCAAATCTCTTCCCTTTCAAAAGTGATTTTTGTTTTGGGAAAGCCAGAAATTGCAGGGTGCCAAATCTGAGCTGTAGGGTGGCTGAGTCACTGCGTGATTTGATGTTTTGCCAAAAACCTCTGCATGAGACATGATACATGAGTGGGCATGTTGTTGTGATGAAGCTGCCATCACCAGTTGCCCATAGCTGCGGTCTTCTGAATTATCCGAAGAGTTTCCGTTGGATGGATGTTCAAGTATAACGCAAAATTTGATGCAGATTTGTTGCTCTGCTCACTCAGTCATTTTGAATGTGACAGCCACACAGTACATATGCTCACTCAATGGTGTCTACTGCCACCACTGACTAGTACAGTAAAGTCGCCATTGTTCACTCATGTGCATTCTGGTCCATTCCCCTTGGCTGCTAGGTCACATCCATGTTATGCAAACTGCTCTTGTTGTATTAACAATGGTTGAATTTTTTCCAAACAAACTCGTCGTCGTCGGCAGCCGTCCGTCTCGAGAGACGATGGTGTAGCTTCTTAAGAGTCTATCTGCACCGCCGAGAATGGCTGTGCAGTCCGATTCGGGAGTGACACGGTATCTGTCTCCTCCCGTGTTGAATCGACATCTTACGATGACGCTGGAGTGTCCTCTCCAGTGAAGCTGAAGCTACAGAGCCTGGGCAGGGTGATATGGAGGGTCTGCTGTTGCCCATGCAGCAGACCCCCCCTCTCTTCGCAGCTGAAGGATCCAAGGGAAAGACGGAGTCAATACAGCTTGGCTTCAGGTGCGCCGCAGGAGTTGCCGGTGTTGACTACAACGTCAAACCGCCTTAGGGACTCCGGCTCCGGATTTTCTGTCGGGGTTTACTCCCTTAGCCTTTCCCCTGAAGAGGTATGCCGCAAGGCAGCAGAGGTTTTTTGGAGTCAGAGTTTTCCTTCTCTGATGTGCCCTGACTGGAAGATCGAACCAGCGACACTTAGCTCTCAGGCCGACGCTCAATCCACTGAGCCAAACCAGCCAAACAAACTATATATATATATATATGTAATTATATACTTATAATTATAAAATCCTCTGCAGCTTCCTTCCTTCATCTGCTAATCCATATAGGACTCAGACACACAGGGCCCATCCCTGTCATCTTGTCATCTTTGACTTTGCCATAACCACATTGTGGCCTGCATGCACCACTGCTTTACACTATTAGGTATAACAAAGTGTTTCCTAATCATTCTATTACATCATATCTATCTTATGACTGTCACAGACTGAATGTACTTTAAAGACTAATACATTTTCAATTTCTTATGTATCCTCCCTGTGCCTAGCATCATGGAAGGCAAAAAGTAAGTGCCTGATATATGCTTGTAAATAATAACACCAGTGTATATCTCAGAATTTACAGCAGGCTTTTCTCTTTTGCTCCAGAGATAAGGAAATTTTAGGGAAATTGAAGACAAAACTTTGATCCTCTTTTTTTTTTTTCTTTTCAGTTACAGGTGAAGTTTGAGGATGTGTCATTCACCAAATTATCTCTTGCCTGTGAACTGAACAGAGTTGGCCCAGACAGAACGAAGGGAGAGTAGAGATGGAAACAAACATGCTTGTTTTTAGAGTCAATTGTCTGGCTATATTATGCACTTAAAAATTAAATTTGCTAAAGAAACTTTAAGTTCATTTCTTGCTAACACTTTATTATAAGGTACTTATCAGTAATAAATACACAGGGTCTATGATTCTTTAAGAAACTAAGAAATACTTAGAACTGATAAAAACGCCTTGCTTTGTTCTCATTCCTAGAACTAATTTCATTTTAGGGGAAACAAGTAATTTCTAGTTGAGTGAATTAAAGAGATGAAGCTATTATTAATATATTATTTGTAATAATTCTATTAAATGCAAAGTTTTATTTAATTTCTCCTGCCAGAATTTAATATAAACTGATAATTAAGAAAGTAAAGGTAGTTTCTTACTGACATTATATGTCAATTTTTATTATACTGTTAAGATCTATCTCTGGCTTTTTTTCCCTACTTTTGGATCATAGCTGGAGGTTGGTGAGACCTCAAGAAATATCCTGTTTGATAATATATCTATTCTGTGCTCAGCATCCAGCCTGTTTTCTTTTGTCCCTTGGCAGAGTTCATGAAAGAGAAGGGTTACATTTATCACCCATATTTCTTTATCTCTTGCGCCCTTTCACGGCTGCATCACGAGGCTGCTGCCCTCACTGCAGAGCTGAAACAAGTTTCCTTACGGTCAGCAACATCTTCCCAAAATCCAGACTGATGGGGCAGTGTTTAGTTTTAGCCTCCAGACATTTGACAAAATGGCTAGATCTTGTGTTTCAAAACTCTTCACTCTTTCATCTTGAATAACCAGTTCTCTTCCTATCTTTATAATCCTCCTGTCTCCTTCTTTATCAGCTTCCTTTCCTCCCCATTTCTCTTAAATATTACTTTTTCTTGATTAAACAGATCCCCTCCATGGCCTCAAATATCACTTACATTCTGATATCTATCAAGTCTAACTATCCAACTACCCCCTTTTTGTCTGAATGGCAGTGATACTAAGCAAGCTTTTGTTCTAGTAGAAAAGATAATAAATGCATTATTTCATAAATCCACAAAGAAAAATTCAGTGTTCTAGATGCACTAGGACAATACGGCTGGGAAAGGTAAATATAAGAGGTGGGTTTCATGGTCAGTGAAGATGGCATAGAGAAGCCGATATGGGAAAGGAAACCTGGTGAGAGAATGGGTCATGTGCATGTCTGGAGGAAGAGCTTCTCACAAAGATGCAGCTACAACCTCAAACGCCTGGAGGAAGGAGTGTGTCTGGCGAGGGAAAGTGAGGCTAAATGGGGTTGTGTCAGAGGGAATGAATGACCAGATCATGCGATGCTCTGCACTTGGAGTGAGATGGAGTCAGTGGAGGGTTTGGGGCAGAAAAGTGACATGGTCTGTCTTGTTTCAGATAGATTATTCCTACTGCTGTTCTGAGACTCTCTCATATGCCATCCAGTGAAGAAGCATGGAGATAAGTTAAGGATAATTCCAAAGTTGGGATTCCAAACAATGGAAGAGATTACGTTGACATTTACTTAGATGTGTAACATGTGGAAGGCATGAGTTTGAAAGGAGAAAAAATAATAAGTTTGGGTTTGGACACAACAAATTTTAGTTCTCTACTTGAAATCCAAATGATGAGTGTACGTTAAGCAGAAACATATTCAGTTCTGAAATCCAGATAAAGATAAAAATATAGATAGATTAAAATAGATAAATATAATCATATATATAAAATTTGAGTCATATAATACTTACAACTATAGGACTAGATGAGGTCTCCAAGGAGATCATATAGTTAAACAACAGAGATTTAAGTCCTGACTTCCTGTTCCTCACACTAAATATCTCCTTAGCTACAAAGCCTTAACAATTTAATCCCAGAAATATCTTTTATTAATAGCTTCTTCAGAGCCATAAGCTACACACCTCTAGAGGGCACTACTCATATTATAATATAACCTATTCAAAGAGAACCTCTTGGAAGACCACAATAGGATGAGTATCTATTTTGCAACAACATTGTCTCTGCTTTACAGCCAGTTTGTTTCAAGCTCTGGTCCTTTTAAACCTTCTCAATGGCAAAGCCTTCCTCTTTGGTCTCCTTGCTACTAGACTCCTTTCTCTGGTGTGACATCAACAGTAGTCCCTCTCTATATCCTGGTTTACTTATTGCAGCCTCACTGTATTGTGAGTTTTTAAAAAAATATTATATTTAATTATTTATCATGGATTTTTCGCTGTATCGTGGGATTTTGCAGCACTGTTGTTGAAGTTATGTAGGTTTAAGAGTGTAGAATAAATGTAAGGTTCCTACTTCGTAGGGGGGTCTAGAATATAATACCTGCAATAAGTGAGGGAATACTGTAACTCTTCAGAGAAGGAAAACTCTGATTCCAAAAAACCTCCGCTGCCTTGCGGCATACCTCTTCAGGGGAAAGGCTAAGGGAGTAAACCCTGACAGAAAATCCGGAGCCGGAGTCCCTAAGGCGGTTTGACATTGTAGTCAACACCGGCAACTCCTGCGGCGCACCTGAAGCCAAGCTGTATTGACTCCGTCTTTCCCTTGGACCCTTCAGCTGCGAAGAGAGGGGGGGTCTGCTGCATGGGCAATAGCAGACCCTCCATATCACCCTGCCCAGGCTCTGTAGCTTCAGCTTCACTGGAGAGGACACTCCAGCGTCATCGCAAGATGTCGATTTAACACGGGAGGAGACAGATACCGTGTCACTCCCGAGTCGGACTGCACAGCCATTCTCGGCGGTGCAGACAGACTCTTAAGCTACACCATCGTCTCTCGAGGCTCTGTAGCTTCAGCTTCACTGGAGAGGACACTCCAGCATCATCGCAAGATGTCGATTCAACACGGGAGGAGACAGATACCGTGTCACTCCCGAGTCGGACTGCACAGCCATTCTCGGCGGTGCAGATAGACTCTTAAGAAGCTACACCATCGTCTCTCGAGACGGACGGCTGCCGACGACGATGAGACTGTAACTCTTAATCAAAATATGATCACTTTTTGCTTATTAGTGGTTAATGTTCAAGTTCTTTTAAAGCCTTTACAAGCTTGGCCCAAACTATTGCCTAACCTTTATCTCCTACCTCACAACTCATGGTTGTCAACTACCAACATTTATTTGTATCAGTCCTGCTCAGAATGTTATGCCCTTATCTTCCAAGGTCAGACAAGAGTCCTGGCTATCTCTCCTGCATCCAGCATTCATTTCTGCCTTCACCAGTCTGCCAATGCCATTTCTCCATGCCTGCTGTTTCCTGAGTCTCGCCAAGTCTACAAAACATTCTCAGCTCAGCTCAGCTCTTACAGTTTCCACTGGGACCTCCATGTGTGCTCTGACCAGTTTTGGCTCTTAATCCATCAGGTATCATCTTATGATGTCCTCCAGTGATTTCTTGTGTGCATATCTTATCTCTCCAATGATATTATAAGCTTCTTTAGGGCAAAAAATGGTGCTATATTTATTTCTATTCATTGTAGCACTAAGAAGTACAGAAGCATTTTTAGAAAATATTTTTTTGAATTGAATTAAAAAATATTGAACTTGCTTCCTCTTTTAACAAGTTTATAGATTAGGTGGATCACCAAAGACTCTTACACACACTCTTTATAATTATGTCTGCTGTAGTTGGGTATAGCAGCTCCCACTGCTCCTAAATATCCCCTCTTTATATCTACAGTTCAAGGCTAGATGACATAGGTTCTACCCAAGTGTATTATAAGAGTTTAAAAATATATGGCCACATGAGCATGAATATGGGATTTCATGTATAGTGAGTGTGATACATGTTTTCTTGTGATTTGGTAAATGCAGTAGAGATAGTTATCTATGAGCTAAATCTAGAAGGAAGTTGGCTTAGTTCCAAATTCTGGATATTTTCAGTTATTATTGTTATTGACACAGTTGAGGATTTGGCTCAGAGATCCAACAGAGAGAAATAGATCTTACTTAGGAGCCTAAGGCAAGGGAACAAAGCAGCTGTAAATAGTTTAGCAATCAGTACTTCCTATTTTCAATAAGTGTTTCCAGCAAGGGATGAAACCAAGCCCTCATAAACAAAAATAACTAACATCCATTGAGCCTGACAATTTAAAAATACTTTCACATTTATTATTTTATTAGACAGACCAACTGCCTTGGAAATACATAATGATGAGAGATGATAATCCCACTTCTATAAATACGAGAATTAAAGCCTTAGATGCTGAGAGCCTGGTGCAGTGTCAGTCAGGAAGGGAGTAGAAGAGCAAGTATACAGGAAAGCTTCTTCAGAGTCAATATCGAGTGCTTTCTGCAATGTGTCAAAACTACATTGCTCCCCAAACCATGGGGCTTTTCAAAAAAGTTTAGATGGCTTCATCTAAAGATCCTGCCTCTTGTCTTCCTACTCCCTTCTGAAATAAGACATTTTATGGAGATCCTATTACTTAATAATGTACTTGGCAGCAAAGGAAGGGCCCCGGTTCTTTTCTTGAACTTTAAAAGGTAATTTAATAAATAAATAAAAACTGAGAAGAGTAGTTGAACCAGGTCTTATGTTTCTAATAGAATCATAAATGCCAGAATGTGCTGGGAATGATTTATTATCTTGTTACTATAAGCGACTGAGAAGCTTTCAATGGAGTCCTTGATAATTTCTAGCAGCTGCATTAAATAAAAATCTCTATTAGCTATTATAAAATCATCATCCCACTTTTCTGCAAGTCAACGTGAACACCTGATGGGAATTTGGAGCTGTTTGTTACTATATGTGCAAACCTCATGCCTGGCCTCTAAAAACAAATAAATAAGCACAAGTCAAGTGGCATGATATTGGTCACATCAACTGTTTGGGATTCATAGCTGCCTATCTACTTATTATAAGATATATTCCTGATTGAAGTAATAGTTTTCTTCAGCAAACACCATTTCATTAAAAGAACAGAAACTGAGACAGAATCAAATTCTGTGTTCTGAATTGAGACCCCTTCCCCAGCTCCATTACATCCAAGTTCAGCAGCTGTCCACCCCCATAAGAACAGTACAGATAACCAACTACAAATAAATGAGCTGTAAATTGCTGATCCCTCTTCCGTTTATTCTAATTTTCACAATAGAATATATCTCCGAGTACTCACTCTCTCATAAGCAGGTAAGGAACACCATGTGTGGGCAAGTAGCAAGTCAAAGGCAGAGATCACTAAATCTTGGAATACAACTTTGGTTTTATATTTTGGGAGATGGCCAGGCAGGTATGAGTTAAGTGCAATCCGATGCAGGAAGCAAGGAGAGACTGTATTTGGGCAAATCCCAGAGTAGGAGAGGCAGAGTGAGAGGAAGGGAGAGAGCTGCTGGTACCAGGAAATGTCTAACTAGGTAAAACAAAGCAGATTTGTCGGAGAAATAAATTTTATAGGACTTAGTAATGGATTGAATATGGGTAGTATGGTGTCTTACTTGAAAGCTTGGATGGACATTCTGTCTGGAAGAGTTGGATAAATCAAGAGAATATTAAAAGTTATATTTTATGATGAATGTATATGCTTATATACTTACCTTATATGTTCCCAACCCAATTGTCTTTGTGACTGTTAATTTCTCTGCCTGCAATTATTTTCTTTTAAACTTAACATGGTTTACTCCCGTACTTCAATTTTATGAGAAAATGTCACATATCAGAGAGGACTTTTATAACCACACATTTTAAAATAAAACTCACCCTGCTCTATTTTTCTTTAGAGCACTTATCACTTATTATTGTATTTTATTTATTAACAGTTTATCATCCTACTGCTGCCACAGCAGTAGGTAATGTTTGATGTCGTAATGACAATGTGTATTTTGTTTACTTCTGCATTTCCAATACCTAGAACAGTACCTGCCTCATGGTAGTGGCTCAGTAACTGTTGAGAAAATGAACAACTGAGTCCCAGAAGTAATGTTAAAATGGCAGTTATAAACAGATATCTGTAGAAGGCTGTACGCTTAAGAGACCAATTAGTGAATTATTATCATATAAGTAATAATTTAAGCCATAAGCTCTGGAGAAAGTATAGAGAATAAAGATAAGAGGAATTTGGATCAAAGCTTGGAAGAGTGGAACATTCAAAAGCCATGTGGGAGAAGATAAGCTTGCAATGAAAACAAAGAAGAAGTGGACTTAAATGTAGGAGATAAGAGAATGCGGGGCATGCAAGAAAGGAAGGTGCTGTAAGATACAGAGAGATCAAGAAGATAAAGAGTTAGGTGTGTCCATTGGAAAGAGTGGTATTGAGGTCACTGGTGACCATAGGAAAAGCTGCTCTGCAGGAGTGACAACTTAAAGGATAGATTGGTGTGTGTGTGAAAGTATAACTGGGAGACAAAAAAATGGAAAAAAGCATGTCTGTAAAACTCTTTGAGATACTTGACTGAAGAAGGTGATGATGGAAGAGGAAGGTCCAGGTACATTTTTTAACTTTAGTTTAATTTTTCATCTATATAAATGCCAATGGGAAGTATAAACTTGAGATGGAAAGTCTGAGTCACAATATACATTGATAAAGTAGTTATTAGAATGAGTTTCCTGAGATATCAAAAATGATGAAATGTAAATCCCAAAGGAATAAATCTAGGGTTATTAGTCAAATATGAGGACAGACAGCATCCTACATTCACCAGAGGGAAGAAGAATCCAAATGCAGATAAGTTTGCGTTCTTGGTAAAAGAAGACTAGGGTATTTTCATTTAGGGGTTTCTCTTTTGCTCTAAAGTAAAAGAAATTATTGGCTGAGAGCAAAATGATGTAAGTGGGAACTGAAAGGATAGAGATGGGTGGAAAAGGTGAAAAGGCCATTGTGGAAAGTAGTGGTGGAAGCTGACCAATGAATAGTAGAAGAATTGTAGAATAAAGGTGGGAAGCCACTTGACTTCGGTGTGCCTGAGCTTATAAAGAAATCATTCTGCCCTGTTGCATCATGAACTTTGCCCAACGCCTCAGCAACGGGCTCAGAGAAGAAAACTGGATTCATCCAGAGCTGGACTTTGGCGAAAAGCTTGTGACGAAAAGAGGAATGAGCCGGGGAGTTTAAGGTGTTGGGACAATTGCAGTAAAGGACTGTGAAATCCAAGCTGATTTGGGAAGGAAGTGAAGAGGGTAGAGGTCTCAGGAATGAATAGAAAAATAGAGGAGTCAGTGGTCAGGCAGTTCCAAAGAGGTCAAAGATACGTGGTAGTGGAAATAGCTGGGCAAATACTTGGAAGAAAAGGAGGTTATTTTTGTAAGTGTGGGATCTTTGAATTAATGATTTGTGGTGAAGTGGGCAGTTCTGTTTCTAATATAGCCAGCATGCTCAGAGCCAGGTGGGCATCATGCCCCAGGATGAGGACATTCGTAGTAAAATCGAGGCTAGGAGTGAGTCTGAAGTGAGGATGAAGGCTTCACCCATGAGTAGAACATAGTCGCTGAGGTCAGCTTGGCACAGGTGGACGAGTTGATTAAAAAGGAATAAGCAACAGGCACAAAACTGTCATATTCGCTGGCACTGCTTGGGGCAGAGAGGCAGCTGGAGGTTGAGTGCCAGGTGTGGGTCATGTGAGGCTCTTCGTAGCCTCGGGCACACCTGTGCTTCCTGCCCGGTGGTTCCAAGTGGCAGGCAGCTCCAAGGGGGTGAATGCTGTTCTTTACCATCAACAAAATTATGTGCCAAATCATCAGACCTCGGGTCTGTTTATGAGGACTTGGTGCCGCAAACAGAGGCAGCAGAGAGCTCCAGTTTCTCGTGAAGACCGCAGGGCTCATGAAGAACAAGGAATGGCCTGTTCCAAGTTCTGTTTCTGCTCAGCAGCAAGCAGAGCCCCTTGTCAGGCTGATGGCCCTTGCCCGTTGCCACTGCAGCAACAGAGAGTTTGAAAGAGGGTAGCTGGAAATAGAGGAAAAAGGCTTTAAAAGGAAAATGTCCCCACTTCCAAAGGCCACATAATCTGACAGTTTCTCTTCATGTTGCAGCAGCTGCTTTATATGGCAAACACCAGCTCTAATAAATATGGACATAAGAAGATGCAACACTGGAAAATAAACAATTTTCTGCCCTGGCGTGTTGTGGAGCATACTCACTCAGCAGTGAATAGGGCCCTGGGATCTGTTTGTTGCCAGGAGATTTCAGACAACCCCTGGTGGTGGTGTGCTCCTTGTTTCCATCAAGTTCCAGTTACAGAAAGCAGAATACGTTGCAGCTGACTTTAGCACACAGGTATTTCGTGTATGTCATTCAATGGATTGCTCACCCATTCATTGAGAGAGGAGATGAAACAGGCTGAACTTTCTGAAAGCCACACCATGGAACTGAGACCACCAATAGACCTTGTTTTACAGCAGAAGCTGCCACCACTCTCAGCCAAAGCCACCAAAATCAGGAAGCCACTACTATCAGAAAACTGCTACTTCTGGGAAGCTGCCCTGACCAGGAAGCCACACCATGCTTGCCTAGGTGACTAGCACTAACATAGGTGACACTTTTCCTGTCTCTGGGTACCTGAGACAACAAATACTCTTGCCCTTGAATGACTGATAATGTTGCTCCAGAAGAAACTCAAGTGCCTTTATGATGATGTTTATCAAGAGGAATAATAGAAACAGCTGCAGTTCCTTAAATTAAGTAATATATGTAAGTTACACACAATGTGTAGGACCTAGGTTGGGCCTGGCAGGGTTTGGTGATTTTCAGATCCCACAGATCCAACGCTGTGAATAGATGATAAGTCCAGTACTGGTCTGGGCTACAGGAGGGAGACATGGAGTCAGGAAGAGAGGAGGAAAGGTGACAAAGCAGGCTGTTCTCAGCCCTGGAATTTTGATAACCATGTGTCTTCACACTTCACTTACTGCCTTGTCACATCTCACATCTGTATGGTCAAGTTGGGCAGGGGAAAGCTCTCAGCATTGAAAGGTCTACAATTTACAGTTAGTTGTGGAAAATCAGAAAAAGCCCGAGGACAACGCAGAGGAACACTGCAGAAGAATCAGGAATGGAGTGGGGTTGCACATACAGGCCTAGTTAAGGTCATGCAAGGGAAGGTGGGCTTTGCAGAGGGCTTCAGCCCTTGTTCATGACACCACTGATAAAGTCATGAAGGCCTGCTCTTGTTTATTTTACCACATGAGAATTATAAGCAATAGTAGAAAGGGACATAATAAGTGGAAAATAATGCAGCAAATTGTATTTCAGCCACTGGGAATTTAACTCAGTATGTACCAGCCACCTACTTTGTGCAAGTTATTATAATAAGCAAAATAAAATATTCCACTGTGTCCTCAAGAAATGAAGATATTCATCGATCTTATCATAGCCATTTGCAGAATGAATTTAAAAGACATCATTTTAAGTATTCTTATTCCCCCCTATTTAGAAGAAAAGACTTATTGTCTCATGTTTCATTTTTATGTATTTAAGATTTTTTATTACATTTATTGGGGTGTTATCAATGAATAGGTATATAGGTTTTCAGTGTACAAGTCTATAATGCATTATTTGTATATTGCATTATGTGTTTCCCACCCAATGTCAAGTCTCCTTTCATCGTCATATATTTGATTACCTTTACTTTTTACTACCTCCCTTCCCCCCACCCCCCTTCTCTCTGGTAAGCATCATGCTGTTGTCTGTAGTTTTTACTTTTTCTCTTGCTTATTAATTTGTTGCTTTTGGTTTTCTACCCCATATATAAGTGAAATCATATGGCCCTTGAGACATTCTGCCTGGCTTATTGTGCTTAGCGCGATATCCTCAAGATCCATCCATGTTGTTGCACATGGCAGTATTTCATCTTTTCTTACGGCCGAGTAGTGTTCCACTCTGTACGTGAACTGCATCTTCTTTAGCCAATCATCTGTCAAAAAACACTTTGGTTGTTTTCATGTCTTGGCCACTGTAAATAATGCTGCAATGAACATAGGGGTGTGTATATTTTTACAGATAAATGTTTTCAAACTTTTGGGCAGACATCCAGAAGAGGGGTTGATGTGTCTATTCTTAATTTTTAGAGGAGCCTCCATACTTTTTTCCATAGTGGCTGCACCAGTTTACATTCCCATGGGCAGTGAATGAGGGTTCCTTTTTCTCCACAATCTCTCCAACACTTGTTATTACTTGTCTTCTGGTTAATAGCCCTTCTAACAGGTGTGAGGTGGTATCTCACTGTAGTTTTGATAGGCACTTCCTAGACAGCTAATGAAGTTGAGCATCTTTTCATATATCTACTGGCCATTTAAAGTTGTCTTGGGAGAAATGTCCAGGTTCTCTCACCATTTTTAAATTGAAATTTTTTGTATTGCTGAGTTATATGAATTCTTTATACATTTTTGATGTTAACCTCTTATCAGAGGTTTCTCTGGCAAATGTCTTCTCCTATTTGGTTCATTGCTTTTTTGTTTTGTTAATGATATCTTTTGCTGTGCAGAAGCTTTATAGTTAGATATAATTTCTTTCATTTATCAGTATAGCATTCCTCCAGCAGTGAATGAAGATTCCATTTTCTCCACAACTTCTCCAACACTTATTATTTACTTGCCTTGCTAATAATAGCCATTCTAATAGATATGAAGAGGTATCATTGGATTTTTGATTAGCTTGTAAAGTTGGGCATGAAACTAGACTGCTATTTGTCCCCATATATAAAAAGACAATTAACTTAAAATTAATTACAGACCTAAATGTAAGACTTGAAAGAATAAATTAAATACAAGAACACACCAGAGAATTAGTAATACACATTTGAATTGGCAAAGACATAGTAGAATAGAGGGCACAAAGTAGTCCATTTCTAACTGCAAAGAGAAATATACAAAAAAATTGATACTGTACCTAAGAGAAATGAAAGATTACCTCAGTTAGGAGACCTGGAGGAAGTTTTGAAGTGCAGTTAAGATTTAAGCTAAATCCTGAAGGAAGAGCAGAACTGACTCTGATAGAAAAAAAGAAGATTATTTTGAGTAAAGGAAACAATGAAGGGAAAACATATATGGGAAGTTGCGTGTCATGTTTGAAAAGAATAAGGCTTATAGGATACTCATAGAAAATCAATTTATTAAAAACAAAACTTCAAAAAGCTGAAAAAGTAAGGATCTTATTATAAAAGGCCATGAATGCCAAGAGAATTAATTTGAAATATGTTCTATAGGCACTGGGAATATTGACATTCCAAATGAAATCAGTTTAATATTGTCTAGAATCAAGTGCATATAATTATAGACTTTTCAGAACATTGATAACAGATTGATCACTTTTTAAAGTGAAGTAAGAGCTAGATTTTTAAAACCTTTCTTCCTCTTTTATTTTTATCTGTATAATCCTCTGAATTAAAACACACCCTCCACATAGGAGTGCGTATATTTTAGGAAAATCATCTACAAATATGACTAGAATATTTTGTATGTGTCTGTATAAGTATCTGACAATTTTCAAAGATAAAATAATTTTGAAAGAGAAAAAATGTGTTTTAAAGCCACAAAATGGATGTGTAAAAAGAATGTGCCTTGATGTATCTGGGTCTTAAGATGGAAGGTGAAGGAACATAAACTGGAAACCATAAAGAGTAAAATGTCAACTCACTAAAGAAATAAATAAGAAAACAAAACAAGTAGCAGAGAGGAGGTGGGGCAGCAGTATGTAAAGTAGCCACAATATCCAATTCTGAACAAAAAATTATAAGACATGAAAAAAAATCAGTGAAGTGTGGTCTATACAAGGAAAAAATGCAGGCAATAATAACTGCTTCTGAGATGGCCAACATGTTATATTTAACAAAAAAACCTTGAAACAACCTTTATAAATTTATCCAAAGAATTAAAGAAAACTGTGCTAAAAGAAGTAAACAAAGAAGTTATGACAGTCTCCACAATAAAGAATATAAATAAAGACATAAAATTTATTTAAAAATAGTGATCCAAGTGGTAATTCTGTAATTAAAAACTATTATAACTGGAATTAAAAATTCACTAAAAAGGATCAATAGTAGATTTCAGCTAGAAAAATATAACTGAACTTGAATATAGATGGATAAAATTACATAACATGGAAAACAGGAAAAAGAATGGGAATAAATAAACATGAAAAAAGCCTTTAAGTCATTATGTACTTCAACATACATGAAGTAGGAGTCCCAGAAGAAAAAGAGAAAGAAAATAAAAAATATTAGAAAAATAGTGACTGAAATCTTTTAAATTTGATGAAAAATATTATTTTACATATCTCATAAGCTCAACAAATCCCAAGTACATAAATCCAAATATATTCAAATATATTTTACTATAATATGTACAAATTATGATGAAAGTATTGAAAAACAAAGAAAATCTTGAAAGCAGCATGAGAAAAATGACTTATCACATACAAGAAACCCAAATAAGATTAATAGATGACTTTCCATTAATATAATGAAGGCCAGAAAACATTAGGATGATATGTGTGTATTCAAAATGCTTAAAATAAGTCAATCAAAAAATTATACCCAGCAAAATTAACATTAAAAAATAACGGTGAGAGATCCAAGATGGCAACAGATTAGGTGGAAGGTACATTCCCAGGACCAAGCTGAAATTACAGTTGAAATATAGAACAATCAATCTGAATGACCAACAGAAGACTAGCTGAACAGAAGTCTTTACAACCAAGGATTTACAGAATAAGCCCCATACAGAGTGGTGGGAAGGGCAAAGACACGGGCAGTGCCTGATATCCAGGAGGTATTTCTCAGCTGCAAAGGTTCTCTCTGAAAAATGTGGGGTTTCTACCCCATGCCAGGCTCTCCAGCCCAGAGTACCAGAGCCAGGAAGAAGTGCCCAAATAACATCTGGTTGTAAAAATCATTGGGAATTCTGTCTGCCAGGGAGAGACAAGAGTTTGCTGGAGATACAAGAGCCCTCTTAAAGAACCAAAATCCCAAATATCATCCACAGCCACTCACCATTGGCTCTGATGGAGAGAAGGCAAAACAGACTAGAGGGGTATGAAGAGAGACTGTGTTTTGTGGCTCTGGGGAAAGAGCTGAAAAAACAGCTATCAGGATCCCTGCACGGAGCGTGTCTCTCATACAGTGGACACCGTCTTTCCTAGGTGGAGCACTCGCTTCCTTATGGTATCAGTCAGGGGAAACGCAATAGCCTCACCCTCTGGACTCCTTGTCATCCCATTTTCTGGAACTGGAACCCCACTGAATAGTTAGCTGCCTGGGTCTAGGCGTAGATGTCCAAGCAGACACAGGGGGTGTCAGTGACTGAGTTGTGTGGCTTTGGGGCAGAGGGCCATTCCCATGAACCTGATGAGTTCCTCCCCCTAACATGGGACATGCTAAGCCCGCCCTCTGTGCTCCTAGTAGCCTCATTCTCCTGTGAAGTTCTAGACAGAAGCCAGAAAAGACTGAGTCTGTGGCTCCGAGGTGGGAGCCACTCCTTAGATTCTCCCAAGCCTGAAGAGTGCCTCACCTCACAGGATATCCATCTGTCTCACACTCCTGACACCTGGTGGCCCTGATCTACTGAGCTCAGTAGCTTGAGAGAATCTGGGATACATTTATTTGTGTGGCTCTAGGATGGGGGTCACTTTCCTCTCACACTCCTGACTGGTGCAGAGCTTTCCCTTTCCATGGCCTAGTTGAGGTCTGTTTTGGTCTGATAAACTCTGCTGACCTTCCCCTGACGTCTCCCTGAAATACTACTCCACCAGAAAGGTCTGCAAGACACCTGTCATAGGGAAGCTAGACTTGTTGTGCACTGGAATTTTTCTGAGCGCCATCAGACCCAGACCTGGCACCACATTTGAACCTGTGTCAGTCAGGTGAGTACCATTCACCTCTATCTGGTGAGTCACCGAGAACCAACCTCATGCAACTCAAATAGCACAAGAAGCTATTTCAATGACTGAGCCTAACAGGCAATGGGCAGGTGAAGGCAGACTGGCAGATCTCAGGGTGCCTTGGGCTTCTTTCTGACCCACCCCCAAGCCCAGTGCTGGTGGAAGCTGGTCTAGGTATGAAGCTTGGTCCTCCTCACCACACCAAGACAAACTGGATCACTCTGTAGCTCCAAGCAGGTTGCACAGGGCCAGTGAGAGGCAGCATCTGACATTGACTATACCAGAACCCTCCCAAAAGGCCCAGAAGAGATAAACCATGTGACCAGTTTCAGACAGCATCGGAGTTACCTTCATATGTGGCATATCTAAAGGTAGCAATCACCAGACCCTACTGAGCTGAATTCTACTTTAAGTGTCAGAGCCTGGATAGCAGCTCATAAACAGTGGTTAGGGTCAATCCTTGCAGTCAGTCAGCTTGAAGGTCAATCCCAGGAACAAATGGGCCAAGAGAAAGCAAAACTCAATTATAAAAGGAGGGCTCACATAACCAACACAAGGGAAATTCCGGAAGCACTAGCTCAGGTGCTCAAGGAGACTGACACTGGATCCAAGGAACACCTTACTACATAAGACCACTCTACCAAGACTGGGAGACATAACAGATCTATGGGGTACACAGAAATAAACACAAAGAAGCAGCCAAAATGGGGTGAAAAAGAAACATGCCTCGAATAAAATAATACATAAAATGTCCACCAGAAAAAGAGTTAAATAAAATGGAAGTAAGCGATTTACCAGACAGAGGGTTTTAAAAAAATGTTTATAAGAATGCTCAAGGAACTTTGTCGAAACTTGAACAGTTTGAAAGAGCATAGAAACAACATAGAAACAATAAAAAAAATAAGCAGTCAGAAGAGAATTCAACATCTGAAATACAGAAGACACCAGATAGAATAAACAGTAGGCTGGATGAAGCAGAGGACTGAATCAGCAATTTCGAAGACAAGGGAGCAGAAAACTCCCAATCAGAGTAGTAAAAAAGAAAAAAGAATTACAAAATGAAGCTAGTTTAAGGGACTTTTGGGACAACATGAAGCATAACAACATTTGCATCATAGGGGTGCCAGAAGGAGGAGAGAGGGAGCAAGATATCAAGAACTTATTTGAAGAACTAATGACTGAAAACTTTCCTAACCTGGTGAAAGAAAATGATGCACAAGTCCAGGAAGTTTAGAGAGCCCGCAAAAGGTAAACCCAAAGAGGCCTATACCAAGACACATCATAATTAAAATGGCAGAAGTTAAAGACAAAGAGAGATTCTTAAGAACAGCAAGAGAATGACAATTAGTTACCCACAAGGGAGCTCCTTTAAGATTGTCGGATGATTGCTTAATGGAGACATTTTAGGCCAAGAGAAACTGGCATAGAATATTCAAAGTGATGAAAAACAAGAACTTACAACCAAGAATGTTTTACCCAGCAAGGTTATCATTTAAAATGAAAGGAAAAATAAAGATCTCCCCAACAACGAAAAACTAAAGGAGTTCTATAAAAGCAAATAAGTATTACAAGGAAGGTTAAAGAGTATTCCTGAATAATAATAATAACAATAAGGCTATAAAGAATAAAATGGCGATAAATATGTACCTATAAATAATCACTTTAAATGTAAATGGCTTACATGCTCCAATCAAAAGAAATATGGTAGCTGAATGGAAAAGAAAATAGGAAACATATATATGCTTTCTACAAGAGACTGATCTCAGAATAAAAGATACACATAGACCAAAAGTAAAGGGATGGAAGAAGATATTTTATGAAAATGAAAATTTTAAAAAAGCTGGGGTAGCAATATTTATATCAGACTAGATAGACTTAAAACAAAGATCATAATCAGAGACAAAGAAAGACAATAAATATTTAGATACTCATAAATTAACATTTATAAAGTCAACATAGAGTACCTAAATATGTAAAGCGAATCTTGACAGACATGGAGGGAGAGACTGATAGCAATATGATAATAGCAGGGAATTTTAACACGCCATTGGCATCAAAAGACAAATCTTCCAAACAGAAAATCAACATGAAAACAGTGACCTCAAATGACACACTAGATCAGTTGGATTTAATAGATATCTTCAGAGTATTTCACCCCTAAACAGCAGAATGTACATTCTTTTCAAGTCACATAGAACATTTTCTATGGTAAATCATATGTTAGAATATAAAAGAAATTTCAATGATTTTATGAAGAATGGAAACATATCAAGCATCTTCTCTGACTATAGTGGCAAGAAACTAGAAATCAATCACAAGAAAAAGCTAAAAAACACACAACTACATAGAGGCTAAATAACATGGCACTAAACAGTGATGAGTTAATACTGAGATCAAGGAAGAAATCAACAGATACCTGGAAACAAATGAAAATGAGAACACGATGACCTAAAATCTGTGGGATACAGTGGAAACAGTCTTAATAGGAGTTCATAGCATTATAGGCCTACTTTAAGAGACAAGAAAAATCTCAAATAAACAATCTAACTTTACAGTTAAAGGTACTAGAAAAAGAACAACAAACACACCCTAAAGTGAGCAGAAGAAAGGGAATAATAAAACTCACAGCAGAAGTAAACAAAATAATTTCTCAAAAAACAATATAAAAGATCAATGACGCCAAGATCTGGTTCTTTGAAAGGATAAACAAGATGGACAAATCTTTAAACAGACTGACTCATCAAGAGAAACAGAGAACTGATCCAAATAAATAAAATCAGATATGAAAGAGAAGTAACAACCAACACCACAGAAATACCAAGAATTGTAAGAAAATACTATGAACAATAATATGCCAACAAATCACCATAATCAAGTGTGATTTACTCTGGGGAAGCATGGTTGGTACAATATATGCAAATCAATAAATGTGATACACTCCACAAACAAAATGAAGGATAAAAATCATATGATTGTATCAATAGATTCAGAAAAAGTTTTTGACAAAAATCCAGCACCTGCTTATGATAAAAGCTCTCAGCAAAGTGAGAATAGAGGGAACATACCTTAACATAGAAGGCCATATATAGCAAGCCCACATCTAAAGTCATACTCAATGGGCAAAAATTAAGAGCCTTTCCCTTAATATCAGCAATAAGATAGGGATTCTGCTTTCACCATTCTTTTATTCAACATAGTTCTGGTAGTCCTAGGCACAGCAATCGTACAACAAGAAGAAATAAAAGGCACACAAATTGAAAAGCAAGGAGTAAATCTTTCATTATTTACAGATGACATGACTCTGTATATGTAAAATCCTAAAGGTTCCACCAAAAAACTACTAGGACTGATAAATAAATTCAGTAAAGTAGCAGGATACAAAATAAATATCCAGAAACCAGTTGCATTTTTATACACCAATAATGAAATACCAGAAAGGGAAACTAAAAATAGTTCCATTTACAATTGCATCAAAAATACTTATTAATAAATTTAACCAATGACGTAAAAATACCTGTACTCAAACAATTATAAAATATTAAAGAAAGAAATTGAAAAATATACACATAAGTCAAGGCATATACCATGTTTGTGGATAGGGAAAATTAACTTCATTAAAATGTCCATACTACCCAGAGCAATCTATAGATTCAATGCAATTCCTATCAAAATATCAATGACATATTTCACAGAACTATAACAAATATTCCAAAAATTTATATGGAACCACACAGACCAGAAAAGCCACAGCAATCTTGAGAAATAAGAACAAAGCTGGACAAATTACACTACCTAATATTAAACTACAGTACAAAGCCATCATAATTAAAACAGCATGGTACTGGCATAAAAACAAATTTAAAGATCAATGGAACAGAATAGAAAGCACAAAAATAGAACCATGGCTTTATGAGGGAATTAATATTTGAAAAAGGAGGCAAGAACATGCAATGACATTTTATTCAATAAATGTTGAAAAAATTGAACAGGTACATGCAAAAAAAAAAAAAAAAGAGAGAGAGAGAGAGAGAGAGAGAGAGAAAGAGAGAGAGAGAGAGAGAAAGAAACTAGACCGCTTTCTTATGCCACACACAAGAACAAATTTTTAATGGATTAAATACTTAAATGTTAAGACTCAAAACCATACAAATCCTAGAAGAAAACATTGGCAGTAAAATCTCAGACGTCTCTCATAGCTATATATTTTTCTGGTATATTTCCTCAAACAAGAGAAACAAAAATAAATAAATAAACATAGGGAACTATAGTAACCCGAAAAGCTTTTGCACAGCAAAGGAAACAATCAAGCATTAAAAATAAAAAGACAACACTCTGAATAAGAGAACATACTCACCAATGATACAGCTGATAAGGAGCTAATATACACAATTTATAAAAATCTCATAAAACTCAACCCCCCCCCAAAAAAAAAACAAATCAAACAATTCAATTAAAATATGAGCAAAGGACCTGAATAGACATTCCTCCAAAGAGGACATATAGATGTCCAATAGACACCTGAAAATGTGCTCAATGTCACTAATCATAAGAGAAATACAAATTAAAACCACAATGAGTTATCATGTCATACTTGTCAGAATGACTATCATCAATAAATGAACAAACAACAAATGTTGGCAAGGTTGTGGATAAAAGGAAACCCTTGTGAAGACAGTTTGGTGCAGTCAGTGTGTTGTAGTACTTTGTGGTCGAGGGCGCGGAGGCAATTCCAGCAGACAGAACGTGGGACGGTCGGAGGACTGCCGCTTGCTCAGTCAGGCAGGATCAGCACTGAGCAGGAACGGATGCACTGTTCAGAAAGCAATCAAGGTTAAACACCATTTGTACTTAGTTTTGTATGATTTCCTTATCAACATCAGGGAAGATGGAGTACTCAGCAAGATTCTTTTTAAGTCACAAGATGTCTTTAAGATCCTGAGGCCTGAGCAGTCAGAGACTCTTGGCACCAGCGAGTCCAGCTCGCTGCTCGGATCATTAAACACCTGGACCGAGAGGCATGTAAACATACCTCAAATCAGAAGTCTTGATTTCCAGCGTCATCAGTGTGGAAAGCAGTATGGAGTTACCTCAAAAAAATTAAAATGGAACTGCCTTATGACCCAGTTATTCCGCTTCTGGGAATATATCTGAAGAAATCTGAAACACTAATTCAAAAGATTATACGCATCTCTATGTTCATTTCAGTGTTATTTACAATTGCCAGGATTTGAAAGTAGCCCAAGTGCCCATCAGTAGATGAGTGGATAAAAAAGCTGTGGTGCAGTTACACAATGGAACTCTACTCTGCCATAAACAAGAAGGAACTCTTACTTTCTGTGACAGCATGGCTGGATCTGGAGAGAATTATCCTAAGTGAAATAAGCCCATCAGAGAAAGAAAAATACCACGGGATTTCACCTATATGTGGAATTTAATGAGCAAACAAATTAACAAACAAAATAGAAACAAACCCATACATACATAGAAAAGGTGGGCAACTGTCAGAGATGTGGAGGGGACTGGATTAGTAAGGTGAAAGGATTAAGCAAAAAAGCTCTATATATGAAATAAGGGCATCTAAAAAAACTTTTTTTGAGACAATCCATTTCTTGTAGATTGCCTTACAAGAAATATTGGAAGTTGTTCTTCAGACTGAAAGTAGGTTACTCTAGACAGCAAGGCAAATTCACACAAAAAACAAACATCATTGATAAAGACAATTATGTAAATAAAGAAGACAGTATAAATGTCTATTTCTTCTTCTTTGTATTAAATTATTAAAAAATCAAAGCAGTTTTATAAGACAATCTCTATCTTCTTATGTGCTTATAACATATAAGAGTGCAATATATTTGACAGTAACAGTATAAGAGGTGGGTGAGAGCAAAGCCATATGGGAGTATGAAAATTACACCAAATAGCAACTCAAATCCACAAGAACAAATCAAGAGAACCAGAAATAGTAAATAATATGGCTAATACAACAAACGTATATACATGCTTTCCTTTCTTCTCTCAACTTCTATAAACTCATAAAATTAAGAACATTTATAGTAAGTTATTGTTGGGTTATAACATATAGACATGTAATATAATTAAGAATATTAGTACAAAAAGTGAGAAGAGAGAATAGGGTTATATAGGAGTACTATTCCTAAATTGCCTTGGAATTAACAGTAGACATTTAAAGTAGATTCTCATAAATTAAGGTGTATATGTAAGCCCTAGAACAACTAATAAAATATTGCAAAAGTAGAATGAAAACATTAAAGGGTTAAAATCTTACACTAAAAACATTAAGTCAATGCAAAAGAGCAGTAGAGAAGTAATAGAACAAAAGAGGGATGACATAAAAACAAAAATGTAAATCTAATTGTATCGATAATAGCATTAAATGTGATTAAATTAAACAATGCAATCTAAAAGCAGAGACTATTATGCAGATAAAAAAATAAGATCCAACTATAAACTAAGCATGGGAGACACACATGAGATAAAAGTGTGTAGAAGGGGAAAAGATGGAAAATATATGTACTGCAAACAGATATATAAAATCTGCAGTGGCTACACCACAAAATATACATTAAAACCAACAAAAATACATACTACAGATTGAGGGACATTTTTAAATAATAAAAAGTTCAATCAATCAGGGAAATGTAAAAAATTATAAACATATGTGTCCCTAACAACAGAGCCATAGAACATGAAGCAAAAACTGACATGACTGAGTGGAGAAATAAAGGTCATCAATAATAGTTGGAGATTTCAATAACCCACTCTCAATAATGGATGTAAAACTTGACAAATCAGCACAGAAAGGGAAGTCATGAACAACACTATAAAGTGACTAGAACCAACGGACTATGGAATGCTCCACACAACCACAGCAGGATACAGATTATTCTCAAGTATGCATGGAACATTCTCCAGAATAGATCACATGCTAAGTTATAAAACAGGCCTCCAGAAATTTAAGAATTTGAGTCATACAAAGTGTGATATCACTTTAATAAAATAAAAATAAAAATCAATAACATATATACATTTAAGAAACTCACAAATATGTGGAAATATACACACTCATAAAAACCAGTGTATCAAAGAAAATTAGAAATGGGTTAAAAAAGCAATTGGAGATGCAGTATAGAAGAATATATAAACTATTATTTCAAGAGGTTTATAATTGGAAAGGGAAATTAGGATATATCCGAAGAAGCCCAAAACACTAATTTGAAAGAACATAAGCACCCCTGTGTTTATTGCAGCATTATTTATAGTTATTTATAGTTGCCAAGGTATGGAAGCAGCCCAAGTGTCTGTCCATAAGTAGATGAGTAAATAAAACAACTATGCGACATTTACATAATGGAATACTAATTGGCAGTAAAAGGGAAGAAAACTTTACCTTTGTGACAGCATGGATGGACCTGGAGAGCATTATGCTAAATGAAATAAGCTAGTGAGAGAAAGACAAGTATCATGATTTCACTCGTATGTGGAATTTAATGAAGAAACTGAAGTAACAAGCAAGCAAAATAGAGACAGACTCATAGATAGAGAGCAGGCTGACAGCTCTAGGGGGAGGTGTTAGGGGGTGGAGGGATGGAGCAAAATGGAAAAATATGACGCAAGGGCATAGTGGTGATTGTGGAGGGAAAAGGAGGTATAAAAAAATATTTTGAGATGAATGGAAATGAAGACACAATATAGGAAAAATGTGGGATGCAGCTAACATTTAGAGATAAATTTATAGGTATAAAAAGCTATATTTAAGAAGAGGAAAGAGTTTAAATCAATTTATAGTCTTCCATTTTAAAAATATAAAAACGACCAACTAAATATCAAGCAATAAGAGAAAGGAAATAATATCAGTTTACATGCAAAGTTAGTAAACTAAAGAAAATAATATAACAGGAAACTATCAGGGAAACTAAAATATGTTTCTTTGAAAACCCAACAAAGTTGACAAATGTTTAGCTAGACTGAACAAGAAAAAATAGAGAGGCCTCAATTACTAAAATCAGAAGTAAAATAGGACATTACTAACAATCTCACATAAAAAAAAAAAAAGATTCCTAAGAGAATACTGTTACTAACGATTGTGTGATAATAACTTAGATAACACAGATAAAATAGCCAAATCCCATCGAGCCACAAACTATTGACATTGACTCAAGAGGAAACAGACAACTAAAAAGACAAGTAAAAAGACTGAATTAGTAATTTCAAATCTTTACACACACAAAAAAGCCTAAGAGTAAATGACTTCATGGGCAAATTCTACCAAACTTTTAAAGGAGAATTAATACCACTTCTTAATATGCTTTTCCAAAAAATAGAAGAGGGAGGACTTCTTATCTCATTCCATTAAGCTGGTATTATTCTGATTCCAAAAGAAGACAATGACAACACAGAAAAGAAAACTATGGACCAACATCTGTTATGAGTATGAATTAAAACTATTTAAAAATACTAGCAAATTGAATTAAGCATTATTTATAATGGATTACATGCTATAAACAAGTGGAATATATCCCAGGAATGCAGTGATGGTTTAACATCCCCAAATTAATTAATGCTATGCACCATATCAGTAGATTAAAATACATATGACATAGAATTACCTCAATACAGGCAGAAAAATGATTCGACAAAATTCAAACTCTTCATGATAAAATAATCAATACATTAAAAATAGAAAAATTCCTCATCCTGTTAAAGGACGTTACAAAAACTAGGTCTAACATCATAATTAATGGTAAATGACTGACTGCCTTGTCACTAAGGTTAGTACTAAGACAAGGATATCTGCTCAGAACACTTTTACTCAACATGTGCTGGAGGTTCTACCAGGGCCATTAGTCAACAAAAATAAATAAAAGCCACCGATAATGGAATGAAAGTAGTAAGGCTATCTCTATTTGCAGAGACATCATTTTATATAAAGAAAATTCTTTCAAAATTACTTAAAAAAATGAATAAAACTAATACAAACTTTTAGCAAAGTTGTAGAATGCATAATTGGTATACAAAATCAGTTGTATTTCTATGTACTACAAATTAACAATCCAAAAATAAAATTAAGAAAACAACATCATTTATAAAAGCAAAATAATAAAATAATTAGAAATAAATTTAACAAATTAAGTACAAAAATTTCATTTTCAAAACTACAAAACAGTGTTGAAAGAAATGAAAGATCTATATACATGATAAGATATCCCATGTTCATGGATTGAAATACTTAAAATTGTTAAAATGGCAATAGTCCCAAAATTGATCTGCAAAACCAGTGCAACCCATATAAAAATCTCACCTGGCTTCTTTCTGCTTAAATTGACTAGCTGATCCTAAAGTTTATGGGGAAATTCAAGGGATCCAGAATATCCAAAATAATCTTTAAGAACAAAGTTGGAGACTCACACTTCCAATTTCAAAGTTTACTACAAAGCTACAGTAATAAAAATAGTATGGTACTGGCATAAGGATAGACATATAGATCAATAGAATACAATTAGGTATCCAATAATAACCCCTGCAATTTGTAGTCACCTGATTGAAAAAGGTACAAAAGTATTCTTTACAAGAAATGGTGCTAGGAAACTGGATATCTATATGAAAAAGAATGAATTTGGTTCCCTTACTCACACCATACACAAAATTATCCCCAATTTGTCAGAGACCTAAATATGGAGCTAAAACTATGAAACTCTTAGAAGAAAATATAGGAGTAAATCTTTGTGATGCTGATTTGGGTAAAGCCTTCTTAAGTATGACAGCTAAATGATATGGCCTTTCTTTCTGGGGAATGAAAATATTCTAAAATTGATTGTGGTGTTTGTTGCAAAACTGTCAGGTCTACTTCTTCACGTATCTTGAGAGATCAGTGTCTCCAGGATTCTGGTAGGACTCTCTTCCTGGAGGAAATTTAGAAGATGACTGTTAATGGGATAAACTACAGCTCCCACCTGTGCAGCTGGTCTTGGGATTACAACAGAGAGTCATCTTTATCCTCCACACTCTATTCTAGATACTCTCACCCTCAGCTAGTATCTCTGCTGCTGTCCATGACTTATCTGGTAGTTGTGACTCAAAGACTCATTTCTGAGAATGTTTTTCAGGTGAGGGCTGCTGCATCTGTCCACTCATTAATCACATTGGGCAAGGGAGTACTAAAAGGTATCCAAGCCCATTGCCTGAATTTCATATACATTTCTGCCTGTTCCGTGTGCCACAGTATTATTATTTCCTCTTTAAAAATATAACTTATTTGCTGCGTGTCCTTCCTACGTCATTTACAAACACACTCAAGTTCCAAAATGAATTAAAATGCAAACAGGCAACAGGAATGACAATCACACTCTTTTCTCAGTACTTCCTCACCTTCAAGTTGTTCTATTTCTACCTTTCTCTTTAATAAAACCTCTTGAAATAATAGTCTATATATATATGTATATATATATATATATATATATACATATATATATATATATATATATTTTTTTTTTGTATACTCCTTCTCCAGTTGACTTTTTAACTGGCTTCTCACTCCAACACTGTTATCTCCTCAGTCCAAGGTCAAAAACATTGCCTGCTAATTGCCAACAGTAGTGGCTAATGTTTGTTTCTCAGATTTGATTTGGCACCATAGGGCAGACTTGCTCACATGTTTTTGACTTTCTCTCCCTCTCAGTTTCTTTGACACTTTCTTGGTTCTCAAGCTGAATCTCTGAAGCTCCTTTCTTCATCTTCTTCACTGGTTCATACTATTTGCCTTACTCCTGGATGCTGCTCTCTCCAAGGTTTTGTCTTCTGCCTTCACTCTCCCTGCATTTTCTTATTAGCAATTGTGCCATTCACTAACAACCAACGGTAATCCTAGATATTTCCCCAGGCTGCGTCCCTTAACTTAACACAAATAGCCTCAGGTATTGAAGGAATGGATGAATCATACTAACTTGTCTCTTTTTCTTACCCTTGGTGACTATAGGTTCATTGGTTTTGACTCATTTCTTTCTGTCAGTTCCCATGGCTCTTGATCAGGCCTCAATATGTTCTGACTGCACAAATGTGGTTGGAGCTGAATGGGTTGACGTCTGGCCTGCTCAGTCTTCTGCAGGGGCTCCGGGACTTGTTTCTGTCAGGCAGAGCTCAGGGTCAGCTCAGGCTTTGCGGAGCCTGGCAGAGTTTTGTTGACTTTCCCTTTCATAGTGAAAGTGAGGAGACCTTAAAGATTCTATATTTCTACCAAGGAGAGGAAGGAGGGTTGAGACAAATTGTGAAAAACTGTCAAGTACAGTGGGATGGATGTGGGGTAGGTATGCACCCTGGGGAATGCATTTTTTGAATGATAGCTTTCCCATTGAGCATGTGACTAGCAGGAGAGTCCTCGCAATGATAAAATTAAATAGACACATATGACATCTCTAATCCAAACTGAGGACCTATTATGGCCAAATTATTCATATTTATTTATTTACTTGTATGTTTCCTCTTTTCACAAAAGATTTTAAGCAAGTATTTAAAACATTCCTATTGGTATGAGGATATAATATTAATAATTTAAAAAGTAAAAATTTCAGCCATGATGTACAAAAAATTTCGGGACCTTTACAAATATCTATGAATCACTCTGGTGCTTTAGTGATAACAAAGGGGCTGCTGTGGAATGGGGTTCAAGAGGCAGCGACACCTGAGATGACGATGCCTCTGTTCTGGTAGTGAGAAAACCTGGCCATCACGTGGCTCCTTCCTCACAGAGCATTGCAGCTGGGCTTTGCTATCTCTGGCCCATGTCACTCAAGGGTCAATTGACTCTCAAGTATCCAAAGAACTCTGTGCATTATTGTGGCCTCACCGTATTGCAGGATTTTTAAAAATACTATATTTAATTATCGCGGATCTTTCGCTATATTGTGGGATTTTGCGGTACTGTATACATATGTTGTTAAAGTTACGTAGGTTTAAGAGTGTAGAATAAATGTAAGGTTCCTACTTTGCAGGGGGTTCTGGAACGTAATACCCACGATAAGTGAGGGAATACTGTATTCGGTGTCCATGGCTGAAGTACACTAGATGTAGGGTGCTCTTCAAGGTGTGAGCACATGGTGTGTTAATTAATTCTCAACAACTCCGTAACGTAAATATACATGCATGTAATCAGAGGCTTAAATTGACCTTGATGGTGATAATAAACATGGCTTTTCCAAGCTGGGTTCTCTGAGGTGGTGTTTAGTACACAAGATGCTCACTAGAAAATTTCCTTGGTGTCAACAATTACGAAGGGGCTGGCAGAAGCAAGATGAGCGGAAGCCAAGGCGTGACTCAATACGATCGGGGTTGTCTCAGGTTCAGTAGAAATTTTAGCCTCTGCCAGGATCAACCATTGGAAGTGGGCCACCTGGGAAAGGTGTGGCTTTGGGGAGGGATTGCCTTGCACATGAAGACACCGCTGATAGCACTGCCAGTGGCTGGGCCAGTGTTTCCTTGAAGAAGTGCACAAGTAGCTCATCTCTATGTCCACCATTATCGTATTAACAAGAATTAACCAATTTAATCCTAACAGCAACCGTATAAAGTAGGACTGCTCCTTTGTGGTTGTTGTTTTTCTAAGTGAGGAAAATGAGGCTGGTGAGAATAAGTAACTTGCCCTAGGCTGCACAACTCAGAGGTGGTTGGATCCAGGTTTAAACTCTAGTTATCTAAGCTTATTTTCCTACAGTAAGGCACCTATACAGTGAGCAGTAAGAGATAAAGAAAAGTAGAAAATGGCTTATGTCCTGAAAAAATGAAGCATCTAATTAGAAAGACATGAATAAGATTTTAAGAAACAAGACAGTGAAATATAGTATATTTTAATAGAAAAGAAGCAGGAATTGCAAATCAAATGACCTGAGTTTGGACCTACCACTTTCTGTCTGGCCGTGTGGCACTGAGCAAGTCACACTAACTTGCTGAGTCTCAGTTTTAAAATTTTTAAATGGTTATAAGAATACCTTCCTCTCTGGCTTTCAAACAGGGGTGATAGAATCTGCATAGCAAGTAGGAATGTAACACACTTTTATGTGATAAATTGTGTCACCAGTGTTACCTGCTGAGGGGTTCAGAGCACCCCAATGAGGACTTTAAGCCCATGAAAGAATGGGAACTCAGCTGAGCTTTGAAAGCAGTGAGGGGGAACACGGAGGAGGAGAGCGGGTGCCAGGACTGGTACGAAGGCTGCAGCTGAGGCGGGACAATGATCCTCTTCCCAAAAGCTCTAAGCATCCTGTCAGGCTGTCTTCGCTCTGAGAAATCACCCGGAGAACAGTCTAGGATTTTCGTCGTCGTCGTCGGCAGCTGTCCGTCTCGAGAGATGATGGTGTAGCTTCTTAAGAGTCTATCTGCACCGCCGAGAATGGTTGTGCAGTCCGACTCGGGAGTGACACGGTATCTGTCTCCTCCCGTGTTGAATCGACATCTTGCGATGACGCTGGAGTGTCCTCTCCAGTGAAGCTGAAGCTACAGAGCCTGGGCAGGGTGATATGGAGGGTCTGCTGTTGCCAATGCAGCAGACCCCCCTCTCTTCGCAGCTGAAGGGTCCAAGGGAAAGACGGAGTCAATACAGCTAGGATTTTATACCGTGTTTATTGAGAGAAGTGGGGAAGGGGGATTGGAGGAAAGAAGAAACTCCTAATTACCAACTCAAAGGCCCATAGGAGCAAGGGAATGAGCAAGGGAAGGAGCAAGAGGAGAAAGGGGAAAAAAGGAAGGGGGAAGTGGAGACTCTTGGTCACCCAGAAGAGCCCATAGAAATTGCCTGCCTATGTGCCTGTAGGCACTGACTCCACCCCTTTCTGAGCACACATGTCAGTTAGGGTGAGTTTACCCGTCAACACATTTAACATGTTATTTACATCTCCACGCTTTTCCCCATTGAAATGTCATGCTAGGTCCATCAACATTTCTTCTGGGAATGAGCAAAGTCCATTTTTATTTCTTATGGGAGAAGTCAGGACCAGGTTAATTTGCATATGGTTCATTTGCTTATGTCAGAAGTCTGGGTAGGTGGTCCAGCTGCCTCCATGTTCTGACACGTTCCTCAGTGTATCTCATGAAATCTCCTTACAGCCAAATATATAGATGCTGTTACTGCTATCAATTTTCAGATGAGAAGTCTAAGGCTCTGAGATGTTATGAGAAATGCCTTCAGTTGATATACTCAGTGGTGGAACCAGGATTTAAATCCAAATCTGAAGGATTCCAGAGTCCATACATTTACCATAATGTCATGCTAATATCTGTTACATTCTGTCCATAACATGTCTCTCATGAAAAGCAGTGCTGTTGAAGGAGTTGGAGAGTCCAGCTTTTAGTGGGCAGGTTCTCTCTTCTTCAAGCAGCATATCATGCATCTTGGGAATCAGCATTATTCAGACAAGGCCTGTGCAGAAAGGAGTCTTTTCTTTTACCCATGTTTTCTTCTTCTCCAACTTCACTTGTCATTTGCTTCTCCACCCTCTGGGTTTGCCCTTCGGGTATAGCATGGAAAGATTTATCCACCAGCCCCTGAAGACTTCCCTGGCCCACACACCTGCTGCTTGCAGAACGGGCACAGTCTGAAGGCTGCAGCATGTATTCACCGACCTGCACTGACACTCGATGGGAAATAACTAAACTCAACTCCAAGAGTGTCCATAGGGGTTAAGACACAGCTAGTGACCCTAAATTCTCAGGTGCCCAACTCTAAGGTGTAGTTAGGGCAGGGACAATGTTCAAGTGTAAAATAATTTTTAAAAAATTGCAACCACAATTAGTAATAATAATATTGCAATTATAATCAAAGATATTAATATTCACTTGACAACCCAGAGCTTGGCATCCTTGCCTGCCTTGTGTTCCTGTTCTGCTAGGTCAGGATAGTGGAGTAAATGGAAATAAGAGGAACACCCTGGCAGCAGGGACTCCCTGTCCATATTGTAAGACCAACTGTGGTGCAGTGATTCCCTTGCCCATGAAGTTTTCCAAACGAAACTTCATGACCACAGGTTAGGCATAGACACAAGAGCTTTTAGCATTAACTTCAGGAGAGCAAAGAGGGTGTCCCAGGCCCTTCCCAATCCAAAGCTGTACGACACAATGCTTACCCAAGTAGCCTGAAGCCACCCTGCCATGCCTTTGAGGTCTGAAGTGTGGAGTGGCTAATGTCATGTCAGTGTCCTCTGTCTTGGGGCACAGGGGCAGTGTCAGGTGTCACAGCTGTAGTTTCACATTTGCAGACCCCTTGGTACTTTATCAAGCCGGGCAGCTGTTCTGTCTGGCAGGTGAAACTATCTCCGTCTGTTTCTCATCCACCTGTGGAAGGCAGATCGGTGGCGATGGGATGCTCCCGAGGTTAGAGGTGCTGAAGCAAACTACCAAGTTGGTAAAGGGCTCTTGATTTAAATATTGTACCATTTGAGTAATTATTGAATTAAAAATTGTACAAAATAAAGGAAAGATAAAAAAGTTGAATGCAATTAAGTACCTGCGAGTGAATACATCCAAATAATGGTTCTCCCCAACTTTGGTGGAGCTTTCTATGGAGCATAGGCTGTCTTTAAGGTTGAATCAATACAGGTACCATGGCAAAGAAAGCTAGGGTCGGTTTTAAACATGGATTTGCACATTGAAGAAGTATCTGCTAAAAACAAATGGTCATGTCTTTCGAGCTTTCTATGGAGCATAGGCTGTCTTTAAGGTTGAATCAATACAGGTACCATGGCAAAGAAAGCTAGGGTCGGTTTTAAACATGGATTTGCACATTGAAGAAGTATCTGCTAAAAACAAATGGTCATGTCTTTCATTTGGTGCTCCCTCAATGTCAGATATAACAATAACGGCCAGGGTTTTCCTTTGGACCACAAGTTTCCATTCTCTCACTAATGTCTAGACCTAAAACCGTTTCCTCAAGCTCTGAGTGGAAATCACTGATTAGGAAAACTGCTGATGTAGGAGCAAACTTAGTCTGTTTACCATGTGGGAGTTTGCTAATGGCAAAGAAATGTGAGTTCCCAGGCACACTTTCCTTTGTCTGTGAAATCTGTCTTCCCCGTGGTGGGGGGAGGGTGTACCAAGCAGGGAGAGCCGAGCTGAAAAGGGGGTATAGTAATTTCTGAGCTCTGTTTTCCTCTTGTTCAGGTTTCTTTCTGAGATGATTCATCAAGAAGCCTCCTCTGCCCTCTATTGTGCAGTTTTATACGGCTGAAACCAAATGCCGCTAGGAACTCGAACCTCCTGCAGAGAAGGGTCGCAGTCATTCACTTAGCAACCTTTAGTGAGCACATACTCTTGCTTAGCATTGTGCTCCGTGCTGAGAATGGAGAGAGGCCTGATTCTCAATAAATTAGCAAAGTGAAAGTGTCCTGTACTCAACTGGGTCAAACGTGTTGTAGTAAAATGATAGTAGGGAAGATAAAATTCTGAGGAGGTGCAGAGGAGGGAGGAAGTACTTATGCCCAGGAAAGGGAAGCTGCTGGGAAAGTGACATTAGAGCTGGGCCTTGAAGTTGAGCTTTGGAATTCGATCTGCAGAGGAGGGTGGTTCAGATTAGAGATGCACGTGTGAACGTTTCCCTGGAAAGGCCGGTGGTTCACTGCTGACCGTGGATTTACAGCTACTCCACCTTAAAGGGGATTTATAGATCATCTAGTCCAATGACTTAGTTTACAGTTGAGGGAACCAAAAGCAGGAGAGCCAAACTGGTTTTTCAAGAGTCTGAAACTCTGATCCGCTCCTTCCCTTTACACCAGCGCTCAGTGCAGATTTGTAGATGTCACGCTTTGGACATAATTCCATGATAAAGTTACCTGCGTCTCATATCAGTGTGCTCGGCTTCCTCCCCTCGCCACGTCCACATAGAGCATTTGTCGGCTCTTCCACCTTAAACGTATCCATTAATCCGCCCATCAGGCCATTTATCTATCAAACATGTATATAGAAAACTACCATGCCTAGCACTCTCTACACTATTTGTTTATTTCTTTGGATCTTTAGAACTACCCATTTCTTTGTGTTGCTCGTCCTTAAAATGCACTTATTCTTGATTGATTTCAGGTGTGAAAATCTCAGCGCCCATTCCTCATTGTTTCAATGTGTCTAGAAGCATAGGCATTTTGGAACCAAAACGATTGGGACATAGCTTGTGCTGTGTGTGCGTTTGTCTCAGTTTATATACCTTCAAGACAACTATTTTTAGAACCCCCTGCCCAGCATCATTAGTTTATGTTAATTAAGATAAGAATGATGAGGATACACTTCTGACAAACCCTTGCCACTCGTAGGAGAAAGTTGCATCTGCCCTGCTTTGGAATCTGGGGGTCCCTCCCCGATGTGCTTCCCCTGCCTCCCGTTCCACATCCCACAGGCCTGTGTGGGAGCCTCTCCCGCCCTCAGCCCACAGCGCGGCTGCTTACAAGGTTGCCCAGCTGCACCCTGGTCTCCCTTCTCTTAGACCCTCCGGGACATGGATTGACTGCATACACAAAGATGTCAGAGCAAATAACCTCGTCTGCAAGTTGTCAGAAAAAGTCTGTGGAAGAAAAGGCACACATTGCCAAAGGGTGGGGGAGGGTAGGAAGCGGGATGTCTTGACAGAGAGAGAGAAGTGTTGGAATTAATTCACAAACGTGTTGGATGGAAATTAGCAGATGAAGATTTGCAAGGGGAGAACAGACAGAGAGAGAGAGAGAGAGGGAAAAGGGAAGAGACAGACAGATGGAGAGGGGGAGGGAGATGGTGGGAAATAGAGCAGAAGACACAGCTCTGTTCCGCGGGCTTGCTTATCCCAGCTGAAGCAGCCTGGGCTTTCACAGGGATTCCACCTGGCCCTCCTTCGGTCTCCGTTCCGCTCCTGCCTCTGCCATCTGCATCCCCTGCTCCTGGCCTCACCCCAGCTGCCCACGTCCACCACCCCAGTTCTGCTTCTCACACCCCTGGGGTCCCCAGTGTCTTAATCAGGGGACTTTCTTCATACAAGAAGCACTGAACTTCTGATATTCCCACGGTAAGGAGGAAAGGCCTTAGGGAGTGATCTTGCCCCCTGACACTGATCTTGCACAAGTCACCCTCTCTGAGCCTCACTTTTCCACCTGTAAATTTAGGATTGCTAGGCAGGCGAAAAGAGATTACCAATGGAAGTCAGCTATCTCAGAATCTGGTATGTTGTAAGCTTTCAGTCAGTATGATTATTATTGGCAGCAGTAGAGTCTAAGAGTCTAAACCTTTTCTCTGGTGTTCTGTATGTAGCAGTTCAATCTTTCTGATGAAGGGGCAAGAGGTCCAAACAGGGTGTTTAAGTTCAGTTTTAGAGAGATAGGACACGTGTCCATATTTCCATTCCTTAATTGAGGGTTGGAGATTTGCCACATAACAGTGAGTCTGTTGGATGGTGCTCCATTCAGCAACACAATACAGGCAGTCACCCAATTTCATTTCGGGAGAACAACTGAGCTCAGTACGTGTGAGACAAGACAGGGCTGCGTTCATTTTTTCCCTTTATCACAAGGGTTTGTCCTGCGGTATCTTCTCCCAATTTCCCTTCCACCTTCCCAGTTTCCACGGGGCACTTCCATGTGATCTTATTGTACTTAGATTCTGATTTTTTTGCCCAACGTAGAGCTAGGTAAACTGAAGCTGTGCGCACGCTTGTGAGTCTTACAAAGTTATTTTGGCCTCTCTGAACTCTGTTTTCCCCCCTCATTCTCTGAGGCACCTAATCCCATGTTCCGGTACCACCCCGCTTTAGAGCCTCTTCCCCCCACTCGTGTGAGAGAACAACAAATTGCCCTTCACATAAAATCCATCCACACGAAAGCACTAACTCTTCCCAACTGTTTTGCAGTTTTAATTCTTTAAACTCTAAAAGTTAGGCATTAGCTCGCCCATGGTAAAACTGTTTGGGGAGGAGGTACAAGGGCTTCTTCCTCCCTTTCCTTTTCTATGATGTTCCCAAAGGAATACTTGTTTAATCCTTTTAGGAGGGTTGCTGCAAAGGGAAACTGAAATGTGTGAGAGTTACTTTTGTGTGGCAACTTGGGTAGGCCACTGTACCCAGCTATGCGGTCAAACATTATTCTAGATGTTTCTGTGAAGGTATTTTTAAAAGAGATTAACATTTAAATTAGTATGTTTTGAGTAGAGCTAATGACCAGCCATAATGTGGGTGGCCTCTTAGATCAGCTGAAGGCTTTAATAGCAAAATACTGACCTCCCCTAATAAAGAAAGGATTAGGGCAAAAGAAAGTCTTCAGACTTGAACAGCAGTGTTAACTTTTCCCTGGGTCTCTAGTCTGCTAGTCTGCCTGCGTATTTTGAACTTGCCAGCCTCCGCAGTCACATCAGCCAATTCCATATACAATGGAACCTTGGTTCTCGAACTTAATTCATTCTGAAAAACTGCTCAAGAAATGATTTGTTCAAAAACCAAATCTCCTTTGTCGCCTGAGAGACACATGACTGATCATACAGGTATCAGCACGAAAGGGCTGTTGGATAGAGAATTGAGACCCGGACTTTTGTTAGACAACTAAGATATTTTTTCCGTGAACTACTTGGTCAAGAAGTGAATTGTTTGAGAACCAAGACCTTGGAGAACTGAGGTTTGACTGTGTGTATATATAGAATATATCTCTACAAATATATAGAGGGTATATAGAGAACATATGTCTATCTATAAAATATATAGAGGATATGTATAGAATATATATATATATATATATATATATATATATATATATATATATATAAACAAGTATGTATATACATATATAGAGAAAAATGTAGAGAGGGAGGGAGAGACTGAGAGGAGGCTATAAAATCCTATAAACTTTCTCTGGAGAACTCTAATAGTTCAAAATGCTTGTGTGCAGCCTCCTTCTCTCTGCTGTAATGATCCCTTCTTTCTTTTTTCCTGCTTTCTCTTTCCCACATCCTTTCCCTTTCTCTTTCCCAAGTCTTCCTGATGCCTCTAGGAGGGAGGATCAAGAGTTGATTCTGTTTTCTCCATTTAGTTCTCCGGACTGCATTTCTTGCCACCACGGGCAATTTAGAACCTCATGACCAGAGCGATGTTTTCTGTTGTTGTTATTTATGTATTTTCTGTCTCAGTCTTTGCCATCCCCAATCTACCCAGCAAGGTGATCAGGAGCTAGAACAGCTGACAGAAGACGAGAGAGAAACTTTGGCGATAAGAGGTGGGAGGGGCATTGGCAGGGATGAAAAGAAGCTGTTCAGAGACCCATCCCAGGCAGCTATGGTGGCTGGGATGTGCTTCCAGGCCAGCAGGATTTCAGGAATTGTCCAGTTCAAGGTACCCACAATTTTTTGACCAAAATCCACAATAAAATATATATTTTAAAATGTGGCCAGAACACAAGTGCATGTGTGAGAGCTGAAGAATGTGTACAAATAAATGAATAAAGGCTGGTCTCCGTGTAATGCTTCATGAGAGACTTCCTCTTTGTCCTGAGCTACCAATGCACTACAATGATTATGTAAATCAGAAGCTGTGTTTCTGGTTAATATGGTTATGTTTTATTAATTAGAACACTAATATCTGAAGCCCATCCACACTGTCTGTTAGCCACGTGGCACAGACACCTGCTTTCCTCCCATGGTGAACTTGCTACAATATAAACACAAGTGCGCCCCAACATCAGCACCGTTAATATATGAGCACAGAAATTTTAGGGACAGAAACTGACCTGCTCTAGTTCTTCTTATTCACCTCAAGCTGAATTGCCAGCAACAAAATCTTAACCAATGTCCAAGTGAGGACAAACAACTTTGATTTTCTAATATTTGGCATGTGAATCTTACGTAGTTATAACGCCTGTGAAATCGCAGGGTATGGGTTGGAGATACATAAATATTTTTATTACTAATTAAATATTTATGGAAAATCTACTACATGCCTGGAACTGTTGTGGGTGCTGGTGATACAGCAATGAATTGTGAGGGAGGCAAGCGAAGATTTTGCGTTTTTTATTTTGAATTCCTAGAAATGAGTAAGAATAGTTTCTTCTCTATGCACTGGTTTCTTTCTTTAAAAATTTTTATTGTATTTTTTCCATTACCATTTAGTCCCCTTCTGCCCCCTCCCCCTGCAGTCACCACACCGTTGTTCATGTCCATGAGTCCTTTCTCCTTTTTGCTCAGGCCCTCCACCCCCTCCCCTTCCCCCACTATAGCTGTCGTCCTGCTTGCCATCTATGAGTCTGTCTCTGTTTTCCTTGTTAGTTCAGTTCATTCATTAGACTCTACATATGAGTGAAATCATATGGTATTTTTCCTTCTCTGACTGGCTCATTTCACTTAGCATAATGTTCTCCAGGTCCATTCACGCTGTCACAAAGGGAAATTTTTTTCTTCTTTTTTACAGCCAAGTAGTATTCCATTGTGTAAATGTCCCACAGCTGTTTTATCCACTCCTCTGTTAATGGACACTTGGGCTGCTTTCATACCTTTATGGTTGTAAATAACACTGCAGTGAACAGAGGGGTGCTTATGTTCTTTCAAATGAGTGTTTTGGGTTCCTTTGGATGTATTCCCAGAACTGAGATCGCTGGGTCAAAAGTCAGATCCATTTTTAATTTTTTGAGTTCCCTCCATACTGCTTTCCACAGTAGTTGCACCAGTCTGCATTCCCACCAACAGTGCCAAAGGGTTCCCTTAATCTAACGACAATGACACCTTCCTCAGAGAAGTGCTAAAAGGGTAACATTAGATAGTATCTATGAAGTATGTCTCTAAGTGTCTGGCCATAGCAGTCTGACAATGAACATGATGATCACTGTTATTTTTTAAATGTTGGTTGATGAGTCTGTCCCTGAATGGGTCCAAAGATGAAACTTCTGACTTGAAATAATTCATCCTACACATTATTTGTTCGTAATTAGCCATGTACAAAATACTGTGCTTAGAATAGGCAGGTCTACAATAGCTCCAAGGAATTCTTAGTTTCAGGCACCATATATCAGTATCCAGGTCTTTCATGCTGCAGGTGAAATAAAACAAAGCACAACAGTAGCCTCCCTCAGACTCATATCTGTCCTTCCTCATTCACACTGTGGAACTTCTGTGCCACATTGGCTTCCCACTCCTCGGGCCATCAACCCTTAGCTCACTGCCGCCTAGGTGAGCTGCTGCCCATCTGCCGGGGTCACCGTGTCCCTTTCTGAGCCAGACCGAAAGCATGATGTCCATCATCCACTTACCTGAATTCCCCAGTGCTTGACACTGGTGACCATGCTTCCTCGTCTGCCCCCTGATTTCTGTGTGGTGATTGACCCCTGATCTTCCTTCTATTCTGGCCACTCAAACCTTCCTGAGCTCTCCCACTCACCCCCTAAGGGTTGGTGTTGCCCAGAATGCACACGTAATGCTTTAATCCTTCTCACCTTACTTCTCTTACTGGGTGACTGCATCAGTACCCAGGGCTTCGGTTCCCCCTTATCCAAAGATGATTCAAAACCTGTAATTCTGAACATCGTCTCTTTCTCAGGCTCAAAGCCTAAATATACAAATGTCAACAGACATCTTTACTTAGATTTTTTTACTATCACCTTATGTTCAACATTTCTCAATTAATCCCTTCCAGTCAGTATCAACTATTCTTAATATTTCTCTGTGATTAGTAATATCATCCGCTCACTTGGCAACCTCAGAAACCACATGGCAGCTAATTCTACCTACTCTTTAAAAGTGAACTTAGGAATCATTTTCTTTGTGGAGCTTTCCAAGAACTCTAACTTAATTCAGATGGTCCAACTCTGAGATGTTGTATGTCTTTGCATATTTATATTTTAAATGTTATCATATGATACTACTGATTTATTTTCCCTACTAAACTATTAACTCCTCGTGGGTAGGCAATATATTATATTCTTTGCATCTCCAGGCCCAGAAAACTCTCAAGATATTCAATCAATCCTGGTCAAAAAAAAAAAAAAAAAGATTGAATGGATTAGTTAACAAAATAAATGAATAATAATAAAAAGTTTGGCAAATGAAATAAGATTTCAAGTAACCAACGAATAAAACTCAAGTTCTAGTTCCTCTCTAACATGAAGAGAGATTGGATCCATTTTAGCAGGAAGTGGGGAGAGACCAGGAAAAATAGCATCGAAGCAACTATTTATTGAGCATTTACTATCTGCCAAGCTCTCTGCTAGGTACCTTACTTACAACTTGTTTAATTCTTCAAAGAGAGAAAAAGTATAATGTTTCCCAACTAACCAACAAGAAAATTTGGGCTCAGAAAAGTCTGGTCCATTTCCTAAGGTCCCCAGCTCCTAAGTGGCAGGTCCAGAGTAAGACCCAGGAAAGCTGACCCCTGACAGGGCTTCTCTCCTCCACACTCTGGTTCTCTGGGTGGAACGATCCATTTTCCACCTGTCACAGTGGAAGCCATAGTGGCACTCAGGAAGGGTTGGACTGGAATAACTCCTTCTGAGCGTTTAAAAAGCACATTTTATGGCTTGTAGTTCTCAATACAATGTTTTTTTTTGTTATTTGATTTGTAGAAGTATATGGAGTGCAACTATAAAGTAATGAGGCTGACTTTATTGTATGGCTTGTGGGAATGGGTCCCTTTACAGGAGTCTCCTGTCTTTCTAGAAGGAGATGCTTTAACACAACTGATGCCTTGTGATGTCACACTGCCGAGGAGTTTGGGGTCCATGCAGGAAATGAACACGTATTAAGAAGAATTCCTAGTGGGGATGGAGTTGGAACCTCTGCTGTCAGCTTCACTGACCTTCTGCAGATAGAGAAGAGGCAGGAGGTTTCTCATGCAGCAAATGTCTGCTGGTACTTACTCTGCACCAGGCTCCAGTCCCTAGTAGAGGAATCAGGGATGAGCAAAGCAAACCCCCAGCTTTCAGGGACCTTGCAATTCTAACGGGAGGAGACGGTTACACACATGCACAGGTACACAGGCACTTAAAAGAGGAAGGTAAGGGGCTGACATCTTACCAACTGGATTCTATGGCTGTCCATGGGTCACTCTCTCTGCACCAGGAAATACCTCACACAGACCTTTTCTTTAATGCAAATCTTGTGTGCCTTATGTTTCTTGTTCTTATTGTTGGTATTGTTTGTCCATTGGGTTATTTTTGTCACTTTCCTTGTTTTGGTCAATTTCAGTTATTTTACATAGAAAAGAGAAATGGAATGTTCAGCATCGACGATAGTGGCCATTGTGCCAGGCACTGCAAGAGGAGCTTTCACGTGTATATAATTCTTACAGCAACCTTGGGAAGCTCTTATTGACCTCGTTTATAGATGGGAAGATACAGACTCAGACAGGTTAACGAATGCATCCAAGATCACAGATCTTATAAAGGCAGAGCTGGGGGTATGAAGCAGGATGTTTAATTCCTGCCAATACCAGTTCTTTTCCCTACCCCAAAAAGATGAGTCCTGTGTTAGGAAGGAGGTGGTGTGGTCTGTGACGGAAAGAGGAACGGGCTGAAGTTACACTAAGTGTGGCCTCACCTCAGCAGCTGACTAGGAAAACCACTTCACACGTACTGGCCTCGGTTGGCAAGGGTGCAAAAGGGCAAGGCGCAGCAAGGCCCCTCGTCCTTCCCCAGCAGCGATCGTGGGAGCAGCTATTGTCTTTGGGACTGCTCTGGGTCTTAAATGGATGCCACTGTGTCTCACCCAAAGTACTGCGTTGTGGTATGTGTTTCCATCCTTGGAACTTCCTTGAGCCCAGTCAGTCCTTGCTCCTCTGTTCACTAGCAAACCTTCCTAGTTTGCAACACCTCCGTGTCCTGAGGCCCCAAGGGAGACGACCTCTTCAGGCCACAGAGCTTCCTCAGTCCCTTCGCCCACTGCGTCCTGACTGAGTCAGGCAGGCTTCTGGAGTATCCATATGCATCATACACAGAATTTTCACTTTATGTTTCTTCCTACTGCACACACAGAACAGCTGGGGACAATCTTCTCTCAGATAAACACAAGCTGTAAGTGTTCCTTGTTTATGAATAACACACAGTTTGAAATTGCTTTTACAAATGGATACAAATTTCATTAGATAAATTCAGATATTTCTGTTGGGTCTGGAATTCCCTAATGGCCACCCTCATCTAGGCAGCCCCTCCATGGTAAAATGAAACCTTATTAGTAACCACTTTTGAGCCTTAGGTGATCTATAATTCTAAAATTGGTTCTTCTCTGAATTCAGAGAAAGACCTGTCCTGTTCCTCATATCACATACACACAGAACTTTCAGACAGCTTGGGAATTCGCCTGTCTGGCGATGTAGCGCTTACGTGCCCATAGAAGCCCAGAGAAAAAACACCTGTGACTTTGGGGAATCAGGCTGCCTTCTCCAGGTAACGAGAACTAACATTTACCGAGAGCTTACGGAGTGCCAGGCAGGATGCTGACTGCTCTACATGCAGTTTTCACTTAACAGTCACATGTGACATACATACATATTCATTACTGTAGTTGCCTGTAGTTGCCTGTGTTTACAGACAGGAAAACTGAGGATGAGCAAAGTGAAGGAAATTGGACAGTCACACACAAGTACATTTTAGAGGTGGGATTCAAACCTGCATTCAGTGCCCATTTTTAGTCTTACCAATTATATCATAAAAAAGGGAGAGGCTTTCGATTGAGGTAGACCCTAGCGGTAAGTGACAGCAAACACCAGACTCACACCTGGGTCACTTGACTCACAGTAAGGGTAAGTGCACCGCATAAAACATACTGATAACTTCTTCACATCATCTGCAAACAACCTTAGAATCTACTCTAGAAAGCTGAGATGGGACTAAGCCAAGAAAATATATTGAGAGACAGCTGAAAGCAATTGAAGAGCTTAGGTTCTGAGGTTTAAGATGAGGGTGATCTATTTTAACTTACAAAGGCAGTGGGGTCTCTAGATCTGGAATGCAGTTTCCACAGACATCATGGCCCCCAACAACACACACACACACACACACACACACACACACACAGAGTGCAGGAAGAATTTTACACTTTTTTTAATGGCGAGCTTGAAACCGAGTTTTAGATGAGCCATCAGTGTTATCCTCAGCCCTCACTCAAGCGTCAGGCCCCTTTCTCCCACCGCCAGACTCGGGATCCCCACCTCACTGTCCCATAGAGCTTTGCATTCACTCTGTTACCCCCTGCCTTTCTAAGCAGATTCCTTCTGGAGTCATCTCTATCACAGGAAATTGGGCCACCCAGCTACCTACTGAATTTAGGAATCATCCTCAATCCCTTCCTTTTCCTTTACCCCACATCCAAGCGCTCAGTAAGTCCTAACCGTGATGGTATTTCCAAATCACGGCACCAAACATCTCCGTTTTTCTCCATCACCATTGCCCCCACCGTGATCTATCCCCTCTTGCACTCCCCCGTCCCACTCTGTGCACCTGCAATACATACTCCACACAACAGCAAGAATGATAGTTCAAAATGTTACCAGTTAGGTTATGTCACCTCCCTGCTTTAAGTTTCCCAAAGTTATTGGCCCAAATTCAACTCAGCATTTTCTATTACAAATTGCCCTAAATATCAAGATGTCTGTAGGCCTGAATTAAAGCTCTAGTTTGAATCAGATAGAGCACTTACATCCTTTTACTGATATGTTTTTACATATCACAATTTCTTACCAAAGGAAAGTAGGAGTCATGCTATATAATCCTAATTTCTGATTACTAAGATCATCCAATGTGTCAAGTTCTTTGATGATGTGCTGCATATATTACCTCATTAATTATCACCCTGTATTCACCATGTGTTTTATTTTCTGTATTTCATGATGCTTGGACACCTGGAGATCTCTCCAAATTCTGGAGGGACTGCCCCTCTCAGGGCTAGTTAATTCCTAGAGATAGCATCCCTTTCATATGCAAAGCAACCAATATTCCCAACCCCTTTTTTTATCCAACTATCACATGCCACGCCAATATGTCCCCTGCCCTAACTCACCCCAGGGCCAGGAACTGGACAACTTGAGACCACCCCGAACCCCCAGGGAAGCCACAATTATTTCAGCACTTCAGTCCCAAACTTGCTAAAGCTTGTCTACCCTGCCTCACCCATTCATTCTTTCTTGTGGAAACCACAGTACAGACTCTAAGCCTTGCTTCCTCCTGCTCCTTCTGTTTCCTGACTTTTCCTTGGCACTTCCCCAGGTGGCCCTGCCTAACATGCAGTGCCCCTTCCCGTGTCAATGATAAGTAATAAACTCTTTTTCCAAGACATTGTGCCCATGTCTGTCATCTTACCATACCTTAAAATGAAAACTTGAAGACATTACAAGACACTCTTCTGCCCTATAAGACAGGTGGGATAGAGAGTCTAACGCATCACTCTCACAGCTGAGGGGTTGAGCGGTCAGTCTGAAGAGATGATCTAACGTCAGAACCACACTCTTAGTCAATACTGTAATTTGTCCTCACGTGACTTTCTTCATATATGTTGTCATATGTCCAAGAAGGGTTTAACTTGGGGTCTCCCTATTGTAGGACTCAGCTAAGCATTCATAAAAAACTCCTAATACAAACTACTTTGTTCATTGTGATCCTCTCCTTCTTTTCTCTTTTCCATTTCAATTGGTTTGGCTTTCTGGTCAATAAATGAATGTTTTGGTCCCTTGCAATGTCTTACAGATGAACAAAATCTCCCCCACAGATCTGTAGACTGACATAGATTAACAGAAACATGAGATTTCTGCAGTTATTTCTCTAATTTACTAGCTTTTGGGTTCAGCCCAGTTATTCACTCACAAGTGTAGAACTGGTAACCCTACTTACCGGAGAGAATAGATAGAGCCCTGTTGTCTAGGATTCCAGATATGCATAGTATGAGGAGCCAGCCCTGAAAAAAAAAAAGGTACTAGGTTAATTCCTTCTTTAAGAGTAGGGTTTATTACATATGAATAGGGCTATATACTGCCTCCCTTTAACCTATCTCTGTCTCTGTTCTCTTCCTGCCCAGCTCTGCTTTTTCCACCTGGAGTCTCATGCTCTGTCCTTTGATTTAGTTCCCAACGACCCTTCCCATCTCAAGCGATGCTTTACGTGCTTTACGAGCTGACTTAGTATTTAGCAACTGCGCCCATTTGCATTTCCTGAGAAACACTAGAGACAACAGGTACACAAGTAGAGAATGTCTTCTGAGCACTGCACAAGCAAGTGGCAGGAGCCATGTGACTTGTACGGCAGCCTGGCCCAACCCCACAGCCACCCTGCCCCTCTCCCCCAGTGTTCAAGATGCAAACTCTGTAATTGAAGAAAATCATCAGCACAGTCTCACATTCTCAGCTTTACGCAGGTTAAAGCACTGGAAAAGCCTTTCCAGTCTGCTGATAATTGACAAACGCATCTCAGAATTTAGAGGATTAGTTGCAATGTGTGTACAGGAAACCCACGGCCACTTAAATAATAGGGAGAGATGTGTGTCATTAAAACCCCAAATAAGTGGTTTGGCTGCTCTGTGAGGCTCAGCCTCTCCTCTCAGCATCATTTCTCCTCTCAGCCCTGGAGCCCAGAAGTCCAGGAAAGAGTGCCCTACACCACTCCTGCTGCATCAGTATCTGCTTTCTGGGAAGGAGCTGATTGCGTCTTCACTATAATTAAACATATGAAACGTAGATGGCAGGACTAGTGACAAGTGTTCTTTCTTCCTGAGGTATGATGCTCTAACGAAACACTTTAGACCGAAAACCGTATGCAGGCTACCATTTTGCAAGGGAGAATGGATGATATTTACCTGTGCTTGGCCCCTCATAACTGAGGGCAGGTAGCACACCATTGTGTCATTCAGCAAGTGAAGTCATAAAGGATAAAAGATCAAAACTTATTTCTGAATTAAATTTCAGTGGAACAATTTAAATTTAACAAAAGTATTTGAGAAAAAATACAGTAAAGTAAATGCACATCGCAGCCATTCAATTACGATACGACCACTAAGAGATGCAGTCAGGGGTGGCTTCTGCCAGAGGGAGCAAAAAGAAACCTTTTGAGAGGCCTAAAGGAAGCCTGGGCTCTCCAGTTAAAGCCGTAAAGAAATTAACCTGAGCCCCAAACAAACTGATAGGCTGGTCTATAGAAATGTCCTATCACCAAGTCCCCTCCCAATGCTACTATGGTGCCACATCATGCTGTGATCATCATGCCATAGGAAATCAGTTCTAAGAACACTTCTTAGGATCTTTGTGTTTTCTCTAGCTCTTGATTAAAAAAAAAATTTTTTTTATGAGATACTGGAGTAACAAACATGGAATAAGATAAGGGCTATTTTGCGTGTTGTGCAGTAGTAAGAAATTCAGAGTTGCCAGTTTGAGAGAGAGCAGCAAGTTAAGGGCCTTGAGCATTTCCGAAGCGCGTCATCAGGGCAGAAGGTGTTCCATCTCTTTCCAAAAGCCCGTGAGAGCTCTGCTGTGGGGCTGTGCTCGGCCAGGTAGAGAAGGGGCGGCCCGAGGGCTGGGCTTGCACACCGGTTCAGCCTACCGTCCTGGGAAACGTGGTCAGCTCTTCAGCTCGGAGTTTGGCAACTTCCTCTTGGGCATCCGGGGAGGGAAGGTGCGAGCACCGGTTCTTAATGTGCTGCTTTCCCCAGAAGTCCCTCTCCCCCTCTCTCCACTCACTCCCCAGCACCCCCTGCCCCTCTCCCCACCCGCTGGCCAGCAGGGGAGACACCGGGAGGGGGCAGCCTTTTATCGCTGGCTCTGGGGTCCGGAAGAGCTGAGTCAGGTGAGGTGGCCTGTTTGGCTCCCAGCCCGGGTGGGCGCGGCGCCGCGGGGGTTAAGGTGGCCTCCCGCCAGCGCCCCCGCCCCTGCCAGCAGCCAGCGCTGCGCGGCACTGGAGAAAGTGGCGGTCAGTGATGGAGCTGCTGCCATGACAACCCTGGCGATCGGAGCCTGTGTGCGTTGGGGATGCTCCCGGGAGGAAGGCAACGCGGAGGCCCGGGGCTGCCGCTGAGCGTGGCGTCGCGCGTCCCTGCGCGTCCCCGCGTCCCGCGCCGCGTCCCCGGAGGAGGAGGAGGCGGGGACGCCGTCGGCCCCGCTTCTCTGCGCCCAGAGTCTGCGCCGGGTGGCGCTGGGCGGGCTGGCAGCGCGGGCCCGGTGCCCGCCAGTCGCCGCCCGGGCTGCGGTGGCGAACATCCACAGCGCCGGAGGATCCTAGCCCTGCGCCGGCCTCCTGCACCCACGGTGGAACTTTTTACCGCCTTTGGGCTCCAGATTCGAGACTTTGGCTGTATATAAATATATCTATACACATGTGTGATCTAATAAAACTGGTTCTCCTCTCTCTGAGGCAGCAGCTTTTGATGCCATCTCCTTTATGCCAGAGACACTTGCCTGGCTTCTTTGGGTTATAAACTTTTGGTGTCAGACCTCTGCAGAACGTGCCCAACTGAATTCTAAAGTAGCATCTCGAAGAGAGAGGCAGAGAAAGAGCAATCTGTGACCTTCATCCTGCACCTTCCTTCTTTCTCCCTTCCCGCTGCCTCCCTCCTCCCCAGGGAGCGTCAAGAAAGCTCTTTTTTGGATGCAGGAGGGGCATCTGGTTCTGCCAGGCTGGAAAGCTGAGGCAAGATTTGAGGAAGACTCATTAGGCTTCGGAGATCCTGGACTCGTTTCTACTCCTTCTCCTCTCTGCTTCTGGCTTGCTCCATCCCTTCCTCTCCCCAAACCACTTCCTGAGACCCACCCGCGGTGTCCGGGGCGGGGACAAGGACCGTGCTACTGCCAGCGTTCTGGGAAGTTGTGGCTGTCGAGGATGGGGGTCTGTGGGTACCTGTTCCTGCCCTGGAAGTGCCTCGTGGTCGTGTCTCTCAGGCTGCTGTTCCTTGTACCCACAGGAGTGCCCGTGCGCAGCGGAGATGCCACCTTCCCCAAAGCGATGGACAACGTGACGGTCCGGCAGGGGGAGAGCGCCACCCTCAGGTAGGGAGCTGTACTTCAGCGGGGGACTGAGCCCCTGGAATGTGATTCTGTGGGTAAGAGGAAGTGAGAGAAGGGACAGAAGGCTGAGGGTGGGGGGTGGGCAGCGGGACGGCCTTTGCAGGCTCCAGAGGTTCGCTTTTGCGTACCGTGGCTGCTGATACCCATTCTCCTGGACGGGTTTGTCAGTTGCTCCAGCTTCTGGGGTCGAGGTTCTTACAAGTGAATACTGAGGTCCGTGCTTGGGACTCCGTTGTAGCTGAGGCCCTGACATGGCTGGGTGCACTTTTGCTGTGGCACCAAGGAGAGAGCTCGAGAACCCCGGAACTGAGACACTGGGGGTTAGTCTAAGATGGCTGGGTGCCTTGGTGGCTATCTCACATGCCGGAAGGTATGTGATGAGGCAGGGGAGTGCTCCGGATGGGCTTACTTGACCCTCTCAGAGAGATGCCTAGAATTCCAGGCTCTGGGATTGCCAGTGCTGGGCCATGGCCCTTTATGAGTCTGCTCAAGACACAGCCATCCATGTCAACCCTGCCTGGTGCTCCTGGGGCCCCGACTGTAAATTATGAGAGCAGTTTTCTCTTTGCAGGTTCAGGCCAAAGGGAGGGAATATGTAGCTTTTATGCAAGGACATCAGTCCTGTGCAAAAAGCACAATAGGAGCACTTTTTGTTTTACCTTAATGAGTTACAGAGAATCACTTACATGCACTAGGCAGAGGGGTGGAGAATCTCAGAATATGAACCTTTGGGGACTGGACCTGCTGCAGCAGAGACTTTAATAAAAATGCAGCCACAACTTTCCACCAGCTCAGCAGATCTCATCTTTTATCCGTTTAATGAGGCAGTTCTGGTCCTAGGAGACAGATTCAGAGTCGTCCCAGCTTAACTCTGGCTCACAATGTACACAGGGTGAATGTGTTTGCCCCGTCTATGACTTTGATGGTTATAGTGAAAATAAAGCATTCTGTCCCAGATTCTGCAGCCAAAAAGACTGGCTTCTCCAAGGAATGGAGAAAGCTGGGGTATCCTTTCTGTTCTTCCCCATAGCTCCCCTGTTAAACTCTCTCTACATCTAGACAAGCCTCTCCCTGGGGAAAGAAAGGAAGAAAGGCTTCTTGGGATGCCAGCTATTTTTCTCCTAAGCCCACGGGTTAAGGTTGGATTTTTGTCACTTGGGGTGGTTCTCAGCTAAATATTCTTCTGAGCTAGAGATCAGGTTCCAGAACCTTGGCTGCTGGTGCTCAGGGGCTCCAGATAGAGAAAGGGAAAAAAAGGATAGAGCCAGGCCTCCTTCCCTGATAGGCAGAAGGGAAACACTCCTGGTCACGTGTGATCCTTCAGCCTGTCTCAGAGTAGAGTGTCATGTGCCTCAAAGAAATCATTGCCTCAAAGAAGTTTTGGAGTCCTCTTCCATGACATTACTTGCTTGGTGCACATTTGCAGCAGAGGAGTTGGCTCAAAGATGGAAGTAGCACTGAGGCTAGGAGTAGCACTGAGGCTAGGAGTAGCACTGAGGCTAGGAGTAGCAGCAGTGCACAAGGAAATGCTGGCAAATGTTACTAGGTGTAAAGGGGTGTGGACGCTGTCACACATCTTTCTTTATCTTTTAATCTACTGTTGGGGGCAAAGAGACCCAGCGTTGTCTCTTTGACAGTGCTGAACATTCCAAAACTCTCTGTCCTCTTTCTGCCCCTAAAAGTTAAAGCAAAAAGAAAAACGTGAGCTTTCTGCTTTCCAGGGTGTAATAAGGCTTCTCCACCAGCAGAGGGCTAACTTCAATCTACTTTATTTATATTTATTTATTTATTTATTTTTAATGAGCTGTTGGCTTGTTTTCATGATCTTCAAGCTAATGTTTAGCAGCTGGGCTTAGTAATGGGAATGGGAGTGAAAAAAAGGAAAAGCTGAATAGTTGCTTTTTGTGCTTTGTTTAGAGAGAAAAAAAAACTTACATGCTTAAGTATAACTTATCTGTTACCTGATTGCATGCTTTATTTTTTTTTAACAAGTAAGCACATGTCTTACGTTGATTTTGCTTCTCCTGTCTGTATAATTTGCCCTGAAATAGAGAAATTCCGCACATTATCCACATTTTAATCTCTTTATATCCCCCTTTTTACTTCTTGGGTTCTTTTAGTACCTTCTTCATTTTTATCATATACCTCCATTTTAAGTGCTTTTGCTAATCGTCAAAATAATAAAGAATAAGAATTTATTTTCTTCTTTTTTGCCTTCGTCACTTAATTTTTATTATTCCCTGTTATTTTACATTTCGATTTCACTACCACACAATGTTTCTTAAAACAACAGACCAGTAATTACCTCCTGCAGATTTCTGGGGGTCTTCATCTCTCTCCTTTTGTTTTCAGTGCTCCTTTCGTTTATTGGTGAACAGATGTGTTCCCATCTCAAAGAAAAACTTTGAGAAAAAGTAAGGAGAATCCATGCTTCCAGTCTCTGGAAGTCCATAGCTTCAACCTCAAGTAAACATGCCACATTAAAAAAAAAACTGTAATTCTTAAGTATGGTCACTGTTTGGCTCCTTTACAAATGTCCCCCTGGGAATTCAGTGTTTGGGAGCTTAGTGTTCCAAATGCATCAAGTGCTCAGAATGTGTTACAAGAAATTGAATGATCCTCATGCCCATCAGCCACAAAAAGTCTCAAATGTGACTGCTATGGGTCAAAGTATTCTAAGCCTGTGTCTAAATCTTGAAGGAAGTCACATTGGAGGCCAAAGACTGAGTAGGACAAGCAAAGGAATGGGGAGAGCTGGGTCCTTCTTCGACTTCCCTAGTAAGAAACTGCTTGGCTTACAGAAGGATCATTTTCTTCCCTGGGAACATCAGTTTTCATGTGATGAGTCTTTGGTTGCATTGAAGGATGTGAGGAAGTGATGTGGCAAAGATGACTGAAGTTTTGAACGTGGATGAAACTCATTTTATATAAGTGAGGCAATATTATCTTTCCCATCATTACTTCAAAGGGCTACTTGAAAAGTAAAAGTAATTATTTGAATATTGAGTTATTTTGCCTTCTTGGAAGAGAGAGGATATGGAAATGATGGTAGTATTCATTGTGCCTGAATTATAGCTTCTATGAATCTGATTTGAATTCATTATTACAAATGGGCCCTTTTGGCCAGAGTGATTTCATTTCAATTATCTGCTGTTGGGTTAAAAATGTTCCGTGCCTTTCCAGTAGATTAGATATGACAAGTCTGTGGAATCCTGTGTCTGAATCAGTGCCCACATCAGGAAGGGAGCCCAGGTTGCTTAGTGTGGTCAGCTGGTGTCTACAAAGCCATTGCAGCTGCATGGATGGTGGCCAGATGTGCTTTCTTTACTGGCCTCAATGTCCTCTCAGTTTCCTTTAGTTCCTTGTTGGGATCACATCATGAACATTTGAGGGGGTGAGGTAGGAAAGAGATAGGAGCTGTTGCTATAACTGTTTCAATAAATGGGCACAGTCCCCACAAACATAGCTGTTTATTTATTTTTTTAATTTCTTACACGGCAGGATAATCAGTTTTGCTGTTCCATGCTTACTGATCTGGCATTAGGCTTAATAACTCTTTCCTAAAATGTCCCTGAATTTTCACTGGGAGTTCTGAGCTAATCCTTTTGGAACCAAGTATTTGAGGGTTACCTACGGTGGAGGAATAATCTGAGCAGCAGGATCTTGCCTGTGCAGTCAAGCTCCTGAGAAAAACTTTCTGTGGGTTACCTGGGTGTTTCTCTGCCGTTTGCACTCATCACCAGCAGCTTTTGTTTTTGTGTAAATTAGAAAATTTAGAGTAGCCAACAGGTCATTCCAAACAAGTGCGTGATTTTGCATTTTAGTGTTTAAGTTGCCGAAGCTGAAGTAGGACATGGGGAGGTGCCAAGGCTTTGCCCTTGGCCTGGGAAGATGAAGACACAAAAACACGAGGCAGGACAGGGCCATGGGGGCTCTTCAGGCACAGTGCTGGCCTGGCTGTACAGTGGCATTAGCTGGGATGCTTTAAAAAATTTCACTGTCAGGTTCTCAGCCAGCAGAATCAAAATCTTTGGAGAGGGCCAGAGGTGTGGGCATTTAAGAACTCCCTTCCAGTATTTTTAATGTGGAACCTGAGATGAGACCCGCTGCTCTAAAGCCCTTTCCTGCCCCAGATCATCCAAACAAGGCTGGTCTCCAGTGTTCCTACCCCCATGTAAGTGTCTCCTCCATGCCTGTACGTGCCTTACCATCCATGGCCCGCCTGGGCGCTCCAGAAAGAGCCCTGAATACCTGGGTTTGATCACACTTTCCCACTTACGACATGATTTTGAGACTTCAGTTCAATTGCCTACATGTGGGAAGAATAGCTGCGCCGTCTGTGACATTAGCTGAGACGAAGTATATGGTATTTTCTTCTGTTAGCTCTAAAGCAGCATATACGTGCAGGCTGTTCTTGGTGCTCCATGAGACCCGTCGATAACCCCCTCTGGTACGCTCAGTCCTTTCCAGTTTCATCTGCTTTTTCTACCCACCCCCACACCTTTCCAATGTAATGCTTGTCTCTTCCCAGTTCCGCTCAGCATCCTGCTTTATCTGAATTCCAGTGACACTTACTACAGATGTCTGTTCTAACAGTTACACACTGTGGACCTGCCATCCGTGTGTGGTTAGGGTTAGACGGTGAGCTCCTGGCGGTTAGGGGCCATGTTTTCTGTGCAGAGTACAGATGCTGTGGCGGATACTAAGGATTAAGAAAGTAAGTATTGGTTGAGTGCTTTAATCCATTTTAACCGGACTCAATCTCTTACAATGAATTACCTCTGCAGCAATGAAGTGCTTATATAGGAAGGGTTTTATTCTCCTCAAAATATGATGCGGGGACGTTCAAGCAGAGCAGCCGGTTGGACATCTTGGAGGCCTGAGGGATTTCTGGATTCTGCTTAAATCATTTGCCAGAGGGGACAGTTGAAGCCACCACTGGTTCAATCTGATCTGAAACCAGGCAAAAGGCATCACTATCCCTGAAGGCCAGACATCGAGCAGGGCAGCAGAGTTGAGAGGAGTCTTCCTGGTGCAGGAGAGTAATGTATTTGGAAGCGAAGCTCTCTCTGCGGTGGTTTGTCTTGCTGTGGACGTGTGGAGGTACCCAGGGCAGGAAGGCCGTAGGAGCAGACAGGCTGCCCAGCCGCGGTGCCTGGCCTGTAAGGGGCAGGTGTGGGTGTGGCTGTGGCTGAAGCAGTTGGCAGGCCAGGTGGGCCCTGACTGGCTCTCACGTTGTCGCCGATGGGTAGGTACGCATCTGCCTCCCCCAACACACATGCCATGTGCTGCTCCCCCCAAGCCAAGGCAGAGGATGGGAGGTGAAGCTTTAAAGCTTTCAAGATACATGCTCCCTGGCTTTCTGATTGCTCTGGAAAACTCAGCAGCTCTTACCTAAGCCTTTTTGTTCATTTCTTTGGCCTTTTAACTAAATTTGGCCCTTGGGTTCAGTTTAGTTATCGTTCTCATTTCCTGTCCATTCAGCATCTACAAAGGGACTGTGCCCTTGGCCTGCTTCCTGCGCTTCCTGTGTGGCTGGCTCTGAGGGAGGCAGCGAGGAGCCGGCATGGGGTACAGATCTGATGGGGCCGGCGGGTGAGCCGCAGGGAGGAGGAGACAAATAGGTCTTCTTTGATCTTCCCAAGGGAGGACATTTTAAATTACTTATTAACCGGAAGCTGTGTTCACAGTGATGAGATAAGAGGGGGAATTATGGTTCAAGACATCTTTAGGGCGGGCGAGAACTGCATTGCCTGTTAAGTTAGGAACTAAGTGTTAAACTTTTTTGATTGTTTAAAAATCTGGACAACACCGCATTATTTCACATTGGTTTATTCGTGATGACTTTCCCTGCAGGAGTCTGCATTTGCCAACGTGGGCTTTAGTTGAGCAAGAGAGTTTGCATGGAGAGGGCGTTGAGGGCCGAGGCTGCTTTCTCAGTCCCCTCCCCCCTCCAGGGGAATGATGTCTTCCTGGAGCTTCTGGTACCCTGGTGTGTCTTGCTGTAAAAAGTGAAGATGGAAGTTGTGATGTCTCTGTCGCCCAGCATGTGACCTGCCTCAATCTGTGTGGCATTTCCTTGGTAGAGAGGGTTGAAGGAGGGAAGGGGTGAGTCTGGGTTGCTCTCCCTGTAGGGTCTTACCACAGACCCTTTAACCAAGTATGCAAGGGAGGGCCCCTTTTAAAGCAAACAAACTCTGTTATCTATGGTTTACTGTGTGTCAGATGACAGACCAACTACCTACTGCTTTATGTCATTTTCAGAATATTAGGACCCCCACATAACAGCCCAGGAGAGGGAGGTTTAGAAGAGTTAAGCCTCTTGCCTTTGATCACACAGTTATTTTGTGTCAGGGTCTGGATTTGCTCCTGGAAGACCTTTTTACTTCTTTTCAGTTTTATAGTACCCCCTCCCAGATCTGGAGAACAGAGGAAGTCTCCATGTGCTGCAAGCAGAAAAGTCCAAAAGCCTCCTGTTTATTCTCAGGACCCATGTTTGACCAAAGGTCAGGAGACCCACACGTTAGTTGAGGACTGTAGCTGTTTACTGCCCTGCCTCTGGCAGCGTCCTTTGTCTCCTGGTGTTTAATTCCGCTCACCTGCACAGGAGTCAATGACGCGGTGTCTCCTGGGGCCAGGAGAGATGCATGCTGCAGACAGCGCACAAAGTGACAGCCGCTCGAGCGTCCTGTGGGCTTCGGGACAGTCAGCAGCGCTCTTAGCTTTGCTCCTGTGCTAAAGGCTGTCCTCTCCTGTTACATGACCCTCCACAGCCCACACAGCATCTCCAAGAATCAAGCAAACCAGGACGGGGCCAGCAAGCAAGCGAGCAATTTGTTGACAAGGACACCAATGCTATCGCGTTCCCGAGAGAGCCGCGAGGACGTGGGTGGTCACTATGACAGTATGGAATGAAGGGAGAAGTACTTTTTTAAATCCTAAAATATATGTCACTTTATAATCCCCTCTCCCCATCCTTATAGCCAGAGTTTAATGCAAACCAACGAGGCTGTGCAAACAGATCTTCTACTCCCCTTGTGTTGACGCGTCCCCTAGAGGGAACCGTGTGACCCTTTCTGGCCTCCTCTTTCCCGCACATGGTACGTTTGGCTTAAATCAAAGAGATGCTGAAGGACTTGACCTGGCTTCCCATAAAAGTGCTAATCAAGTACACGTTTAAAAATTAGTTTGGAATATCAAATATTTTCAGTGAGTCTGAGGAATTATGGTATCTTGATTAACTTTTCATCACATAATAAGAATAAAGAATGTTTTAAGTGGTTGTTAAGTTTTCTGGCTAGCCCACAGAAGGTAATTTAACTCCTAATTATCCAAAATGCTATATACCAGCAATGAAGAATGCTGGAAAACAACATTGTTGTAGAATAAGTAATTATGCAAGAGAGACAAAAATGAATGTGATAATTTTCTATTTATCATGAATGCTGAAGAAAAGTGGGCCTAATTAGAGGAATATAATATGGAAACATTTTGTCAAAGATATTTTTGAATATTTTTTAAAGTTTTGGAGTTTGTATTTTTGTCATGCCAAATTTAATTTTAAGATGCTTAGCTCTCATTTTATTTGATTCAAGCATACAGTTTCCACTTCTCAGGTGTTTGGGGTTACTTTCATAAATACTAATGAAGAAAGGAAGATCGTTAAAGGAAATGAAAGACAAAAATGGAAAGATGTGAGTAGAAGAGAGATTTTCTCGAGGTGTCAGCTAAGAGTTGAAGGAAAGCAAAGGAACTAAAGAGATGAGAAAAATGTGTACATGTGAGAAAAACAATAACCTAAAATGGAATTACTGAATAGTCAAAAGGAAGGAAGGAAGGAAGGAAGGAAGTGGTAGATAAGATGACAATGTCCTACCTGCTCAGTTTCTGGTGTGTGGATGGCTCCATCCTTAACTATCCAGGTCGCAGGAACCCACATGCACAAGTGTTTGGCGCCCACCTTAAGACAAGGTTAAGACAAGGCAAAGGGCAAGTAAAGGCTCAGCTACTCACTTGTCACTAGGATGTGGCCCTTTCTGACCCTTGGTTCCCACTTATCTCACAGCTAGAAATTCCCTTCTTGTCACTGAGTTCTAGACCAATTATGACTATTCTCTGTGGGATCTACCATGAGCCCTGCGTGACTGGGAATACTGCCTTGTACTACCAAGACTTCTTCTCCAACAGAGTTGGTCCACCCTTAACACCACTCCTTCTGGCCTAGTGGTTCATTGACTTTCCAGTGCTTACTGTTTGCCTGCCCACCCAAATGTCCTTTTTTGGAGACCACATCATGTGAGGTCTAACCCAAATCACACTTGCTTTTCTGCAACAAAACAGTGTGTTCTCAGTCATTCTCAGATACATGAATTGCCAAGCCAGACATCCATCCCCCTTGACTGGGATTCATGCCATCACATCACAGGGTCTCTTGCTCGCTGTTTGGAACTTCCTGTAATGGATAAGAGGAGGAGCCAGCAACTGTTACACAGGGAACTGAACCAGCCAGGTGTTCCATTGGAGGGGCCATGCTCACGTCGAGACACTTGACCATCAGGTGTCTTGTGTAAGAGGAAATAACAGTGTTCAGCTTTGTGTTGTCCTATGCTGTCTCTGCCATCTCTACAACTCTTCTTCCCATTGTTATTTTTATTTCTTTCATGTCTTTTGCTAACTATAGTAATATTCTCTGTTCCTGTGTGTGTCACCAGTGCCCAGTACAATAACTAACATGTAGTAGGTACTCCAAGTTTGTTGACATGCGTACCTCTCATCTCTAGCTCTGCCTCCCCAACCCCATATACACACTTACATACTTTTTCTAATGAAGATAGTTTCCCCATTTGGAAGCAATTGGGTGGTCTGTGAAATTTCAACCAGAGATTCTGGCATTTCAGTCTTAGTTGAGATAATGATCTTTCCCTAGGTAGTTGGTATTTAATGTGTTCTGTCTTCTCTTGCGTCTTATAATGCAGTATTTGCGACTTTTACAGTATTCTTAAAGCCAGGAGGTTCTGAGCAGCTGCAAGGGGGCTATGCCTGCCTCCCACTCGTTATCAGGTTACACAGTGGAGGAGGATGGCATGTTCTGTGAGTTTATCTACAAACTGCAGAGGATGGAGAAGCAAACGTGATGACTCCTAACCTTGCACAGGGCATGTCAGAAGGAAGGGATTCATGGTCCCATTTCCTTGGCCATCAGAAATGCAGCTGCTTCTGTGATAAGCTCTCACGTGAGTCCCAGAATATGTCTCAGCAGCTTGTGTCCTGATGTACCTGGGCAGTAGGAACGGTTATAGGATATTTTTGATTACATGCTCTATTTTATAATTGCCTACTCTATGGATGCTTAGAGATATATGAGATAAAATATAACCTCTATCAAGAGGCTAACAGGCTAAGACTTTGCAGTCAAAACAGCTCACTTCAAATCCTAACTGTAGTATATATTGGTAGTATGAGGTTGGACAAGTGGCTATATTTCTCTGTCTCAATATTCTGATTTTAAAGAGTAGGAACGATATACCCACTTCACTGGATTCTTGGAGAGGAATACATGACATTAATACATACTTCAGTGGAGTCTTGGAAAAGGATACGTGACATTAAGTTTCTAAGAGCTAGTATTAAATTCTGACTTGTAACAAGCTCACAATAAACAGTAGTAATCTTTGTTTTAACTACAAGTTATTGAGTTTACAATTTAAACAAGCAGCTTTTGACTGACCACTATGTGCCCAGCACTGTTCTAGGCAGTGTGGAAATTATAAAGTTCAATTAATCTTAGACTGTCCTTTTTAAACAGTCACAGCTAGTGAATGTATTAGCATAATAAATGGCCCAGAGATCAGGAAGTGGAGGAGGAAAGGAGAGAGAATGAGGGAGGAGGGGGGAGAGCATTAACCTAAATTAAAATGCATCTTATTAAGTGTTCACTTTGACAAACTCGGACATTTGTATTCACCCATGTTACCACCACACCACAAGGCACAGAACATTTTTTATCACCCTCAAAGAGTTCCTCCATGCCCTTTCTTTATTGTGGTAAAGTATACATAACATGAAATTTATCATCTTAACCATTTTTAAGTGTGCAGTTCTGTGGCATTAAATACGTTCGCATTACGTGAAGCAACCACTGCCATTCATCTTCAGAACTCTCTTCATCTTTCCAAACTGAAACTCTGTCCTCATTAGCACTAACTCCTCATCTCTAGTCCTCACAGCCTCTGGCAAACACCATTCTATTTCTTGTCTTGGTGAATTTCACTATTTCAAGAACCTCACCCAAGGCTACTGTACAGCATGTGTCCTTTCGTGGCTGGCTTGTTTTACTTAACGTAATGTCTTCAAAGTTCATCGGTGTTATATGTAGCATGGGCCAGGCTTTCTTTCCTTCTTAAGACTGAATAATGTTCCTGTGTATGTGCATGACACATTTTGTTTATCCAGTCGTTTGTTGATTAAAACTTGTGTTGCTTTCACCTTTTGGCCACTGGGAATCATGCTGCTATGAACATGGGTGTTCAGATATTTATTCAAGTTCTTGCTTTCAGTTCTTTTGTATGCTCAGCAGTGGATCGCATGCTAATTCTGTATAATTTTTTGAGTAACCATCATATTATTTTTCATAGTGGCTGCACCATTTTATATTTGCTCCAGCAATGCATAAAGGTTATAATTTCTTCACATCCTTGCCCACAGTTACTTTTACTTAACTAAATTTATTGGGGTGACATTGGTTAATACGATTATATGTTTGAAACGCACAGTTCTATAATACATCCCCTGTAAGTTGCATCGTGTGCTCACCACTTAAAGTTTAGTCTTTCTCTGCCACTGTATACTTGACCCCTTTACTCTCTTCATCATTCCCCCACCCTTCCTCCCCTCCAGTAACCGTTATTCTGTTGTCTGTGTCTACGCGTTTGATAGTTCTGTTTGTTCATTTGCTGCTTTCTGTCCTGTATCACACTTATGAAAGAAGCCATACAGTTCTTGTCCTTTTCCATCTGACTTACTTCACTTAGCAGGACACTCTCAGAATCCTTCTGTGTTGTTACAATGGCAGTGTTTCATCCTTTCTCATGGCTGAATAGTATTCCATTGTATACATGTGCCACATCTTCTTTATCCAGTCGTCCACTGGAGGACACTTAGGTTGTTCTCATGTCTTGGTTACTGTGAATAATGCTGATATGGACATAGGGATACCTATATCTTTAAAAATATATGAGTGTGTTCTCAAGTATTTCCAGTAGATATCCAAAGGGGAATTGCTGGGTCATATGATAGCTTAGTTTTTAATTTTTTTGAGAAACATCCATACTGTTTTCTGTAGTGGCTGTAATACAATTCCACCAGCAGTCTGTGAGCGTTCCTTTTTCTCCACATCCTCTCTAAAACTTGTAATTTCTTGTCTTATTGATAATAACCATTCTAACATGTGTGATGTGTTATCTCATTGTGGTTTTGACTTGCATTATTGATAATAGCCTTTCTAACATGGTGATATGGTATCTCACTGTGGTTTTGATTTGCATTTTTTTTAAAGATTTTATTTATTTATTTTTAGAGAGAGGGGGAGGGAGAGAGAAAGACAGGGAGAGAAACATCAATGCGAGGTTGCCTCTTACAGTCCCCCAACTGGGGACCTGGCCTGCAACCCAGGCATGTGCCCTGACTGGGAATCGAACTGGGCACCCCTTTGGTTCGCAGGCCAGTGCTCAATCCACTGAGCCACACCAGCCAGGGCTTGATTTGTATTTCTGTTATTAGCTAGTGAAGAAGCTTTTGCTGTGGAGAAGTTTTTTAGTTTGGTATTGTCCCATTCATTTATTTTTGCTTTTACTTCTCTTGCTGTTGGGGTCAACTTTATAACATCCTCTCTAAGACCAAGGTCTGTAAGTTTAGTACCTATGTTTTCCTCTGTATAATTTATTGTTTCAGCTCTTATATTAAGCCTTTAATCTATTTTGAGTAAATTTTTGTGTATGGTGCCAAATAACAGTCTAGCTTTATTCTGTTAATGTGGCTTTTCAATTTTCTCAACACTATTTATTGAAGAGTCTTTTCTTTCTCCATTGTATTATTTTGGCTTTTTTGTTGTTGTTGTAGAAAATGAATTGCTAATATACATGTGCCTTTATTTGTGGGATCTCAATTCTGTTTCATTTTTCCGTATACCTGTTTTACCACCAATAGCAGACTGTTTTGATTATTGTACCTTTGTAATATGAACTGAAGTCAGAGAGTGTGATCTGGATTTTTTCTATTTTTTAAAGTATACTTTATTGATTATGTTATTGCAATTGTCCCAGTTTTTTCTTCTTTGCCCTCTTCTGCCCAGTATCTCCCTTCTCTCCAGCAATCCCCTCCCTCCCTTAGTTCATGTCCATTCATCATGCATATGGATTCTTTGCCTTCTCCATTTACTTTATTGTTCTTAATGTCTCCCTGTCTATTTTGTACCTACCAGTTATGCTTCTTGATTCCTGCACCTTTTCCTCCAATCTCCCCCTTCCCCCTCCCAGCTGATACTCCTGCATATGATCTCCATACCTATGATTCTGTTCCTGTTCTGGTTGTTTCCTTGTTTTTTTTTTTTTTTTTTTTTTTTTTAGATTCATTTGTTGATAGTTGTTGGTTTGTTGTCATTTTACTGTTCATAGTTTTAATATTCTTTTTTTTTCTTCTTAAATGTGTCACTTTAACATTTCATATAATAAGGGCTTGGTGATGATGGACTCCTTTAGCTTTACCTTGTCTGGGAAGCACTTTATCTGCCCTTCCATTCTAAATGATAGCTTTGCTGGATAGAGTAATCTTGGTGTAGGTCCTTGCTTTTTCATCACTCTAAATACTTCTTGCCAGCCCCTTCTTGCCTGCAAAGTTTCTTTTGAAAAATCAGCTGGTAGTCTTATGGGAACTTGTTTGTAGTTAACTCTTCTTTTCTCTTGCTCCTTTTAAGATTCTCTCTTTATCTTGAACCTTTGGCATTTTAATTATGATGTGTCTTGGTGTGGTTCTCTTTGGTCTAGCTTGTTTGGGACTCTCTGTGCTTCCTGGACTTGTATGTCTAGTTCTTATACCAAATTAGGGAAGTTTTCCTTCATTATTTTTCAAACTAAATTTTCCGTTTCTTGCTCTTCCTCCTCTCCTTCTGACACCCCTATGATTTGAATGTTTGTACTTTTAAAGTTGTCCCAGAAGTTCCTAAGCCTCTCCTCATTTTTTCAATTCTTGTTTCTTCATTCTGTACTGGGTGATGGTTTATTTCTTCCTTATGTTCCAAATCGTTGATTTGAACCCTAGCTTCCTTCCCTTCGCTGTTGGTTTCATGAGGATTTTTTTTTTCATTTTCCTTAGTATAGTCTCCTTCACTTCTTCCCTTATGCATTTGCCACACTCACTCACATATGTGAGCATTGTTATCATCAGTGTTTTGAACTCTGCATCTCTTAGGTTGGCTATCTTTTCATTGCTTAGTTCTCCCACTGAAGACTTGATCTGCTCCCTCTTTTGGATCATACTTCTATGCCTCCTCAACTAGACAGCCGCCTATGTTTGGCTCTATGTATCAGGTAGAGCTGTCACATCTGTTACGTTGTAGGGGCAGAGCCTTAGGTATTAGTGCTAGGAGACCGCTTTCAACACCTTGTGGTGCTGTATGTGGGGGAGGGGCCAGAGAGGGAACAATGCCACTTGTTCAGCACTCACCGCTTTTCCAGTCACTTCACCTACTTCCTGTATGCAACTGGCACCCCTCTAGTTGTTGTCCTGCTGATGGTTCCCAGAGTCGGTATGTTTGTGTAAGTTATAAGACTGTGGGGGCCTCTAAATGGACTCTGCTGAAAGACTGGCAGTTTCTTCAGCTGCCTCAACCCCCACTGGTTCTCAGAGCCAGAAGCAATGAGGTGTTATTTTCCCAGCACTGGAACCATGAACTGCAAGGTCTGGCCTGGGGCTAGGATCACTCCCCAGGTGTCCCTCCTGACTTTCATAATGTGTGACTGCTCTTTCCGCTGACTGGCTGAAGCCACTGCCTTGCCATTGCTGCTGCTGCCGCCACACCATGTCCTCTCTGCCCCGTCTCTGCCCCTCCTACCTGTCTGGATGAGTATTACTTCTTTATATCTTTGATTGTTGGACTTCCATGCAGTTTGGTTTTCTGGTAGTTCTGGTTGGTTTTTGTTTTGAGGTAGATGTAATCCTTCTTATGGTTGTGGAAGGAGGCAAAATGTGTCTACCTATGCCTCCATCTTGGCCAGAAGTCTTGGCTTTGTTCTTTGTTCTCAGGATTGCTTTAGCTATTCAGGAAATTTTGTGGTTCCATACAAATTTGATGTTTGGGCCTTTTTGGTGGTTGTTCTATTCCTTTGAAAAATGCCATTGGGATTTTGATGGAGACTATATTAAATATGTATATTGCTTTAGATAACATGACCATTTTAACTATTAATTCTTCTAACGTATGAACATGAAAAGATTTCCATTTCTCTGTGTTACCTTCAATTTGTTTCAACAATGTGTTATACAGGGTGGGGCAAACATAGATTGTGTAGAAAATTATACAATAATTAATAATAATATTACAAGAATAAACTGTGTTTTGCATACTCATATCTGTGAACCTACTTTTGCTCCACCCTGTAGTTTTCAGTGTATAGTTCCTTGACTTTCTTTGCTGAGTATACTCATAGGCATTTTGTTTTTTTGTAATTGCAAATAGAATTGTTTCTCCTTTTAATTTCTTTTTATATTTTATTGTTAGTATGTAAGAATTTAACAAATTTTTGCACATTAGTTTTTTATTCTGTAAATTTACTATATTTGTTTACTGTTTCTGATGGTTTTTCAGTGGAGTTTTTAGGGTTTTCTATGTATAGAATTATGTTACCTGAAAACAGTGACAATTTTACTTTGTTCCCAATTTGGATACCATTTATTTCTTTCTCTTGTCTTATTGCTCTGGCTAGGACCTCCAGTACTTTGTTGAATAACAGTGGAGAGAGTGGGCATTGTTCTCTTGTTCCTAATCTTAGAGGAAAAGCCTTCAGTTTCTTACCATTCGTTATAATTACAGCTGAGGGTTTGTCATATATGAATGTTATTATGAGTTTTCTTTATATACCCATTTCATTGAATGTTTTAATTACAAAGGGATGTTGTATCTTGTCAAATGCCTTTTTTCCATGTATATATTATCATATGAGTTTTATGCTGGATTTTCTTTTTTTGTGAGGTTTTACATGACTCCTTTCTGCTGATGTGTCTATTTGGTTTTTCCAATTTATGATTCAGTCTAGGAAGGTCATATATTTCTAAAAACTTGTTCATTTCTTCTTGGATATCACATGTGGTGGCTTATAATCTTTGTAATATTCTTGTATAGTACTTTGTATTTCTGTAATGTCTGTTGTAACTTCTCTTTTATTTCTGATTTTGTTTATTTAAAAGCCTTTTCTCTTTTTTTCCTTAGTGAGTCTAGCCAGAGGATTATCAATTTTATTTATCTTTTCAAAGAACCAGATTTTTGTTGCATTAATTTTTTTTTATTGTTTTTCTGTTCACTACTTTCTTGAATTGAGCTCTAATTTTTTTAATCTCATTTCTTCTACTGATATTAGACTTTGTTCTTCTTTTCTTCTAATTCTTTAGGGTGAATTGTTTGATTGTTTATTTCAGATTCTTTTTGTCTCTTGAGGTGAGCCTGTAATGCTACAAAATTCCTTCTTGTTATAAGTTTTTGCTGCATCCCACAGTTTTTATGTTATATTGTAATTTTCATTTGTCTCCTTTATCTTTTGATCTCTTCTTTTATTTCTTCTTGGATTTAGTTGCTGTTCAGTAGCATGTTGTTTAAACTGCACATATTTGTGGTTTTCCCAGCTTTTTCTTTGCAGTTAATTTTTGGTTTCAAAGCATTGTGGTCAGAGAGTATGTTTGTATGATTTCAATCTTCTTAAGTTAGTTTTGCACCTGAATGTATGGTCTGTCCTTGAGAATGTCCCTGTGCACTAGAGAGAATGTATATGCTGGTGTTCTGGAGTGAAAATCTCTGTAAATATCAGTTATGTCCATTTAGACAAATGTGTCATTTAAAGCTAATCTTTCCTTACTGATTTTCTGTTTGAATTATCTATCTATTGCTGTCAATGGCAGTATTTAGGTCCCATATTGTAATTGCATTTTTTTTGTTCATTTTTCCTTTTTTTTCTGTTAGTAATTGCTTTTTATATTATTTTGATGTTTCCTGTTTGGGTGCATATATATTAATAAGTATTATATCTTCTTTATGTCATTCCTCCTTATGATTTTCATATATATTAATAAGTATTATATCTTCTTTATGTCATTCCTCCTTATGATTTTAAATTGTCCATCTTTGTCTCTTGTTTCTTTTTTATCTTAAAATTTATTTTGTCTGGTATAAATATGACTACACCCATCTTTTTTCTGGGTGCCATTTGCTTGGAGTATCATCTTCCACACCTTCACTTTGAATCTATGTTTGCCTTCACAGTTGAGATAGGTTTCCTGAACGCACCAAGTAGCTGTGTTTTGTTTTCTTATCCATCCCACTACTCCATGCCTCTTAATCTATGAGTTCAGTCCATTTATATCTTGGGAGATTATTGACATATGAGAACTATCTATAGCTATCTTATCTTTTGTTTTCTGGTGGGTCTGTCTTCATTGTTTTTTGTTTGTTTGTTTCTCTTGTGTTTCTGTTAATTTAGGTTCGTGATATCATATGATTTGTATATTCCTCTTCCTCTTTTATGTTATGTTTTCTCAGTTCTAGATTTTTGGTTTTGCTTACAATGAGATTTTGCAACAAAAATTTCATATGTAAGATAATCCTTTTTCTTCTGATTGCATCTTATCTTCATTCCCTGTGAAAATTCAATTTTTTCCCCATCCCCTTTTATATTTTTGTTGTCACAGATTATCCCTTTTTATGCTGTGTGTTCATTTCCAAATTGCAGTAGCTATTGTCTTCTTTGTTTAAAAGTTTTTATCTCCTTTAACTTTGTATTTAAATATTTAATATGCTATTCTGAATAAGAGTTGCAGTTCCCTGATTTGTCTGTCTTTTAATCATTTTCTACTTTTTTATCCCTTTGTCTGTTATATATTTTTTTAAGGCAGAATACCTTTCATCATTTCTTGTAATGCAGGTCTCGTGGTGGTAAATTCCCTCAGCTTCTTTTTCTCTGAAAATGTCTTTGTTCCTCCTTCATATCTAAAGGATAACTTTGCTAGATATATTATCATTGGCTGGTGATTTCTCTCTTTCAATATTTTGAATATTTGATCCCACTCTCTTCTAGCTTATAGGGTTTCTGCTGAAAAATTCAATGTTAGTCTAATGGAGTTTCCTTTATAGGTTACAGTCTTCTTTCTCTGCCTGCCTTAAGAATTCTTTCCTTGTCATTAATTTCTTACAGCTTTAATATACGGTGCCCTGGATAAGGCCTTTTTTGGATGGAGGTAATTATGTGTTCTATTAGCTTTTCGGACTTAAAGTTCTAGTTCCTTCCATAGTTTTGGGAAGCTCTCTTTGATTATTTTAAATAGCTTTGTGTTCCTTTCTTCCTCTCTGCTCCTTTTGTTATACCCTTTATTCTTTCCATAACATTATTCTTATGTTGCTATTTCTAATAGAGTCAGCTAATTCTCATAGAGTTTTTCATTTTATTTTTACTCTTAATTTTCTCTCTTCTTTCAACTTCTTTCTATAGTTCTATTTTCACTATCATTAATTCTTTCTTCCTTCTGGTCTGCTCTATTTCCTAAGGTTACTTGTTCATTTTCATCCCATTTATTGAGTTCTTCAGCCCAGAATTTTCGTTTGGTCCTTTTTATAGTTTTAACCTCTTGGTAAAGTATGTTTTTGTTTGTTGACTTTATTACTGAGTTCATTGAACTGCTTCTGCTTTTCTGAGGTTTTGAGTGTATGTGTGTGTGTGTCTCATTGAATTTTTTCAGAACTACAATTTTGAATTATCTGTCATTAAATCATAGTCTTCCATGTCTTTAAGTTTATTTTCTGAAGATTTTTTATTTTATTCTTTTACCTTCTTGTTACCTTGGTTATTCATGGTGTTTGATGGATTAGTTCTCTGCCTATGCCTTTGAGGAAATAAAACTTGATTTGAGTACTTGATTTTTTTACATGTTTAGTAGCTTGATAAGTAAAGGCCTTTGTCTTCCTGAAGGTGCTGATGTAGTGCAGGATTTTGTTTTCTGTTTCCCGTACTGCTAGGGCTTCAGATGTGTGTAGGTTGGTGTTGCCTTCGCTGTGGGAAATGCCCGGCATTGCACAGGAGGGCCATGTCTCCTTTCCTATGCAGTTGCCTCATTTTCAGGGCACTGACTTCATGGTGTGTTGAGGCCAGAGATTAACTTTGTGCCTGTGTGTTCCTGGTGCCTCTCCTGTAACCAGTAGCCACCAGCCCAGCTGTGCTTTCTGCACTGTTACAGCTGCCTCTGCTAGGCTCTGCCATGATGAGTGGCTGAAGTTTGGGTGAGGGAGAAGGGCTCTTGCATCTACAGCTCCGTTTCTTTCCCTGGGTTTAACTGCAGTGAGCACAGACCACTCAGGATGAAATGTTGCTTCTGCCCTGTTGCGATCCATGAAGTGAGGGTTACAGTGGTGGGCAGGGTGGGTCAGGGGAGCAGATTCCTGCCTCTGTAGCTTGGCCTGCCTGGTGATGGTGGCTGGTGATGGCTGCCACCCTCTGCCCACTCCATGTCTCTGCTTCTTGGTTCAGCCTCAGTGTATACTAGTCACTAAGGGCAGATTGCTACCTCCATCCCTTAGGTCAGCCTAGTTGGGGTTGCACCCTACCCTCTATCAGGTGGGGCCATGGTAAGTGCCAGCCTGTTTATGTAGTTCTCACCTTTGTTCTTCCCCTGTCCACTACACCCTGTTCACTCCAATGTGCCCAACTTTGGATGTCTCGATGCATGGATCTCTTAGCCATTTCTGTGTGTTGAACAGGAAGCCCTTTGTTGAATTATAGCTGTCCAACTTGTGACTTCAAAGGGAGAAGCCTGGAGGTTTTCTCATGCTGTCATGATGCTGCTGTCACTCTTTCTCTCTCTCTCTCTCTCTCTTTTATTTTTTGTTCTGATAATAGCCATTTTAATGGGTGTGAAGTAGTGTCATGTTGTGGTTTTTATTTGCATTTTCCTAACAATTAGTGATGTTGATGTGCTTTTTGGCCATACAAACACACACACACATGCGCGTGCATGCATACACATACACATTCATTGGAGAAATGCCTATTCAAGTTAATTGCACATTTTAAAATCAGGTTATTAGTTTTTTTGTTGTTACTTGTAGGAATGCTTTGTATATTCTGGATCTTAATCCTTTATGAAATATATAATTTGCACATGTTTTCTTTCATCTGTGTATTGCCTTTTTACTCTGTTGAGACACAGAAGTTTTTAATTTGAGGTGTTCCAGTTTATGTCTTTTTTTTCTTCTTCTGTAGTTTATTTATTGTTTCTCTATTACAGTTGTCCCATTTTCCCCCTTTTGCTCTCCCCTGCACCACCCACCTCCCCCCTCTCCCAGAGTCAATCCCCATTTAGTTGTCCGTGTCCATGGGTTATTAATACTACTTCCTTGACTAGACCCTTCCCCTTCTTTTCCCCCTTTTCCCCCATCCCCTCCCCTCTGGTCACTATCAGTCTGTTCCTTCGTTACATGCCTCTAGTTCTATTTTGATCGTTTGTTTGTTTTGTTTATTAGTTTCCTGTGTTAGGTGAGATCGTATATTTGTCTTTCACTGCCTGGCTTATTTCACTTAGCATAATGCTCTCAAATTCTGTCCATGCTGTAGCCAAAGGTAGGAATTCTTTCTTTCTTTCTGCTGCATAGTATTCCACTGTGTAAACATACCAGTTTTTTGATCCACTCATCTACTGATGGGCACTTAGGCTGTTTCCAGAACTTGGCTATTGTAAATAGTGCTGCTATGAACACACGGGTGCATAGGTACTTCTGAACTGGTGTTTCAGGATTCTTTGGGTATAATCTTAGCAATGGAATCACTGGATCAAAGGCATTCCCATTTTTAGTTTTTTGAAGAAATTCCATACTATTTTCCACAGTGGCTGCACCAGTCTGCGTTCCCACCAACAGTGCACTAGGGTTCCCTTTTCTCCACATCCTCACCAGCACATGTTTGTTGATTTGTTGATGATGGCCATTCTGACCAGTGTGAGGTGGTATCTCATTGTGGTTTTAATTCACATCTCTCTGATGGCTAGTGATGTTGAGCATTCTTTCATATGCCTAAGGGTCCTCTGTATGTCCTCCTTGGAGAAGTGTCTGTTCAGGTCCTTTGCCCATTTTTAATTGGATTATCTGCCTTTTTGATGTTGAGTGGTATAAGTTCTCTTTATATTTTGGAGATCAATCCCTTGTCTGAGGTATCATTGGCAAATATGTTCTCCCATGAGGTTGGTTCCCTTTTCACCTTGCTGATGTTTCCTTTCACTGAGCAGAGACTCTAGTTTGATGTAGTCTTATTTGTTTATTCTTCCTTTTATTTCCTTTGCCCTAGGAGATATATCAGTGAAAATGTTGCTACATGGGATATCTGAAATTTTCCTGCCTATGTTTTCCTCTAGGACTTTTATCATGTCATGGCTTACATTTAAGTCTTTGATCCATCTTGAGTTTATTCTTGTGTATTGTGTAAGTTGGTGGTCTAGTTTCATATTTTTGCAAGTCACTGTCCAGTTCTCCCAGCACCATTTGTTGAAGAGGCTATTTTCACTCCATTTTACACTCTTTCCCCCTTGGTCAAATATCAATTGATCATAGAGACTGGTGTTTTTTTTTTCTGGGCTCTTTATTCTGTTTCATTGATCTATATGTCTATTCTTTTGCCAGTATCAGGCTGTTTTATTATAGTGGCCTTGTAGTATAGTTTGATATCAGGTGTTGTGATTCCTCCTGCTGTATTCTTCTTTTTCAAGATTACTGAGGCTATTTGGGGTATTTTTTGGTTCCATATGAATTTTTGAAATATTTATTCTAGATTTGTGATATATGCCATTGGTTATTTTATTAGGGATTGCATTGGATCTATAAATTGCTTTGGGTAGTATGGACATTTTAATGTTAATTCTTCCAATCCATAAACATGGTACATGCTTCCATTTATTTTTATCTTCCTTAATTTCTTCAGTGTTCTGTAGTTTTTCGAGTACAGGTCTTTTGCCTCCTTGGTTTATTCCTAAGTACTTTATTTTTCTTGTTGCTATAGTGAATGAGATTTGTTTTCTAATCTCTATCTCTGATATTTTATTGTTGGTGTACATAAATACCTTTGATTTCTGAATATTGACTTTGTACCCTGCTATTTTACCAAATTCACTTAATAGGTTGAGTACTTTTTTGGTGGAGTCTATATGGTTTTCTATGTACACTATCATATCATCTGCAAATACTGACAGTTTTATTTCCTCTTTTCCAATTTTGATGCCTGTTTTTCCTGTCTTATTGCTGTGGCTAGGACTTCCAAAACTATATTGAATAGATGTGGAGAGAGTGAACATCTTTGTCTTGTTCCTGATCTTAGGGGGAAAGCTTTAATTTTTGCCCACTGAGTATGATGTTGATGGCAGGTTTCTCATATATGACCTTTTTTATGTTGAGGTATGCTCCCTCTATTCCCACTTAAATGAGTGTTTTTATCATAAATGGGTGTTGTACTTTATCAAATGCTTTTTCAGCATCTATTGATATGATCATGTGATTTTGTCTTTCATTTATGTGGTGTATCATGTTTATTGATTTGTGAATGTTAAACCATCCCTGCATCCCTGGGATGAATCCCACTTGATCGTGGTGTATGATCTTTTTAATATGTTGCTGGATCCAGTTTGCCAATATTTTGTTGAGGACTTTAGCATCTATGTCATCAGTGATATTGGCGTGTAGTTTTCTTTCTTTGTGTGTCTTGACCTGGTTTTAGGATCAGGATAACACTAACCTCGTAGAAAGAGTTTGGGAGTCGTCCCTCTTCTAGGGTTTTTTAGAATTGTGTGAGAAGGATAGGAGTTAGTTCTCCCCTAAATATTTTGTAAAATTCACCTATGAAGCCATCTGGTCCAGGGCTTTTGTGTGTCAGGAGTTTTTGATACTGCTTCAATTTCACTAGTTATCAGTTTATTCAGGTTTTCTGCTTCTTCTTGATTCAGTTTTGAACGATTATATGTTTCCAAAAATTTGTTCATTTCAACCAGGTTGTGAAATTTTTTGTTATACAGTTGGCCATAGTAATTTCTTACACTCCTTTGTATTTCTGTGGTATCAGTTGTGATTTCTCCTCTTTTGTTTCTGATTTTATTTATTTGAGTTCTCTCTTTTTTCTTGATGAAGCTCATTAAAGGCTTGTCAATTTTGTTTATCTTTTCAAAGAACCAGCTATTGGTTTTATTGACCTTTTGAATTGTTTGTTTAGTGTCTGTCATTTAATTCTTCTGTGATTTTGAAGATTTCCTTCCTTCTACTCACTCTGGGCTTTGTTTGTTGTTGTTCCTCTAGTTCCTATAGCTGTAGGGTTAGGTTCTTTATCTGAGATTCTTTTATGCTTTTTAGGTAGGCCTGCATTGCTATGAACTTCCCTCTCAGAACTGCTTTCGCTGTATCCCATAGTTTTGGGATGCTGTGTGTTCATTATCATTTGTTTCCAGAAATTTTTGATTTCTTCCTGATATCTTTGTTAACCCATTCATTATTTAATAGCATATTACTCATTCTCCATGAATTTGAATGTTTTTGAGTTTTTTCCTTGAGGTTGGTTTACAGTTTCAAGCCATTATGATCTGAGAAGATGCTTGATATAATTTCCATTTTCTTGAATTTGTTGAGGCTTGTTTTGTGTCCTACCATATGGTCTATCTTTGAAAATGTTCCATATGCACTTGAAAATAATGTGTATTTTGCTTTTTTGGAGTGAAAATTTCTGTATTTTGTATATCAATTAACTCCATTTGATCAGGAGTGTTGTTTTAATGCCTCAATATCCTTGGTGTTTCTTTTCTTGGAAGATCTGTCCATTGTTGACAATGTGGTGTTAAAGTCCCCTACTATGAGTGTTTTGCTGTCGATATTCTTTTTGAAGTCCTCCAAGATTTTCCTTATTTATTTGGGTGCTGCTATGTTGGGTGTAAATATGTTATATCTTCTTGATGGATTGTTCCCTTAAGTATTATGAAGTGTCCTTCTTTGTCTTTTTTATGGTCTTTGTTGTGAAATCTGTTTTGTCTGATACAAGTATTGCTACCTCAGCTCTTTTTTTTTTTTTTCATGTCCATTTGCTTGAAATACTTTTTTTCATCCCTTTCACTTTTAGTCTGTGTAGATCTTTTGTTCTGAGGTGGGTCTCTTGTAGACAGCATCTATGTGGGTCATATTTTCTTATCCATTCAGCTACTCCATACCTTTTTATTGGAGCATTTAATCCATTTACATTTAAGGTTATATTGATAGGTACTAATTCATTGTGATTTTTTTCCCTTTGTACCTGTGTTCTTTTCTCTCTCTCTCTCTTTCTTCATCTTCTTAAATCAGTCTCTTTAGTGTTCCTTGCAATGGTGATTTGGTGGAAATGTGTTCTTTTAGCCTTTTTTTTTTTTCCTCTGGGAAACTCCTTATTAACCTTCCACTTTGAATGAGAGCCTTGCTGGGTAGAGTACTCTTGGTCGTGTGCCTTTGTTTTTCATTGCTTTAAATATTTTTTGCCATTCCCTTTTGGCCTGTAATGTTTCTGTTGAGAAATCTGCTGATAGCCTTATTGGAACTCCCTTGTATGTTATTTGCTGTTTCTCTCTTGCTGCCTTTAGGATTCTCTTTGTCTTTGAATGTTGGCATTTTAATTATGATGTGTCTTGGAGTGGGCCTGTTGGGGTTTATCTTCATTGGGACCCTCTTGCTTCTTGGACTTGCATGACGTTTTCTTTCCTCAAGTTAGAGAAGTTTTCTGTCATTACTTTTTTAAACAGGTTTTCTATCCCTTGACTCTCCTTCTTCTCTTTCTGGTAGCCCTATGGTATGAATATTATTATGTTTCATGTTGTACTACAGCTCTCTTAAACCATCTTCATTCTTTTTTTGCATTTTTTTCATTTCGTTGCACTGTCTGGGAATTTTTTTCTATGTTGTCCTCCAGCTCACTGATCCTATCCCCTGTCTCCTCTAACCTGATTTTTATGCTGTCTACTGTATTTTTCAGTTCAGAAATTGTATTCTTCATTTCCTTCTGGCTCTCATTGATAGTTCCTATGTCCTTTATTAATGCTGGTGTAGTTCAAAGTAAATTTCTTGTCATTTCCCTGGAGTTCTCTGTAATTCCCTTGGAGTTTGTTGTAGTTTTCTCTGAGTTTGTTGAGTTCATTGAGCTTCCTTATAAGAATTCTTCTGAATTTCATGTCTGATAGTTTGCTTGCATCTGTTTCATTTAGTGCTCTTTCTGAGGATTCTCCTTTCCTTTTGATTGGGGGATTTTTCTCGTTTCCCCATTTTAGGTGACTCTTCTTATCTGTTTTTGTTTCTTAGATTGGTCTGCTTTGATTTTCTGCCTTCACGGTGTGACCTTCTGTAATAGGAGACTTGTGGAATACACTGGTGCAGTCTCTTTGGTCTCCTGAGCTTGATGCTCTTGGGATGCCCTTTATGCCATTTGTTTAGGCTGCCTGGTTGTATTTCAGTTTTGGTTGTTGTTGTGTTGCTCTTTGGTGGGACCTTCCCTCTGGCTAGCTGATTGAGAGTCACTCCACCCACCACATCTTGAATTCTTTTGTGGAGGTGCACTTTCTACTCTTTCTGGATCCTCCCCCTCCCCCCGGTCAAAGTTCCATGGGTTTCTTATCGTCCTTTCTGCCTGACTATCTGTAAGGAGATCTAGCTGAATGCTGAGCCTGCTGTTCTCTTGCTCGTGGGTCTGCCAACCTTTGCCCTTACCACAGCTCTCTGCTGTGAGCCAAACTGAGTTGGATTCCCATACTGGTCCTGTGGTGTCCTCTAGCCCTCTTTGGTTTTGTTTAGCAGCACTGCTATGCCGGAGAACTGTCGTGCATGCCCAGAGTCCTTGCCAATCTTGGGTCTTGTTTCAGCTCTTCTTCCCAAAAAGTCTCTGGTTGGCTTCCAAACTGTAGCATTGGTCTGCATTTTTGTTTAGCAATTTTGTTGTGCTGCGCACAGGACTGCAAGCCCCGGGGTCCCTACTGAGGCTCAGTTCTGCCTCAACTTTCCTCTGTGTGGGCCTCTCTCTGCAGCTCTGGTCTGAGTTTTTGTTTAGCATAGCTGTTTTGCCCACACACAGCCCTGCAAGACCAGGGAGCCCTACTGAGTCTCTGTCCCACCTTGGCTTTCCTTCTAAAAAGTTGTAGTTTATGTTTTTGATGTCATATCCAAGAAATCACTGCCAAATCTAATGTCATGATAATTTCCTCTATGTTTTCTTTTAATAATTTTAGCTCTTAGGTTTAGTTCTTTGATCCATTTTGCGTTAATTTTTGTATATGGTATAAGGTAAAAATGCATCTTCATTTTTTTTTTTTTTGCATGTGGATATGTAGTTTTTACCACCAATTGTTGGAAATACTATCCTTTCCCCATTGAATTGTCTCCACACCCTGTTGAAATTTATTGAACACATATGTGAGGGTTTGTTTTTAGACTCTATTTTATTTCGTTGGTCTAGATATCTGTCTTTGTTATCAATACCACACTGCTTTGACTACTATAGCTTTGTAGTTGGTTTTGAAATCAGGAAATGTGAGACCTTCACCATTGTTATTTTTCAAGATTATTTTAGCTACTCAGTATCACGTGAGATTCCATATAAATTTTAAGGTGGATTTTTTATTTCTGAAGAAAAATACCATTGGGGTGCTGATGGAGATTGCATTGATTCTGTAGGTCACTTCAAGTAGTATCTTAACAGTATTAAATATTAAAATCTATAAAATGGAGGCCTTTTAATTAATATTTTGTCTTTAATATTTTACAGCAACATTATGTAGTTTTCAGTATACAGAACTTTCACCTCCTTGGTTAAGTTTATTACTAAGTATTTGTTTTCTCTGTGTGTGTGTGTGTACGTTTCCTTTTTGGATTGTTCATTGTTAGTGCATAAAAACACAACTGGTTTTTGTGTGTTAATTTTGTATCCTGTATCTTTGCTGAATTAATTTATTAGTTCTGACAATTGTTTTGTGGAATCTTTAGGATTTTTTGCATATAAGTTTATGTTTTCTGCAAAAAGATATAATTCCTCTTCTTCCTTTACAATTTTGATGCATTTTAGAGCTTTTCCTTGCCTAATTGCTCTGACTAGAACTGCCAGTAGTATGTTGAATAGAAGTGATGAAAACAGGCATTCTTACTTTGTTCCTGATGTTAGAGGAAAAGATTTATTCTTTCATCATTGAGTATGATATTAACTGTGGATATTTTATATATGCCTTTTATTATGTTAATGTAGTTTTCTTCTATTTCTAGTTTGTGAGTATTTTTATTATAAAAAGGGTAGCAAATTTTGTCAAATGCTTTTTCTACATCAATTAGATGATTTTTTTCTTTATTCTGCTGACATGGTATATTACATTGATTGACTTGCATGTTGAATTATACTTGCATTCCAGAAATAATTCCACTTCATTATGATATATAATCTTTTAATATCCTGTTGAGTTCAGTTTGCTGTAAATAGTTGAGGATTTTTGCATCAGTGGTCACAGATAATATTGCTATATAGATTTCTTGTCTTGTAGTGTCTTTGTCTTTGGTATCAGGGTAATTCTCTTCTCACAGAATTAGTTTGAAAGTGTTCCCTCCTCATCAGTTTTTTGGAAGAGTTTGAGGAGGGTTGTTGTTAATAGTTCTTTAAATGCTTGGTAGAGTTCACTGGTAAAACCATCTATTCTTGGACTTTTCTTTGCTAGGGGATTTTTTATTACTGATTCAATCACTTTACTAGTTTTATATCTGTTCACATTTTCTATGTCTTCATGATTCAGTTCCATAGGTTGTCTTTTTTTTTTAAAGGAATTTGTTAGTTTTATCTAGTACATCTAATTTGTTGACATACAATTGTTTATAGCTCTGTTATAATTCTTTTAATTTCTGTAAAATGGGATGTAATGTCTTTTATTTGAATCTTTCTTTTTCTTAGTCCATCTGGCTAAATGTTTGTTAATTTTGTTATTTTTTTTCAAAGAACTAACTATTGGTTTTATTGATTCTGTCTATTATGCTTTCTGTTCTGCATTTCTTTGATCCATGCTCTAATCTTCATTAGTCCTTTCCTTCTCTCAGTCTCCTAGCCATAGGCAGATATCAATCTTCTGTTTGACACCATAGATTAGTTTAGTATGTTCTGGAATTTCATATAAATGGAATGATGCTATATCACACAGTACTATTTTACATCTGACTTCTATTCTTCAGCGTATTTTTTTTTTGATATCCATGCAAGTTATTCCTTGTAGTCCATTCCCTTTCAACTGCTCGATAGTATTCCATTGTGTGTATCTACGGTACTGTCCATTTCCTTGCTTATTGGCATTAAGATTGTTTCTAATTTTGGGCTTTTATAAGTAAACATATAGTTAATATTTTAGTATAAGCCTATGAGTAAATTTTCTTTTTATTATTTCTTAGAAAGTACCTGAGAATAGAATTGTTGAGACACAGTATAAGTTTAACTTTTAAGGAAATAGCCAGGCTGTTTTAACACCAGATTAAATTCCCACCAGTGATGTATGAGAGCTTCACTTGCTCCATTTACCCAACTTTGGCGTGTATTTTTTGTAGTTAATTTTAGCTCTTTTAGTGAATATATGAAATAGTGTACCATTGTAAACTTTTAATTTGCATTTTCTTGAGGATTAATGATATTAAATGTCTTTCAAGTGTTTTACGTGTTTTTCACATTGTCTATCCGTCTATCTTCTCATAGACCATGAATGATTTATGTGTTTATTTATTCATTCATTCAACAAATATCTATTGAATACTATATGTTATGTACTATTTTCTAGGCAGTGATATAGGAGCTGAGAGTTACATGAACAAAAGAGACCAAGCTTTTGACATCATAGAACTTATGTTCTAGGGCAGAGAGGCAACTATTAAACATGATAAACTCATTAACTCATTAAAATAGCATATAACATTACACAGTGATGTGTGTGCTCTGAAGAATAATAAAGTAAATGGATCGAGGAAGACAGTTGGCTCTGTTCTCACCACCATGGCCAGGATTCTGTGGCATCTGAGCTGAAAACTGATGATCCATCAGAGAATTGAATCCTCAGGATAAGCCACTGACCTGAAAACTAGAGACCGGTGAACACAGAAAGTCACTGCGGAGAAACTGTCACTGTAGTTAGGTTCTTCTAGGAACATTTAAAGGGCAATTAATTGATTGATTGCTAGAATCTGAGTGTCAATTAACTTGAGAATTAACTCCAGGCAGCAGAGCTGTAGTGGAACCCTCACCCTGTTGTAAGTTACCACCAGGAGCTACAGCAGGTTCTCAGAGAAAATGGGAAATGAAGCAGGAGGAGGGTAACCTCTGAGAAATACACCCAGAGCCTCCTGTTCTCCTTGACAAAAGCCTGCTCTCGATGGAAACTATTTTACCAGAGCTGAACTGCCATTGGGTTTCACTAGAGCTTACACTTCTAGGGGAAGGGAAATACCTAACTCCAACCTACCACCTTTTTATGTAGCAGAAAGAGAATATCCAACGAGAGCTCCCTCTAGCCAAACGGCAAAAACAAACAAATAAACAAGCAAACAATCCACCAGCATTAAGAGAAAGGGCAAGCATCAGAACCTGACTTAGCAATGTTAAAATTATCCAACCAGAAAGTTCAAATAACTATGATGGATATGCTAAGAGCTCTAATGGGGAAAAAATGGACAACATGGAAGAACCAGTGGGTAGCGTAAGCAGACAAATGGAAATTCTAAGAGAGAATATAAAAGAAATGCTATAAGAAATCATTGTAGAAACAAAGAATACCTTTGATGGATGGGTTTATTCATAGACTGAGGAAAGTATCAATGAGCTTGAGGATATGTCAATAGAAATTTCCCAAACTGAAAAAGAAAGGAAATGAAACAAAAAGGAAAAGACTAGGAAGAAAACAAACAAACCAGAAATAACATTCAATAACTGTGGAGTGATTTCAAAGATATAACATGCATGTCATGGGAATACCAGAAGTTAGAAAAAAGAATAGAAGAATTAGTTGAAACAATAAAGGCTGGTAATTTTTCAAGATTAATGTCAAGACACCAAACCACAAATCCAGGAAGCTTATGGAACACAGGAAAAGTAAACAGAAAAAACCTTAGGCATATGATAGTCACACTGAAGAAATTCAAAGACAAATAAAAAAAACCTTAAAGGAGCCAGAGGTGGAGGAAAATTTACTTATAGAGTAGCAAGCATAAAAATGATATCAGACTTCTCTTCAGAAACTATCCAAGCAAAAAAATTGTAATAAAATATTTAAAGTGTTAAAAGAATCACTAGCCTAGATTAAGAGTTTTTCAAATATTGTGGGTATTTGTCTTCAGTTGATCTGACTACAAAAAGCATTGAAAGGTCTTCAGTCAAATCATGAACCAGAACTCATGGGAAGCTTTGTGTAATGCAGGTTGGTTTTGATCTTCCTGCATGTCACTCCATTTGTCAGAATTTATAGGTATAGCTTGCTCTTTGGTAATCAAAGTATTTGTTTATTGTCTATCCTCTCTGTCTCTGTCTCTCTCTCTCTATCACAGACACACACACACATGCATATGCACACGCACACATTTTCTTTCTTTATTCTTCAATTGGATGTTGGTTTCTTGAGGGCAGGAATAGGATTTCAATTTAATTGTCTCAAGTACCTCTTAAGATGCCCTGCAAACAATGCATGTTATCAGTGTCTGCCTGACAAGAGGCAGGTGGAGTTCATCCATCTCTCTCTCCTTATCTTTTTCCTGATTGCGTAACTAGATACAATAAGACTTTTACATATTTGTGATCATAACAAAGGCGGCAAGAATGTAAGCAACTTTTATTTCAACAGTGATTTGCAGTTGACTCTTTCCCTGAAAAGTTCTTTTCCAACCTCTTTGCATGCATGGCAGGTCTTACTCATCTCCCAGGCCCCTCTCAGATGTTACTTCCTTTGTTAATGTTTTCTGATTTTTCTTTGTCTCCTTTATCTCAGTGATCTCCAAGCTTTCCAATCCTAATGGGCCTCACAGTGACCCAGGAAGATTTTGTTCTTAGAATAAAAATGTCTATCCAGCCACAGACATACAAAAATAGGTATGTTGAGACCACGAATCTGTTTTACATGCAACCAAGACTAGTTCTGTGTACCATTCTTTGGAAACATTGCATCTGACCTCCTTAGTGTTTCCTGCGGCGCTCACAGAGGGAGTAACCTGGCCCCATTCTCACTCCCTCGTCACTTCTGTGTTGCTAACTGTAACACAGTCTGTCAGTTTCTTCAAGAGCTTTTGCAGGACTTGAGTTCCTAGAAGCCAACTAAAATATCTCATTCATCTCTGTATCTATATTTCTGAGTACAATGTAACTTTTTGTCTTGGTCTTTTAAAAAAATCTTACAAAAACCTCAAACATCTATTCGAACTATTTAAACCAACAGCTATGCTGCGGTATAGTTAAGCACCATGGAACTCAAGAGGCATGAAGAACGTTGGCTTCTGAAAGCAGAAGAACCAGGCAGCCACTCTGTCACCTGTCTCCTTCTGTGTGGCCACACAGTCTCTTAGCCCTACTTACCCTGAATGCATTCTTTCTTTGTCTCTTTCCCTACCAGTTTTCCATTTCCACAAGGAGTAAGATGTTATTCTACATATTCTGAGTTCATGGTTTCTCATCCCACTTCAAGCTAGCTTCCGCCGATTGTCTAACATCTCTTTTTTCCCATTTCCAAACTCGGAGGAAATAAAATCTGACTGTCCCAGCTTGGGTTGAGTGTCTACCCCTAGTGCACTCAAGCCATGGTTGGTGGGTGGGGATCGTGTATCAGGATGCTTTCAGCTTCAAGTAATAAAACATAACACTGAAGTGATGTAAATATGGTGATATTTAGAATCTCAATAAGGATGCTAGAAGGATACAGTTTCAGGGTTGGTCTCCATGACCTAAAGTGCTGAGACCTTGTCTTTTGTGGTTACAACAGGGCTGCAGCAGCTCCAGCCATCACATTCTCACAGAACCAAGTTCTAAGGCCCATCATGATTGGTTTCTGGGTTTCTCTTTTGAAAATATTTTCTAGAAGTTCCCTCCCAGTAGATTGCCTTGTGGTTTCCTTGGACAGGATTCTGTTTATGTATTTAAGCCTTAGCTGGAAAAGTGGGCCGGAAAAGTGGGCTGGAAAAGTGGGTTTCTGGCATTTTCGGCCCTTGTAGTGGGAGGAGGTGGTCTCCGTCAGCAAGGTGGGTAGCTGCTATGGGATTTACAAATTGAATAGACACAGGCCCCTTGATATAACTGTTGTTTACTGATGTGGATGGAAGGGTGGTGGAGGTGGAGGGGGTCAGATTTATCAGAGAACAGTAGGGGTATCCTGAGCAGATCTCCAAGTAGGTGCTTCCTACAGAATTTAGCACATGTGGGTTGAAGGAACAAACCCAGAAATGCGTGGCTAACTTGCTCACTGTGGTAGCCCAACCGTGATAAAAAAGGAAACTCTGGGGGCAGCTCACTTTATACGTCGTCCATGATTTCTGCATCACTACACGTCTACAGTTACAAAAGCCGAAGAGAAATGGGAGAAGAAACAGGAAGATGCGATGACGTTTTAAACAGCCCCACACTGACAGCGGGAAAGAAAGCGGCCGCGGTAGAAGGAGACGGGAGAGAGACAACAGCGACGCACAGAGACAACCACGTCGTAGTGAGGGGCAAACCTCAGGGGCGATGATGCCCGGGGAGGAGCTCCCGGGGCCGAGTGGGTCGGAGCGGTAAAGCTGCTTAAATCAGGCCTTGGGGAGCCGAGGGGCTCGCGAGGAGACAGGAGGGAAAGGTGCGGGGAGGAGATAGCGGAGATTAATGAGGCCGCGCGGCCGGACGCCGCAGCCCCGGGAAGGCTCGCCTCTCTTTCGGGGTCAGTTATTTATTTATTTTGTAACGGAACCTAACAAATTCTAAAACCAGATAAATCCAATTACCTGTGTTTTGCCTTCAGGGAGTGCAAAAGATTAATGGTGGTATTTTGGAAGTAGCATAAAAAGAAATGGGTGGTAATAACAAGGAGCGTTCGGAAAAGGAGCTCACCTCCCGGAAAGGCCCGGAAGGCTGGCCGCGGCTCTCTGGCGGGGGGCGCTGGCGGCCTGGCGCCCTCGGGACCCTATTTGCGCAGTTCCCTTTGGAGGGACTGGGAGTGGCCCTGGGGGGGACCCTCCTCCTTCCCCATCTCAGTTCTGGGGTCCAGAGAGCTGAGCAGGAGTACGTCAGCTTTCTTGAGCGACGCTCTTTTTCGGGCCTTTTCTTCATCTACCAGCAACAACTTTGGTTTCTTATATTTCAGAACTGACAAAGCGTTTTCCCAGGAGCTATCCCCGTTAATCTTCGCAGCACTCCTCCGGGCGAGGTTTGACAGTGATGCTTTTCTTCAGTTTACAGATACGGAGCCCGAGTGAGCCTAGAACCTACTTCCCCCAATACTGTCTTTGGTCTTAGTTTCTTCCCTGTGCTGCCTGTGCTCCACCAGCATCCCCGGTGTTTGGAAACATTAACTGAGAGACAATGAGGAATCTGGGTCAGCTTGCTACAAACCGCCCTGCAGCCGGGTTGCCACTGATGTATTGGTGTAGTGAACCTGGGTAAGGTTGGGAGGGGCAGTTGGACTGCTCTAGTCTTATTGTGTCTCGATAAGATTCATTGTATAAGGCTCTGGATGTCTTCTCAGAACAGCTTTTGGTTGACGAAATGTTTATTTCAAAGTGCCTTGCTTGATATTCATGCATTCAGCTTTTGCAAAAATGTAATTATTTTTATTGAGATATAATTCACATACCATAAAATTCACCCTTTAAAAATGTACAATTCAGTAGTTTTCAGTATATTCAGAAGGTTGTGCAACTATTGCCGCTGTCTAATTCCAGAACATTTTTCCCCCAATAGAAACCTTGTGTCCATTAGCAGTCACTTTCTGTTTTCGCTTTGCCCCAGGCAGCTACCAGTCTCTGTCTCAATGAAGTGTTTAGAATGTGTCCATTCTAAACACTTCATATGCATGGGTCTGTTTTTTAAATCTGCACCCAATATGTTCATTGATTTTAGAGATAAAGACAGACAGATGTGCGGGAGAAACATCGATCAGCTCGTACATACCCAGACTGGGAATCAAACCTGCACCCTAAGTATGTGTCCTGACTGGGGATCGAACCTGTAACCTGGTGTATGGGACGATGCTCCAACCAATTGAGCCACCTGGCCAGGGCTGTATGCATGGAGTTATACAATACATTTGCTCTGCTTTAACTTCTCCTTTGTTTATATATTCTTCACTCTCACTCACTCCCTCCCTCCCTCTCTCATCCGTTTCACAAACACTTTTTGAGTTCCTATTATGGTTCCAGCATTTTTTAGTCACTGTGGGTGAAGATGAACAAGCATGGGCTCTGCCTTTCAAAAGTCCCTAATGTTAGGGTACGGGGAAAATAGAAGCAATTCAGGAAGTTAAGGTGAGTCTCTATGTCCTCTTGTTACAGAAACAGGGGAGTCCAAAAACAAACCCCAGAGTTTGCGGCTGGGAGATAGGCAGCAGGAAGCAGCTTTCAGGATGCCCTTGCATGCCTGGAGCTAGTGGCTGGATACATTGTTGCAAAGATCCGATTTACTTCCAAGACTCAGGAAGATGGGAGGGATCTTGGACTGTGGGCTGGTACGGAAGAAGCAGACAAGAGCCTACGTAGGGTTCTGTGAATGGTCAGAACTGTTTGCAACACCCACTGCGTGAGAGGACGCAGGGGGAGAGAGGAGGCAGGGAGGAAGAGAGAAGCAGCTGTGGATATTTTGGGCTGGCTCTGGCTCTAGGAGGCTCTCTCTCTCAGGCTCTCTCTGGCCCTCACGCCCTCACTCTCTGGCTCTTGTGGGCTCCCTCCATGTGCCTTGGAGAAGGGATCTCCAGGCTGCTTTAAGAAGAGGCTGTTGCCAGGCTGCTTTGAGAAGGAGAGGAGATCCATGCGGTTTGCAGGAAGAAGGCAGTTTACAAGGAGGCTGAGAATCCAGGCGGTCCTGCATTGAGAGCTGGAGGGCACCACAGCACAGAAAGGACCTCCCCAATCAGAACTGAATGATTGGCAGCTACTGGTAAAGCTGAACTGTGCCTAGGAAGTAGGGAAACAGTGTTTCTGACTTTCCTAAGACTGGCCAGGTCTGGGAGGGGGAGGCAGGACTTTGTGTAAATAAACAATTCTTTTTCTTTTCACCAAACTCTGGTATTCAGAGTTATGATTCTGGCGGCGGGCAATCGGGCCCCTAACTAAACAGCCCGTGGGTTCTGTTTCAATCGGAGCAGCCCAGGGGTTCTGTTACACTCTGACGAGGTGCACGTGTATTGTCGAGCTTTCCTTGATCCTGTCCCTTCTGCCTGAGCAGTGTCTTCATGCCGAGGACCAGCCCTTACACTGGAGAGGCTTAGGTTGCTGCAGCCTATTGCCCTGGGACTGGGCACTGCTTTTCAAAATTGTAGCCCAGCTCTGTCATTGCTCCCTGACTCTTGAGAAGCAGGTTCTATAGAGCACCCGATTCCCACCTCTTGGCTCGCATGTCCCCAAACTTTAGCCACCATTGGAATCATCCAGAGGGTTTGTTAGAACAGATTTCTGGGCCTTAAGCCAGAGTGTCTGATTTGGATGGCCTGGGGAGGGGAATTCCTTACAAGTTTCCTGGTGATACTAATGCTGCTTGTCCCAGGACCACACTTTGTTGGTCTCTGTCCTGATAACCTGCCTAGTAAATTAATCCTTCAAAAACTGAGGCCCTTCTTTTCTCTTGCTAGTCTCTATCAAGGACCTAAGCCTTTCAGTTAAGTCCAGGTTCAAGAGTTAAGGTTGAGATAGCTACCTACCTGCACTGTCCCCAACATTGCCTATTTCTGGCTTTGATAGTCTTTTCTCTGATGCCAACTACATTGACTCTGATGTAGTGAAAATCGCCAGTTATTATGTATATTGATTTCTGTTTATCGTGCATCTTACCAAAATCTAGAGTGAGCCCTTAGGACTAACCCAGCTTGATTTTTTGCTCCTGCAGTAAGTTGAGTCGTCATATGCAACAATGTCCAAAGACAAGACACCAGTCAAGTCAAGATGTCATTGTCATATTTCCTCTGCCCAGCTTTCCTATTTCATAAGATTGACAAAACTGATGTTTTTAAAAAGCCTTTGACACTTAGTTGGCATGTCTAACATGAGAAGGAGGATGTGCAATAAATACTTCTTTAGTCTTATAGTCTAAATATTTTCCTATTAGTCTAGTTGTAAGATTGGAGATGATTTTAGTCATAATAAAGAATGTCTAGGTTCTTAAGAATTTAAAGAAGACCAAAACTATAGCTAAACATGTCAGAAAACAGGACTTGCCTCTTGGAGATGATGTAAAGTAGAACTAGCTGACTTAAACAAAATAAATCTAAACCCTGTGACTTTGATATACTCATTTTTATATTTATAATTTTTTCAGACATCAAAATATATACACTGTATGACTCCAATGTTATGAAACTCAGGAACAGGCAAAACAAATAAATGGTGGTAAAATTAATAGTTACTTCAGTGGTGATGGGAAGACTTTTAAGGGTTAATGCCTAAATATTGGCATGAGGAAGACCTGTAGCATAGTGACATTGCCCTGTATTTTGATCTGGGCGTTATTACACAAGTGTATATGTTCAAAGATCATTGAGCTATACTGTTCTCTTAAGGTCAGTGTCCTTTATGCACTTTTTGAATGTGTACCTCATACATAATACTAAAAAGTGATGCAAAACAGTTTAAAAAGTGAATATTAAAATAGCATTATAAGAAAGGTAAAAAACACTATTTACTTAATTAAATCAGCAAATAAAGATTATATTGTAAACTTTTACCTTATTGCCAGATTATTTTTAAGGCCAACAACATAAAACTAACCCTCATAACATGGGAAAACATTGAAATAGCAAGAACAAAAATGTTCTCTCCACACAGGACAGCTGTGGAAGCAGAGATGCTTGGCACAGAGACCAGGGTCCACTGCCCTGACCGGTGTGGCTTGATTGGTTGGGCATTGTCCGGCAAAGCAAAAGGTCATCCTGCTTTGATTCTCTGTCAGGGCACACACCTGGGTTGCAGGTTTGGTCCCCGGTCAAGCAAGTACAGGAGGCAACCGATCAATATTTCTCTCCTTTTCTTTCTCCCTCCCTTCTCCTCCCTTCAAAAATAAATTAAAAAAAGGAAATCATGGTGTACCACAGTTTAAAGGTTTGCATTACATATAAAGAACCTGTGGATCTAAAGTTTCATTTAGTCCACTCCAGAGGAAAGGTGCAGGAGTTTGGAGAAATTCAAGCAGGCCTCTGAATGACATTAACCACTGCCACCGCCACCACCAAACCTTGCCCAGAGTGGGGGAGATGGCTGAGTGCAGCCATTGTCCCACAACTCGGAGAAGGTATGAGACTCGTTGCCGGGCAAATGGGTAGGCACTTCATTCAGACTCCGGGGATGATGGCTGACCCCATCCCAGATACTACGGGAAGCGAACCATCTACAGTTTCTAGGCGTAGAATTTCTTTAGGGGAAACCAGGCACCTCAGAACACTGCTTTGTGGGTCTCTTCTTCCCCAAATTCCCAGCAAGCAGCACCTCGCTCTGCACCCCCTCACTTGTTAGGCTCTCTCTCAGACCCGTCTCAGCTTCAGGGCACAGGAAGACCCTCCTTTCCGGCTTGAGCAGGAAAGAGTGAGCCAGGCTCAACAGGGAAACATGCCAACTACCCTGCACTTAACTGAGCGCATATATGCTTGATGCCCAGCCTTAAACTTTAATCGATAGATATTAACAGAGAGAACAATAACTGTCTTATTAAGTCAGCAGTGATAAAAATAGGCCATAGCTGCTATTGAATGCTAATTGTCAGCTGATGACTCCACACAGTTTGTGAGGGTGAGCAGGCACGTTCAAGGTATAACATAGCATTTCCAGTACATGCTGTGATGTTTAATCCTCTTTATGGTGTCTTAATAATCAATTGGACTTTAGCATGCGATATTTGTCTAATTAACTTCATGTCGATGCTCAGGAGCCAGCCTTGTTGGTCACGGATGATGGATTAGTTACAGTAGCTTGGAGCTGATTACAGGGATGGGGGGTGGTATATTCTCTATACACTGGGGACTAATATCCAGAGTCCAGGGTCAGCAAAACCAGCTCCGGGCCTGATGTGCAGCTCACATCAGTAGTTACAATAAAATATGAATGAGAAGAATAATGCAGCCTTAGATACAGTTTGATTCCCCGCTTACGGGAAGGATCTAGTCTCCCGTTCGCCTTACTAACCATCTCACCCTGCCCCCCAGGATGACCTCTTGAAACTCCTACTGCAGAGGCAGGTGGAAGGGAGCCTCACTCTTCCCTTTCTACTTGTTCTGCTCAAGTGCCCCCTGCCCAGCCTTGGACCGCTGCCCATGGCCTTCTCATTATTCCTCCCACAGCAGTTGCCCCTCCTCCTCCAATTCATACCTGACATCCTAGGTATGCTCCTCACTTTGGACACATTTTCATATCCTCATGGTGCTTCTTTTTCCTGCCTTTTTCGGTGATTTATTGTTTTGGGTATTTAGATCATGTGTTCAAGTTTAGAGACCATGAATTTTACTTCCTTTCTCTGTCTTGACAACTCTGTATTGGAATTCATGAATGGTGACTGTGGGTATCCAGAATGCCAGTGCAGGGGCAGCGGAAGTGTAGTCATGTGACATGGCTCTCATCTTCCACGCTGGCAGGGCTGGGCTATGCCAGGGGACCTAAGTGATGGAGAACAGGGTTCTGGAGGTGGTTGTGGGCTCGAACCCCTGTTAAGAGGCTGTCTCTCTTGGTAGTGATGACACTGTAAAGTTGATTTTAATGATCTATTTATAGTGTTCTTTTACAAAAAGGAGTATAAGGAGTCTTATGGAAATACAAAAATGTTGTATGCTATCATAAATTAAAAGTTGGTAAGACTATACCCCATACTGCAATAAAAAACAAATTGATCAGAGAGCTGAGCATTAATAGAAAGGTAAAAATTCTCATAACATCAGGAAGATAAAGAATTTTGCACATATACATATATATAATCTTGGGAGTAAGGAAGCTTTTTGTAATGAAACAGGAAACCCAAAAGCAATGAAGGGAAAATTGATGTATTGATAGACTGGCCTTATTAAATACAAAAAAAAAAAAAAAAATCTAAGAAGAAAAAGATAACATAAGCAGTTACAAGGCAAGTGGTAGCCTGGGGAAGAAAGATTAGCAATATTTACAACATTAATATCTGGATTATACAAAGAACAACTACAAATCACCAACAAAAATGATAACATAATGAAAAATAGACATTGGTTAGTGATGTGAATCAGCAACTCCTTCAGATAAAACACTGCATCTATGTGTGAGAAGATTCTGACCGTCATGAGTCATTAGGGAAATAAAAATTAAAACAGAAAATGCAAAGTATCTTGCAAAAACTAATTGAAAAACATCAGTTTATGTCAGTGAGGTCTCGGGGAAAAGGTACTTCTTTAACATTTTTGGTGAGAATATAGATTTGTGAATCTCCTGAACAAAGCCGTTTGTGATACCTATTAATATAAAGACTAGAGGGGGCTTTTAGAATAGTCTTCCAGAGGTACTCCTGGTATCAACCCCATGCAGAACGGTGTCTGGGAAGAAATGTAGACACAACCTCAAGGGCTAAGGAGCCTGATACCATGCCAGCCTTTCTGTGGTGTGCGTTGTGGGCAAAGGATGAGGTATTGCAGCACATGTGGACATCGGGAAGGTTCAAGTCTTACTGGGAGTGAAAAGCAGATTGTATAACAATGTACATCACGTGTTTATAAAGCAGATACATGTGCATACATTCACATATGTAATGTCTGCAAACAGGTAGGTGGTTAGCGAAAGGCGGGCCCACACGTTCTGTGTAGTCTTTTTTTAATATGGATCTCTTAGGTGTATTGAATTGATGCCATTTAAAACTTTTTTAGAAATAAAGGAAAATGGGTAGTAACATAAAGAGAAATTAAGAGCAAAGCTGATACAAGGCTCACATCGCTGTCAAAGCCCAGAGGGCGATGTGACCAGTTATATCATTCACAGTGTCTGTCCCATGAAGACAGATCAGGAGCTAGGGAGAAAGCATCACTGTTTCTCAAGCTAAAATTGGAGCAGATTTTCTCCAGGCCTCACGCAGACCGTGTGCCACGTACTAATGTATCGTCTCCATTGCTGCTGCGCTTAGCCTGTGCTTTAGGGGCTTGCTGTCCTGCTTCCAAGGGGATCCCAGCCCCTGTGCCCACTTTGCCCACAACTCAGGGGCTGCCCTGGCTGTGCACAGGAATCATCGGCCAAGCCACACACCATTGGGCGTCCTGGTCTTGAAGGGGTCTGAGTGAGGCGAAACCTGGCGGGCAGCTTCCGAGACTGAGACCGAGCGGCTGGGGAGCCTGCCTTCTGGAACAGCAGCCCCCGCACCTGCTCTGTGAGGCCTTTGGTTTCTCAGCTTGCTCTCAAATTCAAAGGAAAAAGGAATAAAGACATTAAATCCACAGTAGTAACTAAGTTCAATTTCAGTTCATTCTTCCACACGCAGAAGGAAGAAATTGCATAGCATTAGGTAAATTTAAACAATTACATGAACGTTATACTGGAACAGGAAACTTATGGTCACAATGGATTAACCATATTACATAGTAAGATAAACAACCGTATTATTTATTGTTTTTTTTTTCCAGAAGAGTTGTAAAAATAATGAGAATGTGCAATCAGACGTGCAAACCTTGACTGCTAACGAGTTCAGAATTGATAAAAAAAATGCTTTTTTACAAGTGGGAGGGCAGTAGCGCTGCGGAGGTATTGAAGAGCCTCGGTGTAGACCTGGAGCGGGGGCCAGGGGCCAGTGCGGTGCTCAGGGTTGCCCCTCACGCCGCTTTGCGGCAGAGACCATTGGGAACTTGCTTTGTGAGAGCAGGGAGGTGGATTATATGGCCTCTGGCTCTTTGAGACAATCAAGTTGTCCTTCACACTCCAAGTGGATGTAATTAACTGTACTGATAGGATGTTATGCCAATAGTAAAGCAGAAAACACTGGAAAATGAGTCAGAAGGATACCTGGTGAAATGAAGAAGAGCGGAAATTGGGGGGTGCGGGGGAGGGAGCAGTTAGCCTAGTGTGCCAGGGACTCACCCTCTCCTGAGTGGCTCAGAGAAGGACTTGGGTCCCCTGGCTTTCTGAAGCAGTGATGCATTTTTATTGTGTCCAAGAAAGAAAAAGGGTGGCAGTGCACAGCTGTTGGTCTTCTGGGCTGTGAGGGAGCCGTGGTCAGAGAAGGGACTTCCTGGAAGCTGGGATTTGGGGATCCCATCCAGGGGATACCTCAGATTAGTTTGAGAAAACAACAGAATGTGCTGTTAGCATATTTTCCAGGGAGTAGCTGGGCCTGCACACAAGCACTTGCAAAGATGCCCTGAAAGAAGCCAAAAAAGAGCCAGCTCAGGCTGGTTATGGCGCCCATTATGAACTTAAGGTGACCAAGAGTCATGATAATAGTAAAAACTCCCTCTCGGGGAGGAATTTGGACATGCAATGCATGAAGAAGCATGGCCTGCTACCATGCGTGTGCCAGCCTGCCACCACCTGTTGCATATTGTGACAAAACACTCCATCATGGGTATGTATCGATTTTGTAGAAACAGAGGCTCCCCAAATTGGGGGGCCACAACTTCAGAAATTATTCCTCATGGTCTCCTCTTTGCTGCAAATAAATCCTGCTTTGTGAGATAACTATTCCTGGTGTGTCAGCTGTGATTTGCTCCCCAAGAATCTAACCCAAGTTCGGTCCACTAACTAACGCCAGGGCCAGCGGCAATGTACTGTGCAGCCTGCGGCAGCCCACTGCAGCATGCTGAGCCCGAAAGCCTGCCTCGTAAAACGAGGTGGGGAAATCTCATAACCTCACCCCATTTTTGGCTCTCTTGGCCTCTGGTTCTTTACAGCGGCAATTCACAGGGGAAGACAGATAATGGAAATGTGAAGTGAGTCAAATTACTTTCAATGACATAACTTAGCCATTTTGTTTCCTGATGAACCATAATCAGAAGTGATATTTATAAGCAAAGTGTACCAATGTTTATGAAGGGATCATAATTTTAAGTAATTAAATACTAGTTAATTGATTTCCTGAATAATAAATTTATTTTCCAGTAATTGTCCTCCATTAATGGATGCGTTCTTTTAAATGATTTTGCTATAATAAGTCATTAAGATTTCCTGAATAATTTCTCTCTAAATCATTGATTTTAAGTTACTTTTGCTAACACAAGTGCATAAAATCTCATAATGTTGCCATGTCTCAATTTCAATCAATGTAGCTGTGACAACTTGCGACTTGTTTATGTTTTACTTTTAAGTAGTAAAAGAAGAAATTAAAAAAAAGACTATGGTAATAAGTAAAATATTTTCCAAATTACCTATCTGGCATTTTACAGATGATGTCTTTAGTCAACTCTAACTGCATCAATACCTCTTCTAAAGGATTATTCTAAGGATCAGTTAAGATTATAAATACAGAAACATCAGACAGTCTCTGACATATGTTTGGTATGCAGTGAAAAGTTGTTTGCCGATTTGTTCGTTTTCAGAAGGCCCTAGGCAGGGGTCACACGGGTTTCATCCTATGGGGAGTCACTGAGAGGTTATTAGTGAAGCCATGATGCTATTCCCAGGTCATCCTGGCAACGGCAGGTGGGAGATGGAGTGGTGTGGGCTGAGTTGAGAGTTGAGAACAAAAGCAGACATCCCTAGTTAAGATGCTATTCCACGTAGTTGATATAAGAGATACAAGCCTACCTTTGATAAGCTTGTTAGCGTGCATAAGTAAAAGAGGACTGTTTCGAAAGCTTTCCTAGGGGTGATGCATCAGGCCTTGGTTACCAGATTAGCTTTACAGCTAGAGAGAAGCCAGCTCCCCTGTGGCCAGAAACTGGTCTTGATACTGGTTCTGATACTTAACTCTGCAGGTATTCATAATATAATTCAATATGACCTCTTCTCCTCTCGACTTTTCTTCTCTCCGTCTCCCTCACCATCTCCAGATATTTCTTTCTATATTTCAGCTTTTGGAATGATATACATAATCAAAATTATTAAAATAGTAAACAGAGATGAAGAGAGGTAGAGGAGGCAAAAGGGAAAGAGGAAGGAAAGGAGATTATGGAGACAATTTAGCATTCTGGATAAGATTATGATGAAAAAATATCGGCTTCACTGGATTTTGAATGATCCAAACTCAATATTTAAAGAGCGATGAAACCTGGTTTGTTTTTTTTTTCTTCTTTTTCTTGACAGTACCTGAAAATACTAATTTTGCCAACTCATTATCTTTGAAATGACATTTTAAAATAATTTTAAAAAACTTTATAAGTATGTTAGTTACTGGTTCCCAATGATTTATTTAACTTGTTTGTGTGCTTTTTAAAAATGTACCTTTTAATAATAAGGACACTGATGATGATATTGAAGATGAAATGAAATTAATTACTAATTGTGCTTCATTGGTCCCATAACTGAGAGGCGGCCAGAGTTGCTCACATCCTGGTGACTTATGAGCATTGGTCCAAATATAACTATTTCATTACTATTCAAAACTATCTTGCTCTTCTACTGAGTTCATAGCTTACTATATTATATAAACATTTTCCTTATGATATTTTACCATTGTAAGTTCTAGCTTTATGAAATATAAGGTCAGAATTTTAAAGTTATAGATGAGATCCCTGCAGTCTCACCATTTATTTGTTATTCCTTCTTTTTATTAGTTTTGGGGGACTTTAGTTCTTCCATATGTGAAATAGATCCTGTGTTGTCTCATGACTTTGTACGGGATGGTGGAGATTTCAAATGTTCTAATGCTCATCAGAGCCTAAAGCACAGTATCTAACTGGTGTGTTTCAGTTTACTCCCATTTTTTAAGCTGATTAAGCTCTACCTCCCCCATTTACTCTGTCCTGCAGAGGACAAAGGAAGGTTCACCAGATAACTTTAGCTCTGTACCTTTTGAATGTAAGGTCCTGTGCGGTGAAAAGGGAAGACTCTTTACCTTCTTAACAAATATGGACATAATAAATATGCTTTACATTTAAATAAACAGAGAAGACTGCTAATATTATCATTTTTAGATACTAAGTAAAGACAGGGAAGGACATTCAGCGAAGAGTTTTTCAGCCATATTTCTGCCCCTTGAATGTGCTGTGGAGTCAAGACAGAAGGGAAAGGTCCCACTGCCACGCATATTGCTCCAAGGCTCTTGGTACAGTGACCTGGTGTCTTTGCTGTTAGGTGATGCATGATGCTGCCTGGGTTGGACTTTCTTTGCCTATCATGATGGTCTATCTTAGGAGAGTTATCAAAACTTCGAGGACAACTTTCTTTGCGATGTCTTGAAGAATGTGTGAAAAGTCAGGGTATTTTGCCAACTGTCCTTTTATTAAAAGGTCATGAACTTTAACTTCCTTCTTTCGAGCCTCTTCATGCACCATGGACTGGTTATTTATGGGCTCATTCTGGCTTCACAGAATCGGTGCCTCGTCTCCTGGTCATTTGGCAACCCAAGAGACTGGGGATACACATTTGTTGCTGAAATGACTGGCTTCCAGCTGTTGAGGAGTCAGAATCCCCTTGTAATTTTTCACCAAGGTCGATGCTGCTCATTATCATTGGTGGTGGGTGGGAATGAGGATAGAAGTGACGACATTGTTTACAGGCAGACTTTTGTAAGAAGTGGTAGAACAGTGTTAGGGAGAACTGTAGGATTTCTGATGTCCAAGATGTGAGTCCCTATGGAAGGATTAATATCCAGATATATAAGTATAATCTTAGATAGTTGCTTAACGTTATTGGTTTCAATCTCATCTTTAAAATAAGACAGTTGCAGTAGATGCTCGTCATCATTCTCTTCACCTTTACATCCCAGCATCCTTCTATTTTTCTCCAGTTTATCCTGTTCCAGTAATTAATTAACTAATTAATTAATTTAGTTCATTTGCTACCATTATCTAGCTACAGGCATGCAGCTGCAATAGTCCTGTATGAAGATATAGGGTGATAGAACATATAGTGGAAACAGCAAATATAAAGATTTTGGTTCTCTATTAAGCTCCATCATAGAGAACATACACTTCATGCTCTCTGGATATGCATATATTTATATTTAAAGCTATCATTACGATAATATCCAATTCCTCCACAGAAAGGCTTGTAAGAGGAAATCATATGAGTGGGAGAGAATCTTTCACTCACATGGTAAGACTTAGTCCCTTATGTGCTTGAGGAGTCGGGGATGGAAGAATTTTGATGAAAAAGAAGGAAGTGGTGCCACCCTCCACACGCCATGGATGTGTTCAGGGCTACCCGCGTTTTCTCCTCTCCCAAAGTGGAGATTTTGGAATTTCCGAGTTTGATTCTATAATATCCCTGCACTGCAGTCTGCCTCTGGCCGTGTGAAATTCCGATACTCTCGTCCGTGTAATTAACTTCACATCTGAAAAGTCACTGTTCTGCAGAGCTGCAGGTCCCCGCCATTGCTTCAGGCTGCTCGGGGGCCTGGCTTGCCCACGCGGTGGCATAATGACCAGGGCTCTCTGCCACGGCCCCTGCTGACCCCTTGGACCGCTGCCAGGCCCAGCGCCCGGCGGACGGCATCGGGAATGCGGCTGAGGCTTACCTTTGTCCTGCGGCTGCTTTAATTGCAGTGCAAAGAGCTTATTGAAGGCAGTGCTGGGAGGAGGAGGGCCTTCTCTGCCAGGATTTTGCAGGCAGGAGTGATTTCTATTTTCAGTACTGACTCTCTTGGTGGAAATCTCTTTCTCCCTTGCTCACTCCCTGTCTGCTGAATAAAAAATTCTCCACACAGTGATGGTTAAAAACATCAATTAACTCTAAAACAATTATTATTTTTTGAAATGCCATTTTATAAATGTAATAACACGACACAATAATCCAGGGTTATTTAACAGAGCATTTACCCTGAAAACAGTCATTACTCTTTAAATGCAGTAGACTCTAGAAGCCTCTTAACATTAAATGGCAAGTGAGGCAGAAGCAATATTGTCAGAAATGCCACGTCCGCTGCATATATTAATGAGCGAAGGCTGGCGAGGGCCCTGTCCACTGGCTGCCATTTTCTTGGCATTTGGGGGCCCTCAAAGATTTCCTGCTTCCAGTGACAGTGGTCAGCGCTGAAGTGACAGGCCGACAGTTGAAACAAATGCCCTGTGAAGCATTTCCCCTGCTGAGGTCACCCTTTCACGCTTCCTCAAGGGGTTGGAATCTGACTTCGTGGTCAGCAGGGAGGCACTTCCTGCACCATCTGTGGCCCCCCTACAGAGTCAGCAATGGAAGGGCTAGGAACATCGTCCTTTAACATCTCACTGGGCTGCAGGTGTGCTGCCATCTCACAGCAGCCTTGGGTGCCCGGGCTACAGAAGCTTTCCCAGTCTAACGCATTTCTTTCATAAGCAATGCCTCACGCTCTGGCCAGTGTGGCTCAGTGGGTTGGGCATCACATCATCCCGCAAAGCGACAGGTCACCGGTTTGATTCCAGGTCAGGGCACATACCTGGGCTGTGGGTTCAGTCCCTGGTCAGGACGCATACAAGAGGCAACTGATTGATGTTTCTCTCCTCTTTCTCCTTCCTTTCCCCTCTCTCTAAAAATAAACAAATCTTAAATAAATAAATAAATAAGTCTCCTAGGTTTTTAACTAAAAGAGAACTTCATTTCTAATTTTGGACCTAAAGAACACATAAAAAGTGTTCTGACCTACATGAAATTTCTGTGACACTGGACACGTGAGGTCCAGGGCTACATCTGGGGTCATTAACAGTCCGTTAGGCTGGCTCTTTGTTAAAAGCATGCACGTGCGAGGTCTGGAAAGCTGTGCCCCTCAGTGCAGACCTCCCTGCTCATGACTGTTCACACCGGCAGCAGAAGTTTGCTGGTACAAGTGCTCCTTCTTGCCTGCAGCTCTGCCACGTGTGGCTGTAGGTGTCCTGCCCTGGCATTCCTATCTCTGAGGGACCTTTACCCTTTTGAATAAGAGCGACGGAGCAGTACACCAGAGTGGTATTCTAACTGGAGTTGACTGGGCTTGGAAACCTGTGATTCATGTGGTGTAGATTCTTCCCACTGGCTCCCACTGTGGGCCTCAGGCATCAAGTCTTTCATATTCTGAGGCTGAGCATTTATCGCTGTGACCCCCAAATACAATGTCCAGGGAGTCCAAATAGATTCTGCTCTCAGGGACTCCTCTACCTCCATTTAGTAATACAAATATGCAAAGTTAGATGCAATTTTATTGTACATAGAAATTGATTAGTTAAGTCTTTAAAAAGTAGCATCTGCCTCTGTGTTTGTAGTAAAAGAGAAAACTGGCTGGTGAGAAACTTGACGGGCCCGTGGTCAAACAAGGCGCAGAACGCACGCTCTGTTTATTGGGGCCCCTTAGGCTCCGCCCCCTGAACAAACGCTTCCTTTATTGAGAAGTCCAGACACCTGATGGAAAATTTGGCAAGAAGGGGTGTGTAAGCATAGGCTTTTAGAACAAGAATGAAACTTAGAGTCTCTCTACGTCTTTAGATGTTAAAATAATGTAGTTAAACAGTTAATTAGTGGCAGGGGACACCCAAATATGCAGCTTCTGGCTTCAAGGGGTATGTGTGTGTATGTGTTTGCTTCTGTCACCGTATTTTTCTGGGGAGAGGGTTATTATTATTTTTTTAATTTTAAATTTTTAATAGCATCTCAGCCCTAATGTCCATCACCGGGTTACTAGGCAGGTCATACTTAATGGACGTCACCGTCCTCCGTCTGGTTGAACCTGCTGTTTCCTGTAAAGCAGTTACAAATGGTGAATGAGTCTAATGGAATAATATTTCTTTTCCCTGATACTGTGCTGCCACCAAACAAAGAATTAACATCACCCAAAAGACTTGACTCCATGGGCACAGAGACCCCCCAGAAAGCCAAGCACAGAGTCAGGCTTTTGTAGAAAACACTTAGGGGCTGTACTTAGGGAAACAAGGGCCCCTTAGGGCTGGCTGTTCACAGAGCCCTGAAGATAAAACAAAATAGCTTTATTTAAAGATTTATTTAAGATGTTTCGAAAATTGAGTAGGGCATACATTTTTAATACTGATTGATATTAGTGTAAAGCATTCTAATGAGAATCTTCCCCGCGGGCCTTTACTGCCTGAGCAGACGGAATATTCCTTTTTATTCCTACCATGAGTCATATTTTAGCTGTGGACTAATACACTGATGAAAGGCGCCCCTGTTGTGGTAGGGCAGAGGGAGAGAGAGTGTCGAAAGGCAGCAAGAAGAAGAAAGAAGAGCATCATGGTATATGAAAGTCACGTTTTTAGGCTGCATTTCAAGAAACCCTTCCAAAACGCAAAGGCTTCATGCTCACATTCTTAAATGTTTCTTGTAGTTTGGAAGACATGCATATTTGAATTGTTGATGGTTATGAATGCTAAGGCATGCATCATTAATCAGATTACAGTTCCCATTTATTGAGCATTGGCTATGGACCAGGCATACTCCCTGCTTTTACATACATTACTTCATTTAATTCTCAAAATAACCATGATATTCTCATTATGCAGATATAAAAACAAGTCTTAGAAACATTTGATAGCTTATCCAAGCTTATATTGCAAGAAAGAGCTGGAGCTATGATTTATAAATCCAGTCTGACCCAAGTGCCCATTATAAAAAAAACCCCAAAACTCCAGGTTATCTTTAAAAACCTTTAGGTTATTAAATAGGTTCTTAATGTCTTCCTAAAGCAAAGTCAATCCCCTGACTTTGCATTATGAAGGTCAATATGTTTTATTAATCCTCAAGCCTCCATCTTTGGAAATTATATACATAGCATGGTGGTTAAACTCGGGGCTCTGGAGTCAGAACTGCTTTCGTACCCCAGCTCTGCCTCTGATCTCTGAGACACTGGGCAAGCTCTGTGTTGTCTCTGAGCCTCAGGGATTATAGAGCTGACATTGCATTACTATCAGCTCTACAGCAGTGTTGTTAAAACTATGGGAGATGCTTCGTCTCGGACTTAACCCAGTTCCAAGCATCATAGCTTAGTACTTACACAGCTAAGAAGTAGCTGAAGTTCTAAAGAGAAAGGAAACCCCCTTTATAAAGTACATTTGCTGTGTTTCTGAAAGCACCGAAAACTCTGTTGGGTCTCCAAAAAGTTTGTCTTATTGTTGAATGTTTTGGCAAACGAAGTCTGGAGTTTTAGGTCCAGTGAAAAATCCTCATGCAAACAAATTCGCCACCTCTGAAGGAGCTTCATTATACAGGTCTCCCCCACACACGCTAATTAGCACCGCTCAGACTGCTCAGGGAAGCAGCCTGCTAACGAGGTCAGGATGCAGGGAGTCGACCAGCTGTGTGCCCACAGCAGCCTCCAGGGTGTGTGTCTCCCGCTCCTAAGTGCATGGCCTTCTTCAGGCTTTTGTCCTTTTTCTTGCTTTCAAATTTATAGAAACATTACCCTGGCTTCCAAACAAAACACCTAGTTTTAATAGCTTAGTCAGTAGGTGGTTCACCAACAATTTCAAAAACGAGAAGCAATAGTAAGTTGCCAGAGGAGTAGCAGTTGTTGTTTGGAAATAATTCTCCAAATTGCATTTATTTCACAGCGGTCTGAGGTCACAAATTGAATAGCAGTGAGAACGCTATTCAATTAGACACCTCAATCAAAAGAGATCTGTCAAGATGACATTCCATCTGAAGAATCAATTGGAAAGGAGAAATAATCTGGCTGCTGCTGGTTTTATTTAGGTTTTTTTAATTATTATTTTGCAATTTGTTGGGGTAAAGAAGCTGGCCGTGATGAGTGCTTGGCAGTTCAAGGCATTTGTCACTCGATCAGATAGAAATGCATCCTCCTCTGTACGGTGCTTGTGCTGTATTAATGGACAAATGGGTGCAAAGTGTTTTCTAAATAGGTACATAGATAACTGCCAAGTGAGGCATCCAAGATTTTTTTCCAGCTGTGTGTCAGTCCACCTCTTCTCCTCCCTCCTTCCTCCCTGCCCTGGAAGGGGGGCCCAGTCTGTGTTTGCCAGCCCAAGGCCAACATGCTAAGACTCACCAGGCCAGGCTGGCCCCTGACCCAGTCACCTAAGAGTATATAACTGACCTTAAAATTTATACAATAATGTGTCTCCTGAAGCTGCATAGCCGATTTCTGATTTCAGATAGAGCATACCATCTATCAAAGACAAATCTGTGAGCCGCAAGGTAACACCATTTCCCTCACCCACTGCCGGTGGCAACTAACTACTCCCACACTGCGCCACGGCAGGAGGAAGAGAGGGGGCGGGAGTAAGTGGAGAGGGGAAGGGAGAGTGTTGCCGAAGATGTTTCTGGCTTTACAGTGGTAGTGTTTCATTCTTTTAATCTTGGCTGTGAGCCCTGTGATGGTCAGGTTTATCCCTGATCATCCCTCTTATTTTTGTCAGCAGTGAAAAAGTATAATTCATTTTTGAGGAATATCCCTGGTGTTGAGCACTGTGTCGGGGGCCAAAAATCCTCAGAGCTGGAAGATGCACTGAAGCTCATCCATTTGCACTGCCTTGTACTCTGCTCATCTGGGTGGAGAGAACTGTGGTTCCCAGAGGCTGGGATTTGCTGAGGGCACTCTGATATTGGTGGCAGGTTACACCTTAGGACCTGTGGTCCGTTTCTTAGCCTCTTCCTCTGTCCACCACCGACACTGACACTTATTTATTTATTTACTTACTTATTATTTTTTAATCCTCACCTGAGGATTAGAGTGAGAGGAACAGAATTAGAGGAGAGAGAGAGGGAGGGAGGGAGAAAGAAAGAAACATAGATGTGAGAAAAGAGCATCGAAGTTGCCTCCCGTTCATGACCCAACAGGGGATGGAACCCGAAGCCTAGGTATGTGCCCTGACCAGGAATCAAATCCACAACATTTTGGTGTTCAGGACAATGTTACAACCAACTGAGCCACCCAATCAGGGCTGACACTGACTTTCAGAAACCACATACCATTTAACTACAATGTCAAGTTTCACAGGATATTCTATAAATAGGAACAGGGGAATGATAGCTACTCAGTGTAGTCATAACATGATCTAGTTTGTAGCCTAAATATTATCTACAGATCTATTCTCTAGTCACATGTGGGCAGCCTTTGACTGCACTAGTCTTTATTTGTAGCCCAATAGAATGTCTATTATCTCTTTCTAAATTCCGCCCGTCTTCTGCTTGCCATAAGTGAGAGCTCTTGCCTGGTCCTCTGGTCTCTGGTTTTTTGTTTTGTTTTGTTTTTTTTTTCCCCTGGGTAAACTGCAACATAGGCAGCTGAGCAGCTGCATCTCAGAAATAGCCTGGATGCCCACCCACCACGTGCCAGACCTCTACTAAGCACAACTCACTGAGCCCCCTGCTCACACCAGCTCTCATGAAGAAGTCCTTTATTTTTACTCTCTCCAACCTAGTTGAGCTATTTACCCATTCCTAAGCCTGATTCTTGCCAGGATAACAACTTCTTGTATGACTTCAGAGCAAGTCCCCTCAGCTCAGTCAGTCTCAGATTGCAGACGAAGAATGTTCCATTCTCAGGTCTCTACGGAAAGGGCAGAGAAGCTCCACGCGCCATAATTCACAGATGCTTGGGTCTGCAGCTTTGCGTCCTCTGAGCTCGCCTCCCAGTTGATGGCTTTCCTTCATTTAAAAGTATTTTCATTTGCATCAACCATACATATATTTGCCCCAGACTGGAGTAAGGAAGGATTACATAATGCCCATGATACATACACAGTGGGGAGAGGTTAGTTTGTCTGTCGGTGATTCTTTTCCTAAAAGGGTTCCATGAAGGATTCCTTTAGACACCAAGAGTCGCTTGAGAATTCAAAGTGTGATTCAGCCTACAGATATTTTTCCAGAATATATCTGTCGTGTATATCAAGATGCAGTTGAATAATCTCCTTGCCGTGCTAAAAATGATTGTTCTTTTTCTTTTATGTCTCTTTACCTTTTCTCTTTGCTCCTGTTGACTCTTCTTCTGTCACAGAGAACAAGAAAGGGGAGGTAAAAACTTAGGATGCCCAGTGCCCATCACTGACAAAGCTTTTCCTGGGGAAATGCACTGCACACTCAGGTGCGCACAGACTTGCGGGATCTGCAGCCCTAGTGTGTTGCCCTTATTTTAAGCCATGGCTAGTTCTACTTCACCATCTGGATCATGTCATTTTTGTGTGTAATTTGCAGAGAAATAAAGGAAGCTGACCTATTTGAACATGTTCCATTATTTAGTCTTTAAAACAGTTCTATAAAATTTTCCCAGTGTATGCTTTAGGAAACTGAGGCTCAGAGAAGCAAGAAGATTTTATTCAATCACTTACTTAGTTTAACAACACCTGTTTTGGTGAGATTTTAATTATTTAACTGAGGTTTATTTAGCTTCCCCTGTGTGTCAAGCACTGTGTAGTCCACTGGGCCTGCAATGAGGAGCAAAAACTGGGGATGGACTTTAAGTAATCACAAACCCAGGTGGAATCACAGCAGTGCAGGTGTATTTAATGGAGAGGTGCCTGGTGCGAGGGGAGAAGGATTTGAAAAGAGGATTTGGCCTAGCTAGAAGCAGGACCAACTTCTCTCAACACAGAGCTAAACATGTTAAAGTTAATTTGGTTAGGAGGGTTTCCTACAGAAGGAATAGAATGTGCAAAGGCCCTGAGGCAGGAAGGCATAAGGCAGACCAGTATAGCTGGAGCAGGGATAGGGAGACATTGCCAAGCCTGGGAAGGCACACCTTGGAGCTTCATCTTTTACTAACCCAATAGAAAATATGAGCAGCTGTGAGGAAGGGGGAGAATGTTGACATGAAAGACCTTTTTGGGTTTGTTTAAAGATCATTCAGGTGCACTATGGAGAATGAACATGAGGTCTGAGTGCACTTGGGAACACATTTGGAGTGCAATGCCAATAGTTTAGTTGAGAGTTGATGGTGGTGTAGACTAGAGTGATAGGTGGAACTGGAGAAAAGTGAATAGATTTGAGTACTTTAGAGAGAAAATCATTAAGACTTTGTGGTAGACTGTATATTGGAGAGAAAGAAAAGAGATGTCAAGAGTGACCACCCAGTTTCTCATTTTGCCTAAACGAATGGCTAGTGGGCCATTCACTGAAAAGGAGCCAGTCAGGAGAGTGCATCATGAACCCATCATGGACTGCTTTGGACATGGCCGTTTTGGATTATTGCTAAAAAGAATGCAAAGTTTATGGTGTGCTGTTCAGGAGGGTTGTGGGCTGTTAAGTGGTGAGAGATGTGGGCTGGGAGTAGCTGGTTGGAGAAAGAAGAACTTAAGGACAGGAGAGTTCCTAGAATTGAGCCTTGAAAAGTTTCAGTAGGTAGTAGATTGAGCTTGGATGAAAGAAACACAAAAATTAGCTGGAAAGTTAACAGGAACGTAAGACTCTCTAAGTATGAGAAGCCTAAGGAAGACTATCAGGAAGTAGAGCTGTTCAAAGAACCAAAAAATTGCTGATAAGGAGAGTATGAAAATCTATTGGCTTTAAGAACACGCTAATTGGTGGCATTAATAAAAATTATTTCAAAGATGACACCAGAACTTAGATTTGAGTAAAGTGAGTAATTTAAGGTAGGTAAAGCTATTGAGTAAGAGTAAACAGATCATTCTTGTAAAGTGTTTGGCTCTTTAGATGAGAAAAGAACAGAATTCTGACAGAACCAATATGAGTAGTGGAATAAACTGCCGCTGCCGCTGCTGTTGTGTGTTATGAAGTCAAAGACTTTACCTTCTAAACACTTAACCTAATAGAGAAGGCCAGACCCAGAAACAAGTATATGGCTCTCTAATGGCCTCCTAATGAATGGGAGTATGGGAGGCAAGCCTCCACATCCTTAAATGTGTGAAACCAGGAGGCCAGAGACAGGGAGCATCATCCCTGGAGACTGTGGCTTGGTATGTAGTCTCTTTCAGCTTTGACTGGGGGCCCAGATCAATGGATGCCAGCTGTGTTCATGTTGCAAAGCAAGACGCTGGACCAGTGGCATGGCTTTCAGAAGAGTTGACTAAACCACTGTGAAACTCTTTTATACAATCTTTCTAATTGCTCCAGTCTAGCCTTTGAGTCTAGAGTTTGGCAAAAAGAGAGTTGGGAATTTGAGAAATGGGGTATGGCTTCTTTCCCAGGGAGCTATGATGATTTGAGCTGCACCTGTCCCAGGGAGGTGTTGTGGAAAGTACTTCTGTCCCACTGCAAGGCTGGACGAAGAACCTGCAAGAAGGGCACACGCAGAGCTTGATGCTCCCAGCTGACTAAACAAGAATGCAGGGACCGAGCAGGCAGAGTGCCCTGAGCAGCAGAAGAATGGGGCTGTTCTAGGGGAGTAACAGCACCCAAGCAATGGTGGTCGAAACATCTGTGTTCCCCTGGATGAGATATGGGCCATACTAGAAAGCTGAGGTCTGGGGTTTTCCTAGATCCTGCCCATGGGAATGGCCACATGATTCAGTACTAAAAAAATAATATAAGTCCAAACGCACCCAGTTGAATTAACTGAGATGATTGGTGATCTTAAGAGGGTGGATTTGTGGGGGTGGCTTGTTGATGGTGGAAGGGTAAAATAAGCACGACTGAGAAATTATATTCAGTGGGTGAGGACAACCCTTTATGGAAGTTGGGAAAAGAAGAGGACATGACGTCACCAATAGGAAGGTTTTTTTTGTTTGTTTGTTTTCTTTCGTCTTGCTTTTTTTGTTTTCAAGAATTATGGCAGTAGAATGACGACTAGTTAAACGTGGCTGTCCTGCGTCCGGCTTAGGCCCTGCATCTGGGTAATCTCCTTATTCAGCTAAATAGTAGTCCTGCCATAGCAATAACAAATGTTATCAGGAAGCAAATTAATCTCTACTTTTAAAAAGCCTCTGTTTCTTCTCAACCCCTCCATACTCTCTTCTTCATCCAGTCAAAGATCTTGATTCTCCCAGTGCACTGTAGGATCTTGCTTGTTTTTCTACAAGGGGAACTCTGTCTTGTCACTATAAAGTTAGCTACTTCTGGCCTCTCCATCACCTCAACTTTTGTTCATCTCAGTCCTACTCAAGAGAATGGCAGGCCTTTTCTATGTGATATCGGGACAGAACTACTACCTCTTAGGAGAGATGGAAGAGAAGCCCTTGAACATCTATGTTTTAATATTTTAGATTTGCTTTGACATATGTATTCTTAAATGTTGCAGTAAAAGAGCCAGAAGAAGGGGAGCTGGCAGAGCTCCTAGAGCAGGTCCTTGAGAGGGAGAAGGAAGGAGGCCAGAGCACAGGTGTAGGAAGGAAGAACACTCGCTTTATTGCAGCAAGAATGTGGACTGGAGGGGGCGAGGAGGTCGAGAAAAAAGATCTTGGTGGGTGAAAGTTGAAGTTAAGAGTTCTGGATGTTAAGGGAATTTTTTTTTTTTTTTTTTCTTGCAGCTGACTTAGCTTATAAAAGTAGTGAGGACAGTGTTTGAATTACAGTAGTGGAGACAAGATTTCACTGTAAGTATCATTCATTCAGCAGACTTTTGTTGAGCACCAACTCGATCCCAGGCCATATTATAGACACTGGAGGCATAAGAGGAATAGAAGAGAAAAACTCCGTACTCTCAGATCTTATGTTTTAGTGAGGGTGGGTGGGGTAGCAGGAGATCATTTACCCATAAACAAACTCAGTTTTAATGTTGGTAAGTGTTTTAAGGAAAATAATACAAAGTAATGGGAAAAGAGAGGTTAAGATGGGAGTAAAAGCAGTTATTTTAACTAGAGTGTCAGAAAATATCTCCCTGAGATGATACATGAGCTCAGATCTGAAGTAGAAAGGAGTATTCACAATGCTATGCTCCTAAAACGTAAAGATAGTTGTCAATGAAGTTGACAGCTAAACCGACAGAGCTAGACACTTTTAGAAAACTAAAACAACTTTTTTTGTAACATAGATTTCCAAAAATGTAACCAACAGACACCTAGAACTACTTTAACTAATTTATTTAAATATTCTAAATTATGTTCACCAACTTCTCTTTAAGGCAGATAGCTTTGGGTCTTGCTTATTAATTACATAATCCTACCAATTTAAGATAAAAACAAGGTAAGATTATGCTGATATACTTTAGGGGAGAAGATAAGGAAGGGGTGGAGAAGTAAAGAATGTTCTGCAGCGATTGCCAAGTTCTGACCCTGTTTTTCCTGTGTCTTTGTTCTTTTTCATTTTTAATGTATTTTATCTTGGTCTTTTGTATGCATCTTCTCTAACAACTCCCTTACATTCCTTAAAGTAAAAACTTGTATGTATAAATAAATAAGTTACGTACTCTAGAAGCTCAATTGATTTTCTCTTTAGCTTCTTTACTTCTTTGAGCTTCAAATACTGATGTGGGGGGTCTGCATCCATTTCACTGAATTAAAATTAAAGAACCATGAATTTCTAAAGGAAGAGTCTCCTGTAACTTGACTCCCCAAGACACTGAGCACCAGGTTTGAAGGATGTAGAAAGGTATTGTCAGTAGGGATGGTTCTTGTGTTATAGGACTTCTTTGAAGTGCAAAATAAGATACTTTAATAAAAACTCAGATGCCTGCAGGAATACCCATGACAACAAAATTTCCTTAAAGTAGACATTGGTGTATTAAAACAAATTTAGGTTATAAAAGGAAGAGGGGGCGGAAAATAGAAACACATTACAGAAGTCTCTCAAAAATAAAAAAAAGTTGCTTTGTTAATAAGGATAGAAGTTTTATCCAGAACCACTTGCTTAAAATATGAAGTTTTAGGTTTCAACACTATCAAATTAAGAAAAAAACATAGTAGCCAATCATTGCCTACTAAAATTCTACATAGTTAATAATTTCTACTCCCATTTTGTACCCATGACATTAGGGTTGACTTATGTCTGGAATTTCTAACAGCATTATATTAGGCCAAGATGAACCTCAACCCCATCCCAGTTGAAGTATGATGTCTCCTACAAGACTGTCACCCCACTAAGCTCCAGCAGAACAAAAAAGAAATCTTGGATTCCCTGCCTGGGCATCCCAGTTGGTTAGAACACCATCCTGATATGCCAAGGTTGAGAATTCAAGGCAACTAATGAATGCATAAATAAGTAGAACAACAAAGTAGTCTCTCTCTCTTTCTCTCTGTCTCTCTTTCTTTGTGAAAAAAAAAATCAATTAATAAAAAGAAATCATAAAGTTGGAGGACAAACATATTGACGGCACGATGTATTAATGCCAGTACATCCTGGCCACTGACAGGAAGAAAACATGAAAACATCTTTGGTAGGAAACATCTGGAAGGAAAGCCTACCAATCCCGCTCTGCTCTTTGCTATAGGTCACTTGAATCATTCAGTGACAGTGTTTTTCTAATGAGGTGGAACGTACTTGCAAAGCCTCCAAGGTTTCCGCTGGAAGGTGACTGAATTGTTACCCTGCTATATACAGGTTTCGAGGTCCCTTCTGAAAAGTGAAGTATCTCATTCCATGCAGGCAGAAGCACCCGCTTGCTAAGCATCTAAAGGGTGTGTGCCTGACGGCCATTTGAACAGTCTGTAATTCCCTACTTCTTCGAAGGAGGATGTAAGAGGTGTTTGAACTCGAGAGCAATAAGACCCTGCATCGTTGTAACTTCCTCCTTTGCTCAGAACTTGTTGGGAGCTGCCCTCAGCGAATCACCTTGCTTCATTTCTCTACATTGGAGGATTTTTTTTTTGAAATGGTGTTTAAAGCTGAAGCCCTGAGGCCAACAGGTAGATATTCCCTATAAACAACCCCCCCTTTTTTTTCATGAGTACACTGTCACCCTCCCTTTGTGCCAGGACAGAAGTTCTGAAAAACCATCCCCAGCTCCCAGATGCTCTCCAGACTATGGCAGTGCTCAGCTGAAGGAGTAAAATATATGATTTCTGAGAGTTTAGGACTGATTTGTCCTCTTCATCTATTCTGACATGATTTAATGTTCCAGAACTTGTAAAGGGAACAGATTTTTTTCCTCTTTCTTGTTGTAAAATTTGTGAATAATTTATCAAGTGACTGAAAGAGCTCCAGCTTTAAATTATTAAAATGCATTTTGGTTTCGAAAGGAGACATTAGAGATGTTTGCCTTGGCCCATCCTTACGGTGCGTGCAGCAGCAAGAAACTCCTACAAATTCAGGGGGAAGGGAAGGTGATTTTCAGTGATTTATGGGGTGGCTAAGAAGGAGCCAAAAAAAAAAGAAAAAAAAAAAGCACCAAACAAACAAAAGAACAATACAGACAACTTTCATTTATTTAAGACAGAGCCTTTTCTGAAGCAAATAACCTTTTGTCACATCTCTAGAGAAGTGACATTTCCTTCCCCTTCTCCTGCTCTGCAAGGACGGCAGATGGGTGAGGGAGAAAGGGAAATAAATAAAAAGGAAGGCATTCCCGGACCCCTTCTCATGCCTTCTCACCGTCCATGAATCACAGAGCAGGTTGAAGGCATGGCTGGGCTTCCTTCCTTTGTCACACGTCAGGGAGGGTGTGTAGCCTCTGATCGCCAGACAATACTATCCATTCCAGTTAGTTTGACCTAAATAATACATTTATCCTGGGCTAGGAAAATAAGGAGAAACCTGGAATATTTTTTATCCGGCCCAGCGGCCCCTGGGCTGGCCCAGCTGCCTCCTCTCTGCAGCGTGGGCTTTACAGTGCGGATCTCGTAACCTTTTCTCAGCGACAGAAAGAGAGCCAGACCACACTGCCTGTACCCATACTCAGCAGCTCCTGCACCTGCTTTTCTTCTTCCCTCCCCCCTTTCCTTTCATCTTTGCCAGTAATTTTTTTCAGTGGTGCCATGCAAGGGCACATTTTGCTCTAAACACCCAAATGCTATTCTACATGGCAAGAGGATTTTCCACCTTTGGTCTTAGGAGCAACAGGACTTGGGCCCTGGCCTGTTGATCTTCCATACACTAAGTATAAATCCCTGAGAGAAATTCTTTCTGGGACTGGAAATATATCTTAGGTGGCACAGCTTAGGCAGAGTCAGCACAAAGCTAAATTGTAGAAAATAAGGCTGAGGTGCTGAAGTGTGGGCAGGGGCCTTTGACATAGCAGTCCCTCAGGTTTGTGACAGTCTTTTGCAGGTAGAAAGCATTTTTTATCACACCAGGCCTACCCATTTCTCTCATATTACAAAGCCTTGCTCTAAAAAAGGATGGGGGAATTAGAACTCTCTATGGTAAAGTTTTAGTACCCCCGACATCTCTGTTGGCTCTTCTCAACCTCAGCATCATCATCCTCATTTACAAGTGTAGAAACATCACTGTATTTTTTGCATCCCACATGGCTGCTCAGTGGAAGGGTTGGGGTCACCTGCAGCTTGTGATGTGCTTTGCAGTTCATTCAGCTTGGTTAGGCCTCCTCTTTGGGGTGAATGAATGCAACAAAGATTGGGGGACCGGAGCTGCCTTCTATTCATCCCCTCCTTTGTTGCTCCTTCACAAAGCAAGGGAATATACAGACAGGGTCTTAGAATAATAGAATTCTATACAGGGCGGGGGCTTGAACCTCATTTATCCATGTCTCCTCTCCAAGAGGCTAGTGTTCTCTCCATTATGTTGCCCTGTCTGTGTTCGCTGAGCAGAGCATGGCAACAACCTGGAATGCATACCTGGAAAATCAGGAAACATTCTCAAGAGGAAGTTATTTGTGATGGCAAGAAGGTTTGCAGAGGACAGAGGCAAAGGGCAGATACCCTATGACACCTTCCATCGTATACACTTCTGTACAAGCTGACCCTGCTGCTATTCTCCAGCAAAGCACAGGGGTCTGCTTCCACCTTTCATGAACATGGTCCGGCCCTGTGACTTGTACGTAATTAACAGAACATGGAGGAAGTAATATGCCTGACTCTGAGGCTAGGTCAGAAAAGCCTGTCTGTGTCTGCCCAGCTGGAGGAGCCACCAGAGCCCATGCAGGAGAGGCTCTCAGAAGGAGCCCATCCATCCAGCCATTCCTGCCAAGGGGTCAGAGAGGCAAGTGAAGAGGCCTTCTCGGATAGGTCAGGCCCTGTTGTTGGAGTCGCCAGTCATTTGAGGCTCCTCAGAGACCATGCAGCAGAGACAGCATTCCTGTTCTCTCCAAATTCCCGATCCACGGTGCTCCTGAATGTAAGGGCGTGGTGGTTATTTAAGTTTACTGAAGTTGAGGGGGTTTGTTATGCAGCAATAGATAGAGCTGGGCAGTAGTAAATGTGTGTGATAAAACTGTCAAAAATAAGTGTTTATAAATAAAAAATAATTTTTAAAAGTTCCACCACCAATATGGGACTGGTTAGTTATATAAATTACAGAAATTTACAGACTGGAATACTCTGAAGGAATGTAATAAATTTATACCTGTTATGAAAAAATGTCAAAGACACATTTCAGGGTGAAAAAATAGTTGCAAAGCAGTGTGTGTCCTATGAAATTGTTCATATAAAGAAGGAAAAGGAAAAAAATTTTTTTTGTGTGTGTGTGTGTGTACTTCTGTATGAAGCTTATATACACACTAGAAAATTCTGGAAGGATACACAAGAAACTCTTTAAGTTGTTAATTCTGGATAGTGGAAATGAAGAGTCAGAACAGAAGTGTTAAGCACCAAGGTGGAATTTCCTTTCATGGTACCCCTTTCTCTACTCTTTGATTTTCTACCATGAGTTTGTACTATTCTGAAGTTAACACTTCCAAAAAATGTAAGGCAATGAAAGTTCCAAAGAGGAAATATTTTTTTCTCTATTACAGATGCCAGCTAAAATTATGTGTTTTCAACTGTGGCACAAAGGCAATTAAAAAATTTATTATTACTATTTTTAATCTGAGAAAACCCTTGTATTTTCTTTCTCCATCTCCTGTCCTCCAATGAAAGCAGTAAAAACAGCATCTTTAACCAGAGGCAGAAATCCACTCCGTCATCCAAAGACAATGGTAATTAACAAGATTTGGTGTTAGGTTATTGGATACATCAAGGTCTCTCTCGTAGATCCACATTGTGTTTTGCAGTCATTGAAATTCAGACCTTATCAGTTCCTCATATTTTAGACCTTTTTTTCAAGTGGCATCCATGATAGTGCTCTGCGGATAATGTCACAGTTCATTTGGGAAGTGATCTTATGGCCTTTGGCAGTGGGGTGCACTTGTGGCTGACCGATAAGTTGATTTACCTGGTGGAAGAGGGCAGTGGAAGAAAAGGGACTAAATGTGATCCTGGTGGTCACCATTGACTGCCCATGATGGCCGTCCCAGCTAGAGTTGTACCGCTCAGATTAGGCTCAGATCTGTGTCCTTTGACCAATGCTTAGTTGGGTATGATTTATGTAACTCTGCTTTTCCCTTTGGAAACATTCTCCTATGAGGAAGTATAGTTTTTAAACTGATGTGTCACTGATTTGAGCAACCATTTCTTAGTTCTGTGAGAAAGCACCATTGGGGACATTGATCTATATATTTAGTAGAAACAGTTTTGTAATGTTTTTCACTTCCTTGTGTGTGCGTTGTGTGTATGTGTGTGGCAAATAGTGTAGATCTTTAGTTGTAGCCACTGTTGAAGTCTTGCATAAAAATATGAAGATTGCTCTAAATTTGCATGCAACTGTCAACAGTTTTCATCTCAACAAATCAAAACCCTCTGAAATTTTTGTAACTTGTGATATCCTTTCTTTAAACCACTGCAGACCAAGATATATCTTCACAGAATTCCCGCTTATGTGTCTCCACATACATTTTCTTTTCTTTTCCAAGATCTAGTCAAATAAAGAAACCCCAGAAAATCTTTCTCACCCTTGGTATTTATCTCATAATATTTTCCTAGCTTCTTTTTCAAGTTCTCTCTAAGGCGACTGACAATCTACTAACAGGCATAGAAAATAACCTAATTTTTTTTCTTTTTCTCAAAGCCATTCAACATTTCTGACTATCCACTTTTTAACGATTTGCCTGCCCTGACCTGAGAGCTACATCAATATCTCCTCCTCTTTTTAAGCATCCTGTCTTATTAGTGAGCCTCATTTCTTCCCCTCTTCTGGAAAGCAGGGCACACACAAAGAACAATCATCAGGCTTCTAAAATATACTTTGTCTCATATGATAATTTCATTCATGCGCTAGTGTGTTAATTCTTCCAAATGGATAACTCCAGCTATAATTTCTTTCTGGAACTTTGGTTCTATGACTATACAATTTTTAAGTTCCCTTCTAGCCCTGTAAACCTATGATCCTATTATGTCTAACTGCTCACTTAGATATTCGCTCTTGGATGTTCCACTAAGAGTAAACACATCCTGTTTCTTTTGAGAACATGTGTGGCATGTTGAAAACAGCCGAGACAGAATTTGAGGTGCAGTGGACCCAGGACTCAGTTTGGGCTCTCCAGTTTACTTGGGGAATTTGCACAGCCTCCCTGATTTGCAGTGTCTTCATATGGGAGAATGATTTTTATTTTATACCAGTTTTATAATGATTGATGAGCTAAGGCATGTAAAACTTGATTGGTAAATACTAGAAATACAAGTTAGCACACAATAAATATTGGGTTCCTTTCCCTTGTCTTCCACCATCTTGCTGATCTATTATACATGCTCTTGTCTGTCTTCCAGTTACCCAGACTCTAAACTTTAGCAACATTCTGGCATATCACCCCAACCTAAATCATATTATATTCATATAAGTGCCTCCTAAAGATGCTGTTTATACCTGTCCTTTATATTTATCCCCCCTGGGATCAGCCTAGCTGAGCGCTTCATCCCTTCACACCTGGAATAATCCATCGGCTCCCTAAATGCCTTCTGCAGCAGCCTTCTTGTGTGCAGGGCTAATTAATCCTGCACTCCCTGTCTGCATATTCCAGAAAGTACCACCAAACATGGGTGCCAAGCACAGTGCCTGACCTCACAAAAAGATAAAGGACCTTAAACAGCCTGCATCATGTATAACATGTATTTCTTCTGCCCATCCATTGCTTCAGTGAAAGCTTTGTCCTTTTTCGCATAATCCATGGTCATGCCTCTGTGTAGGCTGCCCCTCCGGGGAGTGCCTTGTCCTCCAGTCTGATCATTCTGACTTTAACAGGAAAGGCTCACCTCCTCTGTGAACTCTTTTCCAACCGTCACAGCTGGAGCTCTTTTCTCTTTATTCCCATAAACACATGATATATTTTTGGATCCATTCACTGGGCACTCAAACTCATGGATGTAAATGCCTTTATATGCATAATTCCAACTAGAACGCCTTCCCCTCATCGATAGAGCTAGTGAATTTCGTATTCTTCTGATTTGAGGAAAATAAAACATTTTCTCCTTTTGAAAAGCTCTAATGGCCTTTTCGCTCCTCAGGCAGATCTCTGCGTTGGGCTTGTGTGCATTCATTACATTTTTCACACGCCTGTCTTATAGAACTTACATTGTAATGACTCTGTCAGTTTTCCACATGACTTCTCAGCAATCTGGGTCTATATTTCTTGTTCATCTTCATACCCTCCCCCCGAGTGGGCTTCCTAGCACATAGCATGTGCTTCCTAAATATATGGTAGGTGAGGTAAAGGAGTGGGGTAGGGGGGTGTTAGTGAAGTATGATGGGCAAGAGCATATTCATGATTGTCGAGATTCCAGAGTGATCTAGGATATCAAGTATGTCTACCGGGATATGAAGACCACTCAAAATAAGAGAGCATGGGATGAAAATGAAAGACTGAAAAGCAAAGATAACCTTCACTCGGTCATTTGCTGCCTTCCTCCAGTGTTTTTCTTCCTACCGAGGCCCACTTCCTGTCTGTGAGCCCATTCATTCCATCCTGATGGGGGTTTGTATGTCACTGAAAACATGCGTCAATTTTGGTTTTGTACTACTTTTTGTTTTGTTCGAAAATGACTTGCCTTATATTTACTTATAAAAATATTTACATGGTTCCTTTTTCATTTACAGTTTTTTTTTCAAGTTGACATTTTTAATTCACTCATTAGTTTAGGAAATGCGCAACCTTGTTGTTGGCTATTATTGGACACCTCCTTTTCGTGCCCTCTTCCTCCCGCCATCGTTGGGGGTTTTCCTTGAACTGTCTCCAGCGTGCACATCAAATGCTTTCCAGGCCTGAAGGGAATACGCCAGAAGGAGGGGAAAAAAAATTCTAAGCCTTCTTAGCCCTTAACCACTGGGCTAGAATAAAATGACAGTAAAATGTACTAATTTATCTTATTTTACATAATTAGAGTTAGGGGCTATTGAACACAGAATGCAAATGTATTCTAAATATGCAAATCAGCCACATTTCCCAGCTTTGGAGGAGAGGAAATGTGGTAGCCTTATGTTAGATGGCTCTCCCCTGTCTGTGGCACAACTTTTCCGCGCTGCAAATGAGAGCAACCGCACCCTCACAGTCGGGGCTGCTAATTTAGAAATCCAGTTCAGGCTGATTTGAAAAGACAACATTTTTGCAATCACTGGTGTATCCTTTATGATAGAGCCTGTTGTGCCATTTCTTGTTTTCTGCAGATAGACTTCTTTTTCTTTCTTCAAGCTGGGTTCTTGCCCCACTCTGTAGTATGAGGTCTGTGCCTAAGTAACACTGCAGAGTGGAAGTGCATTGGGAATACCCTTGACCGGACTGTGGTTTGCAGAGAGGAGCCCTTGCCTGGATTCCTGCCCTGCTACAGGGATGGCGGCCAGAAGACAGCCTGCAGCTGTCACCTCCATCGGACTCCTCTATGTCGCTTCCTGCCCACTTCCCAGGCCAGCTGACATCCTGTGACCAAGCCAGGTGGGGGTACAAACCTCGGTCATTTTGGCACACGGCGAGACAGCTCTGGGGGTGCATTATTGCCTTAGAGCTCCCGCAGGGTTGGCCAGAGTTGCGCGAGGCCTGTGTGGCAGGTCGAACTTTTTTCTCTCCCTGATCCTGCGTCCTGCCTCCTTTCTTAGGTGAGAATTTCTAATAAACATCTTGAATTCCAGGTTTCAAATCAGCGTCTGCTGCCAGAAACCAAATCCATTTCCCAGACATTTACTACCATACCCAGAATTTTAAAAAACATTTACTAGAGCTAGAGATCTCCTCCTCTCCCAATATCCCTGAAAATGGATCTAGTAAATTACCTCCCAGTGCTTCTTCCGAACTAAAGTTTAAATGGTAGCATTTCAGTCAGTCATGACCCCAGAGGGGAAAGGACAGTTTATCTAAGCCCCTTTCAAATTATGTCATGTGAATGACCACACAATTGTAAGATCAGACTTACAACAGCGCTGTTTTTAGCCTTTTTAGTCCACTCTGCTATTACTCTGGCCAAAGTGGCAAGAATCGGGAAATCGATAGTAGGGGTGGGGAGGGTGGTCTGCAGGTTAAAGCACTAGCCACTCCATTTTGAGGTAGGGGATGAACTATGGAGACTCTGAATGGCTATCAGTTTCAAATTGCTGTCTAGAAATTTGTATAATTACTTGAAATTGGTATGCAACGTTATTATAGGGAGTAGGAAAATATGACCATTCTACCAGTAATTTGGTAGTAATCTCTAGTAATTACTGTAAATGCTAACCAGTTCATTTCCTGAATCATATTTCCTTCTGGGTGTTCACTTTATTTTGTGCATTTTAATTGACTTTTTGTAAGACGTGCTAACAATATTTTATATTCCATAGCCTTACCTGGGGCCGAGAGTCAAAAAGGCAAGCCGGTGCTTTATTTTGTGCTTCTGTATAGTAGCTGTTCAATTCAAAGCAATTCCTGGTGTCTCAATTATGGTTATAATCAACTAAGGCTTTTTTTTTTAAACACCAAATATCTTTGTGATAGTATAATGGGGGAAATAAGACACCAGGTTAATCAAAAGATAAGGTCTACTGGGTTTGCAATCAGAAGAGATATACAGGCGCAGACACTCTAAGATGTGTAGGAGTTTTAACAATAGGCTACAGACACTCTAAAGATGCGTGTGGTCTGCCCGTGTATGTGTATACACAGGTTTCAGTGATTTAATTTCATATTCTTAGTGCCTTTACAGATTGATTAGTGACTTTACAAGTTGATTAGAGAACGCCTGGGTGCCTGAAAGAGAGAAGTTAAGAAACAATTAAAAGAAGAAGGCATATAAAGAAATGAGGAGTCCTAGGATTTGGAAGCAAGGGGAGTAAGGGAAAGTCGGAAGTATTTAATGTCCATCCGGGATTGAGCTGGATTATAACTCTGCAGACTAAGGGTACATTGCAGGTAGATTCTGGAGAGAAGAAGGCATACAGTTAGCATGTCTCTGAAGTTCTACTTTGCCTTCTGTGAAATAGCCCCTGGGATGTGAGAGTCGCCATAAAGAAGGTGTGATAGAACAAGCTGGCTTTGTTTGTTGGTTTTCTCCAAATGATCCAGGTATGATATAGGCTCGTAGAATATAGCTCATTGTTATTATGAAATACAAAAAGAAGAAAAACCTATTTTCTAATCCTGACCTACTCTTACAGTTAATTCACTCTGCTTTTCCGGAGGATAGCTGTTACCTGGGGGTCCCTTTGTAGTTCCTCAGGATGAGATGGATGTTCAGTATAACTTCACACTGATGCTGGTTATTCTCACCCATCATATTTTTACCACAAAAATGTCACTCCGACAGCAGGTTATCACTTTCCCACTTGAATTCTTGCAAAATGTAATTTGGTTCATGGGCTGCGACTAACAACTTGCAAAGTGGGACTACTATTTTAAATCTTCCTTTGTAATAGCACCTCATTTTGTTTTTGAAATATACAGGAGTTTCGTGGTTTTTGCCTGTCTTTAATTTGTTACTTTCTGAAAACCTAAGAGGTAGAGAAGGTTAGAATGGCTTTTAGTGATTTCATCCTCTACCTTGTTTGTCTTTAGGTTCATCTAGGTCTTGTAGCACTGGCTGTGTGATTTCGATACTTTTACTACCAGTATTTCATATATGTTTTCTAGCTGCCTAGTACCAATGTCTGACATACAGTAGAAGCTTCATAAATATCTTTAGAGCAACAATAAAAACAGAATCGGCAATTCCTATTTTGCTTTGTTTTAGACTTATGGCTCTAATAATAATTTACTTATTCTAATGGCATGTATATAGTTTCTACCGCTGAGTCGTATGAGGTGAAGTGTGTTGAAAAAATGTCATTCTGATACCTCTTTGTCAACTATATTAAATAACTATTTCAGCCTATGCCTGAGCAACTCAAAGACCTCTGAGTCTTTGATGAGCTAACCTTTTAACCAGAGTATGCCAAATGGAATGGGAAGCACGTGAGGCTCCCGTCCTTGAATTTCAGTCATGCCCCATGCTGTACTCAGCCTGATTTCTATAGAGAATGCTTGAGTATTCCAGGTCTGAAGGTGATGGTCAGTATTTTCGATGCCAGTTGTCATCAGAGAAATAGCACCAGCCAATTAAAAAAAAATCTACCAGAATGGTGCATACATTAGTGTCATTATTTACATTCTCAGAGGAAAAAAAAAAAAAGAATAAAATAAAATGCAAACAATTAGAAACAGAAGCTTCTATGTGACGATATGTCCACACTTGATAATAATTCACATTAGTCTAGTCACTAGTGTTTAGATACTCAGTGTTTTTGAGGAAAAGCTGCTTTCCATGACCCCAGACTTGAGGCTGGGCTAGGGGAGAGCATGAGCTAAGATGCTGATAAGACCTGCGCTGAGTGTGGTGAAGGAAGCCGACTCCGGCTCCAGCCCGGCAACCTCCCACCGGACCTTACAGTGCTGCCTCTGAGGATGCTCTCTGGCGGCTTTGAGAGCTAAGGGTCTTTGCTTGCAACTTTTTACGTATTATCCATTAGGACTCTGGAACAAGTGCATGAGGAAAGTAGAACAACTATTGCTGCTCTTTTGTAGAAATAAGAAGTTAAGAACTAAGCAGTCAAATGAACTCCTGAGGTTGAAATAAATTGTTAGGCCTGCTGAGTGCAGACTTCAATGTGCCTGATGCTGGGTGCTGCTCTGTGCTAAGATCATGATTGGATGCTGTGCTTGAATTCTTCTTTATCTGGAGACATCAACATTTAAGAAAACCACCTTTTTAGTGAAGTCTTTCTAATAAAAAGGCTTTTTTTTTTTTTTTTTTTTTTTAAAAAAACTGGTCAGCTTAGTTCCCATCAAAAAATGCTGGCCATGGATTTCAGAAATCAATGGTTCAAACCTTCTCTGCAGGTTCAAAAGACAGATTTCACATTTTGCACATCCATCTCTGCAGAATGTGGCTGCTGCCTCTCACTCTGTGGGACATATATCACTTTTAAAAGGCTACTGCTGCCTCTTGGCACACTGAAAAGTTATTGGGTAGCTTCACGAGCTTTCCAGAGCGTGTGACAGGGAAATCTGAGGCAAAACTCTGCTTCTTTACTCCCACGAGAACAGCCGCTACCAGTCATGATTCCTTATTTAAAATTACTCCCTGGAGAAAATTAAGCATTTTTTTGGGGGTGGGGGTTTACTTTCTTTAACAGCCTGTGGTTTTAGGCCCCTCCGTAGCCTCACCTGTCTTGAAAAGCCAAAACCACATCCTTTACCCCCAAAGATCCATACTGGTGGTAGGCACACACTCCCTCCCTGAAGCTGTCATGTTCTGGTTCCTTAGAAAACACCAGGCATAATTACCCTTTCTTTTAACCCTCTATATCCACCTTTTATTCAGGGCAGGGCAAGATAAAACGGGGTCACTAGCTCATTTCTAGCCTTTCCAAATATCCTACCGTCGGCACATTTATATTTGATATTGATTTCTGTTTAATAGAATAAGCCAGGAAAAATCGCACTCTTTGTTGGCGTTCAAAGGATAAACCATAAAAGCCATTAAGAGGTACTGGAAGCATGAGAATGATTAATGGGACTTGAGGCGCTGCCCACCGACTATTTCCAGATAATGTCTTTGAGAGATTCCATTGCTTCTGGCTGCAGTGCAGAGCTATTTATTTGCAAGGTGAAATTCTGAGTGATGATGTTTCCCGTGTAGACCTGATGGGCAGTGTTAAAAAGACAGAACTGGAGGGCCCTGAACTCAGATCTTAAAGGGTTTGTGCCAAGGAGTTGCTAGGATACCTCAGAGGCTGTGCTGTGAAGGACATCATGTTTGTCCTCAAAACGCTGCCCCCTCCCCTCTGTGAGTCTGGAGTCTCCTCTTCATGTGGACCTGCTGGACTTATGCTTATAAAGAAGAAGTTAGTGGCAAGAACTATCGATTCCCAACTTTTGTGAAGCCATTGCGACTGTTTTCCTTCCTTGTCTTAGACTGTCTGAACTGGGGTGGCGGTAAGCACCCTGAGAACAATGCCCTGCCGGGGCCTGCGAGAACTATAGTTGTTTTTTTGTTTTTGTTTTCCAGAATCTTACACAAAGCACTTCAAAATCTCTATTATTTCTCAAGTTTTGTTTGTTTTGTTAAAATTAATCCCCTCTGTGTTCATGAGTGCAAATTCCAAAAATTATTCATTGTCACCTAGGCTGCAATAATGTGGTACGTATGTTGGTATCCTTTTTGGTGCTTGGAAGACTAACCAGTCCCTCCAGCGGGGCCCAGACTGTCTTGATAAATGATGACTTTCCACCACGTGGAATAGTGTTTGCCATGGATACTTCAATAAATATTTATTAGATAAATGAATCAGTGGACATATGGATGGATTAATGGATGAATGAACTGAAGCTATCATTTTTAATACCTATAATGTTGCATATATATATATATATATATATATATATATATATATAACAAGATACAAGTTTGATGTTATTATTCCCATTGTACACAGAAAAAATCAAGACTCAGAGTGACTTGATCAAGGTGATGGAGATAGGGCTTAAATGCAAGACTATTTCACTTTTCAATCTAGAATAAAAAGAGATGGGATTGTGAGTATGTCACACAGTACATTATGGTTTCCATTTTATATAATGCAAATAATTATATACTTTGCAAAAGTGGAAAGTTTTATAGATTTCAAAGTGCATATCCCTTTTTCTTTGGAAATATTCAAATTATAATACTCAGCATGCTTAAAAGCTTATCTAGATTATACGTCAGACAATCCTAACATTCCATTAGGACCTGAGACTCTTCCTTAAATATTTACTTGGGCTGGTATTTATCTTAAATCTTTGTCTGGTAGTTGGTGAGGGGGGCGGTTTGTTCTATGTTGACTAAGAGAGGCATTTTTAGTTGTGCCAAGAGATGAACCCGGATTTTTCAACGTTTGTTGCCACTTTGACTCACTGTTGAGCATTCTCGGATCTCTCTCCTTCCCAGCTCTCCAGATCTGCATCGTACCGGGTACTTCGCCAGGAAACAGATGATCAAAGCAGTTTTTTTTGCTAACCCACTTTGGGGCTTCATTGATGCATCTTCAGTTCCCTGTTTCTTAGCCAAGGCCCCCGTATTGGGGGTTTGATCCTGTCTGTTCTGAGCACTGGTAACAACTTTGTTTCCTCCTCAGAACCAGAGACACAAGCAGGTAGAGAGGCTCCTGTATTTCCTAAGAACAATCTGACAATCCCTCTGGGGCTCTTCTGAAACAGCTTGTGATCGAAATACATCTTGCCAATGAAGATAGTTTGACCTTCAGGAAAATTAAAGGGAAAAAAAGATTGTTTCTTAGTTTCTTTTCCTTCGGATCATTTCAATGGTTCTTTTCTCTCAACACTGCTACAGGTTTCTTCAAAGTAATTGGCAGTATATCCCATCCTGATATCCAGGATGTAGATAGATTTTCTATCAACCTAGCCAGCCTCTAATAGTTTATCACTGAAAATAATGATACTAATAATAATACCAAAGATATCCACCTCAATTATGATTGACAAAATGTCATGGGGAGAAAAGAAGGATATAATTGATTGTCATCAGGAGGGGGCCTGTACCCCTGAAAGGACACATCCCACTTTTAATGGAGAATAACAGGAAACCTGACCCTGGGCTACGGTGGCAGGGAAGGCTTGATTCAGAGAGTGACAGGGTAATTACTTACTTCTTCAGCTACCGATTTTTGAAATGCCACAGGGACAAGAAAGAGAAGTAAATTTGTTGTACCTGAGCAGTATTTTGCTTTTTTTTTTAAGCAAAAATACGGAACTGAGTTACTAATGCTTTGATTACATTTTAATCTATCAGCTTCTCCCGTTACCTAAGAAAGTTGTGACTTGTTTTAGTCCCTTTTCATCTTTTTCAAATTTCTTTGTTACTTTTCACTGGCTTTGGGGAAAAAAAATACATTACCTTTGCTATTTCTTTTCTTTTTTCCTCTTATAAATGTTCACCCCAGCCTCCAGGTTAATTTCTTATCTTCCATCTTTTATCTTCACAGATCTTTGTTCCTATACTGTTTTCTTTCCTCTTCCCCTTTGCCTTGGCCTTGCTCCTCTATCCCTTTTCTTTTCCCAGCGCCACACCCCTCCACCATCCTCTGGGAGCTGAGGGCGCCTTGTCTCCTGGTCTTCATCCCAGGAACTAAGCGTGGACTTCTAATCCTTCGCTGTCTCCACGGGGAGGATTGCTCGTGGAGCAGGAGGCCCTGTAGCATGTTTGCAATTCTATCTGCAAGGACTTTCGAACTTGGAAAGAAACAAAAGTGATTTATTCGAGCAAAAGTATGCCCTCTGACTTGGTTCCAGATACATCATCAAAGTATTATTTAAACCTACTAGTGTTACAGAACCCCTGGGCTGCTCCAGTTGAAAACAAACCCACGGGCTCTTTAGTTAGGGGCCCGATTGCCCGCCGCCAAAATTATAACTCTCAATACCAGAGTTTGGTGAAAAGAAAAAGAATTGTTTATTTAACAGTTATATAGATTTAGTTATTTGCAGATTTCTGTTGTTAAGTCTTATGCTCTTTAAAATACCCACAAACACATATCCTTGCCTCCCCCACTTCCAAACCAGGCTAGTTTTAGAAAAGTTAGAGAAACCGCTTCCCTACTTTCCAAACACAGTTCAGCTTTACCAGCAGCTGCCAATCACTCAATTCTGATTGGGGAGGTCCTTTCTGTGCTGTGGTGCCCTCCAGCTCTCAATGCAGGACCGCCTGGATTCTCAACCTCCTTGCAAACTGCCTTCTTCCTGCAAATCGCATGGATCTCCTCTCCTCAAAACCGCATGGCAAGAGCCTCTTAAAGCAGCCTGGAGACCCCTTCTCCGAGTCACATGGAGAAGGCCTCTTTACCAAGCCACGTGGAGGGAGCACACAAGAGAGCGAGAGAGCGAGAGCCCCAGACCGAGCGCGTGAGCGTGAAAGAGCGAGATAAAATGTCCACAGCTGCTTATATATCCCTGACTGCGTCATCTGACGCAGTGGGCGTTGCAAACCGTTCCGACCATTCACAGACCCTTACGTAGGCTCTGTGTGCTTTCCATACCGTCCCCCGGTTCAAGACTCCTCCCATCTACCTGAGGCTTTGGATGCATTAAAGCCATTTTGCATAAAAAAGACACTAGCCACTGGCCTCAGGCATGTGGAGGCATTCTGAAAAGCTGCTTCCTTCTCCCCATCCCCCAGCTGCAAACTCTGGGGTTTTTTGGAACACCCCTGTTTCTGTAACAGTTTCCCCCCTCTCAGACTTAGACCCTTTATAATCTTATAAAGGACAATGGGCGAAGGTCTCATGCTCCTCTAACTGCTTCCTGCTGGACGTGGTCGTTGTCCTGCCTACCCTAGGGTCTAGAAATCCCTAATAAGAGTGGGGATGTAGGGGAGGGTGGCCTTCCCACATGGGGAAGGATCTTGCAGATTCCAGGTCAGTTGGCTGTTCCTGGGTAGCAGCATGCTCAGTTTCCAAGGGCTGGCACTGCTGGACAAGCTGGCATCCTTGTCGTATTCTGAGGCAACAGATTTGGCAACAGGGTTAAAAAAAAACACAATTCAACCTACAACCACTATATACAAAAGACAGGAGTTAATTTTTCAATGCCCCACATTAGAAAAAAAGAAATGGCTTCTTTGGAGGAAGGTGTGCAGGGCATGTCACACCTGTCCAAAGCCCTTTTGCCCACTATACTTAGCTTGGGCTGAGGGGTATAAATTTTGGATTTCCCCCCTCTCAGACCTCTGGGCCCTTTCTGTCCAAGCCATTAGGACAGAAAAGAAAGACCAGTTTTAAAGTGAAGCCCGCAGACCACCCCATACTTCACCAACTCAACCACTTAGTTCAGCCAAACCGTTGAGTCTCAGGAGGTGGCGATGCAGATGGGCTTCTTAGGTGAGGCCTATATGTACAGATAATTACTCAGGTAGAGATCATAGGCTTACGCCCTATGAAAACAGAAAGAACATGCATGTTAAATTACACAACACAATTGACAAACCAGTCTTCAAACTTGAGAGACTGTCTTATTGGGAAGACATCCAGTTGCAAGGCACTTGACATTCTTCTTGCCTGTAAATTAAGCATCCTTGATAATGTCACAGACTTGGTTTAACTTTCAAATGAAAAACAAACTTTATAGACAGCTGCACTGAGCATTGTGATTTTCCTTGAGTCACGATTTTTCTCCTTAAGATCACCCTCCTTGCCAGTAAAGGGACTGCATTAAGTCCAGTTTTAATTTTAGCCTGTTCATTTGCATAAAAACAACAAGAGCAGCAGTGATTGATCACATATGATCTTTAAGTCTACTATGCTGGAACTTACGCAAGGAACCTTCATGTTGACTTTAGTCTGCCCATCAGGGCACAGAAGCTGAGCCACATACCTGCCATTCAGCCTTGCCTGCAAACACCTGTTTTCCCAAGTCCTTTGGGTTTTCCATTGTGTCTTAGGTTCTTTCTAGCCATCCTTCAGGAAAGCAACCTTCGTTCCTTCCCTGGAAAGACTGCCATGAACCGCACAACCAACCAAGGTGTCAGGCCTTTTTCCTTCTGGGCTTTCCTTAGCTTCAAAAGTCAAGTCCAGTTCCTCAGGGCTTTCTGGTGACAACCAGAGCCCAAGCATGCCTCCTTCAGGCATGTCACTCCAGTCAAAAGTCTTGGTTAACAATACCTTTATTAACAACTGGTCTTTTTAGTTTTATGCAAAGAAACCTAATGTAATTACTTACTCCTTTAAATTGCCAAATTCTGGAGGGGTCAGGTAGAGAGAAAAATACACAGTGTGAAGGAAAATCCTTGTCCTTCTAATATTCCCTAAAATTGCATTTCCATGCCTTATACTTTCTTTTGTTCATTTTCCTACATGTGAAGTTTTAACTTTCTCTGGGAAACCTCAATTTTCCTTTCAGATTACATGGCCAGTACCAATACAGAGAATTCCAGACCTTCCTTAGGTCCCCAAGAATTCTAGACCTTACATAGGTCTCCAATGGCTAATGCCAAACCAGAGAATTCCAGACCTTCCTAGGTCTCAGAGAATTCTAGACCTTACATAGGTCCCCAATGGCTAATGCCAAACCAACACAGGGAATTCCAAATGACCTTTCATAGGTCCCCAAAGGCTAAATGCCAATCCAGGGAATTCCAGACGACCTTTCCTAGGTCACCAATGGCTACATGCCAATACAGAGGTACAGTAACCATACAATTAGACCACAAGTAGTTGAGGTTTCCCTTTTCCCAGGTTTAAAAAACTTTCACAACCTTTCTACATTTTTTATGACTTTCCACAGACCTTCTGCAACATTCACAAACTTTCCATATATTTACCCATTCAGATTTAACCATAACCCATTTCCAATTCTTTTCCACACTGTAAAGGACTCTACCCAAACTCAGTATTTGGCAGCTAAAATTTCTCTAGATTTGCAAGCACATGCCTAAAGCAAAAGAAACACTTTTAATCTGTGTTTCAGTTCACTGTCCTTTTTTTTCGAAAGAGTAATTTCAAATCTTCTTCTGGAGTGCAGGTCCAGCTTTCCCTTTTGGTGTCAGTCACAGCAGCAGGGTCTGTGTCCTCCTCAGGCGGTGCTCGTTTTACCCGTGTGTGGTGTATCCAGGACTTGATTCCTACCAGCTTCAACGAAGCGTGTGTTGTTAGCAAAACATCATAGGGACCAGTCCATTGTTCAGCCAGTTGCTGCTCAGGACCTTGCGTCTTCCAGGTCTTCAGTAAGACTCTGTCCCCAGGTCCGAATGGGTGCAAGGGTTTTCATTTCTACTTCCCTTCTTACGATTTGGACACTCATTTTTCCAATGGCCCTTCTTTCTGCAATAGGCACACTGGTCCTTGCCCAATGGCTCTTTCCTCCTCTCTTTAGGGTCCTGTCTCTTCCTTTGGCCTCTCCAGCCTGTTTTAACGAACATTAAGTTCTGTCTTCTCTTTTCTACTCCCCTTGCATGGTAAACTCTAAATGCGATGTCCACTAACTGAGAGGGGCTCATTCCTAATACTCCATCTATACGCTGGAGTTTCCGTCTAATATCTGGGGCACTCTGCCCAATAAATGTCATGTTCACCATTCGTAAGTTCTCTTGTGCCTGTGGATCAACATCAGTGTACTTTCTATAGGCTTGATAGATCCTCTCTAAGAACTCAGAAGGATCCTCATCTGCTTTTTGCTGAATAGTCTGTACCATATTCAGGCTTTTTGGCTTGGGTACCCCTTTTCTAAGTCCTTCCAATATACACTTCCTGTAGTGTTTCAAAGGAACTAGGCCTCCACCATTTGGGTCCCAGTTAGGCTCTGTCCAAGGAATTGCCACAGTTGGGTCGGGGGTCCCATGGGGATCCTCTCCATGGAGACGCTGAGCCTCTTCATTAGCCTTATTTGTAACCAGTCGCCTCTCATCCCCAGTTAGAAGAATATTTAGGAGAGCCTGTACATCTGCCCAGTTCGGGTTATGAGTGGCAAAAATGGAGGCAACAAGCTCTGCCATTTTTTTGAGGATCTTCCCTATATGAGGGGTTAGAATTTTTCCAATTTAGCAAATCTGAAGTGGAAAACGGAGTATGGGCCCAATAGTAGCCAGAGGGCTGGCCTTGCTGATTTATTCCACCTATTGGGTACTGCCGTAGAGGGAATTGGCCTGCTCCGAATTGGGAGGTCCCCTGACTATACTGAGTTCCTTGGCGGGTTCTGGCAGGGGAGACCCACTCCTTCTCCTGTAAGGATGGAGTTATTGACCTTGCAGTCACTTCAGAGGCTGGCACCAAAAAGGGTGGTGCAAGAGAAGTCCCTTGAGCTTGCAAAGGGGCGGGCGCCCCGGAAGGCATTTCCACCTGTGAAGGTGGTACAGCAAGAGCTGCGGCCACCTGCAAAAGGCGCTGAGCCTCGGTAGCCACCGTCTCTGAAACCCCGGGAGCTGCCGCTGGCGCCACAGTCGCGGAAGCCTGGGCCCCCTGCAGAGGGGGTGGAGCCACTGCTGCGGAAGCTCCGGCCTCCTGAACCGCCCCCACCTGTGCCTGGCTTGGCGCCAAATTAGGGCCTTTGTCTCCCGGATTTAGAGAATTAAAGAGGGCTACTTCCTCATTCTCCCTTTCTTCCGGCGTTTGACTCTCAGGAAAAGGCTTTTTGGCCTCTTCTTCCCTCTGCACCATTATTTGGCCCTCTATTTTTGCTAAGGTCTTATTATGCAACTCTACAAATGCATCTAGATAATAAACATCTTCCCAATTTCCCGATTGCAAACAGTACCTCTTTAATTGATTAATCACATGGTAATTCAGAGAACCATTCACAGGCCACCTTTTCTTACCATCCAGAATGTACTCAGGCCAAACAGTGTTACAATAATAAATTAACATTTTCTTAGTCATAGGATAACGACAGTACATATCCCAATTTTCCAAAATTCTTTTCAGTGGACTGCACTCAGGGGCTTGCCAAGAACTGCTTTTATTGACCCAGACATACATGACAATGGCTATAACCAAAATAATCCCGAGGACTAGAAAACATATATACCACTCCGGCATCCATAGTTCTATTACTTCCAGGAATTCTCCTAATCGGACAAACAAATCTAGTATCCACAATGCCATTATTTCAGAAATACTTCAGAAATAAGTTTTAGCAAACAATCTTACTTCTCTAATCCCTTCTCAGTTCTATTTTCTTTTCACCACACTGGCGTGCTTAGGCGGTCGGCGTCCTCAGAGGGTGTCTCTCAAGGGGGTCGACCTGCCACGGGCAATTATTAACGTCCCGTCTGCGTCGCCAAATTGTTACAGAACCCCTGGGCTGCTCCAGTTGAAAACAAACCCACGGGCTCTTTAGTTAGGGGCCCGATTGCCCGCCGCCAAAATTATAACTCTCAATACCAGAGTTTGGTGAAAAGAAAAAGAATTGTTTATTTAACAGTTATATAGATTTAGTTATTTGCAGATTTCTGTTGTTAAGTCTTATGCTCTTTAAAATACCCACAAACACATATCCTTGCCTCCCCCACTTCCAAACCAGGCTAGTTTTAGAAAAGTTAGAGAAACCGCTTCCCTACTTTCCAAACACAGTTCAGCTTTACCAGCAGCTGCCAATCACTCAATTCTGATTGGGGAGGTCCTTTCTGTGCTGTGGTGCCCTCCAGCTCTCAATGCAGGACCGCCTGGATTCTCAGCCTCCTTGCAAACTGCCTTCTTCCTGCAAATCGCATGGATCTCCTCTCCTCAAAACCGCATGGCAAGAGCCTCTTAAAGCAGCCTGGAGACCCCTTCTCCGAGTCACATGGAGAAGGCCTCTTTACCAAGCCACGTGGAGGGAGCACACAAGAGAGCGAGAGAGCGAGAGCCCCAGACCGAGCGCGTGAGCGTGAAAGAGCGAGATAAAATGTCCACAGCTGCTTATATATCCCTGACTGCGTCATCTGACGCAGTGGGCGTTGCAAACCGTTCCGACCATTCACAGACCCTTACGTAGGCTCTGTGTGCTTTCCATACCGTCCCCCGGTTCAAGACTCCTCCCATCTACCTGAGGCTTTGGATGCATTAAAGCCATTTTGCATAAAAAAGACACTAGCCACTGGCCTCAGGCATGTGGAGGCATTCTGAAAAGCTGCTTCCTTCTCCCCATCCCCCAGCTGCAAACTCTGGGGTTTTTTGGAACACCCCTGTTTCTGTAACACTAGGATGTTTAATTTTAATCTAAATGTACAGAAGCATTCATCAAAAAGAGAACAGAAATTAATGAGAAGAATCATAAAGTGGTTTAAATAAAATTTTCACGAAATCTAACTTCAGCCCTGATTGCACAATGAGCACAGGGAACTATTATTGATGGGCTCTTGTCCACTCCTGGAAAGAAAAGTGTGTCTTTCTTGACAAAATAAGAGGCTCCCCCACCCCCCATCCCCCAGCCTGAAGGGCAGTCCGAGCTTTCACAAGACAATGAGGCAGAGGGTTATGAAGTGCATCCCTGTGCATGCGGGTTTGGTTTTGAGGAAGACCAGCAGGACTTGCATTTCCTCGCAGGAAGACGTGTGAGCATTAATTGGCCCTGCCCTGCCGGCCACAGAACTTCACAGACATAGAAGCTCTTCCTGCTAAAAGGAAGCTCTCATCTTTTGGTGCAACTTGTGATACTGAGCAGATAGATAGCCAGGGGGCAGGGAGGTGTGGCAAGAAGAGACACAGAGTCATGTAGGGAGGTGGCAAAGTCAGGAATGCAGAGCCCTCTGTACATCCCTTTATTCACTCATCATCACCTTACACATATAAATTAGTACGTAAGAATAGCTCCGTCGATAATTTTCTGGAGTCTGACGATCTGGGGGTCTCATATCAATGCATCTGACCCGTGACAAGTTACCTAACCATTCTGAGTTTCAGGTTCCTGCCTATGAACTGGGACTGAGTGCAGTGCCCTTTCTGGGTTTATTAAGGCACAGAATGTTTAGAATGCAGATTTTTGCCCTGCTAGTTACCAGCTCTGCAAACTGAGCCGGAGGTACCTGCCCAGTCTCTAGTTCCTCACCTTTAGAGTGAGGTGACTTTGTGCCCTGCCCTCGTCTGTACAGCTTGCCAGCAGGAGATCATAAGAAGATTATGTGCCTGTCAGCCTTTCAAACCTGTGACGAGTTTGCCCACATGCTAGATCCGAGACAGCCCGCTGTGTCTGGTCTCCCAGAACGTGGTCGTGTTCGGAAGGCTGAGTTAAAGGCATAGCAGAATATTAAATAAAAAACAACAGCACAACAACGCCACTCTTAAATGCTTTTAGAGTAGAGATGGTATTGGTTTGAATATCTTTCAAGATGAAAATAAATTTTCATTTTGTTCATTCTCTCAACAAATGCTTTTTTAGCACAAGCTATATGCCAGGCGCTCTTCTAGGATCTCAGAAATGGAGAGCAAATGCACCAATAAAACTCAGCCCTGGAAAGAGACAGACACATACTTTGAAACCTTATTATATGTTAGAAAGTAAAAATAAAGTGTTGCAGGTGGGCCTAGGAAGTTCTGGAAAGATGACATGTGATTATGGATGAGAATGAATTTGGATACAGAAATAAGTCAGCCAGAACCAAATTTGGCAAAGAGCAGGTCTGGTTTAACAACAAGACGCACGTATGGTAATGAGATGTGGCCACAAAGTAAGGGGAGTCCTCGCTCCTCTGGGGTGTCCTGCAAAGCTGAAGGTAACGGACTCCCGCAATAGCGGCTGCTGAGTGCGGACCCTGTGCTGGGCACCCTGCATTCGGGGTGCTCATTCCCATGGGGGGACACAGATCACAGAGGACACGGCGAATGAGTGAATGGCTTCGTGTCTACTGGCTTCATGTTATTGCCCTCGAGAAACGTGGCCATATTGAGGCAGTAATGTCACGGTTGGTGGAAAGGGCATTAGACTGACTTTCTGGTTGTTACTAACTAGTCCTCCACCCCGGAACCAGTACTTAAGTTCCCCTGACATCAGCGTTCATAACATCTCTCCTATGTAGTGGCGGGAATGTTGCCATGTGCTTGACGAGTGTCGTGTGCAGTGGAAGGAAAGTAGAGTACAGTAGAGAAGAGACGAAGATGTTGTCATTTGACTAAATGGTATAGAACACAGTAGTAATTATTACTTCTAAACTAATTTAAATATCTAATAGATGATTGGTTTCCATCAGGCATTGGTCATTACTTCTTGTCACACTTTGTAAATGGCCATAAGAAGCATGAGAAGTACATCTGTGCTCAGACGTGCCAATGCCGCCTGGTGTTTTTCCGAATCTCTGGGGCAGTCAGGGAGCCCATATGCACAGCGGCCTACTTCATGCAAAGTGCGCTTGGGACACATGCAGAGGTGATTGGCCGAAGCCCTTCTGCCCTAAGGATTTAGCTGAGGAAATGGCTGTCCACAGAAGGCTGCTAATACAAGGCAGTAAGTTGTACCCACAAGGGGTACAGACAATGCCATGGAATTTCCTGTGTATGTAATCATAAAGGTAATAGTACTAGAAAAAGTACTAAGTTTTGCTTGAAGAAAAAGACCTGTTCTTGCACGACCCCATTGTTATCATTTCTGGGTCATTCTCCCAGGTTGTGGGTATTTCTTTTTCAAATGCATCTATGTATGTACCTATGTATACACATACTGTTCGAAGAAGTTTGCATCCTGCTCTGAGGCCCCTACTATGTAACTGTGGTCCTCGCCTTGAGTACTTGATGGGTAGTGGGAGACAGGAGCTTCGACTCTGCTGGTGCGGCCCTCACCTGGTCTGTGCTTTTAGTGCTTCCTCCTCCTCGGGCAGCTGTGAGCCCGGTGCTGGGTCTTCCTCCATGGAACAGCGGGGTCTGCCAGGGGAGGGGAAGACTAGTCACATATGCCTTTGCCCTAGTCACATACGCCTTTGTCCCACCAAGCAACGGCTGCTTCCCAGCCAAACACAACCCCTAAGTGTCCTCGGCATTTCCAACACAAGGCTGGATAGACATGCCAGATTTAACTCCCATGACGAAGGCCCAAGAAAACAACAATGTGATGATAAATAGTAGGATCCCTGAGTCTGTAGCAAAAAAAGTTTAACCTCTCGGAGGGGCAGCATCCCCTTGTGCTCCAGCTTCCAATCTTTTCCCCATTCTGTGCCCCAGTGTTCTCTCTCTTAGAAGGAGCCTTTACTTCATGTGTTCACAAAGCGACCACATTAGCATTAGGAAAGCTCCCCGCTGGCCTCGCAGACACGAGAGCCCTTATCAGTCATGTGATCCTGGCAGCGCACCTGCCAGAGCTGCCCTCTGGGTGCACTGCGGGGTGACGCCGTGCCCCTGGCCTTCCTGCCTGCACTGAGAGTAAATTGGAGATCAAGTTCACGTGTGTGCATAGGCCCACACACCTGTGCATGCACCCACCTGAATGCCTGACTCTCAAAGTCAAACAAGAGTTCTGCAAGATGTTGCAGCCTAAATCCACATGGGGTAACAGAGACCTATGCTGACCAGCTGCACCGCTCCCTGCTCGCTGTGGCCCGTGGCTTCTCTTTTCATCCCTGGTTTTCAAGCCCACAGTCCTTGATGCTGTTAGAAACAAAGGCCCTTTAGAGGATTTTCCCCAACAGAAATTCAGCTTGAAAGTTCTCTTTCTCGCAGGCCAGAGCTCAATCTGACTGCTATCTTAGAGCATTTGAGACTCAAGGGAGAAAACTAAGTTTATCCCAATTATTTAAAAGGTATGTACACTGATATAGAAAAGAAGTTAAGTAACTTACCTAAAACCACATGGTGCCTCCGAGACAGTTTATGATCCAGATCATCTGATTATTTACATAGTTTTTTTTTTTTTTTTTAACTGAATATGATGCATCCAAGGCCATAAGCATATACACTGTTGTTGTTGTTAAATCAAAGCAGCGGTGAAAGATTTTAGAAAACAACCTTGATCTTGTTGATAAAATGATCCTTCCCTCCACTGTGTTATCCTTGGCCTCATCGCTAGGTTGTAGAAACTGAGAAAAGACAACGTTGGTGCCTCGGTTTCCCCATCTGTGACACAGAAAATAACACTTTGCACTTTCCTTCTTCCCACAGAAGCAGGGAGGCTAATAAAGCTAGTAAAGCGCACTGCCCTCTCAGACCACCCTTCCTGGCGAATGTCCAGGTCTTACAGGGCCTGTTATTAATAAGAGGGGTTGGCCTGAGCGCAGAGCCCAAGGCAACTCTCTTGTCCCTTCTCGGCGTGCAGATTGGGTGTCATTTTCTATGACCCTCTTCACTTTGCCTGCCTCCAACTTGCTCGTTAACCTGGATAATAACACTATTTTGTACTTTCCCACTGCCTTTCATTCAGGGAACTCCAAATGCCTTGCTAGCATTATCAAATCAAGCATCCTTATGCTTCGGTAAGGTGTTACAAGTACCATTAAACTTCGCAGGTGGTAGGGTAGAGTGACCAGAGAAACGGAAAGGCAGAGGCAGGAAGTAGATCTGATTTCTTTCTTTCAATACTTTATTTATTTATTTATTCATTAGAGAGGAGAATGGAGGGAGAAAGAAAGGGAGAGAAACATTGACCGGACTGGTTACCTCTGCCACGTCTCCAACTGGGGACCTGGCCCGAAACCCAGGCATGTACCCTGACCGGGAATTGAACCAGTGACCTTTCGATTATCAGGCCAGCACTCGTTCCACTGAGTCACACCAGCCAGGGCAGGTCTGATTTCTTAAGCCAGCCCCATGAACTGGGTTTCTGAGCCTGCCCCAGAAATGAACACCCCTCAGTTCTGTGGGTCTCCCCCTCCCTTCTCAAAAGCCCCATCTGAACCGTAAGAAAATTGCAGTGGCTTGACTGCAATGCTTTCTTTTCAGTTCCTTTCACAAAGAAATCAGTTAAATTTGTCTGACAGTCTACTTTTCCTGAAGCTCTGCTGGCAGAGAGTTTAACTTTATATCATCTTCCACAGCCCCAAAACAAAACAACCATTTTATTTCATCCTCAATGAAAGTAACTTCTATTTATCTTGGTGAGGTGCCTGTGCTGGCTAATCTACAGTCTCCAGTCGGAGTGCCTTTGTTCCCAGCACTCGCTGGCCACCGTGCCTCAGTGCACGGGACTCAGAGTCCCTGACAGAGGAAGCGTGTTGTCACTTTAATGAATGGAGTTCTTTTCCAGCGCCACTGGGCCCAGCAGTCCATTTCCACAACCTTCAAGGTGTCCGATGCAAAACAAAGCCAGTTGCAACATAGCACTCTGCAGAAGGCAGTTCTGATTACTGCTGACTTATGTGGCTGAAAGGATGTTGAGACATCTCTTTGCTCATCTCTGACTCTTTTAAGATTTTCCTCTAATTGGAACAAAATTATCACCAATTACAAGAGAGCTTTAAAAACCTCAAACGGCCTAACCAAGCGGAGGTAAATGAGATGTGTGAGACATTGTTACGAAAATATAGAAGCCTGGGCTTGGTTCTTTCTACATCCAGCGTTTGGATGCTATTTCACACCTTTAGAATTGATCGTTGAAGACAAACGAGCAGTTGAAGAATATGGCGGTAAGAACAAGGGAGTTGAAGTCGAAACTCATGGATTTGCGTTCAGATTTGTATAATCTGAAGAAAGTTGCCTGAAGTCCCCAAAGCTTCTTTCACTCCTCTTTGAGTGGAGGATAATGAAATCAAGTTCATCCGCCTCACAGTGTGGAAGTGATAACTTGAACGAGAACATTTCAAAGTCCTTTGTATATTCTAAAATGTGATGAAAATGGCCATTAACGGGAGCCAAAACTAAACTTAATTACAAAGGACAATCTACAGTGGAAAATTTGTAATGCATCCAAAACACAAACAGAAAAGATCATTTCACAATCCACAATTGTCCCTTGTCTATTATGATGGGTCCCTTCTCTTAGTGCAATTTGAGATGAAAAAATTCAAATTTGGCAAGAAAAGCAACGAGACCTCTAGGTGACCAATTGGGATTCTTTTCTGAGCATGGAGCGATGAGAGAGAGGCCTGCAGTGCTTAGAAAACACTGCCTGGGTAACAGAAAAGCGGCACCCGGACTTCACAGCCTCATAGTTAGCACCGGGCGATTTAGTGATGAACTTTCTAGCATCCCCTTGGTTTTGCAGACTTCCTGCCTCCCAATGACTTTTCTTGGACAAATGACTTAACCTTTTTCTGCCTCAGTTTCTTCATGAATAAAACAATTTATACCCTTTGGCATCGTTACCACAGATGTTGTAAAATCAATGATAGGGGCGAGCATGCAGAAGTGCTCACTGTATGTTAGGATCTCATTAAGGTTGCTTCTTGCTTTTTATGTGCCATCAGTTTTAGGCTACCTTTTCTTCCTGCAGGGCAGACAGAAGGATGGCTAGGGCTGAACTAAAGAGTGTACCAAGGAGATGAACTTCCTGAGAGTACCAGGAGGAAGTAAAATGTGACAAATATCAGCTGACCACCAGGAATAAACAGATTCCTGGCAATAGCCATTATCACATCATGGAATTGCCTCTCTCGGGAAGTGGTAGAAACATTTACTGCTCAACTAGATGAAGTACTCTCAGGGGCCAGATGACCTGCCATTTCCTTCTACATTATCTATGAGTTTTTTCTAATAATAATAAAATGACTGAAATTGGCTACAGTGCTATAATCACTCACCTACAGGTTTCTAGCTGCATCGTAATCACGGTTGCCCATGTTCTGAGCTAATGCCTCTGCATTTGGTCTTGATCTTGGCTACTCCTCCAGTCTATTTGTTGCTACGTCTGCATCTACAGAAGGCTATATTAGTATCTATTCTAGCACTACACGCATTTCGCAGAGTTGAATTGCTGCTTTCTAAACAGTGAGCTGGACTCAGGCATCGTCAGATACACCGTGAGGGTGTTATGCTGCTTATATCCTAATGCAGAGGCTGAGAAAGGATGGAACTAGACCGGAAACCACACTTCCTCGCTGAGTTAAGGGTATTATTCAGTTTCTCCTATTTGTTCAAGTGTAGTAAACATTTTTCATGGACTTTTTGCAGTGTTTGCAAAAGTGCCTTCTAAGCAAAAATAGAAAAATACACTTTCTTCTTTGTATAGTTTTCAAAAATACACTTTCTGAATTGAAAAAATGCTTATGGAAGAATGATGAACTTTTCTTAAAACAAACCATGTTTGATATTTACAAATTGTTATTTGTTATTTAATTTAGTTTGTAAGAAGACTGTATGAAGATAGACACACACACACACACACACACACACACACACACAAATTTCAGGCTGGGCTCTGGATGATGTTAGAAACTCCCCCACAGATATATTTTTATAAATGCCATGTTTAGAATTTTACTTCCTCCATTTACTTGCCAAAAATATCTAATTCTCAGAATTACAAATAATAATATATTTTTTAAAAAGAGGAACTATTCCTGTTTTAGTAAATCAAAGCTAAAACGATGCCTCCTGAGAAAGACGAGGTAAGCCACTGGCTGGGCTGGTGCTCCTTCCTGCTTGGCCCCACCTTCCCGGGAGCCAGCATGCTGCCCCTCCCCCACGGGGCCTGGCTTCTTCATCCTGGTATTTCCGGCTCTTAGCATAGTCCGGCACACAGTAGATGTTGACTAATTGTCTATTAAAGTAATAAGCTCTGAGGGCTTTTCCAACCATGTTGCTGCTTTTCTTAAACCATTCTAGGAAAGAGTCTCAAAGAACCTTAGATAGAAAAAATTATTTCTTTTAATTTTTTTTTTTATTGGAGACGCATCTTGAATTGAGAGGTGAAAACCTTTGGTTCATCCTGATCTTTTGACTCAAGGTTTTATGCATCTTATTTTTTCCTTTTAATCTGAAGTATATTTTCCTCTCATGCATTGTGCTCACAATTCCACTCAAAATGATTGAATTCCTGTTGACAATTTCTATTCGATTCTACAATTTAGAGACATCTGATGGCAAAAAAATTTAGACTCAATCTTTACATAATACTTTGCAGTTAGAATGCCTTTCCTCGCCTAATCCAAAGTGTGACTCAGACCGTGAGATGCGGGAGCGCAGGTGTCGCAGCCTTTATGTTGTACGTGGGGAAGCAGGCTCAGGAACCTTAAGTGATTTGAGCGAAGTGACGCGGTAAGCTGGTGGCAGATCTGAGTTTTAAACACATCTTCTGACTCCAAACCCAGAGGACAAATCTGTGACCCGCACCTGCTGCCACGCAGTTCCTGCCTCTTTGAGGTTATTTACAGTGTTTGTACCTGAGGCATCAACCTGCCCAGGTCCGACTGGCAGAGACTCGCCACCTCCTGATGACCCTGCCACCTTGGGCTGCTCTGACCGAGAAATTTCCTCAGCTCAAAGTGTGTGACGTTAACTTGCAGTCAGCCAAACAATTCAAAAATGCTGTTGAACATTTTTTATCCTCTCCTCAGTGAATACCGTCTGATATCAGGAACGCCTGTATCGGTCAGCAGGCTTAAATCTCAAAGCCCTAAAAGCTGTCTTCTCTGAATACTGAGAAGGAGAGACCAGAGGCGCAGAAGGGACCGGCGTAAGGGAAGATGGGAGAAGGAGAGGGACACAGGAAACAGCCAGACCGAAGTGGGAGGGGAATGGACGCAAGGCAAGTGAAGCCAGGTGCGAGGACTCGGAGGCCACCTGCGAGGAAGTGGGGGCCAGATGGGGACATGGAGGCCTGAGATGGACGAACACAACCTGAGAGGAGCGGAGGCGTTCAAGTTCGTGTTGGCACAAGTATAAAACAAGGACACGGGAACCAGGTCTGCTCAAGAGAAAGTGTAGTCAAAAGCCGTGTGGTGCTTACAAGGTGGGAACAGCTCAAGCATGTTCGTTAACTGAGGTTGTTTCTGATGTGTGGGGGCTGTTCGGAATCGCGTTTGCTGCCTTCCTTTGTGTTTGGGCGTGCAGTCCAGATGTCTCCAGGCCGCCAGCCTCTGGACAAATGAGCCCACATTCTGCTGGAGCCCAACATAGTCCTCACAGGCCCAGGGGGGCTCCCCTGGGGAGCCCAGCACTCAGCTCTGCTGGGGTCTGTCCCAGTGCTGCTGCAGGCCCATCTTGTTAACTCTTCAGTGGCCAGTTCCTATGCCACGGCCGTTTTCCACTGGTGGTTGACTGAGACACAGGACCAAATGCGAAATGGGGGGAGAAGGGAAAGAAGGACCTTTTGTCCCCGTTTATCACCTGGGTCCCAGAACACACTGCTTATGTCAGAATATCATCAAGTTTTTCTTATAAAAATGACTCGTTCAGACCTAACTCTTGTCTCTGCAGGGATTTAAAAGCACTTCATCAGGGGCATGTGAACATACTCACACTGTGCCCTGTCCTCTCCTTCCACCTCTGTTTCCTTCTGAATGTGTTCGTCTGTTCCTCTGTTGAAAGCTCCCATGTATATCAGCGCAAGCAACTGTATTCCTCGTCACTGCAGACAGCAGGACTGCATTCCAGAGTAGGCTCCGCGGGTTCAGGGTTCCCTGCTGCAGACACATTGAAGGCCAAATAATGCCCCTTGCAGACTAACAGCGTGTAGCAAGCGTCTGACCTATACCGACTACCTCGTGAAGCAGCTATTAATCCTGTCCCCAGCAAAGTGCAGACGTCGTTTGCTGGGAGCCATCCTAAGAGTAGTAAAAGGAATGCTTTCTCTAGACAACTTATGTTCTTAACGTCAAAGAAATATTTTAATGTAACCATACAAGGTAAGGTTTTTCATAAAGGGTTAGCTTTATGATTTATGATCTTCTTTTATGAAAGAATAGCCTGGAAACTTTAGGTCACACTTGCAGCTAAGGATTTGAAATACTTAATGCAAAGAGAAAAGCTTTCAGGGAGAGTTAAGCTGGCAGGGGATTGTGTGTGTGCGTGCCAGGGATGAGGCAAGGAATGTTGGCATAGTTCAGGAGATGGGCCCCATCAGAATCTTATTAACATGCTTTGAAGTTACAGTATGGCATGTCTGAGATAGTCTGCCAGCCAATGGTCTTCTTTAGCCGCCTCTGTCCTAGCCAGGATGCTTGACCACCAGCAATGAAAAGAGCCCTGAACTTGGCACTTGTTTGGTCCTGAATGTAGCCCTACTAGCCATGTGACTTATGAGAAGCCATTGTGTTTTGCTCTCAGTTTCTCTGCGCATAAATAAAAGGTAAATGTGGTGGGCTTTAAGATCCTCTCCAGCCCTGCCCTACGTGAATCTATGAGGAATCTACTGCACTATGAGCAGTGACAGGAAACCCAGGCAGCTTGGGATGTTTCAAAGTGAAGCCAAGTTTGAAAGCCAGGATTTTCCAAACCTCAGTTTCTATCTGTGGTGAAAATATAAACAAACAGATGACTTAAATGGATAAGTGTGATAGTTGGGTGTTTTAAATTATTAATTTTAATAATTAGTACATAGGAAAGTTATCTCTGAGATGCATCATATTCTTTTCTGAAATCACAATGCCCCCTTGCCAGCTACTTAAAAATTGGATCGTTTGGTTTCTTTGCTGCCTTTGCTTCTGATTCTAAGATAAAATGTTTGTAAGTATATAAGATTACTAACCCACATTTACAGCATACTCAGATTAATATGACTTAACTTGAAGAACTTGATTAAAGACAAAAATAAAGGCTAAACACATATCAGCATTCTAGTAGGAAACTAATTTAGCTAGCTTAGGGAGAGAGTAATAAAGTCAGTTCAGTTAGTGGATCTCCTGGTCTGTGTCATATTCTGTGATACACATATGTACAAACATGTATATGTCTTTGTGTGTGAGAATATATATTTGTTGTGTTTATATCCATCTGTATATGTATAGCAGCAATACAGTTATCTCAAATACTTAATACAACCTTACCTTACAGGAGTTATAACCTTATTTTTCAATTAAGGAAACTGAGATTCCAAAGTGACTCACCTGGTGGTCCTAGTAAATGAAGAAGCCCAGAATGGAAAGCACATGCCTGGCCCTAAGGATAATTATTCTCACATTATACCCTATTTGCTTAAATAAGGGCTTTGTTATAGAACATCCTGGGGCCTGCTGCTTACAGACTGCTACATTTAATTTAAATGAGTTACACCAGTTATTTAACATTTTGACCATGGATTTCTTTATCTGTGGAAGGAGGAAGACATATATCTACCCCAGGGGACCATTTTCAGTATTAAATGAGATACAGTTATTGAAAATGTCTACCAAAGTTCTGGCAAATCATCAGCTTGTTTAGTATACTGTATTAGTTACATTTTCTCCAACTCCATTTGGACCTGGGTCTTTTTTCTTTTTATTGTTGTTCTGTTACAGTTGTCCCAATATCTCCCCTGTGCTCCCACTTGCCCCGCCCACCCCCTTGCTCCCAAAGTCAATCCCCACCCTGTTGTCCATGTCCATGGATCATTTATACATGTTCTTTGACTAGACCCTTCCCCCCCCTCATTTCCCCCTCCCCTCGGGTCACTGTCAGTCTCTTCCTTGTTTACATTCCTCTGGTTTCATTTTCCTCATTTGTTTATTTTGTTCATTAGGTTCCTGTATTAGGTGAGATTTAGGTGAGATCATATGGTATTTGTCTTTTACCTCCTGGCTGATTTCACTAAGCATAATACTCTCCAGTTCCATCCACACTCTCACAAAAGGTAGAAGCTCCTTCTTTCTTCCTGCTGCATAGTACTCCATTGTGTAAATGTACCGCAATTTTTTGATCCTGTCATTTACTGATGGGCACTTAGGCTATTTCCAGCACTTGGCTATTGTAAATAATGCTGCTATGAACATAGGGGCGCCTAGGTTCTTTTGAATTGGTGTTTCAGGATTCTTCAGGTGTTAATACCAGCAGTGGAATCTCTGGATCAAAAGACAGTTCTCTTTTAGTTTTTTTTGAGGAAGTCCCATACTGTTTTCTATAGTGGCTGCACCAGTCTGCATTCCCACCAACAGTGCACTAGGGTTCCCTTTTCTTCACATCCACGCCAGCACTTGTTTGTTGATTTGTTTATGATGGCCATTCTAATCAGCGTGAGGTGGTATCTCATTGTGGTTTTAATTTGCATTTCTCTGATGGCTAGTGATGTTGAGCATTCTTTCATGTGCCTATGGATCCTATGTATGTATTCCTTGGAGAAGTGTCCGTTCAGGTCCTTTGCTCATTTTTTAATTGGATTGTTTTTCTGCCTTGTGTTTAGTCATACAAGTTCTTTATATATAATTTTGGAGATCAAATCCTTGGCAAATATTTTTTTCCCCTTATGGTTGGTTCCCTTTCCATTTTGATGATGTTTTCTTTAGCCGTGTAGAAGCCTTTTAGTTTGATGCAGTCCCATTTGTTTATTCTTTTTATCTCCCTTGCCCTAGGAGATATATTGGTGAAAATATTGCTGCATGGGCTATCTGCAGTTTTATTGCCTATGTTTTCCTTTAGAACTGTTATGGTGTCAGAGCTTACATTTAAGACTTTTACCCATTTTGGGTTTATTCTGGTGTATGGTGTAAGTTGGTGGTCTAGTTTCTTTTTCTTCTCTTTTCTTTTACTTCTTCTTCTTTTTTTTTTTTTGTATATACTATTCCAGTTTTCCCAATACCATTTGTTGAAAACACTATTTTTTACTCCATTTTATTCTCCTGCCCTCTTTGTCAAATGTTAATTGACCATAGGAGATATTGGTTTATTTCTGGGCTTTCTATTTTGTTCCATTGACTTATGTCTGTTCTTTGGCCAGTGCTAGACTTTTTATTACAGTGGCCTTGTAACATAGTTTGATATCAGGTATTGTGATCCCTCCTACTTTGTTCTTCTCAAGATTGCTAAGGCTATTTGGGGTTTTTTTGGTTCCATATAAATTCTTGAAATATTTGTTCTGATTCTCTGAAATATGTCATTGGTATTTTAATAGGTATTCTGTTGAATATATAGATTACTTTGGGTAGTATGGATATTTTAATTATGTTAGTTCTTCCAATCCATGAACATAGTATATACTTCCATTTATTTGTATCTTCCTTAATTTCTTTTTTCAGTGTTCTTTAGTTTTCCAAGTACAGGTCTTTTACCTCGTTGTTTAAGTTTATTCCTAGGCACTTTATTTTACTTGTTGCTATAGTAAATGAGATTTTTTCCCCCTAGATTTTGTTTCTGATAATTTATTATTGGTGTACAAAAATGCCTTTGATTTCTGAATATTGATTTTGTACCCCGCTATTTTGCCAAATTCTCTTATTAGGTCGATTATGTTCTTGGTGGAGCCTATAGAGTTTTCCATGTATACTACAATAGCATCTGCAAATAATGACAGTTTTATTTCCTCTTTTTCATTTTGGATGCATTTCGTTTATTTTTTTCTTGTATCATCAGTGTGGCTAGAACTTCCAAACTATGTTGAATAAAAGTGATGAAAGCGGGCACCCTTGTCTTGATCCTGATCTTAGAGGGGGAAACTTTTAGTTTTTGCCCATTGAATATGATGTTGTGTATATGGCCTTTATTATGTTAAGGTATGCTCTCTCTATTCTCACTTTTCTGAGTGTTTTTATCATAAATCGGTGCCATACTTATCAAATGCTTTTTCATCATCTATTGATATGATCATGTGATTTTGGTCTTTCATTTTATGTGGTGTATTACATTTATTGATTTGCAAATATTATACCATCCTTGCATCCCTGGGATGAATCCCACTTGACCATGGTGTATGATCTTTTTAATGTATTGCTGGATCCGGTCAGCCAATATTTTGTTGAGGATTTTAGCATCTATGTGCATCAGCAAAATTAGCCTGTATTTTACTTTCTTTGTTGTGTTTTTATCTGGTTTTGGAATTAAGATAATTATGTCCTCATAAAAAGAGTTAGGGGGTCTTCTCACTTCTTGAATTTTTTGGAATAACTTGAGAAGGATAAGAGTTACCACTTTCCTAAATGTTTGGTAAAATTCTCCTGTGAAGCTGTCCAGTCCAGGGCTTTTGTGTGTCAGGAGTTTTAATTACTGTTTCAATTTCAGTAGTTGTTATTGGTCTATTCAGGCTTTCTGCTTCTTCCTCAATGAGTTTTGGAGGATTATATGTTTCTAGAAATTTGTCTATTTCATCCAGGTTGTCAAATTTCTTGATATATAATTGTTTATAGCAATCCCTTACAATCCTTTATATTTCTGTGGCACTGGTTGTGATTTCTCTTCTTTTGTTTCTGATTTTATTTATTTGAGTCCTCTCTCTTTTTTCCTTGATGAATCTAGTTAAGGCTTGTCTATTTTGTTTATCTTTTCAAAGAACCAGCTCCTGGATTTATTCATCCTTTGTTTTTTTAGTCTCTATGTCATTTAATTCTGCCCTGATCTTGATTATTTCCTTCATTCTACTCGCTCTGGGCTTTATTTGTTGTTGTTCCTCTAATTCTTGTAGATGTAGGGTTAGGTTGATTATTTGAAAATTTTCTATCTTTTTTAGGTAGGCCTGCATTGCTATGAATTTCCCTCTCAGGACTGACTTTGCTGTGTTACATAGATTTTGGGCTGTTGTGTGTTCATTTTTGTTTGTTTTCAGCAACATTTTTATTTCTTCCTTAATCTCATTGTTAACTCATTCATTGTTTAATAGCATGTTACTCATTCTCCATGAATTTAAATGTTTTTGAGATTCTTCTTTGAGGTTGGTTTCTAGTTTCAAGACATTGTGATCTGAGAACCTGCTTGATATGATTTCAGTTTTCTTGAATTTGCTGAGGCTTGTTTTGTGTCCTGCCATGTGGTCCATCTTTGAAAATATTCCATGTGCACTTGAAAAGAATGTATATTTTTCTTCTTGGTGTAAATAGTTCTGTATATATCAAATAACTCCATGTGATATAGAGTGTTGTTCAGTGCCACAATATCTTTGTTGATTCTTTGCTTGGAAGATCTATCCATTGTTGACAGTGGGGTGTTAAAATCCATTTTTAAAATGTTTGTTTTGCTGTATATATCTTTCTTAAAGTCCTCCAAGATTTTTTCTATCTATTTGGATGCATATATGTTTATAAGGGTTATATCTTCTTGATGGATTATTCCCTTTTGTATTATGAAGTGTTCTTCTTTGTCTCTTTTTATGGCCTTTGTTCTGAACTCTATTTTGTCTGATATAAGTATTGCTACCTCAGCTTTTTCTTCATGTCTATTTGCTTGGAATATTTTTCTCCATCCCTTCACTTTCAGTTTGTGTAGATCTTTTGTTCGGAGGTGGGTCTCTTGTAGACAGTATCTATGTGGGTCATGTTTTCTTATCCATTCAGCTATTCTGTGTCTTTTGACTGGAGCATTTAACCCATTTGCATTTCAGGTTATTATTGATAGATACTTATTCTTTGCCATTTTTCCCCTTTGTACCTGTATTCTTCTCTTTCTCTCTCTTTTTATTAATCTTCTTACAGCAGGTCCTTTAATGTCTCTTGCAATGCTGGTTTAGTGGAGATATATTCTTTTAGCCTTTTTTTTTTTTTTTTTTTTGGTCTGGGTAACTCCTTATTTCACCTTCCATTTTGAATGAGAGCCTTGCTGGATAGAGTAGTCTTGGCAGGCCTTTGCTTTTCATTACTTGAAATATTTCTTGCCATTTCCTTCAGGCTTGTAGTGTTTCTGTTGAATAATCAGCTGATAGTCTTATAAGCGTTCCCTTGTATGCTACTGGCTGTTTCTCCCTTGTTGCCTTTAAGATTCCCTCTTTGTCTTTAAGTGTAGCCATTTTAATTATGATGTGTCTTGGAGTGAACCTCTTTGGGTTCATCTTGATTGGGGCTCTCTGTGATCCCTGGACTTGCATGACTTTTTCTCTTATCAAGTTAGGGAAGTTTTCTTTCATTACTTTTTCAAATAGGTTTTCTATTCCTTGCTCCTCTTCTTCTCTTTCTGGTATGTTTTATGTTGTCTTGAAGCTCCCTTAAACCCTCAGTTACTTTTGAGTCTTTCTTCATTTTGTTGCTCTGTCAGGGAGCTTTTTTCCCTATCATGTCCTCCAGCTCATTGATTTGATCCTTTGCTTCATCTAGCCTGCTTTTAATTCCTTCTAATGTATTCTTCATTTCCTCCTGGCTCTTATTGATAGCTCCTATGTCCTTTTTCATGCTGTATAGTTCACAGTAAGTTCATTGTAGTTTCCCTGGAGTTCTTTGTAGTTCTCACTGAGCTCAGTGAGAATCCTTTTAACCATATTTTGAACTCAATATCTGATAGTTTGCTTGTCTCTATTTCATTTAGCACTCTTTCTGGGGATTCTTCCTTTCCTTTTGATTGGGGATGTTTCTCTTTCTCTCCATTTTAGGTGACTCCTCTTGTTTGTTTCTGTATATTAGATTGATCTGCTTTGACTCCTTGTCTTTGTGGTGTGGCCTTCTGTGGTAGGAGACCTGTGGGATTCAGTGGTGCAGTCTCCTTGATCTCCTGAATTTGATGCTCTGGGCTGCCCTTTATGCCATTTATGTGGGATCTCTGGTTATAATTAGGTTTTGGTCATTGTTGACTTGTTCTTTGGTGGGTCTTTCCTTCTGGTTGGCTGGCTGAGAGTCACTTTTCCCACCACATTCTGCATGCTGTTGTAAGATGCTGCCAGGACAGCAACAACAACAGGCCAGGAAACAAGCCCACACTCACAAAAGTAACCCCCACTCACAATCACACTATGAATAGCAAATAATCCAGTATTAATAAAGGTGTAAAGAGATTGAAACTATTATAAGAAAGGCAAAATGACTATGAGATGATTAAGTGAAAGAAATTTAATTTGGGAGGGTAGAGGGAGGAGCAATCATAAAAGTAGGAAATAGAGACAAGACAGAGAAAAGGAAAATAAAATTTACATTGTAAATATAAAATGGAGGGAAGAAGGCAGAATGGAGTAAGAGAAGTGAAGCATATAGTATTAAGTTTAAACAGAAATTAAAAAATATATATAGTGAGAGAAAGAAAACACATAGGAACCAAATTAGAGAAATAGATCCACCACAGCACTATCAACAACATAGTGTGTGAGAGGAATAAGAGGGGGGCCTAGGTCTTTTTGTTTTTATGTTAGAAAAAAAGAAAAAATTACTTATGGCCTCAAAGAAGTAAGAAAATACTTACTAGATGCCTTCTACAATATTAGTTATAGCTTTATTTGTTTTTATTTTCTTTATTATCCTCACTTGAGGAGAGGCTGGTTGATTTTTAGGGAGATGGGAAAGGGGAGGGAGATAGAGAAGGAGAGAAAAATCGATGTGAGAGAGAAATGTCAGTTGCCTCCGATATGTGCCCTGACTGGGACTCAGACCAATAATTTAGGTATGTGTCCTGACCAGGAATCAAAACCATGACCTTTTGGTTTATGGAATGATGCTTCAATGAACTGAGCTACACCAGCCAGGGCTAGGTTATAACTTTTTAATGTGTCAGATTTCAGAGTTGGTTGAGGTAATAATAATGAACTGTTTTGCATGAGACAATGATAGTTAACTGCTGAGTTCACGTATATGAATTCCAAGTCTTTCAATGTCCCCAAGAGTTCAAACTACTTTTTTTTTTTTTTTTGGTTAAAATTAATTCTGGGATACTAAAAATATCCCTAACTCTGCCTTTCCTGCTGCCTCAAACCCTCTAGTTTACGAGTTTGTTCTCCTTTAGGAGCTTTGAAAGGGAAAGTTCTCCTCTTGTCAGACTCACCTTGAAGCGGACACAATAGATTGCAGTTGCTTTCCCCATGCATCTTGTCTCAGCTCAGGCCTTCGGGGGACAGGCCTGCTGCATTACCCAGTCTGCAAGGGCAGGCGATTTAATAAGGTTATCATACTTTGCCTCTATAAAATGACTCAAGAACACCCTTTCTAAAAAAGTTATGTCAAATAGTGTTTCATTTAAAAATCAGTTACTAAGGCAAGTGGGATACGAATCCATGGACATTTAATATAACTCAAGTTTCAAAGTGAAAACTGGTCCCACAGGCCTTTGTTCTGCCTCAGGTTCAGAAATGTATGGAATCTTGGGGCTGTCCACAAGTTATTAAGGTCTTAGAAATAGAATGACATCAATAGACAATCCCAGCAAAGCACCTCCAACTTCCATACATTCAGCTTAAAGAATATATTTATATAATTATGTTGGACTCTCCTGAACTGCTTCTTCTGAATTAATGCAAATGATGAATTAAGCTTTCATGGAGTCTTATGAAGTATTGTCAAGGGGCCCATAGTCTACTTTTAGTAGTCTTTCTGTCTTTAGACAGCAGTGTTTGTTGGTGCAATTATTTGAGTATTCTATTGCATTTTTCCCCTTATTTTTTTTAATGAATGGAAAGCAGAAAATAAAAGGGTTAGTGTTTGGGTTAGGAAGCTGAGCTCATCAGATTTCTGAAAGAATGGGGGAAATGAGCAGGCATGGCAAAAACAGCAAACCTTTACAAAATTAAGAACATGTGAAATACTGGAAATATCTGTTGAAACTTGTCTCTGAATACATGTAAAGTGTATGTAGGAACACAATAATATATTGTGGTTTTCTTTCATAATTGCCTGTTTCTGACCCTAGCGTTAGCGTTTTGCGCGAGCACCCGGTGAGCTCTGTCGCAGCAGGGTGCGGTCTGCAGCAGCGAGCTGGCTCCATTTGAGCTCGTGCACAGAACACGAGGCCACTCCGGGAGCTTTCTTGGATGGAGAAGATTTCACTTATTTTCTAAGTCCAAATGAGTTTCTTCATTACTGGAGAATGCATTTCAGCATATAAAACCGAATCTACATACCTGCATATGGTTTGGGACCCCATTAACGTAGAAATGGATTCTCTTCCTCTGCACAGTCCAGGCAACTGAAATAACTTGAATGTTTTCTTCCAATATAGTCGCCCACATTTAAGGCATGGTGACCTCCAGTGGTCCCTTGAGAAAGTCAGGTCTATGAAAATCTGTTGCCTTTAGTCCTTCTTGCTTGTTTGAGGGGCATGTGAAGAGGCTCAGCATTGCATACAGGTTTGCTTATTGTTTGTGGCTGCATTTGGGTGTTTCTTCCTTCCTCTACTCCCGTCACGTTGCTTTTCCCCCAAAAGGAATATGAGCTTTCATTCATCATTGTCCTCATGTCATCACCATCATCATCATCAATCATCACTGTTATTTTAAATCACAAGAATTATAGCTGCTATATTTAATTGATTTTTCCATTGTGGTTCTAAGCAAATTATGAAATTAAATAAAGTAAATATTCATATTTCAGAGAGAAATCCAACTATTAGAGGAAAAAATGAACATATTCAACATTTAAATTAATCAAGTCAAGCATTGTTAGCCCCTAAAATGAAGAGGATACAGATTGCTCCTTTTTGAGTTGCAAGTATAGATATTGACATTGCTATTTAGTATGGTTTGCATTCCTCTGCTGTTACTTTGCAGTCAAATACATTTATGTTAGTTTGTGAAATACTCTCAGTAACCCACTGAGTTAGGTATGAAAAAGTGCTTTGGGATTTAATAACAATACCTTACCCTGATAAGAGATTTATTTAAAATTTAAAAACATTTGCATATATATTTTTTCAATTAATCTAAAAATTTATAACAGCCATTTTATAGATGAGAAACATGAGATTCCAAAAGACTCAATGAAGCTGACAGAATCAAGGATGTGGATTTACATTTCTCATGCCAAAGCCAATATTTTTTCTCTCATGGTGAAGAAAGACCCTACAGGAAACCCTGTGTGGTTGGTGGGGCCTCACCAGCCCTATGCGAAGACTTACAGCCTTGCCACGTGGGTCCCTCACGCTGCCCTTCCCTACCCCCCGGCAGGGTTTGGCACCTGTGTCTCCTATTAGGCAGAACAAGGGAGGAATAGCTAAAGAGGATGCATGCACCTGCAGCCAGATGGGAGGGGGCGGGTGCAGGAAGGTCAAGGGAGGAAGAAGAAGGCCCAATGGCCAGGACCGCTGTAAAAGAGACGGGAGCCTGGGGATGCTGACCGAGCTGGGAGGGTATGGAGTAAGTTGCAGATGTGAATTTTCATGATCTGTACAGCCCTGCATTTAATACAGTGAATGGCTGCTTCCATACATGGATATATACACACATCAGGAAAGCTGTGGGTCCTTCCTCCCACCCCCTTCAAATAAACCCACCTGAGGAAGCCAGTACCGTCTTCATTGCCTCAGGGTCCTGTGCCCACCTGTCTTGTCTTCTCTGGGGCTGGATCCACAGTTCTCACAGAGCTCACAACAGCAACTCTCACTGTTTTTGGTCTCAGGACCCCTTTACATATTAAAAATGCCTGAGAAACCCAAAGAGATTTTGTTCATGTGGGTTATAGCTAGCAATGTCCATATTGAACATTAAAACTGAGAAAAGTCATGTTAATTAATTTTTAAATGAGTAATAAGAGTCCCTTATATGTTAAAATAATACATTTTTATAAAAAGACTAGTTATATCTTTCTCAAAAAAATTAATGAGAAGAGTGACATTACACTTTCGAAAATCTCTTAGCAAACAGCTATCTTCACTTAATCTGCTTTTACATTCAGTCTGCTGCAATGTATCATTTTGCTTGAAGTAAATAAATAACATCTGGAAAATAAGCTACTTCTGGTCAAGATGGTGGTGTAGGCAGACATGGCTCGCCTCTTCCCACAACCAATCAAAATTACAACTAAAATATAGAACAACTATCACTTGGAACTGTCAGAAATCGAGTTGAATGGAAGTCCGACAAGTACGCAATTAAAGAAACCACATCAATCAAGATGGGTAGGAGGGGCACAGGCATGGAACCAGCTGGTCTCTCACTCAAGTGTGGTAAATAAAAATTCAGGAGGGATATCTTGGGAGCAAGGAGTCCTAGACCCACAGCCCTCCAGCCCAGGGTTCCAGTGCCAGGAAGATAAGCCCCCACCACTTCTGGTTGCAAAAAACAATGGGATTGAGTCAGTGGAAACTTCTGGAGCCCCAAGCAGTTCCTCTTAAAGAACCCACACACAGACTCACCTATTCACACTCACTCCCTCTGAGCTCCAGCACCAGGCTAGCAGCTTGAAAGGCACCAGTGATATACAAGAAGAAACTGAAGTTTCTGGCATCAAGCCCAGGAGAGGTCATTGTCCCTTTTCTAAACCCTCCCCCTCCCTCCACAGAGCTGGCAAGCTGATGCCATATCTGAGACTCCATCAGCCTGGCTAACACTATTTGATCTGCCTTGAAATTCCCAGAGACTCTGCCCCCCCCCCTCCACCCAGTTTATGGTCCCACCCTAGCTGTGTTTCCATATGAATGCCCGGTTTTGGCTCGTGATTCACAACTTCCTAAGTCCTCTCAAACAAGCAACAGCTGGCCTCAGTGAGCCCCAGGCCTGGCACTAGCAGCAGCCAGCCTAGATTCACAGCTTAGCTTTGCCTGAGAATCTTCAAGCCCAGCACAAGTAGTAGTCATCTCAGATTGCTTTTTAGTTCAAGTAGGGTGGCCCCAGGCAACTTACAGGTGGGGGCTGACCTGGGCCTGCACCACCTGGGAAACATCAAGGCTAGCGTACTCAGTGGACAGCTACAGACCTCCTCAGAACACCATGACCCTGTCCCTGCACAGCTGGACCTCCACAGAGGGCAGAGGTGGGTGGTAAGTGGTCACAGCAATCCCTGGAGCTGACTGGCCTAGGTAAATCCCTCCCATTGACCTGACAACATTAAGTAAGGCTCAACAGCAAAAGGAGAGTGTACACATCCATACAAAGGGCACACCTCAAGTACCCAGGTTGGGTGATAGGGGAAGCTATGCCACTGGTCCCTACAGGACACCTACTACATTAGGCCACACTACCAAGATACAGAGTCAAAGCAGCTCTACCTAATACATAGAATCAAACACAGAGAGGCTGCCAAAACAAGGAGACAAAGAAATATGGCCCAAATCAAACAGGTCAAAACTCCAGAAAAAGAGCTAAATGAAATGGAGAGAAGCAATCTATCAGTTGCAGAGTTCAAAACACTGGGTGTAAGGATGCTCAAGGACCTTACTGAGGACCTCAGCAGCATAAAAAAGGTCCAATCAGAAATGAAGGATACACTAATTAAAATGAAGAACAATTTACAGGGAAACAATAGTAGCGTGGATGAAACCTAGAATCACATCAATGATTTGGAACATAAGGAAGCAAAAACAAGCAGTCAGAACAAGAAGAAAAAAGAATCCAAGAAAATGAGGGTAGTATAAGCAGCCTCTGGGACAACTTCAGGAAGACCAATATTCACATTATAGGGGTGCCTAAAGGTGAAGAGAAAGAACAAGAAATTGGAAATCTATTTGAAAAAATAATGAAAGAAAACTTCTTCGATTTGATGAAGGTAATAGACATGCAAGTCTAGGAAGCATGGAATCCCAAAAAGATGGATGCAAAGAGGCCCACTCCAAGACACATCATAATTAAAATGCCAAAGGTTAAAGATAAAGAGAGAATCTTAAAAGCAGCAAGATAAAATAAGTTAGTTACCTACAAGGGAATTCCTGTACGACTGTCAGCTGATTTCTGAAAAGAAACTTTGCAGGCTAAAAGGGGTTGGCAAAAATTATTCAAAGCAATGAAAAGCAAGGACCTACAACCAAGATTACTTTACCTAGCAAAGCTATCATTTAGAATCAGAGGGCAGATAAAGCGCTTCCCTGACAAGGTAAAGCTAAAGGAGTTCATCATCACCAAGCCCTCATTATATGAAATGTTAAAGGGAGTTATTTAAGAAAAAGAAGATCAAAACTATGACAAATAAAATGGCAAAAATAGATATCTATCAACAATTGAATCTAAAAGACAAACTAAGCAAATGATAAGAAGAGACAGAATCATGGATACGGAGAGGTTTTGATGGTTGCCAGATGGGAGGGGTGTATGGGGGAATGGGTGAAGAGGTGAGGGGATTAAGAAGTACAAACAGGTAGTTACAGAACAGCCATGGGGATGTAAAGTATTGTACAGGAAGTGGAGCAGCCAAAGAACTTATGCCCATGACCATGGACATGAACAATGGGGAGGATTGCCTGAGGGAGGGAGGGGTGGTGGTGGAGGGGGGCAAAGGGAGAAAAATCAGGACAACTGTAATAGCATAATCAATAAAATATACTTAAAGGAATGAAAATCTGCCTTCACACAGACTGTATTGGGAAAATTTGTTTTAATAGATGTGAGGTAATTGTGGATTTTCTTCTTTGATACTATACCAAAACTCAACACGTGGTCATTTTTGAAAGAGTAATTGCAATGTGAAATCTGAAACTATATTAACTAAATTGTATCTGTTACATTAAAATCAGCTGCTCTTCTCTGTACTCCTTGCAACTTCATATGAATATATAAGTACTTCAAAACAAATGTTCAAATAGTTTTAAAAAGTAGGCAAAGAATTTGAATATAGAAAATATATGAATGGTGAATAAGCACATGAAAAATCAACAGCATTAGTCACTAGGGAAATATAAATTAAAGTCACCATGAGATACAACTTTACACCCACTTGTATAACTATAATTAGATGGACAATTGCATGTGTTGGGGAGGATGTGAAAACGGTGAAATCTGCATTTATTTCTGATGGGAATGTCAACTGATTCAGTCTGGCTGTTTCTCAGAATGTTAAACATGGATATGCCACGTGACCCAGCAATTCTACTCGTGTTTATTCATTCAGGAGAAATGAAAGCATATGTCCATGCAAAGACTTGCCTGCAAATGTTGATGACAGCATTATTCACAATAGTCTCAAAGTGGAAACAACCCAAATGTCCATTAACTAGTGAATGGATGAAAAGTATATATAGGATATTCTTGTAATGGAATACTATTTGACAATACAAAGAAACAGAGTAGTGATACATGCTATACTATGTATAAACATTGAAAACATTTTAATAAGTGAAAGAAATTAGTCACAAAAGAACACATACTTGATGTATTTATATGAGCTATCCAGAGACGGCAATGCTATAGAGACAGAAAGTAGGTTACGTATTGGCTGCTTCGCACTGGGCGTGTGGGTGGGGAGTCACTGTAAATGGGACAGGGGTTTATTAGGGGGGTGACAGAAGTGTTCTAAAATTAGGTTCTTGTCATAATTGTGTAAGCCTGCTTATATCCTTAAATGCATTGAATTGTATACTTAGAAAAGGATATTTTATGATATATAAATGTTATCTTAATCTCCATCCACTGGTCAGTCTTGCACTTGGATAGTTTACCATTCCGATTTTGTAAAATCACACATTGGACATTTGGAAAATATTGGTCTAAAGAGTTATGCAGATCTTCCAAGTACTGACACATTTCATTATACAATTTAAAATATAACATTCATTAATATCAACACCAATCTCATCTGAAAAATCTTTAAATATTTGGAAGCTGTCAAGTTCATGGTGATAAATTCAAGTTTTACAAATTCCTTATTTTCCCCACGAAAGCTCAAATTGTATCACTGGCAATAAATAGTGCCAATTGTTTTAAAGTGACACTTCATTCCTCTCTGAGAAAATGTCTGTGAGACACCAATTCTGAAGAACCATAGTTTGTCTGTGGTTCACTCAAGGGAAAACAGTGTGTTTTTAAAAACGTATCTGGTTAGACTCATGATTCAAGCGATCACGCAATTGCTTTTCTCTGTGGGATATTTTTTGGTTGGGGGCCAGAGAATAAATATTTTAGGCTTTTATGCAGACGTGTGGTATATATGCTGCTTTTTTTGTCATACAGAATATTAAAAATATGTGCAGTTGAGGGTCAAGATGTATTATAAGATATACTGGAATTATTAGTGTTCCTTGCTTCCTCAAGGACATTCTTCAGCGAGAAGGCCCTTCTTTACGGTTTGACCTGGTGAGGAAGTCGCAGCGATGGCCAACATACTTTGGTGCCACTGCCTTGATTCAGACTAAGGCACATGCACACAATGAAGAAGGCAATTAATGTCATGGAATTATTTTGAGAACAGTTTTGACCTAACAGACCCCTCTGAAGTCTCAGGGACCTCCAGGGGTCTGCAGACCACACCAGGAAAACTGCTGATCTAGAGGTCTCTGGTCTCAGGAGAAAGAATATCACACAAAAATCACTCCCAGCATCCAGCTGACTTTAGTTCTGTGTTCTTGAGCAAGGTCCCTTTCTGAATCTCAGTTTCTTCATCCATCAAGTGGGGAAAATAGTACTCACTCATGGGGTTCTTAAGATTAAATGAGATTTTAAGTAAAATACAGAGCAGAGGGCTGGGAATAGTGACTTTTATTGAAAATTACACTGTATTCTTATTACATTATGAATTAATTTCCTCTGTAGTTTTAATTATGTGCATAAAAGAACTAGAACTTTCAAAGTGTGACTTGGTGTGGCATCTACCTACGCTGATGCTTCAACAGGCCACTCGGAATGGCAGCCCCAGGTCTTGGTTGGTCGTAACCTCTAGGCAACCTTCAACATATACATAGAATTACAAGGGGAACCTATTGTTAGCATGCAGTTATTAAAGTATTCAAAGTGTGGTGTAGCATGAGCTTCATGATTATGGCATGAAATAAAATCTAGCAGTGAGTCCAACACCTACCATAAATTTCAGGAAGTGTCATGTGAAAAAGGATAGTTCAAGATATTGGCAGCGAGTATAATATGATATGAAAATAACTGTGATTTCTGTCAGTGATAAAGTCATAGGAACTGCTGACACTCTTGTGATAGGTTCCCGCTTTTCACAAATAAAGGCTGTGCTGCATTGCAATTAGGGAGCAATGGAAATAAGAAGGTATATTTGTTCTCCATGAAAATTGAGATATCTCCCTAAATTCTGTCTGCCATGGACCCTAGGTTAGTACTATACTCCATATTATCTCCTTCAGCACTTTTTTTTTTTTTTTTGCCTGTAGTGAAAAACGGATGTTAAAGGCAAAAAACCGAAAAAGCAGAAAACAAACAAAAATCCCGAGGAATTGTTAACTGATGGATTTGGAAGAAGAGGTATCTAGCCAGGTCTGGTGTGTTTACCTGGATTATAATTATTTGCATGCACAGTCTATTTCCTGAATAATTACTCATCTCCCATATAAGTTTAAATTTAGTTGACAGAGCTTTAGGAGGCAGGAAAACTACAATATGCTTACTTACAAGCTACAAAGTTACAAGTACATGTAACTTTGAGTCTGTCTGAGTCTTCAAACAGTAACCTCCCCAACTCTGGGTGGGTCCCCCTTCAGTCATGCATTGAATATACAAACTATACACCTGAGTGATTTTAAATCTGAGCTAAAATGTAAACACACACACACACATACACATACACACATGCACATACTTTCCACAGTGTTGTCATAAGACAGACAAATTATTTAACTTCCAACACCCTGTCTGGCCCTAATTGATTTTCCTTACCCAACTGAGCATTTTAACATGTTCCAAGTTGGAGAAATCTACCAGCACTAATTTGATGCTGCAAATGTTTATGAGCCTTTTAATGGGCAAAGAGGGGATTGATCTAATTTCTCAAGATATCTGGGGAATATGTTAAGTGGCACCTGATGGGTGTACTGGGATGAGGTAAGAACAGTCATCCATAACCATTGGGAGTCACAGGGGTTTATTTTCATTCCATGAGAAGCAACTCTTGATGGTTAGAGGAGTTTTCCTATACAGGGACCTGAGACATTTTTATTAGTGAGGATGCCTCTTTAGAGGATTATTTTACTAAGAGGGAGGACTAAATAAAATATTCTAGGTGAAATGAACACAATTCTGTTTGAACCTCCTAGTTGGAAAAGAACATTTTTTCCTTTTCATCCTCACTTTAAAATTAAAGATGAAAGTAGTTAAGGAAATTATCAATATACACAATTTAAAGCTTTTAACATGGAAGGGAATATCTTACCTGCTCAAGTGAAAATAGCAAATCACTCTAGAAATTTATGAGGCAGCTTTTCACTCATTCACAATAAAATCTTAGACCCACAAGGGCCTCTGCAATCCATCTCTCCACTCGGCATGGCCTCCTTTGTACCTGCAATACTCCCGTTTGGGCAGCTGACCCACTTTGGCCACCTGCCCCTCTTACAGTTCCCGGAACAGGCCTGCTGAGTTCCACTTAAGGGCTGGCATTTGCTGTGTACTTGCTGGTTCCTCTGCTGAGGACAGCCTTCCTGAGCTATTTGCATCATTCAATCCCTGACCTCACTCAGGTTGCTTCACACAGGCCACTTTCTCCCATGGGACTCGTCAGTATATACAATAACCCTGATGTATTGAATAAAATAGCATCTTCATCCATCCTGACCCTCTCAATGCCCCTACCCTACTTTGTGTTTCTCCATAGCACATACCAGTGCTTGAAGCATTGCATGGTCAGCCATGTTTCTCTAGAAGGTAGCTCAGGAAGGCAAAGGCATTGCCTGTTTTAGTCGCTGGTGTAATATTCAATGCCTAGAAGTGGGTGCTTAATAAATACATGTTGAATAAATTGGTGAACTGCATAGATGGTTGGTGTCTTTACAGGATAATGCTAGACACTACCCTAAGTTCTTCTAATAACCATCAGTGTAACTGAGCAAGTTGGTTAACCTCTCTCACCATCGGTTTCATTGTTTGTCTATAAAACGGAGAAAGCAGTACAGCAGTCCCTCTCTATATCGCAGTTCACTCATCGCAGCCTCACTGTATCACAGGATTTTTAAAAATATTATATTTAATTATTTATCACGGATTTTTCGCTATGTCGTGGGATTTTGTGATACTGTATACGTATGTTGTTAAAGTTACGTAGGTTTAAGAGCATAGAATATGTTTAAGGACATAAGTAGTGTATATAAAAGTGTGGAAAAGGTTAATAAGGGAGTGGGAACGGTTTATAAGTGTGTGGGAAGGGTTTATAAAGCCTTAAAGTATATATAAATACTAAAATAAATGTAAGGTTCCTACTTCGCAGATTTTCACCTATCGTGAGGGGGTCTAGAACGTAATACCCTCTATAAGTGAGGGAACACTGTATTTATGTCTTGAGGTTGATGAGATAAAACATGCAGGCGAAAGGGCATTGCAAACCATTTAGTACTATACAAACTGTATCTTAACAGACAAGAACCAAAGCCCAAGAAAGGCTGAGTCTTATTTGCTTTTGCCATCATTCTGTGGTCCCATTGAGTAGTGCCTGTTGCCCAGTGTTGGACTGTACGTGAGGACAAGGCGAGGATAGAAGAAGGGAGGCACATCATTTTCCTTCTACAACTTTGCCAGGCGACAGTGCAGCCTTACATTTACAGAGGAAATTATGAAGTTTTTGTGTTGGCATGATCTCATTTGATTTACACTGGCCATTTTGCATCTCATGGTACACATAAACTAATTACTAAATTACTAAAATTACTAAAATTTTAAAGCACCCCCAAAGTATATATTTGCTGATCTGACAAAAAAGAAGTAAAATTTTGATTTACAAAAAATACTAATAGTATTACCTACCTTATTTGCTCTAAAGTGACTTTTAAAAATACCAGGTGCCTACATTTGTATATAAGGATTTCTGGTACCAAGAATTAACCAATCAGATGCAACCTTATTATGTGAAGTCACTAATAAGATGCGAATCTACCATATGGCCTATATATTTATGGATCAAGACAGGGCAGAGCATTCATACCAAAAGGCTCTTGTTGAGTGGGCTGTTGTTAACTTTTTATTTTATTTTTTTAATTTGAAAATCTAAGGGCAGAGAGGTCAGTGCCCCTGACTAAATAGTCAGGTAGTGCATGTTTTAAAAATTCTTGTAGCACACCATTGAAAATTGCTGTTTTATGCAATTAATCAGCACAAAAAGTATCATTATCATGTTTTAGAAAATGGGAAATAAGTAATTTTCTGATCACATAGCCGATAGGGACAATAAGTTGGATATCCCGTGTCCATTCCAATATTTTATTTCCTGCATCTTATGGCCTTGAATCAGGAAAGGTCTTGTGCTGGGGTCATTTCTGTAACATACTCACAAAACTCAATGCTTCTTTCAAATCTGGTCTAGTCAGAATGTCCTCCTCCTCTGGTCTTCATGCAAATCACAGGACAGGTGGGGAAATACCTGCAGCTCTGGTATCATCTCCTCAGAGATGCTGCTGTCAAAGTGATTTTATGACACGGGAAATGCCAAGTATTACACACACACCCCTGACACACACTCCACAGAGAATCTCGAATGATAAGCTTGCTTGGAATGTCTTAAAGGACTTTGCCATTTTCCAAGGTGAGAGGAAAGGCATGTGAATATATAATATGCCACAGTGGAACGTGTCATCCATCACCTTTGCAGAATTGTATAAAACTTGTTCACAACAGGGAGGGTATTCCTTGAAGGTGGCGTCGTACCTGTAAAATAGCAGCATGATTTGTTACAGAAATAAGAACAAACTCGGTGGAAGACCTGGAGTAGGCGTTTTTCATTGAAAGACAATCTCACCTGGGAATATTTACAAACTTTTAAAAAGTTTCTTATTGCCAACTAATAAAATTTCACTAATTCTGTATGCTTATAGCATTTTACTTCCTGATACAATACCTGCTTGATTGACCCCTGTGCAGGGCAGCCTGACCTGTTTCCCTTATGCATCTGTGTTGGGACTAGGGGTGGGGGCTTCGTCATTCTGCCTGAGTGAGAACTCTCACTGGTACGGAGCTCTTTCTGACTGATTGGGGAGCCGAAAGTTGAAGCATCTGGTGCTTATGTACAAAACAAACATAAGTAGGAAATCATGTACAGATGTGGCTCTGACAAATTCCCAGCAACGAGAAAAAGTAGCACCAACAAATGAATAGAGAAAAATCAATACTAAAAGGGAAGAAGGAAAGAAACAGAATTCTCCAAAGACTAAACTTCAAATGTTTAATTTCAGCCTCAAATACTTGACCCCAAGTCAGTATTTTTAGTAGTATCTGAGATTCCTGAAAAGAGTATATTGGAGTTATGAGGATTTAGTGGTATCTGAGCTTAAGGGATAAATTATGAATTCCCTACTTACTCTCCCATCTCCCTCTAGGAATTAAGACAGATACTTACCCAGAAAAACTGATGCATATAGAATAAAAAATAAGTATTACAAATTACTAACATTTATTATAAACTAAGAAAGATAGGGCCTGTGTATTCCATAAGGTCCAAGTTAACAAATGTGAGCTGGGTTGTTTTTGCTGTTTGTAATCCTAATAATAATGTAAAAATTAGCATAATTCTGGAGCTTTACTCCACTGAAGGTTCCTACCCTGGGGGCTCAGAGAGCATTTGGGGACTTGGAAGCTACTCCCTACCTAATGCCCCTTGGTAGGAGAGCAGGCAGTTCATTGACACTGTGTGTAGCATTCCACACATCAGTAGAGGGTATTTGACTTTGAAATAGGATGTTTTGCTCCGTATTTTCCCCCTAAATATGCTTTTTTAAAAGTTGTTAAAAGAAGTTTGTCTTTATCAGCTACAAATAAGTGAGGTGGTCCAAGCTCATGGCCAGTTGCAGTGAAGGACTATTATTCTACTTGCAGAAATTCAAGTTAACTTTATTAGGAGAAAAGAAAACACAATTAAATTTAGCATGTGTGAGGTACTGATGACTGAAAGAAAACCAGTAGGAATCAGACCACGTAATGATTTTCGAGTCAGAAACGATGACCTGTTGTACTTTGTGGTTTCTCAGCGATGGTGTCTCTAGGGCTCTCTGCAGGCCCTGGTCCTATGCCACTGAGTGAAGGAATTAGGGAGGACGCAGAAGTGAGCACATGCTTGTTATCTGTACAGGTGTAAGGCTTTTTGATTTTATTCCAAAACTACATATGTTCCTTACATCTCTTTATGTGGGTAGCAATTAATCAAGTTCATAGGCCTCCTTGTGAGGAATGTGGTAAGTACACAGTGACTCAGAAGGGATGCTTCCCCTGGTCCAGATCACGGAGGGCTAACAGAAGCCCACAGCCTAAACCTGGCTTAGCCATGTTCGTGTAAGTACTGTTTAATAGGAACACATCTTGCTCAATATTTTTGCATGTTCATTATGGGTGTTCTCTAGCTACAACAGCAAAATTTAATGGTTGTACTAGTGTCCTGAAAAGCCTAAAATATTTACCATCTGACTCCATAGGAAACATCTGTTCATATCTGACCCAGATTCAGACTCTAGATCACCATTATTTTTCACCTGGATCTGTTACAAAAATTTCAAACTTGGCCTTGTCTTTCATCCTTTTCACCTACAATATATTTTTTGCAGAATCTTCTTAAAACTTAAATATGATTATGACACTCCTCTTCCCATTATTTACATAACAAAAATCTAGCCCCGTCATGGGGTAGCTTTTCCAAAGTCATTACTCCTTGCTTCTTGTCTAGTCAGTTCTCTCCCCTTTTCTGAAGCCTGGGTTTTCACAAACACCGACAGTTGCTTAGAATGCTTTCCTTTTTCTTTTCCTGGATCACCCCTTAGTGAAACCCAGTCCAGGGACAGCTGCACTGGGGACACTGTCTAATCACACTGTTCGCTCGCTCAGTTCCCGTGGCACCTGTGCCTCTCTCCATGGTAGCTTTCATCATTTAGGACCTGTCTTGTCATTTGTCTTCTTACTTCTTTTGTCCACCAGTACAAGGTATGTTCTTGAAGGCTGGATCTTTGCATATTTGGCCACCAGAGTTCCTGCCACAGACTGGAGAAATATGTATGAGATGATTCAGTTAATGATTTCTCTTCCCAATATACCAGGTGCGTGTAGTTGGGAGACCTCTGCCAACTAGTTAAATCATACAGTTAGATTTACATACAAGGTTTAGTTTTAAGATACCTGAGCAGCCCTCCTTTAATCCTTCACTATATGTGTTCTTCTAAAATTATCACCCAAATTCTGCAAAGCCTGAACAGGTGTGGTCAGGTACAACATGATCTGGAGCAACACCTTCATCCTTCACATACATGATAGATTTTTCTGAAACATGTAAACATTCCATTACAATCAAAATAGTTGCTAAAAACTTTATAGACTGAAGTATTTTTAAGTCATTATTCATTCTGTTCTTAATATCATTTGAGTACCTAGGTTTTTGTTGTGTTTGGTGGTGCTCTTTTATTTTTTTCCTGGCTTGGTTCTGAGTGCCAAGGATATATATATATATATGTTCTGCATGCACACACATACACACAGGCATTTAAAATAATGTCAGTGCTGTGATTTAAAGAGAGGTTCTCCTTCTGGGGTGTGCATCAGCTTTATCAAAATATCCTCTAATAGTTTGTATCAGACTCTTATGGCAGAACTTATTTATTCTGGGTGAATTTGATGCTCACCCCTGATTAAAAACCCTAGTGAAAAGCATTAAGAAGTATAAAAGAATGGACTTGGTCCCTGGCAACTTATATCTACAAATAATTGTAATGTTTTAGATGCACTGATTAACAAAATGTTAAAGGCCGAGAACCACCCAGTCATGAGTAGGTGCACAAATCCATAAACTGACACCTTAGGCTGATGAACATAAGCAGATCATGTAACCTTTCTAACCCTCAGTGCGTTCACAGCACTTACCATTTTAGGGGGACCATGTCTCATGTGTCGGATGCAAGAATGGCAGGAGCTGATGTCTAAGATGGAGTTCTGCGTTAAGCACACCTGCATTTGCACCGGAAGTCTGGCCAGTGAACCCAGGTAGATGCTGCGGCCAGGATTTGCATAAACCCTTGCATGGGTGCGGTGGGGGAGACTTTTCCATTTATGGGACTAGGTGTTGGAGACAGTGCCTTGAGGTGGGAACATTCTGACAAGCAAACGTTAAATGGCTGCTGGGGCCAGCAGGTTTTCCCCCATAGGGCTGTCGTCCTGAATTCGGCTGTTAACAAGGCAAAGGCAAAGTGCTCCCGTTCTTTGGGGCTCAAATCTTGTTTAGCCTTTAAGCTGCTGGGACCGTGGCTGGGAGGAAGGAGAGCTGTGGTCAGAACTGCTGAGTGATGCGATGACAGCTTCCCCGAGCTCCTGCTAATACAGGCATCGTTGCATCAGTGGGATACTGCACGGCCTCTTGCGGGGATTATTAATGGGGAATAATCCACTTGAGGGAAACACTGAGTGGTGTGAGAGGGAGCCTCGCTGCCGGCTCCTCACGGGAGCTGTAGAGGACTGCACTGGGATGCTGGAGAGGGCAAATGAAGGGGAAATAGCAAAGATGGTTACAGAAAAACTTGTTATCTGCACGTTGGTTGAGGGAACCCAGCAGACTCCGTGAACAGGAAAGCAGATGTTGCTAGTTGCTTTAATCCTTGTAGTTCCACCCGGTTTCCACCGCTTCTGAATTCCTCATGTATTGGTAGAGGCTGCCTCCTTAAACTTTTCCCTTATGATGTAATTGTAAATGTTCTCTTTCTATACCATGCAGAGAGGCTGACCTGGAATTAGCTAAGACAATATCTTGTTCTTTGTTGTGTCCTATTATATTTTAAAAATTTTATTACTACTTGTTAATGTAGATAGCTCTTTCTCATCTTAAGGCATATTGCATTGTTGAGACACTCTTTTCCTAATGGACTGAATCCCCTCTCCCAGCCTGGGGAAATTTTAGAGTGTTTTCAGCAGACAGTTCCAAAGAAAACTTCATCCACACTTCAGATGCTTCTGGGACAGGTGGCTACCTCACACAGCCACGTTAACAGTGACCTATCCAGCCAGACCCATCCTTACCAAATCCTTTGAGTTCCACCAGAGGTGGATTAAGGTCAGTTGAGACCCCAGGCGCAGAAGAAAATATTGGGCCCTTAAAAAAAAGAGACAATAAAAATAAAAATACATGTTAACCATATTTTATACAGTGTAGTAATGAAACCAAACTTGGTGTCATTAGAAAAAAGCGTACATTTGGGGTTTTTGCGGGGCCCTTCGGAAGTCCGAGCCCAGGGCGCCCGCTGTTAAATACACATTTCTTTGCACTGCTGGTCCCAGGACCCTCCCTTTCCATTCTCTTCAGTGGAGGGAATGATTAATTAATGGTGCCATTGGGGATGGCCAGTGGGTCAGGTGCTAGGTAAGGTAGATGAATTCTAAGCTTCTGTATTATATTTAAAAAGAAACATGAATGTGGCATTTAACTTGCAACAAACAAACAAACAAACAAAAACCCATTCCCTTAACACAGCGTGAAGTCTTGGATAATTACTTGCAGCATTCCTTAATGACTAATTTAATGGCTCATGCTTAGGAAGCCCTTTCTCATGCCAGGTAATTTAGAGGCATTTTTCTCTCTCCGTTTTCAAACAACCCTATGGGCAAGGTATGATTTTCCCCCTCTTTAAAGATTAAGAGTCTGAGGTAGGAGAGTAGAAGTTGGAGAATGTGCCTGAGACCACACCTCTGCTGCCGAGGCCGTCCTGCTGTGTGTCACGGCCCGTGCGTCATGGGGCCGCGCTCCTCTGGGGCCCGCCCCTCTCCTTTCGTGCCGTGTGTCCATTCTCCCCTCTCTGTCACCCTCCTTTCTTCTTTGCCACTGTGTCATCTTCTTGCACCTCCCTTATCAGCATTTCTCTGATCAGATTTCTAAAGCACTTTGTTCTTTATACATTCTGCTGTCCTTCTAAAAAAAGAATACGTTTATTAGAAAAGGAGATAAAATTATAGACACAAATGTGAATAGCATTTTACAATTTTCTGAGCATTTAAAAACAGATTAGTACGTTTGAGCAACTGCATATGATGATTTTATCACATCTTTTATTAAAGATTAGGGAGATGAGATTTGGGAACATAAAAACGCTTGTCCCAGTGTGGCCATTCTCAGTAGTACAGGTCAGACTCAAACATGAATCTTTGGACTCTGAGAGGCTTTCCACTAACCAGCGAAATTCCAAACTCAGATCCCACCGGTGACAACATTAATGAGAATGAGCAAAGGGGCCCAATGGGGACTGGAAAATTTGGGGACTCACACCTTCCCCTCAACAGGAGAGCAACAGCTTTTCAGCCCTGTTCCTTTGTATCACACAAGAGAGTCCAGAAATCTGAATATTTAAGTAAAATGTCCTGATCTTTAAATGTTAGTTACCTCTTCCCAAGTCTGAACAAGGCCCCCGAAGAAGCCAACATACGACTTGTGCAAGATGAATACCGTGTCCCCAGCTCACCAAGGCTCTGCGACTTCCCCTCCTCCTGTCCCTTTTCTTCCTAAATGATCTGCTTACTGCTCTGACCACTGCCTTCATTTCCCTTTCTTTTCCCATCCTCATTCCTTCTCTTCGCCAGCCACTTTCATGGTGAGCATCTCCCTCTGCTTCTCTCGGGTGCTTCCCCATTCCTGCCCGTGTCTCCTCCCAGCAGCCTGGATGCTCTGTGGTGGAAGCAGCGGTGGCTACTTACAGAGCAGAAGGAAGTCGTAGGGTGGAAGAGCATTTGTCCACAAAGCACGAAACCCTCCACTCAGGCAGCTGACAAGGGGAAACAGAATTGGAAATGATTTTATTTCAATTAGATTTTAATTAGCTTCTGTCTTGGAACCATTGGATCGGTGGCCAAATAATTGAAAAAGCAACCATATTTGCATCTGTTGCTCCTAAGAATAGTAATTGTGTAGCATCTGATCCATAGTCTATTCAGAGGGTGAGAGGGAGGGGGGATGCTTGGTGGGGGAAGGGCTTCAGATTAAATAATCAGTGTCAACGAAAGCAGTGTGGTGGGTCAGCTCAGGAGACTGCAGCCTTGCCCTCATTTCACATGGAATTGATGTCCTATAGGCGGCAAGAGCATTTAATGAGCAGCCTGCACAAACTTATCATAGTGCTCTAGCAGCTGTAATGCAAGCATGCGGGGAAATGAGGGAACACAGTCGTGGCGGCCAAGGGCAGAGTGCATGGGAGGGCCAAGGGAGGTGTCCTAGGGAGGACTCAGGGATGTGTCATTGGGTCCTGGGGCTCTGCACTGAGAGTTGCAGGTTCCGGCTTCACTGTTTCCATCTAGCGAGGGGCATTCCTCCGTGGTGTCTTTCCTATGATCTGCGTCGTGATAGCATGTCCTGCAGACAGAGAGCAGGGCTCAGACCCGTGTCCCTCCTGATTTCCCAAGGCCATCAAAGATTCTGATCATAACTTTGCAAGATCTCTCCCTCTCTCTCTCTCTCATTTTTTTTTGACATGACAAACAGCTTTTCTGAGGCTATGAGTTGATGAAAATGCTTTCCCCCTGGGACAATACAAGTGGATGTCTCTGTGAATTTTCTCTGGAGGAAAATCCAGTGTTTGGAAGGCTAAGCAGCTCATGCCCCTTGTTTCCTCCAGAGACCAGTTTTCCTGTTCACAGAATAGCGTATTGCAGAAAAGGCTTTCAGCAACATTTTCCTCTGTTGGTATGCGGTTGCTAATGTCTTTGCATAAATTCTGAAGGAGCCTCTTCCTGCCACAAATTAACAACTGTGTACTTGACTATACTTCTTCCCCCTTCTCAGAGGATGCTGAAAAATGATTGCTGAACCCTGGTGCTGAGTCAGCTCTTCAGATGGTCTTGACAGGTAGGCAGCCACCGCAGGCCCCCGCAGGGAGGTCAGGGAGCTGATGCTTCTAGTCTCCAAACCTCTGCTCTTGCTCTGTGTACCCTCATGGTGTCTGGGTCTTTGGAGGGGGAAGGCTTTAATGTAGTACTTGCATAATGCAAAAATAAATTTTGGGAACTGTTATTTGAAAATAAATTTAATATAGCAGATTGTGATTGTGTTACATGCAATCAGAAATAAAGTTATGCTAATAATAATTTCAAAAGTCTTATATAATATACTTATTAGTCCATTATTACAATAGTTACTCTGTCTTCAGCATTGGCATTATGCAGGTGGTTCTTCTATAATCCTATAAAGTACTTGTAAGTAGGACCCGTGTCATTTACTCAAGACAAGTGTCAATACGATAAAAATTCTTTTAGAGCTGATGGCCTAACAACCTTATATAATTTAGCAGTACCAAGTACTCTATCCCATTAATTTTATTTTCTTAATAGAATTGATTACTGTTTAAAATAACCTTGTATTTTGTTTATTAACTGCCTGCTTCTCTTGAATGTTAATACCCTGAGGGTAGGAAACTTATCCCTAGTGCCTGGTCGTAGTAGGCATTTAGTAAATCGTTCTTCCATTTTTCAATGAGTATTTCTAGAGACCTCCCATTTAGCAAGACTATTTAGTCAGGAAAATACAAGTGTGAACATAATGACAAGGTCCCTTCTCTCATCAAGTATGCAAATTAGCAGGGCAAGGTGGATAATTTGCAATCAGGTAAATACAGAAATAAGAAGTAAATCAGAGACATAACAAAGAACAACATGATTTTTCAGGAAAGAATAAAACAGGGCAATGTGACAGTGGCCTCAGACTGAACTGGAGGTGTTCCAGCTTCAAATGCAAGACCAGGTGGAGCCTGCACAGAAGACTCCAGTGCAGGGGGCATGCAGAAGAGGCCTGTGCGGCACAAAGACACCAGCAACCCCTGACGCTTCACCCACGGGCCCGCTCCCAGGAATGCACTGTCCATCTGGTCTGCCTCGTGCATTCGTATTTGTCCTCAGCTGCCATCTCTTCTGTGAAGTCCTTCTCATTCTCTCTCCCCAAGGAGAACCGTCCACTGTCCCTCTGTCAGATACACACTGTCACAGGCACACATTTCCATTAGTATCTGTCAACGAACCTTTTTTCTCTCATTTGTTCACATATTTGTCTTATCTCTTGTTGGACAGTAAGTTGTTTGAAAGTAGGTACTATAATTTTTTTCCCCTTATACCTAGAGTTCAGCACAGGCTTTATTAAGAGGTTTAGGTTCTTGCTAATTATTTGTTAGATTAACGGCTAGGTTGGTATGTGTAATAATGGATACATATATAAATAAAGAAAATAGAAAGCCAATGTGAGCCCCTTCTCTCCCTAGGATATCATCATTCCTATATTAAAAACATCCACATCTCTTTCCTGAGCTCACAAACTCTTCTCCCACAACCATTAATTCTTTCTTGTGGCTCTTTCTGTATTTGTATGTGTAATGACTGGTCCACAGTTTCTGCCATCAAATCAGTTCTGAAGTTACCTTGAATCTATTTCTGCCTTCTATTATTCCAGAGCTTCCCCACCTGCTAATCCCCACACATATGCAACACTGTCCTTTAATTTGGTCTAGATTTGCCTTACTCATTGATTTTTTCGCTAGTGCTTAAATAAAGTTCAACTCTTATTCAGTCAGTGTCACTCACATTCCTGCTTCCGGTTCTCAGTGGTCAAGTCTGTCTTTTGATGTGTGCATTAATATAGAACAAATATTAGCAGATAATATACTGGTGGCCATAAGATGAAAAGAGGACTCATGCTACTGTAATATTCATAAAACTCTTGATTTGAACTGTCATAATCCAGCGAGGTTAAATTTATCCTCAAACAGATGAAATAACACCAGAGTTTCCCCCAGAAGTTATAATATTATAATTACTGCCATTAAAATCTCATATGCATACATCATATACATCTCGAACTTAAGAGTCTTGGAAGAGAGATGTTATTTCTCAGAGAATCCTAAGGGGACAGAAGTCGCAGGTGCTACTAAAACCTGCTCACACTGCACAAATGATTCTTGGCAGAACACTCAATCTAACTTAACAGATAATGCTGAGCAGGCAGAGTATTAGTTCTAACACTGATGAGATTATATACAGTGTTTTCCTTTGTGTATTTCTTATTGTTTGAGAAAGGCCAACATAATATTTGTCTGTGGATCAGACACCATGGAGTTAAGCATTTTAGCTATGTCTGTCTAAGTTCCCTATTGACAGAATGTAGGTGGTTAGTGCTCTTACTTCTTAATTTTGCATTTTGAAATATACCCTTCACCCTGGTAGGTGGTGAGCCAGCATGTAGATTCATACGTGGGCATGTTAGGACAGAATTGTAGAGAATAAATTCCTTTGGCCTTCTACTTTCCAACCAAAGAGAACAGAGCCAATGTAATAGAAAGATGAGCATTCGTATTGTCAGCCAGTGATGGTTGGCACCAGTTCAATGCCAACAGGAACCCCCAACTAGGGGTGCATTGAAGAAGGAAAATGTACTCAGTGCAAACAGCTCGATTGTGATATAGCACAGCTGTGAGAACAGCGTGGTAGCGCCCGGGGGGGCGAGATGGCCCTGGGGCGGGGCCCCTGTCTCAGCTAGACAGCTCTGCTCTGCTTCATGCCGGCCTGCTTTGCCCTGCAGTGGTCTGCTTTATTGGGTGCTAGTCTGCTCTGGTTCACCCTTTTCTGCTCCACACTGCTCCTGCAAGACACCTTTGGTGCTTTAGCTCCAGCCAGAGAAGCACAGTCTTTGGTGGAAAGGGAATGTTCACTCCCAGAGCTAGAGGGGAGCTGACTTACATAGACAGAAGGCCCCGCCCCTAGTCCATGAATAGTCTGTTCTCATACAAATAAGGATTCGAAATCCTGCCAGCTTGATCAGTTCAAAAGGCACTGTCTTGATTGATTAGAACGGAGTTGCTCTGGTTGGTCGGTGAAGAAGCTGATGAGGGATATAACTACGCAGCACTGGCTGGATGGGGAAAGCCTCAGTCCTGTTGGTTGCAATGGGATTCCAAGAGCTCCCTTATGAGGGCTGGTCCAGATGGTAGGTTAAATACAGTGCATGTCGTCAGTTCCGTGCAAGTTTCTCTCTGAGCGAATTTGTAACTTCTTTTTTTTTTCCTTTGAACACTGTTAGCCAGCAGGAGCCCTTTTAGTAGGTATCTTCTTTCTTGGGGTCCACAGGATATAGACAGTGCATGCCAAAGCCTACCTGATTTAAACAATAATGTTTGGATTTTTTTAGGATGGGTGTTTTAGTCTATAAGTGGTGTGCCCATCAAAGAGAGTGAGTAGAGAGAAAGAAATGTAAGGCAGACGGTAATTCACTTGAGTGCTGACATATTGCGTTTGAGTTGTATGTGGCCATCAAAGGCAAGATGGAAAAAGATGTTCTGGGTGTGTCTGATCTCTTCTAGGGCCTCAGGATTGACAAATGGGACAACACATGGGGATCTTAGAGGAGAGGGGCTTATAATCTCTCAGGGGACATAGATATATAAACATCCAGCTACAATAGGAATAGAAAGTGTGCTTGGAATCTAGAAAAAGTAAACTCAGAATAGGAACCTGTCATGAAGTCCCTAGAACTGTTTAGGGAGAAAGAGACTCTGGTTCTAGATCTCTGGTCTCAGTCCATTAATCCATTAAGTAGTCATTATTAAGCACTTCTTGTATACACAGTACTCAATTCTTTATTTAGTTATAACATTCCTGAAATGGAGAATGGCAACTCATGAGTCTTAATCACTCAACTTTATTCTTTAAAGACAGTTCTACCTCCTTTTGTACTGATTCTGCACTTAACTAATAGTCTTTCCGTCTGCAAGTTGTTCTCACAGATGGGTTTGCCTGGGAGGACAGTGGCTGTGTGAATGAATGCCTCTCCTTTGTGCCAGGCTTCATGATGAGTACACTGTCATGAACGTTTATAAATCAGCGTTCTGTCGGGTAGGAAGGCATGAATCACTTCTTCACAGCCTGAGACCTTTGGTAGAGCTGATGAAATTGATTTTATGATCTTGCAGAGTGAAGCCCCTGGCTCTGTAAAAGCGGTGGCCCCCTGCTTGCCCCGTTCCAAGGGTTTCCAGCTGGGGGACTCTGCCTAAAATGGATAGTTGACCTCTAGTAATTATAAACTTCACTGCAGAACATCTCAAACTCCAAATTGTCTTTTTAATATTAATGTATTTGCACTGGTAAAAATTTTAAGCTAATAAGGTGTCACAGGTTGAATTTTATCCCCTTCCCTGAATATGTTGAAGTCCTAACTCCTGTTGCCTGTGAAGGTAACTTAATTTGGAAATAGGGTCCTTGCAGAAGTAATCAAGTTAAGATGAAGTCATTAGGGTGCATATTAATCCAAAATGACTGATAAGAAGAGAGGAATTTGAACACAATCACACAGAAAGGGAACATCATGTGAAGATACAGAGAGAGAGGGAAGACAGCTCTGTGAAGATGAAGAAACTGGAGGTTTTTTGCCACAAGCCAAAGAAAGCACAGGGCTCCCAGAAACTGGTAGGGGCAAGGAAGGACCTTCCTCTAGAAGAACCCCCTCCCCTCCATTTTATGGTTCTTTTTACAGCAGCTTTTGTAGAAAACAAATCCAAAAAGTTATGGTTAGCTTTCACATTGGAGTTAGAGGTCATTTAGAGTTCAAGCTGGACTTAGGATTTTTTGTTTTGTTTTGTTTTCTCCACACATGTCTTCTTAGGAAGTAAGAAGTTAAGGTTGACTCCTAAAGACTATCTCCTGTGACTTTGAATATATTCTTCTCTTCCTTTGTCTAGTTATGAAGGTCTACTCCTTATAGAGAGGAATGTAATCCAACATGAGACAACTCAGAAAAGGGGGCTATGATCTGGGGTTTGATGACCTAGGAATGTAAAATTATAATTCACTAAATCTCAGAAGCTTCACTCAAAAAATTATATGGACACAGAGCACGAGTAGGTCAAGAGTTGTCAACTTCGTGTCATTGTTGTTCCATGTCGTTGATTGTGCAGGACAGACAGGAGTTTTTCCTTTTTACACACTTTATTTATTTTTCTGATTAGATCCCTCTTCCCCAAAGTATAGTTCATTTTAAATACTCTGATACAGTTGCCTTCAAATATTTGAACCGTCCTGCTCACTCCAAACTGTTAAAACCATACATGCTAGGAATGGGTATAGATCACTAATTTCAGGACTTTCATTTGAGATTTTGTTTTAAAGAATTGACTCCTTTGAGGATCCCATTAGTGCTGATATATATGTGGTTTTGTGTGTGTGTGTGTGTGTGTGTGTGTGTGTGTGTGTGTGTGTTACATGCGTATAAGTTGCATACCATTCCAGGAAGCCACCAAATATTGCCTGAGCCTGCTCATGGCCTATATGGGCTGAATAATTGTCCAAAAATAGAGAGTATCTATCCTTTGTTTGGGATAAGGAAGTCCGTGAGAACTCACACATTAAACTTTAATATAGGCTGTCTCTCTTTCACTAATAGTTTGAAGTTTGGACTTCCAGTGTTAAAGAATATTGGTTTGATATTCCCATCTTTTATTTGGGATTGCTCATTCTTGAACATTAAGATATATATATGAAGTACATATTATCACAAGAGAAAAAAAGAGGTTGGGAATGAACATCCAATTAGAGGCTTAATTGCCTTTTGATGAGGCTGAAGGTTGTAGAGTTAGGGCATGTGACTGGGGCTTCTTTAGCTACTTAAAGCCTCACGGAAGACAGCTGTGGTTCAGCAGGACCACCAGATCCACTGTCATTCGGCTGTCAGGGCCCCACAGGAGAGGTCGGCGCTGTGGGAAGGACCCGAGGCATGCCTGCTTCTCCTAGAAAGGCAGGTAAGCGGCTGCTGCAGGTGGAGGTGAAGAGATGGCAGAAACGGGAAAGGAAAATGATGGGGACAGACAGGAAGTGCATGTGGAAAGACAAAACTATTGCTCTTCAATGACCATATTTTGTAGGACAGAACAAAAAAGGAAACCCTTCAAATGGCAATCAGGGTCCTCATCGCTACAAGGTTGGTACAGGGCTCCCGTGCCCACTCAGATGTGACAGGCTAACTCTGAAGTGTTTAAAACTTGAAGGAAGGAAAGCAGAGAGGGAGCCGCTGTGTATGGGATGTTGCAGTCGGGCTGCAGTCGGGCGGGGGAGTCAGGAGGGCGGGTCAGGAGAAAGTAACTGCAGTGGCCATTCCTGGCCCTCTTACCAGTTATGATGGATGCTTTGGGGGAGGCAGGAGGAATGGCATCTATTTAAAGATGGCAATTAAGAAAATATGTCTAAGTGGAGGGAAGAAGGCAGTTCCGATTCTGGTTGTTGATGTGTCTGATGAAGCAGGACTGATTCGCCGACAAACTGACACAGCTGCATTAATGCGGCTGAAAATAGCAGTTCTCGTTGCCCGGACGGAGCGGAGGTGGGGCGTGTGCTGCCTCACCTGTGGGCTTTCGGGCGCAGATGATTTCTTTGAGCTGAAAGTCATTTCTATCTGGTTTCTTCCAAGGCTCTTGAATCACTGCCTTCTATTGTCTGCTAAACGAACATTTAACCACTGATTTGTTGTTTGGAGCTTGGGCCTCTGCTCATGGGGTGAAAGTGAGGTATATTAACCTTATGTTTTGGAAGTGTCCTTCTGCCATTTTGTGTGTGTGTGTGTGTTTTAAATACCAAGTGTAATTGCTGTGATTTGCCCAAGTGCTTTCGTGCACATGCAGTGAGACAGGTGTATGATACTGGGATATACGAGTCAGTGAGCAGAATTAAGCCTTCATGATCTGAGTCTGTGACTGTAGCTCAGGTATTAGAAGAAAAAGTTGCAGGTGGGAAAAATTTGACTCTGAACTTAAGAGACCTTGCCTCACACAGACATATTCTAAATATATCCTATTGCATCAAAACTATTGAGTTGAGTTATGCTTCCTCTGCACTTTCTTTCACCAATACTGCTGAATACCAGGATTGCTGGGTGTAAAGAAATACATTCCCTTGTAGTTTTAAATTAAAACATATTTCCACTTTTTACTTAGAGGATAACACCCCTGTATGTTTCTTGTCCCGAGAAAGGTAAGACACATGTACAGTTTAAGGGCAAAAGTGGAGAGGCACAATTCCTTAGAGAAACATAGCTCCCTGCCTTTTGCTTATTGTGAGTTAAGATCCAGAAATGAATCTTCTTGGAAGTTCTCTCTGGGCCCTATCCGTGAGCCAGCACCTCCTGGTAATGCCTGGGATCGGGCATTATGATTTGGGATTCTGGTATTCTTTGAGGGAGGAGCATAGGTACAGGAGCTGGTGCTGAAGTGGTAATTGCAGAAGGGATCCTGGATAAAACGTGGGAGTGTAGGGAAAGGCTGGAGCTGGGAGCTGGTCAAGCAAATCAAGGCAACTCTTCGGTATTTCACGGGCTCTTCGGTTCCTCGTCTTACATGTTGAGATAGCAGTGATTTTATTTAACTAGAAGGCAGAGTCCAACACAGATTTATGCCTATGATGTGATGACATTACAAACCATGTGCTTACCATTTAGGGAAGTCTGAAAGCTCAGAGAGGTTTCCCTAGTTCAGGTTTAATCTCTATAGTAATTGGAAGGAACACCAGGTGTGCAGTAACCTTATGGGCAATTAATGAAAACCATTACACCAGCTAAATTGATGAACAGAGGAGAGGAGTTCTTTTGCCAGTATAAAGGCAACATATGCATATGAAAATGATACAGATTGGAGGGGGGGAGGTGATTCAGTACAGATTCCATTTGGCGACTGAAAACCAGAGGTCATACACACCCTGATATCCAGACTCACTGAGCTCTTGTAAATGTTAATGAAGGATATTTTATTTCTCTACTTACATTGCCTGGACTAAAATTTGGGTATCAATAAGTGATTAATATTAGAGTTAATATCAAAAGGCACATAACAATATACAGTTAACATTAACAGGTGTATAGACAGGCACCAAAAATGCAGAGAATGAGACTGCTTATGAGAAAGACAGGAGAAAAATACAACTGTGGACTCCACTCCTAGCACAGACAGGTTCTCAACGGGACAACATGAAGGAGGTCACCAGGACTGAGCTGTGAGTGTCAGTGTTGGCTGATGTGGGGCAGCAGGTGTAGAGGCCTGGTCTTGTTCCTTTAGCTCTCTGACCTCTGTACTCCACCTTAGGAGACGAATCCCTATGGGAGACCAGAGGCCTTTCTCAAATACTCTGTGAACAGGGTTGCTTATTTGTATGTAAGTTTCCAGTCTTGTGCATTTTCTAGGCCTATCTGGCTTTTCCATCACTCTCTTACAGACTCCGTCGTCGGCAGCCGTCCGTCTCGAGAGACGATGGTGTAGCTTCTTAAGAGTCTATCTGCACCGCCGAGAATGGCTGTGCAGTCCGACTCGGGAGTGACACGGTATCTGTCTCCTCCCGTGTTGAATCGACATCTTGCGATGACGCTGGAGTGTCCTCTCCAGTGAAGCTGAAGCTACAGAGCCTGGGCAGGGTGATATGGAGGGTCTGCTGTTGCCCATGCAGCAGACACCCCCTCTCTTCGCAGCTGAAGGGTCCAAGGGAAAGACGGAGTCAATACAGCTTGGCTTCAGGTGCGCCGCAGGAGTTGCCGGTGTTGACTACAACGTCAAACCGCCTTAGGGACTCCGGCTCCGGATTTTCTGTCGGGGTTTACTCCCTTAGCCTTTCCCCTGAAGAGGTATGCCGCAAGGCAGCAGAGGTTTTTTGAAATCAGAGTTTTCCTTCTCTGATGTGCCCTGACTGGAAGATCGAACCAGCGACACTTAGCTCGCAGGCCGACGCTCAATCCACTGAGCCAAACCAGCCAGGGTTTCATGATATATAGATTGCAAGTATACACCAGGTACACAGTCTTACAGACTAAATCAGTAATATTCACTCATTTTTTCATGGTAACAATATTATTTACTCTCTATCTACCCTGTGTACTTGGACTTCATGTCTACTATTTCTAATCCTTACTAGAAAACTTTGGTTAAATTACTCTCTCTCTTTGCTTCAGTTTCCTCACCTGTCAAATAGAGAGGTCGCAGCATCTATCTCAGAAGGTTGCAGGAAGGATTAAATGAGTTGATCCACAGGATGCACTTAGCCCATTAAGCACATGGCATATCTTAGCTGCTATAATTCTAGGTCAAATTTTCATAGGAATTGGCTCAGGATAATCATCCTTGGGGGCTAGTGCTTTGACTAACAGGTCAGGTATAGTTTGACCTAATTCTTCTAAATCCAGAATAAATAAAACTTTTGATGAAAGGAGGCGAGTTTTGCAGTTGGAGTAATCTGTATTTTTAATGTCACTTATTCCAGTTTCTTGCTATGCTGTTGGCACTGTTATTTAAACTTCCTATGCCCTGTTTTCCTTTCTTTCAAAGGAGAGTCCTCTCCAGAGGGCTGCTTTATAGAAATGAGGCTGCCTGTTCTGTCCAACAGTTGGCCTGGTGTTCCGGCTTGCAGTCGGCCGCTGAAGTCCAGTTCTCTGCCCAGTGCTGCCTGTCTTCTTAGTTATTTGTTAGGAAATTTACCAATCATTCTGTCATTTCCAAATAATAGTAGCCAGATACTCCAGATAACTTTAAAGTGATTACTAGCTTTCTTTGAGGGAGTACAGAATTTTTCTAGCCAAAATTTTAGGTCCAGTACTTACCATTTGTATAAAACACAAGGAAAAAATAATAGTAAATGATAGAAATAAATATTTTCTTTCTACTGATAAACAATAGGATCATTTTGTTTTCTTGTCTAGGGAAATTTTGTTGTTATTAATTAATAGATTTACTTTTAGAGCTCTTTTGGGCTCATAGAAGGAGGAAGGAGAAAGTGCAGAGAGTTCCCCCATGTCCCCTCCCAGCGTTCTTTATTATTTAACATTTCGCATCTGTGTGGGACATTTGTTACAATTGATGAACCAACACTGACACATCCTTATCAACCCAAGTTCAGAGTTTATGTTGGGGTTCACTTCATTCCATGGGTTCTCACAAATGTATAATGAATGACATGTATCTACCATTACGTATCATACGGAATATTTTTCCTGCCCTAAAAATCCTCTGTTCCACCCATTAATCTGCCATTCCCTTCACCCCTAGCAGCCACTGGGTTGTTTTCCTGTCTCCTTAATTGCTCCTTTTCAATAATATCTTATATTTGAAACTGCACAGTGTGTAGCCTTCTCAGATGAGGCTTCATAGTTTACTTCATTTTACTGAATAATATTCCATACTTACGGATATACCAGTTTATCCATTCACCTATAGAAGAATATTGACTGCTCCCAAGTTTTGGCAATTATGAATAAAGCTGCTATAAACATTTGTGTGCAGGTTTTTGTGTGGACATATTTTTTCAACTCATTCAGGTAAGATGCCAAGGAGTGAAATAACTGGATCTTATAATAAGAATAAGCTTGGTTCTGTAAGAGACTGCCAAACTGTCCTTCAAAATGGCTGTATTATTTTGCATTGCCCCCGGCAATAAATAAGAGGTCTTGTTGCTCCACATTCTCATCAGAATTCGGTGTTGTCAGTGTTCTGGATTTTAGCCATCGTAATAGCTCTATAGTGGTATTTAGTTGTCTTGATTTGCAGTTGCATCCCTAATAAAGAATGTTGTTGCATATCTATTCATATTGTTATTTGCCATCTGTATATCATATTTGGTGAGATGTCTGATCTTTTGCCAGTTTTTAAATTGGGTTGTTTATTTCTAATTGTTTAGTTTTAGGGGTTCTTTCTATATTTTGGAAAGTAATTCTTTGTAAGATATGATTTTTGCAAATGTCCCCCCCCCCCCCATGGCTTGTCTATTCATTCTCTTAATGGGTTATAGAATTTTTGAAAGTAATTTTCTGCTTCTATTTTTGTTAGTTTACTTTGTTCATTAGATTCCTATTATCCTACTTTGGATAATAAAAGATCCTCTGTATATTAAAAAAAAGGGTGGTTTTATGTTCTTAAAAAAAGGAACAAAAGTGGAGAAATATAACTTTTTATCTTATTTTATTTTACTTTTTGGGGAGGATTAGGCAATGAGTTTATTGAGGGGAAAAAGGGGGGAAAGGAGTGGAGGCAAGAGGCAACTCCTCGACCAACCCAAGGGCCCACAGGAGCAAGGGGAATGGGAAGAGCTAGTTACCGGGGAATGGAGAATGGGAACTCCTGTCCTCCTTGTGGGCACATAGGAGTCCCATCCTCACTTCTGCAGGCACCTTTTCTATACTCGTCAACCACACATTTCAGTGAGGGTGAGTTTGCTTATCAACATATTCAGTAGGTCATTTACATCTCATTGCTTCCCCCACACACACCAGGTTAGTTAACATATCGGGCTAGGTCCATTACCATTTCCCCTGGGAACTGGTTCAGTCCATCAACATATCCTTTGGGAACGGCGGAGTCCAGGGCCAGGTTGATTAGCATGTACCAAAAGTCCAGGTGTGCATTCTAGCTGCCTCCATGTTCTGACATTTCCAGTCCTTTTTTAAAAAGTATATTTCATTGATTATGTTGTTATAGTAGTCCCAATTTTTTCCCTTTGCTCCCCTCTGCCTAGTACCCGCCTTCCCTCCAGCAATCCCACCCCCCTTAGTTCATGTCCATGGGTCATGCATGTAAGTTCTTTGGCTTCACCCTTTCCTTTATTATTCTTAACTTACCCCTGTCTATTTTGTACCAACCAATTATGCTCCTTAATCCCTGAACCATTTCCCTATTTCTCCCCCTTCCCCTCCCAGCTGATAACCCTCCAAATGATCCCCATACCTATGATTCTGTTCCATTCTGGTTTGCTTAGTTGGATTTTGTTCTTATTTTTTAGATTCAGTTGTTGATAGGTGTGACTTTGTTGTCATTTTAATGTTCATAATTTTGATCTTCTTTTTCTTAAGTAAGTTCTTTCGCATTTCATATAATAATAGCTTGGTGATGATGAACTCCTTTAGCCTTACCTTGTCTGGGAAGCACTTTATCTGCTCTTCCAATCTAAATGATAGCTTTGCTGGATAGAATAATCTTGGTTGTAAGTCCTTGCTTTTCATAATCTTGAATACTTCTTTCCAGCCCCTTCTTGCCTACAAAATTTCTTTTGAGAAATCAGCTAATAGTCTTATAGGCACCCCTTTGTAGGTAACTCTCTGCTTTTCTCTTGATGCTTTTAACATTCTCTCTTTATCTTTCACCTTTGGCATTTTAATGATGATGTATCTTGGTGTGGTCCTCTTTTAGTCTAGCTTGTTTGGGATTCCCTGTGCTTCCTGGACTTGTATGTCTATTTCCTTTTCCAAGTTTGGGAGTTCTCCTTCATTATTTTCTCACACAAGTTTTCAATTTCTTGTTCTTCCTCTTCTTCTGGCACCCCTATGATTTGGATGTTGGTATGTTTAAAGTTGTCCCAGAGGTTCCGAAGCCTCTCCACATTTTTTTCAATTTTTGTTTCCTCATTCTGTACTGTTTTTTTTTTTTTTTTTCTTATGTTCCAAATCATTGATTTGAACCCTGGTTTCCTTCTCTTCACCATTGGTTTTGTGTGGATTTTCCTTTGTTTCATTTAGCATAGCGTTCACTTCTTCCCTTATACATTTGCCATACTTAAGCATATCTGTCAAGCCTGTGAGCATCTTTATCACCAGTGTTCTGAACTCTGCGCCTGTTAGGTTGACTCTCTCCTCATCACTTAGTTCTCCCACTGGAACCTTGATTCGCTCCCCCTTTTGGGTCATACTTTTCTGTCTTCTCATCTTGACAGGCTCCTGTGTTTGTTTGCCTCTCTGTCTTAGGCAGAGCTGTCTCTCCTGTTATGTTGTAAGGAGTGGAGCCTTAGGTATTCATTAGTGCAGGGTAACCCGTTTCACCACGTTGTGGTGCTGTGTATGGGGGAGGGGTCTGAGAGGGAACAATGCCACTTGCTCAGTACTTCCCCCTTTTCCAGGCACCTCTCCCACTTCATAGGGACTGGCACCTCTCTAGCTGTTGCCCTGGCTATTGTTCCCAGAGTGGGTGGGTCTGAGGGCCTTCTAGGACCTTGGGGCCCTTTAAACAAGCAGACTCTGCTGAGAGACCAGCAGTTTCTTTCTTCTTCCCGACCCACAGTGGTTTGCACAGTCAAAAACAATGAGGCTTTATTTTCCTCAGCTCTGGGACTGTGAGCTGTGGGGTCTGGTCTGTTGCCAGGAGCACCCCCCAGGTGTTCCTCCTGACTTTTTAAAACATGTGACTGTGCTTTCTACCAGCCTGCTGCCACCGCCGCTGCTTCTGCCACCACAGTGCGTCCTCTCTTCCCCAGCTCCACCCCTCCTACCTGTCTGGATGAGTATTTCTTCTTTATATCTTTGTTTGTTGGCCTTCCATGCAGCTCAGTTTTTTGGAACTTCTAGTTGTCTCTAGTTTTGAGGTAGTTGTATTCCTTCTTAGTTGTGGAGGGAGATGCAGTGTTTGTGTCTAGGCCTCCATCTTGGCCAGAAGTCCTATCTTATTTTAAATCTTTGTCGTAAGTTACCTTAAATTGTGCACACACACACACACACACACACACACAAACCAATGCCAAACAGGCCACTATTTGAAGACTTACTGGCCTATTCCTCTTTCTTTTCTTAATTCTTCTGTCTTTTTATCAACATTTCATCCTAGGTATTCCTGATAAACACTACTTATAGCCACTAAGAGTATCCAGATAAGTTCTCTTTATATGTATTTCTACAAGGGAACCCTGTCCCACTATATGACATATTAGAGAAAGAGTAACAACAAATACCACCTTTCCTATGACTGCATACCTCCTTACCTATTACCAAGACTGGGAAAAATTGGGACTGAATAAAATAAATTCTGTGAAATAATGTAGTAAGAGGCAAGTTAAGAAAATTGTATTTAAAAAAAAATCCTTACCCAAGGACATGCTTATTGATTTTAGAGAAGAGGGAAGGGACAGAGAGAGGGGAGGAGAGAAATATCCATTGGTTGCCTCCTGTATGTGCCCCGATCAGGGACAGAACCACAACCTAGGCATGTGCCCTGACTGGGAATTGAACCTGTGACCTTTTAGTTTACCAGATGACACTATAATCAACTGAGACACACTAGCTAGGGCGAGAATTATCTTCTTACCAGATAATGAAAATGACTGTGATCATTTTTGGAAGTGCTCTTGCCATGCTTTATTATCTAGTCTTTTCTGTTCTGTGGAGTCTTGTCGGGACAAAGGGCAAGGGAGAAGGATGGATCACGTGGCTGTTGAACATTGGATGTGTCTGTAAAGGCAAAGGCAGATGCCTTCTGCATCCTCCCCCGTTTTGCATTTTCTCTTTGCTGTTGCCACTCACTGGGGGTTCTTTCATGACCTGTGCTCAAAGGAATCTGTCACCATTGCACTCAGCCTGATGGAAAGTTCAGAAGACAAGAAACCCTTCCCGGCATGAAATGCACTATGAAATGTATTTGAAAATAAAGTTGTTAATGACAACTGTCATCAGAAACTTGCTCTTTCAAATGCATTTTTCAGTTTCCAGGCCAAAAAGAGCGTGTTGTGCATTGAAATTCCAGATGGTTGGCTGACTGTGTGACCGACAAGCAAGCATAGAGACGTATGGGCAAACACACAGGGAAGTGCACCTGTGCATCTAATTACCTCTGCACATGATCTCCACAAATGTATCCTGTTTCCAGAGACAGACAGGCTTGCACTGAATAGAAGTGCTGCAGACACACAGCTGCTGTGTCTCTGGGCCTGGATATTTGTGGAGACTGACTTCGCGAGGGAGCATGAAAAAACTTAAAAATCGAAAACAAACAGAAAACCCGAAGGCTTTAGGAGGTAATAGGTTCAGATATGGACAAAGGGAAAAAATAACCTAGGCAAGAAAAAGAGCAAGAGCGAGTCATGGGCGGTGACCCACTTGCCCGTAGGCACTGTCCTTCCCCTTGGCCCTCTGTCCTAGCCCTTCTCTGCCTGAACTTCTCTCTTCACTCTGTTAAACTAACAGAAATTCTACCAATTAGTAATGCATTTAGGTTAATAAGCTTCCTCTGGGATGGCTAAAGGGCTGAGAGTGATTCACCCAGTGGTATCAATTTGTTTAATTAGAGTGGTTTTCTCCAACCCCCCTTTCCAAATGACAAGCTGAAATCATCTACACTGTGGAAGAAGAAAGGAACTACCATTTATTGAGAGCATAATATATGCCAGACCTGGTTACATTATAAACTTTATCTCATTAACCTTCATAATTATTTTTCAAAGTACATATGATTATCTCACTTTACTGTTGAGAAAACAGAAGCCAGATTTAATGACTTGTCCAGTGACACTTGCCAAATGGAGGAGGTGACATTTAAACCCAGGTGGTCCCCCTAGTTAGGAGTGGGAATTTGATGGAGAGATTAGGGGGCAGAGTTGAACTCTGGGCTGTGGGGATCCTTAGATTGCTCAGTATCTGGAGAGCCAAATATTGTCAGTGTTCGACACTACATAATTTACACATTCATTTACTAAGTCAATAATTTTTAAGTTAGACTATACACCAGGTATTTTTAAAATTGTTGGGGATATAGCAACGAATAGAATAAGCAGGCCACTACTGGCATAAGGCTCATGATCTAATAAGGGGAGCCAGGTAATAATCAAGTATATAAATAACTTAAAAGGTAGTATCGAGTAATGATAAAGGCAGTGAAGAATGGGAAAACCAGTGATGTAGTAAAGACCGATGGAGGTGCGATGAATTGCTCCTTCAGATTATGATTTGAAAGAGCCTCTTTGAGCTGAGACACGGAAGACAGGAGCATATTTCTATCGTAGGTTTACAGGAAGAGCCTTTCAGACACAGGGAGGAGGAAGTTCACCAGCTCTAGGCAAGTGGAGTCCACTGAAGGCTGGTGCGGGGGCAGCCCCAGGAGCAATGTGATACGAGAGGGAGGCTTCACAAACACAGGATGGTGTTTGGTCTGTTTTTTTCTCTTAACAAAATTTTAAAGCCATTGGGAGATTTTTTGGAGGGAAATGTTCCCTGAGTTTCAGATTGGACAGGTTGCTTCTAGGTAGGAAATTAGGCCCAGGACCGAGTGAAAGCAGTATGACTGATGATAACGTTGCTGTGCCCAAGTGGGGCTGAGATTGGCCTGGCCTGGGAAGAGCACCAGAGGGGCTGCAGAGGAGTGGGCAGATTCTAGTTAAGTGTAGGGGCTGGAACGCACACAGGTCCCTGATGGATTGGGTGTGGAAAAAAAGAAAATCCAGGGTGACGATTGGGATTTCATCTGGAGTAGCTGCATGGTGGGGAGTTGCGCCAAGTGAGACAATGAACGCCAGAGAAGGGGGGCTAGTTGTTTTTGGAGGAGCAGGGGTTGGGGGAATAGTGCAGAAATCACGATTTTAGGTAAACTTGGAAGTTCCTCTTAGACATGCAAATGGAGCAGTCCAGTAAGCAGTAAGCCTTCAGGGCGGAGATTTAAGTTGGGGAGTCCCAGGCATACAGAATTTTTGCTGACACCACCAATGAGACCAACAAGGGAGGGATGTAGCAGAGAAGAGCTTCAGGACTTAGTTCTAAGGCACTCCAACAACTCGTCGTCCAACAGAAGGGGAGGGTGAACAGAAGACACAGAGAAGGAGGGTCAGCGAGGCCTCAGGCCACCCAGAAGACAGTGCATCACAGGAAGCACAGGGTGCTTTTTAAAAGAAGAGAGTGGTTGCATGGAATGCGGTTAGCCTGCCATGGAACACATAGTTTCAACAATAGGAAAGTAGTTGGTGACTTTCAGGAGCAATTTCAGAGGCGTGGAAGAGAAGGAGGCCTGATGGGGTGTGTTCAAGAGAAAATGGGTTGAGAGTAAGCGGAGACAAAGAGTGCATGAAATTATTTGTGCTGTTGTGCTGTGAGCCAGAACGAAGGACTGAGACGGTAATGGGGAGAGCGGCGAGTTACAGGGAAAGCTTGGTTTGTTCTGTTGGTTTCTTTGTAAGGTGAGAGCCCCTAAATGATGTGTGGGTGCTCATGGGAATGATTAGCAGGAAGCACTTGTTCATGATGCACATGAGAGGTGGGGACCACAGCCACGAAGTCTTTGAGCAGGCAGGCGGGAGGGTTGGAATCTAGGGACCAGGAGTGGGGAGGTGGCGGTCACTGATCATGGCTGAGACACATCATCACTCTTAACAGGTGAGGGGAAGAGGGGGCCGGGTCGAGTGCTCATCGTTTTGTAGATCTGCTGAGGGGAGGAGAAGTTTGGCCCCCCGGTGAGGGTGTCTGTGTTCTCAGCAGCTTGTGACATGAGGTTGTGCTAGCAGGGGGTGCGAGGGTCTGAGGAAACTAGGGAAATGAGTGGTGGGAGGCATGAGCAAAGGAGCAGACGTCCTGAGGACACATAGCAGGACGACCAGGCAAAGGTGGGTGCCCGTCAAAAGTCCTAAAAATAAGGCCCAGTATTTTCTTGAGATGATTGGCAAAGCTTATAGTTTACAAAGAAATGCATACAGAGATTAAAAACTGACAACTTGCATACACTGTCTAATAATAGCAATGACTGTTACTAAGTGCACGTGGCGTGTGTTATTTTTTGAATCCTACGACTTCTTGGAAGGGACAATGTCAGAACCTTCATTTATAAATGGGGTGATTGAGATTGGAGGAGCGAGGGGGACTGCAGAAGGTCCCGCAGCTGGGAATGGAGACAGGCAGGGTGCACCAACACTGTGTCCTCACACCCCCATGCCAAGCTGCCCCCTTAGGACATAGAAGGGCTGTCCCTGGGCGAGGGCCGCATGCAGCTGGGATCATAGACATACAGACCTTAAAATCTCAGCAATGAGCCAACAGCGGCATCAGGGAAAGAGAAAGACGTGGTTTTGGGTTTCGTCTGTCTCCCTCCGCGGTCAGTGCTCTGGGACTTGGGGTCACTAGCAAAGAGGAAGAAGCCAGCTGGGCTATGGGAACTGCTTTTGCACAAGATAACACATGTATACACAGCCTGCTCTCTCATCATCTGTTACAGAGAAAAAAAACCTTTCTGTTATGTTTCTCCTTATACTCTGTTCATTGCAGCGAGAGTCCTTATTCCTCAAGGGAATGCCACAAATCTGCCAGGTGTCTCCAAAAGCAGGGTTTTACATCCATTACTAGAAGTTGTTGCGGTATTTCCAAGTGGTAGGAAGAAATATGGAACCGCTTCCTGAGGTGGGAAAATTCAGGACTATCGACTCTGACAGGGGGCTGTCAGAGGGAGGGGTGGGGGTGATCCTTGAGATCACAGAGGGCTGAGGGGTCCCTGGCTGCAGTGCAGCTTGGAACAGGCTCTCTGATCTCCCAGGCTGCAGGAGGCAGCTCTGCACATCATCTGAGTAGCATTAACTCTAGTGCAGGCCCAGCGACCTACAGAGGATATGTTAGTGGGGTGTCTGACCACGCCCTGAGCCTAGGCATGCTGGCCTGAGGGTGGAAAGGAAGCAAGAAAAGGTGAATAAGAGACAAGTCTCCATTTGTTTACTCTGTGTTGTAATAATTGGGTGATTATATTTCATTTTTATTTGGTTTTACTGGCAATCAGATAGAGAGTTGTAATATCAACTGACACCTTGTAATTACCATTAATTTCTTCCCTTTTCTCTGCGCAGTCAGGATGAAGTTTGCAGAGAAGCCATGGGAGGCTGAATCAGACTGAAGTCAGATGCATATGCATGAGACAGGACCAGCAGAGGCTCTGAGGAGTTGTTTGGTGGGGCGGGGTGGCGAGGGGAGGGCAGGAAGAAGGCTGAACGATGGGAAGAGAGGAAAAAAATACCTTGAATTGGAGACAAAGGCAAATGGAGGAAAGTGTTGAAGTCAGCACAACAGCCTTGCTGGCTTAATTACCATAATGATATAAAATAGCCCAATCAGCAATCTGGGGCTAATCTTTCATGTATTACAGGTCTCTCCTTCATAGAGCTTCACAGCTTAAATGCATTTTTAATGAAGATATTCGAGGCAAGCAGATAATCTCCCCGTCTTTACAGGAGGGAATCAGAGCGCATTAAATGGGCTGTTCCTCCTGCATGTCGCTGTCCAATGTTCTTGCTCCGTCTGGCACATGGGAGTTGATTGGCTTCCAGTATGGGTCTCTCTACTCTCCCATCTCTCCTTTCAGAGGCAGACGGGGAGTACATGGGAAGGACTGACATTCAGGGAGACCTTTGGCTGGTCCCAAGGGCCTCCCTTTGTCTTTCCTGGTGCCTAAGGGACATCTAGATCTCCTCACTAGCAATGAGAAAGAAAGGATTCCAGAGACATTGTCAGCCCCATGCTGTCTCAGCTGGCAGGAGAAGCTTAGCCCCTCTTGCCTATGTTATGCTAATAATCCTTGTGCCAGTGGAAATCATTTGAACATGAAGCTTAGACTGAAAAATGTACCTGAAGCACTTATCTGTGACCATGACACATTTGCATCTTGCCCCAGGTGAACAATCAGTCCAAGCTCTGACACTGCTTCTAACCTGGGCATTTGGGGGTGGGGGCGGGCAGCATCCAGGGACTCACTGTTGATAATAAATTTAAGTGACGTGCAATTAGATTGATTTGGTAAGGGTAGGCATTTTGTTCAACATGCATTGCTATTTGATCCAGAAGCCTAAAATGGCTGGGCTAAACTTACCTGCTAGGAATCTGTCATGGGGCCCCTCAGGAGGATGGAGTCCGGGAGGTGCTAAGGGAAAAATAAGTATCAGCTACATATTATGAATGTCCCCGTAAGGCAAGGACAAGCTAAGTATGATATCTTACATTCTATGTTTGCAAAAGCTTTAATTGTTCTATTGCTGGTGTTTTCTGCGGTCACCAAGCTGCCTGAGATAAAACTGTAACTGTGTTGATGTGTAGAGTGAATTCAGCATAGTTTCTGGAAACCCTGCTCCCTATCTTCCATTAAACTCCCTAGTTCCCAGTTGTACACATCTTCTTAATGAATTAGAGCAGGGAGTAGCACTGGACAATATATTTTCAAAAGAAGACTATCTATCATCTATCTATTTTTTAAAAATTTATATCTTTTGCTTTCTTAAACTGGGAGATTGCATGTCTCCCTAGGTATTTGTAAGACACTGGGTGACCTAATTAGATTCATCCTCAAATGTCTGTGTGGAATAAGAAACACTATGCTTCTTTTCCTACTTTTGTGGTTTCAGCAGAATGACAGGGTAACTTACATTAGTAGGGTTATCAGGATTTGCATGTCAAAGTAGTGCCCTGTCAACCAGTGGTGAAACAGCTCTGTTGCGATCCAGCATGGCTGTGAAAAAGCACTCCTGTAGGACAGCACCAGGGCCCCTCACTGGTCTGCTTTGGGCTGTGCTGGTCTGCTCTGCTTTGCTCTGGTAGACATCTGTGTGTCAGCTCAGCCAAGGAGACTCAGCCTCTGGTCTTTGATGGAAAAAGAAAGTACATTCTCCGAGCCAGATGGGAGTTGGTTTATATAGACAGGTGCCCCTGCCCCTGGTCCTTGATCGATATCCTCAGGCGCATGGGGCCTGGTTGGTCAGAATAGAGCTGCTTTGATTCGCTAGAGCTGTGCAGCTCTGATTGGATGGGGAAAGCCTTGGCCTTACTGGTTGAATTCAATAGGACACCAAGAACTCCTTTATGAGGGCCGCTCTGATGGCAGAAACACAGCGCAGGCAGGCGTTTCAGAGCAGAAGTAGGCAGTTCAGTGCTGGCTTCTCCGTGCAGTGCAGTTTGTGTGAGCGGACCCTGTGCAGAAGCAGCTGGTAGGCTCCTTTTCTTAAAAATTTTTATTTTATTTGAGCCCAGTTAGCCACCAGGTGTCTTTTTTTTTTCTCGTGTTTCACAACCCTCTCTATCTAGAGTTCCTGCCTGTCTTGGGCCCCCGAGAACTCAAGATGGCAGGAAGGAAATTTCTACCTCACATTTCCTTATGTTTTCCTTTGTGTGATTCGTTTTCAAATTTTACCATGTGCAGGCTATGTCTGAGATTCTCTGACATTTCCCGAGGGGAGGAAATGGAACAAGTGCAGGGATGTAAGCATGCAGAACACCCTCCAGACTCTGAAGATTGTAAGTTAACACGTGTCACTCCTCTGGAGCACGAGGAGCAGTATGGCACCCCCCAGTTACAAACACGCTGTGTTCTGTAAGTTGTTGGGGAGGTTTCTTGGAAATAAAAATATGCTTAACATAACTTATTGATGATATTCCTTTCTATATTTCTTGAATAAGGTATAGATTATTAAAAGAAAAGTAAAACTCACTAATCCTACGACTCAGTGTAAACCCTGGTATCATAAGCATAAACATACACATATTTTGTGTTAAAAAATGAGAAAAATATGACATACCTGTTTATAACATGCTTTTTTGCTTTATAGAACATGCATGTTTTTGTGTCATTTAAATATTCTTCTATCACATAATTTGCAGTGGTTGCACAGTAGTTCATCAGGTGGCTATGCTATATTTCATTTAATTCCTGAGTAATAGTTTTACTGTTATAAACAACAAGAAATATCCTTATAATATCAAATCACATTTCCCCCATTCAAAAGCCTGCTCCACACATAAATAGCTGAAATGTACATTTGTAATGAAAATTTTAGAGTTTTCACTTTTGCACTCCATAATTTAAGGCTTTCTTGTTGATTAAATTATTCTACAAATATGATTGTGTGCCTACCAGTTCCCCATTGTTTTGGGAATATGATTCAGAAGTAGAGTGACAAAGTCCCTGTTCTCTTGTAGCTTACAGTTATCTAAATAATTAATACCTTAATTTTGTCCAAATATAACTGTCTCATTATTTTTACTTTCTTCAGAGACAAAATTTTTTCAAGATTAATTTATAATATTATTGGGCTTCTTTTAGTACAATGAAGCTTCCAGTAAAATGTCTTGATTGTTTTTGTCACTCCAGAACACACACACAATTCTCTCTCTCCCTCCCTCCCTCCCTCTCTCAAGAAATCCTTATAATTGCTTTTTAAATATCTGTTTCCTGACTTGAGGTCAGGGACCTGCATATTTTTTTCACCGTTGTCTTCTTAGTGCTTCATATAGTGTCTGGCACAGGATAGGCACCTAATAAATATTTGTTGAATATGAATGAATGAATGGCTGTTAGTTTGCCAGTTTGCTGCAGCAATACATCATATACATCGTGTGCCCATGTGGGTGATATTAGGGTCCTTCCGTGAAGCTATCCCTTTTTTTTCCTAACATTTTCATTTTTTCACCTCCTTAATCACCTTAAGGACAGTTTTGCTCCTCTAAAAAATCATATCAAAACATTTTTTATTAGTTTTGTCTTGTTTCATTTTACTTTATTAGTAGGGTAAAAAGTCAAAAGGAACACAATGAAAATAGTGAAAAGACTCTCTGCTATCCCTGTCTTTCAACAACCCAGTTCCTAGAGACCATCTGTGTTACCACTTTTTAGTCTGGTGCACACTTCCATAGATATTTTAGTCATAAAAAATATGTATCTTTCTCTTTATCCAAATGGTAGCATATTATAGTACATTATTCTTGTTTATCAGTTCTCCAATTTGAATATTATTTTATTGGCTTAACTTCCAGGTTGCCAGTTTCATGTGCAACCACATATTAAATCCATCTGTTGTATTAATTATTTCATAGATTGTATCTTTCAGTTCTAGAATTTCCATGTGATTCTTTTCTAATAGATTTAAATACTTTATTACAGTTCTCAATTTTTCTATTCATTTTGTTCATTTTTTCCTTTAACTTCTTTACTAAGCATAGTCATTTAAAGTCTTTGTTTGCAATTTCAGTGAGTATCATCTGTGGGTCTGCTTCTGTGTCTTCTTTTTTCTCTACTAATTATCAGTTTTATTTTTTTGCCTCTAGCTGTTTTATATTGGATATCAGACATGATGCATAAAGGAACCATAGAGGCTGCAGATGTTATTTTCTTCAAGAGAAGTTTCTTACTCCTTTGGTTATGAACAAAATATCTCACATTAAGAAAAATGCTAGATGTGTGAAAAGGCAAAAAATATGACTGATAATCTAGAGAAAGAAAGGTAATAAAAATAGACCCACATATGCTTCCTATATTTGTGATTAACACGTATATTAGTATTCTCTAGAGAAACAGAATATATATTATATATAAAGAGGGAGAATGGGGGGAGAGAGAGAGAAAGAGAGAGAGAGACATAGAGAGACATTAAGAAAATTGGCTCACACAGTTATGAAGCCTGGACAGTCCAAAATCTGCAGAGTGAGCGGGACAGGGAAGGGCCACTGTTAAAGTTCAAGTGCCATGGTGCTCTGTTCAGGCTTTCACCTGATTATATGAGGCCCACCTATATGATGGAGAGCAATAGGCTCTACTCAGGGTCCACTGATTTAATGTTAATCCTACCCAAAAAACACCCTCATAGGAACATCCAGAATGTTTGAACAAATATGAAGACAGTATGGTCTAGCCAGGTTGACACATAAAATTAACCTGTAAAATATATTTAAGAAAGAGAGAAGTAAACAAAATAGATGAAAATATGGAGAATTTTAATGGAAAAACTAAAAGCTATATGATGAATCAAGGGCCCCAAGAGTCATCTTTTCTTTGTTGACACCACAGAACTGCAAGTCATTTCACTTGGCCTTACAGAAGCTTTTGACCTAGCTCCCCAGCTTCCTGTGCAGCCCCAGGGCAGAGAGGACACTGCGCTGCGTGAACTAGCCCTGCATCTGAGGCGCCTGTTTGTCCCTCCAGCCTTCTACTACTGGTAAAAAACAAAAAAACAGAAACAAAACTTTGTTGCTTCTCTTTATCCCCATGGAGTTCTTCAGCATGGACCAAGCTCAGCTTCCTGCCCAAGTTCCAAGTTGGAGGTAGTGAGAAGAGAGAAGCTGATGATCCTCTGAATGATTCTTTCCTCTCTGGAATTCAGGTTATCTAACCTTTATGTCTGCAGCTCACTAGTTACCTTTAAAAATATAATTTAATGTACTTTATACAGCTTTAAAAATGCATTAGGAAAAACATTAGTCTGTTATGACTATTATATTGTACCTAGAAAAATAAGTTTTATGTATTTTTTTATTCATCTAATTCATTGATCTTGACTATGACTGCTCATAAAAACCATGTATATGAAACGTGAAAAAGGGATTGAGCAAAAAGGGAAAAGGACTCGTGGCCACGGACAAAAGTGTGGTCGGTTGCTGGAGGAAGGTGGGCATAAAAGGACTAAAGGGTGTAGAAAGAATACAATAAAGATTAAATTTTAAAAAACTTCATAAGAAATAGAAAAAATGCAAAGTCCAGGTCACATACCAGATCTACTCAAATTCGAATCCCCAGGTTATCTGACCAATGACTTACAATTACTAACTTCTTTTCTCTATGTACATCCATTTTATGGATCAACAAAGGAGGGAGCCAGAATTTATTTATTGTTAGATTTCACATATGCTTTATGTCACCCACAATTGTCATGCACAAATCAATGCTGTCTTATTCCCAACTTGCCTTGATTTTCCGATCCCTTCCTTTGCCTTGTTCATTTACCTAACAAGCATTTATTGAATATTTTTACAAATGTCCTTGACAATAGGTTTAAGAGAATAAAACAATAATAAGACATGTAACTCCGTCTAGCTACGTGATGGCTGTTTAAGAAGTGATCACAAAATAAAGTGCTAAAAACTATTAGTTGGATGTATAAGATAGAACAAGGCACGCTGGAGAGCATGATGAATCTAACTGGGGGGGAGGATGGGGAACTACAAGAAAGTTTTGCAGAAAATGGAAGTCTTTCCATTTATTTTAGAGTTCTCTTTTCCAGGCTCACAGTTTCTACCATTGTTTCATCTGTTAATAGTTGGGTCCTGAATCCTCTTGTCCTAGTTCTCAGCAAGAGCGAATACTCTTAGGGGGGCTCCAGCCATCATGAAATATCTATTTTCAGGCTTATAGTTTCTTAAAACAAAATGCCTCTTTCCACCTCCTCTTCAATCTCATGTTACCTTAGAATGACTTCTACACTTGTACTGCTATATTATGTTCGCTGTTTTATCATGTCCTGGTGATACTTAAATTATTTTAGTTTCCCTCTTTACACTTAAGTTTAGAGTTCATTTTGTGTATTACAAGTACTCCTTGCATTGGTTAATATAGACTTCTGTCACCGCAAGTAGTTTCTCCTGATAAGTACTTGGCACTTCCTTCATTTTTTTGTTATACTGTACTTATTATCTTCTAAAATATAGTTTTATCTAATTTACTCGGTTTTGTCCTTGAAATTTAAATTCACAGCCCTCTTTGTAAAGCTGAGTTGGCTCCTGGCAAACTCCTTATTCTATTTTTAGGAATTATGGGATGTTTTCTGCCCTTGTCACCTGTGTGATAGAACAGACATCTTTCCAGAGAAGCAAGCCTTATTTTTCTTTAGTATCATCTACATAGACATTTGTTTGCTTCACAAATCCTGTTGTCTTTTTCAAAGACAAAAAGAGGAGATGAAAATGCTACCTGTGTCCCCAGATCCTTCAGTTTCCTATCTAGGACTACAGGGTCAAAAGCTTGGCAAAGCAAATTGCTTTGGAACTCTACCTTAATACAATTATATATACTGGCCATAACTGGCTTGGTGGAATTGTTTTAAATAAATATTACCTTTTCATAGTGATCTTTTTTTAAAAGCAAAGCAATATCCCAGCCCTGTCCCCCACCCCAGTCATTTGAAACTCCCGTTATATGATGACATGATATTTTTTCTTTAAGATTGAATGTGAAAACCTCAACCATCACATCAAGCCACAGATCAATCACAGCCACCACACAGAGAAAATTATCATTTGGCAACATCCATCATCTTTGCAAGTGCTACCCACATCAATACCACCTGAGCCAGCATCCGCTGCTGCTGCTCGCTCTTCAGTGAGTCTGAACGTCAACCAAAGGGTCTTATTCCATTTATTGGGAAAGGGTAGACGCGCAGAAATATTTTTTGAGGGGAAACTGTTTCTTTCCAATCTTGGAGTTTCTTGATGCCAGTTTCCTACTCATTTGTGGTTTTTATGAGATTGATAAAGAACTGAATCTCCCCTTGTGTATTTGTTGATTCCCTATACTTCTCTTTCCATTGTCCCCCTGATTACACAAAAGATAAATATGCCTACAGATAGAAGAGATTTTTATCTATAGCCTAGGATGAAGGAACAGGCAGATTGCATATCTGTGTTATATCTAGGTCATAGAAATATTATAATGCAATCCACCATAGACCAACAACTCATTCAAGGCTCTTGAACTTGCTTTGTGAGCCCCGGTTTTCTCCATTTCCTTGCTTCCTGACTACCTAGGAATCAGGTATCCCTTTCTGCTATAAACAAGAAATCCTACCTGCAGTAGGAGGTAAATGAATATATCTTTTGTTTGAAAGTTCATCCATAAGAACTGAATGAAAAACAACTAGAAAGCACAGTTATTAAACAGATGTGAAGGTAGAAGTATTGCACATGGTAATATAAGAGAGGCATTTGTGGTATGCTAGAGAAAGGTCAGCACACAATGGCCCTCTGGGACAGATGCAGTCCACTTCCTGTTTTTGCATCATCTCTTGAGTTAAAAATGGTTTCACATTTTAGAATGATTGAAAAATAAAAAATAATAACATTTTGTAATACATGAAAATTGTATGAAGTATCATTGCCTGTAAGTAAAGTTTTATTGGTACATACTCATTTACATATTGTCTATGGATGCTAGCAAATGACAGAGTGGAGTATTTGCAACAGGGGTCACATGGCCCGTGAAGCCTGAAGATTTACTCTCCGGCTTTTTACATAAGCTGTTTGCCAAGCCCTGCTCTATATCAGTCCTGACCTAGGAGAAACTGCTTTTCAAATCACAATCCCATGCAAATTGAAATAGAGAGCACCCCATGTGATTTCTCAGGACACTTAGAACCCTCTGGGTGCTTAGTGCAGTTTCTCCCTCATTTGACAGGGCAGCTAGGCCCACCCCACTCACCCGCTGCAGGGCCCGCCTGCCCTTCCTGCCCTCTCCCTCTCACCAGCTGACCTCATTTTCTACTTTCACAGAAACAAATTAGACCATTGGGTATGAACAACCTCAAAGTGCTTCTTTCTCTCATTCTTTTCTTTGCATTTAGTACCCACCTGATCTCTCTTCTGTAGTTCTCAGGTTAGCATTTAAGACACATTTCTCTACATTTCTTTACTTGTTTTCTCTTCCAGAATTTTATTCCATCAAAAATCCTTTTCCTCCTCTCTATAGCCTCTCTCAACTATTATTTATGTCATAACATATAAAAGTGATTTTTGAGAAAAAATTTGAAGAATAAAATATCTTAAAATTATCTATTTTAAACACCATCCTACCCATCTTTCTCCTCACAGCCAACCTACTTGGGAGAGTGCTCTTTATTCACGGTTCTTAACCATCCCTTCCACTTTCAACCCACAGAAACCATAGAAAGGCATAAAGCATAAAATGTTTGGGGGAAAAGAATCCAAGGTAGCAATGAGGAGCCAGGTCCAAAAGTGTTTTAAATTCCATTGCTAAGGACTTTGAACTTGATCCTAAGAGTGAAGGCAGTCATCGAAACATTTTAACCTTTATCTCTTATCTATTATTTTTTTCACATCAGAGAAGGAAAACTCTGACTCCAAAAAACCTCCGCTGCCTTGCGGCATACCTCTTCAGGGGAAAGGCTAAGGGAGTAAACCCCGACAGAAAATCCGGAGCCGGAGTCCCTAAGGCGGTTTGACGTTGTAGTCAACACCGGCAACTCCTGCGGCGCACCTGAAGCCAAGTTGTATTGACTCCGTCTTTCCCTTGGACCCTTCAGCTGCGAAGAGAGGGGGGGTCTGCTGCATGGGCTACAGCAGACCCTCCATATCACCCTGCCCAGGCTCTGTAGCTTCAGCTCCACTGGAGAGGACACTCCAGCGTCATCGCAAGATGTCGATTCAACACGGGAGGAGACAGATACCGTGTCACTCCCGAGTCGGACTGCACAACCATTCTCGGCGGTGCAGATAGACTCTTAAGAAGCTACACCATCGTCTCTCAAGACGGACGGCTGCTGACGATTATTTTTTTCCTAATGCATTAATGTTTGTGTCCCCTTACATCATCACATGCTTCATAAGAAGCCCCTAACATATGAATTATAATAGAGGATTCTGCAAATACTTAGTGAACCAGTAGGCCAAGATAATGAGCCATGTATTCTAGAAAGACTTGAAAATCCTGGTCGGTCATCAAAAGGGAAGACGTAATCTGATAAATGTTTTATAAAAATGACTCACAAGGAATGAGGAGTGAATTTAATTTAATAATCCTGAAAGCAAAGAGATAAGTTAGAAATTTATTAATATAGTCCAGGTGGGTAATAATGATAGCTTGGGCCAAAGACTTAACTTATAGCAGAGGGTTTTACGAGGGTCACTAAAATCAGGTAAGACATGAAACTGAGCACTTTGAGGAAAGATGCTTTTATAAGTTCACAGTAAAGGGTTCACAATGATTAAGTATAACCGCTTCGCTTCTAAAACCGTCAGATTCCATTTAATTCAGAGCATTTATGAGTAACTGTATGCTATTGGAAGCAGTGTCTTTAGGACCTATCCCATCACATCGGTGAGAATTCCTGCTTCTTCTGGAGCTGTTGCCACAAGGATCCTCCACTCCATTGAAGTCTGAAGTCCAAAATCCTGTTTCCCATGATAGGAACTCCTTTAGCACAAGCAACGAATCCAACTCCTCACTCTCCAGTGCCTACTACACATCACTCCAGTGCCTACTATCACTTTGTTCACAGTAAACGTTCACAGATATTTTGAAGGAAAGAATGCATGAAGGAAGCTGTGAGCTTGGAAATGATTACTGCCATCCATGCAACATTCATTAATTATCTATTAAACACATGCTTTGTACTCAGACCTATTCTAGATGCTGGGGCTTGAGTGCGATGACAAGCTTGCTTAAGTTGAAGATCTAGTTTTTGAAGATAAACTACCAAAGAGATAATATCAGTACAGTGGCCATATTCTTCGAAAGGGTTATATTTATGTGCCTAAAATGAGTGCCTGCAGAGAAGGGACAGAAATGCTGGGTTTCCCAACGAGACTATGTTTAAGCTAAGGCTGGGGACAAATAATAATCAGAAATGAGAAGGTACGGTGGGCAAGGCAGCAGCGGGGAGAGAGAAGAAAGGAATTTAGCCAATTGAAGTAGTTCATGGTTGCCGGAAGGAAGAGTTTAAAGCGTCAATGGGGAGAGATGAAGCTGGAGACAAAACAGATCATGAACAGTTTCTGTACGGAGGAGTTTGGACTTGATATTGAGGACTGAAAGTAGCGAACCTTTAAAGTTCCCTCCAATTAAGATAGGATTTAGATAAAAGTGAGATTTAAAATAAGAATACAGAAGAGAAGAGAGAGCTCCTACTGCACGCAGGCAGTGATACTGCATACTGATGACGTGAATTTCTAATGATAATGGTTGAGCTTTTAGTGACTGTTGTACAATGAAATGATTATGATAAGTGATTACTATCTATCATTGTACTGGTAATGTAGAATTAAAGAGGCTTTTGTAGGGTCACCTGTTAAAGCAATCTAGTTTCTTAATATTCTTTCTATGGGAAATACGTTTAGAGTACTAATTACCTCCTTAAAGATTGATTTCAGAAATGCTAACTAACTGTAATTCAGAAATTATTTCTAGGTTTGTTATAGGTTTAAACACTTTTAAAAATGTATACAGGTGAACATCATTTTTGACTTATGTAAAGTCAGAACCAAGATTTCCTTAATTAAGACGTCAAAATGTAAAGATATCTAAAGAGAATCTTGTACCAAATCCACAGAAATTTTAAAAAATCAAATTATAAAAAAATAGAACCAATATGACTCAACAGGGGACTATTTTATTGCTATTCATGAGAGCTTTATTTGAGAGTTTACATCTTATATGGGGCAGCTTAGTATTTTCAGGGAGGTCTCATTTACCAAATCACAGAGGAACAAACCCATAATTGTAGGACTTCCACGAAGATCGAATCTGTCCTGCTTTCAACAAATATTTTTGGAGCACATACTATATGCGGATCTCTATATTAAGTGCTAGGGAAACAGAAAATTACTAGTGAAAACAGACTGGCGCCCACAAGGAAAGTTTTAAGTTAGTGAGGAAGATGTACAGGAGATAATTAACAACACAATCTTTGTAATAACAGAGTAGGAAATGAATTAGTGATAAGATAGTCAAGATCATTGTGGTTCTGAGAACTGAGCAATTAAATTTAGCTGGAAGTAGAATATTAGTTGAGTTCTAAATCTTTGATCCACTTTTAATAAGCAGAAAAGAGGGAGAAGACCATCTGGTTTTCTACTTATCATGCTATTGAAACTATACTGTAAAACATTTCCAATAACCTCCTAATTGCTATCTCTAATAGTCTTTCCTTAGTGTTCCATTTATATCCTCTTTGTGGAATTTGACTTTAAAACTTTTTCCTCCCCTCATTTCGGTAATGTTAATTTTTAAGTGCCAACAACATGCTATTTCTTTGATTGGATTTTCTTCCTGCTGTAGTGTAGGTCAGGAACATTTAGTGTTATAGATTATATTATGCCTCTTTCTACCTTTTATCGCCTCCCGTTGTTGAGGTTTACCCCTCAGACACAGGTAGTAGAATTAAGGAAATTGATCTGCCCTTTACAATGACTGGCGTAAGGGTTGCCTTGCTAGGCTGCTGGAGGAGGGGGTAGATTAGTGATCTTCAATCTTGGCTGTTCAGGGAAATGACCTAAATCTGAATATGCTTCTTCCTAATCCCTTTCACTCCTTAAGGTTCTGAATTCTCAAGATTGGGTTAAAGGGGCCACTGGAGAGCAGTGATAAATCTTAGGCTAAATTTGGGGGATCCATTCTAGTTCAGGTATTTTATGCTGTATGCCACTGCTACTAAGTTGGAGAAATAAACTAAGATATAGAAAGAATGGCAAAATCTGCATGTATAATATGAGCCTAAGCAGCTAATTCTTCTGTGCTCGTATTCCTTTAGTCCTTTGCCTAGGCTGATGTTTTTTTATCCATCTGACTGTTGACGGACTGTAATACTCTCAAAAACTCCTGGGTTGTCATTATTCTTGTAAAATTGTGCTGCAGTCTCTGCATTTGAACCCTTAGTGGGCACTGACCTTTCCAGTCTCTGAGTGATTAAGCCTCTTATTAATTTCCTGGAGGGATGCTGGCACCCCAAGGCAGTAGAATGGCGGGAGTTCATTAACATGTGGGGCTCTAATTAGACAGCAAAGGATTTGCTTCTGTCCCCATTCTGATATCTAACAAAACTATACATATAGACGTATAAGAAAAAAAAAAAAAAAACCTATAAAACCGTAAGTGAAAGAAAGAGCTGTTGACATGTCCAGGAAATATCTTGAAACCAAAACAACCACTCTGCTTTCCTCCCTCTCACCCTCCCGGGGCCTAATCTGGCTCCTCTGGAAAACTGCATATGAACGAGAGGGCACTATCTGGGAGAACAAACACTGGGGGGTGGGGGGCGTCTAAGTCAGTCCTGCAAATAATTACCGACTGGGCAATACCATCAAGTCCCTCCTGAGCCTGTGATTCTATAAGCAGCAAGTCTAAGGAAGGGTGAAAAGAACTAAAATTCCTTGAGGTTGAAAAGAGAAGAAAGAAAAATGCAATAGTAATTATTACGTCTGGGCAGGATTTTAATAATGAGAATAATGACCACATTCTCCATGTCCCAAACAAGAGAGGAAATATGTTTAGGTTGCATCTGAGAATCATTTGAGTGACTAATTAATATTTTGGGGTTCTTTATAAGATTCTGCTCCTGTGCAAAGATCTGGCAGGTAGGTAGTGTGCAACTCCTTGAGTACCTAAAACTGTGTCCATTAGCATCCCCTCCCACTGACAGTGAAGCCATCAGTTGCATTTCCAGGAAGTGCTCTGAAGACTATTAAATGCTGGAATAAATTTTTAAGTATGCTGCATTAGATCCCTCCCTCCGGAGGTCTTTATAAACAGGATGGAAATCTATCCAAGTCAGGTTAAGGAGCTGGCCTGACGTGGGGGTGGAAATTTACATAACTTCCTTAAGAGCCATCCTGCATCATAGGTGACAGGGGACCCTCCTCCACCATCAGGTGTTATGCAATTGTGCTAACGAGAGCAGACAGTCTGAAGACACAGCAGTCCCTCTCTGTATCACACTTCACTTATCGCGGCCTCACTGTATCGCGGGGTTTTAAAAAATATTGTATTTAATTATTTATCGCAGATTTTTTGCTGTATCGCGGGATTTTGTGGTACTGTATACATATGTTGTTAAAGCTACGTAGGTTTAAGAGTGTAGAATATGTTTAAGAACATAAGTAGTGTATATAAAAGTGTGGAAAAGGTTAATAAGAGAGTGGGAAAGGTTAATAAGGGACTGGGAACAGTTTATTAATGTGTGGGAAGGGTTTATAAAGCCTTAAAATATATATAAATAGTAAAATAAATGTAAGGTTCCTACTTCGTGGATTTCCACCTGTGGGGGGGGGGCGGGTCTAGAACGTAATACCCGCGGTAAGTGAAGGAACACTGTACAGCCGCCAAATCCCACATTCAGCACGCCCTTTGGTGTTTTCTTCAGAGCTCTGTCTAGACCTGCTGGTGCTTGGGCCTCTTCGTTACTACAGTCCTCCCTTTCTTTCCACACCTGTATGAAGGTAAGCAAAGCTTACCTGCGAGTGGGAATTCTGAATAACTAACAGAAAGGGTTCCCAAGACAAAACTTTACCGGAGGTCTGACCTGCAGTTATATGTCCATGTTTTATGGATTTAACTCCACTCAGGTCTGGCAGCCTACACAAGGAAGTGGCCTTCAGAAGCCCATGTGAGAAGACAGAGAGAAGCCTGTGTACCTATTCCCACAGGCAAAGGGCCTCAGTGTTTTAAGTTCTGCCGTGTTCGCCGGCCCCATTCAGAATCAGTGTGCATTAAATTGGGGTGAAGAAGCACCATTCAGAGACCAGTCTCATAGAAGTTAACTATAAATCATGAACAGATACTTAGAGATGGCGTTTTTAACTAACGTTTTTATTTTTTAAGATGACATTTTAAATAAATGGACTACCACTGTATTGTACTTATTGGATAATCCAGTCTCTTGTTTACCCTAGGGAACTTCTAGAGATATAGTATTAAAAATATTGTTAAATTTTACGATCTATTAGCAAGAAACATAAAAAGTAACCTCCATAAGTCCATGTGGACTTAAATGAAACGATCCCGATAAAGCACTCAGCCCAGTGCCTGGGGCATCGCAAGGATACCACACGTGTTAATTATGGCAGGTAGTTGCTCTGTCCACTTGAGGTTCCTGAGTCAGTCCTCGATCATGGGGTTGGGGTGGGGAGCATAGGGGATGTCAGTCCTCTTACAACTCAGCTCACTGCTTTCTTCCCTCTTCCCACTCCATTTGGCGATTCTACTGCCTGTAAACACCACAGTCACAGTGGGCAAGGAAAACTAGTCTTTCATTAGTCATTTGTGCTGATTCTTAGTCAGTGAATGGTTTACTAAGGAAGATGGTTGGTATTATTGACTAAAGTCATTTTAGTATTAATTATTTGCTGCTTCTGTGTTTCCTTCTCGATCCCAAGCGTACTCTGGCTGGATGGCTCACTTGGTTGGAGAATCATCTCTTAGACCAAAAGGGTACAGGTTTGGTTCCCAGTCTGAGACATACCTAGGTTTTAGGTTCAGTGCTCAGTCAGTGTGCATCTGGGAGGCAACTGATCTATGTCTCTCTCTCTCTAAAATCATTTAACGTACTTTTTGGGGTGCGAACTAAAAAAATAACTAAAAAAATCCCAAGAGTAAGCAGCACTTCCTCTTAAGGCTCTCTAGACAGCTTTAATTCTTGCATGGCTTTCTGGAGGCTACCAGTTTCAGGGCAGAGCCGTGGCCCACAGACAGAGCAACACTTTTCTTTTTGGCTTTTAGAATAACGAGGTATTGACATCTGCATTATATTCATAACTGAAAGTTGGCGCTTTCAGCAGCTGAGGATAGCGGTTTGGCCAGAGGCCCTGGTTATCACTAAGAGCCCTTCTCAAAGCAGGCTCAAAAGCAGACTAACAGGACAATCAACCATGTGTGACCGTGTCAGGAGGGTTTCTTTTCACCTTGTGTTTCTGCGTACTTTCACAAGAGATGCTCTGAGCAATCCCAGATTGCTTCATATCTGTTTTATTAATGAGTCAGCAGCACGCATGTTGCAGGAGAAAATAAAGTAAGGAAAGAAGACCATCATGCCTGCTCACAATCCTGTTTGGCTCTCAATAGTGAAGTGCATACATGCTTAGGTTATACCCCAGTCCGGAAGATTTGATCGCAGACATCACATTTCTTTGAAAAACACATGATGACGTTCAGGATCCATTCTCCAGCACCCGCCGCTGACCTGCTATGCTTTCTTGTAGCTCTGTTCATTTGCTCATTCTGTCCCCACTGCCAGGAATTTATTTCCTGTTGTTTTGCTTGCTGAACCTCATATTTCATATCAAGATAGAGTAGGTAGAGATTTCTTATCTAGGCTCTTATGGTGCCATTACAGTGCCCCATACTGTTACAGTCATTGCATTTATCACACTTCCTTGTAATCATCTGTGTAGATGTCTGTCTACCCTGAGAGACAGACATCTCTCCTCAGGTAGAGTTAGATTTGCTTCATTCTCAGCACCTAAAATTGAATAAAAAGAAAGTAATAATATTTGGCAATTTGTTAAACCTACAAAAATTAATATGGTTCAACCTGACACGTTGCTGGCATAAAAATCATTAAAAATATCTCAAAGGGATGAATGAAAATCTACATCTATTCATGTGATATGTCTTGTAATTGCTTCATCACGTTTATGAATCAGGTTTTGATTGTTTCACAAATGATTTTGGAAGCAGTTCCTTTTTCTCCATTTTGAATTTTCCAAAGAATTTGTGTAAGACTAGTATTAATTTTCCCTTGAATTAATGGTAGAGTTTACCAGTGAAAAGAAGGCTGGAGTTTTGTTTGTAGGAAGTTAATTTTTTTTTTTTAATTTATGTATTCTGTCCCTTTAATTGACATGGGGTTTTCATGTTTTCTATAAAATGTGTTTTTCAGGGAATCTGTTGATTTTATCAAACATCAAATTGGTGAACATAAAGTTAATGCTTTCTCTATTATCCTATTAATATCTGGGGGATCTCTAGTGATACCCCAGTTTCATTTTTGACGCTGGTAATTTTTTCTTCTTTCTTTTCTCCATGATTATTCTTGCTAGGAATTACTGTGAATTTTATTAATCTTTTCAAATTACCACATGTTGGATTAATTTTCTCTATTGTTTGTACCCTAGTTCATTGATTTTTGAGCTTACATGTATTATTTTTATGTCTTTATAATTAGGTTTAAGATTGTTCTTATTCTCCCTTTTTGAGGGAGAAACAGGTTATTGACTTCATCTTATCTTCTGATACAAGTATTTCAAAGTTATAAATTTCCCTGTATTTTTAGCTGCATATCTCAAATGTTGATATATTATGTTTAATTATCATTCAGTTGGAATTATTTTGTGATTTCCCTATGGTTTTTATTTGACCCATGGCTTATTTAGAAATTAAAATTTATTCAGGTTTATTTTGTGGTAGGCATATGGTCTATCTTGGTAAATATTTCATATATATTTGAAAAGAATGTGTACGAGTATTATGTCACTTTTGGTTGTAAAACATGTCAGATCACATTGCTCGATAGCATTTAGGTCTTCCATTTTCTCCCTCATTTTTTCCCTGCTTTTTTGTAGCAATTACTAAGTACAATTAAAATATTCAACTTCAGTTGTAAATTTGTCTATTTCTCCCTTCTATCATGTCAGTTTTTACTTCATGGATTCTGAGTCTCTGTTATTAGATGAATAGATATTTACAATTGGTATGTCCTCCAGATAAATGTTCTTTTTATCACGCGACAGTTCTCGTCTCTTGTAATATACTTTTTCATAATGTCTATTTGTCTGAAATTAATATTGCCATGCCAGCTTTCTTATGCTTACTCATTTTCCTTGGTATATCTTCATTCACTTGCTTCCAACTTGTCTAGATATTTGTATTAAACGCCATCTTTTGCAGATAGCTTATTGTTGGGTTTTTACTTTTTTATTAATTCTGATAATATCTGCATTTTAATTAAGATTTTCAATCCATTTATATTTTCTGTAATTATTGTTTTGGTTTGATTTAAATTACCATATTGCTATTTGTTTTTCATTTCTATGTGTTTTTAAATTTTTTCTTTTCTACCTTTCTTTTACAGCATTTTTAGTTTCAAATTATTTCTTCTATTAACTTCTTAGCTGTAACTTTATTTTTTTTTTTCTAGTGGCTTCCCTGTAACTAACAACATGTGTCTTTGGTTTTTTACACCTCACGCCTGACAATTCCTGATTCTGACTCATGACTACTCCTTTTCCTGTCCCGCTTCCCATGTGATTGTCGTATCTTTCACTTCTCCGTATGTTTTGAAGGCCACCCGATACTGTTACTATTTTGCTTTAAACAGTCAGTAGTTCTTTTTCTTACTTTTTAATAAATCATGAGAAGAAAGTAAACAGTCATTTGTACTTACCCTTCCTAGTGCTCTTCATTTCTAGTTATACATGTCAGTTCTTATCTGGTATTCTCCTTTGAGCTGAAAAATGTTTAACTTTTCCTGCTGTGCAAATCTGCTGAAAACAAATTTCCGAAGCTTTCATTTATAGGAAAGTCCTTATTTCACTCTTGCTTGGGGAATGTTCACTAGTCGGGAAATCCGAGCTGACTCCTTCCTCTCCGCGGTTTATACAAGTTGTCCCACTGCCATCCTCACCCTGTTGTTCTGATGAGAAGCCAGAGGGTTGTTATGGTTCTAACTTGTATCCAATGTGCTCTTTTCCCTCGGCCTTCAGCAGAGTGACTATGATGTGCCTAGGTTTGGTCTTTTTATATTTATTCTCTTCGACAGTCGCTAAACTTCTCAGATTTATAGACTGGTGGTATTTTAAAAATGAATTTTGAGAAGATTGCTGTCATTATATCTTTAAACTTTTGTTTGCCTATATTAGAAAAATATTTTATTAGATAAATGTATTTATTTGTTAACGCACTGATTTTTTTTTTTTTTTAAACATTGTCTTGAATCTACCATTGAGTCCATCTTTTGAAATTTTCATTACAGGCCTTGGCCGGGTAGCTTCGTTGGTTGGAACATTGGCCCAATGTGCCAAGGTTGCAGGTTTGATTCCTGGTCAGGGTACATACAAGAGTCAACCAATGAATGCATAAATAGATGGAACAACAAATCTCTTCCTCCCTCCCCCACCTCACTTTTTCTCTCTCTAAACTCAATAACTTTAAAAAAAATAAAATTTCTTTTTCAGTTTTCAATGATATACTTTTCTGTTTTAGAATTTCCATTTGATTCTTTTAAAGTATCAAATGGAAATTTATTTATATGTTTTCATTTCTATGTTGAGATTTTCTATCTGCTTACTCATTTATCATAGTTTCTATAATTTTGTGAACATTTTTGTTGAATTTGTTACATATAGTTATAGATATAGATATAAGAGCTGTTTAAGTATGTCTGTTAAGCTCAACATCTGTGTATCTTGAATTTGGTTTTTATTGATTGCTTTTATTCTAAAGTATAAATCACATTTTTCTCTTTTTTTATGACTATTGATTTTTGATTGAGTATTGGGATTATGAATAATAAATTGTAGGCTCTCTAGATTCTGTTACCTTACTCTGAAGACTATTGATCTTTGTTTTAGTGGGCCATTTAATCACTAGCTGACTACAGTGATTTGATTTACCAAGATTCAGCCTCCAAACTCTGTATTCACCTTGGGTCTTGTTGTTAGGGCTTCTTTTTAGGTTTTGCTGATAGGACATAGAGTAGGTCTTGCTCTATATGTGGTTCTTAATCCAGAGGGCCACCTTCTTGGTGTCTCAGCTGGAGCTACGCGGGTTGAGAAGCAGAGCTAATCACCTAGCAAGGTCTGAACTCCCCATCTCTGGGCGTTGCTTCCCCGGCAATAGCGCCTATGGTACCTGTGTTCTGTTCTTAATTTCATAGCAGCTTCCATCTGACTGTCTTGCCCAGTGGGGGACTCCCTCAGCCACAGCCATGCAGGGGACTCCCAGAGAGCATTCAGAAGCTCCCTTTTTGTAGAGTTTCCTCCTTCCCAATTCCCCACCTGTGGACCCCAGCATCTCCAGCTGCCCTGAACTGTGATGTCTTCTATCTCAGCTCAGCAGGGACACAGTGCTCCACTGTGACGGCAGCTTTCCACAATGTGGTTTGGAAATTGTCTTGAGATAGAGACCTGGGCAACTATGACACTTACCTGCTCTCAGCAACTACAGCCTCATGCTGCCTGTTGTTCATTGTCGCAAAGCAGCAGTGGGATGTATTTTATAGCTGTTCATAGCCAAGGGCTGGTCTAATGCAGTCACCCCATTATGGCTGGAAGTGGATATTAAGTATACAATCTGTATCATGTATCCTTATCAGGAAGCGTAATTTCTCTTCTTAATAAGCATATTGTGCTAAATAATAATAGTTCATAGCATAGCTTACATTGCTTTTAATGCCTTATTAAAACAGTTTAATCTTTACAACAACTCTACAACTAAGCTACTCCTATTATTCCTATTTCTTAGTAAAGAGATTAAAGCGCAGAGAGGTTAAATAACCTTCCGAGATTGATAAATTGACAAAGCTATCGAGTTGCTCACGGCTTTTAGTGTGGTGCCCTAAAAATGGTACTGTGTTGCCTTCTGGGAAAAAGAGTTCACAACTAAACAAAGGACAACTTTCAGAATAAGAAAAGCCTTACAATTCATTAGTAAAAGAATGAGTATTGTAAGTGAAATCACAGCAGGTTTGGGCTTTGGACTTTGGCTTCTCCCTACCATGGACACCATTTTTACCCCGTCCCACCGGGCGGTTCCGTACTCACCACTAAGTACTGCGTAAAGGCCGCAAAGGTGCCTGGAATAATAGTATGATTCGTTCTTACTAAGACTGTCTTCCACATGCTCACACTATCGCTTTCTTTTTCTGAGTTTGGGTGTAAGCTCATAAATGTGCCCCCCCAAAGAAGTTAGGTTACCTGTAAAGCTTTTGCGGGAATAATGTATCTTAGATTGGTCATTTGATCTATCTATGACAAGTATTAAAACACATGTGCATTGATTTTTTTTTTTTTTTTGGAAAGCGTATTTCTAAGGGTAATTTAATAGTAGTATTGAACATAGCTTTTACTGGTAGGGAGGAGGAGGGGAGAACAGATGAAGAGAGAGAGCTGCTAATGGCGTTTTCCTAATGCAATTGCTTAGGTCAGTGGAAAGCTGTCACAGCTTAATGCACTTGCTGTTAGAGTATGTCATCATGTACAGAATTAAGCCATTCCAAAACATGGGAACAACAGCAGCTTGTTAGAGTGGGAACTTGTTAAAGACCTGCTATCAAGTCGTTTTGATCATTTGAAGGAAGAAGTTATTATTCTTGTATTTCCACCTTTAATACTAAGTCAAATCAAAGTGCTAGGAGGAAAAAGCATGTAACTATCAAAAGGGTGGAAGATGGACAGTGAATTGCTTCAAAGACCACTCTCTTCCTTTCCCCATTCACATGTGGAAATCAGCCTTTATTTCTAGAGGGTATTGAGGGATTTATGTTCTATTATGTTTCTGGAATCAGGAAGAAGTTTAATCTCTAAAATGCTTTAGCTTTGATATACTGTTCTAGTACTCACGATAAGAAAGTAGACCCTTCATTGAAACTACATCTTTTGATGTTGAGAATGATTCAATTTTGGAGTATATTCTAAATTCATATTTATTTTCTGTGGTTGGTTTTGTTATGTCCAGGTATACAGTACAGAAAATCTCTCTAATAAGAAGATAATTAAGATGTCGTAACTGTATCCTAAGGAAGATTTTAGAAATTGTTTCTAACAAATCCTTGCAAATCGGTTCTTCATTTATTCCCTGAACAAATGTTCACTGCATACTAGGTTAGTGGGCACAGGTTACACTGAGTAAGTAAGTGGGAGACTTTTGATGAAGCTGAAGGGGCATAAAGGACAGTGTAACCAAGTTCATATGTAAGACTTTAGATTTAATTTAACATTCAGTGGGAAGACATGTAAAGGCTTCACAGGAAGCTAAAAGGTGACATAATCTTATGTATATTAACTAGAAGAGATCACTTTATATTCTGGGTGGAGAATGGATTGTGGCCAAGAGAGAAAGGAGGGGAAAGAAGAAGTCAGAAATGGTGATGATTTGGACTAGTGAAGGTACAGAAAAGTAGACATATTCCAGATCTAAATTTGAGTCAGAAGCAAAAAGGTTTTTAGATGGTCATGAAGAAAAGAGAGTAACCAAGAATGGATTCTGGGATATTTGGTTTGACTTTGGCGCTTGGTGGTGCTTGGAGCTGGTGAAGGCTTGGTTCAGGACCACAGGGGTGGCGGTGGTGGGGCAGTGATAGGTTTGGAGAGAAAAAGCAAGAGTAGCATTTGAGAAATGATACTTTTAAAATGCCTTAGCTATACTGATGTGGAGCTCCTAAAGTTAAAATTTTGATGCAGTACGAAGTATAATTGCTTTGAGGGCAGGGACATCATCTGTCCTGTTACCAGGCACAGACGATACTGTGTGGCACATAATAGCATACATTAAGTATTCCTGAAGTTAATGAGTCCAGAACTCAAAGGATAGGCTAGGACCTAAATGTGAGTGACATCAGCATCAATTTTAAACACAGGAAAGAGGAAGCTCAAGATAAGAGAACGTTATGTATTTGTTTCACTTCCTTTCTTTTAAAATGCAGCTTCAAATCATGACCTCAGAGCTTTCTTAAATGCTCATATTGAGTGCAATTTATTTATTTGGGTCAGAAGGTTTCTTGGGATTATGGAAAGGGACACAATTATTGTCGCTCTTTTTGATGATACTAGGAATTGGTTATATCTCTGTCTGCTACATAGTAAGAGTGAAAGAAGACTTGGGTTCTCATTCTGGAAGACCTAATGTTCTCCATATGCACGCATATTTAAGACTTTTCTCTGTTCCACTACTTAAAAAAAATGTCAGATGGAAATTTGTGTCAAAAATCTTTCTAAAGCAGAACTGCCAGTTGGTTCTTTAAAAAGATCAACAAGATTGACAAACCTTTAGCTAGACTGATGTAGAGAAAAAGAGAGAGGACTCAGATGATTAAAATTAGAAATGGAAAGAGGATCATTATGGACCCTAAAGTAATAAAAAAAGATTGTAAAAGAATATGATGAGCAACTATAAGCCTACAAATTTTATAACTTAGATTTAATGGGAAAATTCTTAGAAAGACACACACTGCTTAGCACATTGACTCAAGAAGAAATTGAAAATCGGAGTAAATCTATAACATGTAATAGTAATCAAAACACAATCTGGAGAGAAAAGCTTAGGCCCAGGGGGTTTCACTAGTGCATTCTGCCAGACATTTAAAAAGAAATAGCATCAATTCTTCATGAAATTTTTGAGAAAAGTAGAAGATCAGATTCAACACAATTTTTATCAAAATCCCAGCAGACTTCTTTTCTGAATTTGGTAAGTTGATGGTAAAGTTTGTATAGAAATATAAGGGGCCCAAAATAGCCAAGACAATCTTTGATAGTAACAGAGTTGGAGGAATCAAGTCCCAAATTCAACACTTACTACAAAGTGACAATATAAAGAAAATGCAATTATGGCTTAAGGATAGACAATAGATCAAAGGAATAGAATTGAGTCCAGAAATAAATCCTCATAGTTGCAGTCGATTGATTTTTGACTTGGGTTGCCAAGAATGTTCAACGTGGGAAACAACAATCTACAACAAAGGGAGCTGGGACAATTGTATGTAAGCATGCTAACAATGAAGCTGGAACCTTTATCACAGTACCCACAAAACTTTTATTCAAAATGAATAATAAGCCCATGTGTAGTAGCTAAAATTTTAAAACTGTAGATGAAAATTAAAAAGTAAATCTTCATGTCAGTAGATAGTAAAAGGAAAACTCAGGTTCTCCCTTTCCTTACCCCACTACTCGTACCAACCACGTCCCAGGACGTTCCTGATACTAGATGCGTGGTATTTCCCATATCAGCAATTCTCCCTGACCAGCAGGTGCCCTACAATTTAACTCAGTCCTGACACGAAACTTTCTGGAATTAGTGCAAGCACCACAGATTAAGGGCTTAGTCCCATTGGGACTGCCCTCCACACCCCGCCCCGCCTTGAAGTCAATTGCAAGCGGTGGGTCGGTCTGGCAAGTGAACCACAACTTCTGTCCGTGACTACAAACCGGAGGTTTCCGGGAGCCCCTCTGCTGGTTCAGTCATTTGCTATAACTGCTCCCAGTACCCAGGCAGACAGTTTACTGACTAGATGACCAGTTTATTACAAGTTAGATATTTATTAAAAGATTCACATGAATAGCCAGAGGAAGAGATACAAAGGTGGATTCTGGAAGGGTCCCAAGAACAGGAGTTCTGTACCCTGGAGTTTTGGGGATTGTATCACTCTTCTAGCACATGATTGTGTCCCTATTCACCAACCTGGAAACTATCTGAACCTGGTACTTTTGGGATACTTATGGAGGCTTCCTTACATGGATAGGTATGAATGATTAAATCACTAGCCATTGGGAATTAATTCAACCTCTGGTCTCCCCTTCCTCCCTGGAGGTGGGGGTTGAGGGCTAAAATTTCCAACCATCTAATCACAGATTTGGTACCCCTTGTAAACAGCCCCCACCCAGTGGTTTTCTTGGGGCTTTCCTAAAATTACCTCATTAACATACACTTAGGAGTTACTCAAAGGGAATTGTTATGAATAATAGATAGTCTTTTCACCTTCATCACTCTGTAGTTATTTCAGGAACTAGGGACAAAAAACTAAGTTGTAACACAAGATGTTCCTGTAGCTCTTATCACTTAGGAAATTGCAAGGTTTTAACAGGAGTGTGCCAGGAGCAGCCATGTATCGAGACAAAAAAATATTTCTCATATCACAATATCATAAGTAGAAAAAACTTTTCTACATATTGGGTTGGCCAAACAGTTCATTTATTTTTTTCCATAAAATAAAAGACCCACATTTCATTTTCACCAATAACTTTATTGATTTGGATATTTTGAGGATGTTGGCTCTTTCCCTCGTGGTATAATGTTAACTGTTCTTGATTAATGTCTCAATTTGATAGCTCTCCACTTCAACTGGTCTCCCCGACCATGGAGCATGGCCCAGCAAGAAATCTCCAGCATGAAACTTCACAAACCACTTCTGACACGTTTGATCAGTCACAGCACCTTCTCCATACACTGCACAAATCTTTTTTGCCTTTCACTTGCATTTTTACCTTTCTTGAAATAATAAAGCATGCTATGCTGAAAATGTTGCATATTTTCTTCCATCTTCAATACTAAAATGGCTACACAAAAATTTATCAATTTTGCGGTTTTTCTTAAAATGCACCTGATGTGACTGCTGTCACAATACAATGTAACCATTTTTTTTTTCAAATGATGTTAAAGACAGCTAAGCACTATTAGAGCTATCATATGAAATAAAATGAATGGTTTGGCCACCTCAATGTAATACCAAAATCACAAGTGACAAAAGAAAATAATAAATGGGATTTTGTCAAATGTATAAACCTTTGGTTTCCAAGGGCATCCCCAAGAAAATATAGAAAAAGGAAACCCACAAAATGGAAAAACAATATTTGCAAATTATGCTGATAATGAACTTTTATATAGAATATATTAAAAACTCTTCAATAATAATTAGACAAATAAACAACTAAAATGGGTAAACAACTAAAACATACATATATATATTTCTCTAAAGATAGACGGGGCCAATAAGCTCTTAAAAAGACCCTCCAGTTAGCCATCAGGGAAATGCAGATTGAAACGACAATGAGATGCTACTTCACACCCACTAAGATGATTATACTCAAAATGACAGAAAATAACAGTTGTTGACAAGGATATGGAAAAACTGGAATCCCCATATATTTATTTCTAATGTCTGGGTAAAATGTTTCAACCTCTAGAAAAAAATCGGGCCATTTCTCAAAAGGTTAAACATCGAGTTACCATATCACCTAACAATTCCACTTCTAGGTACACATTCAGGAGAATTGAAAACATACATCCACACAAAAATGTATATGCCAGTGTTCATTGCAGCATTATTTAGAATAGCCAAAAAGTGGGAACAGCCTAAATGACCATCGAATGATGAATGGCCAATAAAATTTGGTGTATTCAAAGAACTCAATATTATTTAACCATAAAAAGAAATTGGTTACTGATACATGCTACAGCCTAGATGACTCCTGAAAACAGTATGCTAAGTTAAAGAAGCTAGTCAAGAAACCTCATATATTGCATAATTCCATTTATATGGACTATGTAGAAAGTACACGAATGGTTTAGTAGAGCAGAGAATGGGAGGGGTTGGGAGACAATAGGAAGTGACTGCGAAATGGCATGGGATTTCCTTTGAGAAAGATGGGAATGTTCTAAAACTCTCTGTGGTGATGATGGTACAGTTCTCTGAGCATACTAAGAACAATGAGCTGTACACTTTAAATGGGTGAATGATATTATAATAAAACTGATCCAATAAAAACATAATTTATACTAATTTAGAAGCTAATCTAAAATTAATCATTACAAAGTTATTAAAATTCTGGAATATTTGAAAGATGTGGAAAATTCAAATATATGCAACAAATGGCAGCTAACATGCATGTACTCATCAATCAGGTATTTGAAATGTCAACTCTTTTGGGTATTTTCTACCTTAGGTCTTTATATGTATTATAGGTAAAAGATATTTTTATGTACATTCGTATATAAAACAAATTAACATGGAAAGTTACCAGTGAAGCCCTTTCTGTAGTTTATTCCCTCATTTTGTTCCACATGTTACCACTCCCTTGAATTTGGTATGTTATTCTTATCCATCCTTGTTTTTATTCTTTTGCTATTTAGGTGGCCATGAATAATATGTGGAATTGGGTTGGCATTAGACTGTACATATCTTTTGTAGTTTTCTATCACTCATACTAATTTTTATGATTTAATCGCATTGATACAGGTAAGTTTGGTTCATTCATTTTCAGTCCTATAAAGTACTACAATGAATAAATATGAAAAAATATTTTCCTTTTTCCTACTGATGGACATTTAGAGTACTTCTGATTTTTTGCTCTCACAAGGAGTACAGCAATTTCCATCTTTGTACAGACCTCCTACATACCATATGTATATGCAGGCTATCACTGCCTCGGTGTCATGGGTGGTTCCCGGGGGTGCATACCATGATGTGGAGACTGTTAGATGGTGTGAGCATTTTCAGATCTACTAGCTCATGACAAATTCTTCTCTAAAGTGGCTTTTTTATTTCAACCTCCAACCCTTTCTCCCTCTCCCCTTCCTTTCTTTCTTTTTCTCAATCTGAAAAATGTGGATTCATTCTTGATTTAATTTTGGCATCCCCATGTTTCCTTGTGAAGCTGAATATCATTTTTGTCCATTCAAGCTTATTCTTCTGCTTATTGTCTGCTTGTATGTTTTTGCATACCTACACAAAATACAAATATAGAATGTTATAAAATACATATTTCAGGAGAATATATCTATTCTATATTCTAATATCTTCTTGCACTTTATGGCTGGTTGCTTGACTTACCTATCCATACACATTCATCTGTATTTTCCTCTATTCCTCATAGGACTCTTCAGGTCATCCAGGGATGAATGTTCTGTGAGTGGTTTAAGCTATGAACCTAATGTATTTTGTAACATGGAAAATTAATTTTCTTATTACCATTTACTGAATAGTCCTTCTCCCACCTAATTTTAATGCCACACCTGTCCTATATTAATTTCTGTATATGTGTATTTCATTGCTCTATTTTTCTTATACACTTTCATATCTTTCTGTTTTGTATAATTGTAGATTAAATAAATTCTTGATTTTGGCATGACCCCCAAGTCTTTCTTTTTTCTTCTTTAAATTTGTTTTGACCTGTTTTGGTCCATTGGCTCTCCGTGCAAATTTTAGAATCTGCTTATTAAATTCCCTACTATGCCAGAAGCCATGATATTATAATATTTCTATAGGTATCGTATCGTATCGGCAGCCGTCCGTCTCGAGAGACGACGTTGTAGCTTCTTAAGAGTCTATCTGCACCACCGAGAATGGTTGTGCAGTCCGACTCGGGAGTGACATGGTAGTATCTGTCTCCTCCCGTGTTGAATCGACATCTTGCGATGACGCTGGAGTGTCCTCTCCAGTGAAGCTGAAGCTACAGAGCCTGGGCAGGGTGATATGGAGGGTCTGCTGTTGCCCATGCAGCAGACCCCCCCTCTCTTCGCAGCTGAAGGGCCCAAGGGAAAGACGGAGTCAATACAGCTTGGCTTCAGGTGCGCCGCAGGAGTTGCCGGTGTTGACTACAACGTCAAACCGCCTTAGGGACTCCGGCTCCAGATTTTCTGTCGGGGTTTACTCCCCTAGCCTTTCCCCTGAAGAGGTATGCCGCAAGGCAGCGGAGGTTTTTTGGAGTCAGAGTTTTCCTTCTCTGATGTGCCCTGACTGGAAGATCGAACCAGCGACACTTAGCTCGCAGGCCGATGCTCAATCCACTGAGCCAAACCAGCCAGGTGCATTTCTATAGGTAAACTACATCATATTATATAAATGTAATATAAATATAAATACATTTTAATGTATTTCTTATTTAAATAAATCATGTTCTTTATTTCCTTTCTTTAAGTTTACTATTATACTTTCCTCATTTCTTGAATTAAACATTTAGATAATCAATTTTTAATGTATACATTTAAGTTTGTACATTTCCTTTTGCATAATGCTCAAGCAGTTTTATATGTACAATTTATATTGTCATTTGGATATATATATTTTATGGCTTTTAACCATAATTACATTGACCCATGGATTATTTAGAAATATGTTTTGTAGTATTCAAACCTAAGCTTGTGGTTGATTTATCTCACCAAATTTAACTTCTTGATTAGCAATTTTATTTCCTTTTGTTTGTACTACATGGCCTGGATAGTGATTCTTTGGTAGGCTTTTGAGATTAAGCTTATGTCCTAGAATATGGTCATACTTTTTAATCATGTCAGATATGCTTAGAGAAAGTATGCAGTTTATAAATTTGGGGAGCAGGGTTTTAGATATGCTCATTTAGTCAGATATATTTGTTATCTATTGTATGCCTGCTGTAATGGTTTCTGGGACAGGTGTGCTGAAAACCAACAGTGCAATTTTGAACTTGTTCATTTCCACCCTGCAATTCTGTTAGGCTGTGCCTCAAAAGGTCGTGTTAAGTTAATGAGTTAGTTATTGGGCAAGAGATGCAGTCTGACACATAGTCAATACTCAGAAATGTTAGTTGCTTGAGCTGTTTGTGTTATTTTAATTATATTAGCACTGCTATACCAGATTACCCTTTAAAACTATTTGACTCTTTTCATACTTCTTTTTGTAAACTTCAAGATCTCTATTTCATATATGTCTCTTGTAAATAGCATATTGCTGGATGTATGTGTATGTGTGTGTAAAATCTTTTTCTCATGAATATATTTAAGATCTTTTACCCCAAATTTAGAGAATGCATATTCTAGTCAATAAATCTAAAACATATGAAAAACAACCAACTACCTTCTCAGCCGTAAGATTTGTATTGATATATAATTTATACTGATATATTCTATTTTGTACATTAATAGTAAAATCAATATCTAATATTTACATTAATGTATAATTATTTTAAACAATGTGAATTTTAACTTAATTTTTTAAAGTTAATTGGTCTCTATTCTTTTCCTAAATACTAGTTTTACCACAGAATATTTTAACTCTTATCATACTTTTGATCATCAATCTTTATAGATATTAGTTTATTTACAAATTCTTCTTTGACCATTGCTTCCTACATTCTATCTTTCATTCTGGGTTCAAATTTTTGTTGTTGTTGTTGTTTTTAAAGTATAACCTTTAGTAATGACCTAAAACTAACAATTTTTTTCGTTTTTACAGCTTTATTGAGATATAGTTTACCTGTCATACAATGTATCCATTTAAAACGCGCAATTCAATGATTTTAGCATATCCATAGATATGTGCAATGATCACCAGAGTTCACTTTAGAATATTTTTATTATCTATAAAGAAAACCCTGTACTCCTCTCCCCTCAACCCCACCACTACCAGCACCCCTACCTCTAAATAACCATTAATTTCTATTGTTGCTATAGATTTCCCTGTTCCTAATTTGAATATAAACAGAATCATATAATATGATTATATAGTATATAATATTTTAATTACACAATATGCAGTCTTCTATATTATATATTACTATAATCATAAGTAATGTAGTCTTTTGAGACTGGCTTCTTGGAGCATATTTCAATACTTTATTTCATTTTATAGCTAAATAATACTCCATTGTATGAATTTAAGTTTGTTCTCCATTCAGTTTATGAACATTTGAGTTGTTTCCACATTTTGGGTATTATGAATAATGATGCTATGAACATACATGGGCAAGTTTTTATGCAAATATTTTTTTGATTTATAATTAGTTGAATTTCTGGGTCATATAATGACTGTTCTTTTTTTTTTTTTTTTTTAAGTATATCTTATATATTATGTTGTTCTAGTAGTTTCAGTTTTTTTTTCCCCTTTTGCTCCCCTCTGCTAAGTACCGCCCTTCTCTCCAGGAATCCTATCCCCCTTAGTTCATGTCCATGGGTCGTGCATATACGTTCTTTGGCTTCACCCTTTCCTATATTATTCTTAACTTCTCCCTGTCTATTTTTGTATTTACCAATTACACTTCTTAATCCCTGCATCATTTCCTCAGTTCTCCTCCTACCCCCTCCCAATGATAACCCTCCAAATAATCCTCATTCCTATGATTCTGTTCCCATTCTGGTTTGCTTAGTTGGATTTTGTTCTTATTTTTTAGATTCAGTTGTTGATAGGTGTGACTTTGTTGTCATTTTAATGTTCATAATTTTGACCTTCTTTTTCTTAAGTACCTTTGACATTTCATATAATTATAGCTTGGTGATGATGAACTCCTTTAACTTTACCTTGTCTGGGAAGCACTTCATCTGCCCTTCCATTCTAAATGATAACTTTGCTGGATAGAGTAATCTTGGTTGTAGGTCCTTTCTTTTTATTAACTTGAATACTTCTTGCCAGTCCCTTCTTGCCTGCAGTTTCTTTTGAGAAATCAGCTGAGGGTCTTATAGACACTCCTTTGTATGTAACTCTCTGCTTTTTTCTTGCTGCTTTTAAGATTCTCTCTTTATCTTGAACCTTTAGAATTTTAATCATGATGTGTCTTGTTGTGGTCCTTTTTGGGTCTAGCTTGTTTGGGACTCCCAGTGCTTCCTGGACTTGTATGTCTATTTCCTTCACCAAATTTGGGGAGTTTTCCTTCATTACTTTATCACATAAGTTTTCAATTTCTTGCACTTCCTCTTCTCCTTCTGGCACCCCTATGGTTTGGATGTTGTCATGTTTAAAGTTGTCCCAGAAGTTCCTAAGCCTCTCCTCATTTTTTTTCTTCAATTCTTGTTTCCTCATTCTGTACTGGTTGACTGTTCTTTTCCTCCTTATGTTCCAAATCATTGTTTTGAACCTTGGTTTCCTTCCCTTCACCATTGGTTTTGTGTGGATTTTTCTTCATTTCATTTAGCAAAGCCTTCACTTCTTCCCTTATACATTTGCCATAGTTATGCATATTTGTCAAGCCTGTGAGCATCTTTATCACTAGTGTTTTGAATTCTGCATCTGTTTGGCTATCTCCTCATCTGTGAGGCTGGGTATCTCCTCGTCGCTTAGTTCTCCCACTGGAACCTTGATCTGTTCCCCCTTTTGGGCCATACGTCTCTGTCTCCTCATCTTGACAGGCTCCTGTGTTTGTTTGCCTCTGTGTCTTAGGCAGAGCTGTCTCTCCTGTTATGTTGTAAGGGGCGGAGTCTTATATATTTGTCAGTACAGGGCAACCCATTTCACCAAGTTGTGGCAATTTATGTGGGGGAGGGGTCTGAGAGGGAACAATGCCACTTACTCAGCACTTGCCCTCTTTCTAGGCACTTCTCCCACTCTGTATGGGACTGGCACCTCTCTAGTTGTTACCCTTGCTGTTGTTCCCAGAGTGGGTGGGTCTGCAGATGTTCTAGGACTGTGGGGGCCCTTTAAACAAGTGGACTCTGCTGAGAGACTGGCTATATCTTCCTCTGTCCCAACCCCCCCTGGTTTGCACAGTCAGAAACAATGAGGCTTTATTTTCCCTGACGCTGGGACAGTGAGCTGTGTGATCTGGTCTGGTGCTGGGAACACTCCCCAGATGTCCCTCCTGACTTTTTAAAATGTGTGACTGCGCTTTCCAGTGGCCTGCTGCTGCCACCACTGCCGCTGCCACCACCGCTGCTGCCACCACACCGTGTCCTCTCTGCCCTGGCTCCACACCTTCTACCTGTCTGGATGAGTATTTCTTCTTTATATCTTTGTTTGCTGGACTTCCATGCAGCTTAATTTTCTGGAACTTCTGGTTGTCTCTAGTTTTGAGGTAGTCATATTTCTTCTTAGTTGTGGAAGGAGATGCAGCATGTCTGTCTAGGCCGCCATCTTGGCCGGAAGTCCAATAACCGTATATTTTAGACAAAATGCTTACCAAAGCAATTGAATCAGTTTACATTCCCACTAGCAGTGTATAGGAGCTTCACTTGCTCGAGGTCCTCAATAACACTTATTATGATTTTGATCTTGATTACAACCATCCTAGTTGTTGTAAAGTGATCATTGTAGTTTTGACTTTTATTTCCCTGATAATTAATGTTTAACATCTTTTCCTCTAATGTTGGCAAATTGTATGTCTTCTTTATAGAAATGTCTATTAAAATCCTGTGCCCATTTTAAATCGTGTTTCTTTTTATTATTGAGTTTTAAATGTTCTTTTCACATTTCAGATACAAGCATCCTCTCAGATATAAATATGTTTTCTCCTTCTGTGAGGTTTTTTTTTCTCTCATTTTTTGATGGTTTTTAAAGTCCCAATTTTTACATTTGATGAATTTTAAGTTAGCCTTTCTTTTTTTTTGTTGATTATACTTTTGGTGTAATGTCTAAATATTATTAATCAAATTTATAGTCACAAAAATGCACCCTTATCTTTTCTTCTAAGAGTTTTATAATTGTAGCTCTTCCATTTAGGCCTATACTCCATTTTGAGTTAATTTTTACATATGTCATGAGGTACACACCCAACTTCATTCTTTTGCATGTAGCTATCTTGTCTTAGTACAATTTGTTGAAAAGGTGGTTCTTTCCACCATGTGACAATTTGGCCCCCTTGTCAAAGATTAGCTGACCATATATGTGTGTGTTTATTTCTGTGCTCTAAATTCTATTTCATTTACATATATGTTTGTCCTTGTGGCAGTACTATACTCTCTTGATTATGGTTGCTTTGTACTAAGTTTTTATAATCAGGAAGTGTGAGTCATCCTACTTAGTTCTTCGATTTCAAAATTGTCTGTATCTCTTTAAAATTCCATATGCCTTTTAGAATAATTTTGTCAATTGCACAAATTCAACTTTTGTCTGGGTGATAGGGAATTTATTTAGGCTTATCTGATATTTATAGTTTAGTTCTGTATAAAAATGTAGCTTGACCATTTTTCTTTGTTTTTAAATTGTCTTATTAATTTGGCTATATTACCTGATTTCTTTGCCCTCTGTTTTTTTGCTGGTAAAAAATCTGCTATTGATCTAATTTTTATTCTTTTTAAGATAATCTATGTATTTTCTCTCGTTATTTTTAAGGTAAATTCGGTGTCTTTGGTGCCATGTAGTTCCATTATGATATGTCTGTTTAGATTTATTTTTATTTTTTCTGCCTAGGATTGAGTATTCTTCATGAGTCTAGGTTTTCATGTCTTGCTTCTGAAATTCCCTATTACTAATATGTTAGACCTTTCTATTTTACATTTTATGTCTTTTGTGTCCTCCATCCTTTATTTATATTATAATATCTTCACCTCTCCATGATGTGGTTTCTATGACTTGCTCAAATATATTTTTCATTTTTTTATTGTACCCTTCAACTGTATGTAATTTCCTGCTTAGCCATTGTTTTAATTTTAATGACTATTCTTTTCATTTTCTGAAATTTTATTATTTCCAGCAGTGACTAAAAAAACATTCTCTAGAGCAAGATGGCCTTGGTTCAAATTCCAACTTTACTGCTTAAGAGCTGTATGATCTTGATCAATATTTAATCTTGTGTCTCAGTTTTTTCATCTGTAAAAATGGAATACTAAATAATGTTGGTCTCAAAGGATTGTTTTAAGTATTAGAAGAATTAGATGAGGTAATACCTATAAAATACTCCACACAGTGCATAGCACTTAGTAAATGCTAAGCTTTCTTTTTTAAAACAAACCTGTCTATATTCTTTTAAAAACTCCTCCCATTATCTACATTTCTTCTTTAAACATAATAGCTGGGATGTTTTTTACCTCTGGTTTCAATGGGCTGGCAGTGGCTGTTTCTTCCACTGACTCACAGCAGGGTGGCTACTGTCTCCGTGGTTATACGTCCCTGTGGCATGTTCATTTCCACGCACATTGTTTATTTCCTTGTTCCCTGCTTCCTGCTGGGGCTGCAGTCCCACCCATGCAGCTCGGGGGTGGCTATTCCCTAGGGCCGTATGTTATGGAAGCCTCAGGTATTTCAAAGTTCCTAGACCAGAATTCATATGAAACTTCAGTAACGTGTGATTTTACACAGTATATCTACATGTGACACGAGTTTTTTAGGATCTGATTACTTAATTACTTTTACTCAGAATTGAGGGCGGACAGATTCCCTGGTTCTCTGGGATGATAGATAGAGTTTTTTAATTCTTTTTTTTTTTTTTTCTTTCCTGTGACTTTGAGAGCAATATCTTCATTTAAGGCTCTGAATTCCACCTCCCAGTATTATATGAACCACCGGCCACTTTTATTTCTGTATGGATATTTAAACCTTATCTTTTCACCCCAGAGTCCATATCTAGGCTTAATAATCCTCCTCAGTATCAGCTCACTGAAGTCTTAGAGTTTTAAGTTCTCTCTTGCTTGTTTACATGGAATGAAGAAAATATTTTCTACTTTGAAATTAGGCCTCTATTTAATTATTTTTGTTATGCTCCATTCCGTTGCATCTAACATTTCTATGTCTTTGCTGAGAGAAGACGTAAGTCTGTATTGCCTGAGTTTTCCAGGCTGTTGAACCATGTCTTCCATTGCTTCTTTCTTATGCTTCAGATTATTGAGGTTCAACAAAATTGCAGAACCTACTCGGCTATCCCCATAGCCTATACAGCTCCTGGAATTGTTCTTTAAGATCCAGAAAAATGGGAAACAAGACAAGACAATATTTACTTAACAGGCCTAGTGCTACATGCTCTACTTATATTTTCTAGTGTATAATATTATTAATATCCCCACCAAATAGGTAGGGAAACTAAAGCTCATATAGATTGTACCTGATTTTAGAGTCCGTATCTGTCCACATGACATTCTGTGTCACTTTAATGAAAAAATAAACTCGCTAACTAAATAGAATATTTCACTCTCTGACTAAACTGAGCAGATAAAGTCTGGGATAATGTTGAGATACATGTTCTTCCCCAAACTCAGAGTTCCGTTCTCATTGTCCTTAAATGGTTCAGGTAGGCTTTACATTGTGGGTTGGTATCTAGCAAGGAAGGACTTATGTGTGCCTGTAAATAATGGTTTATTTATCTTGCAGCCTCCTCTTGGATGCTAACAGTGGGCTAGGATTTAGGACAGCGCTGCCCTTTCCCAGGAAAGAGGGGTTCCAGCGCCAGACCTCCCACACTGTCCCTCTGATTGCACTTCTTCACGTTAAGGGAAGACTATATGGATCCAGAGGACATGGCCGCCTCAATCCTGGGGTCTCCCTTTGTAACGTGCTCTGGCTATTAACATAACAAGTTCCATGCCCAAATTATGCCAGCCCCCTCCCCAAGGCTGTCCTTTCTAGACATATGGCAGGATCCACGTGTGCGCCTCTAGGCTCTGGTGGTGGACGCTTGCACGGGTTGTGGGCAGAGACTGCGGGAATGGCCAGGGCTGTGCACTCATGCATGTGGGTCCTTCTCAGAACAACTAGATCCAGGGGAAAGGGGAGATGAGGAGAGGGCCAGGAACCAGGCCAGTCCTCCGGTACTGCCACATTCCAGCAAAGAGCCCTGGGGGTCCAAAGAGCCTAACCCTGGTCTGGGTTTGCACTCGCAGGCCGTTGTGAAGAAATATTTATCAAGGTTAGAATATGGAATTGGATGACTTGATTTATAAACTTAAAATGTTTATACCTGACATGTGGGCCTCCCTTTGAACTCTTTCCCTGGGCCTTGGAGGTGTTGGGAGGACACAGAATTCAGTTCTAGTATCAGAACCAGACTCTTAAGAGAGCACTAGAGTAAAAGGTGGTAAGTGCCATGCAGAAACATGTTCCAAGTATTATGGGGATCTAGACAGGGACACTAATTTGGCAGTAGCTTCCACATAGGAGGAGTTTGCCTGGAGATATGAGGAAATTGGGACTGTAGGTATTTGAGATGCACAGACAACAGCATATGCTTGAAATAGATTTCAAGAGGAATCGCGTTGGTAAGAATGGATAAATAAATAAATATTTGTAATTAGCCAGCCATAAGCTGAAACTGAGTGACAATCGCTTCCACCTGAGCGGCTTTGGAGGGCTTGGTTCAGAATTGACTTCACCCAGGGGCGTAGGGGGCTACCGCAGAGCTGAAAGCAGGTGCAGACACAGCCAGGCCTCAGTGTTCCCTGGATGCCAGGGCTCACAGGGACGGTGGGCAGGGGGGCAGAGGTTGACTGGCAAGATCTGAAATCAGGACATTTTAATAGGAAGTTGTTAGCGAGAAGAGGAGGAGGACCCATCCTGGGCAGTGGCAGGACTGAGAGATGGGGATGGAGTCGAGAAAATGAAGAAGATGGCACTAGCATCATGAGCATGTGCTTCCATTATCGGGCTGACCACTGCATGTGCCCTGAAGGCAGTCACTTTCAGGCTACATCTTACTTGGAAAAATAGAGCTGGCTTCAGCCCGAAAGAGTGATAAACACCCTCCGCTAATCAGAATTGATCTGAACCTCTTGGTTGGTGCTAATTGTGCCTCTCACCAAGGATGCTGACCAATTCACAAATGTGTCAGATACGTTCCCTTTGGCTTTGAGGGCACAGGAACAGAAGGACAGAATGAGAGAGGCCCCTGCCCTGGAACATCCTTGAATATTTAATGAGAAGCTGTGCAAATAGTTTCTTGTGCAATAAAGCATATGCATATAGAATACTGTGAGCTGGGAGTAAAGGACCCATGATTTCTTGGGATGCATCCTGACCTTGGGACAGGCTCAGGCAGGTCTCTGTTGCCCTCTTGATTCAGGACCAGTGTAGTCTCTGGCATCTGTGTGGCTGCCTCGCCTATTGTGGTCCAGGTGAAAAGCACAGGGTCAGAGCAAGCAGCTGATTGCTGTCGGTCCCCCTCACGCCCACACTCGCAGCAGCCGGTGGCCCCTCTGTCTGGGGCAGCGGGTCGCTGGAGCTGGAGACATCCCAGACTCCAACTGATGGTCCGGGTGCAGCTCAGCTGCCCGCCTTTATCTCCATGATCCAAATTCACAGAGCCTGCTTCATGTAAATAGCACTTGATCCGCTGGAAGTGTGAACGCTGTCAGGAGCGCCGGGCTCCCGTCATGCTTATCAGAAATACATTATCAGGTGGGGATTAGGTAGAGGCTGGTGTTCTGCGCTGTCCGTGCCCAGAGAATAATGAATAATGAAAATTCCACGGACTGGAGACAAACACAATGGACAGGCAGGGGGCTGCCGGAGCCACCCTTTCATTCAGTTTAATGTGACACACCAAGCTCCTGGAAGGCTTTCCGCTTCACTCAGCAGGGCTGGTGGGAGGGTGCAGCCAGAGGGGCGTGGGGGTCTGACCCCTCCCCCAAGCCTTTCTACCCTTCCGTCCTGGCCTGCTTTTCTTTTAGACCCCTGTGGCCAGCATTTTAGAGGAGTCTGCAATGTTTATGGAACTATAATGGCGAAAAGAAAAACTTGTACAAATGCCCGAAGCCTTTTTCATGGAAATGGGTGGCCAAGGAAGAGGGCATCCACCATCTCTCTCCTCCAAGGAGAGCCATGGTGGGGGTCACTAAAGACCTTGATTGCTTCAAACTTTAAACTCATTGCTTTTTCTCAGAATTGAGTAGGCTTTGAAAGAGGTGGTTAAAGTTCTCAGAATAATGAAGATTTTTACAATAAATAGATCAAACTTTATTTTGATTTCTCCTCTCTCCCACCTGTCCCTTTAGTGGGGAGGGGCATTGAAGACCAAGGTGGAGGAGTAAGCTGTTTTAGTACAGAAAACAGCAATACTTACAATAGCAGTAATTGCCTCTCATATCACCAAAAACAATGCCCTTCATTTTTATATTGTAAAACTGGAATATGCAAGTCACAAAGCCTTTTTTTTAAAGAAAATGGAAAAAGAAAACCAGAGCAAATGAAGACACTTTTCACCATCTAGCTTTTAGAATCAAGTCAAACGATTCAGAGAGAAACAGCGTGTTCTTATAGAAAGACATTTGTTCTCAGAATCAAAAGATCTGGCTTCCATTCATCGTATTCGCTCATTCTTTCATTTAGCAGAAACGCGTGATGTTGTGGGATAGCCGTGTGCTGTGCATGGGCACCCATTGTCTGCTCCTGGGGACTCAGGCCCCAGCGGGACAGGAGGCCTCTCAGTGCACACTGCAGCCCAGCACAGCATGCAAGGTAAGAAGCAAGAGCTGCCCAAAGAACATGCAACTCTGGTCTTTTCCTGTTACAACGGTGTGATCTTGGACAAGTCTTTCTAGCCAAGTCCCACTCTTGTCTGTAAACGTCATTGTCACCAGTTCTGTGGACACATAGGGTCCCATGAGAATCCCAATCCTTCCCAATAGTCTGGAGCTTTACCATGCCTCACAGCCAATCCCGGGAAACAATGGGCTTTGAAACTATAACACCCCACGTAAACAGAGGCCGTATAGGTGATATCGCTGTTGCTCTGCTGGTACTATTTACAATCCATGCAAATGACTGTAGTAGGGCTCTGGCCACAGGATTTTCACGATGTCCTCAACAGAGCCAGAATCTAAATCTCTTTCTCCCCTGGCCCTGTTTTTGGTGTGATGTCTATGGTGGATGACACTGTTCTCGCTCCTCCAGTGTAACCAAAATATTGGCAGGGAGCGGTTCCTGTCAGTCTGAGATGGTCCTGTGGGTGGCAGGTAGGTGTGTGTGTACAAGCCTTGGAAGGAATAGGTGGAAACAGCACTTTCCTAACCTCTGCTGCATACAGCTGGCCTTTTCCACTGAGGTGCCAGCAAATGGATGCCAAATTCATTTCAGGGAAAGCCATGTGTAGTGTCTCGCACGGCAGAGACCAGCTCTCGGAGCTTTCACCACACTGCTCCGTCGAGAAGGGCCCAGGAAGGGCAGCAGCAACAGTGAGCATTGCCTGCTATTCCATGGTATTTGGATCGACTGCTTTCCTATTCTCCACGTTCATGAAGAATGAGAACCCCGTGGTCTCGATTCCTTGCAAGCCCTCTGAGGTGTCTTGCTGGTGTAGGTGATACCCTGGTGAGAGGGATGAAGGTGCTGTGGCCCAGGGCAGTGCTGAGGGCAGTGTCCAGGTGGGCCCTTTGAGAATGATGTGCCTGCATCCTTATAAGCCCTCAGCCGGATCAGCGGCTGGTGCTGATGCTGGCTAATCGCAGCTCAGCTGCAGCAGATAGCCTTGCTTTGAATAGTATAGAGGGTGCGGTTAGGGTTTCTTCTTCTTTTATCTTTTTTTTTGGTTACGTTTTAACAAGTTATTTACTTATTTATTTGTTGTTGTTGTTCAATTACAGTTGTCCCATCCCCCCCCCCCATTGTTCTTCCCTGCCCCTCCTACCTCCCCCTCCCAAAGTCAAACCCTACCCTGCGGTCCATGTCCATGGGTCCTTTACATTGTTCTTTGACTAGACCCTTCCCTTTCGGTCCCTCATTATTTCACTCCCCACTCCCCTCTGGGTGCTGTCAGTTTGTTTCTTATTTCCATGCCTCTGGTTCTATTTTGTTTGTTTGTTTTGTTCATTAGGTTCCTGTATTAGGTAAGATCATATGGTATTTGTCTTTCACCGCCTGGCTTATTTCACTTAGCATAATACCAGTTCCATCCATGCTCTCATGAAAGGTAGGAATTTCTTCTTTCTTTCTGCTGCGTAGTACTCCATTGTGTAAATGTGCCATGGTTTTTTGATCTGCTCTTTACTAATGGGCACTTAGGCTGTTTCCAGCACTTGGCTATTGTCGATAGTGCTGCTATGAACATTAGGGTGCCTAGGTTCTTTTGGATTGGTGTTTCAGGATGCTTGGGTATAATCCCAGCAGTGAAATCTCTGGGTCAAAAGGCATTCCCTTTTTAGTTTTTTGAGGAAATCCCATACTGTTTTCCACAGTGGCTGCACTAGTCTGCATTCCCAGCAACAACCCATTAAGTTTCATTTTTCTTCACATCCTCGCCAGCACTTGTTGTTTGTTGATTTGTTAATGATGACCGGTGTGAGGTGGTATCTTATTGTGGTTTTAATATGCACCTCTCTCATGGCTAGTGATGTTGAGCATCCTTTCATATGCCTATGGACTCTCCGTATGTCCTTCTTGGAGAAATGTCTGTTCAGGTCCTTTGCCCATTTTTGAGCTGGGTTATTTGTTTCCCTAGTGTTGAGTTGTATGAGTTCTTTATATATTTTGGAGATCAAACCCTTGTCTGAGATATCATTGGCAAATATGTTTTCCCATATGGTTGGTTCCCTTTTCATTTTGCTGATGTTTTCTTTAGCCATGTAGAAGCTTTTTAATTTGATGTAGTCCTGTTTGTTTATTCTTTTCTTTATTTTCCTTGCCCTAGATGGTGTATCAGCAAAAATATTACTATGTGAGATATCTGAAATTTTACTGCCTATGTTTTCCTCTAGGACTTTTATGGTGTCACAACTTATAATTTAGTCTTTTATCCATCTTGAGTTTATTATGGTGTATGGTGTAAGTTGGTGGTCTAGTTTCTTTTTTTTTTTTTTTTTTTTTTTACATGTACCTGTCCAGATCTCCTAACACCATTTGTTGAAGAGGCTATTTTTAGTCCATTTTATGCTCCTGCCCCCTTTGTCAAATATTAATTGACCATAGGGACCTGGCTTTACTTCTGGGTTCAGTATTCTGTTCCATTGGTCTATCTTTCTGTTCTTATGCCGGTACCAGACTGTCTTAATTATAGTGGCCTTATAATATAGTTTGATATCAGGTATTGTGATCCCTCCTACTTTGTTCTTTCTCAAAATTTCTGAGGCTATTTGGGATCATTTATGGTTCCTTATAAATTGAAACATTTGTACTATATCCGTGAAATATGTCATTATTATTTTAATAGGGACTGCATTTAATCTATAGATCACTTTGGGTAGTATGGACATTTTAATGATGTTAATTCTTCTAATCTATGAACAGAGTATATGCTTCTATATATTTGTATCTTCCTTAATTTTTTTCTTCAGCATTCTGTAGTTTTCTGAGTACAGTCTTTTACTTCCTTGGTTAAGTATATTCCTAGGCACTTTATTTTTCTGATTCCTATAGTGGGTTTCTTCTGTGTATAATGTTTCACATTACTTCCATCCCTTCTATTTTCAGCTCTTTCCCCACATCTTTTCTTCCCATGGAAAACATTGTTCTTTCTGTTTGGTTATCTAGGTACAATCTCTGTTTCTCACAGTTCCCACATACATTGCTCACATTAGTCCCTTTTCCTAAGGCCTCAGCTGAAGTCGGTGTCAAATTCTGTCCTCACTGATCTTTTGTCCAAACCAGCTGATTGGATTCTCTTGTCAATTCGACATCTTCTCATTTTCAGCCCTTTTTCTAAGCATCCGTTGTCTTTTCTAGCTCCTTACTTTCCAACAAATTGGCAGCCTGCCTTTCTGCCCTCTCTTTCCATATTTATTGTTTTCTGTTAGGACATTTATGTTCCTATCACTTGAGTTTGTTAGACAATGCCTGCCCCTACCCCCTGAAGTCAGATATGCAATAAGCCATAGCACAGGAAAACACTTAGACATTATGTTGAATGCTGTCAAGGAAAAGACAGGATATAATAAACAAAACAAGTGGAAAGCCTACTTTAGATTTATTGGGTAAGAGAAAGCCTCCCCAAAGCAATGAGACCCAGCGAAGGGAGCGACATATTTAGATATCCTGAAGCAGCGGAGTCCTGGACACATAGACATAGATGAGTGAACCCTGCATGGCTGGCTCATGGCACATGGAGGGGACAGTGTATGAAGGTGATGCTAGTGAAAATCGCCAAGGCCAGGTTGGATAAAGCCCTGAATTCCTAGTAAAGAGAGCTTGTTTGATCTCAGAGGCAATGTGCGGAGCCATTACATAAGCCAATGAGTGGCGTATTGAGGAACTCCTGAGAGGTAGTGTCATATCGTGTGGATTCTGTCCAACTGCCTGTGTTGGAATCACAACTCTGCCTCTCTTAGGCTGTGCAACCTTGGACAAATTACTCAACCTCTCTGTGATTTTGTTTTTTCATCTCTAAAAAGTGAAGTGATACTATTTCAAAGGTTTTAGTTTTGTCAGTGAATTAGATGCAGTGTTCTTTCTAAAATGTCTGTCCTGTAGAAAGTGTTGTATGAATGTTAGATGATGATAAGGATGGTGATAGCAATGACATTTCAAAGACACCTCAGTAACTGGTGTGTGGAGGTGAGATTGTAAGGACAGGTTGTGTCAGGGGAAGAAGGGGAAGTAAAGAGACTGATTAATGGGAAGTTCTTTCACTAGTCCTGGGGACAGATGATGTTATCTGACATCAGGGTGGCAGTAATGGGAATGGAGAGAGAAGTGCATAGATGAGAAATATATTTGAGAGACAGAATCAGTAGCTTTAATGATGGATTGGATGTGAGAGTGGGAGTGAGGGAGGTGTCAAGGTTGATTCCCTAGTCTCTGGCAAGATTAACTGGATGGATGGAAGCACCAGCTCTTAAAGGAGGAGTAGGTTTCCGAGAAAAATACAAGAGCTCAGTCCGGGCTATATTAAGTTACAGATTCCTTTGAACTCTTTAAGTGGGAATGAGAGGGAGCTTGTTGGGTGTACAGGTCAGGAGCACAAAAAGAGTTCTGGGCTGGAGAAACACATTTAGGATTTTAGCAAGGAGACAGCATTGAATAAGTTCGCTTAGGCTAAAAGTTGTATAACTATAAGAGAAGAGAGTCCAGCAGTATGTTCTGAAGAGCTTTATTTAACATTCAGGAGTGAGCATAAGAGCCTGCAATGACGAGGTTAGGGACAGTCTTTAGTTACTGTAAAGAGGCACTAATAAATTATTACCAGGGATGTAGACAGCTTACACAGTGTTTGCGGTGTTCAAAGTTCTCTCTTCCCATCACCTGACCTGATGCTCACAGTGACCATGTTGTGTGTTGGTTAGAACAGTCAACACTATTCTTCTCAATTTACAGATGTAGGAATTGAATCTGACTGTGTAATTTGCCCTCAGTGAAGACTTTGAGTTGTTGGTAGGAAGTCTTCATTAAGTGCTCTTTGTTTACAACCAAAAGGCTTCTAATTCTTTGTTTATGAAGTCAACAAACTCTACAGTGTGTCCATTCATTAATTAGGTACATGTTTTTGTTTCAGATAAAGAAAATGTAAGCTCAGAGATATTGCTCACACTCAGACGGACACAGCCAGTAAAACAATTAGAATGTTTATGGCTAATGGTCCCGTTAAATTTGGGTCTGATCTATTGGTAGCATAATATGTGGTAGCATAAATATCCCCAGTTATCCAAGAATATTGGGGGGTTTAAGTCCTCAAAGTCTGGTTCTCCAACTGGTAGCAACAGAATCACCTGGGAACTTGTTGGAAATGCAAATTCCAGGCCTTCAATCCAGACCTCCTGAGTGAGCAGTTCTGAGGTGAGGCCCACCCATCAGGCTGTGCAGGTGATCCTGAAGCTCACTGATGTCAGGGACTGGACTAGATGAGCTATCATTCTCCATACTCTGTGCTGTCCTCTTCCTTCCCAGGCTCACTCCTGGCCCATGCCTGACACCCCCATACACACTCTGAGGAGCTGGGGTTTAAAAGGCGCCAGGTTCATCTGTGTAAATGTAAGTAGTGGAAAGCTGCTTTTGGAAACGGATAAATAAGCAGTGTTTACATATAAGAAGTGAAATATATTCTGCTCAGGAGCCACTGCTGAGTGCCTACTTTATGCATGTCTGGTGACTGGATACAGAAACACCTACAGGTTATACCTTAAGTCCACAAATCACAGCACTGACATCTGTGTTGTAATAATTATCTGCTCCCTACTGTAGCTTTCTCAGTGATCTCAAAGTTTTTTCTAAAACATTAATATTTCTGAGAGGTACAAAAGTTAAATTTTATTACCTGTGCCTTCCAGGTGGGTAAGAAAATGAACCACATGGGGTAAGCCAGATGTCAGGATCAAAGTTATTCATTTTCTTTAGAAGTGACAGTGAAATCACTTATTTTATTTGAGTTATCCAAAAGATATCTATGGCTTTTAATATCATTCCCCATTTCTTTTCATTTTAATTATTACCTTAGATTTGTCCTATTGTGTGCAGTTTTAAATTAATTATTATACTCCAATGCCTAATTTGGGTTAGCACTTTAATTATGAAGTTATTTTAGCTTTTAAATGAGTTACAGCTAAAGTTAATGAACAGTATTTACTTTCATTAATGACAATTTTCATTACTCTTCCCTTCCACGATAACCACATAGCGAAAGCTTTCAAAGCTGGAGGAAAATCCAATAAAGGAGCAATTCTTCAGGCCCTGCTGGTCTCTGGGGAGAGCAGATGGAGATGGAACGGGGCACATTGTGGTGCTGTAGAGGATGGGATATTTAATTTTGTTTAATATCATTGCCAGTGTTTACACGCTCTTGCATTGTTCATGTGAGTAGCACATGCCACCCTAAAAACAGAGTTCTATCCCATGTGGAAGTCTGAGCACAGGCTCTGTGTTTGTCCTACTGCGAATTCCCTGGATGGAACAGCTTTTGACATTTCTGTCATTTCGCTGTATGCTTCGTTACATGATCAGGGACACCTGGCTGATTGGAAGCGGTAGCTCTGAGGTCCGCATCTGTAGGTGCAGGTCAGAATCACCTGTGGAGTTTTTCTGTAAGATGTGTCTGTCTGCCTCGTACTTCACAGGAGGAGTCTGCATCCTGGAGGTCGGGGGCCAGTCCTAGGCAGCAGTGGGGTTCTGCTCTGCAGTGTTGGTCAGACTAGAATATCGACACAACATTTCTTTCAATTAAAAAACAATTGTATATTCTGTAGATAATTTTGGTTGCATGTTATATATTTAATAGTGAACATTATATTGTGTCTGGGTTTTGTTTCTCTGTATCTTTTAAATGAGAAAAAAAGTACATTTGCTGCTGTTTTGTGGAAACATTTCTGCAAAGTTTTCTTTTTTCTAGGCTTCTCCTCTTATTTAAAGCCAGGATGAGCCCAGTGGATTTAGACCATATCTGTGTGTGTGTGTGCGCGTGTGTGCACGCGCGCGCGCGTTGGGGGTGTGGGGGGCATGGATGCTTCGCAGAGTCTGCTGTTAGAAGCCTGGGTCTGCACTTACTGGCCTGTGAGACTGAACATGTGCTTCATCTCTTAGGTTCTTCCTATGGCAAGCGGAGCTAGTTAGAGCTCCTGTACTGGGCCACTCTGAGTAGTAAATAGATTAATGCATGTAAAGCGCTCTGATTGGTTCTTGGCACAGTGAGATAAAATGGGTCATTTGCTACTGTGTGTAGTCACCATTATGACACCAGCATTATCAGGATTTTGAAAAATGCTACCCGGATTCAACTTCAGTTTCTTTCGGCACAATATAATAAGAAATTATCTTCTAAGGAAAGAAAATGCATGTACATGATGCTAAGGATAGTGTGAAACCACTTCAAGGAAAATAGAAATTTTAAAGGAATTTTTATTGTAGAAATAAACAAAGACCAACCAAAGGAGAGCAATAAGAGCTTGCTCTACAGCAAGGGACTCGACCACTAGTACTTGCATTTGGCAGAGACACAGAACAGGCAGAAGAGTGGGAAAGCTTTATAAGGGGGAAAGGAAGGCTTCGGGTGTGCCCTGTTTGGAGGCCGTTAGCACGGGGAAGCTTTAGGTGGGCTACCTAGGAGTGGGGCAGCCTATGCAATCGGTTAAGGATACACAGTTGTTTCTCTGGCTGGTCCACACTTGGAAATAGGAGAACGTTAGGGAAGTTGTCACTAATCTAGTCCTGACTACCTGCGGCCAATTGCTATGGAGACTGTTACTTGGCATCTTGGGTTGTCGGTAGAGGTAGTGGTTTGACTTCCTACAAGTCTGACTTACAGAACCCTGGATCCCTGGCCTGGGTGCTGTAGAGAAGAGGCTGGTGTCCTGGGCAGGCCGCTGCAGCTCCTGGGCCAGAGTTCCATTTGTTATATGTGGTCTGACATTCAGTTTTACATTGTCTTCATTGTTAGTATGCAAATAATTTTTACTTCTCTGGCCTCCCTAATCATTAAATCAGAGTGGCTAAAACTTCTATTTAAGAACCCTTGAAGATAAAAATAGCCACTTAAAAGTCATAAAGTTGTATTGATTTTTTAAAAATATTCCCATAGCAATTGCTAAATGAATAAGTATTTTGGGTCAAATTGATTCCAGAGCTTATTTTAATGCATAGTGGTCTATTTCCCACTGGATTTAAAATTTTACTTAGATTCACTTAGATTTTAATAATTGTATCTAACAATTCTATACTCTTAGAATAGGGAAAGGGAAATAGATTATTCAAAAGGATATATTATTAGAAAATAGTTTACTAATGCTTTTCGATAGTATTGTAACTTGATTTGTTTTTTCACCTGGATTTTTTACTTAGGATATATTTACATTGTTACTTAAGATAATTTTATGGTTGAATTGAGCTGCTAGAGAACTCAGGTATAAAGAGAACTCTAAAATGTATTAGTTGATAGAGATTAACTTGTGTAGGCGTAAAATATGGCAAATAGTAATCCACCTAGGAAAATCAATAGTTAATTATTTTAATATGATTATCCATTGTAAAATTGTTACAATGTGACATTTAAGTCTGGCCTCTTGTGTTGTAATTGATTACCTTTGGGGAATTAGTCTGTTATGGGTATGGCTTAACTCTACTAAGGCAGAAGGCTGGACTTACCACAGAAGTAAAGTATGCCCCAGGGAAAATGTGTGTCTCTGGTCATCATGACAATGAACAAGCCCAAGTTAAAAAAAAGCCTGTGTTCATAGTGTATCCACTAAGCTCTGGCTCCCTCAGTCTGACTCTTTATCACATACGAAGGCAGGGGCTTTAAGACATTTAGAACTGAACGAGATTGTAGGCATAAACTGTTCCAAAACTCTGAATCTGGACTTGAATACACCAGAACCTAAAAAGGTGTATTGGCCTTTGCAAGTTCATACGGTGTGCTAAAAGCAAGTCTAAAAGTAGAATTTAGGTTTCTGTTCTCATCTGTTGTTTTGTGAAACTAATGAACACATGACTGGATTGTGTGCGTGTGTATCATGCATTAACTATGTATACACATATTCAACAATGAAATTATTCCCCACGCTTTTCTCCAGCCTGCCTATTGTTATAAGGAAAAGGAGAGAAGCATTTTTTCTATCTTTAAAGAAAAGAATCTTCAGCGGAAGTGCTTTTATTCATGAGAGGTGAAGTTAGAGTGAAACTTGGTAAGCCATTAGATCTTTCTACCTTCTGAATCTCACCAGTAGCCAACAGACAAACAAACAAAGTGGCTAAACCATGAGTAGCCAAAACAAAGCCATGAGACCATGTGTAAATGATGCTACATCTTAGTAAAATTAAATGCCTTCCTAGAATTAGCATTTTCCTTGGCAAGGCTACTCCCACTTTACTAAGAAACATCTATCTTGCAGCAAAGAGAAGAAAGATTGACCTGTGGGAACAGCAGAAAAGTCAGCCCTTATTAGCATGATCCATCGCCACTGGTGAGTATGGAGATGCCATGAGAGGGGCTGATGGACTGTCCCAGGCACCAGGGTGCAGAGCAGTCTCCATGGAAACCCAGTTGGCAAGAATGAACCATGGTTTTATAAGGAGACACGCTTGCAGCTCTAAGTCTCACTGCATTTACTTCCTCCCCCTCACTTCATTCACATGTTTTTATTAGATCAGTCCATTTGTCACCACCAACTCTTTCAGACAGCGGCCCAAGGTTCTGATTTATGGGAAGAATTAAACTTCTTTTTAAAACTTCGCAAAGACTCAGAGTAGTACAGAGCTGATGCAGATGAAACTAAGATGAGGCAGCCCTTTCTGAATTGAATAACTTAATTCTTCTGGCTACTCCTTCTCTGGGGAAAAAAAAAAAGTATAGCAGAAGCAGCAAACTATCTTGACTATTTTTGTCACTCATCAGTGACAGAACAAACGGACACTTTAGTTGTGTGTAGTCTCTGAGCGGTGTTCAGTTTGTACTGGGGTCTGTTTTAAAAGTTAACCTAAAAATTATCTTCCTACTGGTTTCAAAAAAGTTCCCCACATGCTTCCTCTTCTGTAAAGCCTGCCTGTAATATGTTCTGAAGAAATCACTGTCATTCTTGCCCAAACCCATCTGGGGAGAAGACCCCATGGTTACCGTCCCTGTTCTTTTGGGGTACTATTTTGATGTTAACTTCTAAAATAATCCTAACTAGTAGACAGTACCTGGTAAACTGCCTCAAATCCTTTATGGGAAGGGACAGAACATAAATAAATGAGTGGAAAAATATAACATATATGTATTAAATATAATATATATGAAGTATTTTATCCTTCCAATATGTTTCACAAATATATATATATATATATATATATATAAATTTTCCCATCAACTCTTTGTTTACAAATTCCTTAGTCAGGAATTTAAAGCACACAGACTTGATATATCATTTCTTGTTTAATAGCTAAGGAAGTGTTATTTGTAGTTAGCTAGTTAATAAGAGTTTCCAAAATTAAATAGTTAAGGTTGTCCAGCCCCTCTCACACTTTCAATCATTTAGTAAAAACCAAAATGGGACTAAGCACATAGATACTCACTCCTAATTCCTCTTTTATAGGAGAACCTGGACTGCTTATGGATTTTCTTAAAAATCCTTACCTGCTCACAGTCTGGTACCTGTAGACTCAACCAGAGTCCATTCAAATCTAGGACTAATGGATCTCTAGGATGAGACTAAATGATTTTTAATACACATTTTTTGTCATTTACTTTTAAAAAGCCCCACAGCATCAAGCACAGGTCACAGCCGTTTTTCTAGATATCAATCTTGGGAAGGGGTGTGAAAGAGATATTTAGCAAAAAAAAAAAAAAAAAAAAAAAAACTAAAAGGGAAACAAACAATCGATTATTAATATACTGGCATGAAAGTAAGCAGTTGACTGTCCCATCAAAAATCTTCCGTGCTTGAACTTCCTACTCCTGGCACGTGCTGATCCTACTTAAAACCCCCTCCATTAGAAACGCCACATGCTCTTAGCATCATGCTCACTCTGAGGGGCAGAGCGCTTCCCCAGTTATAAGTGGGGCCCACTCCTGCAAGCAAAGGGGCCGTGCCCGTGGCCCAGAAGGGCAGGAGAGTGACGCTCCTTTACTATTTACGGGGCCCCACAGTGCTGATGCCTGATGATGTTTTTTGTGAGCATTGTGACGATGGGTTTAGATTTGGAAGAAGCATTCTGACCCTTCTCCTGAGACCCCCCCCCCCACACTCCATTTTTCTTGCACCCCTGAGATCTTCACAGGAGTCAGAGCCACAGTTACTGAATATTAAGTTAAACCGCAGAAATAAATGAGGAAGAAGAAAGGAAAGTCGGTCTGCAGAAAAACAAGCCGAAAAGGTTAAGAGCAAAAGGAGAATCATAGAACAGTTTCAGTCTGTTTGGAATGAATTAATCAGATCATTAACCAAATCTTTTAATCTAAAGTATCCCTTTCATTTCTGAACCCTGTAAAACAAAGTGATGGAGAGTGGATGGCAGAATCCACCATTGCTCCTTAATTTGTATTACACAGAGTGGAGTTCTGGCCTTGTTAACATTCTGCAGCAGTCGAAGACCACACATTCAGGCTGAACACCAGAGGAGAAAAGTCTGGGGGACCCTGAAGTCTCTCCCAACTTGCTGTAAACCGTGAAGAGGTCCCTTCCTCTTCATCTATCTATCATCTATCTATCTATCTCTGTCATTACCTGTGACTTGAAGAATATGATAAAATCACTGGGGAGCTTCCCACCCTTGCAAAAGTACCTGTACATTCCAATTCTGAATCCCCTTTCAGAGGATGCAGGGATCCACAGAGGCCTACCCGTAGACTTTGAGGTAAACGGTAAGGAAAAAGCCAATGTCATCCCCATATCCATAATAATATATAAGAAAACTATGTTCAGATCCTTTCAGTGAGCCAGACGTGCCACATTTTAACTTAAAGAAAGATACAACTCAGGGGCAACTCACAGAGCTACTAATTGGATATCAGAATCAGATGGAAAAAGAAAAGGTTCAATTAAAATCCATTTCTGTTTTTTATCAGAGAGTGCATTGACATGATAGCATTGAGTCTGGGAGCTGGGAAGCCTACATCTAATCCTACTTTTTCTAATAACTGAGACCATGATTCTGGACAACTCTAATTTTTCTGGGCCTAAATTTTATCATTTGGAACTAGATGATCTCAAAGGTCCATTTAAGTTTTCATTCCAATATTATTTGCTGGTGGTTCCGTGCAGAGAGAATTTCAGTGATGGTAAAATAGGCAGACCAAGAAAAGGCACAATAAGAATGAGACCATTCAATTCCAAAGGAAAACAAGGATGTAAAATGCATTTAATTTTTGTTTGTTTGTTTTTGTATGAAGGCTTTTCTTATCTATATAATAGCTGCTGCTTTTTATTTTCTTAAGGTCATGATTTGCATTTGATTTTTTTTTTTTTTAAATTCTAATCTCTTCTGTCTCTTTGTATGATGTCTACTACCAAGTAGATGCTCAGGAGATACTTGTCAGGTGAATAATGGCTGTGTGGAGTGAAAGGTGGGGAAGGGTTGAGTGAGCTCCTGTGGCAGTGTGGGGCGCAGGGGCCCAGCACACTGTAGATGCAGAAGGCCAGTTTGGTAGATTTCTTAGAAGTTCTAAGTTTTTAGGAGCTGCTGGATGAATGCAAACAGGGAGCATTTTGGTAAGAGGAACGGAGAAGGACACTGTGTAAAGCTATGATGACACAGAGGATTCTCTCCCTGGCTTATCTAATCACATCTGCATTTCAATGCCACCCCTGTCCTGTGACTCTCATAAATCACCGCCTTCACTCTGCCAGGAGAACACAAGTCTCTCTCTTCTTTCAGGACACAAAGGGGATGGCTGGCTTAGGTCTGTCCTGGAAGTTACTACTGATGCTCATCCTGGTCCAGAGAGGAGGAATGCCGGATGCAGAGACGGAGCTTTCTGTCCCCTGAGTCAAAAGGAGAAAGAGAGAAAAGGTTTATCTCATTACTTGGGGAGTAAAAGAACCAAGCTAGCTTCAAAGTGTTATGCATTTAAACACCCATGTGAAACGACAAGTGTGAGGCCAGATCCAAATAAAGAAGCCCCTTTTCCCAATTAGCTTGCAACCTTCCTCTGCCGGTCTCCTTCCTGTCTTCACCTCCTCTCCCACTCTTGCCTCCCCTTTCCTGAATCTAGCAAGATTAAGTGGTCGGTTTATCTCCTCAGCACTGAATTTTAAAGGGAACAGCTAACTGTGTGATCGTATTATTAATATTTATGCCCTGTCACTGAATGTTGACAGATTAATTATGCAACATAGTATAAAAATCAGCAGGCAGTGTGGGTGAGCAGTGGCAAGGTTCATATATTAATATCTAAACTGGGGGCTGGCACGTGCCCAGGATGACTGGCTGCTCCTACAGCTCCATGCCCAGTCCCTCTCAGGAAGACGACCCCCAACCTTTGTTTCACCCTCCTTGCAGTTCAGTGTACCACCTCTGTGGACACCAGAAAGTAGTGTTCGTGAGCCTTCTCTGTTCACATTCTAGCTCTTCTCTCTGGGAGCTGACCACCTGAGCCAGACAACCTTGAAACCGACCATAATAAATGGGCCACGTGTGATTGAGCAGAACCAGCTGAGGTTCTATAGTAGACCCTTTCTAGATGAGTTCTCAACTAATGGGGCTCCTTTTCTTAGACTATAAATAAGCTGTGATTGATTGGTGCATATTTTGAGATATAGTGCTCTGCCAGGTGCTTAGGGAGTAGACCAAAGTGCATAAAGCGGGTTCTAGTCCTTAGGGAACTGTTAAATTAATTGGGGAAACAAGGCTTTAATTTAGCAAAGGATCATGGTATCAATTAATGTGAGAAGACTTCCAGTTTTGCTAGTTATTGTTCTATCTTGGTAAGTTTTTTTTTTTTTTTTTCTTTTTTTTCCTTCTCTGGACCTCGGGTTCCTTCGGTGATGATGAGGCTTTATAGAGTTAGTTCTGCAGGACTCAGCAGAGTGCAGTGCGGATTAAGAACTATCCCGTCACATCCCTGGGGTCCAGGGCTGGCAGGTAGCTATTTGGTTTTGGTCAAGTTATGTAATCTTTCCTAGCCACAGTCCCTGTGAAATGGGATGATAACAGCAGTAGGGTTTTATATGTAGATGGTCTATGTATATATCCAGTGCTTAAGCATGATGTTAGTAGCCGTGCCATAAAATATTAAATAGAACTACCAGAGATGTCCCTGAAAGAAACAGGTCGCCTGACAGCCTCTACTGTCTTAGCTTTGGCTGTTTCATAATCCTCTTCTCTTGGCCTTGAGTTAATTTGGGTACTTAAAGGCCAGCATGCTGCGCTTAAATATGTGTGGCTGGCAATGCTTCTGCCATGTGGTACAGCCAGCGCCCCATACTATCTCTCTTCATGGAAGCGGGTCCCAGCACTCTTTGCAAAGGGACCAGTAGCTCCGCTGTGTGCCTGAGCCTCTGCAGAATACAGAGGGCCAGCATCACGGGGCATTTGAGTCAGTGCTAACTGAGAAGCAGCAACGTGAATCCAGTGAGAGGAGCCTCAGCGGTAACACCTCCGCACACACCCGAGGGTTTTCTGCAGTGGCACTCGAGCGTGGCAATGCCATCTCAGAATGCCAGAGAGACTTGGGTGACAGATGCCACTTGCATAAAGTTTGTCATTGCCCCTCTCGGTGAGTTTTATGTGTGTGGTTGGTGATGGTCGAAGGAGATGACTGCATAATTCTGCAGAGAAATTCACTTGACTGAATCAGTTACCAGCTCACATAACAAAAAACTGTTGCAATCACAACACATCAAATCAATTCTGGAAGTGACATACCTCATAATCACGCAATGCAAATAATCAAACCTAGTGAGCAAGCAAACGCTCAATGTCATCAAGCAAAACTCGACTACAAGTAGCTCCGATGGCCTTAAATCAGCTCTTTGACTCTTACGCTCCCAGCCTGGGTAATTTAGCCTCCAGAAAGACGCAAACCCTGTTAACTATCTATTTGTACTTAGCAAGTTGACGGATTAACCATTTAGTAATATTCCAAGATCATCTGAGAATTATTTTTTAAAACAGTTGTTTGCATAAAGAGAATGGCTCTCGTATTAATTCTGACAATCCTTCCCTGGTGCTTATCTCCTCCAGAAACCATGTTAGTGGGGCTGGACTGGGGAAAACATTAGAAATATGTGATGTAGTTCCTACCCTCCAAAGAGAATGGAGATAAACCTCATGCAGACAGCAAATAAAAATGCAGCGTGGTGCATGTGATACTGCATGTATTGACCAATGGGGATTCCTCCTGTGTGTTCATCCTTGATGACGTGCACAGTGCAGAGGCGCAGAAAACAAATCCTTGCCCTGAAGGAGCACAGCACCTGCTGGAGAGACAGGACAGTGGAGAACCAGGAGTGGCTCCAAAGAAGAGAACATAAGTGAGTCCACGGAAGGGGAAACCAATGAATTCTGAATCCTGGAACCAAGTCTCCAGGGAGCTGACCTTGTGTGCAATGCGCTTGTGCAACGCATTTCCATCAGTAGTCTCCCTGCCCTTCGGAACTGTAGGGGTTGAATCTTAGCTTTGTTTTTCAAACAGAATAAGAATCCTGAAAAGCTTGTGTATGAATATCCGGGGCAAAAGAGGGAGCTAGGCCTTTCCTTTGTCACCACAAAGGTCCCACGTCATCACCTTTGGTCACATTGTCCATTGTTCCTGGTCAGAGCCTGCACAATGAATAAGCCACCCTGTTGTAGTTGAGGTAAGGTATTTGGGGATGTAATTTAGTGCTTTTAAGTCATTAGGATGGCATTTAGTGCATTAGTAATAAATTGAATTAACAGGAGTGGGGAATGATTCCAGGCTGCGGACCAGAATGAAAGGGAAGAATAGACACCGCTGCATATTCAGAACCTACCAGCACTGCATTTATGTGTGTCAGACAACCTTCTAGAAGGTGCCTCATTTAAAACGGACCCTGGTGAAGCTTAACATGGGAAGTACAGTCTCTTCAGAATGACCTGCAGTATAGGTAAATTTGACAGCATGACACAAGATTTATCCAGGCAGGCTGTGTTGTAGGACACGGTTTCGGACCAAAAATCTTTGAAAGTCAAGTCCTTACTGTTTTACTAGTGGGTGCTAAGAATAGAGGCTTTCTCTCTTCCGCTTTACACAGCTCAATTAAAATGTGCGTGTGCAACGGCCTCCCTGCGCACAGCTCCAGGGCTGATTGATAGAGTTATTTCTAAGTATGTTGAGGTTCGGTGGAGTCATTTAACCCATTGTGGGGCGCGCACAAGTGGGAAGGGAAGAGCGGTGATGGAAGTTCTGAGGCTGGAGGAGGCCGATTGCGTCCGGAAGAAAGGGGTGTTGAGAAAACGGTGCACGTGACCTACGACGGTCAGAGAGGGTGGAACCAGGTCCTTTCAGTGTGCGCTGTGCTGGTTCTCCAAAGTGAAGAAACTTCTAGTGCCAGGGCGAGGGGCTGTTTCTGAGGCACAGCTCACCACATGTTTACCCATAAGAGGGTTCATTGTGAGGCAGGAAAATGCCACCACGAGGCCGGGGCTTTTCTGTTGCTGCTTTTTGTCCACACCTCCAGGAACCTGCGAGCACAGAAGAGGCCCTTTGATAGCCACGTTGGCAGCCCCCGTCGCTCCCCGAGATCCGGCAGGTTAATGTAGCGCTGCCAGCCCTCCAGACTGAGGCAATCAGAAGCACTGCTTGATAGAAATAAAATGAAATGTGCTAGAGAGCAGGGGGGAGCCTGCGGTGGGCATTTCAGCTGCTGGCAAAGCTCTCCTCAAATCAAACCTCGGGTGGAGGCTGGGTATTAGCAGAGTGGCTGAGGGGCACCTGCAATGCCGAGATTAATCCCCTTTTTGTTTTCTTTCGGGCCCATCTAGGCACCGCTGGGTGGAAGAATTTATGTTGGCCTCCTTCCTAGAAGGGAACTGCGGGCTGAGGAAAGGGAATGTGTCATCTTATGTCACTTCTCAGTGGGCTTCAGCCGCTGTCTGTCTGTCGCTCTCCGGCTCCCGAGGCCTCTGCCCCTCCCTGCCCGTCAGCTTCACCTTCCTAATGCTTCTCTGTCATTTGGTTCTCTGTCCTGAATGCTTATCTCCTATCAGAGCAAGGCGACTTCAGTCTCTGACAAGAGAGGCCCCAAAGGTGCTTCTCTTCCTTTCTCCAAGGCACGTTGGGTCAGACCTTCAAGACAGACGCTAAGTAGCTACCGGGGAGCTAAGCTGGGGTTTGGTCACACGGTGGCTTTGGGCCCGGAGACTCTGCCCATGCTGCGCCTGTGTCCCCTGCAGATTAGCTGGTGCTGTGGGAAATATCCCCCAGGGGTCATTTTTGAAATGTAGAACAACCAGATCTCTCACAGTGGCCTTCAACGTTCTTATTTAAGTGGTGGAGTCATTAAAGAAAATAAAATATGCATAAAACAGATCAAAGTAGATGTGCTCTGATTGTGAGGTGTTGAGAGGGGGTCAGGGGAGACCTGGGGTCTGTCCAAGGAGCACTCCACCTTCAGGACCCCCCGGGACCATCACACACATACCATATGCAGGTGGTGAGCTGGCAAGCCCTGCTTCCGGGGCTGGGGCGTCCCAGAGCAGCGATTGTCAACCTTTGTCATCTCGTGGCACACATAACCTAGTTACATTCTGCAGTACACCAAAATATATATTTTTTGCCGAACTGACAAAATATACAGGTATAATTTTAATTCGTTTACACTGGATGACTATTGTGTTGCCTGTTTCTTTTCTTTTTTTTTTTTAAATTTGACAATCGAAGGCAAAAGAGGTCAGTGTGCCTGACTCTTTGCATGTTTTAAAACTTCCTGGGGCACACTGGTCGAAAATTTTTGTCCTAGAGAAAGGGGTACCTTCCTTACATTCACACAGAAGTACCCTGTGAGCTAGCAGAGGCCACGTCTGGACCCTGAAAGACATATTGGCTCCACTAGGACCCTTGCAATGCTATGTTCAAAGGCAGGGTCCTACCAGATGTCCACAAAGGAGCTGGTCTATCTCATGCTACATGTTCATGAGTCACCATGACCTGCCAGGCACCATTTTAGTGGGTGTATTTTACATAAATGCTCCAGACAGGGCATAACCATGGTGCAATTTTAAATCCTAGAGCTTCCACAGCCAGGTTCTTACTATTCGAGATAAAGATTTTGGCGAACATAATAATTCCTAGTTATTAACTGTTCCTCTTGCTGTGTAAAACAATGAGTTTATCCTAGTAACCTATCTTCTCCAGCATTTCCCCTCCCAGTAATGCAAATAGGGGATTAGTATTTTGGAAATGGAGTTTACCATACAGTGGCTGTACCCCAGGTAGAATTTCAGGCTTTGGGCTTCATGGCTCAAATCCAGAGAACAGAGGGGGGACTATTCCTCGCTCACGCGTGAGCTGTTTGAACATCCTGCCTAAGTGAGCAGAGCTATGCTTCATTTACAAGAAGAGGCAGCCAGCACCCATCCCGTGGGTGTCAAATAGATGCAAGATGTGACCCTTCCTTTCTAACGGCACAAAACACCTTCCTGAGAAGTCACCTTGAGACACCGTGGTTTCATGTGAAGAATCATCGTCCGCATAGTTAGTCAGAGAACCATAAAAAAGAAGTCTGCGTTTATAGTCTTGTCTATTTTCATTGCCTGACTTATTGTGTGGCTTTTTGGAGAATTACATTTCCTCTTTGTTATTGTTAACTGATGAAGTCTCACAAACTTCCTGGAGAATATGACATACACAGACAGTGCTGTGTGCATGAAAGATGCATACATACCTATATAAATATTGATGTGTTCACTGGGAATTTGAGGCAGGAGCCTACAGATAAAAATAAATAATAATAACGGGGTTAATTGCTCATCTCGCACTTCTCACTTATTTCTTTAACTGCCTTCTGAGTCCATAGTAAGAACCACTGGTATAGTAACTCTATTTTTTTCTGCTGAATAATCGGCTGATTGATTTATTACAGGCGTGGCCTTTCTGCTCTCTGTTCCTTAGCGTCCTGCAGGGCATTTTGTTACCTTCTCCGTCCTGTTTACTGCATCCCCACTGTGCACGTAACTGGCAACTTGGCACTAAGCAGATGGGAAGAAATGCATTCTATAGATATCAAAGCCTAGTGGTTAAATGTTGGTCCCTTCTGAGGTGGATGGCTCCCAAGACCCTGATGCTTTTTGAAATATGCTCTAAATAACCTATTTTTCCATGTGAATGCAGGGCTCAGTGGATGAAGGTTATTTTCAAGTAGCCCTCAAGGTTAAAGTTGGTTGCTCTTCCAGATGGTTTCTATCTAATGCTTTGGATTATGATATTGAACCGCCCTGTGATCAGAACTCCTAGTGCCAAGAATAACAAGAAGTGGAAGCCAGCCACAGCAAGGGCTGCTGCTCTGAGGGCATGCGGAGATGCAAAGGTCAAGGCCAGACCATATGGTCTATCAAGGCCCTGCTTCAATAACCCCAGGAAATACAAATCAACTCACAGAACTGCTCATCATCTCTGTTTCCTATCAGGTCCGGCATGGTACCCTCCGAGCCCCCCCCCCCCCTCCTTCTCCTCTGATTTTTGCCACAGGCTTTTTTTCTGTGGTAGCTGGTTTCATTCTAGCTGCCACAGTTCCCAGCAAGCTCCTCAGAAACTTGCTTCTAAAGGGCCACATGGTTAAATGGTACAGTGCAGCCAAGAGGGCTCCTAGGTTCCAGGTTCAAGGGCGAGATCTTTTGTTAGGCTGAGTATTAAAGGTGATTTGGATATTGGAGTCTCAGCTACCCAGGCTGGAACATCTGGTGTGAAATTGTTCACCAGTGCAAAGCTTACCATTTCTGGGTGCTTGAAAAGCCAGTAAACCTTAGGATGAAAGTTGTGTTTTTCCTTGGCATAAGGGCAAGATAAGAGGGGATTCAGCACTTTGTCCTTGAACTATCCAAGTCAGTTCTGCAGTATGCACTTGCAATTTGGCATGTGCATGGATGTGTACCTTCATTATGTTTCCCCCCTTTATATGTTGAGGGTTTGTATTGCTGGGTCCTACTAGTTTATTGAACCTGCAAAGCCAACAACGTCTACTTGGGGGTCCAGGGCAGACATTCAGCTGAGACTTCCATCTCGGTGAGGGGTAGTGTGCCCATGCCTTGGGAGGGCACTGCAAGCTGATGCTAAGGAGGGCGTGTACTCTTGTTGAGACAACGTAGTTTTAGCACTCGGTGACCCTTTGTTGTTGCTCCACTCACAAAGTCTGGTTTGTGTAAACACCTGGATGTTTTTCTTTCTGAAAACCACTCAGCATATCTATTACTTCCTTCAGACTCCAATAACATGACGAGCAGACCCCTTCCTACCCCCAGTAGCACAGCAGCGTCCACAGACCCACTCAGCAGAACAGCTCCCCACCCCGGGGGGCACTTACAGAGCTGAACTTAAAGGGCAATTTCAGTCAGAAATAGAGAGGCTCAATTGTTCATAAACCTGACATTTATTACTTGGTGATTCCATCTCTACCGTACAAGCTGCTCTTTACAATTTTATCAAATAAAGTGCTCCTTTCATCAGAGCCCCACTTTCTCCTCTGGGTTGCCCCTCACCTCTTGCCGCTCCCACCAGCCTGGGAGCTTTGCCTGGGACGGCAACGTAAGCCTCAGGGGAGGGCCTGTGGCTCCCTGGTGAAGACCAGGCTGGGTCCCGGAGCAGAAGATGGGCACTCCTCTCTCCTCCTTTTATTAGGGCTGCAATTAGTAGAGAAATGACGGATAATGATGCTCTTTGCACGTTGAAGTGTGTCCGCTTTTATCTGCTATTTTCTAGGTTGCCAGGTTAGACCAGCACTTAGAGTAAATCTAGGATGAGCATTTTGATCCCTTCGATGGTTAGCCAGTGATAGCAGCACATATTAGCTGTTTCTCAGGTTGAAAAATGAGATAAGCCAGTATCAATTTATGTAGGTTTAATTAACAAATCCCAAATAGTAGTGATCTTAATATTTCCTACTTAATTTAATTGAACTCATATTATGGAGAATAGATAGGAGGCAGGAGGAGCTGAGTGAATCACAAGTTCTACTACGTATCAGTCAATAGCATCATGTGGAGAGAGAGCTGAGGGCAAGGTTTTCCCAAATTCTGAGTCATAGGTGTTCTCTTGTATACTCTAAACCTAGGAGAGTGGAGCTGTAGAGAACTGGAATAGTCCAGCCCTTTGTAATCTCAGATAGGAAGAGCAGGTGGTTTGTTATCAGGGAAAGCTCCTTATGGGGGTGATTCATAAATAATATAGAAACGTTGTAAATATGCCAAAGCACATAAGTGTACACTCATTTGACTTTTGACAGAGTTGAAGCCTTTTCTTTGCGAATGAATTGACTGACTGAAAATAGGGATCTTTTTGCATCAACGGTATTCATAAGTCATCACTCATGATTTCTAATTTGTGTTTCTTGAAAGTCAGACATGAGGGTGAAGGGTCTTGTTGTGAAGCAATCTGAGTACAAAACGCTTCTGGACGTTTGTGTTTTTTTTCCCCTAATCTATTACAGTTTATTCCCACATCTAATTTAACTGCTGTTTTTTCCCACTTGCTGTTATTGAATCTTTCCAAAATATTCTACTTAGTTTTCATAGAAATAGCAGTTCTCTTTTCACACTCATAGTGTATCAATTTCTGGAGAATCTAAGTAAATTCTGTAATGATATGAAAAAGTACGTCTGGTAAGAACAGATCTGGGAGAAGACACAACTGATTCAAGGAGTGGATGCATTCATGGCAGAGCGGAAGGATGGCACAGGAAGAGAGGACTCAGCATGCTGTGGGCTTCAGGGAGCAGGAATGACAGGGTGGGAGGAGAACGCAGGTAACCCAGCAGGCCGCTTAAGTGGAAGTTAAGCAGAAATTAGTTAGGAGAGCTTTTGGTGCATGCTTTACTTGGACTCAAGATTTCTGGAGTCATGTGCTAATATTAGTTATTAACCTCAGACAACCCAAATAACCTATTTGAACTTTGGCTTATTTATTTGTAAAATGAAGATATTGCTAACTGAAGTGTATAAGCATATATACACACATACACACTATCACCATCACCACGAGCACCATCACCATGAGCAGCATCACCACCACCACCACCACCAGCACCATCACCATCACCACCAGCACCATCACCACCACCACCATCACCACCAGCACCACCAGCACCAGTACCATTACCACCACCACCACTACCACCACCACCAGCACCATCACCACCACTACCACCATCACCACCACGACCAGCACCACCATCACTAGCACCATCACAACCACCACCACTACCGTCACCACTGCCAAGGGCTCTTTTGAGAAGGTCAGATAAACTAGTTTGTGGTTGCTCTGGTAACTGTAAATACTCTGTAAATATGTACTTTTTAACTTTTAACTCTGAAATAATTCCAAACATATATAAAATGCAAGAATTGTACAAAAACACTAACCCCTCAAAAGATTTACCTGTTTCTAACATTTTGTTATATTTGTTTTGTCATTTTCTCTGTAGATGGATGAATTCATAGATAGATGGATAGATTACACATGTGTGTGTCTTAACATTTTTCTGACCCTTTCAGAGAAAACCACAGATATCATAACCTCATACCCCAATGCTTCAGTTTCTTAAGAACAAACTGTTTTCATACAATTATAAAAAATAGAATATTTAACTTTGGTACAGTATTATTATTTAATACACACATTATTTTAAATATTCCAGTTTTCCAGGTAATGTCATATATATATGGGATTCCATCTGGGATCTGGAATAGGATCACACTATGCTCTTAGTTGTCATATGTCTTTAGTCTCCTTTAGCTTATCTTTTTACTTTTCAAGGCATTCACCTTTTTCGTAGAATGTTCTTCAGTTAGAGTTTGTCTGATATGACCTCATGCTCAAATTCAGTTATGTGATTTTTTGGTAAGATTATCATATACATGATGTGTTCTTTTCATGTTAGGAGGCACGAGATGTAGGTGTGTCTCATTGGTAATAACAGTAATCACTTGGTTAAGGTTGTATCTGCAAGCATTTTCCTCTGTAATGTCATTATTTTTGTCATTGAAATTTGTAAGTAATTTCTGGCAAGATTTTTTGAGACTGTAAATAATTTGCCCTCATCAAATATTTACCCACTGTTTTTTACATCCATCAGTGATTCCTGCCTTAGCTGTTACTACTATGGTGACAAAGTAGTAATTTTCTTTATTCCACCATCTCTTATACATTTATTAATTGGTATCCTACTGTAAGGAAAAGCTTCTCCATAATTCAGCTGTTTGCTTATTAATTAATAATATGCGGTTATGAAATTTTATTTTATTCAATAGATTATAATTATTTTGAAAAATTGTTTCGATGTTCAAATCGTTCTAGATTTGGCCATCTTGTGTCCCATCAAGCTGGCTTCTGTGTCCTTTGGATGTTTCCTCATCACACTTTAAATGCTTCCTTTTCTTCTGGTCACCAAGATGTGTCAGGCTTTTCATCAGCTTCCCCTTCCCCAGTCCTGAAGTCAGCGTATCTCTGAGGAACCATAGTTCAGTTGAGCCAAGTGTGGTGTTTGGAAGCTGAGATCAGTGTACTTGATGTGCTCCATGGTACCAGTACATCATCGTTGCTACAAAAGCAACCAGAGAGAAATACAAAGTATCTTTTAAAATCTCTGGAATGCATTTTTTCTTCTTTCACAATCCTGCCTTTGCACTCATTTCCCCCCTGATGGGAAAGATTGTGGCAAATCTGGACTCAGCTTCTATCTAAGCCTAGAACGACATCAAGTCCATTGTTCTGGTGTTTCTGATAGCTAAGAAGTAAGGACTGCCCCCAGGACTAAACTCAAAACAGGGTAAGAGTGTGCCCATGTCAGGAATTAGGAGGAGGAACTGGCCATGGTGCCTTAATTTTCATACCTTGTGGTCTGTCCAATATCCCAAGTATAGAGATTCCGCATTAACATTTGTGGTTCCTGGGAGGACTCCTCTCCTAGAGAATATTCTAGACAATAAAAACATAATCATTAGAAACTACTAATTATAACTTAGGTTGTATTAATGGATTGCTTTCTATTTTAGTTATTAATTGCATCAGCCCTCCTCTTGATGTCCTGTGACAGCTGAGAACAGAAACAAGACTGTGATTTAGGATCTAAGTACAGTCACAGGTTTATTACTCTGAAACCCAGGGCTCCTGGCATACACTCTTGGAAGATGTATTCAGGCCTTGTACCACCTTCATCATGTATAGACCCTTGGCTGCCTTGGGTAGAAGTTGGGTCAGTAAAACAATGACTAGGCACCTTTGTTCCTGCCTTCTCAAAGGAAGGTTGTGTCTTGCTTCACATCCCATCAAGTACAAAGGGGGAAGAGGGAGAACGAAAGCCAAAAAGGCTTCAAGATCAGCGCCGGAAGACAGGCGTCAGGCCCTACCCAAACGGTGCTGGCTGCACAGAAGCCTGGTGGAGCAAGTGAGGTTCTGCCTTGTTAAGATGTGCACTTGGCCGAGCAGGGGGAAAGGAGCAAACTACATTTGAGCTTAATTGCCCTTAAATGGGGCCCAAGGAACGCCATGCTCTTACCACCAATCAGTGAAATTAGTCATTCATTAGAGAGGTATGGTGAGAGGCTGGAAAGAGCTAAGAGACACAGCAGTCCCTCTTTATACCGTGGTTCCCTTATTGCGGCCTCACTGTATCGCGGGATTTTAAAAAATATTATTTTTTAATAATATTTAAATAAATAAATAAATAAACATTTAATTATCGTAGATTTTTCACTATATCACAGGATTATGCAGTACTGTATACATATGTTGTTAAAGTTATGTAGGTTTAAGGGTGTAGAATATGTTTAAGAACTAAAGTAGTGTTTATAAAAGTGTGGAGAAGGTTAATAGAGTGGGGAAGATTAATAAGGGACTGGGAATGGTTTATAAGAGTGTGGGAAGGGTTTATAAAGCCTTAAAATATATATAAATACTAAAATAAAGGTAAGGTTTCTACTTTGCGGATTTTCACCTATCGCAGTGGGGTCTAGAACGTAATACTCGCGATAAGTGAGGGAATACTGTATATTTGCCCAATCCTGTTTTCTTCTGCTAAAGGAAAGAAGTCTTCTGTGGAAACACAGCAGGGAGAATTAGTGTTTCTCCTAAATACTTAATAGACGCCCAGTTCTATGATAAAAAATTTACATGCATTACTTTGTTGAATTATGACCTTTTATAAGCTTATAAATCAGTGATCAGTGTACCCATTTTACAGATGTAGAAACAGCCCTAGAGGTTAGGCCACATCCTCATGGCTCATACATGGAAAATACTGTCTATATCCAGGTCTTCTGTCTGCAAAGCCATGTGTTTAGTCCTCTTGTCACCAGTTTTAGGGCAGATTATTTCTCCAGAAGGCAGAATGAGGTAACCCACTGAGTAGAAAATCACCGGCTGAGCACGCACATGTTGGGGTGGAGAAGGAAAGCAAAGGAAGATCAAATACAGATTTCCACCAACCCTATACACCGTTACTTCTGGCTGGCCCCGAACCACCGGCCTACCATAACAACTGCTCATTCAGAGCTTACTACCAAAGGGAGCTAATAGGAGGTATTGCTTTTATTTCCCTATGAGTTTCCCCCTCCCTCTTTGAGCACCTCTGTGCTGGGAGATCAGTGCCTCCTGCTCATCAGCTATCCAGCAGCTTAAAGAGCATTTTAACATACTTATTTTAATTTCCTCACAACTGCAACTGCCTTCATTCTTTGAGTCCTAGAGAGCCGGAACCGTGGTAGCCTCCAGCCGAAGCAAACCCTCCGAGACCGCAAGACTGCTTGATATTTACAGGCTGATTTCTCTAACACTGGGTTTCTGTCTTAGTGGGCAAAACGAATTCCGTTTGTGGCAGAAGGAAAGAAGGCAGAGGGGAGGGGATGGCTCCGCACGAGCCAGGGAGACACCAGCTTACAGTGGTCGGGTGGTCGTGTTCTCAGGGATGACGGGCCATTTACTTACTATGGCAGAGCTGTATCAACATGACCCGATGACACTTTCCAAGGCTGTTCCACACAGACACCTGGGACATTCAAGCTGCACGGTTTCTGTCTGCTTTTCTTTCTCCCGTCTCTTTTTTCCCCTGTATTAATTAGACATGTACAACTCATGACACCAGGTGGGATCATTGTACGTGGAACCGGTGCTATCTTTTTAGAAGTGCTCCCTTCTCCACCTAACTCTTCCTGGACTTGTCATTTGAAAGGTCATTTTTATCATAAAATGTCACAGAATGTAGTGGAAAGAACAGCAGTTTTCAGGTTAGGTTGACTTGGGTGTAATCCTAACTCTGTCACTTACTAGGAAATTATCTTAACTGCTCAGGATCTCAAAGGTTTCTTCTATAAAATGGGAGTGCATTCCTTTCAGTGCTGCTGGGCAGAGTAAATGAGGTCATAGATGTGAAGACCTTGAATAGATTCTGATTCTTAGTAGGGAAGCCTATACATTCTCATTATTTTAATTAACACAGAAATCATTGATGCGATTGCTATTGTCTCACGTATCTCCTTTTAGGGGCACAGGTTTGATCCTCGCAAGAACTGTAGATACATCCATCATTTAATTTGTTATTCTACCAAGCACAATGCCACATGCGTGATACACAATGAACACAGGTGTTTAAAGTGAATAAGATAATCTTGTAGGTATTCCTCCTTAGCGTAGAGTGTTAAACACATTTACATCTGGTGATGATGATGATGATGTTGGTAATGATACTGCAACAACTTATAATAGAAGGAAATAAAAGCCTCAGAATGTATATGTTAATTTTCATATTTTTTTTTCTTGGCTGCCAGGAAACTCAGATTAATTTTTCATTGAAAAACACTAACTCTTTTAAGTTCCGCAGTTATTTCTTACCTTCTAATCACCTGTTCTCCTTCTTTGTCCTTATTACAGTGACCTCACTCAGAGTGCTTTAATATCGGGGGCATCTCTAGTATCAAATTATTTTAAGAACTAGCTGGGAATGCATACCCACACCCACGGCCCCCGCCTGCACACATATAGACATACAATTAGCATACTAGGACATTGCCTGCATTCTTTTAACCGACTCGTGCAGTTCACTCTTGGCCCATCCAGCCCTCTCCTCTGTGAGCATGGGCACCAGATCATGACTTGCATGAGGACCACAGCCTCTGACTGAAAGGAAACGCCTGAGCAGGGCTTCCAGCACCTCATTTACAGGATCCCAAAGACAGGGGGTTGGTTTCTCCACTGTCTAGTTAGCCTGGGGCCAGGGTGTTCCCTGCATCTGCCTATCAGTGGACAGGCCGCCTTCTGTAGGCTGCCTGACACCCAGTGTGGCCGCCCCACTCTAGTTGAAGAGGTCGCTACCTGCATTGGAATGACCTGTGCTCTGGAGCTGTATGAATGACTGTGTTTTGATAGCACCTTATATCCCAATTGTTGCTTTGTTGGTGATGGTGGTGGCTTTACTTTAACCATGCAAAGGACTTTGTAAAGTTTGAACAGATCAAGTATAAGCTATATGGGTGAGGCAATTGGAGAAATATGAATATGGGCTACTCATTAGGTGGTATAGGCATTTGTTGATTATATTAGGCCCATAACTATATTGTGTTTATGTAGAAACATATCTGTTTTTTTAGTAATGCATATGAAATATTTATGGAAGACATGCCATATGTCTGTAATTTACTTTAAAATATTTCAGGATAGGTAATGAAGCAAATGTAGAAGATATTAGCAATTTCTAAACCTACATGATAGGTATAAGAGTGTTTATTGTATTTAGATTGAACCATATGGAGCTGCCAAGATTAGATCATTATTGACCTAAAAACAGTAATTTCACATGAGGCAACTTTTTACCTGTCTGCAGTTTTATGTGTATTTGAATTTTTTGTTAAAACAACAACAAAAAGTTTCTATGTGTCTATAGGAAAAATTATAAATATTTCAGTATGGTACCAAACACAGTGTAAAGAACAAACTTGAAACCAACTCATAGACACAGAAAGCAGACAGGTGGTTGCCTGAGGGAAGGGGTTGGGGGCCTGGGAGAAAGAGGTGCAGGGACTGAGAAGTACGGATTGGTAGTTACAGAATACTCATGGGTTATAAAGAAGAGCATGAGGAAGATAGTCAGTAATATTGTGTGGGGCCAGGTAGATACTGAAAGTATCAGGGGGGATCACCCTGTAAAGTACATGATTGTCTAACTACTGTGCTATATACTAGTAGAACTCCCCAGTGCTCATTATGCATCATTGCTTGATGTCTTCCAAGCCTTTTCTCCAGTAACTAAATCCTTCAAAGGCAAGTGCAACACTTTATTAGTCTTTGTATCTTCGGGAATGTAATTTGCTGTTTGTGTTCAGGGCTGACTTTCTATCTGCTCTGGGCTCAGCGGCTGTACAAGACCTGGCTGCCCGGCCCTCAGAGAGCCTGACATCCATTGCCGGCCACAGGATTAGACCCTTACGGATGCTTGTTGAATGAACATGCAAAGATTGGGGTCTGACTCCAGCTAGGTCTCCTTTCCACTTGACAGTTAACATGGCTCTATTTTTTTCATGCTAAAAAATACAATTACAATCAGTGGTCATAATGGAGACAAAGCCCAGGAGGACAGAGAGGTAAATGTGTTATCAAAAGCACATAGGAGTTAGGGATTATAACTCCCCATTGTGTCTGTGTTATATTGAGACTCAGTGGAGTTATCCCTGGTGAGTTGATGGTTAAGCAATAGGTCATTTGTGTTCTGCTTCAAGTTCCACTTTATAGGAGTTTTCACTAGTCACGCCACCTGAAACAGACTTACTTTCAGAGACTGGTGTGCGTGCCAAGTATTCAACTTACGAACATGCTCAGCACTGGTGTCTCCATTTCCTGTTACTTACCAGACTGCAGACTCCTTGAGGGAAGGGTTTATAGTTTACTAAATTTTATTTCTCATAGCACCTAGCATAGAGTTTTGTCTAGAGTAGTAATAAAAATGAAGATAACAATAGCAGCTAATACTTACATGACATTTCTACATATATCAGCTACCCTTGACAATAGAGGATGGGGCAAAAGAAGGTTTGCAGTTGTTCATATGGAGATTTTATATACATATAATCTTTTCACAAGTTGGCCCCTGGCACAGAGGGCAAGGAGAGGCCAAGAAAAGAGAGAAAGAAAACAGAGCACACTCAGTAGGTAAGTAGCAGTTTTCATAAACAAGGGAACTTACTTACTAAGTAGACTGCACTCACTTGCTAGCATCTTAAAGTTCATACAGAGGCCTTAACAAGGTCAAATAATGTACATCAACAACACATTGCTCTCTCAAGGTTTCATCCTTGGGTCACCCTCTAGTGTGGGAAAGGCAAGTGGAAAGTGCATTCCAAAAACAAGAGAGGGATGAGGAGCCTCTGACTGTCCGGGTTCATCACCAGCTAACCAGCAATCATGTCCTGTTGGCCCCTCCTCCAGTAGTATTCCCTATAGGGCAGCCATTAGTATGAGCTACATTTTACAGATGAAAATATTAAGAGAGGAAACAAAGTTTAGTAACTTGCCTCAAATTATTATTCACTTAGAACGAGGTAGAGGTGGGATTAAAAACCAGGCAGGTTTATTAAATGTATCTATCTCTGTCCCTAACTCTCTGTGTGTCTCTGTCTCTGTCTCTGTCTATATCTTTATAAATCTGCAGAGTACTTGTATATTGTGGATACTAAATTTATATTGGCCACGTAAGGAAATGAATGGAGACAATTATATTTTCAACAGCTCTCTCCTAGTATATTGTTCTGCATCTCTCATAATAGTCAGGAATACATTATGGAAATGAATGGGAATGAGGAAGATAGAATTTAAATTAAATGAATTAAAATTAATTATTTAATTGCTTACTGTGGTAAGTGCCTTGAAATAGCAGTGCGGAGTGCTGGGAGAGCATACCAAGAGAGTCCAGGAGACAGACTGGAAGGCAAGGAAAGAGGATGGCCACCATATGGGGCTGTAGGAAGGTCCAAGAGTGAGGGGAGGGTGGGGAGTGGAGGGTTTGGTGGGTCACACAATGTACAAACTTGTAAGGAGGGTGACCATGCAATTTATCATACAAATTGGTCTCATATGTAAATGGAATTTGGATGCCATAAATTATTATATGGGGACTACACGTTGAATGGACACAGGGAGCCAGTAAGGTGGCCATGACAATAGTCCTCAGAGGAGATGATTAGTAGCTATGATTACAGAAGTGGTGATGCAAATGGAGAGAGGTAGGCACATCTGATGTATGTGGAAAGGTCGATTCAACAACACACAATTGAAAGACCTAAACAAAATTCTCAGGAAGGAGATTCTCTATCTATTATTAGTCTGTCTGTCTGTCATCTTTCCAATCTCTAGCTCTGTGTGAACCTGCAATTATGGCACAAATATTTAATGTACATTAGTAAGAGAAGAAAAGTGCATCTAGATGTACCCTGAAACTGATTTTTTAAAATAGGTTCTGTACGTTGGGAGCTAAATTCTTTGGAAGGAATTAGAATGCTAATGAATTTCTTACTTGGAACTCTGGAGGATCAAGTTCTACAGATTCTTTATTTTCTCTGGATTTTAGTGGGGGATTTCAGTTCTATGGCAGTGAATTGCATCTCTCTCCAAGGCTTCTCAACAAACAATTTGCAGTGTAAATATATTTGTTGGCATGCAAATCACTCGGCATTATGAGTCTTGATTAATATTATAATGTGTTGATGAAAGCCTGTAAGTGGTTCTTGGAACTAAGGTTTCAGACAAAGATGTGCTGTTTGGGTGCAGAATGTTTGTGGAATATTAGATTAGGTTTTTTGTTTTGCTTCTCTCTCTTATTCTCGCTCTCTCTTTTAAGGAGATGCTTGGTGTGAAGTGGTAACAAACTTCAATATACACAATTAATTAACACAACCAATCCAATGCCCTAGCTGCACAAAAACACCCCTCCCCAGTGCACCCATGGTGCCTGATCACATCGGGGCTGCCTCTGAGCACGCAGGCCCTCTGGTTCAGCTGTTAGCCTCTTGCTCATTGCCAACATCCTGTCTCTGGAGAAGTATTGTTCTGTAGCATCGTGTGCCTGTTAAATACAGTCCGTGCTGGTGGGTTGATTAGACCATGTGCCAATTCCCAGTCTCCCCACTGAAATGCAGAGATAGATTTACTGGGCCTTGCTTTTGTGAAGAAGGGTTTCTCATTAATAGCACAAATGCTGAGAAACAGAAGTGGTGGACTCTTCACCTCAAGCAATGCAAGGGTTGACTGATACTTTTCTTACACACATAGAGCTTCAATACACAACAATGGAAGGGAAGACACACAAACCCAGACAATAAGCTGTGATTAAGAGCACGGGGTGTCCAATGCAGACAAAACTTGGTCCACATCCAGCTCTGCCACTTAACACCTGCCTGACCTTGACCAACTGATAGTACCTCTCCAAGTTTCAGTTTTCTCATTTGGAAACTGGGGTTAATAATTTCGATGTCTTGAATTTGGATTGCAAATTTAATGAGATCATGGATTTGAAGTGCCTTCCTGTCTAAAAATATAAAAATAAAAAATGTTCAGTTAATGGAGCCTCTTGCTGTAAGCAGATTCTCAGCTTCGATCCAACAATACCAAGACAGTAAATCTAGTATTTGACTAAACTCTCCTTAAGGTTTGTGGATTTTATTATACCTAATCATCTCTTACTTTAAATCCTTGCAACCAATACTTGGGGCAGTCAGCTGCCATGTGCCCTTCCCCAGATGCCTACGTGAGGTTTGGTTGTCCGAATGCTGTCTGCGCCATCCTGAGCCTCTCGGAAACAGGGTGTCTATTACCACACCATGGCTGGGTAGCCAGGCACACAGAAAGAAAACTCAAAACCGAGCCAGAGGCCATAAAGAACAAACTAAGGAGGTGGAGAAGCTGTGTTTGTTAAAGGCAGGCACAGTGGTGATTGAATTTGGGCCCAAACTCGATGCATAGGCATGTTCAGGTTTAGGTCTTGCGTTGTGGCCCCCAGGGACGGGATTGCCCTTCACAACATATGTACTCTATTCTCTGAGCAACTAGTGAGTCACTAAAGCATCGTGGTAGATTATGTTGATACAGAGCAAATGTCAACTCTCCAGTCAGAAGCATAGGGGATATGTGTTAATACCCATAAGGCATTGGTGGGATGCAAGAAAGAACTTCCCTTGCAAAGAACATTCTGTATTGCCAAAGCAGGTATTTTGCAGGATTCTTCCAGCAGCTTAACATCTCCAGTTTTCATTACAATATTGCACATGGATTTGTATAGCATATTCAAATCAATTTCTAGACAAATAGATATGTATGCATAAGTGAAATTCAATAAAATGCTCCTCCAATCTCTTAATTTTCCTTTCCCTCCTCATTCTTGGCTTGTTGCTGCTTCGCTGAAACATGGCTGCCCTCACAAGAGAGTGCGCACGCTTCCTTGCCACCAAAACAACCAATCAGATACTTTGGAATGGATGCCCGCAGGTTGTGTGTTTTGTTTGCTTGCTTGTTATCGGAGGCTGAGCCTTCACCCGCACACCTGTGCTCTGCCGCCTGCTGTTGCCCCCTTCCTGCGCCATCAGTCTGCCTTCTCCAGCAGATCGTTCCCATCAGCAGATACGCAAGTGCCGGTACTTTCCGTCTTTATAAACCTTTCCTGACCTTATTACTGTCCTCCTGCTGCCACCCCATATTCAGCTACAAGTTACAGAAAAGCTGCTAAAGAAAATTTTCTATATTCATTGTTTCCTGTTTCTTTCATCCAGTTTCCTCTTAATGAAATGTACTTGGAGCAAGGTTTCATCCTGTGTTAGTCTGCTTAGGCCGCTATAACAGAAGACAATGGAGTTGCTGGCTTACACGCAGAAACGCGCTTTTTCACACTTCTGGAGGCTGGGAGTCCCTGAGAAGGTGCCAGCTGATTAGATCCCTGGTAGGAGATCTTTCTGGCTTGTAGATGGCCATGTTGTCACAGCTTCCCGGCATAGCACAGAGAGGAAGAGCATGATCCTTGTTGCTTTGTCTTATAGGGGCACCAGTCTGATCATGAGGCCCCCACCCTTGTGATCTCTTCTAACCCTGTCATTTCCAGAAACCTCATCTTCAAGTGCTATCCCACTGGCAGGGGTAGGGTTTCAATATATAAATCAGGGAGGGGGGGGAACACACTAACATTCAGCCCATAACACATACCTATAATTTTACCAAAATTGTACTTGACAATGATGTTAATGACTTCGCCCTATCAAATTCCATGGTCCTGATTTACATATATTTCACTATTTATTATTTAAAACTATTTATTTGCTTGGTCATTGGAACATCAACCACAATCCCCTGGTTTTTCTCCTACTGGCTTTTCTTTACCGAATTATCATTACCTGGTCTCTAAACAGTGACATTTTCAGAGCTCATTTCTGATTTTCTTCACTTCTCTGTTTCTGCTAACTAGGTTACCTCATCCAGTTTCTTTCTTTTTTTTTTTTTTTTTGTTTTTTTGGTTTGAAAGAGCATCTGTATGCTGAGGAGATCCACGTTTACATATTTAGTTCTAAATTATGTACTCCTGAAATTCAGCGTGTATTCAGCTGCCCACACAACTTCTCTGTTTAAATGTCTACAGGTTTTCCAAATCTAACTTGTCAAGAGCTAACCTCTTGGGTGTCATACCTCCACCACCTACTCAAATACACTGTCAACCTATTCTCCTTCAAGGTTTTCTATTTCCTTGAACAGCAATCCCATTCTATTGCTAGTGCCTAAAAACCTAGCTCTATTTTTGACTCCTCTTTTATATTTTACACCCAATATCTAATTTGTCAACAACCTTACCAATTCTATCTCCAAAATACATCCAGAATCTTTACACTTCCTAGCTCCTGCATCCCAGCTACTTTGGTACAGGTATCCACAGTCTCTCTCCTGGGATGTGGGTCATCTCCTATCTAGTCTACTGACTTCCCCTCAAAAATCGCCTTCAGCAATCCTGTCAAAATAGAGAGCAGCCAGGGTTTCATCTTTGTTCACATCCCTCAGCGGCTTTCCATTGTCCTCATTGGAAAAGTCAAAGTCTTAACAGCGGGCTGCCAAGCCCCCCGCAGAATCCTTCCTTTTACCTCCGTGATGTGTCTCCTCTCCCTCTCTCTGGTGTTCACTCCCCTTTAGTCAAACTGGTCTCTGCTTTCCCCCAAACACAGTCCAAACTCAGGCTTGTCCATCACTCTATTCTGTTCCCTTGCTTTATTTTTTCAAAGCACTACAGTTTTACTTAATTTATGTTTTAAACCCAAGTCCCCACTAGAAGTAGAGCTCCATAAATTTTTTTTGTAGTCATTGTTGTATCTTTAACTCCTAGAAGAGCACCCTGGAAATAGTAGGCATTTTACAATATTTGTAAGTGATTCCGGGTATAGAAAAAGAGGAAGCTGCAATGAACCAAACAGGATTCCATGAAGCAGGACCAATGTGGCTAATGAAATGAAAAATAATTCCAAAAGGTTGTGTTAGTGTTACAGAAATTTTCTAACACATTGCACCCATTCTAACATCAATCTGTTATGATAACGTATTTGGAAGAATCAGTGTTGGGTCATCTCAGGTTCACTTTTTCTTTCAATCTCTTTCATTTTTTTTTAAAGGCAGGCAGATGTAGGGAAAAATAATGTAATGGGGTGGTTAAATGAAACCTATTGGAGTAAGGTAAGAGTCTGGTGTAAGATGACACAGACGCTAATGAGCACTAGCTTTCTAATCCCATTTAAATATCACTAAGTCATCAGCACAGCATATTGTTCCCTTGATAAACTGTCTGAAATCTACTTTAGGAAACAAATTCCCCTTGACAGGGCTAACACCTCTTTATGATCTCAGTTGGCCTTGTTATCTTTTTATCTGTTTACAATTCCTCCTCCCTTCTAGAGAGAGGGCTGTCCTAGGAGGTTCTGTGGGCCTTTTACCCAAGTCACTGAGTAAACCAAGTCATCAAACATGGACAGTCTGATGGCAGAAGATGCTCTGAGTTGATTGTCCATCTCCCAGTGGGGGCCCTTTGGTCCCAAGGTTTACTGCGACTGGAAGTTACTTCCTCAGATTGCTCAAGTTCCCAAAGATCCTTCCTTTTGGTATCCTATTTGACAAAAAGCTACAACGACTGTTCTTGTCTATGGGAACAATGGTCAACTTTAGCATCTTCCATAACTAGACCCATCATCACAGTGCAACTCTTTCTTTTTTCACTGCCCCACAAGTACCTGTCACTCTTCTTTGACTAAACTGGCCTTTCTAAACCTACTTACTCCCAACTTTACACTTGGGGTTTATGAGTTTCATAGCTGCATGGAATACACCCTAGCTTCTTTCGCGCATCTAAAAATCCCAAAACAGACTCAATTTTTTTATGAGTTTGTCCTGAGCACCAGCTACATTCATCTCTTTCACTGATTGTCCTTAAAAATGAGCCTCTTATTTTAGAACTTCGTGTTATCATGTCTTCCTTTTCTACTTAATCACTATCACAATAATTATAGTAGCTATAAGCTAATAATAACAGCTATCATTATTATCTAATATACTGATATATTCTTTGCTTACATTATTTTATTTAATCCTCATGATGATTTGAGGAAGGATTAATGTTATTTCCATTTTATAACTAAGAAAACTAAAGTTTGGAGTATGTGTCCAAGGTCACATAGCCTGTGAGAGAAGATACTCATTGCCAGTTCTGTAGATTCCCAAGGTACTTGTTCTTACCACAGGGCTGAGCCACACCTGCCCTTGAAAGGCAGGGCTTTACCATGCTTCCTTTTTATTTCTTAGAGTGCCAAGCATATGGTAAAACCTTAATGAACACAGATAAATCAAAAGCTTAAAACTGTACTTCCGTGATGTTACTTTCTTGAAATAATATCGGAAGGAGATTCCATAGGATCCCTGTTGTAGATCAGTGTTCCTGAGATGCATGGATTGATTGTGTGTTACCTGCCGTTGAGTCAATCTGACTCCTGGCAACCCTAGGAATGAGTGATATCTACACTGTCCTGTCCTCAAGTCCTCAACAGCCCTGCTCAGGTCCTATGGCTCCTTTTATAGTCAATCCATCACATATTTGGTCTTCTCTTCTCCTACCTGCTGCTTTCTGTTTTTCCCAGCATTATTGTCTTCTAAAGAAGCCTGCCTTCTCATGACGTGCCTGAAGCAGGACAGCTTTGGTTCTGTCATTTTTGCCTCCAATGATGTTTCGGGCTTAATTTTCTGTAGAACCCATTGATTTGTCTGGCAGTCCAAGAGAGCCATAGAACTCTCCTTCAACATCATATTTCAGATAAATTACTTTTTTCCAGTCATCTTTCACTATCCAACTTCCATATCCATACATGGTAATTGGGAATATGACGTTGTAGATGGTCTTAGCCTTGGTGATGTTTCCTAATTCTTCCATTGCTGCTCATCTGAGTCTTGGCCTTTTCTTGCCTTTTTTTTTTTTTTTGGCTGGAACCTCCTTTTGAATTAATGGCTGAACCAAAATAAGCAAAATCTTTTATTATTTTGATGTCTGCATCACCTATGTTAAAGTGTATTTCTCCTGCAGTCATGGTTTTTGCCTTCTTGGTGTTCTAATGCAGTTCTGCTTTGGCATTTTCTTCTTACACTTTCATCAAAAATCATTTCAAATTATTGCTCCTTTCTGCCAGGGAGTTGGTATTCATCTGCATATCTTAAGTTAGTGCTATTTCTTCTACGTTTTACTCCTCCTTCCTCTGAGCCTAGCCCGATTTATTGTATGATATGCATACAGATTGAACAAATAGGGAGATAATATACAGACTTGTCTGACACCTTTGCCTAAGGGAAACTATTCTGTCTCTCCATATTCTGTCTGGAGAGGGGCTTCCTGGCCACAATATAGGCCGATTTATATAAAAGACCTGGTCCCAACTACTGGCTGTCTCTGTCCTTTCAGCCCTTAGGCAGGTGACACCAGGGAGGCAGAAGGACTGATGGAAGCAACATGACCCTTTTGGAGTTAGCGCGACCAGGCTTTGAATCCCAGTTCTGAAACATGGTTGGCTGGACCTTGGGCAAACAACGTCACCCCCGAGAGTTCAGAAGTGGGTAGGAGGGGAAAATGCAAATGGAGACGGTATCTGCTCATAGAGTTGTTTGGGAGATGAAATGAGATCACTTGTGCAAACCGCGTAACATGAGTCCTGACACATCATGGGCGCTCCGTAGTTGCTCTTCCTTTCATAAAAAGGGATCTTTAACAAATAGTTCAAAAATGGTAAATGAAAGCCTCAAGTTCTGACTTTTATTAGCTGTGGCTTTGTTTCCAGGATGACAGAATCCTATAATAACATCACATCTCTCTTTAGATGTTTCCTGGAGTCAGAAATCTGGGGGTTATGAGAGAAGGACATATTTTGTTCATTAGAAAAGAACAACAAACTTCCCAGAAGCTTTGGCAAACGTGAAGGTGGCGGGCTCCCCAGTCCCCCCAAACGGGTGCTCTGCAGCTGTTGCCCAGGCCAGAGCCTCCTCGTCCTGCTCCTCCAGACCCCGTTCCGTCAGAGCGACAGCTGGCGGCGACATGACTCCCTTTCACCAAAGGCTCTTCCTAAGGTGAGAGGTTTGAAGACAGGCTGGGAGCCTTCCTGAAGGCTTCTGTCGCCCCGTGTCTGCCTGGGGTGCGGTTCTCCCCCAGCTGCAGGGCTGCTTAGCGGACCATGCCCACCTAAGCATCCTCTCAAAGCAGCTACTGCCCCTGGGGCCGGCACCGCCTCCTTAATTACCCAACAGCTGCACAGGCTCCGCAGACTGCAAAGCCTCCCAGAGCTAGGAAAGTGGCTGGGAAGACAGAGAACAACCTTAAAGAAAAAAAAAAAGAGAGAAAGTTTAAGATCATTTTCCTTTTCTTTTCAAGGCAGCAGTCCCTTTTCACAGCATTTTAAATGGTTGCCAGGGAAACAGAGCAAAGGAGAGCAGAAAGGTTATATGGATACTGGATAAAGCTAATGCACTTTTTAAAAACACAAACTGACAAGTGGTTAAGACTGGAGCTTCTGGTAACATCTCATTTTCAGAGTTCCCCTTACAGCCTCAAGTTCCTTGATATTATCATTAATAATATTTTAATCATTATTAACTATAATTCTCCTCCGTCAAAGGCATATGCACTGATGGGTTTCCTGGGGCATGGCCTCATGCATCAGCTCTCACGGGGTACTTGGGATGAAGTGTCTGGCATATTGGACCACAGGTCCACAGGTCTTGACTTAAAGACTTCTCTCTGTAAGCAAGTGGGCAGTCACTAAAATATAGCAAATTGCTGTAAAGTCTGTGTTCATTGGTCAGCCTTAGAAGGACCGTGTGGCCAGGGAAGTGTGAGCATGTAAAACGATTGGTGGAAAGAAACAGTGTGTGTACACCGGCCAGGCTACCCAAGAGCACTTGTCCTAGGGGGTGTGATTCCTCAGGGAACTGCCTGCTTTTCCATGGACTGAATATTTATTAGGGCTTGTTCACTTCAGTAAGCATGTTCATAAAGTTTAGTTCCAACTTATTTTTGCCATTGTGTCCTCTAGTGAGCATTTATAACTCCCGATCTCTAGAGTATTGTTCCACTTTACATTTTCTGTGTCCCCTCAGCATTTATTTGCTCAATTTGTACTGTATTAATTTGCACATGTTTATTTATTGTCTTAGTTCTCAAACCTCTCTATATTTCCCAGTGGAGTCTTATGCGTGGTTTTCCACAGCAATGCCTGAACAGCTTAACTTTTAGTCAATGAACAACAGAAACTCAGTGCTTACTGAATGCTATCTACATACCTCTGGTGCTTAATTGCTTTATCAGTGATAGGCAAAAGAGAGTCTACTGCCTTGGCTGAGTGACTCAGTTGGTTGGAGCATCATCCTGAACACTGAAAGGCTGAGGGTTCAATTCCCAGTCAGGGCACATACCTAGGTTGTGGGTTCAAATATCTGGTAGGGGTGCATACAGAAAGCGACTGATTAATGTTTCTTTCTCATGTCAATATGTCTCTCTCCCCACTCTCCTCTCTCTCTAGAAATGAATAGATATATCCTCGGGTGAGGGGAAAAAGAAAGATCTACTTAACCAATTGGCTTTGGAACCTTCTGCACAGCCCCATTGCACCAATGCTTATTGTGACTTAGATGATGTCAGCTAGGAGGAGACACAGACCGAATTCTCAGGGGCGAGCTACTGGAAAGAACAAGCTAAAGAGACTGGAGGTGGACACTGGAATGATGCTCTAAGGGTTCAGAGATGGAGACAAAGCACCTATAAAAGTAACTTGGGGCTCCCTAGTGACAGCTGGAAAACTCCAGCTGTAATTCATGGGCTGTGCTCACAGACAAGAGAGCACAGAAGAGATGGGCCAAGAGCACTTTGGCTTGGAACAGAGAGGTTAAGTTGTCCTGCCCCAAATCAGGAGAGGGGATACAATAGAGGCATATGTTCTCTTCCATTAAATTCTTTACTTGTGTTCTGCTACTTCTGCAAAAGCCATATTATATTTTAAGATGTAGTAAATATTAACAATGGACAGAATAAGCAAATGAGGCTTCAGAACCCATTCCAGAGAATATTATAAATTATAAGGATCACTTACCATGAGGTGACTGGAATGGGCACACATAAAACAAAACATTATATACAGGGTACTATGTCTCAGAGACCTTTTGCCTAAGAGAATAGTCTTCTCATCTCGTCTCCTAGAATATGAGCTCAATTTATGGCAAGATAGAAATGACAGTTTTTTTCATATATATATATGTGTGTGTGTGTGTGTGTGTGTGTGTGTGTGTGTGTGTAATAGGTGTAGATGCTCCTGTGGCATAAGAGGACATTTTTAAAGTGGCTTTTCATATCAACATGAAGGGATACCTTGGTGAAAAGAAATTATGATTTAATCTGAGAAAGACATCCTTCTATTCTGAGCAATATGGAGTAAAATGTTAGTCCAGCTTGCTTGACCAATTCATGCCATATCCTGTGTTCTAACAGAGAAACTAGATTTTTTCCTTTTGATTTCAGAAAGAGAAGTCCTTATATCCTTCCAACCTGATCAACAAAATGGGAAGGACAATTTCTTTTAGTAAAACATTTTAAGAAAAAGCCTTCATTATTTCACTAATTATTTTTGTGCAATTCTGAACATATATTTCAGGCAGAAAGATCTGGTTGTGATGTTCAATAGCAACCTGACTGATAACCCTTTTCTTTCATTGCTAGTACAGTAAGTATTCTGATCACAGGATCCGGCTTCTTGTTTAAAGCCAAGTTTTGCTCCAGTTTTGCTATTTAAAAGGTCGGAACAACAGATAAGATTTACAGTGATGTCAAAAGTAAAAGTGAGGTAAGGTAAGAAGAGCCCACGTTCCCAATTTTGCCCTCCCTATGGTCTCTTTCTGGAGGGCTTCTAAGGAAGATGTCATGGACTGATAGTGGGGGATAGTATGCGAAGTTTTACTTTATTATAGGTTGTTCCATTCTCAACAAACGCCAAGCAGAATCTGATAGTGGTAAGCTGGAATAAACATGTCCTTAATGGAACCTCCTACCTCATTTTGATCCTAAATCTTAAGTATTTGCCTGCCGTTCACCATATGGTTCAGCAACTGGAAGTAATAACCAGCATTATCAAGCTGGGAGAAAGAGAGACCAAGCACAAGGCCTTGGCTCAGCTTCCCAATTCCTGAGCAGGAAGTGGAAGAAAGCCCCATGCTCGTGCATGACATTTTAATGTACCGGAACTCTACCTATTAGGAACATGGCTCATCAGTGCTTTGCATTCTGATCAGCCACATTGTTGAATCCATTTGTCTTGGAGCTTCATAAGGAGTTCAGAAGGAAGCAGAAGGGTAGTGGGCAGAATGCAAATTTAGAGAAAATTCTTACTGTGATATATTACTTCAAAAATTTATGTGTAATTCTGACCTAAATTGTTTTGGATTAATGATGAAAATAGGTTTCTTAATAAATAATTTTATTGTACTGTTTTTCTTTACCTATTTATAAGTATGAACATGAGGTCTGTCCAGAAAAAGTCCAACCATTGTTAATATAATGCGAATGGTTTGTGTGACACTGATGTCACTTGGCAGCCAAGGAGAGTGGACTGGAATGTGCACATGTGAACAATGATGACTTCACTGTACTAGTTCGTGGGGTTAGTAGATGCTGTAGGCATCACATCTCATGCAGGGTTTTTTGGCAAAACATCACCCAGGTGACTCAGCGTCTATACAGCCCAGAGTTGGTGCCCTGCAACTTCTGACTTTCCCCCCCAAACTAAAATTGCCTTTGAAAGGGAAGAGTATTCAAACCATCAGTGAAATTCAGGAAAATACAATGGGCAGCTAATGGCAATTGGGAGAACTGTGTGAGGTCCCAAGTTGCCTACACTGAAAAGGACTGAGGAGTCATTGTCCTGTGTACAATGTTTGTAGTATCTTGTGTCCTCTTCATTAAATGCCTCTGTTTTTCATAGTATGTGGCTGGATACTTTCTGGACAGACTTTGGATATGTGTGTGTATGTATGTGTAAATGTGTGTCTGTGCATATGTAATAGGCATATGCAGTAATTATATAAAACATATGACTGAAAATCATGACAGCATTTGCACTACTGGTTAAATCACCATCATTTAGCTGCAGTGAGATTTTTTAGGATCTCTACCTGTGGGCGGCACTCTGCTAATATAACTCACCAGATGTTCACAGCCCAGAGGATCACACCATTATTTCACACCATTTACTAAAGCAAGTCATTATTTACTTTATAATGGCATAATTTTTAAAATGAATGATAATCTTAAAATGTTCTGAGAACAATGCCATTGTTTGCATACTTACAGTGAATAGAGTCAAAATCATAATCTTATAATAATTACTTACATTATTATATGAGTGGAGAAAAATCTGTTGAATAACTTCACTGTCTTTGGCACTGTTTTAAGAACCTCGTAGGTGTTCTCATTTAATTATCTTAACACTTCTAAGAGGTTAGAACTACTGTCTTTTTTGGAAGGAGATATCTAGTCATGTGACTTTGTGTGAACCCAATCTTTGTAACTCCAAGGATCATGCTCTCTGATGTCAGAAAGCATAAATAATGTTTGCGCATGTTTGATCTATCTCTGCTTGAAAGAAGTAAAAGCATGTGGGGGGAGAAATTGGTTTACTGATGAGGGCCTTTAGTTTGGCTCTTAGGTGCCTGACTGAGGCACAGATGAAGTGTCAGAAGTGTGTGAATCTGCAGATGTCGAACGGAAGGTTGACTGGGCCTGGTCACCTCAATTTCAGAATCTTGCAACATGAGTGCATCCGTGAGACAGGGTACATCCTCTCAGACTGGGGATACAATGCATGGCTTGTTAGAGGCTCCCTTAGGTAGTATTAATTGTGAGGAATATCGATGTTAGGAAAAGGTAGGGGATATAGATACTGCACTCTGTTTAACTTGTGTAGACACCCAATAAATGTTGGATTTGACCTTTGGATTTTACATCGTATTTTATTCCCATCAGACTGACCTTCAAACAAACTCCTTTAGAACAAAAACTACATCATTATATCTCAATTATCTGGTATAATGCTGACACAAAGTAATCATCTCATAAATATTGATTAAAAATAAGCATAAAAAATAATTACTTCAGAATGAACATAGAGCTCTGGTTACCCATGTCCCTGGAAATTCTGTCTTTTAAAATTATATTCTTGGTGTTATAAGGCTTTTCCTTCATGGACCATGTTTATTTTTTTTTTTAATTAAGTGAGATAAAAATTAATTTTATTTTGAGACTATTCTAAGGCATTATGGCCCTGTGGAGATACTCTGGAATATTATGAAAAAAACTTAGGGAAATCACTGACCTAGATACAGTACTGAGGTGATAGGTGCTACATAAATATAGTCAATTATACAGAGAGGGTTCCCTAGGCCTTTCTTTCCATCTTGTACAGATGGTACAGAAATAGTCTGAAGAAAGTTGAGGAATATCTCAGGGCAAAAATAATTTAACACCTCGGGCTACTTTCTCTATCCATATTCAAGTGATTTTATGTAATACCAAATCAATTTATTCAACAAATATATGCTGATGGGATGCATCTATTTATGATGTGACAGACATGAGGTGAGGTTTTGGGAAAGTCACAGTGAACCTAGCTTGTATGGTCATCCTCCTCCCATGGAGCCCATAGTGAAGGGGGAGGGGAGTAACAGACATTAATTAAGTGAAGACATAAAGGGACACATAATAAATATGCTATTACTCTTTTCACTTCTTCAGTTAAAATGCAAGTACTACATATACATCTGTTCTCCTGCTTAGCATCTTTTTTTGATTAATTATCCTTTAACTTCTCCTTACAGCATCTTCTAAAGCTCTATCAAAGTGCAGGAGTGAAAGGTTATATTCAAACACTGATCAAGATCAAGCTTTTCTTTTTTTTTTTTTTTTTGAGGGCAGAACAAATGAAATAAAAATAAATACCTGACTTGTCATGATTGTACCCCTATAACAGAAACTAAATTGGTATTTGTTGAATAAGTTGACGAAGCTACAAAAAGACCAAGGGACTGAGAAGCACAGATGGTGGGGTAGACAGGAGTAGTGCTGTTGATTGTACTTTACAGCTCGTGGAGACTCAGTGGATGCTATCGATGACAATGAGGAGCTAGCTCTGGGACACCTGAGAGATCACATCATTCAGGAATTCAGAAATACTCCATCGTTAGCCCCTGTGCCCAACAGACACAAAAGCATGACATCTTTATCATCTGGCCACACACTGGTGGGATGTTCCAGGAGACAGTTATTGGGTTGGCATTATGTCCCATCCATGGCATTTTCTGCACCTGCAAGTAGCACCTTTCTTGGCTGGGGCTGAGGACCCATGTCTGCAGGAAGGTATTTTCCAGACCATCACAGCTGTTTGTGAGGTTGTTTCTAGAATACCAATAGCCCTTCTCAACATTTTCCACTTTCTGAGCGTTTACAATAAAAGGTTGAATGCACCACATGCCATTATAGCTGTTTATTATTATTATTATTATTATTATTATTATTATTATTATTATTATTAATGTAGAACAACTAATCTGACTACAAAATAATTAAGGGATGTTGAGGAAACCCACTTAAAATGAAGGACATGTCTGGTGTTTTGAAAACACTGGAAGCAACAAATAAGCACTGCGCCATGATGAACTAGCAGGCCATCTGTAGAAACCTAAGAGACCTGCTTTCTTATAGTGTCCGCAGTGGGAAGCACAGTGCAAACTGAGGGACCTGCAGGCAGGTGAAGGACGGGCAGCATGCTTCTCTCTGGGGGCCACACTTCCTGTTACAGTCTTCTTCACAAGTCAGGGAGCAGCCTCTACAGAGTTAGAACTCCAATGTACTCTTTGGGCTCCTCAAATCTGAAGAACAAAAGAAGAAGTTTACAGTAGTGTGGAGGTGTATGCACTTGTGTGTGTGCGAGGGGAAGAGAGTGCTTAATCATCTTAGAACACGAAACGAAGGTCTACACATCTGTAACTCTCTGACCCTTGGGAATATTTTTGTCCTAAGCATGAGTCGAGAGGTGCCTTCCTACACTTAAAATCATGTTCACTAGAAAGATGAAAAAACCCAACATTTAAAAAATCTAGAAAGACTAAGTAACTTTGACACAAACTTTCCTTTTCTTTTCTTTCTTAGTTGAAAAAGGAGTTAACAAGCGATGTGGATTGGTGTTGGTTATAAGGCATTAAGTCCCCACCAACTCGATGTGCTACAAAAGAATGGGCATGCGTGTTGCGATTTTGAGTTCACTAGTTCTTCATTATTTAAACATAGGCGATCTGTTACACCTCTCAGCCTGTGACTCTTCTCTAAAGTGAGGACAATAACACATTATCATTGCGGCACAACACCTGCCTAATGCTAAGTGCATGCTCTCTTCTTAAGTTTGTACAGCACATTCATCCAGGTATCCTCCAGCTTGTAAGCTGAGCGTCTGATTAATATTGACTAATCAGATGATGGGACTGGGGCAGGGCAAGAGTGAAGATATTTTATAGAAGCAAAATATAAATAGCTTTCCAACTGCATTCTGAACACAGAGACACTAATGGCTGCTGTTCAACAATTGTCACACTTTCTACCTTTGGTCTGTGGGATGGCTGTTTAGCAGGTAGTAACTTTCTGATGCTCAGCTCTCTTCTTCTTTCCCATTTTAGTTAATTCCCATAGCATCTCATAGTTTCTTCTCAATCTAGACTAGGAGAAATAGACTTGCTTTATTACTGCTTAAAGTAGGCAAAGGCCTTTGACCCAGTAATTTCACCCAAGAATAATATTCATGAAGAAATAATTCAAAAGTTGGAGGAAGGTCTCTACACAGCATGATTTTTAATTGGTGAAAAAGTACAAGTAAAAGTCAGCACTATAAAGATGGTTAAGAAAATCATTCTATATACATTCAAGGAATTGTTTTAAATAAAAATTATAAAGAACATTTAGTATTATGTAAGTGATTATAGCAGATTAATCAGTAAAAATAAAAACACAACTTTTACTTATGATATAACTATGTGATTATTCACATTTACTTATCTATAAATGTTAACTTATGTAAGATCTAAAAAATACATGATGTGTAAAAAAATTGGGGTTGTATGCTTTTTCTTCCTTATTGTCTTTATAATTGTTATTATATGAAACAACAAGAATTCTTGGAATAAGTATTATGAGACACAAAACTGTATTTTAAGAATTAAACATTTGCCTTGGTAAAATAAAAGATGGGGGGAAGTCCATCTTTTTTGAATTTCATTTTACTATGCTTTCTATCCTCATTTTTATGATCCTTGATCTCCTTCCAAACTACCACACCTGTTTAAGATTTTTTTTTATTATTATTATTTGGCTTTATTTTTGTGTTGTTGAAATTTTTCCATAGTTGTTTTTTTTCCATTTTTATTTTATTTATTTATTTATTTATTTTATCCTAAGTTTATTTATTTTATCCTAAGTTTCTCTGAGAATTTCTTAGACTTGGTTTATTCCCAGAAACAATTTAAAAAAAATTGACATCATTTGCATCTAGAGATTCTGGAAATATTCAAATTCAGTAAGCCCTGGCTTCTTTATATTTGCTACTTCTTCCTTTAGGACTCGGTCCCCTCTAATTTTACTATTAACACATGAAAAACCAGTTGGCACCTTTGACAACCTGCCTTGAAGTCAGACCTAAATCACCTAGTTAATTAAGTACATTTTCTACTTTCTCTGTTTTTGCAGACCGTGTTAGTAAACTTTCTATTCAACATATGAACAATTGCATATCTTCCCATTTCCAGTAACATTTTCCTGACTTTTCTTTAAACTCTCACAATGGCCTTCTCAAGAACCATATATGCTTATGCTAACAGTTTCTTTTTAGGCTGTTAGTAACACTGATCTCAACATCCTTTCAGCTTTTGCATTGCCTGCATTTTTTATTATTGACAGCACCTATTTCCTAGGTACCAAATTATGTATTATTTTTTTATTGCCATGTAGCAAGCGATTCCCAACACTCAGTGGATTAAAACAATAATAAACATTTATTCTCCCAGTTTCTGTGAATCAGGTATTTGAGTGACTTAGCTGGGTTGTTCAGACTTTGGTTTCTCATGAAGACTCAGTCATGATATCTGCCCCTGAAGGCAGGACCAGTACTGAAGGATCCACTTCCAAGTTGGTTCACTCCTATGGCTGGCAGATGGGTCCTGGCTCTTTGTGGGATGCTCCAGTTCCTCATTTGTGGACCTCTTGTGCTTCTTGAATGATTTTATGACATGGAAGTAGTGAGTGATCTAAGAGAGACCAGAGTGGAAACTGCAATGTCTTTTATGGTCTAGCCTTGCCAGTCGTACACCATCATTTTGGATAGCGCCTATTAGAAACATAGGCTAGCTATGATTCAGTGTGGGTGGGTTCTGCCTAAGGAGGTGAGGATTGTCAGGGCATTTTTGAAGCTGGCAATCAGAAAGATTCTTTACATCAAAATATGAAACTGTTGTATGTATGTTCATTTTCTATCATTCTTGCATATTTACTATGTAACAAAATTGTGATAAGTGCTTTAGATGGATCATTATATACAGTCTTCATAAAAGCACTGAGATAAATGCAATGTTACAGATTTTTTTTTTTTAAAACGGAGGCATAGAGAATTTAAACAATTTTCTCAGGATCATGTCTCTCCCTATAGTAATGGTAACATTAGAATTCAGTCCCAAGTATCTGTAGTTCAGTTCCTGAGATTTTAACTCTGATTTGATACTGCCACTTTCTCCTTTGCTTTGGCTTCTTCCAAGTAATGTACCTGTCTCCAATTTTAGAGATTCTAAATTCTTTCTCTCCTAATCTATCACCCTCTCCTAGACTCATTTCATTTCCTGCTCAGCTCTGACTCAGAGGTTCATCACCCCAACCTTTTCTCAACATAGGGCCTTCTCTGTGTTACCCATAGGTTTTACCTTCATGTTACTGATTGCAGCTGAAGAAAATTGTATAACATTGAATTAGGCTCCAGCCTTTCTCTTATCCTTGGCCAGAACTCTTTCTGATTCTTCAGGTTACTACTCCAGATCTTCACTTATCGCCTTGAACCTTCAATCTCAGCAAGTGGAATGGTTTTCTGATTTCACCACAAACACATGCCAAGGAGTTTATCTACAGTTCCCTTTGTTCCTCTGAAACTGATGTGCATCTTACCCTTCAGGATCAACCCTTCTGCTTATTTCTTTAGTTCTTCCTGCTCAAATATTATGGATCACTATTGCATCTATTATCTCCTTTTACCCATCTCTCTTTTCACCTCTCATTCTGTGTCATCTCCTCTACCACAGCAATGTGCCTCCTATGACTTTAAATTCTCTCTCTAACCGAGATTTTATCTGAGGCTGTTTTCTTCCTTAGTCTTTCCTCCATGCTAACTGTGTGGTCTCACAACCATTTTATCTTTGTGGCAACTTTTATCTTTATTTATTCTTATCTTTATTTGTGTTTTTAATTATAAAGTGAAACCTATAGTTGAGATAATGTGGAAGAAAGTGAAAAGTTTATTAGCAATGAAAGGCTTCTACCCACCACTTTCTACTGCCTCATCTTATTTTCCAGAGAAAGAACCTTTCATAACTTAGTATTTCTCCTCTAGTCACGCTGAATGTAACAACTCCACTTCTACTTTCTTTGCCTCGTAAGCCCCATGCCATTTAATTCTTGCTCCTCAAGTAAATTCCTCTGAAGCTGCTCCCACAAAGGTCATTATTGCCCTCTGAACACTGAATTCAATAGACATATTTTAGTCTTTATCATTCAAGACTCTGCTGCTTAATTTCAAGCCCTTCGCTTGTCCCGTGGCCCCTCCTTTCTTACCACGCGGCCACATCTCATGGTTTTTGTTCCACTTTGGCCATTTCTCTCATGTCTTAGACTCATCCTTCTAGAGCTGCCTCTTACACACGAGTTTTCCAGGTTCCCCCCTTCCCTCCTCATTGTTCTCAGAATTTATCTCCACCATCATGGTTATAATTACTGCTTTATGCTGCTAATTTCCATGTCTACATCGCCAGCCTAGACCTCTGACCCGAGGGGTGTGGGTGTATGGAAATTTCTCAGACAGGAACCTCAAACTCAGCATGTTGAAAATAAACTCCGGAAGGCTCTCCCTATTTGCTGCCTCATCTATGACTCACATTTTTCTTAATAACGATACAATCCCACTCAGTTACTTTGGTCGGGAGCCTGGGATTTGTCTATAATTCTTTCTTTGCACCCCTGCACACATGAGTAGTCATTGAAGAGAGTAGACATTTTGTTCTTAATATTTTTTGAATTACTCCCATTTTCTCCAAGTTCCCTGACAGTGACTTAATTTAGGTGCTTATTGCTTCTCACTTGAATACACACACACACACACACACACACACACACACACACACATATACACATATACATGTATATATATTCTGTTAACTAGTATACCTGCATATAAACATTCTTTCACCAAACCCTGCCATACCTCATCATGCATCTTTATTTCCTCCACAAATATTGATCTACTAATTCTCTTTGTGCACAGAATGACCCATTTCATATAACCGTTATTAAAACAATGCATAACATCCCATGTTGCCAGCAAATTAAAACTAATTTTCTTAGTATGAGTGGTGCAGTCTAATTACTGCCTATGATCTTTCTGGCCTTACCTTGCAACCCACCTTCTTATCCTACCACTTCAAGCAGGACTAAAAAATTCTGATAACACCTAGTTGTCAAGTCCTACATGTGCTTGATGTTTTAACTCCTTTTTTCCATTGCTTGAGTTGTTTCCTCTTCTAAACACACGCTCCTTAGTATCCCCAAGCCCTCAGCTGCCTACTCATCTTCAAGAATCATCCTGAGTCACATCTTCTAGATCTTTTCTTAATTGCCATCAGTTAGGAATGCTCATGCATGTGGTGCCACAGCATACTCTGGTCATCTCAAACATAACATGAAAACATATAACCTTATAATGGTCTCATATTGTGCCTAGCACATAGTAGATAGTTCAGCAAATGTTGATTTTAGTGAGTTCACATTATAAAGTCAGCCCAACTTGGAATAATGGACCGACTTGTGTTTTGTAGTGTGTAGAGCAATTCACTGTGGTTCATTACTTTGTCTTAGTTTCAGCTAAGAGAACCAGTCTTTTTAGATCTTTAGACTGAGGTTTACTTAGGTAGGTATCACCGCCATGTGTAGTAGGAGTGTTAGACTCTTTTCGTAATTGTTTGTGTCTGTTTGTTTTTGGTCCATGCTCATCTCTAAACTTCCAGTTGTCCTGAGTTTCTTGGATACTATGCTGCATCTTGATCCTCTAGACATGTGCTAATACAGTAGATACTAGATATGGTTGACTACTTAATTTAAATTAATTCAAATTAAAATTTTAATTCCTTAGACAGGCCTTTTGTATTTCAGGTACCCAACAACCACATGCTGGTTGCCCTGTTGGATAGTGCAGATTGGAGAGCCCTTCATCGTGATGGGCAGATCCACTGGACAGTGAGGCTGTAGATTGTGGCAACAACGAAAAAGCAAACAAGCATGCGAAACCCACACACACAACTTTTTCTCCCACGGAAGTCTCCGTCCCTAAGTTCCCAGTGTTCTGAGTTTATCCTTTCAAATTCTTTCTTGGCACGTTGAGTTTTCCAGACTCTTATTCAGCAGCTGGTTCTCTCTCTCTGCACATGTGAGCTCCCCGCAATGATGTCAGCCGCCTTGTTTTCATCTTCCTGGTGCTGATGAGAGTCTTGGTGTCTCGTTCCCGGAGTTCTCCTGTGTTGCTCAAGCAGCTTGTCAGCTACTTTCTGTCCATACTATATGCCTGTCTCACCATTTGGGCTCAGGGACATCAAATGCCCAACTGATTTTCAAAGCAGAAATAACATCTGCTCTTGATCCCAGTAAGCATTCCACCTTCCCGTGGTCCAATTTACCAGACCAGCTCTTCTGAAGGTTCTCTTTAGCAACTCGCTACTGAGTTTCTTCTTCAGGAACTGATCTTTCTGAGTCCCATCACCACCTTTTTATATTATCAAAATGACATTTCACAGAGAAGAAAATAATTGACTAATACCATCTATAAAGGGAAGATCAGAGCCATTTCCCAGAGCTGCTGTACTTCATTTGCTTTTAGAGCATTTTATTAAGAGGAGACTATTTGCTTTGGTTTTATTATTTTTCCTACCACTGTTGAGATAATTAGCATAGAACAAAGTACTAAATTATGTGTACTCTATAGATGGCTTTGTGTTATTTATTAACATTTATTTAATTAGTCCACTGCATGGGGCACCTGTTATATGCCCCAATGGGGTGCATCGACGAAGTCTTAATGGCAAATGAAACCTGTACCCTGTTCTCACAATCAGTTTCTTTGTCTTCGCAGCAATGACTCAGGACATACTTTCTGGTAAAGCGTCCCTTTAATACCCTATGAGAGAAGTTTTACTTGACCTTCATTCAAAAAGTCTTTTCATCTTCTTTGCAGTGTATCAGGGCCTGGGTTCTTCCTTCAGGTGGCTCCTGAAAATCCCCCCTCACTCATCAACCAACAAAGATAGTCTTAATACTTTCTGACAAACCCCATGACTGTTCTTTAGGAACTGTGTTCATGCACACCACATGGTCCAATCCCCAGGAGTGTTAAGAGCCAGCCTGGATCCTTCTCAAGCTGGACTCCTTTTGATTAAATAAATGTAAGGGTTTCAGAATCTTTCCCCAACACAAAAGTGGGATTAAACTTTGGCTAATAAGACTTAAAGAATAAAGGAGACGTTGCAACTGTCAGGGAGATCCAGAGTGTGCTGGAATAACCATTAGAATCTCTAGGCACTCTGTTCCCAACCCAGGTTCACCTAGTCATTTGTCCGGTGTGTGTGTGAGTGCCTAATTTTAAAGTGGGAGTGTGCGGTTTCAGTTTATCACCGTTCCGGCACTTAAGGAGGTACCACAGCTGAATGCGCTGTTGCCATTTTAAGATTTATCAAATGCCAACACATCAAAAACTTGAAATGCAGTACCTGGGTATGTACGAGGTGTGGTTGCTTTTACCTGAACTGTATGGAAGTATTCTTATATAAAATTCACTAGGTACCATGTGAGGTGACAATAAGTTCAGGGGAGTGGGCAGAGCACTTACCAGTCTTTGTTTGGCTCTGTGACTGTTCATGTGTCTTTCAGCAGAGGCCCGGGAGAAGAGTGGCTGCTTTAATGCCCTAACCAGCAGTTCTTTCACTCTGAAATTGTCTGCTTTCCTTCCACTTCTATTTCATTCCCTCCTCCTCCTCCTCTGGCTCCTGTGACTCCTTGTTCCTTTTTTGTAAATTCACTGGTGCACAGTATTGTGGTGGTAGAAGTAGCACTGGCTTGGCAGCATTGAACTGGAATCCCTCCTCTGCTGCACAGCGGCTGTGTGTTTTGGAGAAGTGTACACAGCTCTCTGAGCTGGTTTCCTCATCCCTAAATGGCATCAGTGATATCTGCCTTTCAGGGTTATTATGAGGATGCCATGCATTAATGTGGGCTAAATGCATGACACATGGGGGTATTTCATTTCATTAATTCAGCAAATATTTATTAGTACGTACCCATTGTCTGGTACTAACCCAGACACTGGGGTTGCAGCAGGAACATGTGACCATCGATGCTATGCTCTAAATGGAAAAGGACTTTAAAAGCAAACAAATAAACATATGCTACCAGGTGTTGGAAAATGCAAGCAAGTAGAGTAATTAGCAGTTATTTTTATTTTTGTTGTTATTTTAAGTTCCCTTCTTGTTGGCCCTTTCCTATTTTCCTACTTCTGCATCTCTGCTCCCCCAAACCATGCCTTCACATTGATTCCAGGGCAGGGGGCCCCAGTGAGTTGGCATTACTCTGCTTGAAAGAGAGATCGAAAGCGGCCCAGGAATGATTTATGAGACTTCTGTCACCCAAGCAGGTCACTCTCCACATATTCTCAAAGCATGCACAGATCCTTTCCTCCCAGGGATGCAGGAGTCTGCAGGCTGTCTGTTTCTGCTCTGAACTCTGGAGGAGCCTTGGTGGGGAAGGGCAGGTCATATGCTTTAGCCTCTTACCAGTTTACCCTGTAAATCAAACTTTGATGCTGTTCTTGAAGATTCCAGGTTGCCGTGGGGCAAACGTGTTCCTACCTGCTCAGCCCTGGTAGGAGCCTCTGCAGAACAAGCCACCACCGCCTTCAGCTCCCAGGCCCTGTCCTGTCTTCCTGTCACCTTCATGACAGCTGACTCTGGGCTTGCCTTTACCCGGCAGATTCCACAGCTGCTCCCAGGCTCGGCACGCCTGAATTTTAACACAATGCCTAGCTTTCTTTCAAGGTGTGAGTACTTTAAAAATGAGGAACTAATCCTCCTCAGGAATGAATCATTTTACATGGTTCTAGATGGCTTTTCATTCTGTGAAGTAGTTTCCAGATTGGATGCTCTAGAGCAATGATTTGAACTTCTGGGAGACTTAATAAACCCCAATTCCAGAAACACACCAGGCCAATTAAATCATCATTTCTGGACGTGGCACACGGTGTCAGTATTTTTTAGATGCGCAGGTGAGTCACACGTGCAGTCCAGGTGAGAATGGCTGTCCTGGGCCCTCGGGCCTGCAGTTGGCCTGGAGGGCAGACATGGCTCCCGTTTACACGGCGTATACCAGGGCCGCGGGCATCATGGGGAGAACAGGAGCGGTCTTTCCTCTGGTGAGAACAGGGTCTGACACTGGAGAGGACTCCATACCTGTTTGTTGGGTGCATGGCCAGATAAATGAGGGAGCTCACAGGTTCCTGGGAGAAACCGAGAAGCCAGCCTCCCTTCTAATGAAGCTCCAGGTGCAGCGGGGAGGCTGGCTGACACTGTGGGACTCCGTGGGCTCCGGACGCAGGCTACCAGGGTCACGAGCCACTAACCTCGCTGTCTGGTCTCAGGAGAGCGACTCTACTTCTCTTCTCGTTTCCTTCTGTGTAAAAGGAGCTCTTCATGACACCTACGTGAAAAGGATGAAGAAATTAGTTGACTGATGTGTATATATAGTGCTCATGACAGTGAATGGCACAAAGTAAGTCCCCAATAAATGTTGCGATCAGTGTAGTGATAAGTGTTGATAAATGTGCAGTGTGTCGGAGCTGCCTCAGGAGCACGGGCGGCGCCAGGCCAGTTCTGCAAGGGCTTGGGAAGGTCTGTATGTAAGGGACATGAAAGGGGAGTTTGACTCTGGAATTTTTTATACTGAAAAACTAGGGAGGAGAGGGGAAGTGGGCAGCAAGCTGTGCAGGATGGAAGGCATGCCAGGGATTTGGGACCATGACCTGGATATGTGTTGAATGAGCTGTCACTTGAAAGGAATAGAAATAGGTGACATCAGCCCAGTCATTCCCTCATTTATCTGGCCATGCACTCAACTCCTGCGTCCTCTTACACAGTCCTGCTTTGGGGCCATGGGAGCTGACTTGTCCAGACCATCTTGCTGGGTCCACACAAATACTTAGGCTACCTCATCACCTCCTTAGTTCTACAAGGAATCAAGTCAATATTTCTTTTGTAACTGGGGCAGATCTCACAGGCCACAAACCTTGGCTAAGGTTGCAAAACTGTAACTTCACTTCGTTTTGTTTTGTTTTTTAAATAACTGAACATAATGCCTCTATTTTGCTCAGGAGCAAGATCAGTTATTCAGCATCAAGTGTCAGGTCAGGATGTTCTCCTCACTCTTCAAGCTGACCCTTAAGTTTGAAGTGCTTACCCGGTACACTGTGTTGGGGAGGTCCTGGAACTATTCCCTGAAATGCCCTTGTGACATTGCACTCTTCAGTCACTGCCTCACGGTGTCCCTAAGAAACCTTGGAGCACTTCTGCAGGCCCTCATTCAAGAGCTTACAGGTCAGAATAATAGGGCAGTTCTGGGAAGTTCAGCGAGTCTGTCTCAGATCCTTTCTGCCTAAACATCACACACTGCGGCACCAGCTCACTTCCCATGGACCAGGGAGCAGCTACTCCATTCTCAGAAGCTTTCCCGCTGGCCAGTCTCCAGCCAACAGAATTTTCCCTTCCTCTGGAGCTGGAGGAAAGGACTGGGGAGACATCCTAATCCCACAGTAGTCTTACAAATATTGCATGCACTGTGTCCACTTTAGAACTCCCAGGTCATCAGTTAACTTGTTTCTCTTTGCATTTCTGCTCTTGACAGTCATACTCTGGAATGCCTTTTCGCCTTAAGGAAGGAGGGGTGAGGGAAAGAGAAGGAGAGATAAAGTAGCTAAATTGAATACGGAGTGAAATATAGGTAAATATTCCAAAGCATGATCTTGCCATACCTTTTATAATAAAAACGTCACTAAACTTATTGAATGTGAACTACATACAATGCTTGTCTGTGCAGTTTTGTGTAACTGACTCTCCTATTTTTACAATCACTGTAAGAAGCGGGTGTATTATTGAGGGGCTGCAAGGAGTGATCCCCTTGCCCTAGGTTATACAGCAGGAAGTGGCAGAGCCCAGACCCCACCCCAGATCTTTGGCTGAAAGCCCACATTCTTAACCAGCTGTTATAATGCCACACCGCACCCAGAGTGTGACATTATGCAAGAAGAAACCAAATGGAAGTTCTCAAAACGTTGTTGAGAACTTTGGCATTAATACGTATTTTTGCTAAATAAATGCATGCTTTAAATGTGCTACAGTCATTCTTATATATGTGAAAGCATCCTCTGGTGAGTTCCTTTGAAGTGCAAAAAAACATTTTCTAATTGCCTGGCTGTTTGTTTTGTTGTTGGTTCAGTAGACTTTGTATACCAGGTTTTCTTTAGACAAGGCCTATTTTCAGGCTCTTCCTTCAGTCTAGAATGTCCCATTCTCTGTAATTTAGTGGAGGCAGCTCCAGAGCATCATCCCTGAGGGCTGATCTAATCAGCCACCATTCCTACTGGTCTTCTTGATGCATTTCCATTTAATTACAGGCTATCATGAGTATGCTGTGATATTTGCATAAAGACACAGGTAACAAGCAAAGCGATCAGGCATTTTAGTGACACCAAAGTGGTAGTTAGAACCCTCTGCCTTTGAATTCAAGGGCAGGGACTTGAAGTCTGCACAGATTTGCCCTGTCTTCTGCTCTTGCTCCAGCCTTCTGGAGAGAAGAAATGGATAGAGAGGGAGGCAAGGGGCAGTATTCCCTCAGAAGTCCTCCTGCTGCTAATGATTCCGGATGCATAGGCAGATGGCATGATAGGTAGCCGCCATAAAAGGCAAGGGTATCAATTAAATATGATGCCACAATAGACTAGTGAGCTACTGGTGAGCTCTTCACTAGGATCCCTGTATTTCTCTGCATCTGGACTCACTGAGAACTGTTTATCTTTGTCCCTTCCCAGCTCTGCTGTCATTTCTGTGGCTCTCCCTACTTTCGAGACACATGCTTGGTGATCGGAGTACTGTCTTGAAATGCTTATGTTTTTATCTGTTCAGATTTATTTAATACAAGAAGAAAAACCAGCCATTTTAGATTAGCCTTCTTTTTAAAACACAGGAAGTGTCTTCAACAGTAGGTGCCCCCTTGGAAAAACAACTTTATAAAATGGATGTGATATGAGTTCAGATACTTGTGAGAAAGAAAGATATAAAAGGAAATACATTCTCTTTGCTTCCTCACATAAATATCTCCATTCTTAAAAAAATTAAAGCCCCAAATTGCTTCCAACAGTTACCCTGTTTCAGTCCCAGATGCCTTTCCTTCCCTTCACCTCCACACGTCTTCAAAGCCCGGGCTATTTTTGTTGCCTCCCGTCCTTATTTCCTATTAGCCTTCATTTACTGCAATCCTGACCCCACCCCACCAACGCACGGACACAGGCTTGCTTGCTAAGGACCCCTTGCTTCCTCAAAGGCGGGCTTTGCTCTTTTTTCCCAACATTTCCTCATTAGCTAACCACCCTTCCACCACCAGAGAGATCTCTCCAAAATGTGAATTAGATCATAATACTTCTCTGCTGAGAAGTCTGCCTGGGGTCCCTGGCACCCAGAGATCACGTGGCACTGGAGAGCCCTGTGCCCTTTCTGCAAGCACCCCCTGCCATAGCCCGCTGGTTTCTTAGCGGCAGTAACTCCCCCAGCGGGTGGTTCTTCTGCGCTCCTGCAAGGCGTCACCCACTCCACTGATTCTGCGTGGGATTCACTGTTCTTCTTGTTGGCTGGTAATGCTAGCCATCTGAACTATCACCTCTTCTAGGAAGGTTAGGAAGTTTCCCACCACGCAGGTCATACCCGCCTCTGTGATAATCTGGGTCACATGGCACTCAGGGTCCTGCCAGACACACACACTGCAGTCAGGTGGGGGCCCCTGGAGATTTGGGGCAGGCTTCATTTCTCAGTTGTGCATCTCCAGTCGGAAGAAAGTTTCTGGTTTTGTTGGCTAAACAATATAATATTGAACGAGCGAATGAATGAGTTGATAAATGAATGAATTAGCACTGCATTGTAATTAAAATCCTAAGGAGTTCATCTGTGTGGGATGGTGTCAGAAGTAATAGGGATTATACATAAGGACTTAGAATTTTAATGGTTGCTGATTAAATCATCTATGAAGATCATTTTAATTGATTTATCCAGAATGATGTAACAAATCTGCCTTATGTTTTAAAACTGTACACAAAGCTATTAGGGAAAAATACAAGGATATGTCAAATTGTAGTTTTAAAAATAGTCCATGTACATAAGGTAATAATATCATCGTGTGACATTTTATGAAGACTTTTCTAAGTAGGTTTTCTCTGACTATGCCCTATCTCCAGCTAATTTTCTTGCCAGTTATCTCAATAATTGAATCCTAGGTCAGTCTTTATCTGTCTAAAAAAGTTGACAATAAAATGGACATTTAGAAATGGTATCTCCATAATTCTACCCAGAATACATTTCCTGGTAAATCGTGAGCCAATTAGAGAAATATATGTGTGCTGATAAGGTTTTGAAAGCCATACCAGTGAACCAGTGGCGATTTTTAAATGCCTGAATCCATCAGTAACTTCGAATTGACAGCTCTTTTTGGCAAATTCAGTTTTGAACTCTAAGTAGCTTCTTCTAGAGATTTGAAACAGGGTGGTTAGAAAAATCAGTTCAGAATTTAAAACAGGTGACCGTTTATCTTTTCCTGGCACTAGGTAAAGTGATGAAGAAGGGGCAGGCCAGAAGAAGGCTTGTTCTGCTCCCAGGACGACAGTCCTTTGCAGAAAGGGGTGTGTCCATGGCTTGGTTAACAGTCTGGTTCCCAGCACACAGAAATGTGCTTGTATTTTGACCATGGATCTTGGTTCAGAGTCTGATCTTTGGCTTTATCAAGACAAAATTCTTATTTTAATAGTACCCCCAGAGCTAATCAGTCTCTCTTATATGGGCTAACCTCATAAAAGGTGAATTCGTGTGTTTGTCATGGTATTTTCCCCTTTCCAGCGCAAGGGCTCTATGCTGCAGGCACGTTTGCCATAGAAGACGTTTTCTCCCCGATGGAATCCCTTCTCTGTGCTGGGCCTGGTCCTTGGTGGATGCTCACTTAATTTCAATCATTTCCAACCAGTCCACTACCTCAGACATTGGTGGGAGCTGACCCAGGCCTTCTTAGAGCTACGTGTAGGACAGCAGACAATTCCAGATTAACACTCGCACCTGCAGAGAGGACTCATTTTTCTAGCAGCTGGTAGAACTTCAGCCCTCCTGTTCTGTCTCATCTGCTAACACTTGATGAGCATCTCCATAGCTTTTCTTAAAAGACAGCTATGAGTATGGCTTTTTATTTCAAACGAAAAGGATTTTTGAGGAAGTACAACTCCTTACCTCTCTCCCTATCCCTTTCTTAACTTCTCTCCATGGAAGGTAGAGCTATTTATTTCTTAGGTGGGTTTATGAGATGGAATATTTCTGTGTGAAAAATCAACCACTCCGGGTTATATATATATATAGTAAAGTGAGGAAAGGTCCCTCGTAGCTATAGCCAAACTATCTTATCTTATATCAGGAATACAGTTGACATTTATCACTGGCCCCCATGTCCATCTCTCAGTTAATTCCAAACTTAGGAGAGAAAGGTATTATTTATACCCTCCCCTGACACACACACACACACACACACCCCACCCCACCCACCCCCTTTGCTACATGATCTACACCCTCACTGCATATAGAGTATGGCCTACTTCTCTGTCTCACTGAAAAGGCAGTGGAAGGACGCTGCTCCCTCTGCCCAGAAAGTGCACCAATGGAGTGTCTGCCAAAGCTCTCCAGGACAACATCCCCGTGCCAGCAAGCCAGTCCGTCACTGTCGGCCACTGACCCTCTGCTGGGCCACCTTGGGGTTCTCTGCCTGCGGACAGCCCACCCCACCCAGTGCCTGCCCTTGCACTCTGGGTGGAGAAGACGCTCGGCTCTGCAGAGCACCCTCTCCCTGTGCTTCAGACACAGCCCCACACTGCCCGTCCTCTGGTCAGAGGGGTTGGAGGGGTCACAGAGCGGGACAGTGAGGGAGAAAGATGGCGCTCAGTTTAATAAGCACATGAATACAGGGCCCCCATGCACTCCCGCGCACCGTCACGCCATCACTGTCCTGTGTAGGGCCCGCCCTCAGCAGTGTTCCTGGTGTGGCTCTGCCGGCATCACAGCTCCAGAAGGGAACATGCCACCCAGTGCCTCCTGCTGCTGGTGCACGGGGAAGGGCGCTGGGGAGGAGAAACAATCTCGTCTGTGGGAAACCCACCCATCGTCATGGCAGTAGACTTACAAGTGGGAGGATTCCCGGGTAATACAGCACATGCATTCATAAACGCATCTTACAATGCTCTAAAATTTGTAAAGTATTGTTATTTATTGTGTCATTCTCAATACTCATTTTGTAGTTTATTTATGACTCAAAATTCCCCATTTTCTTCTCTTACAAAAGCCCCCCCCCCAATTTTATAAACTTCAGATATAAATCTAAACCCACCACCAGTAGTAGAGATCGTAATTAACACACTCTTGTCTGCTCTATTCCTTGAAGTAAAGGAGTAGCTAATTTTGAGAGATTCAGCATCAAGCCACATTCAGGCATTAGAGAGGCAGCAGGTGAGACTGTCACCAAATGACAGTGGAATCATTATGCCCTCGGAAACTGAGCATTCTCTAGACTTGGAACGATCTTAGTGTCCCTTTCTTTGTCTTACCAGTTAGGCTGGAAGATGAGATTTACTATCACTCCACCTGGTGGAAGGTATGAAAAGGGAGATTCTCTTTTTTTTCTCCTCCACGCAGTTCTGAAAGCAAGAGGGCTGTGAGATGAGGCGTCCTTGGTGACCAGGCCCTTAGCCTGCTCTTTGTAAACTTGACCATTAAATACTCTCAGCCAACAGCCCCCTCCCTTGCTCCTCACGCCGCAGAGCATGGACTTTGCTTTCTATTATCTTCCAAATCTCCAAAATTCAAATTTGATTTCTGTAACACAGAAGAAGGCAAACATTTGATTGGAAAGGTTCCCGTTTATGGAGTTCTTTTAAATAGTTACATTTTCTAAGGGCTTTTCACTTCTATTTATTTTCTGAGTTAGTTTGTTTTGGATTAGGGAAAATTATATAATTTTCTTTTTAAAATGGTAACACAATACATGTTAATTTTAGGTAATTTAGAAAATAATAGAAAGTATAAAAAAGAAAAAAATTTTAGTAATTTTACCACCCAGACATAAACTGCTTAACAATTTGGTATGTATCCTGACAGTCTTGTTTTATATATGTTTATTTCTTTTGCACAGTGTTAATTTTATTTGTATGGTAGTTTATATCCTTTTCTTTACTCTTAATTTTATGAATATTTCTCAGGTCATAACGTATTCTTAAAACCTTACTGTAATAGCTGCACAATATTCCATGACAACGACATAATTTCTTTCGTCAGTGCCTACTGTTGAATAGATTTTTTTATAATTAGAAATTGTATTCTGGTATCACCATTGAATATAAATCTATATTCTCATCTCTGGTCATTTCCTTAAAATAGATGGCAGAATGTAAGATCACTGGATCAAAAGCGTCCAATAAAACTTAAAATGTCGTAACAGTTTATGTGTCTGTAAACCGTGAATGCTAGTCAACTCGATAGGGCCCTTCTCGATATTGTGGCAGTATTATTATTGTTTTTGTTACTGGATTTTTTTGATTTTATTATTTATTTTTATTATTGATTCTTATAATAGATGACCAATATTTATTCATGTTTTAGTTTCAGTTATTTGCTCATGAGTAAGGTTGGACATTCGGTTGCTTGTTTTGATAATGGATAATTAATAAGATTTTCAATTTATTTTATTTTTTTAAAATTACAGTTTATACTCAATATTATTTTGTATTAGTTTTAGGTGTATAGCATAGCAGTTAGACATTCACATATTTTACAAAGTGATCCCCTGATATTTTAAATACCCACCTGGTACCACACAAGTTATTACAACGTGATTGACTGCATTCCATAAGCTTTACTTTATATCCCTGTTTAGATCTGTTTACTAGCTGTAAGTCCCTCTTTCTATGAAGTTTTTTAAATGTCATTTACTCATTCTCTTTTGGGGGGTTAAAAATCTTTATAGGAGAAAATTCTATTTATCTCATATCTTCAGGGCATTTGAAATTGTTTGTGTACGGGACTCAATTTATTATTTCCAATGTCAGGTCTATAACAGATACTTAATAAATGATCATTCAGTTTTATATCTCCCTGAAAAATTAATTTGAAGTTATAGAATTAAACTGCAGAGTACTGATTTAAAAAAAAATAGAACTTATATCTACGTCTGTGTTGTAAAAACTAGGTATTAAATGTCAGATAGGAGAAGTGCACATTTTGTAGGGGAAGTCTATTAAATTGGATTTCCTAGAGAAGTTATTTAAATTAAAGCTTGGTGATCATTTTTTTTTTTCCATATACAGCCCTTCATAGGGCCTACTTTTCTAGGACTTTCTGAGTTGGTATTAAGGTCAGTACAGATAGATAAATAGGGAGATAGATAAATTATCATAGAGTGATAAGTACCACTGATGTATATGATAGATAGATAAATAGGCAGATAGATAGGTGGATAGACAGACTGATTGATTGATTTTGCTTTCTCAGCCTCCTAGCACAGAGTGCCCTCCCTGCAGCGCAGGACTTTTAAACCCCCCGTTTATTTCCTGGACAAGGTTTGCAAAACTCTGGGATCTGCTGGCCATTGGCCCTGAGGGCCGGGGTGTGGCTGCCTGCAGCGAGTTTAAGGTCCTGCTGCTCTGTCCTCACCTGCCTGCACGTGGGGCCGGTCGGGGCTACAGTGCAGGCCTGCGGTTAGCCCCAGGAGCAGCTTTCTCACCCGGCACTCAGCCACACCCCACGTCCTTGTCATCTATAGATATATGTGCTTTTATAAGTGACATCTGTGTTGAATCCCCTAGCAGATAGTTATTTAAAAATAAATTGACAGTGACATGTCTTTTAAGAAATGTAAATTTGAGAAGTCAGATAAGCTCATCATTAAAAAAAAAGAAGCCTTCCATCAAGTATCAACTATGTCTCATCATCCACCTGTTATATATTTACCTCTGTTCCTTCCAGTAATTTGTGAGACAGGTTTCATTATCCTAGTTTTATAGATGAGAAAATGGGCGGTAATTTTCAACTGAAAAAAAAAATTGAAAATGTTTTCCACTGAGCTAGCAGTGCGAGAGCCTGGAATGAAATCCAAGGCTCCCCAGTTCCGAAGTCTGTGTTTTTGACACCCAAACATACCATCACTTTGTAAACAACCATGGACAAAAACTGTGTGTTATTCCCTTGCCTGTCTGTAGCATTTGGTATGGTGCTTGGCACATAGTAGGTGCACAGGAAGAGTGCATTGGTTGAATAGATTCATGAGTGGGAGAGTAGACTGAACTGTCCTCTAGGAAAAGGCAGTGTTGAGCTAGATTCTGTCTTACTGTTTTGTAATCAAGAGAACCAAGGAAAGAGGGAGGGAGGGGACCAATAAGAGAGGGGACTAGTGGGAGCACAAGTTCCTTCTGAGGACCAGGGTGATGTGTTTGCTGGCCGCCTGCCCTTCTCTCCGTTTGAGAGGGCAGATGGCATGGACCCCATTGGATGCCACTTGGATTGGAGCAGCCTTTCTGTCCCCGGAGCCCTCCCTCCCTTGCACTCTGAGCTGTTTTCTGCTCCATTTCCTCCCCTCAGAGCTCTTTGTTATCCTCCCCATCATCCTGGCTGGAATAAAATATAACTGTGTCTAAAAAGTACAGAAATCAAAGCTCCCCTTGGGGATTTTTTCCCATATCACCTGTCGAATTGAAAACTGGTGTGTCCTTGAAAAGATATGTATTTCAAGCTGCAGGGGTGCTAATTTGCAAGGCCCATTACTCAAATAAAACATTAAAACAGTCTCGGATAAGCCAACGCTCTCGGCCTGGTTCCACTTCAGCACCAACATCACCAACTATAGGCTTCCTGTCAGGCTTCAGAGCCCAAAGTCAAGATTTATCAATTGATATTTTGACTTTAACTTTTACACTTTCGTTATGTCGCTGCATTGCGAGCAGATCCACAGCTCTCTAGCTTTTTGCACGTTGCTTATCCTTGTCCTTGAAGCTGATGTAGAAGAAGATGGGGTTTTGAAACATCTTCCTGGGTCTTTAGTGTGATTATCCTGTAGACTTATTTCAGGCAGATGTGTCCACCCTGGTGGAAAGCTTTGTAATACTTTTAACTCAGATTTTTAAAAAAATTAGAAATGTTTTCATTAGATATTCCTTAATGTCTTCAAGATGAAACAGAAAAGAAAAAAAACATAAAAAAGGAGATATCATCATTAATCATACCAGCTAGATTTTGCTGGATAATCTTTCAGTCTTGTATTGCATTTTTATAGGGTCTAAATTATACTGTATCTATGCTTTTATGCTGTAACTTAAATGTTCACATAGAATTCATAGTTTTTGTAAACATTTTTATATGTCTAAATAATATTCTGTCCTGAGGATATAATCTGAGTGAATCTAACCAGCCTCCTATTACTGTTTACCTAGGATGTTTCCATTGCAGTAAATAACACTTGAATGATAAGAATGATTTTTTTTTTTCTATAAGACGTTTGCAGGGGAGAAAGGAAAAGGGATTATTTGCTCAAGAGATCTTCCCTGCTGTGGAATTACAGGGTCAACAGACACGGAGGTTGCCAAACAGCTCTCCACAGGTGGAGCCCAGAAACAGAATGACAGCTGGGTGACTTCTTTTTCTTGCCTGGTATTCATGTTGGTGACTTACAGATCCAGCTGTTGACCCTGAATGCTGCAAGAAATGACATGCAAACCAGTGTTTTGACCGCTTCCTGATTTCTGGCTGAGCCCGTCTTGGGTTTGCAGTCTGAGGTTTGAATACATCAAAGAACATAGCTTTGCACTAGGATAGGAGATCTGGAGCAATCATTTCCTTTCTGTGTTTTAAGTTTTCTATAACAATGTAAGATCATTTTTATAATTTAAAAAAAGTTTAAAGAAAATGCTGCACTTTCGTTTTCAGAAAAGCCGTCACTATTTAAAATGATAAAACATGCTTACTTTGTTAAGTTCTTAGAGTTTCTTATTGCATATTGGTTAAAGGAGTGTAAAGGTACTTGCCTTATTGATAAACGAGGTGATTTCTTACCAAGCCCTTCCTGGAAATGGGAAAAGGTAATTGTAATTTAGAGTAATTACCGCAAAGGATCGCACCTGTAGAATTAGAGGCCATTATCCCGGAATCTTGGATGGGTTCATTAATGAATCGGCAAATAAAGCACATGATGAATTACGACACACGGTGTCATTACAGTTTCATGATAAAGCATCTTGTTCTGGGTGACATTACATTTTCAAAATGAAATAATGACTGCTCTCTCAAAATCTTGAAGGAACTCCCAAACTCTTTCACTCTTTCAGAGAGAAAACAAAGGGAACAGGGATGTAGAAAAGAAAAAAGGAAAACACCCACGTGCCTTTTTCAATGAAAACAGGCTGGGGTGTGAAAAGCACAGGCAGACGGGGCCCTGGGAGGTAGAAATGACCTTGTTTCACTGCTACACCTTTAGAGAGAGATGAATATCAGCTACCCCGCTAATGAAGAGAGATGCGCTTTAAGCTGATTTGGGCTAGTAGGATTTAATATCTGTATATCTATATATCTATAGCTATCTATATCTATATATTTTTTGTGAACTGCATGCTATTTCCCCTCTCATTCCCCGACTGCCAGGCTGCCCAGTGCCAGAGCCCACATCAAAACTGGCAACCCTGCAAGAGGCGGGAGGTGAAATTGCTTTTCCGTGGACCCGATTTCATGCTGAGCAGGAAGCAGCAGCTCAGAGATGAAGTGGCAGGCCACGCTTGTCAGCGAAGGAAGTGTGATGAACCTTAGAGTTTTATTGACATGGGGCAGCGGGCTTGGCAAGAGCAGCTGGTGCTGCGTCTTCTTAATCCCATGTTTTTGGGATGGGAGTTTGACCCACTACTTTCTGTTTGAAATGATACATATTTATCAGACTATACAGCTTGAAAGAGAGAAAAAGAGTGTGCCCAGTGTCAGACACTATTGTAACCAGACCTTCCTTTTATTAAAATAAATACAATTTCACTATGACAGCTCTTCCACCAAAGGGGGGCTTTGTTAAGTGGTGGCCTTCGTTTTCTCCATGGAGACAGACAAGCTCCTTGGGGAGTGGGGATGCGGGGGAAGGGTAGCGGCACCTGTGGAACATTTATGGGTTTTGAGAAAACTGGCCGGAAGTCCTGAGTAGCCTGCCATTCCACTGATGACGTTCATCTTCCCATCCTCCACTGCAAGATCACTTGCGAACAATGTCCCGCCTCCTTTTCCAAGGTACATCTCTGCGAGTCATAGCTGTACCACCAACCCTTCCTCCTCTTCAGGAATAGCTCCCTGCCAACACCTTATGGGACCAGAGCTTTGAGAGTGAGGGACTACAAAAGGAACATACCTTTAAAAAAATCTAATTTCCTTCCAGATTTTCTCCCTCTCTGCCAATTGTGAGAGCTAGAGCGAACTTTGCATTTAAGGCAGATTGTTGTTGATATAATGGTAGCATATTCATTCTGTAAGCTATTCCTTATGTATAGCATTGCCTACTGTATATGTATTTTGTTATTTTAAGGGAGGAGTATTGACACGGAAGTAGTACAGAGGAGAAGGGAGTATCTCTTAGCTTGTGGTCGTGTCCAGTTGACACTGAACAACACAGGTTCGATCTGTGTGGGTCCAATTATATGTGGATGTTTTCAATTTGTATTATAAATATATTTTCTCTTTCATATGACTTTTCTTAAAGAACATTTTCTTTAGCTTATTTTATTGGAATAATGCTAACTGTAATACACATAACATAAAAATGTGTTAATCAGTGTTGTTATTTTTTTTATCGAGAAGGCGTTTGGTGAACAGTGGGCTATTAGTTGTTTGTGGAGTCAAAGTTATATGTGGATTATTGACGGCATGAGGATATGTGCCCATAGCCCCTGCATTGCTCAAGGGTCAACTGTATATACCATATGCATGATACACATGTCCACATATATACATCCATTCTGTATGTGTCACACACACACGCACACACACATGCACACACACACACACAGTGGTGTTAGATGGTTTACTGATGCTCACAGGATGTGACTTCAAAAGACAGGCTGTTGAAATTGTTAGTTCTGTTTTTCAGAGTGAATCACTAATGTTCTCTGAGCCTAAATTTCCTAAAATATAAAATTAATACACTATCCAGTTCAAAGGACTAGCGTGGGAATCAAAATGAGATAACTTGTCTTAAGTTGACTTATAAATTTGTGTCATTCTAAAATCCTGTCTAGTAGTCATATGTTTTGCACCATTTTATTTACCTGTAATTGAGCTCATTTGTGTTTGTCCTATTTGAATGCCATTTTTTGGAGTTCTTTCCTTTTTTTTCTTCCATTTGCTAAGATTCTTTTGAGGTTTCACATATGTTCATCATCAATACTAATTGAGTTGCCCTTGGTTGTTGGGAGTTTGTCAAGAGATAAAAGCAATACACGATAGATTTGTTTTCCTCAAACACCCCTGATGTTCACATCAGGTTCAGATCTTATTGTCTGGCCTTCAGTGTCCTCCCAGACAGGTCCCCTCCATCCACCAGTCTCTATCACTGGTGTGGGCTGTGCCTTGAACCTCGCACTCAGGGCCTTTCCTGCTCCTCAGCTTGTCTCCTCCCCACCCTCTTCAACCTGCAGAAGCCATCGTTAGTTGTGCCTCCTTCATGAAGCCTCTCTGGATTTCTCTAGCCCCCCCCCCCCATCATTTCTTTCTTGAGCTTTCATTGACTCTCTTCTTAGATGTGGTCCTGACACCGACCTTTGACAACTGTTAAGCAGTTAATGAACTAACTTTTATCATTTCAATCAGTGAAGAAGTTTGTCCAGAGCCAAGTCTTACTTACCTTTGTATTTCCTTTATAGTATATGCCACTACACTGATAATACTTAGGTATTTACTTATTGATTATTTGAATGATGGTTCATCTCCTGCCTTCAGGAAATTTGTATCCCAGTAAATACCATAATCCCTATTCTGTAAGTACTATATTATTTTATACCCCATCTTTGATTAGTGTTTTTCATTGAAAAAAACAAAACAAAACTGGACTCCTAAGAGACAACTGTTTCAACTGTTTCTTGCTCTTTCGGTCTAATCAGATTCTAGTTCACTTATTTTACTCTACATGGGGAACATGTTCTACAAAAATGTTTGTGGCCCAGGCCTGCTTTTTTTTTTTTTTTTTTTTTACAAGCTTCATATATGACACCAAGGCACATTAGAGTTGGAGAACCATGACAGCACCTTCAGTGTGTCCTGGGTTACAAGTGGGGAATAGTTTTGAAATTGCTGATTATTTCACAGATATTTAGTAAACACTAAGCATTTATTTCTTAAGATAATATTATATGGTAATTAAAAGTGAAGATGAAGGATGTTTGCATTGTCTCATGTATCTTCCCCCAATGTACATGAATCATTGTGTGTGTGTGTGTGTGTGTTAACAAACTGAAATGCTTTGTTATTCCTCTAAGAAGTAGAGTGTAATCCCCTTCCTCTGAGTGTGAGCTGGACTCAGTGTCTGTCTTCTAATGAATGGAGTGTGGAAAGGAGAGCATTGTTACTTTATAGTGGAGAAATTTGACAGATACCATTTTACCAATAGACAAAGGCTGACAACACAAATAATTCATGTGGATTATATAGTCCCTTTGATATGATACAGTGAGAAGAAATATCAGCTCATTGGTATTCTTACTCAATCCAAATCATGAGAAAACACGAGACGAAAGCCAATTCAGAGGCATTCTACAAAATACCTAGCCTTTACTTTCCAAAGTTAAAGTCATAAGCAACAAGGAAAAGCCAAGGCAGTGCCCCAGACTGGAGCAGACTTAGAGCACATGATGACTAAATGCGGTGAGGGGTGGTGGATGTGGTCCTGGCCATCAGTGGAAAGCCTGGGGCGATGTGAATACAATCTGTAGTTTAGTTAATAGCACTGTACCAATGTTAATGCTTAGTTTTGATTTTTGTACCAAGATTAGATAAGATGTTAAGTGAAGGGTTCATAAGAACTCTATCTTTGCAACTCTTCTAGAAATCAAATTATTTTTTGCGAAGTAACACGTTTTAAAACAATGAAAAAAATAATGCATGCTTTAAAGGCTTCACCTTTTATCACAAGTCACACTGGATGCTGACCTGTTTCCATCGCAAAAGCGAAAGGTGCCCCACAAATGCAGGTGCAGACACCAGGTTATCAGCATTACTGATGAACGTCACTGCAGGGGGTCAAAGCACAGCTTGTCAGAAAATTCTCAAGGAGGGAAGTGGCAGCTTGGGCAGTTCCTTTCATGTTTCTTAAATACAGACCTACTTTTATTTGAAGGAAAGTAAAACTGTATGACCCATTCGGCTACAGACAAGATCAAGTCAAGAGGCAGATGGCTATGCCACTTAAATACCCTCAGTGTGAAATGAGCATTCAGGAAAAGATATAAGCATGTTAAAGAGTTATCGTCTTCACTTTTAGAAGTATCTTGTAATATTGGTGACCATATTGTATGTGTAAAGAAAAGGTATTGCTATTACATCTAATTTTTAGAGCTCTCTGGGGCAGCTTTATTTTACCTCAATGAGAAAATTTCCTAGTTTCCTTTCATCTTCCAATTAATGGAACTTTCATGTTTCCTAAGGAGCAAAAAATACATCCATCTTCTCTGACCTTTTTACTAATGGGCCTGGGTAAATCACTTGTACCCCAATAACAGCAAGAAGGAAGAAGGATCTGGGTGATTTTTAGCTCTGTTGCCTACTGTGTCTGATTTTCAATTCTTTAGTTAACAGTTGATGTCCTTTGATCACACAGCTCAGTGTAAGAAAATCACAGTGATTATTTTAGCACCCCCAATTATATCCTAAATAGGAAGATCTGCACAGATGGAAGTACTATTGACTTTTTAAAGTTCTTTTTTCCTATTTTACATGATACTCCTATGCAAACAGGATACTCCCACTACAGTTGAGGGACTTTGAACTGTCAAGGAAAGGAAGATGGTGTGTTTGGGAAAAACGAGAATGGTAATTTCTCTAAGTGAAATTGTTAACCTTGTGATTGTGAGGATTGGAGATCATATAACCTAAGAGTCAGAAGGAACTGGGAAAGTTCTTCAGTCTACCCATTCAGCATAGAAATCTATTTTCCAGTATCTCTTGCACAAATGCTCATTTAGCACCCATTTCAATATTCACTGTGACAATAGCACACTATAAATAATAATGCCTCAAAATAGGAGGCACACTCCTTCACGGCATATTTTAGTAGTTGCATTTTGGCTAAATAGACATTTATAATTTCTCTCATTCTGGAAATTCTACCTATTGACTTTGCTTATTTCTTCGTAGTAAGTCTTATTTCTCTTTTACATGACAGCTTCTCTATTTGAAGAGACTTGTTATACCTGCCCTATGTTGAAGTTCAGGCTCAACATCTCTAGGTTTTGTTTTGTTTTTCTTTTTTTGTGAATCCTTCTCTAACATGATTTCCAGAAACATGAGTATTTATTAATATCTCTCTTTAAAACTGCTGCCCAGAACTGAACACAGTCTGAATCATCATTTAGTATGCAATATGTCTGTACATATCGGAATCGAACAATACACATGCACACAAAACATATAAAAGGGAAAGACCTATAAGGCATGCTACACAGATGGCTTTATTGTGGCACTTGATCTCACGTGGTTAAGTAATTCTGCAGATTGGTTGAAACAATCTCCCTTTGAATCATTTCTTACCTGTATGACTGAATAATGGGATAATGTAATAATAATAGCTACATAAGAAGTCCTCATCAGTGTGCCATATTTTTGTTCACATCAGGTTGTGGTGACTAGGTACATATTCTCTGGAGTATTCGTGTACAGGTGTGTTGAATGAGGCCCTGTGCCTAAAGTGCCTAGCAGAATGCTGTCACATTCTAGGTATTCAATAACAGTTAACTTCTTTCCCCCTCCTTAAGCTCTCTTCCTTTATTATTGTACCACTTATTCCTTGGACTCCTGCAGTCTGCCGGAGCTAATGAAAGGCCAGAGCATATATGTTTGCTGCCATCTGATTCTGGGATTGCAATGGACCTTGGCTCTGGAGCTCACTGCTACAGTTCCGTATATTGCTCTGCCTAAGTTCTCTCATGCAATGCATCACCTGTTCCATCACCTCTGCCAATTCTCCAGTCGTCTCTCCCTCAAAACCCGCTTGATCCTTTACCTGTGGAAGCAGTATCTGACTATTTTATCATCTGACTCTTTCAATTAAATTACATTAAAAAAGTATACAGTAAAGTTAAAAATGATCACTCTATCACTCCAACTCTCTTCCATTCCCAGAAGGTTAATTGAAAGACGGCCATCTTGGCGACGTTTAGACAAATGAGGATAATTATGTGTTCTCCAGCTCTTTGAGAGGTTAATTGCTTGGATGTACGAAGTCTTGAAGAACAAAGAAGGAATAAATCAGAAGCAGGACTATGATCTGATCATGTAATTTGGTGTATTCATGTACAACTCAAACAAATATACCCCTTATTAGATGAACTCATTCAGTTTCATAGACACACTGCCAGTTTACCATGGTCAGACACCCTGAATCTGCACCTTTCATTCCTCTGAGAGAGAGGGGCACTGAAACTGTGCATAATTACACATCCAGGACATGGTACAAGGCGCTTACATAATGGAATTTTATTATCTACCTCTTAGTATATTTACATCTTTTAACTTACTATCAGCAAGTTGACTTCTGCCGGCCTCCTCAACTACAACATCTGTTTTTTTTTTCAACCAAAGGTATCATTTTCAACATCTAGAGAGAAGGCAGGGGAGTAGCAAAAAAAAAAAAAAAAAAAAAAAAAAAAAAACAACCTCTCTAAAAAGCGGGGAAGGGCACCTGTGCTTGGCACAGTGGGAGTGAACTAGAGTCCCGAGCCTCTTCCTCTTATCCTCTTCTGGTTTCTCATCCACGTTTGCACAGGATGACAGAAAGACTTCGATGGAGTTGAGTGATTGACTCTAGCAAGATATGTACAGTGTGATCGAATTTTTTTTTCATTTTCATCAAGCAATGTGTGCATGTGGTAAAATCAATACTGTTCATTCGCCACGTGTGAGATGGGGCTCGGAGCACATTCACACCTTCCACCTCCCAACAGCTGCCTGGGAACACCCGCCTTCGCTGACACGTGCCTTCTGTGTTGTCAGCGCGCTTCACTTTATGTGTCTTGTCTCTAAGTTGATTCTAAGGATTTAAAGCCATTTACTTATAGTTTGTTAAATGGTGCTTCCTGAGGATGGCTTTTTTTCCAACAGCTTCAGTGTGGCAGTCTCTGGATGCTTGAATTGAAATGTTCTTATCATTTAGGTCAAATGGATTGTCCTCATCAATTTTAAAATTTATTCCAAATTTCAGTTTGTTTCATATTTGGACCTTGCTATTTCAGTTTTATTTGTTTGTTTAGAGTTTCTGAAGGACTTTCTTAAATATTGTATTAAAATTTTGGAGTCCATTTATTCTTTTTTATTGAATTTATTGGGGTGACATTGGTTAATAAAATTATACATGTTTCAAGTGTACAGTTATGTAACACATCATCTGTATATTGTATTGTGTGATTACCATTTAAAGTCAAGTCTCTTTTCATCACCATTTATCCTCCCTTTACCCATTTATTCATCTTAAAGGCATTTTGGGGAGCCCACTGGCTTCTGGTTTTTACTTGGATGACTACTGGAAAGGCCAATCATACTGCTATTAATTTAGGACTTATTTTCATTAGTTCCAGTTTAAGCCCACCGTTTCTTCTATCCAATGGCATCTTTTTTATTGTTGTTGGTTTTATTCCTACTTACTTAGAGTGAGACTTTCTTTGTTTTAACCCCGATTTGGCTTCAGGACATACTCAAATTAACTTTCCCAGTAAATATATGTAGGAGATAAATTTTCTGGGTCCTTGAATGTACATATGATTTTTCCCTTCATTGCATATAGAAATTTAGATAAAAATTGTTTTTCCACATTTAGCTTCTTTCATCCAGGATTCAATGTAAGAAAAATTCTGTTCAGCCCTGATGATTAACCCTTTATAGAGGAACTATACATATAGGCAGGCAAATTTATCATTATTGTTTTCTTTGAAAGCCTTAAAGATGTTACTTTATTTGACCTTTCACATACAAGATGTATCTATATATGCGTCCTTTCCATTCATCCTGTTTGGTAGTCAGCCAATTAATATTTTGTGGAAGTTTTTCTTTTGTTAATTCTTTAATACTCTACTTTCTCCCCTCTCTAATTCTGCAGCTTTTATGGGTCATTCATTGTTGGACTTCTTCAGTTGACTGTGTCTGTGTGTGCATGTGTGTGTAAGTTTTAACAGTAACTGTTCTAACCAAACCACTTACGATAACTTATTTATTTTTACAATAGTCTTAAGAGGTAGTTGGTAATGTCCTAATTCAAAGATAAGAAAAATGAGTCACAAGAGATAAAGAGAATGTTCTAGATCCCAGGTATTAGGTGATGGGCCATGTTCTCGCTGGAGATCTGGTTCCACAGCCGTTGCTCTTAACTGCTTCAGGGATACTGCCTTCTCACATAGTTGTCTTCGCTTTGTGTTCTGAGATTCCATCAATTTTATTTCATGCCCATGTTATTTTAATACAATAATAATAGTATTAATTCCCATGGGCTTGTTATTTCTGATTACTACTTTTCCATAATAGCATTTTTTAATTTCATTAGTTCAGTATCTTAAATCTTAAATCACTCAGGATGTAAATTAGAGGCATTTAAACATATTTTCTCATCTGTTCTCTGTTTCTTCTTCTTCGGAGGCTAGTTCTCTTTGTTTATTTTGGCTTATACTTTTCATTGTATTGGTTTTGTTTTATAAGTGTCACATATACTTAAGTGGATATATGTGTTTATGAAAAACTGATATGAAATTTCAATATACATAACTAGTGGGTTTTCTCTGCTATTGATAATACAGATCTCTTTCACATTAGGTTTCTCCCATGAAATCCAGTGTTCGGGGTGCTATATGTGATTACATTTATTTACCAGCTGGTTGTACATTCATTAATATAGGAATGAAACTGACCTTTAGTGTTCGATATTCCCAAATGATAGAATATAGCAAAGTCCCTGGCAGCTTGTTTAAATTCTTTAAGAGGGAGGCCAGTTGCCTGGGTTAATACTGGTGGCTTCCATTCTGTATGTGCAGGGTTACAAAGGAAAGGATTGCAAAACACATTAGCACAGTTGCTTTGTGGGCAAACCAATTCCTCCTGTTTCAGCCCCACTTCCTGCCCTCCCTACCTTCAATCCCAGGCCACTCTGGAATTCTGCCCCCAGCTCACACCTCTGCGAGAGGACTCTCTGGAAGTGTAGCTACTTCTGTTTTTATGTTCATCTTTCTCCATACTTTCACGAACTTACTGAAATTTCTTATCTGCTTATGATCCCTCTCCTATTCTCTCTGATGTTTTGTGATCACTCCATTCATTATTTTACTCTCATTTTAATGGGGTTTCAGAAAGAAGAAATAACAATGCGTGTGTTTAGTGAGGTCACCTCCATCCAGAAGCTCCTGCCTAGGTCAGGTTCTCCTAGCTTGTCCAAAAAATAGATTCCCCTCATTCTGCGTGTCACTGATTAAATACACTGTGCACACAGATCTGCCAAGTGCCGTTTCCCATGTATCAATTAAGTCTAGATTTGACTAATGAAGTTACTGAGCCCTTTTATGGAAATCCTTTTACATTTCACTATGTCCTTCAAAATGAAGCCCTTGCTTCTGAGTCTGTTATACAAGCTCTAATCAATTTAAACCCACTTACCTCCTTCTTTCCCAGCCTCATCATCCATGGCCACTTTGAAGTGCATGGTTTCATAATGCTACTCTTACCTCCACACTTTTGCCTAGAACAGATCATGTCTTTACTCCTCTCTTCTTCACAAACTACTCATCCTTTATGGATCACGCAGTGTATTATAATTTCAGAGAGATTTCCTTGACTACCGCACCCAGAAAGGACAGGAAAAGTTCTAAGTTGCTGTGCTTCCAAAAAACAATCTGTTTTCCTCTCTCTTCCTCCCTTGATCTCTCTCAATCTTTCTTTTTCTCTGTATCTTTCATAAACTTTATCACATTTTATTTTAGTTGATTTATGTAGTTATCTGTAATCTGTTCAGCATGTCAGGACATAGACAAATTGCTCCTGTTGAGGTTATATTTGGCTGCAAGTAAGAAAACTTGTATATTGCTCTGGCTGGTGTGTCTCAGTGGGTTGAGCACCAGCCTGCAAACCACAGAGTCACAGGTTCGATTCCCAGTCAGGGCACGTGCCTGGGTTGCTGCCGGGTTTGCAGTTGGGGGCTTGCGAGAGGCGACCACACCTTGATGTTTCTCTCCCTCTCTTTCTCTCTCCCTTTCCCTCCCTCTAAAAATAAATAAATAAAATTGTTATAGAGAAAAAGGGTTTTTTTTTTTTTTTCACGTGGTACCTTGGTATAAAACCCAACAACTAGTGTTGAGGAAAATAGGTCTTTATTTAAAATATTTCCAGCCTGGGGAAGTCAGTGAACAATGCAGCTCAGAGCCCTGTTCTCCCACAGGGCCCAGCAATTCCATTGCTCCCCAGAAGGCTATAAACCAAAACCAAGCCCAGAAGTTCCCCGTCCCTTATCTGTCAGCTGTCTCCTTCAGGATCTGGGGTATGATGTCATTGGCCTCCGTATAACAGTCCAGGAAAGCATGTGCCACGTTGCACTGGATCACGCGTGGTTCTCTCTCTGCCCTTTCAAAGCTGCATGGACCTCTTCTCTGCCCTCCTTGCAAACTGCGTGGTACTCCCTACACTCTCTCCAGACCATGTAGATCCCCTCTCGTCTCCCTAAAATGATTGCCGCCCTATTTTTAAATCCCTGACTGTGGCCTGTGGTGACCAGTTCTGACCGTTCACAGAAACTTGCGCAGGCCCTGTACACTCTTTCCTCACTATTCCATAGTCATACCCCCTCCCATCCCCTGGGCGCCTTGGAAGAACCAAATCTATTTGCATAACTAAGACACTAGTTACCAGCCATAGATATGCAAAGGCATCTTAAAAGCTGCCCCCTTCCCCTCCATCCCCCAACCACAGGCTCTGGGGATTTTGGGGGGGACTTCGCTCTATAACAAAATCTTTAAAAGAAAAAGAAGAAAAGAAAACCTGTATAACATGGCTTAAACAAATAGGAGATGATTCTTTTCAATAAAGAACGCTGAAGGTATGCTTTACAGAGCTAGGAAGAGCCTGTTTTATGTCACCGATGTTCCAGATGTTGTTTTTATGTTCGTTATGCCACCTGGAGTCTGTGGTTTTTATTCTAATTCTTATCGTTTCCTGGTCTCATGATTCCTGCTCCAAATGCAACCTTTATTTTCAGTCTAGACCAGAACAAACATAATAAAGAAAGGGGAGAGTGGTAGCATTCATATCTGGAAAGTAAAATTTAGACAAAATTTAGATACATTTTGTAAAAATGGCAATATTCTCTGGCTAACTTCTGTCTCCTTCTCATTGGACAGAATTGAGTGTCATTATCATCTCTGGATGCAATAAAGTGTAGGAAGACGAATATTTTAGCTAGGCGCGTTCTCACCTTGTGCAACACTAAGCTTCTCTTACTAAGGAAGGAAGGGGAAAGGGTGTGAGGAAATTATCAGTAGTATCTAGTGTGTAGTTTTTGTTTATTTTTATATCTTCTTAACATAGTATCTGGGACATAGCAGTCACTTATTAAATATTTATAGACATATATTGATTTTAAGACATGAAAGGAACCTTATTCTATTTGAGAGGGGAATTGAACTCCAAGGAGTTTAAATGACCTTGCCAAGACCCATCATGACATGTGGCAGAGCTGTGAGAAGTTTTAGGAGCAAAATCAAACCGCAGAACTCCAGCAAACTTTCTACACTGAATTTAGTTTGTATGCTAATTTATGAAACTAACCTGGTATGCTAAGCTAGAATAATGAACTGTGTGGACTTTGTTGTTTGAGTTTAAGATTCCTATTATTGGGTCAAAACAATTTCCAACCAGACTCACATGATTGTTATTTCACGCTGAAACCAAATCACTCAGATGGTACTCTTCAGATATGTCTGTCTCCCTCCCTTCAGGTCCTTAATTATTTCTAGCCCAATAAAGGAAAATGCAATTTCAATTTCTAAAGGAAAATAAAAACAAATTACAGTATACTTTAGCAAGAAGGAGAAGGTGGTGGCCTGTCACCACTACAGTTCTTCAAATGGGTTATTTGATTTTGCTTAATTGGTGGTGAAATTTTCTCAAATTGGCAATTATAATCTGGAGCTGATTACTTACCCAGGTAATTTACAGATTTCTCATTTGGCAAGAATGCTTCATAACACTTTTCCGTGAAGTATGGTTTCATCATTGTTCAGCTAAAATTTTGCTTTTTTTTTGGTAAATATTCTTTGTTTGAAGGATGTTATTACCTTTGCCCACAGGAATTTTAGATGATAATTCTGTTAGCTGCCATGTTTCTGATGAAATCAACAGATTATTTTTTTAATAATTTGTTTTAAATTATTGAGGGATCCAGTGGAATCGATTAGGTATTCCCCAGAGCAAAATAAATAATTGGATTAAAATACAAATTTATCAACATTAGTTGCAGAATATTAACAATATGCTGCACTTTTTGGTCCTGATGAGGGATTTTACTCTTATGCAGTCTCCCTTTGGCTTCTATTTTTAACACAGTCTCCCTTCCTACTCCCCCTGCCAGCCTAGTCTGAAATCAAAGTTTAATTATCCTTATTTGCTCTTGTACTTTGCATTAAGATAAAGTTTATCCAGTAGTCCAGCTGTTTTGAAGATAATTAGTTGAGAATTCAACCCGCTGTAGAATAATCCTTCTGGGCAAAGAGCCGGGGCCTAAGGAAATATTCCCCAGTGATACCAAATTCTCCGTTACTCTTAAGAGTCTCGAGTCAAATATGGTGAATCGCACCCTCAAGTTATAGGTTTGAATTATAAAGCACAGATGCCACTGTTAATACATGTCTGCTTTAGGAAAAGTATATTCTTTCCATTGGCTGGGATCTTTAAAGTGGATGCAAAAAGTTGGTCCATGGTCAATTTCAATGCAAAAGTTAAGGAATCTTTTTTTAATGTTTGGTGTGAACTTGAGTGATAGAAGGGATTTCTACAAAAATATTGGTGGTGTCTGATTTGTTTAATTATTCATTCAGAAAATTTATGGAGCACCTATTATGAGCCAGCAGCTATTCTAAGTGTCTAGAATGAAGTTGTGAACAGACTTGGTTGTTCCTGCCTGCAGGAAGCTCAGCATGTAGGAGGGATTGTGTTTCTGTGGTTTCTTTTCCATAGCACTGAAAGCAACTCCCTTGGGTGAATGGTTTACTAATTTTCCAGAAAAAAGGCCAGCTGGCTCTGGGTCTGAGCCTGAATAGGGGTTAACATGGTCAGGCCCTTTTTAATGCAGCTTACTAGTCTATCTGTCCTCTCTACTCTATGCTGCAGCTTAGAGGAAAACCAGTCAGCCCCCAAAATGTGGCTGATCCTATACATGCAAGAACTGCATAGCAATGAATGTTAATAACCAGCCCCTAATTGTTGCACTCATTTTATAGGGAGCAAACGTAGTGCTGGACATACCCAGCCTTCTACTTCCTTTGTGAACAACAGCTTAGTCTTTCTGTAGCCTCTCCTCAAGAGAAAGAGGAGCGAAAGGCAAACCTGGTCTTCCTACTGAACTTCAGGTTCTTGAATTTTCAGGTCTGCTAACATTGCTTGCAATAAATGACGCTTTTCTTCTGCTGCTTTTGATTGAAAAACACTAGAAATCAGTCGGGGAGCAGGTGCTGCATTGTGTTAGATTAACGCTGATTGAATTCTTACACAGCCAGCTGATTGAAGTGCGTGTTCTGCAAGCTTATGATTCTGCAGACGCCAGGTTGCAAGCAGGAGGGTATTTTGCCATATCATGTCCCTTAATTGACACCCTCAAATCTGTCAATACCATCAATTGGAGCTTAGATTCCTTGGTCCAATCTGTGAAAAGAACTCTAGGCTGGTCACAAGAAAAAAAAATGGATCTGTGGGAGAAAGAGAATTGGTTTCATGTTTTTTTTTTCCTTCTCATGCTGAGTAGATGAACATTTAAATCAGGAAAATAATCAGCTGTTCATCAGACTCGGTAATGACATTAGATGGGCATGGGCCTTTATTCTCCATTTAACAGCCTCCGGCTCGCTAACAGGACGGAAAGAATATGAGTTATTGGCATGGATACTTGAAATGCCTCATGGGAGTGTAGAAGGTATTGTCACTGAGGTGGCCGGGGCAGCACCGGATGCGTTGGGAGACTCTCAATAACTGTTATCCTACATTTTAAAAATGCACTTTATGTAAGCTCTGTGACACTTTAGAGGCCATCCTGCTGGGAAAGGAAATGGAGTTAGTTGCTAGGAGAAATAACACAGAGGTAGACACAATTGCGAAGAGGACTCGAAAACTCCTGTGGAAATCAACAGACCATTTTCACAAGGACTTTTACCTAGTGTTCAATTGGCCCAGAGGGCCCCCAGCGTGCTCACCACACTTCCGCCCAGAGCAGCGGGGAGGGCCAGGAGGTATAATCCATGAGCGAAGTATCTTCTCACCATTGCACGCATGCTCGGCTGTCAATTATCCATTCAGATTTCATATGTTCAAATATTTTTCATTAAATTTATATTGTCCAACGCATAAGATGATCTTAACTGTAAAGAAAAAAACAGTATTTGTGCCTCAGTTTCTTTCTGTTTGAGTGGGGATTCTGATAACGTGTACCTCCTAGGGTTGTTATGGGGCGAAACTGACTCGTGCGTAGATCAGTGTCTGCCACCTAGTGAGCCTTGTGCTAATGTTTGATCTTATTCGTGCTCTGAAGAGAGAGCGAGCGAATCAATCGTAAAGGTTCTGTAATGCCCGTTCCCCATGTTGTCTTTCCACAAATGCACTTTTCTGCATGAAGGTCTCATATGCCATTTCCCTTTAAACCAACCGTTGCTTTAGAGCTAAGTCTTCCTTCACCGTTCAGAATCCTTCCAGTAAGGCTTGAGGTGGAGCTAGACTGTCATCTCCCCAAAGCCACGATCATGCTTTCTCCTCTTCTGCACTCTAACTCAGAGTCCAGCACTATGCCTGTTACACATCACACACACACACACACACACACACACACACACACACACACACACACACACACACAAGTATGCACGCACACACACACAACTAATCATGCCATGCACACATAATATTTAAATGACTGAAAAGATGTGTGCGTTAGCAGTAGAAGGGAAAAAAAGAATGGCTTGACATGCTAAGCACACCATTTCTCCTCCTCAGCCTCCAGCACTGGTTTCTGGAAAGGATGAAATAAACCAACCACTCCAAGCAATACTCTGTCTCTTAACTTGCCTTTGACACCTTCCTATTGCGTTGTTGTTACACTAATAGATGCTGGGAGACTTCAGTGCGTTGCGTAGATCACTGGCCCTCAGAATGGGCTTGTCATGCCAGCAGTCTCAGCGCTCCCTGGGGCCTTGTGAGAAATGCTTGTCCTCTGGCCGACGCCAGCCCTACAGATCCAGAAGCTCTGGAAGTGGCACCCAGCGATCTTGCTTCAGCAGGCCCTCCAGATGATCCTGAGTCCCCTGAGGTATGAGAACTGCCGGCCCAAGTGACGGCAGCCCTGCATTTTGGTGGACGTATTGAGCCCTAGGCCAGTGGGATCCAGTGTTGTTGCATGTAAGGTCCATGAAATTTGCTGAAAGGGCTGCTTCCGTTCATGTACCTGTCACATGTTACAAGGCAAGACATTTTTTCCCCAGCATCAGATACGCACACTCCCGTCACTTTTTTCCCAGCAAATAGTAACTGAAGGTACTCCGTCCATGTTAATTCCCTTTTAACTTCTTTATAAAGTTAGCTTGGCAAAAGGAAAATGCCCCGATCCCTTGATGGGTTTTACAGAGCTCGCTTATCTCATGAGATAAAGAATGCTTTTAAGGTTCAGCACAAGATCTCACAGGTAAGTGGCTGAGCTCGTTTGAATGCAGATGTTCTGGCTTCTCAGACTGTGTCCTCACGGTCTGCAACTCCGCTTTTCATGACACATGACACCTCCTTCTTCCCCTGCATAATCGGGTGGTTAAATATTATTTATCAAATGGAATCATCTCAGTCAAAAATATAGCTAAGCAAATTTTCTTTGGAGCATTCCTGATTCTAAATCTACTTTGGAGTCAGCAAATATGAGGGTCGCATGTATTTTCTCTTTCGATGCCTAGGTGAGGAATGGGTCCCAGAATCACAGTTTTATTAGTACACCGAGAGTCTGTGCCTTACTCTTCAGAGCAGAAGCATGGCTGCTAACTGTAGAATTTGAGCTGCCAATCAGCCAAACAATCTTTGCTCTTTATCAACTCATCATTTCAAATCAATGAGAAAGCAAGGAGGGGGACTCCTTCTGAGTGAGGAAAACTCTCCACCTACTCCAGGGAAAATCCCAAAGTAACAGTCAAATAACGCTTCACAATTGAAATGACTTTATCAAGTGCTTTCTTTGTATGTTCTGAAAATAGGCCTACAAATGTATACTAAAAATAATTGTGGAGACCTACTTTACACATTGAAACAGCAGTGGTAGGATTTGTTCCATGTTGCATGTAATCCATGGGACGGCTCAGCAACTCAGCTAACAAGGCACTCATCCTCCTATCACTGTTTCTCAAGCAGACAAAAAGGAAGGATTTTCTTTTCTTTTTTTGTTTTTTACACATTTCAAATATATTAGATACTATGTTTTGTTTTGTTTTTATTTTTGTTTTCTGAGAGTGCAGCCTGGTTCACTTAATGTAAGGTTATCCAGTACCAACTCCATCAAAAATAGTGATACCGTGATTATTTTCAGGCTGCATGCAATGTGGTATTGTTCCTGGAAAGAGGTTAGAAAGACAAATTTGAAATGAAAGTCTCTAATGTAAAAGGCCTCAGTGGTCATCACGTCTAACAGCCTGATACGTCAGATGGGATGGCCGAGGCCCCGGGAAGCTCTTGAATTTCTCAGACACACATCTCGTTGGCGGCAGAGTCAGGACCAGATTTCAGCCGCAGCCCAGAGGTCCCGTTCTCTTCTCATTTTGTCATTTACTCCCCGGGCTAAGAGAAGGAGAAACAAAACATCTCCCCACCCAGTCCCGTTTTTTCTTTGTAGAAAACGTTATGTTGTACCTTACTATCCTGGAGGGTATTTTTAAGTTTACTTTTTGACAAGAATCATGGGGGAAAATATGATTTCTCCACAGAAAAGCATTAATAATTATTACTATATATACTCTTTATCCCCAAAGGGTTACAGATTCAGACCTTCTTATGGCATCTTCACAAACTTCACTTCTCTTAAAGAAATACATCGTGGAGTCACCTTTGTGAATAGCACGACAAGTTATCTGTAGATTTTTAAAATCTCTTAGCATGCGCTGCACATTAAATCACAGAAAGCTCAATTTGCAAAGCAAATTAGAAGAATATCTGTTTTATATCAAACATTTAACTTAAAAAAGTCCAGCCCTCTGCTTTTCAAAGAGAATGGGAGCAGTTACATGCAAGAGAAAGTGACTGATGTAAATTAGACTGGAGATATTACAAGAACCAAATCACTTGCTAAATACTTGGCACTTAGTACTTCAATTTGGAAGTTGATTTTGTGACAAACAGGAGAGTTGCTTTCAGATGGAAAACACTATGATATGACATAAAATGGCGAGATTAAGCTGGGAGAAGCTCATTTAAATATGAGTTCAGCTTCTAATTCCCTGGGTATTTGAGAGATTAAAAAGGGAAGAATAGAAAATAAAGAAATAAAAATTAGTTTTCTATGCTGAAGAAAGGCTGTAGTTTAAGTTTTGTGGAAGAACATAGGATTTGTGTCAGGAATATCAAATCGCAAATCAATGCTACAACACTTCTTGCTGTCTAGATGAAAAAACAAAATCTCTGTATGTAGCTTAAGTCAGAACAGTTTATAAGAACTACATATATTGGGCAATGAGGTCTAAGCCTTTAGCAGAGCATTCAGATCAACATAATATCTGGAGCAGAAAAACCGGCCTAAATGGGATCAAGCTAAATCAAGGACAATTCCTAACAGTGATACATATGAGACAGTAAAATAATTTTCTAAGGGGATTTTCATTCGTCCTGTTATTTCATGTTTATCAAGTACCTGCAACATTTACAGTCGATGCTACTTAAAATATAATTAGTTACAGTTTCTGCCCCCCCAAACCTACACTATTTGTATGACTGTTTAAAATGTAGGTTTCCACTACTGAGAAATATCTTGGGGAATAATTGAATAGAATTAAAAAATACCCTGGCTGGTGTGACTCAGTTGGTTGGAGTGTCATTCCATAAACTGAAAGGTCACGGGTTCAATTCCTGGTTGGGGCATGTATGGGAGGCAAGCTGTTTCTCTCTCTCTCTCTCTCTCTCTCCTCCTTATTTCTCTCTCTCTCTCCCCCCTCTCCACCCCACCCCTCTCTCTCTGTAATTGATGAATATATCCTCAGGTGAGGATTTAAAAAAATACCCTGATATCTAGAATTGCTATCCATTTTTCTGCAAAGCACTCATCAAATCTGCTTTATAAGCCTGATTATCAGCCCAAAGTCTTTTTGCTTTGCTCTCCTTTAAGGAGTGTTTCTCTCTAAAAATGGGGTTTGAATGGGAAAGAAATATTACTGACATCTTGTGGGTGATGTGTCCAGACTAAGGCACTCAAACATCACAATGAGAGAATACACTACATAGTGGCACAAATATAAACTTTGAACAGTCTTAGAAATTTATGGTAAATAGACAACGTAAGGAACCTTCCTGGGAACAAGAAAGGCTCCTTCGGAGTTGTTTTCTGGATCGGAGGAGTTGGAATAGTAAGCGTTATCTACACTTCTGTTCTAGAGAATTCATGTGCTGGCCACAAACTGAAATTGTTTGCATAAACAGTTTGGTGTTTTGAAATCACAACTTCATATTTGCAGTAGGGATTCAAGGGGTGGAGATGTGTTTATTTGTTCAGTGAAGTCCATCAGCTTCCATCATTTGCAAATTAATATGGAGTCAGTTTCAATAGGCCACACAGTGTCTTCTTCTCCATCTTCCTCAGTGGTTCCTTTGGTGAGGACAGATCAGCTAGTCATGGCTCAGAGGCCTAGAGGAGCATTGTTAAAACTCAGTTTTTTCAATGCAAGACATTGTGATTTCCTCTTCATTTTTAGTGTTGTTTTATTTGGAATTGTCATGTTCCCAAAAGACAAGTTGCACAGTCGGAGTTAGAATTGATGATCTGCATGCACCTGCTTCAGGGAACCAAGGGCCAGCACCGGAAGGACAGTCTGATGCTGATCAACCGGAAATAGACCAGAAGGTTTGGAGAGAGATCACAGATGGACCAGAATCAAAGAACGGCCAGCTCTGTAGGTTAGATAGAGAATAAAATGACAACAGGTGGAAATAGGCATTAGGTGAACATGCCTCATGCCCATGACTCAAAATAAATACCAATTAGAACAATGATAGAGACCCAAAAGAAGTTGTTCTTCCCTTTGGGATCCCTTGTCTAAAACCCGGTTACACACTGCAGATGTCACTGAACCCCAGGCTAATTTAATGATTTACATTGTTGAGAAAGGATTAGTGAAACTTCCCATTTCAATGGTTTGTTCCTAATTTGCATCTCTAACGAGGTGGGATCCAAGCCAGGTTCCTCCTTTGTGTTTATTTTGCAGGAACTGTGTTTATTTCTGATAATTACAAATAAATCTTTTTTCCTTTTCTCAAACTGACTGAATAAAAGATGTCGGGGGTATGTCAACTCTATAGCTAGAATAACTATCCAAAAGAGAGAAATAAAACCCAATTTTAACTCCTTCAAAATGTAATTAATGTTTTCTTCCCAGAGAGGACGGTTGCTACATTTCATTTCTGAAACATTTGTCTTCTTTGTAGTTCCTTCCAGCTTGTCTCAGGGAAACTCACACCACAGGGAACAGTGACTCCAAACCAGGATTTCATGACCGGCTGTGTCATGAAAAATGATAGAACCTAGAGAAAATGTAGGTTAGAAAGAACTGAAGCCTCGACTTCAAATTTGATAAAGAGGCTTTCTGACTCATCTTCAAAGAACTCAGAAAGCCAAGGCAAATATCTCCAAGCTGACTAATTCTGAAGGTCTGTCAAAGGAGCAAGGAGGAAATGTCATACGTGTTTCTGAGCGCAACTGAGACTGACAGCATTCCGAAGCATTTAAGGGCCATTCCTGTGACCACAGAAACTGAGAGGGAAAACCTGGTTCTCGTCTACTGTGACAGACTGCTGGCGTGGGGCTGGTGCGGTAAGACGGAACCTCGTGATGAGCGATTTTTGGAGCAAGTCTAATCCAAAAATATCCATTTAAAAGTTCCATTGACAATAGGTAATTTAATTGGGTTTGCACATTAATTCTGATATGAATTAAAATTCAACCTTATATAAACACAGCTATTATGAACATACTTTCATTATATTTTACTAGGTTATGATAGATTAATAAGAGAATGCCATAGTGTGTCCCAGGGAGATTGCAACTCTTGAGTATCTAATAGTAGTATCAGTCTTTAGCTCAAACTGTTTTTTTTTTTTCCTATAGCTTTAAGACAAATGAGAATTTCAAGTGAAGAAAATCAGCTGGGGGGCGGGGGAGGGAGATATTCATCATACTACAAGAATGACCATAAAGTTATTTATTTGTCTGTCTCTTAGTTGGTTTTTGATGAAATACATACCAACAGCAAATCTTCACAAGAGCAGAGATGCCCTTTATTCACTGCTGATTCTCTGTGCATAGACGGAGTCCAGCACACAGGAGGCAGTCAAGAAATATTTATTGAATTAATGACTCCATTGGTTTTATAAGTGTAGTCTTTCTTTTCCTAACAAAAACTAGGGGCTTTTATTTTCTATTGAAGCAGAAAAATATAAAATCCTTAGAAGCCAAGAAATTAATTTAGGTTTAATATCTTTGTCCCCTATGGAGATGGCTTTATATTCTTGTGTGTCCATATATTCTGCTTTATATTAAAAACATGAGAGGTAACATGAATTAGGGATAAAACCAGTTTTATAATCAAACTGCCTCCACCACTTACTAACTATATGACCTGGAGTAACGCCTCTGACCTTTCTGAGACTCAATTTACTAATCCGTAAAATGGGAATAAAGCTACCTATCTCACAATCATTGAGAGAACACATGTAAAGAACCTGCATATACATACTATGTACTTAAGGACAGTAGCTAATTTGATTATTTTTATCATCGATATTAAACAGCTTGTCTCTTCTACTAGTTTATGTTTTTACTCAAGATAGATATGCTAAATTCTTTATTTTTAACCTCTCAGTTTATAGATTATTGCCCTGCATTCTATAACTGCTGAACACATTTATTTATAAAAGTTATTTTTAAAAATAGAGATAAACAGCATTATATTATCTGCTATTTAACTGAAGTTGATGAAAATATAATAATGGGATATTAAAAAAGTTTAGTACTAGTGTAAAATTGAAGCAGAACCTTCAGAAAGGGACAAATCAGGGGGAAACTGTGAAGTACCTGTAAACAGTACTTGGAATCATAGACTGTTATCAGCTGAGAGAGATCTTAGATATGATATAATACCATCTTTTCAGACAGTGTGATTTGCCCACGGTCACCGGCCCAAGGTCCCTTGGAAATATGCTCCATGTTTTCACAAAGGTTAACCTGATGTGTGACTGGGCACAATGTGTCACCGTGAGAGACTGTGCTTTCCTTCCTAGAGGTGGAGTGAGAATGACGGGGGTGACAAATGATGTTTTACAAAACCCCTTTACAAACTCCTCGTTTTATTGTCACAGTGCATCTCACGTGAAATCATTGCACTTTTACAGATGAGGAAGTTGAGGCTCTGAGCAGTTATTCACTTGGACCTAAGTTAAGCATCTGGCACAAAGCAGGTCCTGCACTTGATACAACGTTTTGTGACTCAGTGGCCTACTCTTTCCAATAGAAAAGCTCTGTTTTGGGAGATATGGACCATCTCAAGATCTAAAAAACCACACTAACAGACTCCGGAAACATCATATCTATCAAGTTTCTTGTACCAGTCATTCAATACCCATTAAAATATAGCATAGTGTAAATGAAAACACCTTCAACTGCTTAGATTTAAGTTGTCTATTAAACAGATAAGAATATCATATTTAGAATAAATGAGTTTGAGGCTTAGTCCTTCCAAGTGACCTCAAAGACACTATTTTGCCTTTGCTCCCCCTGTGTCTTGAGGGTGAATGTTTGTGAGGATCCTGCAGTCCCTGAAAAGTCGAGGAAGCCAATGACCTCTCCATGCAGAAGATCAGCCCCTCTAGTGCCTGTCCTCTGCTGTGTTGGTAATGGGAAGATCTCACTGGGGAGCGATCAACTTTTCCTTTTCCTTTTACTGATTTAGGTCCGTTACATAGGTCCTAGCCCAGAAAAGGCCCTTCCTCTCCTGGCCGCTCTCCCGGGAAAGGTTAATTACCTCCTCAGCACCTCCTCATGGCTCTGTGAGCACAATGACTTAGGCAGACCTTGGCTCTGAACACACGCTCTCAATATGCAGGTGCTTAATTAGTGTCCCAGATCGATCGCTTTCTCTTGACTCAGATTCTCCTTCTTTTAGCAAGTGTTGTAAAAATAATATTGTTGTAAAATGGGGATATGTTTTAAACCATAAAGGAGTGGTGGCCCCTTCCTCGGGGTGACCTGAGGCCCTGTGGCTTTGCTGTCTCTTTTGCTAGTGACTCTGCCAGCTTAGGTAGAAGGCACCACCAGAAAACGAGACTTTGCGGCGAGTCCTGCAGCATCAACGCATCATGGACAGTCACTGGGCTTCACTCTCTTCTGGTTGCCTCGTCCTTCAACCTGGGAAGGACCCACGCTCGGGCTGCCAGACAGTCTTGGCTGACGGAAACCTGGTCATTGAGGAGATTCTTAGAAGCTCCATGGATGTCAGTCTGGCCCAGTGCTTACCTGCGAGCAGAGGCCACCGCTGGGCACAGGGAGGGAGGCAGAGCAGCAGGTGAGGGGCCGCAGGCAGCCTGGGCTGCGGAAGCCTCCGCGTGGCGGCAGCTTGTCAATACCGTTAATGAAGCCAGGCTCCCACTGCCGGAGCGATGCAAGCGCGGTCTGGCTAATAGGCCCCCAGAGCGAACACTGGCCAGCTTCTCTACTGGAATACAGAGGGCTCATCCACAGTGCGATCTGTATTGTTGACACTAAGTAAAATAATTCCTTGGAAAACTTCAAAATTAGCATTTAAGAATGAAGAATCGTTACAATTACAGCCTTGGCGGCCAGGCGGCTGCCCGGGTCCCTGTTCTGCATCTTCGAACTTGACTGCACTCAGAGCCGGGCCCTTCTCTCGCTGAGGTTGCTGAACCTGAAATTTTTCTTCTTTGTCTCTGAGGGAGGTGGATCAGGCCGTATGTGTGCAGGCAAAGGGAGCCTCTGCCTACATGATAGGATATCATTTAGCACCTCACCAAGGGGCTCATTTCTCCTCCTTTAATGAAAGGAAATTCTGTCCATTGATATCGGTCCTGTACACTCGGTAATAGTGATGATTGCCCAGAGAAGATCATTTCTAAAATAAACAGGTTACCCGGGAGGATGTGGTTTAAAGAGGGAGGCCCACATTTGAGTGGGTGTGAGCCTGGATTGGGGTCAGTAGAGCATTTGGAGCCCGGCCCTACACAGATGGGTGAGAGGCAGGTCTCCGGTGCAGTGGCTTGACCATGGGATAGACCAGAGTGGTCCACAGCCTTGCAAACGTGCCAGAGCGACGTGTGAAATTGCAGCTTGCAGACTCGAGCACATTCCTGAATACACGTGACTTTATAAAGCATTTTGAATTCACAGAGGAAAAGAGTTGGAAATTGAGATAGATTTTCCTCTCCTGTTCTGTCTTCTAAAAGAAATCTTTCTTTGGATGCATGTCACCCCCAAACCCTGCTTCCCCAAACAGTTTCTTGGGATAAACATCAACTAAGGCCCAAGTTCACAGTCATAGCATGGATTTTGCTGACCTAAAGAGCAAATTAAAAGGGCAATGAGGAAACCTCTTTCAATAATGCCCTCCTTCAGGGCTTAAGCATGCTCCCTGTTTTTAAAATTACAGTTTTATTGAAATATAGTTTATGCACCATACAATTCATCCATTTAAAATGTACACTTTCGTGCTTTTTAGTACGTTCACAGAATTGTGCAACTATGTACACAATTTCAAAAAACTTTTGTCACCCCCAAATTAAGAGCATATCTGTTAGAAGTCAGTCTAAGCATTTTCCCTGACATTCTCTCTCAGTCCTAGGCAACTAACAAACAGTTTTCTGTCTATCGATTCACCTATTCTGGGCATTTCATATAATACGATAGGCGGTCTTTTGAGACTAGCTTCTTTCATTTAGCATAATGCTTTCAAAGTTCATTTAAAAGCATGTATCAATACTTCATTCTTCTTTTATTGCTGGGTAATATGACATGGTATTGCATTTAATGGACGTTGAGGTCATTTCCACTTTTCCTCCATGATGAATGGCGCTATGTGAACAAGCGTGTACGAGCTTCTGAGTGGACAGATGTTTTCATTTCTCTTGGGCATCCACCCACTTGACTTGCTAGGTCATATGGTAACTCGTGCTTAACCTTCTGGTCCACGGCCAGACTGCTTCCCAGTCACCTGCTTCATTGTGCGTTCCCACCAGAGGTGCGTGAGGATTCCAATTTCTCCACACCCTTACCAACACTTGCTACTTTATTTTTTTAAGTTTTATAACTAACTCTTAATTAGGTCTTTGATCCATTTTGAGATAATTTTTTGTGTATGGCCTGAGGTAGAGGCTCAGCTTTATTCAACTACGTGCAGATATCCATTTGTTCCAGAATCATTGTTGAAAAGATTTCTCATTGAGTTGTCTTGGCATTCTTGTCAGAAATCAATTGACTATAAATGTAAGTTTTTGTCTGAATTCTCAATTCTATTTCATTGATCTATATATTTATCTTCATGCCAATACTATACTGTCTTGATTACCATAGCTTTGTAGTAAGTTTTGAAATTGAGAAGAGTGAATCCTTTAACTTTTTTCTCTTTCAAGATTATTTGGCTATTTGAGGTCCTTTGAATTTCCACATGAATTTAGGGATTGGTTTACCCATTTCTTCAAATAAGTTAGCTGGACTTTTAAAATGAATTTAACTGAATCTTTAGATAAGATTTGGGAATATTGACACCCTAACATGATTCAGTCTTTCAATTCATGAAGATTAGATGTCTTTCTATGTATTTAGGTCTTTTTCTTTTTTTTCAACATTTTAGTTTATAAAAAGTAAGTTTTATATTTCTTTTATTAAATTTAGCTTAACACTTTTTATTTTTTGATTCTAATGTAAATAGAATTGTTTTCTTAATTTTATTTTCAGTTATTTTACAGCTAGTTTAAAGAAATGCAATTGTTTCTTTTCTATATTTTTCTGTATTCATGTTGTATTCTGGAAGCTGCTAAACTTGTTTATTGATTCTAATATTTTTAGTGGACATTTTACAATTTTCCATATACAAGATCAAGTCATCTGCAGAGAGATAGTTTTATTTCTTCCTCTTCAATCTGGATACCTCATATCTAATTTTCTTGTATAATTGCTATGGCTATAACCTCCAATACAATGTTGAATTGAAAATTTCAAGCATCATAATGTACTTAGCTACACAACTGAACCTCGTATTAAGGTGGGGTGAAGCTGCAACAGGAAGTTTATGTTATTTGTATGTATGTGTGTATGTGTATGTAGAACACTGGTGTAGAGCACATATATATGCTGTTAAATTTCTATGCACAACAAAAATTACATCACTCAACTATCCACTTTATTTGCTTCCTAATGTGACTCACCTTTTATGTCTGGCCTCTCCTCTGGGAGGGTGTTGCTTTTAACCACACATAGAAACTGACACATGAAGAGTAGCTTATTTAAAGGTGCTAAGTGGAAAAGCTTAAGCTCAAAATTAGATAACTTAGAATGAATAATATAATTTTATTCATCTTCAAGAGGAATTACTATGGGGAGTATGAACTAGATTTATTTGTTTGACAAGAGGAAGAGCTATGGCATTAGAGAGTTGAGTTAGACAAGTGTAAGGTCTTCCAAAAACCCAACTCTTCCACGTTAGAGTGAACTTTGTTGTTTTAATACAGTTTTCATCAGCTTTCTCCATCATTTATATAAAGTGAAAATTTTTACTCAGAAGTAGCAAGATGTTAAGAATTTCATAAACTTTACACTTACCACCCCTCAAAGTTACCCAAATATGTCTTTAAAATTAATTTGATTTTGTAAGATAAGAGCTACTGCACCTTGGGCCTCTTGGAATGCAAACAGAGATTCGGGGAGACTATTCCTCTTTGTCAAGAGATCAGCAACTTAAACTGGCCTCTTTCCACTTAAAATATACAAAACAAAATAAATCTGATTATTCCCTGGGGCCATCCCCCTGCCAAAAAGTTCAGCCTAGAATGATGATGCCAGGTTTCCTCCCAGGCCATCTGTTGGGCCTGGCTTAGCTTCCTGCAAATGTAAATGCTTCCTGTTTCAGATGCTTTTGAATTCCCTTTCATTCCCTTGATGATCTTTCCACTCACAGCAAAATTATAAGCCTCTCTAGCTGTCTCTGCTTCTGCCCACCACCCCCTCCAGCGCTCACACTCAGGTTTGTCTTCTGTATTTACAACAATAAAAGATCTTCAGAGGTGAATGGGATGCCTTTAGGAGAACGTTAATATACATTTGCCTTTGTTGTAATTAAGTTCCTTCCAGGGAAAAGCCTCCTGGCCTGGTTTATTGTCTTGCTTTGTCAGAGCCTGTCTGCTTTATCTGAACACTTTGAAGCAGTCTCTACGCATATACCGCCTGTATGCTTACAATATAGATTTTCCTAATACCAGTCAATTGACAAGGAGTAGAACATAAGCAGCACAGATGAATTGTTAGTGGGGGAGAGAGAGAGAGAGGAGCTTTACAGAATTGCAGACCAGCACTCTTACTGTCTAGTTACTATTTACAGTCTTGTCTATTTACTATTTAGTTTTTGACCCCCACGTTCTCACTCTGGTAAAATTTAAGATTGCTGTTTTGACAAGTTATCATAAGGTGAAAAAATATGGATGGAAAAATTCTCCCCGTAGAGTTCTAAATAAATAGAAACAAATGGTCCTTTCTGTCTGAAGCGCAGTTGCCAACACGCAGCAGGCAGAGCAGGATGTTTTCCCTCTGAACCGCTGAGGGTGCCCTCCTCTAAAACAGAGCCCCTCTTTTTGTTCTTGGCCTCCCCTGGAGCGTGAATGGGGCTCATGACTCTTGTTTGCTTGATTGGCTAAGTATGGTCTCCCGTTCATCAGGGCACCTAGACCTTTTGTTCCGGTTGATTGGTTTCTTCCCTTCTTTCTGAAAACGGTCAAATAGATACTTAGGGATGTCTGATGTCCCACCCACCCCCATCCCTCTTTGGTCTATTTCTCCCTATATGTTTTACTATTTCATCCCCATCACCACCACCATCACCATCATCATCATCCAGTCTCATGTTTTGTTTTCTAAGCCTCACTCTGAGCCTTCTCATGTTCATTAAGAACAAGCCAAAGGTGTATTACAAGGAACGGTGCCCATGTTAAGGAAGGGCTGGGCCCACACACAGCGGAAGAAGGGCTAGTGCTTTGTGCCAAATGCAAAATGTAACGTTTAAGGTTAATGGCATCACCCTTATTGTTACTGGGTATGAATGATTAGAAGTAACACCAGGACAAGTGTTAAGCAGGTCCTTTCTATTTTCTAAAACTTAACAAGTGAATACCTAGAAAAAGCAAAATCTCGTGTTTCTTCGAAGAGTGAAATCCAAGGCCCCAGATTCTCTAAGTCCTCATGTTTATTTACCCTGATGCGTGAGAGATGGTGAAACTCTTGGTGAGGATTTTCAAAATGTTTCAGCGTGTGTCATTTTAAGCATGAACCAGTAACAACGACAGTGAAATCTAGTAGGAAGCAGCGAAGAACTAAGGGAGACATGTTGTTCTTGGAGGCACTGGGTCTCCCGTTAGGGACGGACCAGGGAGGGCTACGAGGAGCACGGTGAGTGGAAGGTCCCAGAGGAGCTTTGCTGGTCCGGAAACAATCCTCCTCTCCTAATTACCTCCTGAGGATGGCTGCAGAAAGCGAAGCGGAGGCCCCGCTGAGCTCCTTAGGTGGCTTCAGTGATGTTGGAGCTACAATAAAATAACAAATATGTTATAAACAGCCTTAGCTTTATGGGGAGCTACACACGGAGAGCCAAGAGGGAGGTAAAGTGCCTGATTTAAGCCATTTCTTTACAAGATTCCCGGCTGCTTCAGTTTTTAACGAGGGGAGGAGAAGGGGCTTTGGAAATGCTTTAGATTGAGTATTTATAGGAACCAAGATGCACCAGGCCTCTCCCTTACCTGTTTCTGCCCTGATTCCTCAGTGCACAAGATGAATAATTTACCAAAAAGCACATGCAAGTATCTCTTTATTATTCATTATAATGAACTGAGACATGAGTAATTCTCCATTCTGCTGGAATCCCCAAGGGCTTAACTTAACCAGACTTTACTTGCTTTCTCCGTTAATTTGAATGGAAGGAGACTCTTCTTTCTGGACTTGTGGCCTAACTAGGGCTTGTGCTAGTTGATATGAGCCTGGGAATAGGAGAGTGGGAGAACCAGACTGCTGATGGCAAGGACAGTGTAAAGTCAAGTTTTAAGAGCACCAGTAGCAGATCTGTTGGCTGCCAGGTAACAAAGTGTTACAAAGCCATTGTCAAAGAATAATAGGGATCCCCTATAATTTGTGTATGCTCAAGAAGTGCATAATGATTTTCAACATTCACCTGAGTAAAACAATTTAGGAGGTGAGTTCATGGATTTAAAAGTGTGAAGTAAATTATACATTTTTCAACCAACCAAATATTTACTTTTTATTTTTAAAATTTTTTGTTTTCCCCTCTTTTCTTCCTCCCTCCCTATCGTTTTTCCCTTTCTATCTCTATACATTTATTTATTTAAAAACCATGGTAAGGAAACTCAGCCTTCCCACATTATAATGAATAACTTTGTTTGTTTTTATGAACTATCTCCTCAAACCCTCTCAGTAACAAATTTCTATAGAGAGATCCTCGTCTCTACAGAACACGATAAGATCAGCCTGAGTGTTTTGCACTCACTTGAGGTGTTATTGCATACATGTTTCTGCCCCTTCCTCAACACATGAGTAAAATGTAGGCAAGAGAAATTCAGGTTGCTTTCAGGTCAGGCTTCATGTTCTTGTGGTTTCCTCTAGGCATGCCAGAGTGTTCCAGGAGCAAAGAATACCTTCTTCCTCCCAGACTGACAACTTGTGGCACAGAACTCTAGGTGACGAAAATTGAAAGCAACAACTCTCTGCACCTCAACTGGAAACATTTGCAAAAGTTTCCTGTGGCTTTACTATCCCCAGGGAATCTGTCTTTGGGCCTCTCATGGCCCAAGGAAAGATTTTTGCCTGCCTTCTCTTTTATTTTTTTAAGGGGAGCTAGTTCGCATAATCTATATAAAATAAGCCACTATGATGGAAAAGATGATTGGCTTATTAAAAATATATAACATACATTTTTAAACAAACAGAATTGACATTCCACAGCAGAAGTGCTGTGAGAACAGACAGGCACTGGCGAAAGGACCACTTCCCATTCCTCCTCTGTCCCTGCCCATCTGTCTGTTTAATGAGGTTTTATTTTTCAAAACTCAATTAAGGTTTTATTCAGATGTATAGTCTCTGCAGGATGACAAAGATGAATCAAGCAAACTTATTAGTCTCCTAGATGGCCACAAAGTCACAATACTTGAACACATACAATCTCTATTCCCACACTTGAGACAATGTAGCCTATGGGCTAGAATCCAAAGAGGTCGATTTCATACTTTTTATCCAAATTTATAACTGATATATGTGTAGATTGGAAAATTAACACTAAGGAAACATCAAAATTATTGTAATGCTTTGGGTCTCATTATTTGTTAGTTTTGAGTAATTACAGAAATATAATAGCAAACATTAACTGACTACTGTGCTTTCAGAACCTTGATAATAGTATTAAACTGATTATTTTTTGATACTCACCACAATCTATAATTTTTAAAACATGATTTACATTTATGAATGAGAAAACTGATGCACACAAAGGATCAACAATTTGTATAAATTACAGACCTGTGACTGGAACTCATATACCTCTTACTAAAATATTTATTCTCTTAACCAATATATTACAAAAAATTCCTTTAATAGTATAAAAGCTAATCAATTTTCAGCATATTTTTTAGTTCAGCAATAAATCAGTCCATTAGAAGTTTCTGACAAGTTTCACCTGAACCCCAAAGGGGAGGCTTTGATTATGCTCAGGTTGGTAGAAAGAAGAATGACCATTGAGGTTTTGTCTGTCTTTGGGATTCCACAATCCCTTACATTATATGTGGGAAGTTATTTGCAGGTAAATCCATGCACTGTAATTTCTGCACTGCCACAGCCTTCGCTCCCACGATACTCGTGCTGGGAGCCTGTGGCTGACTTGCTCCATTCTTCAAAAAGATATCAAGCTCCCCAGACTCTCCCCTGTTAATTTAAAATTTTAATTTATACTTTGCCACGGATGATACCAAGACAGACATAGTCGCAAGTAAATATGTCAGGATAATCTATTGAATGAAATTAAAATGGTGTGTGCTTGGGAAACATTTTAATTTCATCTTGCTCATTTCTTTGCCAACTATAATGAACAAATCAGGAGGCTGAGTTTTAAAGCTGTGCAGAATATAGAGGAAGGGGCAGCAGAGTAGGAGCCAGGTGACAAATAACATGAATTGTGAATCATTCTGTTCCGTGTGGCTTTGCAAGGCATCCCTGACTAGCCACAGGGCAGATTCCGAAGCAGCTGTCTAGGACAGGTAGGCAGGTGTCAAAGCCGATGCCCTCTTTGCCATTAACAGCCCCTCATGGAATTCTGTACCAATGGCAAAGACCCGAGGGGCCAGGAATATGGGGCTGAGTGATGGCAAAGGAGAGACTTATTATTCTTAACTTAAAAGTACTTTTTTCCTTTACCCAAGTGTTCATTGCTTCTGAACGGCTTTGTCTTATGCTGTACGACTCCCTTTTAGGACAAAGTCACAAAAGGAAAAGGTGGGGGAAAAGGGAGGCATCCCAAAGCCAGGTGGAGATTCTAAATATGACCTGGGCCATTCAGCCATGACTTGCCCAGCTCTGTGGAGAGACCCTTTGCTAAAATCTGAGCTTGTCCTTCAACTAACCTAAAATGCACCCTTACCACGGCCTCAGAAAAACTGTCTTATTAGCTAGCGATGTCTCCTTGGGATGGGAGTGGGGCCCTTGGAAGCATGTTCACTTTTCTTTAGGGTCCTGCAGAATATGTGCAGTAAATGTCACTTAGAGAAATGGAATGTAGTGCTCCCAAACTGTGACCTAATGCAATTCATTCCATTGTGAGCCTATCCCCGGTCACCCCATGACTCTCCTCCCCTTCAGCACTTACACAGTTTGCACTGGATTTCAGTAATGTCTCAATCAGCTTGGCAATGGAATGTTCTGGGTACCTGGTGCTTCTGGGCTGAGGGTTGCCCTGTCTCTGCAGTGAAGCCACCCAGGCAAGGACGCCACCCGCCTCAGCTCTGGGGCCCGCAGGCCAGCTGGATTCTCTTTCAGGTGTGCACAGTTGTATTGATTGATCTCTCAATTACGTGTTTTTAGAAATACAGCATTTTACCAACCACTGGTCATCAATCTAGAAACCAGCCCATCAACCACTGTGTCAACACACTGTGCACCAGGCCTGATAAAAATACAAAGTTAAAATTCTCTCAATGGCTTTTGCTGAGAAAAATCAACCTTAGAGGGAAATAAAATCTTACTGAAGAACTCTACATAGGTCAAGTGCAAAACACTTCTGAAGAGTGAGAATTTTAGGGAGAAATGAAAATCTCATTAGAAGTGAAATCATTTGTAGGTAGACTGGGAGAACACTGGCTTGATTTGCTAGCTGATGCTAAAAATGTAAATCTCATGTTATTCCTAATCTAGTGTATTATCTGGCAGAATAACCAGTCTCGAAATGTGCTTAAACAACCCTAAATCAAATCTCACTCTTCATAAATTTGAAAATACAGAAAGAGAAGGCTTCAGCACTCTGGGAAATGATAAGCAAACGGACTCACTTGCTTACACTAACATACACACTCAGATAACAGAAGTCGACTTCCATTTCTCCAGGTGAAGCTGCAGAGCTCTTTGACAATAGTAATAGAGCAATCCATTAAAAAAAAAAAAAAATGTTTACTAGTTGCCAGGTACATTTCTGACTCTTTCACATGCATTATTCCATTCAGCCTCAAAATAACGTTAATAAAATTAGGAGGTAAAAATGTTCATCCTACTTCACAGACAGAGAAAGAGGGGTTCTGAGGGGTTAGACCAAATGCCTGTCCTAGGGTCTGAATGTAATACAGCCATTATCTGTCTGATGTCAAGGCCGCCTTCTTGGCACCACAATGCACTGTCTCTCTCATCCTCAGTTCACATGTCATTAAAACCCATGAAGAACTCTCCCACACCGTCACTCTCAATATTATGAGGATCCACCTAGAGGATCCATCTGACTTCCAAGTTAGTTAAAGCCCTCATTGACAAGGGCCATCCCTGCATGATCACCCCATATTTCTAGTACTTTCCACCACATGTAGTTTCTTTTATTCTGACTCATTTGCTCAGGGGCCTCATTAAGACTTCCAGTGTATCAAACCCAACAATTTCTTTCTATCCATCAGTCCCTCCTATGTTCACTTATCCTTTTGCTCCATCATTTTTAATTTCTTTGATCCTTGGCTTGTTCTCTCTTGCTCGTCTGGCACACTCCAACATTAGATGAACCCGGCCCTCCATATTGTCTCTGCCTGCAGCTGAGCAGCTGAGGAAAGCTGGAGAACATCCTCAAAGCTGGCAGAGCGTTGTCACTCTAAATCCTTGCCCAGCAATGACAAATGGGACCTAGCACCGCCTGTGCATCCTAGCACAGTTCCCCAGTAATTTCGCTCTCATTTTTATGCAACAGCTATTTCACTTTTTTTTGCACCTGCTCTCCCCTTTCTCCTACTCTCCCATTTACCTTCAACTGATACCTTTGCCCCCTACTTTGGAGAAAATAGGAAGCGTCACTCAGTAGCCCTAGCCAGGTCCACAAACATAGCTGTGTTTCTCGTATTTTTTTTCTTCTCTTACAATAGAGCAGATGAAGCACCTTTTCCTTCATGTGCTTTAACTTCCATCCCTTTTCAGCTTTATTGTAATTTTTCTCTCTCAGTTACCACCCTTCTCCGGCATCATCAGTTGTTCTCATTTGATAGACTAATCTCGTTAGCATTTATTTATATATTGCGATGTGAGAAGGCTGGGTCTGGTTTTACTCACAGTTGCGTCTCTGGTGGATAAAGTTGGGCTACTCAAAGTGTGGTGTCCACTGCATCAACACAAGTTCAAAGGTTATCAGAAGTGCAGAATTTTGGTCCGCACCCAGGCCTAGTGAATTAACAAGATGCACTGCTAATATCTGTGAATATAAAAGCTCACACCCTGGCTGGTGTGGCTCAGTGGACTGAGTACCTGCCTGTGATCCAAAGGGTCACCAGTTCGATTCCCAGTGAAGGCACATGCCTGGGTTGCGGGCCAGGTCCCTGGTTGGGGGTGTGCAAGAAGCAACCACATATTGATGTTTCTTTCCCTCTCTTTCTCCTTCTCTTCCCCTCTTTCTAAAAATAAACAAAGTCTTTTAAAAAGTTCAAAAAAATCCTAGCACCCAGTAAATCACCAGTAAATATTTATAAAATGAATAAATAAGTCCCCAACTGTTTCCACGCTTAAATCAAGAAGCAAAAACAAAACACAAGTGCTCAGAGTAGCCTAATGCCCTTTCTAACTTTATTTCTCTCCTCCCTTTTGCTGCCAACATTCTTGAAAGGGTTGTCATCTCGCACTGCACTCTTTTCCCTCCTTGCCCCCTTTCTTCCCTCAGGCGCCTACCCCTTCCTTAAGCTGCAGACCCTCTTGTCACTTGACTATTCTCTCATGTTGACAGGGATACAATAGCCCATCACTCATTCTTCAGCTGCTTGTCCTGCCACAGTTCCTTCTTCAAAAGGAGTCCAGCACATTCTTGTGTGTGAAAAGCATAGTTTAGATCATGGCACGCCTCTATTTCAGCCTATTCAGGTACTCCCCATTACACCTGTGAAATGTAGGCTTTGTCCTGTAGAGATGTGCACCCCCCCGCAAGCCTCCTGCAATCTACCCATTTTCTCACACGCCTTGCTGGGCCACTCTGGCTTTCGTTCCATTCCTTGCCGAAGTCCACGTTTGTCCCAGGGCCTGTGCCTCTGCCCTGTCCTCTCTTGCAAATGCTCTGTAACCAACCCATGTACCTGGTACTCTTAGTTTTCAATCTTGGATTAATTGCCACTCCCAGAGACAGGAAAGCCTATCTCTAGACTGCGTATCTGAGCAGGGCTTCCCACACCAGCCCCCGTCCATGATGGTGCTAGTGGTCGCCCCGCTCAGTGTGTAGTATAGGGATACTGTCGAGGTTTGTCGATTACACACTCCTCCCACAGATCTGAAAGTACCATGCTTAGCATCTTATCCCAAAGGCCTAATAGCATGTCTGGCACTGGGTGTGTGCCTTATAAATATTTGTTAAATGAATGAATGAATGTATACTTTGTAATATATTCATGAAGGTGATAGGGTAATTTTTAATTCTCTTAGTATTCTGTCATCTGCTTGAGTTCAAAAGAGTCTAGAAGGCAGGCACTGTCTCTCATAATGGTTTTGGTTACTGCTTTTGTTTTGGCTTTGCCTGTGTCTTCTTGGGAAACTAATGAATTTATCTTTCCCACACATCCTGTGGATTTACAGAGTGGCGTGAATTGTGGGAAGAAGCCAGCTCAATCATTCATTATTGTCGTCAGAGTGTGCCTTTGTTTTTTTACCTACCTCTTCCTTTCATAATTATGCTGAGCTACACTATTTCTGATAAGGATTCTCCTCTTCTTGCCTCCCACAGCCATGCAGTTTAACTCCTCTTGTGGCTGAGAGCAAGTTCCACCTCTTTGTGGAGCCATCTTTCCGCATAAATCACTGCCTTCCCTTCCCGCTCCCGTATCGGAGGCTGGGCTCCGCACTGCCTTCAGCCCGGCTGCCTCACGTGGGTGGCGAGGAGTGTGAGGTTGCAGTCTACGCAGGCAGAGCCCGTCCTGGGCTGTGGGGCCGGAAGTGGCCCGGCCTGCTTCGGGACACCGTGAGCACTGTCCTGATGGGCTCATCCATCATCGGTCATGGCTGAAACCACAGCGCATCATCATCCTGCGGACGATTTTCTGCTTCAAGTGACACTGTTTGCAGGATAACCCACATCTTCTTTGGTTTTGTTTTAAATACTCTACTTTTTCCAGGGTTCTCATGGATGTGATGTGTTTCTCCTTTTCTCTGGCTAACACTCCTCTCCTTCCTATACTCTCTCTCACACACACATACACACACCCACACCCACACCCACACCCACACAAGTGAATACACACTCACACACCAGTACCCTTTCTGTGTATTGCTATGACTCTCCACTCCAGTTGCTGTGAGTGTGGCACCATCTTCCAGTTGGAGACAACGTATAGGTACTATGCCCAGCAGCCTTCAAAACCAACATCTTGCACCCTTGAAGTATTTCCCATCCTGGACTCTCTCTAAGCAGCTCCAGCTCTTCCTGCTCTTCCACAGAGACTCTCAGATCTATTCTCCACCAATACCTCATCAGCAAATATTAGCTGTCACAGAGTTATTGCCCTTCTTGAATTTTCAGCTCTCTGAATTGTAAGGTTTCCGGTTATGTCATTTAGGGTCCTTGGTAATGCTCTAGACTTGGCTGTATTTGTAACTCAGGAAATCACTGAGTAGTTAAAGCCTCCCAGGAGAACAGCTTTGTGAAATTTAAAATATTATGGGAATTGATCTAATTTTTTAAAAAATTTTACCTTTCTCCCTTTCTTTAAAAAACCCATTTACTCCTGTTCTTTGAATTATCTAAAGCAAGATCTTCCTCCCACTTTTCAAACAAGCATTATTAATACATTTTAATACATGTAAGGTTCTTAACTAGATTTTAACTACCTTTCAATTTATGAAAAAAGGCAAATAACAAAACAAAAGCAAAACAAAAACAAAAACTAGCGTTCTGGGTACATTTAAAAATAAAATTAAAAAAATACATTTTCAGGTTTTAACATGCAACCCTACCACCTTTATCAGCATTTCTTAAATTGAGGACTTTCCAGAAGCTAATTTTAAAGGCAGAGGACAGAAGTGGGCAGAGAAGGCTCTCGGGATTCCCAGTGAAAACATTATTTAAAAAATGTTATGTATACTAAATCATAAAACTAGATATAAATGCCTTAACCATATACCTTTGTAGACCCTAAAATCCAAAATAATAAATCATACACCTATATAACCATTAAAGTCAAAATCTATAATATCAATTTAATGAAACAGATGTGTCTTATTAAAATAAATTTCAGAGTGGCAACATGAACATGGTAAGAGCATCACTGTTCACTCCAACATGTGCCAAGTGACAACCAAGCCCTCCTTCCACATTGGTTCAGTCCAACCTCAGGACCTTCATTACTATAGTAGACCTTGGCACCATTTGGCTTTTCTTGACATGAATTCATTGATGACACCATAAGTCTACCCCTGCATTTTTCTCTTTAGGCTGAGACAATGAAAGAAGTACTCACTGATGCCACTTTAATAACAGATTCAAATCTCAACATTTGAATCTCACTGTTGTCATAGCACACCCAGAGTACAGGGTGCAGCAAACATATATTTATAGTTGTGAGTATGCAAAACACAATTTGTTTTTATATTATTATTTATTAACCATTGTATTATTTTGGGGGGTTACAACTGTAAACCTACTTGTGCCCACCCCAGTATATACAATGGAATATTACTCAGCTGTGAAAAAGGACAAAATCTTGCCATATGTGGCAAAATGGATGGACCCAAAGAGTATTATGCTAAGTTAAATATCAAAGAAAGATAAATACAATATGATTTATTTATATGTATAATAAAAATAAATAAATGAACAAACAGAACAAACAAACTCATAGATACAGAGAACAAATTGACGGTTGTCAGGTAGCAGGGTTTGAGGGGATAGATGAAACAGAGGAACGGATTAAGATGCACGAATTGCCAGTTATGTGGGTACTTCTGATGCCAGTACAAAAACACTGTCTTACATCTTTTAATAATTATTAATAGGTATTTGTCATCTACTACCTACCAGGTGAACTGTGGGAGGTACTGATGATACCAAATGAAGACCACTAACAAGGTTCTTATCCATGTGATATTTGTAGTCTAACAAATAACTGTGTAAATAAATCCAGTTTTGTAAATTCTCTGAAGTCCAGGATCTTGATATTAACATTAGATTACAAAGAGATGTAGAGGTTTTGAATGATGAGTCCTTTTTAGAGATTGATCTCTGTTTACCAACGTGGACTTGTTAAGACAGAGCAATGCAGCATATTTTATGTGCTATCCCAGTAACGAGGGTAGAAATATAAAGGCATTTTCTACTTAACTTGTGTCTCAAAATGCCAGGTGTCAATTCTTTGCACACTAACACCTATAATGTTATCCGCACAGAAGAGACTGTTTGTGAGTCTTATTTCAGAGACTTGTTCTCCAGCTACCCAGATTATCTAAAGGTTTTTGCAGCTATCTGTGCGTGTAAGTGAGATGTGGCTTTTATTTGTGAGTTAGACATGATTTTCGGATGAACATTGTATCGTGTCAGATTTAAGATTGTAAAACCTTCAACATCTAGCATGCAGGCCTCAGAGGGGTATTTTCAGACCACTCTGTCTCTAACATGTCCCCGGTGCCCACAGCACACTTCATTCATTAGTCTGGTAGTCTGTTTTTTTCCCACGACTTATTTTCTGAAACTAATATACTTATTTATACACTTCTGTTGTCTCCCTGGACATAGCTTTGAGGGGCATGACCTTGCCCTTCCCCAGCCTTTTCAGCTTCTAGAACGTTGTCGAGCACACAGAAGACAATGATTACATATCTGTTGTATAAATCTTTAATTTTGTGTTTTCAGAGGCAAAATGTAAAAAATGAAAACAAAAGTAACAGCAAAACCACAACATTAAAGCGGGCCAATTTTCAGGAAGATTTTATTATTTTGGTTAAATTCCAACCCGTGTCTTGTCTAGTGTCTTGAAGGCCGTGATTCTCACAGAGGAGACTCCAGCCCAGCGGCCCTGGCCTCAGCTGGGACTTCGTTAGCATCGCAGACCCGCAGCCCACCCGCGACCCACTGGCCCAGAAGTTCTTGGGAGTGGTGCTCAGTGATACGCATTTTAAAAAGCATTTTAGGTGATTCTGTTGCGCACTAAAGTTTGAAAAGCACTGCTTCAAGGCATGGATTTCCCCTAACTGAACCTCCTCCTCTGAAACAAAACAAATTGACCCTACATTTTAACCCCGAGCTCCACGTTCACAGTGGCATTGGAAATGATGCTTTACCGGCAAGATCTTTTCCTTTGATGTCTTTCAGGCATTTCCTTGCTCTTTCTGATTCTCGTTTCTATCACCCCTCCTCACACATGGCTAACAATGGTATAGGGATGTACAAAATCACATTCAAATACTCATTTTGTTCTCCTAAGCCATTTTATCTCTTTTGGGGCAATTAAATTAGTAGCATAAATGTGAGGGGAACTGATTGGATAAAGCCAACTAACTCGGGCCGCCCTTGTTACATGGATTCTCAAGGCACAAGCACTTTCTCTCTCTCTCTCCCTCTCTCTTCTTTAAAATTTTTTCAGTTACAGTTGACATTCTTTATTATGCTAGTTTAGGTGTACAGCGTAGTGGTTAGACATTTGTATAACTTATGAAGTGACTCCTCCACCCCAGTAAGTTTAATGCCTCCCTGACACCATCCATAGTTATTCCAATAGTATTGATTATGCTCTCTATACTGTACTTTTACATCCCAGTGACTATTCTGTAACTTCTTAATATTCTGTACTTCTTAATCCCTCCACATTTTCCACCCAGCTCCTAACCCCCTCCCCCTCTATGGAAACCATCAGTCTGTTCTCTGTATCTATGAATCTGTTTCTGTTTCTGTTTTGTTTATTTAGTTTGTTCTTTAGATTATGCATGTAAGTGAAATATAATATTTGTCTTTCTCTGACTTAGTTCACTTAGCATAATACCGTCTAGATCTAGGAGTGCTGTCACAAATGGTGGAGTAATATTCCATTGTATATATGTACCACCACCTCCGCTGCCTTGCGGCATACCTCTTCAGGGGAAAGGCTAAGGGAGTAAACCCCGACAGAAAATCCGGAGCCGGAGTCCCTAAGGCGGTTTGACGTTGTAGTCAACACCGGCAACTCCTGCGGCGCACCTGAACCCAAGCTGTATCGACTCCGTCTTTCCCTTGGACCCTTCAGCTGCGAAGAGAGGGGGGGTCTGCTGCATGGGCAACAGCAGACCCTCCATATCACCCTGCCCAGACTCTGTAGCTTCAGCTTCACTGGAGAGGACACTCCAGCGTCATCGCAAGATGTCGATTCAACACAGGAGGAGACAGATACCGTGTCACTCCCGAGTTGGACTGCACAGCCATTCTCGGCGGTGCAGATAGACTCTTAAGAAGCTACACCATCGTCTCTCGAGACGGACAGCTGCCGACGACGATATGTACCACCTTTTCTTTATCCCATCATCTTATTGATGGACACTCAGGTTGCTTCCATATCTTGGCTATTATGAATAAAGCTGCAGTAAACATAGAAATGCATATAGCTTTTCAAATCAGTATAATATATTTCTTTGGCTAAATACTCAGAAGTGGAATTGCTGGGTCACATGGTAGTGATATTTTTAAAATTTTGAGGAACCTCCATAGTGTTTTCCATAGTGTCGGCACCAATTTATAATATCACAAACAGTTCATGAGAGTTCCCTTTACTCCAGGTCCTTGCCAACACTTGTTGTTTGTTGATTTATTGATAATAGCCATCCTGGCAGGTATAAAGTAATGTCTCACTGTGGTTTTAATTTGCAGTTCTCTGATGGTTAGTGATGTTGAGCATCTTTTCATGAGTCTGTTGGCCATCTGTGTCCTCTTTGGCGAGCTTTCTATTCAGGTTCTCTGCCCATTTTTTAAATCAGATTGTCTTTTTTGGTGTTAAGTAGTAGGAGTTCCTAATACATTGTGGAGATTGACCCATTATGGTGTATATCATTGGCAGATATCTTCTTCTATTCAGTAGGTTGTTCATTTGCTTTTCTGATAGTTTCCTTTGCTGTGCAAAACCTTCTTAGTTTGATTTAGTCCCATTTGTTTATTCTTTCTTTTGTTTCCTTTGCCTAAGAAGAGATAACCAAAAAATATTACTAAGAGCAATGTCAGAGAGTTCATTACTTTTCATGTGGGAGTTCTATAATTTTGTGTCTTACATTGAAGTATTTACTCCATTTTGAGTTTATCTTACACATGGTGTATGAATGTGGTCTACATTCATTTTTTTGCATGAATCAGTCCAATTTTTCCAACACCATTTATTGAAGAGACCGTCTTTACCCCATTGCATATTTTTGCCTCCTTTGTCATAAATTAACTGAGCATAGAGGCACAAGTTTATTTCTGGGCTCTCTATTCCATTCCATTGATCCATTTGTCTGTTTTTATGCCAGTACCATGTTGTTTTGATTTCTGTAGCTTTGTAGTATAATTTGGTATCAACTGACATGGCACCTTCAATTTTTTTCTTCTTTCTTAAGATTGCTTTGGCTCTTCTGGGTCTTTTGTGTTTCTCGCAAACACTTTCTTTTTGAGGACACTATCACAGCCCTCAAGTACAGAAACTCTAGTGCCAGGCTGCCTAAGTTTTAATTCCCTGCTCTGATAGTATTAGCATGGATTTTAGGAGTCCTGAACCTTTCTGTGTTTCAGTTTTCTTACCTGTAAAATGTGCATAGATCAAGAGAATTAATATAAGAGAAGTCTTTAAATTGGCCCAGGCCCAGAATAATAACTATATAATTGTAGACATTTATTGTGATAAGAGTTATAATGAGTTCTGTTATCAAGGTCCAGTAGGAAGGATTAACTTAGAATGTAAAAATTTTAAATGCTTGAAAAGGTTTTCAAAAAATCAGAAAGTTTTCCTGACCAGCGTGGCTCAGTGGATTGGCCATTGTCTTACAAAGGGAAAGGTTGCTGGTTTGATTCCTGGTTCGGTGCACAGGCCTGCGTTGTGGGTCCAGTCCCCAGAGAGGGCGTGTACAAGAGGCAACTGATCAATGTTTCTCTCTCACATCAATGTTTCGCTCCCTCTTTCTCCCTCCCTTCCCCTCTCTCTAAAAATAAATAAAATCAGATCGTTGACATTAATGTTTCTCAACTTTTCTCTTGGATCTCCTTATTGAATATCAAAAATTCTCTTCCATGTGCTTGTTGTTAATAAGAGTCTGGAATATAGCCATAAATGTCAGGGTAGGAGCCAGATTTGGCAGAAACTTAAACATATTTTTTAAGTCTTTCCCTGCACTCTTCTTACTACTGTTGAGAGGACAGTAAAAAAGCCCTATTATGATGGAAGAAAGCAAGGAACATTAACACTACTCTTTCTTCTAAAGCGCAGAAACATTGTGAGGAAAATAACTCAACCAACATCCTCATTGTACCAAGTTTCTTTATCATTCACTAGGCTTGAGGACTGTGCAGACTTGGTGATTCAGCTCTGCCCCATTTGAGATACTGTATTACTTTTATCCAGTTATTCCTCTCTATTCACCCTCCATGCCCACTAATGAGGCCCAAGTCTGAGAGCAGGTAAATGGGGCCCTGGTCATCTAACTAGAGTATGTCTAGCCCTACCCTAGGGGTGCATACGGCTTTACACGGGCTTTGTGGCCAGGCATGAGAATCTGTTTTGGCCCTGGACATTGGATTTGGACTGACCTGTTTCAGAGTCAACCCCTGCTGGGCCACTTGGTAATTTGAACTGGTTGCATACACCCCACTCTGCAGTTGTATGTCTTATACAAGGCAGAATGAGTTTAAGGTAATGTATTTCAAGATCTCAAATTTCCCAAAATTGGCCTGAGAAAAGTGCCTGAGACTAAATTATAATTATAATTCTCCTTTCTGACTGCTTCCACTTTAGTAATTGTCCAGGAGAGAATTTTTCTTTACTTTCTTACTTTAATAGTCATTTCATAAAGTCTAGTAAAATATTAGTAGTATACTGTCTGGATATTGAGAAATTGAATGAATTTAATACTGAGTTACAAAGCCCTTTGCAAGTCAGGTATTTTCCAATTCATTGCTTTAAAAGAAATTGAAGGAGGAACTAATTGAATTGTCAGCTGTGCGATCATTAAAATAATTTTTGAAGCTATATTACTATGAATTTGGCATATATTTTGGAAAGGGTTCAAAGAATTGAGTGACATTTCTATACAAGATTTTCATTTTCATATCCTTGCTAATGTGAACTAGGGTTCTCTTAAAGCAAAAATAGGAATAGAAATAGAATTGATCCTTAGCTCTATCTCATTCTAGTAGTAATGATATTTATCTAGGGTATAATTTTAAAAGCCTCATATATTCTACTAAGAGCTATATTTCCAGTAAAATCTTACTTGTTACCTTTAATTAGTACTTAACAACATGGACAATATATTTATGTTGTTTAATCAATATTATCCTTGTATTGATAACTCATTTTAAAAGAAAATATTATTACTCAGAGCTTTGTGGTTGCAGAACATAAAAGAAATTTAAATTTACATGTAAATGTGATAGCTGATCAATAAAAGGTTTTCAAGCATAAACTATATCAGGATAAAATCTTATAGAGTACATATAATGGAAACACAAAGTTACATTTAAAAAAGGAAGGATATGCATTATATAACTGTTAAAGAAGAACTCGTTAATGAATTTTGAAAATGGATAATCAAGTCCTGGCTGGGTAGCTCAGCTGGTTGGAGCATTGTCCTTTGCACCACAGAGTTGTGGGTTCCATCCATGGTCGGGGTGCATACAGGAGGCAACAGATAAATGATTCTCTCTCGCATCGATGTTTCTCTCTCTCCCATTCTCTCTCTAAAAATCAGTAAACATATCATCAGGTGAGGATATTAAAAAAAAAAAAAAAGAAACTAGGTAATCATGAATATCAGATTACTATGATATTTAAATTCCATTACATACATACTATATATACACATTGTGATGTTTTAATTTTAAAATGTGAATATTTTTCTACAGACACACAAAAAAACACATTCTTTGCAACTATAACTTAAAATTTTAAATTATGTCAACTTAAAAACGTGCAAGGGCTTGCCTAATTGACACAATGAAAGCAAGCCTAATTGCCGTGACCTGCGCTTGTGTGATTCCAGGGACAGGGGACAGCTCTGCACTGTGCCTCCTCTCACCCCTCACTCCTGGGCGGGGCGGGCGTGCAAGGCCCTGGGACTGCACAGCTGGAGCCCCATTGTTGGGAGTTATGCAAACGGGGATTTGGTCTTTATGAACATAGAGTGGCCATCAGGATAGGGTGACCTTAGCAGTCACTTACAACTGAGAGTGAATGAATGAGTTTATCATTTTTTTCTTAAAAAATGCTTCCGAAAGTTTAAAGCAGGGAAGGTCCTCTGAGGTTTTAGTCTTCTTCATAAGTGAAATGAAAAAGTTTCCAAAGAGGAAAAAGAGTTTGTGGAAAGTGAAACTAACTTCCCAGGATTTGGGAAAAACAAAAACCCATCACTTCACTTTTTCTGTGTACCAACAGCACACTTGCTAAGAGGGGACAGAGTCATTTAATGGCACCTGAATTGTTAGGACCTAATGGTGAGTGCAGTTGGGCCCCCAAAACTCATCTCACCAATGTTACCTAGAAACAATTACAAAATTAGTTCTCATAGGAAAGTTTGAGTATGATTCTATTTCAGGTACAAACAAATCAAAACAAAATTTACCTATGTGTGTATATGTTTTTGAAGAGTGAGATATGGAAGGAGAAATAATAGACTGTCACTGAAATAATGACCTTGGGGAACCCAGCGTTGGGTGGGGATGGGATGATTAGCTTGGCCTTTATGCCTTTTTGGATTGTATTTGTTGACATGTGTAACATTTTACTTCTGTAGTTTGAAAAAAAACCAGCACATGAAGACAATTTAGAAGAGAAGGATCTCCTATTACCATTTGAAAACACCTAGTTATCAACCCCACCCCAACCTCATGGACTCCCCCTCCCCTGCCCCACACCGGCTGAGTGATGGGTGGAACTGTACATAAAAGACCTCAGCAATTGGAAGCTAGCATTGTTTCTATTCCACTTACCAACCGGGGGCAGTGCCTCTCTAGACCTGATGCTTTCCCCTTTCAATGAAGCCTGTCACTGTGGTGTGCCAGGAGCCTTCTGGTCCCCTGACCCTGTCAGGCCGGCTACTTTGCCACAGGGAAGCAGCATGTCCAAAATGTGTGCGCCCTCTCTCCCACTGCCCGTGTCTTTGGCACGCTGCCCGTCTCCGGAGCCCTGTCAGAAGGATGCCTGTTGTCAGTCAGATGGGATCAGATGGAGTGAGGAATGACAGTGCTTTTTCTGTCTCCTCACCTGGAAGCACTGGATTCGCACTCTTGTCCCATGGGGGCACACCGCCTACCCTCCGCTCGGACGTCTGGGGGAAGCAGCGGGGCTGTGATTGTATCTCTGTTTGCTCAGATGCCCCTCTAGGTGGGCACAACTTTAACCCTTTAATCAGGCCCATCCTTGCAGACCCACACCGATAAAGGATTCCTTTTTTCCTTAATTTTCCCTTGACAGGTTCTAAGCTCCTGGGAAACATGGGCAACTTACCTTCCTGACCAACAGACATATTTGTTTCTACATTAAACCTGGAAGCCAGCAGGGCACACACACCAAAAAGCGAATTCCACTTGCCTACAGCTGTTGGGAACAGTGGGTGGGAGGAATGACGCTAACGTAGGAGACATCAGTCACGTTGTTTTCTCTCCGGGCGCTGGGAGAGGAGCGGAGGAGGGCAGAGACCCTGCCCGGCCCCTTCTTCTTCCCTCTGGTGAAATCTTAAGAGGTGGCCATGGCTTCCTCCAAAATTGTTGGCTTTTGAAGGCAAATGCTGCCAATCCACGTTATCAGTAGTAGTTTGCAGCTGTTGAGCAGTGTAGGGGTACAAGGATTACCAGCACCCGGGTTGCCTGGATGTAAACAGGTTTAATTTTTGACTAACAACAAGTTAGGTATTTGCTTTGTGGGTTATCTGTGACCAGTTGGGAATACTGATGCACTTTCTCTCCCCATTCACGGCTCCCACGAGGTGTTCAGTGTGCTAAAGAAATAGGGTTTCCCATAAGCCGAGGAGAGAAACCAGATGGGAAGCAAATATAGAGCAAAGATATTCATAGACTATGTTTCTACATCAAATACAAAGGATTTTGTATCGTCGGTTCTTCAGGGTGGTTCAAGCCACTCTTAACCTATATTTAGGAAGTTTCATCAGTAATTAATTGTTTTCTTTCAGCACTAGGTTATATTGTTTCATTTACTTTTTAAAAACACAACCACTATATTTATAATATAATCTTTCGACACTCTTTCTCCCATCCTCCCCTCTCCTTCCTTCCTTTTTCCCTTCCTCAATATTCCCCTTTCTTCTTCCCTTCCCCTTTACCCCCCTCTGCACCCCACAGGTGTACCATAGATGACCGGGTCACCCGGGTGGCCTGGCTAAATCGCAGCACCATCCTCTACGCTGGGAGTGACAAGTGGTCCATAGACCCTCGTGTGATCATCCTGGTCAACACACCGACCCAGTACAGCATCATGATCCAGAACGTGGACGTGTATGACGAGGGCCCATACACCTGCTCGGTGCAGACGGACAACCATCCCAAGACTTCTCGGGTCCACCTCATCGTACAAGGTGAGTTACAGCTAGATTTGTGGGGTGGGATTACGGTCAATGACAGAGGGGAAGCATAATTTCAGCCCTTACATCTGCTCTTGTAGGAAGACACAAAAAAGTCCTTTTCCTCTATAGAATCCAGAGATTGAGTGTAAGTCCTGGATTCCTCCTCACCTGCTGGGTTCTTGACTGAGTACTCAATATTTTCATGGAGCTTCTCAATTTTATCTCTGATCCTTCAGTTCTTATCAATAACATGTTTGACACATGCTGGTTGAGCTCTCTTAAGTTACTACTCTGGAACTGGGGCCAGATATAGTTTAAAAAATAGACACAATATCCACTTTCCATACGTATGAACATAACTATAATAAAATATGATATGTTCGTGTGGAGATGTCTTTTAAGCATCTTCTATCAGCTTATTTTATAATAAAAAGACAATACTATTGATGTGAAATCATGTGACGCAGGACCGCTGTTGCCTAAGTGACAGCTGTGCCTGTTCCGGAAGGGGTTCTGAGCCTGTCTCCTGAGGGTCTTCCTGGCACTGCTGCCATGCCAATGCCTCTTTCAGCTCCACAGCAGAGCTGCGGTCAAGAGACAGGTTAGTCAAAATTATATTTCCAAGCATGTGTGGAAATGAATATATATAATTAATAAGGGGGGAATTAAATCCCTGATAGTCTTTCTTATTCTCCCTTGAAAAATTTTGAATTGGTATAACCCAGGCATAATATTTAATAATTTTTTATTTAATTTTCACTTTGTAGAAAAAAATGGGGCTGTAGAAATGTTAGAATCTCAGATATCAGCTATTAAATATTAAAAACACATTCAGGTAGCAGTTAGGAGAATCTGAGAACCATTTTAGAACAAGACAGCAATACGAATGCACTTATTTTGAACGGCTTCCAACTAGCTGCACAGCCCCCACCATTACTGTGTAAAGCAGCTTCGTGGTCGCAGCAAAGTGTGAAGCCAGCTCCCATCCTCCAATGGCACGTCCTTCCTCCCGCAGCGGAGAGGCTTGGGTGGACCTGTCAGGGTCTCCTGTGCTAGTGTCTTGGGATCATGAACTGAGCTCTCAAAGGAGTCACTGCGTCTTGTTTAACATTAGTAACTGCCTTTTATCAGAGTCCATCTGCAGTAGACTCAAGAGATTTGTGCGTTTATGAGATGTGCGTGGCGTCCTTGGTTAGTTAATATGGAATCTCTTGCTCCTGCCTTTCTGAAGCGTATAATGCTGCTCATTGCATGTGGTGTCATGGAGAGTCTGAGTAAGGAAGGGTTAGTGTCTCTTCCTGCTTCCCTCACTCATACAATTCAGGATGCTGCTCTTTGCTAGCACAATGCCCACGTCCCTGACTCTGCGAGCCATTTCTAATGGCTGTGCTGGGCCACAGGTGTGTCTGTGTGGTCCCTGTGCCCGGCGGCAGCCCCCTGTGGCCCTGTTACTTGAAGCCTCGCCTCGCCCAGCCTCTGAGCCCTTCTCTACCCCCCACCTGCCATCATACGCCCACAGCGGCCTGCCACATGACAGGTGTCTGCACGTTCTGCTGTTTCCATTCTTTACACATGTCCCACCCAGGGGTATGACTTGGGCACGATCACTGCTTTGATGCTACCAGACAGTCTGACATCTGGAGGTACAGGCGGGGGAGTCCTTCTCAGAGTCTGGGGAGGCGCTCGTTGAGATCAGCCATCTGAGGTGTGCTGGAAGCCTGTTCAACGTGTCTGTGGTGCAGAAGACAAGGGAGCGTGCGTCCTCTCTCCGCTGCCTGGCACCTGGCCTTGGTGGCAGAAGAGCTAAAACTCTGGGCATTGGAAGTTGTTGCCTCCGTGGCCTTGACGGCAAAATTGTCTTCGAATTTGGGAAATGAGGCACTGAAATGAACAAGAACTGTCAGTCAGTGTACAGACATAGACTCAGCCGGGACAAGGCTGTCGCTTTTCAGGAAACAGACAGGTCGTGTAGGCGTGCCCCACTCAAGGCAGGCTGTGGAGGGCCAGCAGTGCGGAGCTTTGGGAGCAGTGTCCTCACAAGGCAGGGGCAGCTGCGTCTGGGGCTGGACGTGGAAGCCAGTGGTGTCTCTTTGTGGGCGTCAAACTCCGGGTCGGGAAGGGGCTGTGAACAGGCAAGGTGTGGTGTGGAGCAGCGGAGTCTTTGATTTCAGTGTTCAAGTCCCTCACTGTCCCCACGTGCAGGCCAAGCACCTCTCGTAGCTCTGGGAGTCAGAGGTGGCCTGTGCAGTCAATGCAAGAGATCGGGGAGGGCAGAGGTGGCAGAGAGGGCCTTCTCTTGGAACATTTAGCAGACGGGCCTTTACATTTACTCAGAGGTGAAAAGAAGGAGCCAAGAGAGCTGCATTCTCTGCTGTCTTGGTTAGGAGTGGCGGGGGCCCGTTCCTTCCTTGGAGACCAGTTGAATTTTCCAGTGGGTGGGAGCCGAGACTCTGCTGCTCAGTTGGAAGGATGTCCAAGAGTCCTCCTTCTTCCCAGCAGCTGTCGGCTTTTGCCCAGTGTATAGATTAATTTTTCAGACTTAGTGTTAGTTCAGGTTAGATAAAGATAATGAAAGTTTCCTAATCCTCTTAAAGAAGATTTATCTGACTGCGTAGAAAGCTTCTGGAATACAATAAGGCATGTATATAAAACTGAGGTCTAATCTTGCCTTTAATTTCGAACTGCTGATGGGTATTGATTTTGCAATGAGAAAAACTGAATAATTTCCGAGCTGCAACTTGTCTGTTTAGGAAAGAAACGTGTTTATTTATCATCTGTCCATTTGAGAATGTTAGAATCTCATCACTGCTGGCAACCAAGTGTCATTAGAGAAGGGAGGACAGTCCCATGGGTCCCTGGCTTCGTTGTCCCTTCTGCAACATGAGCAACGGAAAGCTTCTCTCACTCACCTCAGAGCCCGTTCTTACTGCTTTATAAGGTGGCCTTTGCCACGTATCTGATGGAATTAATTCCCAAGTCCTTCCTTTGGAGAGAAGCTGCATTCATTAAAATACTATCATTGATACCCAAGCTACATCTTGGCCACTAAGGGGCCAATTTCAAGGCACCGTGTGAGTGTGTGTGAGCCAGGCTGTACACGTAGGTGTTCAGGAAATCCCCAGCAAGGGGAAAGTATCACCGTAGCATCAAATTAGTCAGGTGAGAGAGTCCATCTGGCAGCCCTGTCTGGGATGGGGTGCAGTGGAGAGAAACTGGAGGCGCAAGGAATAAGTTATGCCCGTCACCCAATCAGCATGCCAGGAAGGGGCTGCAGGAACCAAGAAGGTTCCTCCAAGAGCTACTGCCCAAGAATAATTGAGAGAATTAATGTTAATGCCTTAAAAGAAGACAAATTAAGAGGTTCTATCACTTACATTTTTGATGGGGAAATGTTGATGGCTTCACACATCTCTGTGGAGTTAGGATCCTGTGCTACCAGGATAGGAAAGCGTTAGGCTTGCTAAGCTCAGGGATAAAGAAAACCCAGATGGCACCCTGATATTACAGGAGTAAGGAGCAGGTGTCACACAAAACCAGAAGGGGCATCTTTGAGACCCATCATGACGTACTAGCACGAGAGTGAGTTTTCTGAGATGAACTATTCCCAGAGAACAGCAGGAACCATAACTTATTTATGTTCATCCCCAGCACATAGCACACTGTCTGAAGCATTCAGTAAATGTTTATAAAATGCACAGAAGAAGAGACTGATGCAGCAGATGAAATGGCATATGAAGGCAGTGATCATAAAGCGCCTTCAAGCAGAGGGGAGTGAGGACTGTGTCAGATGCTGTCCAGATGACTTGGAGTGGACAGTGTGTGGGAATAGTTAGTTCTCTGGAGGGATGAGGGTCCTCCATGTGACAAGCTAAGAGATATGTTATAACAAAGATAACACGAATACCATGCGTCTATTTAGGACTTTACAGTCTCGGTCACAATCTGTCTCATTTGACCTTCACAACAAGCCCTGGGAGGCTCTAGGGCAATGACTGTTATCTCCATTTTGCAAATTAAGTTACTGCAGTTCACAGAGATTAACAGACCAGTCAGTGTCTCTTGTGAGCAAGTCGCAGAACTGGGTCTTGAACCATGGCCAAGTGACCCAAAGATCAGTGTTCCTGCAGCATACGCCACCACCTCCACTGCCAAGCAGATCTGAGGTTATTTCTCTCATCTAGATCCATGGGAATTTTCCAGTTAGCATTTCTTTTTTTCTTCCTTTTTCTTTGCTACTGAGATTGCACTGTACAAGACGAAATTGAGGACAAAGCTCAAGGTAGAAAATTAGCAGTGGAGGTGGGATGCCAATCCACAATGAAGAGTGTAGAGGGTGAGAGAGAAAACAGCAGAGAAGAGAATTAAATTAGCAGGAGCTCATCTGTTCAGGGACATGCATTGTAAATGCTACCTTTTTATCCTATGCAAGTATGAAAACCAGGGGCCCCTTGGAGAAGCCAGTATCAAATGACCATTCTAATTGTCGTGAGTGCTTCAGCATTCTGAAACTAGGGACTGTCCCTCTGTTGCCCCAAATTGTTGTCTTTGTCAGTAGTCAGGAAGATCTGGTGGATCTTTGCTCCTTGAATATTGATTCTCACTCTTTGCTCTCTTGACTTAGTTCAGAAATCTGTTTACTACCTGGTATTTTCTTCCATGGAATGAACTCCTCTTGCTAAACCCAATTTTAGGTAAAGAGCTAGAAGTGATGAGTTAGGTTAATTTCTCACACCTGAGGCTCCACAGTGAGCGTATTCACTTTTATGCCGCAGAAGACTTTGGGTCTGTGAGCCTGGAGTCAGTTCAGGTGAGACTGGCCAGGACCCAAATTTTCGTTTAGCAGGTAGAGAAGTCAGGTTTGCCACCTCGCCCAGGCCTGGATTTTGCTGAGTGCCAGCCAAACTCTGCCTTGGACACTGTAAGTAAACTTCCTCTCTGTTGCTTCTCACACCAACCCTGCAAACCCTACATCATAGTCAAATTTTACAAACAAGGAAATCGTGGCTTAGAAAGATTAAAAATTTGCCCAAAGATGAAGCTATTAAACGCTCTAAATTCTCTCTACCCGACTTGTCTCTGGAAAAAAAAAAGAAACAAAAGAAAACATGTAAATAAAAACAGTAAAAGCACTTTAGATGCATTATCTCTCTTGATATTTCTTCACAAAAGCCCTGGGAAGCAGAACAGAAAGTCACCTAATTCCAAGAAACGAACTTGAGATTCAAAGAGTGGAAGAAATCAGTCCAAGTTACAGTAGCTAGTGAGAGCCAAAGCACCTTTTACCACCAAGGGGTTTTATTCTGGACCCAGGATTTTGTTCACATACCAGATTGGTAACTCAAGCTAAGTAACAAGACAGGTAATGTTACTTATTTGTGAGAAAAAAATGTAATGGTTCGGAGGCGCTGCTGAGAAGGGAGAATGCTGAGCAGACAGTGGCTGGGGTGCCCGGCGGGCTGGGTGGGGCTGGGCGCCCGGGAGCAGGGCACTGCCACACGGGCTCCCGCAGACAAGACAGGTCACCGTTTTGCCCAGGACCTGTCTGGTTTCAACTCTTCCTTTGTAATGAACGTCTTTTTTCTGCTCCTTTCCCCTCCTCTCCCAAATATTACAGTCATTTAAATTAACATGTATAATTGTGGGCTTAACGAAAAGCAGGCAGTCAACTGGAAATGAATTTAATTCATATGGCCTCTATTTTAAATTATAATCATGCCTGCTCTTCACAGAGGCAGGGTGGAAAAGTGGAAACGAACTAGGCTGGGCATCAAAAGCCTCACTGCCCCGCCTGAGCTCTGTCCCTGACACTCAGGCCTGTGTCTTCCCGATGTTTCCTTTGTAGTTTCTTTTCCTGGGGTGAAGAATAAAGTTCAATGTCACTGATTTCTTTTTGGTACACACATGCACACCTTATTCTTATATTTATTATCATTACTAATTATTTTGCGTTTGAAAGTACGATTCCGAAAAGGGGTCTATAAGCTGTACATTCTCGGTATGTGTGCAAAGGAAGCATACAGGCCAAAGGATCCACAGGACGAAGTAGGTATAAGAACCTCGCTGCATGTCCTGTCCTTGGTTTTGACATGGAAGGGTTTGGTGGATGGTAAGGAAGTCATTTCTGGTTATTATATTTCATGATTTGTCAGTGTAGTTTTTCTGTACTCCATGCCTCTTCCAACTTCGCCCACTGACAGGGCAATTGAAGGTTTGCTCTTGTTCTTCCTTATTCGTATTTTCCTCAGAGCCCTCGGGATTCGGGCTTCTGGCTGACCCCACTGTCAGTGGTGAGTCTGGGCACCACCCACCCGGGTGCCAGTGTCTCCCTTTGGTTGGAGCAGGTGGGAAAGAAAGACACCCTCTCTCTCCCTGTTCCACCCTGAGCACCCATGGCAACTGCAGATTAGAAGAGATCAGGGATGAAGTCATTTCCCTCAGGGTGCCCTCTGTACCCAACAAAGGAAGTGGTCTCAAGAGTCACTCTCCACAAGAAGGGCCTCCCATGCAAGGTCCCTCTGTGACCAGGTTCTCCTGCATCAGGGTCGGGAGGAAGCCTCACTCACTTCCTCCTGGCAGTGGTCCTATCCCTTCTCAGCTGTTATTTGAATTTGACATGTCATATAGCCGGAATTGATCTTCACCTTCACTCGATCTCCTAGGTTACCACACTTTTCTTTTTTAAAAAAGATTTAATTTGTTTATTTGAGAAAGAGGGGAAGGGAGGGAGAAAAAGAGGGAGAGAAACACTGATCAGTTGCCTCTTGTACCTGCCCCGACCAGGGACCAAACCCACAATCCAGGCATGTGCCTTGGCTGGGAATTGAACTGGTGACCTTTTGCTTTGGGCAACAATGCCCGACCAAATGAGCCACACCAACCAGGGCTACCACACTTTCTTTGTATCATGTGTAGTTGGTGACAACAGAATCCAAACCACATTTTGTAAACACACACACACACACACACACACACACACCTATTTATAACTTCTCCTTTTATCAAGTTCCTATTCCCATTGTTGTGAGGAGAAAAATGAGGCTTTGCTCTGCTCTACTTGGAAGCTAAGATCATAGCACACACATACACAAACACATACACTCACACACAGTCACACATGCATGCACACAGTTTTCACAGGTTTAATGGCTATTTCTTTTGTGGTCTATGAAATTTCATCCCACCTCCATTAAATATGTAGGCTCAGCCTCCCTAGAGAAGGGAGGGCCATATGCTTAATTCCTCCTATAACATTTCTGTCTTTTAATTGTAGAAACTGGAAGAGTCACCGTTTTCCAAGGTAAATGAAACCAAAGAAAAACTTGACATTAGATGAACACTGTCAGGGCTAAACATGGTTTGACCCTGGCTGCAGATTCCATTTGAGGGTCCTGGCTTTGAAAGTCTGTAGGCTTGTTTTGAAGCAAAGGTAGAGGCACTTTGCCACGTGATCCAAGATGGCACTGCCCATCCTGGCCTCTGATTTGGTGACATATACAGCAGCCAGAAAGATAAGTGACAGGGCCTGGAGCTGTCATCTGCCTTGTTTGCAATAGAATTAAATAAATGGAACAGGCAGAAAGTCTGTTCTCAAAATCATCACGGCTGTGGAGATTGAGGAGAAAATGAAATGCCTGTAATGTGTTACTCAATTTGTTTGTTTTTTTCAACAATTTTATATATTTGTTTTTAGAAAGAAGGGAGGGAAGAGAGAAAGAGGGGAGAGAAGCATAGATGTGTGAGAGAAACATCCCTTGGTTGCCTCTCACACGCCCACAACCAGGGACCTGGGCCGGGACCCAGGCACGTGCCCTGACTGAGAACTGAACTGGTGAATTTTTGCTTTGCAAGACAATGCCCATCCCACTGAGCCACACTGGACAGGGCTGTTCTACTCAATCTGTATGATCATCTCAGCTTATTTCCTAAGAGTCTAGTCTGTCAGTAACAAAAAAAATAAAAATAAAAAATGCAGAGAGAGCTTTCCTTTTGTTTTAAGCAGGGGAAACGATCTTTAGAAGAAGGGTAAATTAGTAAATATTCCCATATTCTAACAGATCAGAGTTCATCAGGACCCTTGTATAGTCAGGATCCCACATAAGTCTTCAAACTTTACCACCCACAAGATTAATCATAGCTTGGTATCAGTGTGATCTGTGAATTTGGAGTAATGCTGTTTTCCTCCGTGTAGCATGTATACACATATTTAGGGAGCCTGACTTGCATCCTCAAACCTGATCTGAGCCTCTAGTTAACAAGTTTTATCTCAAACACAGAGTCTTGGCAACGATAATTATCCTTTGTACTTATTTCTGTTTTGGCTTCTCATAAAAGTATGAAAAAGCCTTAGACTCTTCTCTCACCAATAAATCTCCTTCATAGGTAGAGAAATTGAAGACCAATAGAAGTGAAGTAAAATAATCATGAGAAAACCAATCCAGAATGGTTTTTCATTGCTTTCAGGGAGGGACAGATCAAGAGAGAGACAGAGAAAGAGAGAGAGAGAGATGCACAGAGAGAGAGAGAGAGAGAGAGAGAGAGAGATTGAGAGATTGAGATTGAGATTGATTGGTTACCTTCTTATATGTGCCCCAACTGGAGAATGAACTTAGAACCTGGATATGTGCCCTGACTGGAAACCAAGCCATGCCAGCCAGGGCAAGAATATGTTTTTTAATATTTCTGAACTATAGCTGTCATGCACTGAATACCCACTATGGCACTCTCTTTATAGAACCAACACAATTCTATTTAACAGTGAACCCCAGAAGGTGGGATGTGTTTTCCTAATTGTTCAGTGAGGAAATTGAGGCTCAGATAGGCTAAAGGGCCTGCTTGATCGCCAGCTGGTAAGCTGGGTGATTTGATTTGAGCTCTATTCAGTCTGCGGTGAAAGCCTGCACTTAACCTCTTCTTGGGACTTCCTCTTGATTTCATCCCTTTTAATAAACAGGCCAGACTGACACACCAGGTCATTTACGACGCACGTGCTCCCTTTGCCATGTGATCTCTTAAAATGATTTCAGTCTAATATCTCTGCAGTCAGAATCTGTCCTCCTTAAGCCTGTTATTCTTCTTCTGTTTTATTTATGTCAGTAATTATTACTTCCTTCCTGGAGTTAATGTCAGGTGTATGTCATTGACTCCTAAATCCTAACTTCTTCCTTAATTCCAGGGTTTTATTTGTAATATTTTCTTGAATCTTCAAGTCAGGTATCCCATAGATATCTTCACATGTCCCACACTAAACTTATCTCTTTGCTTTCTGCTCTTCCTGTTAATTCACATTTCTATTTATGGACCTATGATCCTGGTATAAAACCTTGGTTTAAGCTTTGATGCTTCTTACTCCTTTTCTTCTCTATCAAAGCACATGTCACGTCCAATAAGTTCACTCTCTTCCTTTCTGTCCCCACAACCACTGCCAACAAAACGTGGAGTCTTCCTCTCCAGTGACTGTTCATAATCACATTCTAACTGCTACCCAGTCCTCTGTCTCTGCCTCCCTCTGATTCATTTAACACTGTCGTCTAAATATTCCTGATGCACACATCTGATCATGTCACTTCCCCTACTCGTAACTTTAATGACTCCCTATTGACGATTAAATAAGTTCAACATGTCTTAGATCATTTTCCAAGTGCTAAACAAGTCAGAGCCAAACCTGCTTCTCCACTCGGACTTTCTCCTGTTCCTCTTTTCCATCGTACACACGATTTAACCAGACATGCCCCGCAAAGGCCCCACCCCCAGTGCCCCGCATTCTTCTCCATTTCTCACCCAGTCCAGCTGTTGTAAACATGCTTTTCTTTGGGTACCCAAATTCTGCACCCCCTTTAGAGCAGCACAGGCCCCCAGACCACTCTGTGCAGTTGACCTTTCTCCGATAATTAAATGTGCTGTGTCTCCACCGTCCAGCATCATGGCGTTTAGGCACAAGTGATGGTTGAGAACTTGCGGGATGTCTAGTCTGACTGACGAACTGAATTTTAGTACTATTTAATTATAATTAACTTAATTAAAAATAGCCTCACGTGCTAGTGCCTATCATATTGGATAGCACAGTTTTAAAATTGGTAAACCCCCCAAGCTAAACGGTTTATTTGGTATTCCAGCATCTCCTTACCTGCACTTCCTTAGGACATGCATAACTTTCCATTTCGTATTTCAGCTATTGGTGGATCTAACTCTGTTTCTTCCTTGGGTTATAATTTTCTTGAAGGCAAGAACCAGAGTTTGGCTTCATAATTTTTATACAGGCAGAGTTTAGGGATTGCAATCTAAATTAGCATCACCATCAAGGTAGCTGTTTAATAAACTTACATTAAAAATTACAAATCCATAAAAACAGTGGTAATGTGTCCTAAATTGGCTGTTATTGGAGACCACACCACAAAAGGCAGCATCCACCTTGAGTTTACATGACATTTGTCACCGCATGCCTAGGATAGGTGGCTGTACACTGTTGGCACGGAAAACATTTCTATTGAATAAGGAAGTTCTTATAAAACCATAACTTATTTTTTCATAATTCAGAGCTTCTAGGAAAATATGTGACACAGCTACTTCCCTTTAACGGTGTTGGAAATCGCCTCTGAATGAGATGTCCCAGAAAGCAGCCGTGGCAGGCAGCGCTGGAAGTTCACCCAGCCTGCTCGGTCAACACAATGGGATGGATTAGTGTTCTGATTGGCCAACAAGAAGACATTAATGACCAGTTAGCAACTGTGTTCAGGTCAATTAATTTGTGTTTGTATTTTACAAACTAAAAGTTGCCCTGTTAGATTATTGATTCTTTGTCCCAGTATCCAATCTGTTTTTAATTGCACCATTTCTGGGCCAAGCCCTCCCTCCTGGCAAGCTGGCTATAAATCTGCCACCATCTCAACAATCAACAATAAATGTGTCTCTTCATGTCATTATTAATATGTCTCTTGGACTGGTTCATTACCACAGTTAACAGTTTATAAGAGCCGGGTGGCACACTGCCAGGAGGATTCCTTTTCCCCAGGGCTACTTTGTCATGATGGAATTGATATCCTCAGGCCTGCATGTGTCTGAGGAAAGGAGCCTGGGATTGAATTTAATACAGCAGGAATAGGAGCTACCTAATCCTCTTTTATCATAAACAGCTTTAGAAGTAGATATTGTTGGAATGGAGATTTTACCCTCTCTTTCAATTCTTCTCTCTTCACACTTTTTCTTTCTCTTCTTAATTCTTCCTTGATTTCTGTTCAGATGGATCCCTTTGCCATCAGAAACAACATAACAGCTACCTGGATAATCTAAAATCCTCAAATAAGTGAGCCATAGGCATCCACGGGGAGTTTGAGTTTTATGATTGGATTATCGTTAGTTGAAAACAGAGGGGTGTTCTCTTTGCCTGGTGTGGGAATATTAACAGAGCTGCAGAAATACTGCACTCAGAATACTACCTTACCTGAAGTCAGTACTGAACAGGAGAATACGTTCTATCTTAGAATAGATGTAATCATTATCTGTAGTATTGTTATTCGTTCTTTTAGTCTTTTGAATTTTTTATGGGGAAAGCAATTTTAAGTGAAATTATAAGTTGGGAGAAGAGATCTTCTGTGCCCCAGAAATGCCGTAGGACAAATCTACATGGACCGAGAGTGTTTCTAACACCCCTGCAGGGGCCTGAGTGTGACAGCAGCCCGGATGTTTGCCATTGGCAAGGCACACATTGCTCCAGGACAAGAAGTGTGGTTTCCTCAGACACAGAGTTAGGTCAGTTTTTGTTTCACGATATAGATTCTATAGTTAAGTTACTATTAACAATGCTTACACACATGACTTGTCTCCTTGGCCAAGCCCCTCAAAGCGCGTCAAACTGAGCTTTTTGAAACAGAGGGTGTGGAGGGGTGTGCGTGACACCTGTTGTTCCTCTGAATAGGAGTTTAAGTAGCCCAGGGAGGTGGCTGGCAGGGAGTGGGCACGCTAGGGCCAGAATGGTTTACAAAGATAGGAAGGTGGTGAGGGAGAGATGGAAGGCAGAAAGATGCCTGCAGAGCGCCACTGAGATGAATGGAGAATGAGAATGAAAACAAAGGAAGCGGGGACAGGTGGAGGGTGGTCAAGAGAAAGAGGAAGAGGAGATGGCAGGAGCCCAGCCACGGGCTCCTTCCTTGAATGGAAGGCTCCTCCTTGATGGATGGGGAGAAACCACAGGCTGAGCTCAGATGCCTTTGGCTCTTGATGCTCCCCCATAGGCACCTCCAGAGCAACACACATTGCACCCTGGTGCCCAGGACACCCTGTACTTCTCTCCAAAAATGGCTCCCCCCTACACCTGCTCTCCTGCTGCTTTGCTGTGGCTCATTCAGTGTGTCCTCTGGCAGAGGCAGAAGAGACCGTCTGGTGCCATCACATAAGTGGGGCAGGAGGCCCAGGCAAAGCTCCCACATCCTCTCTCCTCTCTCCCTGCTCTCCCCACACCAGCAGTGAAAATGAATCACATCTCTGACAACTGATGGTTGAACTTACATTTTCCAAGTGCTGTATATCAAGGTGAACCCTGTAGAAAAGGCAGTATTAACGATAATCAAACATACACAGGAAAGAAACCCCCTCACTGTGCTGCTTCTAGGTAAGAAGTAGGCAAAACTTAACTCCTGGTTTGGCTGCTTGCTGTGTGACCTTAAATGAGTTACTTGACCTAGCTAAAATTCAGTGTCTTATCTATAAATCGAGGGTCATAAAGCCTATCTTACCTCCTTATTAATATTGTTGCACATTAAGTGGACAGCACTCTATACTAGGTCCTACACAAAGAAAGATATTAAAATTATTTGTTTTCAGCTGTTAGTTTAACTTCTAAAGATGCCTCTGAGGTTGCATGGCAGGCACCATGCAAGGTGATTCACTCAGTAATGCACAAGTGCCCCCTTAGCTGGGAGGGATATGTTTCAAGACCCCTAGTGGATGCCTGAAACCGCGGATAGTACTGAAGCCTATATATGTTTCATTACCCTATTTACACACACCTTTTCACTTAAAGCGAGCACTTACGGCTTTCTTTTGGCACATCCGAATTGCCAGCGCCACTACTACTGCACTCTGGGGCCATTACTAAGGGAACAAAGGTGGCCTGAGGTCAAGCACTGCTACACCAGGACAGTCCATCTGATAACCCAGAGGGTTACTAAGTGAGTAACAGACAGGGAGCACGTAGAGCCTGGACGTGCTGGACAAAGATCGTTTATGTCCCAGGTGGGATGGAGCGGGACAGCATGAGATTTCATCACACTACTCAGAACAGTGTGCAATTTAGAATTAATGGATTGCTTAATTCTGGAATTTTCTGTTTAATATTTTCAGACCACGTCATCCTTGTGTAAGTGAAACCTCAGAAAGCAAAGCAACACATAAGGGGGGGGGGGGTCCTGCAGTTCGAACTATCCATGTGCTCATTCAGACATTGTCTTAGCACATAAACATGTGGCCACAGGCTCCGTCCGTCTCATAAACTAGGTTGGTTTTGTGGACAGTGAGGGAAGAACGATGCCGTCTTCTGAATAGACACGGTTGTGTGTGTGATGTCCCCTGTCCTGGAGTTTTACGTCATTCTTGTTGTATTTTTAAAATTTTCTTTTCTAATTATTTTTGATACCGTTTTAATAATTTCATAGTCTCATGTCCAAGAAGTACTTCTGCAAACATATACATACATATATATATATATATATATATATATATACATATATATATATATATATATATAAATTATTCTTATTGCCAGATAATTAGATGAGTTAGACAACTTTAAGGCAATAGAGGTACAGGCACAGAATCATCATGAAAGCTTTGGTGGAAGGTTTCATTTTTCTTGAGAATCTCCCATTGTTGAGTAAGTATGACTTCTATAAAGAATTGCAAAACTTAGAGACCTACCTAAGACCACACCTTCAAGAGGCCAACACTTTATTACTGGCTGTTGTAACTTCATTTGTAATAACTTGTCTTTATTGCTATCACATCCAAATAAGTTAAAATAAAATAAAATAAAACACAGTTAAAGTCTATGCTCCAGTTACAAAAGAAAAAAAATGTCTGTAGCTGCAGCGTACAACCCCCCAGTGGCCGCTTTCAGCGCCCCGCCGATGTGAACCTGAAGCCAAGCCCTGAGCCCTTGTCGTGGTTAATTCAAGGCACCAACAACTAATAACAGAATCAGAGAACGCAAAATAGCTACTTGAGGAATAAAGCTTCCCAGTCCTTGGTTCCGCAACAGGGGGATGGAAAGTGAGGGGACAGGAAAATCAAAGTTCCTTTAAAAAAAATTATCACACATAGAGGCAAAACGTCTCCACAGCAGGAAAGAGAGTGGAAAACACACCAAATCAATCACCTTAAAATAAGGCTTAAAATCTACTACATAAGATGTAGGTGGAAGGGAAGAATGGGCCCAGCAGCTTGAAAATCTTTTATTAAAAAACTGCATCCAGACTGCGGTAGCGTAGACAGGAAAATGCAATTAAGGTCACGTCATTAGGAAGATGCCCCAAAACTACTCGGAGAAAAACCAGGGGGGCAAGCAGCAGGCACCCTGGCAGCTTGCAAAGGAAACTCACTTTGAGAAAGTGCCAGGCATGGGGTGAAAGTACCTCAGACGGGGGGAGGAGCACCTGAAGTGAGACCTCACAGCTTCGCACTGGTCCCTAAAGGCGAAGGGAGATGCAGGTGTGGAGTTGCGTGCGGGAGGAAAGGTACAGGTAAGGATGCGGTGCCTCCCACAGGTACACAGGTTCTCCCCTTAATCAGAGGTTTTTAATTCTATCTTCATTTGCACAGTGGTCTCCTCAGCCCCTATTTTGACTCCTATGTCCCTAAGGAACAGGAACATTCATACATATTCATGAGGTGATGTCATTTCAAATGCAAAGGCACCTGAGTGTCACTGTAGGGTCTCAGTCGCCCTTCCACCCCCTCAGATGCAGGCCCGGTCCAGGCTGTACCTGCTCCCCGTGAACTGGCACCTACGGAGCCCTGAGGGGTGCACACGCCGACCTGCTCCGTGGGAGGGGCCAGGCTGCACTGAACGAATGCATTAACAGTAAAGAGCTTGGCTTCTTATTAGAAGCTCCGGAGACAAGGCGCATGTCTAAGGAAGTTCAGGGCTTTTGTTAGAGTGCAGTGTGTCTGGCTGGGCACGCGAAAGCACAGGAGGATGTGACCACGCCTCTCTCCCTTGCGTTCAGTGAACGCCATGGGGACCCAGGTCTGCCTGATGAGCTCAGACCTTCCGAGTTGTGCACCCCTGGGCCTTGCTCTTCCACATTGTTCAGTAACGAGTGAATTACACATCTGATTCTCTCACCGTGAAGATGGGGACAGACTTCTCTCCTCCCTAAAGACCAAAATGTCGACCTCGCATGAATGGTCAAGGACCCAACATAGACTAGGTGCTCAAAAATGCTTATTAAGTGTGTCTGGCATGTAATGAACAATCAATAACTACTTAATGATAAGGTGGATGGAAATATTTGCTTCAGAGAATGGAAACACACTGATTTTGGCATGTGTGCATGCAAAAACAAATTGTGGAGTACATATTATGCAGGTATAGCTAATGTGTGAGTCTGGTGGTAACTACCAATGCTTCCTTCCTCAATGAGCTGTAAATGAATTCTTACTTACGTCAGGAGTGGGTAACACAACATTTATCTCTACTGCAGCCTGACCTGTCTCTAACCTTGTGCTGATTCTGGGTCCCCTAATTCTTTCTTCGTTGTCCGTAGCCCGAGCCGCCCACAGACACGTCCCAATCCACACCACGCTGCTCCTTCCCTGTTGGTGGGGGTGGCATGCTAGTCGCTCTGGGTTTGCAGCAGGTGTTCCATGCTCAGACTCCAGCACAACCAGGAGGTCCCCCGTTCTGTGTACCCTGCTCTACTTTCCGTTGTCCTTTGCTGCTGCAGCCGTCAGTGGAATACAGACGGCTGCTAGTGTGAGCAGATTGGTGTCAGGTTTCTAGCCGGAAAAAACATCAGCTACAAAGTGCCCGCTGTGACAGCAGCAAGAGGGGTTTATAGACTTCTCTGACATTACGAAGGGGAAAATAATTTTTAGGTATAATACAATTTGGAACATGTGCCCATTTTCCTCAGCAACTATTACCTTGCAGTGATTTTCTGTCTCTGACCAGGTAAATGTTCCCCAGGCTGCAGCTACCTTGAATAAAAGCAATCCCCGTGCTAGCTGAGCGGGGTTTGTGGCTTAGTCATTTATTGCCTGTGGACAGGAGGGCTGCGCTTACGTCTCCTTCCCCCACTTTACTGCTCTCTAAAGTTGTCCCTTGTTCCCTTTCCTCTTCCATTGATTTCTTAATTTCCTGCCTCTTCCTTAATCCTCTCCCTCTAAGGGGCCAGGGCTCCTGGACCCTTTGCTGCAGGGAAAGCCTCTTTGAAAGAGGCTGTGGGCCAGGCCAGCGTTGGCAGGACGTTCGCATACATTTTCATTTAGTTGGCCCGCACACATATGATTAGTTCTCTCTCAGCAGTGAAAGGATTCCATTGGAGTTCAGGGACTCTAGGTCCATAGAACACATCTAAGTAAGAGGGGCTGTACTCGTTGCTTTTTCCTGGAAGAGTGCAGGAGAGTGATTTGTGATCATGAATGATGGATCCCTGTTCTGTGGGAGAGCTCCAAGTATGAAAGTCATCCAGCTGGGCTCTTGCCTCACCTGTGACCACATCTGCCAGGATGTCACCTTGCCCTTAGTTAGGAAAGAGCTAAGAGGCTGCTTCTCTATTTTGATAACATGCCCTCTCCAAGCTGCCTTTTCTCAGTGCCTTAGCTTTTCTCATTAGTAAATTCGGCACATTTGTGCTGACATAAGTTTTCAGGCCATCAGTCTGTTCTTTTTTCATTTGTTGATAGCTTTCAGGGTCCCTGATTCATTTTATTTCTTCTGAGCCAAGTTGGGTCTCTAGGCGGGACCATGTTGCACGTAAGGGTTTAGTGCTCCGTTTGTAGAAAATAATCACTTGGTTATAAGAACACGGTGTGATGAGTCAAAAGATCTAGAGGACTGTTCCAGCATCTGTTATTTGTGTTATTTTAGCAACATGGATTAACTTCCCTGGATCTGTTTCTTGTGACATAAAAAAAAGGAGCAGAAGTATATTATCTCTGGGGTCCATTCCTGCTCTTGAATTCTAGATTTTTATGCCTGGGATTATACATTTTATAATACATTTTTTATTCTTTCACAGATTGATTTACTTACTATATTGTAGTATATCCGTTGTTTCTCTGTTCATTCACCAAATAGTTAATATACACTATGTGATAGCATATTAAATGAGAATTTGTTGAAGATCATCTTTGTCTGAGGCACTTTGCTACCTGCTGAGGATAAAACCATGTAAATGTTCTATCTGCCTTTTGTAGGGTTATTTCCATACCCTTTCCCACTTGGTTTCACATTTGGTCCTTGGGGGACAAGAGGTTGATGGTATCAACATGAACACCTGAAATTGTGCAATGTGAATAACAGCATTAAATAATATTTGATAGAATTAAATTGAACCCCAGTATTTTTCTACAGTTTGCCCTTATTTTTATATTTGTGATAGGGTCTTAGAACATGGATAAGAAAAAGAATAGTCACAATTAAATTATGGACATTTTTTTATTAATTTAAAGTTTACTTTGGGTGATGTTGTAATAGGTGACTGGCTATTTAATTTTACCCTAAACATTCTAAGATACTCTGGGCAGATCTATGTGTGCTGGATATCAAACAATCTCTTCTTAAGTAATAAATAAACCTACCTAATCATTTATTAAATGTCAGTTATATCTATGCTGTGTTAGGAACTATGGGAAGGAATAGAGAAAAGGCCAAGGAAGGTTTCATTCTTGAAGGGAGACAAGATACATTCATAAATTATCAATAATTAGCCTCTCTCTGCCATACCTACTCCTGTTCACTACTCTCTAAAAACACATTTTTAGTCTCTTCACCTCTTTTAATCTCTACTACTCAACGATGTAGATCAGGATACCATTGTCACCCACTTGAATTGCTACAAAATCACATTAAGTTGTCTATCCATATCTCTTTTAAATTTTCTTTAAAGTGGTAAAATATACATAACATAAAAAGTACTACTTTAATCATGTTAAAGTGTATAATTTAGTGGTATTAAGTACATTCACAATGTTGTGCGACCATCATCACTATCAATCTCTAGAACATTTTCATGACCCCAATCTCTGTACTCATAAACCAGTAACTCCCTATCCCTTCCTTCCCTGACTCCAGCCTCTGGGACACACTAAACTACACCTCTCTTCTGTGGCCTTCAATGACCCCTATTGCCAAATTATCTCTGAAAAGTGTCTAATCATCACACACACACACACACACACACACACACACACACACACACACACACAGGGTTTATTCCCTTCCATGACTTCCTGTGGCTCGTGGCAACATTATAAAAATCTTTCTAATGGTCTCCATTCCCTGGGCACTCTGATCCATAGCTGCCTCTCTGGTCTGACAGAAGGAACTCTCTGCTTCAGATCTAGTACTCTGAGCAGCACATTGTTTTTCACTCAGTGCTTCGTGTTTCTCAGATTCCCTCCTGCCTCAAGGTCTTGGCCTTTGCTGCTTTCTCTCAAAGGTCCTTCCCTTAGTCAATGCCCAGAGCCTTCAGATATCATATCATCTCACCTGCCGCTTTCTTGACAATCTTCTCTCAGCCACCTGACTAGGCTAAACTGCCTATTATAGAATTGCATAGCATTTCCCATCTCTTTTAAAAGCACTTCTTGCACTTATGTATTTATAATAAATGTATCTCTTCCACTGGCCCTTAAGATACACAAGGGTGGAGAATGTACCATTTATGTTCACCGTTTCATTCCTAGTACCCAATGTAGTGCCCAGCACAGAATAGCCACTTGGTGAATAGTTTATGAATGAGCAGATGGATGCTGTCAGCACCAGGAGGGGTTGAAATCAGAGTCACACTAAAGAAGGTTTGGAAGACAGGACCACGAAGACATTGGTAAAATTGGCCTAAGATAAAGAGGAAGACGTCTCCCATGTAATGAGACAGGATAATTAGTGTACTGTTTTATTACTTATACTTTGCCATTAAATTTCTTTAGCATGTTAGTTCTTTTTTACATTTTAGTGATAATAGTATAATGATCAGGATAATATTGAAAAAAAAATAATATTTTTTAAACTTTTGGAATATGACTTTCTTTGAAGGCAAAGGAGAAAAATAATATCAATGAATGATAAGTACTGGACAAGTAATTTTGTATGATACTGTATTTGATATTGAAGTTTCCTTAATAGAGTATCTCTGACATTTCTACTACAACCTTGAGAGCTTTAAAAAGAAATGAAACGGAATCTCAAAGCTACATAGTAATGCACTGAAATCACACATTGGAAACTCTAGTCTGGAGCTTAGTCATTCCGACTCTCAGGGAAGTTTTCTGTCTAGTTAACACCATGTTCTTCTATTAAAAAAACTGGATGAATTTATAGTATCAATCAAGCCTTTTTAATTTCTTAAGAAATGTTTTAACCAAACTACCTTAGTTCTGGACCCCTAGAAAACAGATCCTGAGGCAGAGAATAAATGCTGATGTTTTATTTTGGGGGTGGAATCCCAGGGCAGAGTGATTAAAAGCAAAGGGAGTGTAAGGAAGAGGAGGGTAGGAAGTGATACAAGGTGATGACCTCTCAGTGCTGGGTCCAGACCAGTGATGAGCAGTGAACATAGCTGGCAGCTAGGCAGGTGATCCCTCTCAGCCATACATACAGGAGGTGTATAGACCAGCTCTCGAGAGATGGTGCTGTGAACCCATCTACTGTGAGAGGGAACTCACTGGCCCGACTCAATCCTCATTTCATTTCCTGCCTTCCTTTTTTTTGGTGTAAGTTCACTCCAGAGGACATGAACTGCACAGACTTCTGGGTTGCATTGCATCACCTCTGCAGCCACCACGAGGGAAGCCAGATCCTCCTGCCCAATGGGTAGCGTTTCATCTGAGGTTGAAAGTGGCAGAGGACCAGAGACTTGGGGCACTCAGTAAAGTCAGCACATGGAGCTGGTCAGCCGCGGGGCACAGGAGGCTAAGCCAGCAGCCAGAGGTTGGGAGGCCAGGAGACCAAGGGCATGTGAAGAACAATGTCAGATGTTTCACACAGGCTTTTGAAAGACTGAAGTATTTGGTGTAGCTAGCTCTTCAACTCTAACCTCCTCTCACAGTGGCCAGATGGTGAAAATTTAAAAAGACTAACAATCCTGTCTTGGCGAGAAGTGGGTATCAACTGCAAATCCAAACACTGAGACTGTGAGTTGGCCCAGCTTATGCTAGAAAATGGCTTGGTAGTTTCTATTAAATCTAAACACACATCTATTTTATGTCCCCAAAATTGAACTTCTAGATATTTTCCCAGGAGATATGTGTGTATGTGTACATTAAAAGTGTACATAAGAATGTTCAGAATAGCTTTATCCATAATACCTCCAAACTGGAAAACACCTAATCACAGATATTATTTAGAAGGAAGAGAGCTACACTCAAAAGAGTGCCTATTATGGTGTTTCATTTATATGAAATTCAAGAGAGTCATAATAGTGGCAAGCCTTTGGGGAAATATTGAATAGGGAAGGGCAGATGGAACCTTGTGAAACCAGGCAATGTTTTATATCTTGTTCTCTCCGGTGGTTACATAAGTAATACACACATTCAAGTTCACCTAGCTATACATTTGAGTCTATATAATTTGATTAATCAAAGTTATGCCTATATTATACACAAACACACACCCACACCAAACTTGTCCATTCCTGAGATTTTATTTAAAACAACATAGTCTCAAATTGCCCATGAAAACATATGGATACAGAGCACCAAAACCTGTAGTCTTGCTGGTGGAAATCGTGTTGTTTCACGGGATCCCAGGAAAGCATTCCAAGGACCCACATAAGGTAGCCGAGGCTTCATGGTAAGATTCACTGTAGAAGCAAAATCAAAGGACTGCCCCTAGGTGGAAATAAAAGACCGCCCCCAATGTCTCATTTCCATCCATCCCACCATGGAAAAAGTCCAATCTTGTTCTCATCAGGCCCAGAAATAGGGCCAATGTCCAGAGGTCCTGTGTCATGCCAAAGTTTAGTCCACAGCAAAGCTTAGTCCAGTTCCCAGCTGTGCTTGGGCTGCTGGCGTTGCTGTATCCATCCGGTACCCAGGCTTGGCTTGGAGTCTGCTTGATATTCTTATGGACATGGCTTCCAGGGCCACATGGTTGCTAAGCAGAGAAAAATGTGCGAACAAAGGGGGTGAACAGGTGTTACTAAGCAAGAGAGAGAGGTTCTTTGTTAGGCTAACTATATTATCTTGGCCTTGGAAAGGACCAGGTGACCTTTTCAAACTAACCAATCAATTTCTCAAGTGTTTGCAGGCTTTCACTGACTGCCCCCCCCCCAACCAATCCATTTCCTAGATCTTCCCAGGGTCTGTGTTCCTTATTGAATCTGATCCTTTCCCCAGGCTAGACAGATGGGCCTCTATGGTCACCATCTTGGCTTTTACTGTGCATGTGACCAGCAGAGGAATTTCCCTGCCATTTTTATTCCTTCCCTGGTACACCCACTTCAGGGGAATTAGGTTTGGATGCCAGATTCCAGAGTATTCCCTGGACAGTGTGTGAAGCTGCAGCTTCCTGGTGAAGGAGTCCCAATATTGGATTCAACTCCCTAGTTTACTATGTTAAATAGTGTCGGATCCCCTTTGCTCCCTTCCTTTATTAATAATCAGCTGCCTACATTAACAATAGCATTGGGATGTATATGTTAAAACCTTTTGTTTAGAAGATGTGTAATATGTGTGTCCTCCCTGGAATCTGTAGACACTGGAAGAAAAGGACTGGTTTGAATGACTGGGGAAGGGACCAACCATTGTCTCCTTCCACCTCCAGAGCCAACAGCTACAATTAAAATAATGAGTTATCGAAGGAGAACATTTCGTTCAAAACATAAGCTACCAAATGGATCATATAGACTGTTAAAAGATTGTTTCTTTTTGCTCCAAGAAAAATGATGAAAAAAAAAAATGGACTCACAAAGAAAATGCGGAAGGATGACAAAGCTTTGGGCCGGCAGTAAAGATCAAAATTGAAGTTCGTAAAGTGACAAGAGAAGAATCTCAGGGAGAATAACAATGAATAAAGGGGAAAGCCATCCAAGAAACGGAGTCAGACAAACAAAGACGACCAGGAAAGAGGCCTTCTTACAAAAGAGCCAAACATGAAAAGAGGAGAGAAAAGCACAGAAACCTATAACAAGGACACTGAAGAAGCAAAAAGTACAAAAAAGAAAAAAGAAAAAAAATAAAAGAAGGACTTGAGATGAAAAAATAAAAATAAAAAAGATGAAAAGGAAGGGGTGAAATAGCAAACGGAAAGGAGCTAACCGATTGCTCTTTGGAAAAACATGGCTATACTAGAAAATTGGTGTTTTCCCCTTCAGCGGGGCTGAGCTGAGGAGGGCTGAAAGAGGCCAGGAGCTGTCCACGGTGCTGGGCGCCTGCTGGGACGGTCCTGGCACTTCCCGCACACGACCCCAACAGCGAAGAATCCCAGACACTAGGAGAGTGAAACGAGCTTCTTAGATTTCATAGCTCTGAGATGGAGCTCTGAGGTGCTGGTGCAAGCGCTCTGGCTCTCTCTCTCTCTCTCTCTCTTTCTCTCTCTCTCATCACCTTTTGTTTTGGAGGCTCTAGGGCCCTGTTGATCAAGGTTGAAAGCATTACTCTGATAATCTGATTTCACTGGTGTAAGGAAAGGATCTTCATACAGAATAAAGAAGTCAGAAACCTGGACTGGATCCCTGTCTAGCCCTTCTCCTTCCTTTGGAGCCTCAGGCAACTTGTTTTATCTCTTAGATCCTTGACCGTAAATTGGGGCTAAAGCTCACCCTGGTGATCTTTCAAATGGGATGATCGAGAAGACTTCATCTAGCAGATGAACTAGGGAAATGTTAGAAGCTGTTATTATCAGATTTGTGATTGGAGAAGATTAGGTGGGGATTTCCAGGGGAATTGCAAATAAAGTCAAAAGGAAGAACACACAAACACATCTATTTAGAATGGCTATCTTGGGCTCAATGTTTGCTCCACAAGAGAAAATACCGCCATCAGCCCGGTGAGTGGTAAAACCCTGAGGACAAGGAGCATAAACCCTCGTTTTCTGAGAAGTGTGACTGCCTGTGAGTCCTGACCAGCCGGGCCTCCCCGCCTCGCTTCCCCTGGGCTTTCGGTGGCTCCTCTGTGCCGCGCCTGCGGGGGTTCCTGTCTAGTGCACGCTGAGAGATGGAAATGTGACCACAACAAAACGGAACTGATTAATTATGGCCAAAGCTGTTTGGGGGAGGGAAAAAGAGGAAAGTTGTTGTCTTATTATATTTCTTGGGGGGAAAAAAAAGAACATTTTATTGTGGCTAAAAATTGCTCCCTGGAGAGTATTTCTGTTTTCTAATTGTTCATAAATTTACTGACAGGTGGTTCACAGTAGGTATAACATTGTTATTTTCCCTTTATTGTATACACTGTTTTCACAAGAAAATCTGGAAGGGATGGGTATCATATATCATCTGAGGTGCCCTGAAAATGTGGGGTGGCTGCTGCCTCCCCAAGTCTGCCTGGGTCTGACCTCTCTCCCTGGGGGTCAGTCCGGACAGCGATGCCTGGTTAGAATACATTAAGGTGGTGACAGTAAAAATAAATCACTTTCCTATGGTTACTGTTTTGCTTTTTTTAAAAAAGGTAAGATTTAAGATTAGCTTTCACTTTCACTGAAGGATTTGTTGCAAGCTTCCATGACCAGTAACAAAACAAGTTTTAGAGTTTCTATGTACACTAAAAAGTTTGCATTTGATGACCATTGGTTGTGTTGGACAGATGACTTTTTAATTCAATATATAATGGTACAGCTACATTAGACTCTTAAATCTGTGAAGCTAGTAATTTTTTCAGGATTATTTAGCGTATCTGTAGCACCTCACATTTTTGGCTAGATCATAGCAGGCACTCAGTAGATGCTTGCAATTTATTGTCATGGCCATTATTCGTTATTTATTTGCAGTGCTTAATATATCAACTAATAAAACTATCATCTCATGAAAATAATAATGTTATGATTTACATAAAGGCAACTACAAGCAAATGAGTTCAGCAACCTGGTTCAAGGGTTTATGAGAACTGAGGAGGTGGAAGGAGCATGTATAATTGGCTTCTGCCCCCATCTTATCAAATCATTCATATCGAGATGATCATTAACATCTAAGAGGCTGGCCTTGATTTTGCTTCTCACACTTCATTCCTCAATAGATTTTGAAGATGTTTGTCACTTGTTCTTGATAGACATACCCTTTTCTTTTTTCTAGGATGTCACTCACGCCACATTGTCTTGTCCCTCTGCCTACTCCTTCTCCTTCTCTTTAAAACATGCCACATCCCTGTATTTAATTACCTGATGCTTTTCTTTATATTCAAGACCAGTGCCTTAATACAAGGTTTTATCATTTCTTACCTGGACTCTCCTGTATTTCTGTTTTTTATTTTCTTCCTGCCTCACCTCCCTTCCACTCTGTGTCCCATAAGAGTAGCATGGTGACTTTTTAATGTCACTCTAAGTTATATGAACAGTGACCATCACAGGAGAACTAATGTGGGCCTTTCCACAGAGCAGTAGTATGAAAAAAATGTGCATTTTAGAAAGTCATTGTGATCTGAGGGGGGCTTGTGACTTCTGTCAGCTCATAACAGTTCCTCATCTACCAACTCTGAAATCAGCCATGCCCTTGTAAAGCTGTCTCAGAATCACCACCATGACCTTCATCTCCCTGGACCTCAGCAGTCACTGTGCCTGTTGCTGGGACACTCTGCTCATCCCCTAGAATGCAGATCAGATGTCATCTCTTTCAGAAAGCCTTCCTCAGCTGTGAGGATTAAACCCAAGCCTTTCTTCTGTGCTGCCACATCTCCTATGTACACCACAGTGGCAGGGCTTAGCGTGTGTTATAATTGCCTGCTTATTATATTGTCTTTTTAAAATCAGACCATGAGAGACGCAGAATCTTTTATCTCCACATACCCAGCACCGAACACAGTGCTTATCATCCGTGAGCTCTCAACATGTTTTTGTGTACAAATACTAAAGAAACGCAAAGGATGTGCCTGCAAATAACTTTCACAATTCCTACCTGCTATAGTCCTAAGGAGGCCTCAGAGCACAGAGCTACTAGAGCTGTTCGTTCTCTTCTCCCTGCTTATGAGGCACACTTCCGTTATAGCACTCAATATATTGTAGTTCATTTATATATTTAAATACATGCTTTGATTTATTTTGGGGGAAATATTCATTGAGCTTCTCCCATAAGATAGACACCAGGCCATATGCCATTCCTTTCTTCAAGGAGCTTATAATCTTTGGAATAAGTAACACAAACAATGATATTAATAGACATTACATCTTAGACAGTGTAATAGATGTATGAACAGGTACATTGAGGCTAAAAGAGGAAATGGTCACCTCCTTATAGGGACAGCTGAAAACATTTTATTGAAGGGTTAACAATAAACAGATTCTGAAAGGACAATCAGGAATAAACCCAGCTGAGGTGGGAGAACAGGCATCAAACCTGTGAAATAGCACAGCCTATTCAAGATCTCGTAAGCTCTGGATGGCTGGAACGTCTGGGAGAAGATAAAGCCAGACAAAGAAGCAGAAGCTGGATGCTATGGGAGACGTAATGCAAAGATAAGGAATCTGGAAACCACAGAAAGATTCAAGATGAAAGAGAAATATGATTGATGTGACTAGAGTTTTATTTTAAAACTATATTTATCTTATCATGAATGCAGATGAGGTATGCAGAAAATATTGGAAAAGGCTGGGAAAAACCAAAAAATCAGCTTATTTGTAGGAATAGCTTTTATTTTTTTCTTTCTCAGAAATAACACTCCACTAAGACCATGTTGACAGGGCCTAAATAAATGACTGTGCTGTAAGAAGTGGACTCGAGTCTCGGGTTCAACTAAACTGGTTTATTGCTATATAAGGAAAAATATTTTAATGAAGTTACCAATCAGGCCCCTGGACTTTGGATTATATTCACAGTCACATTAGTACTTTTGCTAAAAACATATTCTGGTGTATTGAACATTTTAAAGGGAACATTCTATATACACACATATATGTATATATATATATAAAACATACATATGTATATATATACATATAAAGTTTTAGAAAACAACCTTTTTATGGTGCATTCAAATGATGAAACATTGCACCTGCCAACATTGAAAAGCTATAAATAGAGAGTGAAGTAGAAATCAAGAGAGGAAAATAAGCAGATTCGTTATATCTCTGTTGCAATTAGGAGATTATTTTGGTGTCAGACTAGAGAGAAATGGTTATTGAGTTGCTTAAAAAACTTAGGAACAGTTATATATCTCTTATATATGGTATAATGACCAAAAAAATCAGATATCTCTTGAAAGAATTGTTACAGAGGTGATATGAATTATCTACTATTTCTGACTTCCTAAATGAATTGATTGAATTCACTTCATCTGCAGGTAGAATGTACAGTGTCTTCAAGGGGAAAAAAATTGCAACTAAAGGACTACAGCAGTTTTTACAGCAGGGATATTGAGGGGAGGTGTTATATTCAGGGTTCCTAGGCTTAACTTTCTATACCACAGATACTGGACACTCTTCCGCATGCTCACGACCTGTCAGATGATGAAGATGCAGCTGGGTCTAAGCCGTGGTCTCTGCTCCCCCTACTTTAATTTACACCGTGGCAGCGGAGACAGACATGGGAACAAGATGACTGATCAAATGCTGAGACACAGTTATGTTCAAGGAAAACATTATTGTGTTATAGAGGTGAGCGAGTGACTACCTCTCTGATGGGGTCATGGAGGTCTTTACTGAGCGAAGATTCATAGGTGGGTGAATGCAGCTGGATAAATTCTAGAAACAACAGTCTCTGTGGAGAGAACAGTGTGCAAAATCGCAGCGCTGAGTAAGGACTGCGGGAGCCTCCTAGTACAGGCGGAAGGCAACGCATGTCCTCAAGGAGCATCCAGCTTAAAGAGAAGACCCATGCATTTAAAATAGATGATACTAAAGCAAATCCAGTCAGAGGTCATCTGTGTAACTGCCTGGAGAGGAGAAGTGTGATAAGTATGAGGTAGTGCTTTGAAATGAAGCTGTTGTAGGTAGGAATCAGGCTCTTCCATGTGATTGTGAGGGAAGCATTTTAAGGATCCGCACTCAGGAGATTGTGCTGTGTTGGGGTTTATTTGGGAAGAATTAGAAGCTGCCCTCTGGGAAATCCAATGTCCCATCTCTGTTATCCCACATGGAAAAAGTCCAGCCTTGTCCTCAGCTAGGCCAGAGCAAAAGCCAGTGTCCACAGTTTCTGCTTCACATTAAAGCTTAGTCCTCCAGAGCCCATGAGGTCTGCGGTGGGCCCCCGTAGATGCTGAACCCACAGGGTCACATGCTTCTGGGCAAGAAACTGTGAATGAACAGGGTGAGTGCCCGTCACTGGGCAGGAGACAGAGAAAGAGAGGGAGCTCTTTTGTCCCCCTGGGATGATAACCGGGAACTTTTTCAAAATTACCAATGAACTTCCCAGGTTTTTGTGGGCTTTTTGATGGGACCACCCTCTAGCCAATCCATTGTTGTCCAGGCTAGACTCTCAGGCCTCTTGGGTCAAGCATCTCTCTCTGTGCCATTTTGACTTCTATTGTGCTTGCGCCTGCTTCCCCCTGCTCCCCTCCAGCAATGTGGTACCAGAGGGGGAAGGGAGATGTATTAATCCCCTTGGAGCTCGATGCTGTGGTCCCCTGGAGTATGAAAAACTGCAGCTTCCTGGTGAAGCAAGCGCTTACGCTCCCTAAATTTATGAAACTCAATGTCTAATTCCCTTTTCATCCCTTTCTCTTTAATAGCCAGTTAACTACCTGTGGTAACAGAGGTACGGCTTGCATAGGCCTTAAACAATGCGTAGTGTGTGGAAGGATGATGATAATTAAGAGAAAGGGAATTAGAGAAAAAAATATTTTAATCTACATTAGAGACTTTGACCTTAATGGAAGAAAATAAGGGGCCAATTTTAGACTTGCAAGTAGGTGAGTGGCTGGAGGAATGCAGTGTTTAAAGATTGGTCTGTCCCAGATATGCAGAGGAGCTGGGAGAAGAGAGCACAGGAGTCAGTAGGTCTCATGGGATGACATTGAAATGACCAAAGTAATGCGAAGTTGAAAGAGAAGTGAACAGAGAAGGTGGCAAAGGAGAGAGAGATATAATGCACCTTCCAAAGGGGAGTTGATGGGAGTAGAAGATTGGTCGGATGAGGAGCTTAGACGAATAGTATGATTGTAATATTTGGAAACCGAAAAAGAGCTTTTTCAAGTTCTGCGGGCAACGTAAGGCAATTTGACAAGGTTCTTGTGTTAACAAACATAGTAACTCAGTCTTTATTTTCTGTAGTTGGAGTCTTTGCCATCTGGGGCCCTGCTGAGTTTGGAGGGACTGCCCTGTCCAGGGTTAGCCAATTCCTAGAGATAGTAAACAATTTGCCTGTAAGTAAGGACCCCTTTCAGAGGCCAAACGACCGACCCAGAGCTACACCTACCACCACCTCTTTGTCGAGCTCTCCTGGGCAGGGACGCTCTCCACCTGCCCTCACCGCCTCAGGCCCCAGTCCTGGACACTAGCACAGTGACTACACCTCCTATCCCATAGAATTATTCCAACTAGCCAACCCTAAGCCTGCCTTGCTTATCTCTTCTATGGGGACCAGAGCAAAACAGGTCAAATTCCTCTCTTGTTCTCTCTGCCTCCTCAATGACCCTGGTTCTTCCCCCAGTAGCCTCTGCGCTCTACACTGCTCCTGGTTTCTAGGGATCTGTAAGCATAATAAACTTTTTCCTTCAAGACAGTCAGTCATATCTTACCATACCTGACCAAAACAAATCCCAGGTACCTGGTTAAAACAACATGTCACAGGCAGTGGATAACTCTGGGTGTACCCATTAGCTTAACTGATCAGAACTTAAAGGCCTGTGAGAATTGTATACATCTAAATAATTGCCTCTACTTTCCATTGGGACTATACAGACAGGACCTTAAATATAGTCAGCTAATTTATACATAATCTTCAGTGTAGTTGTATCTGCATTAGTGATGTCTTTGATTGTATATAAAAATAGAGGTACCTCTAAAGATATTTTCAAAAATTAGTAACAAAACATGGCTACGTAACCACACTTTTTTATTACACCAATAAAATCCTCTTTTAAAATGTCAAAAACATCTAAAAGTGATTTTTTGCTTTATTTTGCTTTTTCTTAGTTGGCCCCAGGTGCAATATTGAGTTAATCGTGTTCCTCAGTTGATTACGCTTTGTCATCTTTGCTCTGTGGAAAGTTGTTCTTTTAAAACAAAATCAAACAGTTAAGAAAGCTAGAAAATTTACTGACTGAAAATGTCAAGTAGAGGCTTAATACCGTTATTCTATAAATAGGTAGTAACAATTGATTTAAGGAAAATAAAAGGCACTGATAGAATTAAAAAACAAGAATATATGTTTCAAAAAGAAGGCATACAATTTTTAACACAAGTATGTCCACAAGAATAACCAGATTCATTTATTATAAAGACATTACAGGTTTTCTTCACTATTTGACAATAGAGAGGTTTTTATGAAACCTTTCCTAAGCCAGAATGACGTAAAGTGCAATTACCATTAACTTACACGGAAAAATTTTTGAGCATTGCCAGACTCCCCAAATGACCAAACTAATCATACCAAATATTAAAAGAATACATAAAACCAAAAAAATAAAACAAAACAAAGCACTAAATTATAGCAAAAGCAGGGATGATACAATAAGTATACAACCTGTATAAATTAGAAATAATATATGCACAGTGTAAGTTCCCTTATTAAAAAGACTGACTGAGTTTTCCTTGAGTATAAGACCAGAGAACACCAGACTTTGTACGCCCATCAGTCCACTTAAGGAATAAGACTTTTCATTTTATCCATTAGTGGATGCCGACTAAAAGAGATTACTTTGCCTCTAGCAGCAGCACCCATAGTAATTTCAGCAGCTTTTAGGTTTTTTTTTCTCTCTGCATGTAAGCAGTGAATGGTGGGCACAGGTAAGTCCAATGCATGCACCATGTCTTTATTTTGTTCATCATGAGGCAGATGCTTAATTACGTCCAGTTTCTCATTCAGCCTAACACCCTTAAGAACTCTCTTGGTTCTTCTGATACCTTAAGACACATCTTATTCTTGAACACACAAAATAAATCAAGATAAAGCACAGATGCTCACAGATGCAGTTGGAAGCTACGGCAGCTGGATGCTGAGATTCTGAGAGCGTTTTCTGGGGAAGGAGCTTGGTGAGGCCACTCTCGCTGCTCAGTGTGCATCCTGCCTTTATAATGCGTGCTGCTGGACAGACACAGAATGCTGTCTTTGCTTCTCTCCTTTTTCATAAAGCCAAAACCCCACTTCGGATTTCTTTCTGTTAGGGCAGATGCTAATGTAGGTCTTCCATAAAAGCTAAGTGGCCTAACATGAACTTTATAAAAACTAAACTATACTGGCATTTAAAAAAAAAATTGAACACTCGGTCCTGGGAAAGTTGTGAAAAGGTCACTGTCATGCATTATTGGTGAGGCATAAACTAGCTTAGAAAGCAATTTTCATTATGTAACCAAGGCCTTTAAAAGCATTCTTGCCCCTTAAACCAAGGATTACAAGCCTGTTAATTTTGACTAAAGGAATAGCTGAAAATCAAGTGTCAATGTATAAATATGTTCATCACATTGTTATTTATGATAGTAAAAAAAGTTATTCTGGTTAGTGAAGACGTGACAGATTATGTATCGGCATTGTACTTATGAGAGAATGTGTAAGACAAGTAAAAATGGGCATGTGTGCGTGCGTGCATGTGTGTGTGTGTTAGCAGTGAGAGAATATACTACTTGATACCTACTAGCATGGATAAAAATAAAGACTGGCAATACCAGCCGTTGGTGAGGATATAGAGCAATTGCAACTCTCATGTGTCACTAGTGGAAACAGAACATGTACAATGATTTTAAAAGCACTTGACATTTCTTATAAACTTCAACATACACCTCTTCCACAACCAGTAATTCTACTCTTTGGTATTTATCCAAGAGAAATAAAAACATATATCCACAAAGAGACTTGTATAAAAATGTTTATAACAGCTTTATTTCTTATAACAAAAACTAGAAACAACCCAAATATATATTACTTGAGACTGGATAAACGCATGGTGGTATATTCATACAATGAAGCACTGTTCCGCAAAACAGAATGAGCAACCAGCATATATGACATAGACAACATTTTCAAAAACATTATGTTCAGGGAAAGAAGCCAGGTACCATAGGTTTATATTATATGAGGCCATAAATATGATGCCTGAATGGGTAAAACGGACCTTTGGTAACAGAAATCAAAAGAATGACTGCCACTGGAAGGAAGACACGAGGAGCCTCTTTAATGAAACAGTATGCCTTACTTGTTTTAGATGGGGTTACCTGAGCATATACATTTTCTGAAACTCATCAAATTTTACACTTAAGATTTATGGTGTGGTAGAGTTTACAAATAAAAAATCCAGATGAATTTAAAATGGATTAAATACTTAAATGTTAAAAGGACAAAATAACCGCAAAAGAAATTATGGTACATATATACATATACAAATATACATAGATACACAAATATCTTATTCATGTATAGGTATAACCTCTGAGTTTTAGGAAGCGTAACAAGAAACTTCAAAACTAGTTTAAAAAATAAAACATATTTATATTTGACTATTTACTTTGAAAAAAATTACTTTATTGCAATAGTACTATTAAAAAGTAAGTAGGAGAAAATATATTTTAAGTCATAAACTGATAATATGTATAAATAATATAGCACAGTGAAACATATCATTGACTATTTGTTAGGAGCACAGGTCAAATCAATACCAATTTTTTTTTTCTTTCTATTAACCCCCAAGACAACTTGGAGATGCTAAGGATCTGTCTATAGAAAGCCACTGAATTGTAACTTCCATTCAGGTTTACAGTTTGGTGACAAAGCACATCACTGCAGTTGAACATCTGGCAGCCATGCTCCTCTGGGCCAGGCTGTTGAAATGAGTCCCTTCTGGAAACATCCCTAGAACAGGGACTCTGGACGAGCAGAAGAGAGTCAGGGCGTGATTATGCCAAGCAGAGTTGGACAGGGGGAACCTCTATTCCTGCAGACCTGCCAGTAGGGGGTTGGGGGGAAGGTGGGGAAAGGACAGAGATCATAAATTTGTGAAACTGCCATCAAAGCAATATGTGACATTTATGTAACACTTTATGATTTTTAAAGTTCCTCTGCATTCATTAACTTATTAGACCTTCACAACTCTCTGACATTAGAAGAGCAGGTAGTACTATTTCCATGGTAAAGATGAGAACATTGATATTCACAAAGGTAAAGTAATATTTGTAAGGTCAGATATCTTTTTAAGAACCAGAGCTGAGACTTAAACTGACGTCTGTCTCCTCAGCGAAATTATTTTCAGTGTTTTCCTCTACTTCCAGGACAACACATCGGAGCCTCAGAGAAGTCTCTTCCTGAAGGATTCCATGATATTCAGCCTGCATATATCCATTTCTTTCTGTCTCTTTCTGTTTGCCCACCTGCAGAAAGGCTAGGCCATCACTCTCCTTCATGTGTAAAGTATGTATCTACCCTGTCACATCCGCCCTCTCAGTTGTCACTTAGCCAAACTATGCAAATTTCACCATCTCCACACCTCCGCGTAAGTCCTTGCCTTCAGCGTAGCTGTTGCTCAGGGTTGGTCTCCTGCCAACCGCTCAGATGGGCAGGGAGGAGTTTCACCACTGGAGAATATAAAGAAACATGACTATTCAGCCTTTTTCATACAGCTATCGGATACCTAACTAATGATGTTCTCACCATGTAGAAAAAAATCTGAGGCTGACAAATTCATTCCGAGTGCCTTCATGACAAGTCGGTCAGTTCATCAGCAGCCAGAATCCTCTCTGAGCTGAATGCTGAGCTCTGAGCTCAGGTGAGAGAGGAACCTAAGGAAATGAGGTTTGTGTCAGCTTTAAAGGGTCTTGATCTAATCAGAAAATCTGTGCAAACACCAGAACGAAATGTTCTCGGCTGCAAGAAAAAAACCACCCAACTCTTGGTGTTTGAGGAGGGCTGTTGGTAACATCTGTTTCCCCTGCCCAAATTCAGAACACTGCCAACTTAAAAGGTAGACAAGGAGAAAACAGATAGAGATAAAAATAACACCTTTATTCCTGATGAAAACTGAAAGTGGGAAATGTGTTTAGCGCCACTTTAATACCGAACCTACGTATTAGATGCCCGTGAGCCCATTTACGGTACAGGAACTGCTAGGAAACGAGGCTGCCTGGGCTGGACCTGGTTTCTTCCACTGAGGACGCAGGGCTGCTGTGGGAACACCAGCCCCTGAGAGGAAGGAAAGGGCTGGTCCTTCCTGATTCACCTTTCCAAACTTCTCATCAGATTAAGATAGTCCTCCTCCCCCGGTGGTGACAGGTGTGTATGGGAGCTCTGAGAAAAGACAAGGGTTTCACCTACAAGGAACGTCAGTAGTGACAAAGGAGCATTTCCTTCCCAACACCAGCTAAAAGAGATCTGAACAATAAGAGCCTCCATTCCCTCATGAAAGAAGTCGGAGGGAGAGGGGAAGCCAGGATTGCAAGGGGAGACTCAAGACCCCAGCTCTTCCATCCTGTCCCAGTGTTTGGCGTGGGCCACCTTGAAAACATGGTGGCGGCATTTGCAGACAAACATGGGAACACAACGATATCCAGGAAAGAAAGGGGGTTTGGTCTCAAGCCTCTTTTTGTAAAGGAAGAAAAGTTTCTCTATGTGTCGTCCCTCAAACCTTCCCTCAGATCCTGCTGATGACGATTTGGTGACCTGCTTGTGTCTTGCCAGCTGCAAGGGAGGTTCAAAAAGTGAGTGCCTGGTACCTGAGTCTCTTTGGATCAGTGGTTCTCAGCCTTCCTAATGCCGTGACCCTTTAATACAGTTCCTCATGTTGTGGTGACCCTCAACCACAAAATTATTTTCATTGCTATTTCATAACTGTCATTTTGCTACGGTTATGAATCGTAATGTAAATATCTGAAATGCAGGATGTATTTTCGTTGTTACAAGTTGAACATAGTTAAAGCATAGTGATTAATCACAAAAACAATATGTAATTATATATACGTGTTTTCCGATGGTCTTAGGCGACCCCTGTGAAAGGGTTGTTCAACCCCCAAAGGGGTCGCGACCCACAGGTTGAGAACCGCTGCTTTAGAGGAAGGTGGGCTCTGGTCACACAGGAAGAAGGTGGTTGAACAAGGTGCGAAGGTGGTGGGGATGGGAGCATCTATTGAGTAGCAAAGCAATAGTGCCAACCTTAATTACACATAAAAGTTGTAAAAAAACTCTGCAAATATGAGAAGTCACTGCATGACAGACTACATATAGAGATCCTAATAATAGAGCTTGGAGTTCTCATTGCATTTCTTAAAAAAAAGAAAAAAACGCATTAGGAGATCTAGACTTAAACATTTTTGTCATTCCTGGACCTATGATGCTTTGTTGCTGGCTTCAAAAGTGGGATTATATATTAAATGTATTGATAGAGTATTAGATCTGGCTCTAGATGATTACTTACTTCTGCATCACCATCTCAAAAGATGTCCAGACCAGCTTCCAGAGAATCAAATCACTTTTTCTCACTATGACCAGCTTAATGAAAATTAACTGGGCCTATATACTGAGGACCAGAGCACAAAATTCTAACTCAGCGTTGCATGTAAGTTAAGAATATACACTATTACTTTTATATAAAATTACCTGCATAGAATCTCCTGTTCAAAGACAAGCATTTTTTATGGATATCTCAGGGGTTTTAAGTTCCATACAGTTGTGTTTGGCAATCCAGTATACATTTATGGCAACCCAGTATAGTTTTTAACTATGAGAGAAAAACAGTGCCCACGGGTACTATAGAATAGAGCAATCTTTCAGCTCAATCTTGGGGCATACAATAGTTACGAGCAATTATTTAGAGACTTCCTTCCTCTAAATAAATACCTGTAAACACTATAAAAGTCCATATTCCCTTGTCTAAAACCATATGATCGGCTTATGGTTTAAATGTAATACCCCCCCCCCCGCCCGTCGATGCAAAATGAAAACTTGTATACATTTGCAAAGTCCTGAGAGCACTCATTTTATGTCCCCTTCACCTTGTCCCATCCCTGTTCTTGAAGGGAAAACAAAGAAACAAACAGAAACAAACTTCAGTCAAATGCTGATAAGGCTCAAGAATGATTGATGGCTCATATAAAAAGTCCTCTGTGAAGCACCTGAGTTAGAAAAAGTAACTCATTTTCTTTCTTCCAGTGTATTTTGTTATGAAGATTTTCTTTCTAAAATGGAATTCTATTAAAAACAACATTGCCAAGAATTCACAATGTATGTCCTATCTGGCAAAGAAATACGACACCAAAAGTTTTTGTTGACCAAAATCTAGCTGCCAGACCGACAATACTTAATCTATTTTCTTGATAAAATCAACTTCAGAAAAAGATCTCATATTGTGCTGGCCTCAAAATTGATTTTATCAAGCAAGATAATCTCTGCTGTCGACAAGCAGCACTTTCTTAAAACTCCTAACACTTCTATTCACTCTACCTCACTGCCCTTGGAAATCAAAACAAAAGGTGCAAGACAGTTATGATCAGAAGTTGTAACTTAGAATCTCCCTGAACAGAAACAAGCAGCAGGAGGGCGAATGTGAGCTAGCAGCTTTCAGACCTCGTTCACAATGAAAGAAAAGGAAGCTGAAATGGTAAATGTATACAGCTACATGTTGGAAATAGACCCCCCAGGTTATAGGATGTCCATTGTTTGAGACAATAAAGTGCAAATGAAACCTGTCTTTGCATGCCCGGCTGAGCATTTTCTCCCATAAGTGCCTGATTGTGTATGCAAACGAGTGTTTTGCGCACCCAGTTACCTGTTTGCTATATTCATATTTTGAGGATTGATGTAAGTGCTTTTATTATTTTTTTTAATAAAATTGTTCTGAATTGTCTGTGGATAAATGATGCTTCAGAAAATTGTTATTTCCCTACAATCCAAATTTAAGCAACCTCTCTAAAAGCTTTCAATGCGTAGATCTGTGTTAGCAAAGTGAAATGGAGAATTAAAGCAATTATCTGGGTGATTCAAGGTAAACATACCACCGTGCATGTATTTGCCAAACTCCTCTGGCATTTTAGGTAGAAGAGCGAGCATGGAGCTTTGCTCTTCCTCAGCCAGCCCCGTCATGCTCGCCACCAGCGCCTGGGATCCAAAGCCGCCTCAGCCTCTTCTTAGCGCACGCTCTGGCGTAGGGAAGTGGATCCATTGCCTCCCCAGTGACCATCTGTCCCAGCAGCAAATAAGCTTTCCATATCAGGCATCCTGACTTGCACTTATTCTGGCTTTTCTTGGGAGAAAACAAATAGCGACTGTGAGGATAGACTAAATTAAGGTTACAAAACTGTGAGTGGAGAGGAAAAATCTCTGAATAATTTTCTTGACACTGCATTCAACCCCTTCAGGACCCTTGGTGATAAAGCAGTAAAGATTTATTTTAATGTGTAAAACCCCAGCTCTGTTCCTCTGGGAGTTGATAAAGAAGACACTGGGAGGCTCTGGGATAGTTTATATTTATCAGGTAAAGTGCTGTCTGCTCACTAATAAGCTTCATAAATATTTCTCCCTTCTCCTGAAGAGAACTAAGAAAAGATCCAATTTTGCGGTCTCAAAAATAAAAAAGAAAAGAAAAAGAACCAATTTTCAAAGGTTCTAATACCTTCGTAGAAAAATGTAGCAGAGTTACTATCTGACTTCTTGACAAGACTGTTTATCATTTCTGTAATCCAGGCTCCATCAACATACCACAAACTAGCCCCGCATCTCCGCAGCTCGATAGATGACTAGGTCTGGGTCATGCTATAGATTTATATATTTCTAATCTCTATAGTTGTTAAACCTAGAAAAATAACCAGATTTTTAAAAACTAGATTTGAAGCTGATTTCTTCTTTTGACTCTATCTGGGTGGAAATCTCAGTCTACGAGATGTACAAAATAGTCACTTTAATGATGTGCCTGCTTCCTTCCTCTTTCTGCTTTTTTTCTAATCTGAGCAGATAAGTCCTTCTTCAGCCTCATTATTGAGAACAGTCCACCTCCATATTTTGTGCCCAGTTCTACCCCTAACTGAGAGAAATACCCCAGGAATCGCACCACACGCCAGCCTTACCTCTGAATCAATATCAAGTCAGCCCTGCTGATGAGGCTGTCCAGGATTCGGAAATTTCAGTCTTTCAGTTGCTACAGTAACTACTCTCAAGCCTCAGTTAAAAAAAAATAAATAAATTAGCTGCCCTGGCCTGTGTGGCTCAGTCAGTGGGAATGCTGTCACGTGCACCAGAAGGTCTCAGATTCATCCCCGGTCGGGGCTCCTACCAGAGACGACCTATCAATGTTTCTCTCCCTCTCTCCCTCCCTTAACCTTTTTCAAAATACATTAAAGTAAAATAAAATAAAATAAAATAATCTCTCAGCCTTAGTTCAGCAGATTTGCATCCCTGACACTGTATTTTGTCATTTTAGCTTGTTATGACTTCTAGACGGACATCTTCAGATTTTGGCTTTTCTTTGGATCTTTGTTTATAGTATAAGTTGCATCTGCCATTTTCCTTCTGAAGCCACTTATTTCTCCCCACCAGCATTTGTTAAGTGCCGTTTATGTCCCAGGCAAGTATGAGGCACCAGCAGTCCACAGGACAGACAGGCACTACCTGTATCCTCATTCACGATGACTGATGGGATACCTATGTTTACAGTCAGGCTCACCTGGGATGCTGATGTTAGTCCTGACTGACAGCTGAGCCATCATTTGGGTCCTGTCTGGGAAGGTTCATGGATTCCCAGGGTTTATAAACCGGTTTTTGGAATTGGAAAAGCTCACTTTATTGGAGCAGCTCCTTCAGCCCCGCCCACCTCATTGGACATGCTGTCGGATGTCCAGGGCATAGGTTTTCACGCTAATAATGTGGAGCCCTAAAGTGAATGGTGGCATGAAGAAGCATGAATGTCTATGTTAATTTTCTTCAGAGGGCACCAAGAGGGTAATGCAGAGTTAGATATCAACCGAGACCACTTTTGTTAAGAAAGCAAAACAGTGATACAATACAGAGTGTGGTATGGGATGGTCAGTCATTCAACAAATGTTTATACAGTGGCTTCCATTGGTCAGGCATGAACTAAGTGTTTAGGGATGTGAAAGTTTTTTTAAAAAGCCTTGCATTTGAGTCACTATCAATGTAGTGAGGGAAAGGGATACATCTAGTTATACTACCACATTCAAAGGCCTACAGAACGTGTGGCTGAGGTGCGCCTGGATGCCTCGTTAAGTGAGGAGAATACAGGGGCAAGCAAATTATAAGTCACACCCTTTTACAAAATACGTATTGTAGGAATATAAATTAACTATGTTGTTCTAGTTCATATATTAATATAGATCTTGCAACTCTGGTGTTTAGACCCCTACCTGTAATAGAAAATAAAAATCACCAAGGCTGGTAACAGAAAGAGACGTCATGTTCTGTGGCTTTATGTCAAGAGAGAGCTATATTCAGGAGTACAGTACAAGCTATGGATTTTCTTCTATATGGGTGCATCCCTTTAGTCAGTATGTCTGTATAAAACTATAGCCAACTATATACTGATTGGGACTGCTCACACTCTTCTCCCAATAAGAATGGTTCAGACCCAGTTTTAAAATATGGAAGTTATGTGTCCAAAGTGAAGGTAGAACGATAGGGGTGGTAGGTGCCACAGAACGTTTTTACAAAGCATAGGTAGAATAACTCAGGGTTGGTAATGCTTTAGAAAAAAATGTGCTAAGTGCTTTCTCTATTTCTACGCAGCCAGGCGTCCAGGAACCACACAGCCATAAACGGACCTAGTTCTTCAAATGTGGTTATTGACTCTTCTTCCCCAAATCACTTTGCTTTTATGCCACTTGCAAGTGTGGCTTTTACCCTCACCCAACTACTTTTCCTTTATTTTATTTTTTACTGGCTGCTCATCTTCTCATTCCTGAAGCGCAGACTTTGCCTAAGGTTCTTTTTTCTCCATAGGTTCTGTTCTTAAAACTAATAATTGCTTGCATTTATTGTGTTTGCACTAACTTTATAAAGTACTTTGCATGCATTACCTCATTTTATTCTTACTCCAATTCTTTGAGGACAATACCATAATTAGCCGTATTGTGTAGATGAACAAAGCAAGACTTAGAGAGATAAGATTCTGCCACTAATAAAGTGGCAGAGTAAGGACTTATGTAAGTTCTAATGGGCCATGTCATGTAACTTGTGATCTTTCCCCCTCTGTTAAATGACTCACTGAGGACCTGTAACTATCAGCTCCTGCAAACCTTTGCGGAAGCCAGTAGTCCTCTTACACTTTTAAAATTGTTGCATTTGCCCTATCTCATTTTCTCCATCCCACACTAGAAACACAATCAAAAAGGGAAGTTCCTTGAAGCCCCCAAACTGTTTCATTCCCGTTTTTAATTCTTTGTAGACTCTAGCTGTTTTTAAATAAAATGTATGTGCATTATTCATGTGCAATAAATGTGTCATATTTTTAATTTGAATTGAACACTTCAGTGAAACAGGCCCCTTGGCAATAAAAACTGTCACTCAGTACAGTGGTGAATATTAGGTGAACATTAAAGTAATCAGATTTGAAGCAGTAATAAAAATGTAGATCTTGGTATATCACTAAACTTTATAGCTTATGAAAATGAACAAATGCATTTTTTAACTTTTATATTGAATTTATTGGGGTGACATTGGTTAATAACATTACATAGGTTTCAGGTGTACGAGTCTATGACACATCATCTGTGCACTGTATTGCGTGTTCACCACCCCAAGCCAAGCCTCCTTCCATCACCATTTATCCCCCTTTTACCCTCTCCTACCTCCCCCACCCCGTTCCCTCTGATAATCACCATGCTCTTGTCTGTGTCTGAGTTTTGTTTCTGTTTTGCTTAATCCTTTTGCCTTTTTCACCCCGCCCCACAATGCCCCTCCGCTCTGATAACTGTCAGTCTGTTCTCTTATCTATGAGTCTGCTCCCATTTTGTTTGTTAGTCTCTTTTCGTTCATTAGAATCCACATTTGAATGAAATCATATAGTACTTGTCTTTCTCTGACTGACTTATTTCACTTAGCATAATGTTGTCTAGGTCCATCCATGAGGTAGCAAAGGGTAAGATTTCCTTCTTTTTTTATGGCCAAGTAGTATTTCATTGTGTAAATATATGCATCGTAGCCTTCTTATCTACTCATCTGCTGATGGACACTTGGGCTGCTTCCAACTTTTGGACTATTATAAATAATGTTGCAATGAACATAGGTGTGCATATATTATTTTTAATTAGTGTTTTGGGTTTCTCTGGATAAATTTCCAGAAGTGGAATAGCTGGGTCAAAAAGCAGTTGCATTTTTAATTTTTTGAGGTATCTCCATACTGCTTTCCACAGTGGCTGCACCAATCTGCATTCCCACCAATAGGACATGAGGGTTCCCTTTTCTCTACATCCTTGCCAGCACTTGCTGTTGGTTGATTTGTTAATAATGGCCATTCTGACAGGTGTAAGATGATATCTCATTGTGGTCTTAGTTTGCATTTCTCTGATGATTAATGATGTTGAGCATCTTTTCATATCTATTGGTCAACTATATGTCCTCTTTGGAGAAGAGTTTATTCAGGTCCTTTGTCCATTTTTTAAATTAGATTGTTTGTTTTTTGATATTGAGTTTTATAAGGTTTTTTTTTTTTTAAATATCAGTTGGATATTAACCCCTTATCAGATGTATCATTAGCAGATATGTTCTCCCATTCAGTGGGTTGTCTTTTCACTTTGTTGATGGTTTCCTTTGATGTGCTTAAATATTGAACACAAAACTATAAAAATTCTAGAACAAAACATCAGCAATAAAATCTCAGTCATTTCTTGCAGCAACATTGTATCTGGTATATCATCTCAGGCAAGAGAAACAAGAAATAAACTATTGTGACTACATCAAAATGAATGAATACTTTCCATATGCCTAATGCCCCCCCCCACTTTTTTTTTTTTTGCTAAACCTCTAGCTTTAAGATCTTCAATCAAATTTTATTTGGGAAATCCCTGTTTTATTATCAATGACATTATAAAGATTTTTACTTTGAACCATGGATCAAATTTTTGGAAAATAATTTTTTCTCTAGTTAGCCCACTTAACTAGATTCATACATGTAAGGACCTTCCTCTATGTTTTTCAGAAATTCAGTATTCCATTTTATTTAATTTTTATCATTAAAAATTTTTAACTACATTTGACATACATTATTATATTAGTTTCATATGTACACCCCAGTGGTTAGACATTACATAACTTACTAAGTAATCATCTCAATAAATCTCACACCCATCTGACACCGTACATAGTTATTAGGATATTACTGATGTAAAAAAAAAATTCAATATTTCAGGTAGACATTAAAGAAGCGTATGTTTTGTGTGAGAGAGCAAGGAATATGAGTGAGGTAATAAGAAAAAGATACAAAAATCTATAATATTAAAAACCCATCTGTGCATAGGACCAAGGAAGGTCAGAAGAATCTTCCCCCTACTTCCTGCTCTGTAATCCTGAGCAAGTCCCATTTCTTTGGGCTTCCATTTTAAAATATATTAAATGAAGGGTGTAGCTAGGGGTTATTCAGAATTATTTTAACTCAAAAACAATAGGATTTTGATGATGACAACATTTCATCAAGGAAGTGAAGTTTGTGTTGGGAAAATATGAGCATGTGGTAAGAAAATGGGTGTGCAGAGAAGAGGAAAAAAAGAGACCAAGTCGAGCAGCAAGAAGAACATGGACTTACCTGAGAAGCACGAGCAGGTCAGCTCTGCCCGCGGATGAGGGGTCCTTTGACGATGCAGCCGGAGGTTAGGAATGAGAAAGCGGCTTGGCATCATATTCTGAAGGCCTCGGAAGCCTTCCTTCTCCTTGGCCACAGTCATGGAATACAACCTTGTATTTATCAGGTGTACTTTAGAGTTAAAGCACGCTGGCTTTATTGACTGATGATCTGGAGAGCAGATGGAAAACATGTACTTAAGAACACACTTCACTTCTAAAAATAAGCAAATGAGAACTCAAGAAACACACCAGTGCACCACGGAAGAGATGTCAGGAGCCTGCAGGTTCTTACATCCCATACAAGCGTACCCACATGCTGACCGCCACCAAAAATCTCACTAACAGCCACAGCGTCGTTTCCCAGAATTCTTCCTTGTCCAGCTATTCTGCATGCCTTGACAATATTAACTATTTCTGTCTTTCCAAAGTAAAACTGTTACCCTCTTCAGCCCCTTAAGATGTTAGTCATCTTTAGCTTTCAACATCAGCAAATATGCCTAAGATATGTTATTTAAAAAACTGGGAGAGACAATTTTGGAGTGTTTAGGGACAGTGTTAACAGTTCAGCAGGCAATGTCCCCAAGGGAGTTCTCTTATAGGTGAATGCTTGGGTACATAAAATCAATGTGTCGTTTTGTTTTGTATGCATGTTTTGGGTTTATGCAGTTCTTGCAACACCCTGAAAATGTAGCTGTCTTTGAGATTTGCTGGAATTGATCCAGGGTGCAGTGAAGATGCCCTGGTTTAGAGTCTTGAACAATGGACTCTTCCATTTGTAAAAGGGGGTGTTTACTGTATGTAAACTGGCAAAGGTGTACCCAATGTGCTACTTTCTGAAAGAGCAAGGTTGCAATGCCTTTTGTTTTTCTCAGAAATAACAGCCTGGCTTTCTGAGGCTCTTCAGGGGGCCTAGATGTGCATAAAGTGGAACCCCCCCTGCACAGTAGCCAACCACATGCTGTGGCTTCTGCAAGAAACAGGGGTTATTTTTCTCAATTTTTAAAAATCTGTCTGCCCCGTGTAATTTTAAATGACCCTTTTGGAAATGGGATAGTGTCCAGAAATAAGCTCCCAAGTGCATTGCTTAGTCACAGATTTCTTCCAACTCTTTTCTGGTTGGCTGTCTCCAGTGAGCTGAGGCTGTTGGTGCCCTGAAACCTGTGAGAAGCCACTTGTGGAATATTTACGGCTCTCCAGGGGCAAAATTCCCTAGACAAGGCATGAGGAAGAATAGGAGACCAGACAGCAGAACCAACCTCCTACCAAGACCGTGCGAGGCAGGCCCTAAGCAAACACAGGGGTGCTTTGGCAGTGAGCGAGGCACATCTGCCAGCGTTATCTTGTCTGGGCTGCCTTTAGCTACAACCCCTCAGCTCTCCCAGGAAGCATTCGGTTGCACCTGATTTGGCTTCTGAAGTCTCTGCCTTTACTGTGACCACTCATTCCTGATGTGACTCTTTATCTTGTGGGCATTTGTCTTCCATCCTTGCCTGTTACCAACTCCCAGCTTCCACTCTCTATTATACTCTTCCCTTTCTCATCCCCCAGTTCTGATGAATGCAGCATGACTTAATTAGCACATTGAGGAAATTCTCAAGATCAATCAGGTCTCAGAATCTGCTATTCACATAAAGCTCGAGAAAAACAAGACGAGGTAGGTTGGCTCAGTTTACGACTCTCCTTTGCACAAAACTGGAAGCAGTATAAATGTATCCAGCTAATATCAGTTATTTATATCACTGACTTTTACTTAATAAGTGCATGCTTATTTGTGAGTGCATAATGAATTTATATTGAAGGTTAGCACCTCTGAGACATTTCAGGAAAAAAAGAGTTTGGGATGTGGACAGTATATTTTATGTTCTAGGTAATTTTGTGTCAAAAATTTCCCCCTGAACTGCAGCCTAAATCCTTTCTGATGAAATATAACTTAATCTATTTCTTTCTTCTTTTTCCCTCATAAACATGTGTACAGTCATAGAGAAACTTGCAATAATTAATTATACAATTTTTCAACAGCATAAATAAACACATGTCAAGGTCAGAAACTCTGGGCTGCAGCTTTTCTGCTTTCATGGAAGGAGACGCTTCACTCCACGTAAATAGTACATCTCTTTCCATTCGAGCCCCCAACACTCTGGCTGGCCCTCCAACCTGGGGGTGCTGGCCTCTTCAGTAAGTGGGGAAACAGTAGCATCTGTGGTGATGTTCCGAGGTGCCTTTTTGGAGGGCAGCCAAGTAGGATGAGTAAGAGTGATTTATGCCAGTCGGTCCTCAAAACCATTAGGTTTCCAAACAAAGTGCTTTGTGCTGTCACCTTCAATTTCTCTTACCTGCCCATCACGACAGACTACCTATTGAGCAGCTGGAAACTTTTGTGATCGGGAAGAGAAGCCAATTTCCTTGATGGCCAATAGACACTGAACTGCTTCTCTCTCTGGGAGCTGTTCATGGGCAGGGTTGGCGTTGTGATGGTGGTGGAGAAACATGTCAAAAAAGGGCTGCAGACACATCCAGATAACTTGTTTAGCACTGCCTCTGTGTTTTGGTTCCCATTTCTGATGAGCAGATACGTTGAATTCATACCCTGTAGACCTGTGTTCCCTTTTAGCCTCCGGTCCCACAATATCCTACAATATAAGTTATGCTGATGAGACCCGGTACCGCCTGCTACTTATGAAAGGGGCACGAAGGTATCCTTCTCCGGCTCTGTGTGGGCTGTTATTCCGGTGGAATGCCTCATCCCATCATTATTATGGGGAAGCCCCAGCCTTGATTAGGTGGCCAACTCATCGATTCTTGTCCAAGACATGCCTAGTTTTAGTAGAAAAGTCCGTCAGCTTGGGACACCCTTCGAGCTCAAGCAGTAGGTCACTCAAGCCTTGACACATTACTGGCTCCTCCAGTTAAGTTACATCTTCCTCTCATGTGAATCTGCAGAACACTTGGTTTTTATCTTGTAATACTGATCATTCTCCACTTCAAATTGTAGCCCCCCATGTCCTACATACACCTCTGTTACATTGAGGGAGTTTTTCTTTTCATTAATACAATATGTGGGACTCAAGTGCCTATTGCATGATTTATCATAAGATAAGACTCTTCAATCAGGGCACATGACTAGGTGGCACGTCAGGTCCCCAGTTGGGGGCGTGAGTGAGAGCCAACCACATAGCAATGTTTCTCTCCCCCTCTTTCTCCTTTCCCCTCTCCTTAAAAATAAATAAACAAGTAAATAAATAAATAATTTTTTAAAAAGATAAAAATCTTGTCCTTAAGTAACTTCAAGTCTATTTGGGGAGAGAAGAAAAAAGCAATAAACACACACATGGTGATTAGCCATCCATGTGAGGAGAACATTCTGGACAAAGGGCTGTAGGGAATTCGATGGAAGTCATGACTATGTTCAGTTACAGGTTTCATGGGAGACTGTGTAGAGGAGAAGGAATCTGACCTGACTTTGCAGTGGATTAGATGGGGGACCACTCCAGGTAAAGAGACCAGCAGAAGTTTTCCCATACTCACTTTTGTGTTTTCTCTACAGCTAAATTCAAGGCCCCACCAGCTTACTCAGTTATATTTGTCAAATTAAAATGAACAGGTGGCATTGTTAAAAGTTGCAACGATCACCATTAAAAATGATAATAGCTTCCAACTTGACATAGGAAAACCAAATGAGCGGGGTCTTCAAAGAAGCTCACAGGCAGACCATGGAGTTCTCCTAATTAAAATCAGAGCCTAATTTTCAGGTAATTTATTAGCTATGCAGCTGGGACTCAAGTCTATCCTGAGTAGCAGGAAGAGAGAAGTCACCTCTTGCTGTGACATGGGTCTTTAACTGGGAAATCTCCCCTGAGGTATGGACAAGATGAGACAACAAAACCATAGGGAAGAAAGAAAAATAATTTCAAATACAGAGTGAAAAAAAAAACACTTTAATTTTCTATGTAAAATGTTTTTCTTTCCAGTGACTCAAGGAATTTGAAGTTGAAAGCTTCCTATAGGACAGATCAAGAATCTGCAGCCATTCTTTGTATTTGAGAAGTAATCAAACATTGGCGCAATGCCAGTTTTCAAATGAAATGTCTGGCCAGAGTCTCCTTCAGAAATAATGATGTCGTTTCTCTGGTTACACGAAGTGGCACAGGTGAGAGGGCATCTCTGCTCTCAGTCCTCCACTTCCAAACGGCCATCCTGAATGGCAGCCGCTGTCAACGCCGCTCTCTCTGAGTTTACCTCGCCCCCGTGCTCCTTGGCAGGGAGAGCAGGATATGAACACCTGCGTTGTGCCCTGCTTTCGATCATTTACTTTCCGTGTGCTTTCTGATAAATGCGGACACCAGTGAGGTGGGATGCAGAGAGCTGTGTAGCTGAAGGATCAAACTAACCGAACTTCCATTACCTTGTTTTGGGAAAAGTTTAGTTAAAAGTAACTGATAAGTGAGTTACCAGCTGGTATCTGTTCTATGGAAGTTTGACTTCTCAGTACTCTTGGCAGAGTTGCCTAAGTGATTTTGAGAGACAGCTAAGAAATCCTCTTTGATACTACAACTTTGTTATATTATTGGGAGGGATGAGGATATGATTATACATGTACCTCGCTAGTTTATAATTTAGCAGGGTGCCAGTACAAATATCCTTTTTTGAAACTGGGATATCAAGTGATTAATTTTCATGCACATTTGTGGTTGCCTGGTTCATACAGAGTTGATTTAGCATTTCCCTTGTTAAATTTATTTGAAAATATTAACTCAGTCTAACATGAATTCACAAGGAGAGAAATAATTTGTGAGTGTGATGGTTATTACATAGACGGACAAATGTCAGTACAATGAGAGGAATAATCCCTGATATTGATATTATATTTCTTGTTTATTCTCATTCACTTGAGGTAGATTAGATCACCTCCCATATGCCCCATGTTGTGTCAGGAACCAGAGATATAGATATGGACCAGACAGTTTCCAGGCATTGACTAGATGAGCGGAGGGATGTGTTTTAATAAATGCAATGAAGATGTGGCATTAACACAGAAGTCTGAATGATTGCTACTGTATAGCAAAACAAAGGAAGGAAAAGTTAACTCTGCCCAAATCATAAAGAAAGGCTTCCTGGGTGAGACAGCATTCCAACTTACCCTGTCAAGGAAGGGGAGGAACTTAGCCATGACGATGAAAGGTGGTAGGTAACAGTGTGCTAGGCATACAACACTCAAAGCAGAGGCTTGGAGACCTGAATATTTGTATCCTGGTGGGTGATTGTGCAGTTTTTAGCCTGACTCCAGTTAGGGAATAAGACAGTAGGCAGAGGAAAAAGTGAGTGTAGAAATGGTGACAGGAGACCACAAGCAGTTTGTGAAGGTCTAGTGGAAAGAGGATGGCCTTGGAAGTTAGACAATATGAGTTCATATAGTCACTGTAAGACCTTTGACAAGTCACAAGTTCTCTCTGATGCTCAATTTCTTTGACAAGGACATGAGACTAATAATATGTATGATGTTACATCACTGGGTTAAATCCCTGGCACAAAGTAGACAGTCCTACATGTTCTCTTCAGCACTTTGCTCTCATGTACCATCCACTTGAAAGTTTGCAATATTCCAGAAAAGAGCAATGAGGGTTTGAACCAAGGCCTTAGTGGTGGTAAGGACAAAAAAAAGAATCCAGACATATGACATATGAGAGCTCATGGTGCAATAGAGATCTGTAGTGGATCCATGGAACATGATGGATCAGAGCTGACGGGGCTGTTCTACAGTGACCAAAGGAGCTCCCGGAGGGTCTGTGCACAACCAGTTGAAATGCGCAGATCCTGGCGGGGACCAGGGAGCCCTTCGAAGGGTTTGGAAAGGAGTAGTTGACTCCCCCAGGGCTCTAGTCCCACGTTATTATCATTGATCATTTCTGCTACAAATCATATTTGCAAACAGCACCATAATCATTTTTTAGTAATTCTTCCCCACAAGATGCCAAGCTAGGTAGTGCAGCAGCATCCACGAAGCAGGGACTAGTACCCTGGAGTCTGAGTTCAACCAGGTAACATCCTCCCTATTCCCTGAACTTTACTGAAGCAAGTACCATAAAGCCTTACTTAATTAAAATCATGAAGACGAGCTACAGCGGCAGGGTTTGAACAGTCTCTGATGTTAGGAAAAAATGGAATAGTGGTCCCTTATCCCTGAACTGGGCAGAATTATAAGAAAAGAGATGTGGCGTTAGAGCTCTGAGAAAAATGCTGATCTGGAGATGTAAGGAGCTGACTACTTACTCAAAATACATGTAAATCCACTGTGGTGTACAGAGTAAAACAAAGAGAATGTGTTTGAGCTTATGCTTCCTGCCAGGCACTGTGGTCCATGTTTTCTATACAATTGATTTATTAAGCCCTCCAATGAGTTTTTTACTTAATCCTGATGTCATCCATAGTATTGATTCACATAAAAGGAAACCAGAACTTAGAGAAATACGATAACAAGATCACAGACTTAACGCAGGTCTGACTGTAGAACCCATGTCCTTTACAGATGTGGAATGTATTGGCAGTTTAGGAAAGCAAGTGGTTCACGGTTGTGTGTCTATTCTCTGTGGGATTAAGTACATAGCTGTGAAGTTCTCTCTCTCTCTTTAAATTAGGTTGCCTTTTTATTATTTTAATAGTTTTTCATGTTTTAATTACAGCTGACATACAGTGTTATATTAGTTTCAGATATGCAACACAGTGATTAGACATTTATACGATTTACAAAGTGATCACCCCACTAAGTCTAGTACCCTTCTGACACTGTACACAGTTATTACAGTATTATTCACTATATTCCCGAGGCTGAACTTATATCCCCATAACTATTTTGTAACTACAAACTTGTACTTCTTAATTTCTCCCCTTTTTTCATCCAGCTCCCAACTCCCCCTCCCATTTGGCAGCCATCAAATTGTTTTTAGCATCTGTGAGTTTGTTTCTGTATGTTATTTATTTTGTTTTTCAGATTCCACCTATAAGTGCAATCATATGGCATTTGTCTTTCACTGTCTGACATATTTCACTCTAGTTCCATCCATGTTGTTGCAGATGACAAGATTTCAACCTTTTCTCATGGTTGAGTCATATTTCATTGTATATATGCACCATTTATTTTTTATCCACTCATCTATTGATGGACTCTTAGGCTGCTTCCGTATCTTGGCTGTTGTAAACAATGCTGCAATGAACATAGGGTGTATACATCTTTTTGAATTAGTGTTTTGGGTTTCTCTTGGTAACTACCCAGAAATGGAATTGCTGGGTCCTTCTTTGTCTCTTATTATATCCTTTGTTTTCAAGTCTATTTTTTTATGGCATATGTATTGCTATCTCACCTTCCTGTTTTGTTTTTAGTTGCATAAAATATTTTTTCCGTCCCTTTACTTTCAGTCTGGGTGTGTCTTTCTATTTAACATGTGTCTCTCATAGACAGTGCATGCAAGGGACTTGTTTTCTTACCCATTCGGCCACTGGGTGTCTTTTCATTGGAGCATTTAGTTCATTTACATTTAAAGTGATCCTTGATATATATGTAGTTATTGCCATTTGCCATTTTATTATTTATGTTTTTGATTTTTTCTTCTTCTTAAAGAAGTCCCTTCCTCTGATGATTAGTGACATTGAGCATCTTCTCATATGTCCATTGGCCGTCTGTATTTTCTCATTGATGAAGTGTTTATTCAGGTCCTTTGCCCATTTTTAATGGGATTATTCATTTTTTTGGTGTTGAATTGTGTAACTTCTTTATAAATTTTGGATATTAACCCCTTTTCAGATGTATTAGTGAAAATGTTCTCCCATTCAGTTGGTTGTCTTTTTATTTTGTTGATGGTTTCCTTTGCTGTGCAAAAAGTTTTTAGTTTGATGTAGTCCCATTTGTTTGTTTGTTTGTTTGTTTGTTTATTTATTTATTTATTTATTTATTTATCTTGTTGCCCTTGTCTAAGGAGATGTATCAGAATAAATATTGCTGTGAGCAATGTCTGAGCTTTTACTGCCTGTTTTTCTAGTTTATTTTTTTTTTAATGTTTTTGGGTCTAACACTTAAGTATTTAATCCATTTTGAATTCATTCTCATGTGTGGTGTAAGAAGATTGCATAGTTTCATTTTTCTGCACATATCAGTCCATTTTTCCCAACACCATTTATTGAATAAACTATCTTTAGCCCATTGTCTGTGCTTGATTCCTCTGTCAAAAATTAATTGACTACAAAGTGTGGGTTTATTTCTGGGCTCTCTATTCTGTTCTATTGATCTATGTGTCTGTGTTTATGCCAGTATCATCCTGTTTTGATTACTATGGTATTGCAATATAGTTTAATATTAGGTAGCATGATCTCTCCAACTTTGTTCTTCTTTCTCAAGATTACTGTTGCTATTCAGGGTCTTTTGTGGTTCCATATGCATTTTTCAAATATTTGTTCTAGTTCTGTGAAATAGGTCATTGATATCTTAATAGGACTTGTGTTGAATCTATAGATTGCTTTGGGTAGTATGGACATTTTAATGATGTTAGTTCATCCTATCCATGAACACAGTATGTGCTTCCACTTATTTGTATCTTCTTCAATTTCCTTCTTCAGCGTCTTATAATTTTCTGAGTATAAGCCTTTTGCATCCTTAGTTAATTAAAATCAAAATGAGATATCAACTCACACCTGTCAGAATGGCTATCATCAATAAATCAATAAGTAATAAATGGTGGTGAGGATGTGGATTAAGGGGAACAGTTTTGCACCATTGGTGGGAATGAAGATTAATGCAGCCACAGTGGAAAACAGTATGGAACTACATTAAAAAGTTATAAATTAAACTGCCTTATGACCCAGTGATTCCACTTCTGGGGATTTATCTGAAGAAACCCAAAACACTAATTTAAAAGAATATAAAACCCCTGTGTTCATTGCAGTGTTATTTACAATACCAAACTTCAGAAGTAGTCCAACTGTCCATCAGTACATAAATGAATAAAACAACTATGACCCTTTTTGACAGCATGGATGGACATAAAGACATTATTCTAAGTGAAATACCATATGACTTCACTCATAGGTGGAATCTAAGGAACAAACTGAACTAACAAGCAAAACAGAGACAGATTCATAGATAGAGAGCAGGCTGACAGCTCTGGGGGATTGGATGCTAGAGGGATGGAGCAAAAAGAAATAGAAAACTCATCTCATGGACAGCAGTGCAGTGACTGCAGTGGGGAGGGACAGGTAGAGGGGTGAGAGGGTATAAGGGGGGAAAATGGTAATGGAAAAATACAATAAAATACAATAAAAATAAACTATAAACAAAAGAAGTCCCTTTAACATTTCTTGTAATACTGATTTGGAGGTAATGAACTTCTTTACTTTTGCTTGTCTAGTAAGCTCTTTATCTGTCCTTTGATTCTAAATGATAGCTTTGCTGGATAGAGTAATCTTGGCTGTAGATTCTAGATTTTCATCACTTTGAATATTTCATACCAATCCCTTCTTTCCTGCAAAGTTTCTGTTGAGAAATCAGCTGACAGACTTATAGGGGCTCTCTTGTAGGTAACTGTTTTTCTTTTGCTTCTTTTAAGATTATCTCTTTGTCTTTTACCTTTAGCATTTTAATTATGATGTGTCTTGGTGTGGGCCTCTTTGGGTTTATCTTGTTTGAAGTCTCTGTACTTCTTGGACATGTATGTCATTTTTTCCCCCCATCAGTTTAGGCAAGTTTTTCACCATTATTTCTTCAAATAGATTTTCAATTTCTTGCTCTCTCTCTTCTTCTGGTACCCATGTGATGTGAATGTTATTACACTTGACATTGTCCCAGAGGCCCCCTAAACTCTCCTCATTTAAATTTTTTTTTCTATTTGCTGTTCTGATTGGATGATTTCTGCTTCCTTATCTCCCATGTCATTCATTTGATACTCAGTTTTATTTAATCTACTGTTGATTCCCTCTGATGTATTCTTTATTTTAGTTATTGTATTCATAGCTGACTTTTTTTTTAATGCCTCCATTTTTATATTTTCTCTCTCTTTGCTGAAGTACTCACGGTAATCATTGAGCATCCTTACAACCAGTGTTTTGATCTCTGTATCTGGTAGATTTCTTGTCTCCATTTTGTTCAGTTCCTTTTCAGGAGTTTTATTGTTCTTTTATTTGGGACATGTTTCTTTGTCTCCTCATTTTGGCAGCTGCCTTGTGTTTACATCTATGTATCAGGTAGAGCTACTATGTCTTCTGGCTTTGGTGGAGTGGTTTATGTAGTAGGTATCCTATGGGACCCTGTGCACAGTCTTCCTCATCACCTGAGCTGGGTGCTCCAAGTATGTCCCCTGTGCAGGTGGTATGTGCCCTCCTGTTGTAGTTGAGCTTTGATTGCTGTTGGCATGTTAATGGCACAGATTGACCCTCAGGCTGATTCACTGTAAGGACTGGCTGTGACTGCAGTGGATGAACTGTTGTTTAGGAGCAGACCTTATGTAGCAGGATTCATGTAAGCTGGTGCCTGCTGAGTTTGCCTTTTGAGTGTGTTGTTTATGGAGAAGGTTGGTGGGTGCTCTGGTGTGGTCTGAAGCTGGCCACTGAATGTGTTGTTTCTGGGGCCTCTTGGGAAGTGCAGGTCAAAGCCAGTAATTGTTTGTGCCCTACCCATGGCCACCTGGTATGAGCTGCCGAGTGATATGCATATGGCTGCCATTTGTGCTGGGCTTGGGGTACAAGACACATGGAGGCCAGATGCTACATCTTTGGTGTCTGTGAACCTTGGAGAGAGTTTAGGAAAGTCAGCATGAACCAAGACAGGCTACTTCTATTTGAAAAGCCATGTGAAGCAACGGGGTGGGCCTGAATGTTATGTGGGGTAGGGTCTCAGGGAATCACCTGGGCAGAGTGCCTGCAGGGGAAGGGCTCTCCACGAAGAAACGATGGCTTCTGCCTGAGTTTCTGCTCTTGCTGTGATACCAGACAGTTCAGTTCTTCCCCATGGGGCCCTGGAGACATTCCAGCAGCTTCCCCAGGACTGGAGCTCAGAGCAAGTAAGTCTGAGTAAGTCCATACATGGGCCCTTTGAGAGGAACTCCTGTGACTCTAACAGCCCTCTCTCTGACTCAGCCACAATCCCCACTGGTTTCCACAGCCAGAAGTTATGAGGACTTGTCTTCTCAGCACTGGAACCCTGGTCTAGGGAGCTTGGTCTGGGGCTGGGATCCCTCGCTCCTGAGCAGGGACCTCCACAGCCAAGATATTCCTCTTGATTTTTAGCTGCCATACATGGGTGTGGGACCAGCTCGTTTGATATCTTCTCCCCTCCTACTACTCTTGACGTGGCTTTTTCTTTATATCCTCAGTTGTAGGACCTCTGTCTAGGTAGACTTCAGGTAGTTCTCAATGATGGTTTTTGTGCAGTTTAGTTGTAATTTTGACATGGTTGTGAGAGGAGGCCAGCACAGCATTTACCTACAGTGACATCTTGTCTGATAAGCAGTAGAGACAGAACACTAGGACACAGAGACCGTGTACTTGACCTAATTCATGTTTATTGAGTCCCTCCTATTTTTTGTACAGGAAGCGTTTGGCCCTTCAGTGAGGGAAATTCATTGGGAAATATTCTGATTCCTAAACTAACAATCTAGAGATGAATTAGCTCTAATGTACCCCATAATCTTATAACTCCAGGCCTTTAGTGGCTGGGTGCCCCCCTCCTTCTCAGAGAGTATCCTCCTCCCTGCAACACAGAAGAGGATAAGGGGCTGAATCGACTTTTATGCTGTTCCAGTCCTGGTTATATTACAATCTTCAAAAATAATAATAACAACAATAATAATAGCAGTACAATATTAATAATAACTAGCATTTGTGGGCACCACTGGTGAATGGGTTTTCTGCTGTAACTTTAACCACTTACGTAGTTACTGATGGGAAGGAATTAACATTCAGACCTGCTTGAGAACTAAATCCATCACAAGTAAAAAGTAATTCTTTTCTTCCAGGTCACACCACACTTAGATACAGAACTAAAACTCGATAAATGCAAACTTCTAGGAAGCAGTTTTTGTGTACTGTCTGTCCAAATTAGTTCTAAAAGTATTAACAGAAATAATTAAATACAAAGCAGGGCACACATTCCCTTGTCAATTCCAATCTCAAGTCCAAGGCATTGTTCCTGATTTCATTTGCAGGTGTTTCTTTTTATGCCAGTCCTGAATAGGTCTCTCTGTGTTTTTCTTCAACCCCTAAGTTCAGGACTGTCTACTTGGCTGCTGGCTGGAGTTATTGTCCCATTGTTCCAGAAATGGTAAGAGGGGAGAGTCCTGGAGATTGAGCTGATGGTACTTGAAGGGTAGCTTCACATTATGTAGAGACAGATGGGGTAGTGGTGCTGGGGAGGGGGCAGGCCTCCTGGGATCAGCCCTTCCAGGAAAATCCTCTGACTTCGTGACTCATCTTCCAAATTGCACAGCCAAATCTGCCAGCCACCGTCTGTCCTGCGAAAGGAGATGTTTAGATCAATGCAGGGAAGCAGACAGCAAAGGTCTAAAAAGAGCAAGGTGGAGGTCAGGGAGGTCAGAGCCCGTCTGAGAGGTCTGGGACAGCTGCCACACGCGGAACAGGAAGAGCATCTCCCCAGCAGGCAGCTTATCGGGCTGCTAATTGCCCATTTCTCTCTCTCTATATCCGGCTTAAACAGGGCAACTCTGTGCAGAGAGAAACCCAGAGAGCAGCAGATGGATTTAGGAAGGCACAATAGATCCATAAAAGTAGATGACTAAATAAAGACATTAACTTTTAATGTAAACAGAACTGAAGCATTTTTATTACCTTATTTCTTGAAGATAGAAGGGGAAATTCCTCCTGCCAATTTGAATAGCTTCAAAGTGTACTTGAGAGCCCTTGGAAAGGAGAAAAAGGACCCAAGTACCAGATAATATCTGCTTATAGGTGCCAGGGGTAACTCAAAAGTGTTCATAGAACTGGAGTGGTCCTCTGTTCAAATAGCTGCACACCAAACTAGAGCTGAGAGGAAGCCAGTCACTGGCAAAACATGTATTTTGGCTTATCCAACCATTAATTTATTTATTCAACACATAATGAGATCTTCCCGTGCTTTGTGTACACAGAGATGGACAGGCTGTGGCTGTGCCCTGAGGGAGCTTGTGGACTAAGTGGAAGGTAGGAGACAGGCTTCTGCAGGGCATTGATTGAGTCTGAGGTGTCCAGGCACGATCTCAACATTCTTTGTTATCGAGCTGCGTTGTAGCCAGGGCTGAGGGCCAGAGCAGCTAAGAAATCAAAGACCTTCCCTGCCTAGTAGTGATCATTCTTAAAACCATGGCAGCAAGTCAGTTAGTGCCTCAAGTGTGGGGGCACTGTGACATAGCTCTCCTGTGTGTTATCACTAACCCACGAACTGTCCCTGGGATGGGCATTATTACACGTATTATCTACAGAGGGTGCTTAAACTCAGAGTTGCTCAGTACCTTAACAAAGTCACACAACTAGTGAGTAGCTCAACTATGATGATTTGTATTTTAACTTTAAATAACACTGCACCCCACCATCATTTTAACCCATCTATACAACGAGATTGGATTGATTTTTATTAAAATTCAGTTTTTATCATAGTATACTCACCACCTCCAAATGCTTTTAAATGAATTCTCAGTTGCTTAGATTAGAATGTAAGGCTCTGCAGCATCTGGTACTATGGGAGCATTTTGTTCTTGCATTCTATCGATGCTTGAATATTGCCTCCACATCACTTAAACCAAACTCTTTGTCATATCTGAGAACTTTGTTAATTCCCCCACATCGATATTAATTAAAAAGGCTGTTGTTACTCATTAAATGTGGGAGGCATGGAAAAGGGAGATGACAAAGTTGATTCTGCATTTTCAAGGCTGAGTGATTTAGAATGTTGGTTCTATCAAATAAAACATGAGTCGTGAGGAGGGGTAGTTTGAGGGAAAGGATAAATCTGGTTACAGTATCTTGTTTGAATTGACAGTAAGATGTTCGGGAGGGGCACAGTCTGGCCTGCAGTTAGAAAATTGGCCCACAGTTCAGGAGGGCAGTCAGTGCCAGCGTCAGTGAGCTTGGAACCTTCCACAAGGACGGGGCAGTGCAGCTGTAAATATTTATTACGGGACCCGGGAGAAGTGAGTACAATGCGGAGACCAGGAAGGCCAGACTGAATCTCGGGGTAAGCCCAAGGGCCGGATTTGGCTAAGGTTGAACAAACAGGTAGGGAAATGTGAGAGTAAAACTCAAAGCAATAAGATTTCTTTAACCGTTTCTAGAAAAATAAATCCCAAGAAGCAAGACTTTGGTTCCCAAACCAAGGCTACTGACTTGGCCCTGTTGCTCTTAGGGACTTTCCTTCACTGTTGAGGATAGAGACGTGGATCAAACTGTCTTCATCTGAGCTCTCCCTCACTTTCATATTGTGTACCTTTTCAAGTGGATATTTAGAAACATATGCTACAAAAACAATGGGACACAAACCAGTAAGCCAGGCACTGGGTGTGCAAAGGAAAACAATGCACCTTCTAGGGGGTTATATCACTGGTCAGTTCAATACGAGAGTGAGCACAAGGCATCACAGGTGTGAGGGGAGCTCTACCAAGCAGGATCTAGAGTTGGATCTTAAAGGATAAGAGACAGCTGCTAAAATGGGGGTGTAAGATGTGATTGAACTAATTAGGAAGACATGATCAAATCATAGAGATAACACAAAAAACACGTGAGACCCACTTCAAACAATGCAGCAGGCTGGAACATGGGGTACTAGACAGGATCATGGTCTTTAGGCATGCATGCAATGAGAGAGGGAAGCAGGGATCAGCCTGTGTGCCCGAGAGGTGTTTGGGTTAGAGGAAAGGGTACTAAGGTCAGTTTTGGGTATGTTGCATTTGAGATTCCTTTGATATATGAGTAGAAGATATTTAGCAGACATGTGAATATACAAATGTCGACCTTGACCAAGTCTAGGCTGGACATACAGATGTGGGAAGAAGAGCACCAGTTTCCACACAACAGCCACATGGTTGTGGTAGCAAAAAGAAGAGCAGGCTGTGATGAAAATAGAAGAAAAACTGCTATAAAAAGACTAAGCTTTGGACAAATTTCATAGAAGTTAGGAGAACATGGAATTACAATAAAGAGAGGATTTTGATCCCAAACAGAACAGAGAAATCCATTAAAAAGATAACTGAATTAAAAAAAAATAGAATAATATTTAGTGTTTCTCTGTAACGGAACTCCCCTCCCTTTGGGAGCTCATTCCTACACTGTGTGTTTAGGGAAACTGAGCATGAGCATGCTTGCATATGAGATCTGTACAGAAAGTATCCAGCCATGTACTATGAAAAATAGGAAAAATAGAGACATTTATTGAAGAAGATACAAGATGCAAGAAACATTGTACATAGGACAATGATGCCTCAGTCCCCTTCAAAGTAGGCACCTTGGGACCTCACACAGTTCTCCCAGTCACCATCAGCTGCCCCATCGTGATTTCCTGAATCTCATTGATAGTCTGAAATCTCTTCCCTTTCAAAGGTGATTTTAGTTTTGGGAAAAGCCAGAAGTCGCATGGCACCAAATCTGGGCTGTGGCGGGGCTGAGTCACCTGGATGATTTGATGTTTCACAAAAAAAACTCTACACAAGACATGATGCATGAGCAGGGCACATGTCCTGATGAAGCTGCCAATCATCAGTTGCCCATAGCTGCGGCCTTCTGGGTCATCTGAATAGTTTCTGTGGAGGAATGTTTAAGCTTAACACAAAATTTAATGCAGATTTGTTGCTCTACTTGTTCAGTCATTTTGAATGCAACAGCCATACAGTACAAATGCTTATTCAATGGCATCTACCACCCCTACTGACTAGTACAGTGAAGTTGCCATTGTTTGCACATGTGCATTCCACTATCATTGGCTGCTAGGTTGCATTCATGTCACACAAACCATTCTCATTATATGAATAATGGACAGGCCCCATAGACCAATGGTGTCTGGCCACAATACAGTTCCTACCACCCCTTCCCCAGTATTTCTGAACTCTGAGGGACACTAAGGTCTTCTTACATTCATTTTCATCGTGGACTGGATTTAATTTAGATGGCACAAAAATGCCCTTATATAAGAGATAAAGATGAATTCACAGTCAATGCAAAAGTCTTCACAGACAACACCAATTTTAATGAAGTTGTGAGGGAGTTGGAACATGTCTTAAAAATGAGACACTGGGGACCCCCGTGTGGGACTGGGAAGACCTCGCCAAGGCTCTAGTGTAACAAGTGCCGATGGTGATTGTTTAGTACGTGTGAGGGAAGCAAGCTCTTATTTTCCGGGACTTAGAAACATATTTTTTGTAGTAGTAAAATCCATGTTGTTATAACATTTGCTGTATATATTAACCTATAAGACCAAGCTATTTCTAGAATTTTGATGGGGAAGAATTAACTGTCTCTACTCATGGGACAGGTAGTCTAAAAATCTATAGGTTTGGGGAAGGTTTCTCTTTATATTTCTTTGACAATAACACATCTTGTAGATGAGGATATATGGTAGAGATGGTAATTGGTTTTTTGCTGGAGCTACATGTTCGCCCTCCTCTCTTTCTCCTCCAATATTAATTATCAGGACTAAAAATAGTCCATTGTGGGATTCGTGTGCCTCCGGGAGGCTTCCATGGAAATCTGACATCTGTGCAGCAGGCGCCACGGAGATGGGTGTTTCTGTGAAGCGCCCTCCTGTTTGTGAATTCAGTCAACACTTGCACAGTGAATGCTGAAGTGCTGTCTCTCACAATGGCTCTGAGTGGCAGCCTGCGAGAACAGTCTTTCTGAGCAGACATGCCTCACAGTACCTGGAGGGAACAGAGATGGCATAGAATATTTATGATTAAGAGCATTAATAAAGATAGGAAAATATTGCTACAATAACATTCTGCTATATAACTATTATTGCAACCAAAATACTGTAGCCTTTTGTAGTTTCTCTTTTTGTAGGTACCTGTATACAGCTGTACAACCCCCCCCAACACACACACACACACACACACACACACACACACACATACACACACCCCTCATTTGGAAAAAAAAAATAAGGAAACTTAAAAAACAGAAATATTAGTGAATCGTTTGTATTCATGGTCAATTAAGGTGTTGTTAGATGGTATTAAACAGTCTTTATGGACCGACACGTATCTGCTGGAATTAGAAACATATGGATTTGCATTAAGCCTTCTTAAAAGCACAACTATCATGACTGGTCAGGTTATCATATCTACTTTGTAAGATTTAATTTCCTCAGAAATTTTTTTTCAGTTATCTTTTTGGAATGAATGGTTGTTTTGATGGGTGGAAGGTGAAGTGAAAGAGGAAGGGATAATTTTGTAACCTGGATATCATGGTCATGTTTCTAATCAAGACGTATTATGACAAATGAGTGAATCCCTCTGGAGAGCCAGAGTGCTTACTTTAAAACTGGGCAGTCCTTGAAAATCAGACGTATGGTTGTGTAACTATGGGGGATTGTCTTGTTCCGAAGTCGTAGGCAGAGTCTCAAAGCAAGGGGTGCTGCATAGCAGGGTGCAGGTGAGAAGAGTACGGAGAGCTCTGGGAGGCAGGAGCGAGCGGCAGGAGGCTCAGCGGCACAGACGAGGTGGGGGGAAGGTCTGAGCAGAAAGAGCAGTTCGCAGTTGTAATCACACGGGGTCGGTTTACACAGTTGTTGGTGCTACCAATTTTTTTGTTTGTTTGTTTTAATTTTAACCCCAAGTAGCCATTTCACAATTAGCTTTTGTGAACAATTTTCTGGATGTTATTTAATTTCCTCATATTCTTTAAGTATGTGTATACATGATATACTGACATTTGAAAAACAATTATGGACAGAACAGTTCAGGGCAAAACACCAAAACTAAGCTGGTAGCCTCCAGACCCTGCACACGTTTATTTGAATTTAACTCTGGCTAGAGAAAGTTTTTTATTTAGTGTATACTATATTTTGGAGAACTCTATAAAATTTCATTTGGAGGTAAAAAGAAGTTATCTAGGTATGTAAGTTAGAAAACTGTTGATTGAGATTGTCCATAAACATCACTCAGAATAACCTAAATGTTTCCCTAAAGGGGAATGTTTATACCATTGCTCAGTACCAGTAGGGATAATATGCAGCAGCCATAGAGGATAAACTGTGCCCTGGCTGGTGAGGCTCAGTTGGTTGGAGCATCTTCCCATAGCCAAAGGTTGTGGGTTTGATTCCTGGTCAGGGCACATTCCTAGGTTGCAGTTTGGTCCCAGGTTTGGACTCATATGATCCCTGGTTTGGGTGCATATGGGAGGCAACCAATCAATGCTACTCTCTCACATCAATGTTCCTTTCTCCCTAATTCTCTAAAAAGCAATGAAAAGTGTCCTCGGATGAGGATCAAAGCAAACAAACAAACAAATAAACAAAAGGAAGAAGGAGGTCAATGTGCCGTAGTATAAGGAGATATAATGATATGTTAAGTTTTTATCAGGCAAGTTGAAAACAATACTTATACTATAATTCCATTTGTGTAAAAATACATACAAACCAAGACTTGAGACTCCTTTATGTACAAATTGGTGTAAGTACCGGATGGCTTCTTTCAAGTGGACATTTTCGTAATGGGATAAGTGGAACCCGTAAAAGATTGCCTGAGACAGTAAAACACAGAATGTCACCTTGTGTTTTGTCTGTTTGTTTGTCTTGTTGTTCTGGGTCAGAGACCTATGGTTTGCGCTTGACTCGGGATTTTATCAGCTGACGAGCAATAAAACCGATCACAGGACGAGTAAAGCCCTTTTCTTAAAACTCAGTTCTGCGCTAAAGGAGAGAGAACGGCCTCTCAAATATAAGCCAGCTTATATTGAAGAAAATATTTTAAAAGGTTGGCTTCAGTATAAAAAGAAACAAACTAGAAAATGCAGACCAATATTGACTGGATTAGGAGAGAAAGAATATTAAGTGACTCAAATTTCAATTTAAAAAGGACGATCAATCAGGGAGTTACTTATATTAAATCCAGAGGCAGACCATTCTCATTGTACCCTTTCCCAAGGCTTCTCTAAGAAACAAATTATAGTGCAAATGCATTTTTTGGCACACCAAACATTATGTACCAATGTATTCTTGATTAATATTACAATGTGTTGATGAAATTTTCTAAGCACTGCTTAGAGCTAAAATAAGAGGATTTTTTTTCTTAAATAAAATATGTTAATACTTGTTTTCATGGTGACTATTTGTTGCATATTCAATTTCAGGTTATAGAAAGGGTGTACTGGGAAATTATTTTAATAGAAAAATTGAGCTGCTTCATGTCTCCCATGCCCCGGCTGTCTTTTAAAAAATTTTATACTATTTAAACAAATTTATTGAGACTCTACGTCTCTGGAGCATGCACGCTCTAGAATGCAGTGCTAAAGCTGTTCTCGGTATCAGGATATGGACTGTTCTCGTAGGTAAAAAGAGCACAGGCTAAAACTTACAGGGAAAGAGTCTGGCACACAGAGAGAAGGGGGAGAGGAAAGCGAGACTGGCTGCTCCGTGTGGGCAGAGCGTGGCTGGGACCTTTGTGTTCTTGTATCTGCGCCTGAAAGCCTGTGTATGTTTAACATATTTGCTGTATAGTCAGTGAAAGAAACCGTGAATGCAGTGAGACTTGTTGGAGCAAGCTTCATGGAAGTTATGGCCTTTAAGCTTGTTCCTGAAAAAAAAGAGAGAGTGAAGTGAGTAAAGTGGTAAAGGAACAAGAAAATATTCCAGGTAGAGACTTGAGTAAATTAAAAATGCTCATGCTGGCCCTGGCTGGTATGGCTCAGTGAAATGAGCGCCGGCCTGTGAATCAAAGGGTTGCCAGTTCGATTCCCAGTCAGAGCACGTGCCTGGGTTGTGGGCCAGGTCCCCAGTTGGGGGTGTGCGAGAGGCAACCAACCACTCATTGATGTTTCTTTCCCTTTCTTTCTCCCTCCCTTCCCCTTTATCTAAAATTTTAAAAAATGCCCATGCCAAATATTTGGAATAAAAGAATTGTATGACCTATATAATTATATTAGCAAGTATCACCCCAATAATGTCAATAAAAATTTTAAAAAGAAAAAAAAAATAAAAAAGACTTTAAAATTTAAAAAAAGATAACTATGCAATACTAAAATGCATATATTGGGTTGGCCAAAATGTTTGTTTGTTTTTTTCTGTAAGATGGCTCTACTAGTGCTTAGTTGTTTTTAACTTCATGTGAAACAGTTCTGTCAGATTGTATTGTGACAGCTGTCACATCAGATGCATTAAAAAAAAATCTGAATTGGTGAATTTATGTGTAGCCATTTTAATATTGGAGATGGAAGAAAATACACAACATTTTGGCACATTATGCTTTATTATTTCAAGAAAGGTGAAAACGCAACTGAAATGCAAGAAAAGATTTGTGCAGTGTATGGAGAAGGTGCTGTGACTCATCAAAAATGTCAAAAGTGGTTTGCAAATTTTTGTGCTGGAGATTTCTCACTGGATGATGCTCCATGGTCCGGTAGATCAGTTAAAGTTGATAGTGATCAAATTGAGACATTAATTGAAAACAATCAATGTTCTACCACGTGGAAGATAGCCAACATACTCAAAATATCCAAATCAATATAGTTATTAGTGAAAATGAAAAATGTGTCTCTTATTTTACAAAAGAAAACTAAGACACTTTTTTGCCAACCCAATTTTTAACATGTTTCATACAACATACATATGTGTAGATATAAAGTATATTTATGTTTTATCTTTGTGTGTTTCATTCAGATATGCTTTCTGTATTCTATATTCTCAATTCCTCCACTGGGAGTGATAGAGGCCAGGCCTTGTTTCACGTGCTCTCTCTTAAGAGCATTTACTTTCTCTGTTGTCACCAAGTTCTCTGTAAACCTTATGCTCTCAGGCCTCACTTTTAATCATGTGTTTCAATAGTCACTCTCAATACTCACTACAAAACCTTTTAGGAGCTCAAATCCCTGATTGAAATGGAATCTTTTCTTTTCTTTGTCTCGGTTCTGATAAAGTTTGGAGCTATTCCAAAGTTTGTTAGCAGGAAGGAATCAAGAATAAGAGGCAGTAGGAGGCCTTAAATCATCGTGGGGCAAACAGATGTATATGAGCCATATCTTGAAAGCTCTTAGAGACAGGTTAAATATAGTCTCTTCTAAATGCCTTGATGTTACCCTCTTTTATTTGAGCTTTATTCATATGCAACAATGGGAAAATGTGTCTCTGTTATTAAATATCTTTGCATATGGCATGTTGTGAAAAGAAATAGTAATATGTCCAAATCAAGCTGTTTTAAAGCTAGGGTGGCTGGGAAGTGTTGCTAGAATAGAAGGAATAATAGGTTAGACTTCACAGACTAAATGGAATATTGGTTCTTTCTCTTTCTTTGATTTTTATGTATTATCTAACACTTTGAGTAGGTACTTCTTCTGTTCTGTATTTAGCCAAAAGGATGGTGCATCAATAAATACTAAATGCTTCTACACAAATTCTGTATCAGAGAGAAGCAGAGGCAGTGTGGAGGGAATGTGACACCATTCTTAGAAGGTCAAACAGTTCAAGGGGGTTTGCTGGAGACGTGTGTTGAGCAAAGGTACGATTTGCAGGTCTGCCACCTGGGAGGAGGGGTGCAGCCTCTGGATTCCCCCTAAGCCACGTCGTCCATTTATGGTGCAACTATTTCAATGGGAAGCCAACTCCTATGGACTCATTCTGTTACAGTTTTGAAACCAAATGTCATTTCTACAAACTTTGGGAAAGGCAGATAGGGCCCTTAGGAGCTACAAGTGAAGGCGATAGTTTCTGGAAGAGTAGGGGCCCTATTCAGTCTAGTGGCAGGTCTGCCGATCACAGAAGCAAGGATCCTTCTTCCCCACTTCCTGGATATATCGCCCCACTACCCGGTTCACACGCACACACCCCTAGGTCCTTAGAGGGGGTGGCTCTGCCCTTTTAGGACTGCGGGAGGCATGCAGATGGGAATTTACTCCGTTCCTTTGTCATTTCCTCTCTTTCTAGGTTACTTTCTTACTGGTCCCAACACAAAAGTTAAAAGATATTTTGCTTTTACAGAATAACTGTTGTCTAGGAACAAACTTGTAGAGCAGAATTCAAACTGGCAGTTTCCGTTAGAAAAGAAACAGAAGAAAGAGGGAGACATAAAATAAAGATATAGACAGAGGCAAGCATGTATCTATTCAAAACTTTCAGCATTTCTGCAATTGATCTTTGTCCAAGTTTAATAACAACAATAATAACAATAATAATAATAATAATAATAATAAAATGCCCAAACTCTACCGATTACACACTTATGTGTTAGGCAATGTGATAAGCACTTGCATTTTTTCTGTTTAATTTGTACAACGCTCTGTGGGCATAATGTTATTCTGCTGATGTTACATGTACGGAAATCCAGTTTCAGGGAGGCACATCACTCGCTCCTTGTCATGCAGCCAAGTGGTTGTTGAGTCAGGACCACATCCAGATTTAACAGATTCCGAAGCCACTTCTCTTCACCCTCACAATGCACCACCTATTCATTGAAGTTGTTCCCAAGTACAATAGAGGGCAGGTGCTTGTTAGGAAAATCTGTATTTGATTCACAGCCAAATCAAAGAATGCTTATGCAGTTCATAGCACTGAGCTGATCCGACCTTCGTCGCTCCCTGGGAGAAAGGGCAGAAGCACAGGGCGGGCTTAGCTCAGAGAAGCAAGCCAGTCCCACAGTTCCGTGGCTGCTTCCTCTGCTGTGTCCTCTCGCCGTCCACGGCTGCCCCAGCCTCGGTGCTAGTGCTGATTTCCTCCCAGACCTTCCAGTGCCATGGAAGAACATTTTAATTTTATTCTGGATGTGCAGGTCCTAATTCTATGTGACTCAGAGAGGTCCGTGGAGTCTATGCAATGAGCTCATGCCCTTCCTCCCCAAATGTCTTCACTATAGTTGCTTGTCTGTAGGCAGCTCCCAGAGCTGAAATAGGTTTCACAATCTTCAGAGTTTTCATTAATGGAAATCTGCAACTCAGCAAAAAAAAAAAAAAATAAAAGAAAGAATTTTAAAGGAAGGGGGTGTGCTGCAGACAGGTGCTAGAGAGAACCATCTGCTTGTTAATAACGTGCCCACAGGTTTTCATGCAGCAGGACGGGGACACATTTATTATGCGATGCTGGGCTTCATTCCATTTCACTATAATTTTTGTAGAGATATTTTTACTTGCACAACGTGCTATATTTTTTAATTTACTTTTAAAAATCCTCCTCTCTTTGGATTATGTTCTCAATATACTTTTCTCCTTCCTCCCCCACTTCCTCCTCCTGTTTCCCGATGCAGCTCCTCTTCCGCAACCCTGCTACAGACCGCAGCCCAAGCTGCAAATAGGAGCCATCACCAGGCACAGTCCCTCAGTTCACTTCGAATCAAAACTCTGATTATATAGATCCAAAATGGTATATTCCAGTGCAGGTCAAAAGGTACCCCAATGATTTCAAGGGGATTTTGTTCAACTTTGATTTAATTGTGTATTATGCATACATTCCTGGAAAGAGACACAGTGGCTGCTATAACCTAGATGGTGCGAATTCTGAAGATAGAAGCATCACGTGCAGCCCTGGATCATGGTTATCTAGCAGTGGGGACTTAGGTTTATCTGTAAAGTGAATGCCTTGGTTGGAACTGATGAATTAATGGACTCATTCATTCAACAAACAGAGGTACGCTCTGCCTTCTCAGGGTGACATGCCTTGCTGGGTTGTAGCTGATACAGGTCAAGGGTCTGGGTCCCATTCTCAAGGATTTCACTCACTAAAGAAAGAAGCAGACAATTGTAAAGATGACCTATAATTGTTGTGATTGCAATGTGTACAAAGAACACAAAGCAGAATGGTTCAAAAGTTCATAGAGCTTTTCTTTCCCTGCATTGGGACTTGCTGTAATGGGATTTGTGCCACAGTAGGGTGGCAGAACCAGTCTTGGGGGTTTTGATGACATGGTGACAATCGTGAAAAAGCAGTTCTTTTTAAAGGACACCATTATTTGATTAAAAAGAGTACTTCCTTAGAGAATATGTGGATGTGCATTTGAAGTGAAGGTTAGTTCATGAAGATCAGACTGTGCATTATTTTCTTCAGGCTTCACCAGCTTATACTTTCATTCTTCTTCTGCACTTGGTGATATAATTTGATATTTACATGTAACCAACAGAATCTCACGAGTGAAACCTGCCTTTGGAAGCTCATGCATTTTATCCCTGGTCCTAACTGTGTGGTATCTATTGCATATCCTATGTTTGTTAGATTTCCTGAATAAAGAAATGATGCTTATGATTTAACAAATACCTTCTTTTACATATAAAATTTATAAATACAAACATTCATATAGAGCTATTTTTAATTAATATCAATGGTAATTTTAAAATTATAAAAGCATATATCTTAATATATCTTTAAAGAATACAAATTACATTGCCCAATCATCTCATTACTCTATTATATTTTTTCTCAACCTTTTCTCTTATGCAGATATACTTTGAGAATTTTGGTAACCAACAACATAGGACAGTTTCAAAATTTCCATGGCTGTCCCACCAAGGGATGGTATTATCAACTTATTTGATATATCAGTAAGTGAAAAACACTACTTCAATATTATTTAACCTCCATTTATTTGAGTTCTTACGGCCTATGCATTGTCTCTTTTAGTGTGTCTTTTTGTGGTAACCATAAACAATATTGAATCCTAGCTAAGTATGCATATAATCAAACCAGCATTGGGTATTGAGCAGTTTTATAGACTTAGAGGTGGAAGAATCATGGTTAAGAATGCAGGTTGAAGACACCCATGCTTGCTTTCCTATTTAGACTTGTGTGGAATTAATAGAACAGACCAAGTGGAGCAACACACAACTTTCTTCACTGTGAAAATGAAAAAACTGGAGGAGTCAATATATGTCCACACCTGCACACTGCTCAGCATGGGCATGTTCTCTTCAATGTTAATATTATGATCATATTTTTTTCATTAATCTAACAAAGCTTTCTTCCTCCTAGAATTGATTTTTCATGGTTCCAGAACAAGCAAAATTAATAAATCAATTAGTCGTTTCAATAATTAAATAGGTAACTCATTCTGTGTTAAGCTAACCCCAGGAGTCATCTGATTCCCTTCTCTGAGTCCCAGCACCAACGGCCAATCAGTCATTGGACCTGCTGACTGTACCTCTAAACTTTAGCTGAAATTCTACCACTTCTGTTCCATGTCTGCTCTTGAAATGATCTTTCCCTTGTCCTGCCCAGACAGTCTCCAGCAGGCCAGACCCCACAACAGTCCATTCCCAGCTCTGCAAGCAGATCTTTTCTTTAAATATGAACCAGGCCTCATCACTTCACAGATAAAAGTCTTGCATGTGGTCCCATAGCATTTGAAATAAAATGCAAACTCCCCGCCATGGTCCATACGATACTGAGCGACATGGCCCTGCATACTCCACCACCTCGTCTTCTCTCCTACACGGTTACTTCCCATGGCCACATGGTAGTCTTGCTGGTCCCTGAACCCATCAAGTTCTTTCCCTCTGCAGGTCCATTGAACCTGCTCTTCACTCTGCCTGGACTGAACATCTGCCCTTCCCACAGGCCTCTGCCCCACACAGACCTCATTCTAGAGATGTTTCCTGGCTCTCCTTCCTAGTCTTCAGACACATCATGCTTGATTGGCCTGTTACTATCTAAAATTATTGTCACTCTTCATATTTCTTGATGTGCTCCTTGTTTATCTCCCACGTGAATAAGTTACCTCCACAAAGGGAAAGATTGTTTTATTTATCACTGTACACCTGACACTTACAATAGAGCAGGTCATCAATAACAATTAGATATAGAAATGAGCCAAGTTTTGGTGCGCTTACCATATGCCAGGCGCGTCACAATTCCTAGGTCTTGGACCTAGAGGACTATCATAAAGCATTTGAGATTTCAGCCTTTCCTTCGTCTTTGAACCTTTTGGACCATTCTTTTGTTTGGAGAACCAGGAAATGATTGCAGGTGGTTATGTAATGGAGAAGGAGCTCCGGCCCACAAACCCAGGCTGTGTTAGGAAGATTAGAAAACTTCAGTAGATCACACCAAGGAGACCATGGGTAGGAAACTAAGATGCGACACCGGGACAGCACTGCAAGTCTTGCACTGTGAGGACACGCGCCCTTCGAGGGAAGCCTGCCTACAGGTCCCTCAGAGCCTCCGCGAGGCCCAGGCCTGGGGCAGTGACAAGGGCTCCAGCAGTGTGGGCTCCAGCGCTGTATGTCTCTGCTGTTACGAGTAACCGGAATCCCCACCCTACCCCGTTTTCTCTCCAGATGCAATCGTGGCCCCGGCTCATCCTGGAGTGGGATCTTTCCCCACCGCCCCCTACCTGCCACCTCTCCCCCTCCCCGGTCCCCACTGTGCAGCAACACACTGTCTCATCTCTCAGGATGCTTCCACATATGTGTGACTGTGCCCTAAGAAAACGCACATATGAAAAGCAGCCCGTGGCCCCTGCCACAGGGGAAAACTGCCCGTTGCTTAGACAAAGCGTAGCATGAGGCTGCGCTGCTAGTTTAGCCTGATGGGTTGATACTGCTCCTTGTATAGCTTTCAATTGGGAAACAACTCTGCTTAGGTAACACACATTTTCCGTATTTCTGCTCTCTCAATTTTTTACTATTAAGGCCACTTTCCTGGAAACAGAATCTGTATTTTTTTTTTTCAAGTGTTCATCTCCTCTTGCTGCCTGCCCCCCACCTGAGTATATCATGTTTGATTGCTATGACACAGAGCTCTGAGCGGCTCTATCCCACACGACAGAGCACCAATCTGTTTGCTCATCTCTCTTCCTTCCTATCTTTATATGCACGCAAACACATAAACGTCCCTAGTGAAATGTACATGCGCCAGTGTTTCTCAGAAATGCAAAAACCAAATTTTATGTTTCTGATAATGTGGAAAATAATAGTAGATTTAGAGCACCATATATTTAAAGTAATTAAACCTCACGGATAACCACAGAAACCTGATCCTCACTGTTCCCATTTGGAATGTGAGAAGACCGAGATCAAGAGAGATAAACTGACTTGTTCAAGGCTGTAAGGAAATCCTTTCAGGGATCGTTTTTACAGTTTGATACCGTGGAGGATTAAAATTCAGAACGGCGTGCTCCTGAATCCTGTGATTAGGTCATCAGACCATGAGGCCGTGTATCAAACCTCTTTCAGAACTTGGAGAATCAGGTGCTTAATATTGCTAAAGCAAGTTTATAAAAAGGTCAAACAGAAAAGGTACAAAGTGCAGGTCTTCCTTCACTCTACACATAATGAAGCAGATTTTTCTATGTTTAATTTAAGAACCACTCAGTCTATGAAATACATTTCTCAAAAGAGAGATAGGGAAAGAGAGAAAGACCATTCCGCGCCTGGACTCCTACCCGTTGGGATTAAGAGCACCTGCCTGATGCGAGGACCTGCATTTCTCCAAAGTGCCTCTCCCCCCGTCGCTCTCCCGGCTTCACAAAGGCACCCCTTTGAGCTGCTGTGGAAATGATTATGGAGCCGCAGAAAGGAGATTACAGGACCTCGGATCAGGGATAACCAGCAGAAAGAGATGGATTTCTACTGAACAACAGTCTCGCTTTGTGCAAATCTGAATAGGAGAGAAGAGGGAAGGGAGGAGAAATACAGGCAATCTGTGATCTAAGGGAAACTGGTTTTAAATAGGTTGTTTTTTAAAGGTTTCTGGGAAATATTGGCTCGTCCCAAGAATTACAGAAAGCACCGAGATAATTACCTTACCTTATAAACTTTATAAAAATCTTTTTAAAAACTGAGTTTAGTGTTCAGCAAGCTGTCAGATAAATTACCAAGGAAACCAGAGTCTCTGGGAGGCCCCCCAAGGAAAGGGCACCCCACAAGCAGAACACACAAAGGAACACGCTCTCTTGGACAGAGACCACACTGTGGCCCGGCCATCATTCAACTGCTCCATTGTTTGCTCTGGGGTCACGTGTGCGAAGAACGCAGAAGCCACACGGCTGCCATCTGGCTCGTGCCCGTGGAGTCGCTGTGCAGTTCGGAAACCTGGATTCATCACAGCACTACATAGACTTCTAAGCCATTTGCCTTCATCTGTAAAATATAAATTTTGCCCACCTTGCGGGGTTGTGGGAGGGTTTCAACGAGAGAATACATGTAAAACATTTATCGCATTGCCTGGTAAGTCGTGGGCACTGAAACATGATGATTGCCTCGGTTCTGGTTATGGCTTCCACCAGAATGGAAACAATAGCATGTTCAGCAGTCTGCTTCAGGGGCTCATTTCTCTTCATTGCATCCACTGTCCTGGGGCTGTAGCATCTCCAGAGAAGTACCTTTGATTTAGCCTGAGAATCATTTGTTCATCTATTGATTTATTTGCCTATGTCTACTTAAATTCAGGGACAATTTGGAATAGCTTATAGAAAGATAAAAAATAAATTAGATTTTTTAAAAGATGAAGTGATCTGGGTCTATGTATAAGTAAAGTTTAAATAATAATAATATTTACAGTTCACACATGAAAATACACACTATAAAGTGTTTCACAACTGACAGAGTAAGACTCCCTTTAGCTGTGAGCTTCCTGACTGTCAAAGCAAAGAGGAAAAGTGAATGGCTAAAAGATGTGCATTGCCCATCTTCTGGTCTGGTAGACATATAGCAATCTGTTAGGACAGGGGTCAGCAATCCAAGCCCAATGGGCCAAATCCAGCCTGCCACCTATGAGCCAAGAAGCACTGTACATTTTCTACTTGTTGTTTTAAAAAATGCAGAAGAAGAATATGTAACAGAGATCGTATCTGGTCCCCGAAAATGACACTATTTACTTTCAGGCTTTGACAGAAAAATTTTCCAATCCCTGGTCTGGAAGAAGTATAATTTTTCTTGACAAATTTTCCTAAGAAAAATTTATTCAAAAAAAAAAAAAAAAAAAAAAGCCTTTAACTGCACCTCCTCAGGTCCTACTTCTCCTCTTCTTGACTGCTTTGGTCACTCTCCCCTGTCTCCCCATTTTCTCCTCCTTGGTTAACTCCTTCCCTTTTGATCACACAGAGAAGTCCTAAGTGGGTTCTCCAAGTTGATCATTGGGGGTGAACTTGAGAAGCCAACCCCATAAAGTATTACAAGTCGTATAGTATCATAGGTGTATTTTCACCCAGCTGCAATTTTAAGAAACCATTCATGATGCCATTAGGTGGGAGCTTCAGAAAAGTGCAGGTAGGATAATAGAGTCCCTGTGGCCCTAAGCCTATGACTGCACCCACTTTACTGTATAGTAGGGAACTCTGGTTCAAGTCTGTGTTGTGCAGGGTCCCTGTCAGTGGATCAAATGTTCATATTCATCCATGAACCAAGCAAATCATTTGTCCTTCTCTGTCCTCTGCATCACTGGTGTGAGCTGAGAGACAGGCAAGATTGCAACAGTGATGGATAACTTGTGACTCTGAGCCTCCTGATTATAGGTGTGACCTTGGCTCTGCCTGGTCTTATGATGCATTATTGTTGGGTCTCCCAATCTTATGACTTGGTGAGTCTGAAGAACCCACATCATAATGGAGGTTATGACCACATGGTCATTTGATGTCCTATTGGCAGGTGGTCTGTCTCGTCTAGGGCAAAATAGCATTCCTGAAGTTGTTTTGTGACTATAGTTTTGTGTAAGAGATGGCATGGCCTTTTCCAAACTCCTAAGTGTCTTTGTGGTAATTCTACTGCAGCTTGTGATAAGCTCCACATTGTGTCTTTGCTCATGTTAGATAGCTCCCAAGTCAGAGGGCCTGTTGGTCTTTCGGCCAATGCATTGGGGATGCTGCAGAGTACCTTCCTATTCTGGGCCTCAGCCAAAGCTGGCAGCCATCCATGTCACACAGTAAATGAATCAGATCAAAATGCCCAAGTGCAGAATATGCAGCTTCCAGAACCTGCAGAGGGCTCCCAAGCCTGTGCTTCTTTATTAGTGGCGGGAGGTATGAAATGCAATTGTTTGCCCCTTAATTTTGAGAGAATGTCCCAGCATCTCCCAGACTACTCAGTCAGACTGACAGTGACCAGAGGAGAGGGAGGAAGGGGAGACGGGTGGAAAGAAGGGGAAGGATTTAGTCAAGGAACAGGTATAAATGACCCATGGACATGGACAACGTGGTGGGGATTGACTGTGGGAGAAGGGGGTTGGGTGGGACAGGGGAGAGCAATGGGAGAAAAATGATACAACTATAATAGAACAACAATACATTTTTTTAATTTAAAAAAAGTTTAGAGATGTAATGTAGACCTTTGAGTCTTGACAGGGCTTATTTCTTCTCTATAGAATAAATGTATCTTACTAAGGCCTCCAATATACTTGCCACTCCTCATCCATGATTATGATGCCATCAATATAGGGGATGAATGTGGTATTCTACAGAATGTCCAGGCAGTCCAAGTCTCTTCAGAAAACATCAGAGGGCTGGAGAGTTATTGTAACCCTGGGGAAGACCATACATGTATGTTGTTCATCCCATGATAATACCAAGTGCTTCTGATTCTCCTTTCCAGTGAGAAAAGAAAACAATGCATTCACCAGATCACTGGCCACATACCAAGCCCCCCAGTCTGCTTTAATTTGCTGTAGCAAGGGTACCACATGTGGCACAGCAGCTGGGATGGGAGGTACTACGAGGTGAAGTTTGTGGCAGTCTGTTGCAATCTGCCATGATCCATTTGGGTTTTGTAAGGAAAGTCTTCTGAAGTAAATGGGGATATGACAGGGACACTCATCTATTCTTTAAGTCTCTGAAATGGAGGATCTCTTAATAGCACCTGCGATGAGTTTCATTTTTTGCTTATAATTCTGGTTGGAATTGGGGCAGGGGCAGGTACAGAGATTTTTACTCAGATTTTTCTATTGTGGTAGTTCTTAATAAGTAAAGGAACAAATGTGAGGGATCTACCAACTACCAATTGTTTATTCTGTTGTCTACTTGGGAACTCATGAAATTACCGTCATGTGGTCATTTGTCTGCAGCCACTTAGAGCAGGGCATGAGATGGGAGACCATCCCTCATATGCCTCCATTGCAAGAGGCAGGCACAATGGTGATCCGAATCCTCAATATCACTGTCAATCCACATCTTGTATCCAACAATTCACTTTTCTCCAAATGCCTACATTTCTGAGCAAATGGCTGGAGATCCATTTAGGAAGAACTAGGGAGTTACAATTGAATATACTTAATGATATGTTTCAGGGTCCTTTTGCACTGAAAGGCAGACCTCTCTCCTTCTATGGGTTCTGAGTCTAAAAACCATTTGAGTTTCAGGAACTAGGCAAAACATTGTTGATTTCTTTTTAAAAGTATGACAACTATCTTTAGACTCCTGATCATCTGCACTTGATTTTTTAGATTGTACAAGTTTAGCAAAACCTATCTACCTTGCATCTAGGAAAATTATGTTTAGTCCATATCTGCATTGCTCTGGGAAGATTGGACCCCGGCCCTTGCTGTTCCATGCCATTAAGTAGCTCCCACTCCTGGTGACTCTGTGAATGAGTGACGTCCACAGGGTCCAGTCCTCGAAAGCCCTGCTCAGCTCCTGTAGACTCCTACCCATGGCCTCTTTGATGGAGTCAAGCCCCTCATAGTTGGCCTTTCTCTTTTCCTGCTGCCTCTGTTTTTCCCAGCATTGTTGTCATTTCCAAAGAAGCCTGTCCTCTCATGACGTGACCAAAGTAGGACAGCTCCAGTTGTGTCATTTTTACCACCAGCGAGGTTTCAGGCTTCATTTGCTGTGGACCCAGCTGTTCCTCGTCTTTCAGGATGCCCCGGGTATCTGCAGAACCCTCCTGCAACACCATGTTTCAAAGTTGTGAGGTGTAGCCTTTTCCCATAAGACAATATGCCGGGTCTTCAGAGCATCCCCAGTGCCAAGTGTAGCTGTGGACCTCACCTCAGTCAAGCAGAGGCGGCCCATGTTTTACATTTTCTGCCTATAGATAGTGCCTCTAAGCTTCCATCCAAATGGGAAAGAAATAATCTAATCGAGTTCAATTTTCTCTGTAGTTAGGATTATCATTAAAGAAAAAAATCTCCGAAATGTGCCAAGTCATGTTCTGGTAGGAACAGAACTTGGAGCTTCTCTTCTCTGCCTTGGTTTTCTACCCCACCCCCACTGCTTAGCCATCAGAGGCCAACAAAATAATCTACTTTTCAAAATAATTTTTGTTACCTATCTATGAAGAAAGTAGGTATGATACAGTTTTTCCTCTGGATGATTTTCATCCAGTTGGATGTAACGTCATACATAATCACCAGTGAACCAAAGCAGAGGAGGGGGTTAGTCGCTGTCTTTATAATCTGACCAGATCCTTTGCCTTTAGCTGGATTGAAAGCATATGTAGATAAAAGGGACAGGATATGGTTAACACCATTGATTTGTTCAGTTCTGCTGAAGCTTGACTATTTTTGATATTCAAACATAGATGGGCATTCATCAGAGATAATAAAATAATTAACTCCACGACCACGTAAATGAGTGATTGTTCCTTTCACTGTGTAATGATTCATAGGAATAATATATGACTCTTGCTGTGAGGAACAGCATTTTTTATAAATTTGTGCAGGTCCCATTTAGTAACCTTTCTCTAAGTGTGTCACATTAAAAGTTATTTTCTTTCGGAGACTCAAAATGGCATTATCCCCGATGTGTTGTTGATCCAGGCCCTCTTCCAAAGCACATACAGAGCTGCCTGGACTGATATTTCTAGGTTCCTTAGACTCTTACCTGCTCGTATTAATCAGTAAAAGCGTAACTTTGTCTGAAATATCTTTTAAAGCATTATTTGAAACAAAAACAAAGCAGAATATAGTAGAATGATGGAAAGGACCCCTATAGAGCTAACACTTCTGTCAGACCTGTGTGTGTTGATTTGGTCAAACCAGTTTGATGTACCACAATAATAAGGTTTATTTCTAAATGCGCTGAGAAGTGAGTGGACTAATGGTGAAAGCGGGTGTAATAAATAAGGAGCCTTCCCTCGCCCTTTGTAGTTTGGCTTTTGCTTTGGGAGAAAATACTAAGTGTGTGTGCTAAAAATATTACTGTTTGATAATGACTAAGCAAGAAAAGCTAAAAGTGTTAATAAATTAAGTTAGCTCCAATTGTCTGTGGTTTAGTAAAATATATATTCCTTAAGAGTACAACGCTACAATGTTAAAGCACATTTGCAAAATGAAAAAGTAAAACGCAACCTTTTAACATAACTGATTTCATCTTTATATATTGTTTTCCAGTTCTGAGCAACATAAATCTATGGTTTTACATCTTTTCTGATAGTGTTATAGTTTACATTTTCATTGAACAGTAAATACAAATACTTCCTATGTTTTTTTTTTGTGTGTGTGTGTATGTTTTTTTTTTTTCTATTTTGATCTTTATAACGACCAATGTAATAGCAAATGCGGCCCCCGTATTTCATTATGTGGACATTCTGTAATTTACCAAACCATCTCCCTATTATTGGAGCATTACTTCGTTTTCTGTGCAGTCACGCAGCACTACGGGGGGACAGAGACACAAGGGAAAACATAGCTTCAGAAAGGTAGAGCCTGATGGTCCCATAGGACCAAAGAAGGGCATCTGTGTTGGCTCGCCTTCTCCCTGGCAGCGCAGGTGGCAGGATTCTGAGGGACCCAGATCAGGAGCCGTGGATGCGATGGGACGAGTGGTCTCCAGGAGGGGCAGAAGTCTGCCCTTGATGAGAGCGCCACGCTGGGAAGGCGTCGAGCTCTGCACCTCAGCTCTCAGTGTTAACTACATTTTTCACAAGTCGCCAGTGCACACTTTTCATTTTTGGATTGCTGGCTTTCCCTTAAGGACTAAGACAATCTCCCTTTGATATAACAGACTGTACTTCTATATTAATGTGTCAAGTTGCTGCAGAATTTACTGCCTCGCTGGGCCCATTAGACTGCTGAGATGCAAGTCTGTCTTCGGCATGTCTCAGTCTATCAGAGCTTGATCGTCTTTCTCAGAAGTGCTCGTCCTCATGTGCCACCACACTGGGCAAAAGCTCTTAACAGGAGGAGTGAAAATGAATTTTTCAGGCCCTGGGAATCTTTGGGGGCAAGCGACTGCACTCTCCCTGAGGCCCTTGGCAAGCAAGGCCTCTGGCTTCCTAAGGACACTTGGTAAAGGGTTTTACTGGGCATTTTCAGATATAACTTACATCACTGCTTGCCCATAAATTATTTATCACCGTCACAGCTGAGACTTACACCCACTCTGTGGTTAACCTTACGATTTCTAACCTCCCCCTTTATACACACACACCATGCACACATACACACACATTACAACCTGCCTGCCACAGAGGTCTGTCAATTTGTAGTTGATTGTTGTAAAGCAATCACTCTTCTTAGGAGAAACCAAAGTCCTTGTCACATTGTAGAAAGTGCTCAGAAGCTCAACCTAGGGGCTTTCGTGGCACCCAAAACACTGTGATCAGTACTTTGTTACCACATTTGCCTGCTTAATATAGGCCTGCATTTGGTCTTCACTGTCAACCCTGGAAAAATGGCAGAGAGAAAAGGTGTATTTTAGCTTTGTTGCTGTTCTTGCAGAAATAAATAGATACATTCGTTTCTTAGAATTTCACTTTTTTTCCCTTCCAGCCAGGTCAGGTAGTGGACTTGTTAATTCAGAGGGGAGGAGGAATCAAGCTCGCAGTGACTTCCACAGGGTAAAACACCACTGTGACTTCACTCTCTTGCTTTTTTTTTCCAGCCACGCATCAATTGTCAGTTCCTGAATATGCACTATGCACGCGATAATGCTCCCTAATGGGTGTTTGAGATAGAGCTGGAATATTGTACAGCGGCACGTGTCATTGGGTGTTGTTAGCAAGCTCAGATGAACACTGTTGTTTTCTTTATTCACAAATCATCTGTATTGCTTTGGCACAAAGATGGGCAGAGCTCCGGGTACAGTGTTATTTTTAACATTCTGAACCATTGTAAACCTAGTGAATTGTTTAATGTGTTGCATTCAGTGAGGACGGTTTATACATGACTAAGGCTTTGGAACTGTCACACCTCAAACGAACACAAGTTCTGGACAAAAGTGTTTTGTTACAAAACTCCCCAAATGCAGACCGGTTACCATGAAGACTGAAGAATGAGTCGGGAGTTTGGGTTTTTTAAAATTTTTTCCTTGATGGTGGATATGGAATATGCTGTTCTGCCTCTAGTAGGCTTTACTGCTATTGTTTTCTTTCAGGCTTTTGCTACAATGAGGTTTCTCTTTTTTTTTCCTTGTGGAATATAATTTGCAAACTCAAAGAATTGGTTGAAAATTACATTTTTAACTCAGCAAACTCAATTTGGAAAATAAGATACTCTAATTGCACTTGTAAACGAACATAGGAGACCTCACACTACAAGCTAGAGGACTGGGCATTCATATGTTGGAAGCAGTGTGATTTATTCATTGTGGAAAGCCCCCAAATTCAAACTCAAGAGACATTTCTCCATGCATAAGATAAATACAAGGTCAAGTCCACCTTTACACAGGGTAAAATACCAGCATTAAGGTACATATCCATCTTTTCAATATGTCTTGCATATGTGCTTCTGTGCACAGAGTGATCTGTTGGATGGTTGGGGGACATGGCCTGCTTGACCACCTGATCAGCATGACTGTGAACGGGACTAACTCCCTGAAGGACATCCCTTCCTGAGTGTCAAGATAGGGACCAAATGGTCAAATCTTAAACTCAAAACTTTAGGAAATAAGAAGGATTACAAAGAAACAGAACTCTGCCATGGTTTGACTGTAGAACAGCTTTACTAAGCACTCAATATGGCCACTTACATAACTAATTGCAATCTCAACAGCATAAGTGGTATTGACTGAACTATCACCAAAGAAACAGCAGGGCTGTCTAGCTGGGGAGAAAGATGCATTTCTGGCCTTGCTCCTTGACATAATCACCCATTTTTCAAAGGGAATATAATGACCCCAAATTTACCAATCTGGGAACTTCTGTTGTTCCCTCTTGGTAGACTATTCATTGCTCTGGGTGTATTTTATATGTTAGGGCCATGAAAGTATTGCTGTTAAAGTATGATTCTCTCTCTCTCTCTCTCTCTCTTTCTCTCTCGCCATATATATATTCCATCTGCTATATATGTGTGCATGTATGTGTATGCAGGCCTACAGAACTAGCTGAATTGCAGTCACACTATTCTATAAGCTTTACTTGAAGTCTTATTATTTTATTTTGAGAAATTAAAAGTATATGAAATTAAAGGTAACCTTAAAACAAGGACTTTAATTCCCGCACCTAGAATTGACAATTGTTGACATTTTATTTAGTCTCTTTCTAATATAAATGGCCAAAATTGTATAGAAAAAGATGGCATCACATTTGACCTCTTAGTCCATATCCAATGCCATTATTTCAATCATTTTAATATATTTTATAATATTTTTAAATGCACACACATCCAGGAAACATATTATTATCTATTTTCTATTTATGATTATTTTTGCAGTTTCCTTATTCTGACTTTCTACTAATTTACAAAGTTAAAAAAATTTAATTCTTCTACATTGTTGAAGTTACAATTTTAAAGATATATTATTTTATTCCTGTTGTTTTAATGGTTAGCTTTAAGATTTTATATACATTCATAGTTAAATGTATAGTTTTAAATAACATTAAAGAAAATAAGCACGCCAGGCCTCCTTCCAAAGATGAGGCCCTTCATAAACTCTCACGCCCGTGCCTGCTCTCTCTTCAGTCTCCTCACCCACTGTCCCCTCAAGGGTTTCCACAGCGTTGTGATCTAGAGCAAGAACCCATACATGTTTTCTGTGAAGGGCCACACTTGCTGTTTGAGACTTTGAAGGCTGTATGACTTCCATTACAACTATTCAGCTCTGCTCTTAGAGCATGAAAACAGGCAGCTGTAAAGAAATAAGTGTGGCTCTCTTTCAATAAAACCTTATTTATGAAAACAAAAGAAGACCAGACTTGGCCTGTGAGCTATCATTTGCTGACCTCTTATCTGGAAGTTTAGATTCAGACAATTATGAAAATTATGACTATACTTATAATTAGTATTTTGATTTGCCTGTATTTTAATGATTTCTCTTAAAAATTTTCATTGTTGACACTATCACAGATGTCCTCATTTTCACCCCCTTTGCCCAACTCCACCCAGCCCCATTCCCCCTTCCCTCTGGCCATCACCACAGTTTCTGTGTCCATGGCTCTTGCATATATGCATTGTGGCTAATTCCTTCACCTTTTTTCATCCGGCACCCCCTCCCTGTGACGGCCATCAGTCTGTTCTATGTATCCATGTCTCTGTTTCTATTTTGTTCATTAGCTTTTCTCACTTTTGCTTAAATGTATCCATGTCTCTGTTTCTATTTTGTTCATTAGCTTTTCTCACTTTTGCTTAAATGTCATTAATTCGTCCTGGATTTATTTCTTACTTTCTTTCTTTCTTTCACTGAATGCATCCTTTAGGACCAAGGTCTCTGGGTGCTAAAATTTATCATTCCTCATATGTCTTAAAATGGTTTTATTTCACCCTCCCTCTTGGACGATATTAAAACTGAGTATATAATTGTGAATTGGCTATCATTTTTTTCTTAACCTGGATTGTAATAGCCCGTTTTCTTATGATATTTAGCACCACCACTAAGAAGTCTACTCATTGTCATGTTTTTGCAGGTAATCTAACTTTTCTCTCAAGTAGTTTTTAAGATTTTCTATTTATCTTTATTCTCTAGCCTGAATATTTTTGTCTTCCCAAAATTCACATATTGAAACTTAATCCTCAATGTGATACGATTAAGAAGTGGGGACTTCGGGAAGTAATTAGTACCATTATAAAAGAGACTCCAGATAGCTCACCTGTGCCTTCTGCCGTGTGAGAACACAGCATCAAGGCTTACATAATGGAAGTGTGTCCTTACAGTTCTGGAGACTGGACGTCTGCAATCTAGGTGCCGGCAGGGCCATGCTCGCTCCAGAGGTTCAAGGAAAGGATCTCACTTTGCTGGCAGTCCTCGGACTCCCCTGGCTTACAGCGGCATCCCTCCCATCTCGGCTCCTGTCTTCATGTGGCATTTTTTCCTCTGAGTGTGTCCCTGTGTTTAAATTTCCCTTTTATTATAAAGCCACCAAGTCATTGAGTTAGGACCCATGCTAATTCATTATAAGTACATCTGCAAAGATTCTTTCCAAATAAGCTAATATACTGAAGTTCTGGGATAAACATGAATTGCGGGGAGGGTGGGAATACTATTTAACCCAGTACAGCTAAATAGTATTCTGTATTATGAAGATAATTTATTTAACCAATCCCAAAACATTGGAAATATAAGTTGCCTCTAGGTTTTTCTTCCCTCTTATTAATACATGACAATAAACAATCTTATACAAGGAAATTGTGCATGCCACTGATTATATCCTGAAGGTCAATTCCTGGCAGTAAAATTACTCAATTAATGAATTTTTTTACTTTACTATTAATCATATTTATTGGCATTTGTATACATATGCAGCACATTTTATTCCTGAATGGAAAACTGTCCACACCTCTACTAATCAAATGGGGAGAGAGGGAGAGAGAAAGAGGGGAAGAGAGGGAGAGAGAGAGAGAGAGAGAGAGAGAGAAGAGAGAGAGAGAGAGAGAGAGAGAGAGAGAGAGAGAGAGAGAGAGAGAGAGAGAGAAAGAGAGAAAGAGAGAGGATGAGAGAGAGAAATAGGCAGTAACTTTCCTTTATTCTATCCAGGGCACCATTTACATGTGTTACATTAGCTGCTGAGTTACTTTTCTAATTAAACCACCATTTGCCCAGGCTTCTGCCTGTGGATCACACATATATGATGGAATATAACAATATTTACTGATATGTACATCAGGCCCACTTAGCAGTAGCGTAGTTACCAGTACTATCACCTTATACCAAAGCATTTTAACTGGGTCCAATTCATCTCCTGAACGACAGCAAGAAGGATCTTTCTAAAGAACAACTAAGATCTTATCTGCTTCTGAATCCAACTTCAAAAAATAAAATCCCTAATTCTCTGTCTCTCCCATCCTGGAATACTTTCTCATTGCCTTAAGGGTATAAATCCATTATTTTAAACACTTTAATTTGTTATTTTATTTTCCCATTACCATTCAACCCCCTTCTCCTCCTTCCCTCCTGTAATCACCACACTGTTTTCCATGTGCATGAGTCCTTTTTCCTTTGTCAGTGCTTTTATGGCCTGGAATCCCCTCTAGTAATATAATACGCTTTATGATACAAATCAGAACCACATTTGAGGTGGAAACCCACCTGGTTGTCTCTCCAGCTCACAGTGTTATTCACTTTTATAACAAAATTATTTCTCCTCCATATTATTCAATGGGAAAATAATGTTTGTTCAATAGAAGTCTATCCCTCTATTATGGTTTATTGGACCATAGACACCACCTGACCCTGGTTGAACCAATGACCTTTTTTCTCAAATAATTTAAAGTCAAAGCTAAAATCTATTTTAGCTATTTTCAATGATGATGATGGCAACTGAGTGGCTCTTGTCAGTGGTAATTTTTTACCATGAGACTTGGGCAGTGGTAAAAGCTTTTTTTGTCATTAAAGAATAATGATACATGCAGTGAGGAGCGGGGCAAGAGATGGTGAAAGAGAGGACTTTCTGGGTCCCTACTATATTCTTATCCTTGATCCCATTCAATTCCTGAGGCCACTTCTTTTCTGTTCTTAGGACTTATTATATTAACCTATATCATTATTAAATGTTCTTTTTGTTTGAACTTGCTCCAGTAGTCACCACACACAAAAAAAGAAGTAAAGAGAGAAAGAGAAAAACAAAGAGAGAAGGAGAGAAAACAACCTTACTTGATCAAATTACCATATGCAGCACACTCATCTTTTCCTATGGATTCTGCATATGCTGGTGTCTCTACCTGGGATGCTGTCCTTATCCAATATCCTTCATCACAAACTCCGTTTTACACCAGTAGTAACTACTTATTTTTGCATTTGACATAAACATCATTTTATTTTCAGGAGATCTTTCCCTGATGTTCCAGGATTGGTCAGGTTTTCCTCCACTCTGTTTCCATGGCACCTGTTTCCAAACTCGATCAGAGCACCTCACACAGCAATAAACAGGAAACAATATGCAGCATGACGTGTTGCCCAGAAAAGCACATCAACTCTTTGCACATTGTCTCTCTCACCGTTGTTTCACCCAACTTTATTACAATGCTTGGGAAAAAAAATAATCAGCAAAGATTGTTGACATAATTGAATAACTCATTTGTGATGGTTCACACCTTTCCAGGGAACTGTGTCTTAGATCTCTGTGATAATTTGGAACATTTTAACCTGTAAGTTAGTCTATTAATGAGTAGCATCTTCCAGCTGTCTTCCTCTCTTCATATACTATTAGGGTGATTCAGGGCAAAACACATACAAAAAGAGCTAGATTGTGGGAATAGAGGTTATGTCAGATAAGAGTGCAGAATCTTTTCTTATCTATGCTGTGCTCACAAAGACAAACTAATTCAAATTTCAAGCCCTACATTAGACAACTAATTTATTTCATTATGCGTTAACAATGGTATTGCAGGGTCTGGTAAATAACAAAGAGAATACTCTACAGAGATCTCTGTGAGATAGAAAACATTATTGGTAGATGCCTTAAGTGACTCTTTTGATTTCTGATTCTTAATGGTTCAAGTTTTGACATATTGTGAAGATATGTTTGATGATTTAATAACAAAATAATTTTACAGTTCTCAAAGCACTCTCACTTACATCTTCTCATTGAAGTCTCACCACGACATTACCCGGTGAGATTTGCTATCGTCATTCCCTTTCCACAGATGAGAAAAGAGAGGCTCCGCAGCATTGAGTGGCATGCCCAGGCCCCTGCTAATGAGCAGCAGAGTCAGGAGTGCAATAGTAGTCATTTGCCTCTGGGTTATATGTTGTTTGTCAGCTACATCCCACTGGCTTTGTTCACTTACCAGGACTGTAAAGCCTATTGAGCTTGTCTAGCATGTATAATCCAGCACATAGTATGTAAAGCAGAGCAGGAAAGCCCAGGATCATGGAGCAAACAAAGTATAAAAGCAAGCACACGGGGAAAAAAAATCCATAAGGAGGAATGTAAGTGAATTCCTCATATGTCACCATTTAGGGAGCCTAGTTTCTAAGTGCCTGTCACACTCATTAGAGAAATGTGGGGGTTATAGTGAGATTACTGCCTCAGTGTACCTAGTTTTCTGTGCTCCTGAAATGGCAGCCTCCACTGATCAGGCATAGAGCAAAGCTCAGTCAGCCTTCCTTGCACAGGGGAAAAAAAAAAAGAAATGTCGAGAGATTCAGGAGAACTAAGAGCTTATTAGGGCCTGCAAGCAGAAAGACAATCTTGGAGGAATCATCGAAACATGTCCACTCTGACTAGGTTACACAGAAGCAAACTCAGGACACCTGCTATTGTAGGGCTGGGGTCTCCCCTGCGTGCTGTGAAAAGAGCATGGCAATCTTTGGACACTCACATAGGCCAAGGCAGCGAGGGCTGCATCCTAGAGGAGAGCCATTTGTTAGAGAGCCGAGAGAGACAGGAAGGGCATCGTGACTGTTAGATACTTTATTGCTTCAACACCCAAGGGCCCTGACAGTATTGTGGTCAGGTCAAAATAGACTCAGATAGAACTCAATCGGGTGACCTGGCTTCACCAACCTGAAACATTATCAACTTTCTGCATAATTTTGGCCAAGTTGCTTCACATTCTTGGCCTCAGTTTCCTCATCTGTAACAACAACAAAATCACTGGGTTGATGTTCCTCAAGATTTTGGTGTTGTCAATCTCCCTTTCTAGACGCAGTAATTGATCACAGTGTGACCATACAGACTTGCCCACCGAGGCCATGCTGTCTGGAAGCGGCAGCGTTTTTGGCTGCAATCAGCATCTTGGAGGTCAGTTCTGCAACATCTTCCCAGCACCCACCAAAAGCAGTTTCCACCTATTCAGAAGCTGCAAATAAGTGAAATTGTATCACCGTACAAAAGCTAACAATAGTATTTCAGTTCTTTAAAACCAATTTGTAAAAATGGCTTCCACAGATTTTATGTATACAAATATGTGGGCATTAAAATTCAAAGTCTTTCATTAAACGAGTTTGATCATGGAAGGACTTTGGAGAAAGAAAACTTTTTAAGCAATAATTTGTTGAGATGAAATTTGTGTAACATAAAACTACTCGTTTTAAAGTGAACAGTTGAGTGGCATTTAGTACATTCACAATGCTGAGCAATTACCATCTCTGTGTAGTTTTAAATTTTTTCCATCACTCCTGTGTAAATTCCCTTACCCATTAAGCAGTTTCTCTCAAGGAAAGAATCGGTTTTGAAACAGCCAAAATCTAACTCAGAGGCAGCGGGGGATGGGTGTGTCACTTCCCTGACACACTCACGCACACACACTCTCCTCATTCACACTTATACTCACAAATTGAACACAGAGTCTTAAAACTCTAAGCATCGCTTCATGGTGTCGTCCCGTCGGATAACAGTGCTGATAGGCACACACTTTGAGGTCAGACGCCCTGGCTTCAAACCCTAAGTTTGCTATTGACTGTCTGCATAAACCCCCATCTCTAGGATGGGACTGGTAATCATGTATCTTAGAGGGGTGTGATGCTTTAAAGTAATAATGTATGTAGTCATTTATCTTAGTGAACTGTGCCCAATGAAAAGAGCGCTGTTTGCCACGGAGAAGGAAAGGCAGGCATTTTCTTTACACGAATGAAACTGAACAGCATGAATATAGCATAAAACATAATTCACAGCGTGATCTTGCCTATTAATGTATGGTCTGACCTCTATCTCTGCTTACCGAGCTCAGCGTATGTATGAAGGCATTTCCAGTGATTGAGGCCACCATCAATGGCATTTGTGCTTTGCCAGTTTCCAGGTTTAGTGTTAGCCAGTATATTTAAATTTGCTCAGCCTGAGTCAAATTATTAGCCTTATGTGAAATGAGGACCCCGACCAGAAGGTCTTCTAGGCAGCATCAACAGCTGGGTGGAAACCTTCCTGCCAGGGCTCCTCCAGCGTATCCATGGTTTTCCCTCCCTCACATCTCCTCATTTTTTTCTCCCTTATTATGTCCCCAAGCTCACTGGGCTGTTAAACAGAGAAGAGAATCTTGAAAGTAATCTGTATATAAATTAGACAAAGTACAGATATGTACTTCTGGTTTGTACCATCAATTCCAGTTTCACTTGTCAATTCTAACCAGAGCTTGCTTTGGTTTTTGTGGACTGTTAGGAAGGACAGTTCTTCAATTTGGCCTACAGATTGTCTCTTAGTCATGAAAATGTCAAGAGCCACTCTCTTGTAGCCCCCGGACGCCAGCAAAATCACTCCCCTGGGTTCTATCTCAGATTTTCTTTTTTTTTTCACACTAGCCTTTCTTTTTTCCCCAAACAGTGCTTCATAGAAGATCTGTGTGACCCTACTTCCTTAATCCATCTTTTCTGTAAAGCTGTAAGTAATTATGGACCCTGGCCTAAAAACATCAGTTTCTAGCGCTTCAGTTCTTTAAGCCGGAGCGACCTGTGTTGCCAGGCCCTCATGTTGGATTGCTCATCATCTGTTCTCAAACAAGAGCTCGCATTATAACCCAAATGTATTCCTCTCTGACTATCTAGACAGAGCTTTCTGTTCATGCATGAGGAGGGAGAAGAGATTTACTAAAAACTTTTTCAAGAATTCCCTTTAACCCTGGAAGCCTTCAGCTTTTCTAGTGCAAGTGTGGCCACTTTCCTGACTTTGTGCCTGAGAACTGTTCAGGATGTGGCTGCCTGTGCACCAGGCTAGTAGCTCTCCAGCCAGTGGTTTCAATCGGTTAGGGAAATCTGCTGTGAAATGGATCATAATTTGTTGTAAGTTTCAATGTCAGTCCATTTATTTGCCCGTGGCCTTGCTCGCCCACGCTGTCATTGGTTATTGAGTTAGTAGCTTTGTCTCTTCCTAAGTGAGCTCATGATTCAGGATTTAAATTCATAGCACTGATTAAGAAAAGCATGAATTCATTTTATAGTGAAGCCTTGAACCTGAATCATTTTCACAGTGGATTGGAGCACGAGCTATGTGATGGCTTCTGTTAGCACAGCGAGGTAATGAATCCTCACCACGGGTAATCAGCAAGCATTTGTTGAGGGCTTGTTTTTTAGGCACTGTCCCAGGTCCTGGAGAGACGCAGAAACAAGATCCAGTTCTTGCCATCAAGGAACTCATATCTCGTGAGGATGATGATGCATCTTGTCCTCAAACCCCAGGCTCACGCAGGAGGAAAGCAGCTGTGGATCTGTAGCCACAGGCAAGGATGAGAGGCCGAGGAGCCTCATCATCCGAAGGAGTTTATTGAAGGACAGAAGAAACCAGTGAAGGATTTTAAGAATCAGGTCCAAGTGGTCAGATTTGCATTTTAGAAATACTGTTTTCTCAACAACATGGAAGTTAGAAAAGAGGAATCTTGAGGCAAGCAGGCAAACCATTTAGGAATTAGTTGAGGTAGTTCTGGTAAGAATGGATAAGAGCCCCAACTAAGGTCATGGTAGTGGAGCTGGAGAAAAATGGAGAAATGCAAGTCATTTTGGATAATGAATATTGTCAGATATAGTGACCTGTTGGCTATTGGAATTAAGAAGTCAGAAGACTAAACTGGCTTCTAGGACTTAAGGATACAAATAAATGATTAGGTATTGGGGTTGGTAGAAACAGGTATAGATTTTGATTTTGAATAACTACTAAGGATTTGATAATATTGTGAGACTGTAACTTTATAGGCAAATAAACATATTAATGAGATTCTGAAAGTTGTCTGTGTGGCATCACAGTTATGCCAAACTGTGGTAGAGATTTCTATTTACTAGGCTATGAAAGAGAGGCAAGACTGTGGAAGGGCATATTATGCATATTATGTGATAATTAGAGTATTGGTATTATTAACATCTTTAACATTTCCCACAACCATGCACATATAAAACATCAATTGATTAAAACCTCTATTTCACACATGTATATTTGTGGGACATGGCACTAGCTTTACATAAATTTGTTTTAGAGTTTACCTATAGCTAAATCTCAGCATTTTTTGTGAAATGAGGGATCTTTGTAATATGGCTTCTATCATTTCTTTCTCCCAGCTTCAAAGCCTCTTAAATGGCTCCAATCAAGGATCACAGTCTGAGTTTAAAGCAGGAGGCACAGGCTGCCTTCTGCAGGTTTTAGCACAAACCTCGGAGACGCAGCCAAGGACGAGAGTGGCTCTAGGAGGAGCAGGACACTTATCCCTCCAGGTGTTCGTATGTTGTTTTCTTTCTGTCTTATCTTCTTGAAATAATCTCCTCTTGCTTTAGCAGTTGACGTGTGGGGTGAAGGTTCCCTCATGTGTTAATATAATCTCTGAAGGAGTTGAAGTCCCTTTCTTTCAGCTTTTATTAATTTGTTTCTCATAATTCCAGGGAAGTGTTTAGATAGAAAAAAAAAATAGAAGAGAGAAAAGAAAAAGAAATAGTCGTAATGAAAAGCAGAATGCCCCAGCCCCCAGCGGCTAGTTGGTGGCATCCAGAGGTTGCAGATAATGGATTAGCTTTTACCTATTTCCATAGCAACAGCTTAGCTGCTCTTAAACACTTCTTTAAAAGCTTCTGATAAATGTATCCTGTGACCCTGAAAACTTGCCCGTCTCTCTTCTGACTTCTTTCATCTTCAACCCCTCCTTTCCCTTTTGCCCCACAAAAACATCAGTTATTACCCGTAACCTCATGGCACTTGTGTTGGTTTTTTGCAGACCTGCTTCCTCAAGGGCCTGAGATGGATTTGACACTGGAGACACGAATGCTTCTCTTCCTCCTCCCTCCCTTCTGCTTCTCTTACTTCCTCACTTCTTTTCTCCCCATCTCTTTTTCTCTCTTCTTCCCTTTTTTCCCTTATGTTTTTAGTTCCCAATTTTCTCTGTCCCATCTTTCAAACAAAATATAAATGAAGTCACCATCATACGAATCACTAATTGAAACTGAATCAATGATTCTCAAACAGTTGGAAGTGTTCACTGAGTACTTGTTTGTGATCAACCATGATCTGACCTCTGTGATGGGGATGAGGGGTGGTGCATGGATGGGAGAACATGAAGAGTTTAAAACATTGTCCTTGCCTGTATCATCCATACGCAAATCAGGTTCCAGTTGAAGAGACAGAACACTCAACAATTAGACAATAATCAACCAGGATCATGGAAAGAAATAGAATAGGGCTCTAAAGTCAAGACCTTGGCTTCTGGCTGCGCCTCTTCTATGTAAATGAGAATCACATATGGTTAGCTTTTTAGTCATCATTAGCTGCATTGCATTTTTAATCAAAAAGAGGAGGAGAATATACTCTAAAAAAGGTTTTATGAGAATTGAACAAGATGATTCATAAAAACATACTTGGATCTCACAGGCTTCAACTTGATGTTGTTCTTGTTGATGTTACTAGATTAATATCCACTAGGAAAGACAGAGAAATGAGAAATAAAGATAAACAAAAGTGGTCACAAAGACTTCATGGATGAGGGTGATATTTAAGCTGTGGATGCGAAGATAAAGAGAGTTTAAATACAGGGTAGAGCAGAGAGAACTCAAAAAAGAGCAAAACTATTGGGGAGGAGGAAGACAGGCAGGTGGGCCTCTCCTCCTGAAACTCCTTTAGCTGCTTGTACGCCCAGCACATAGTAGGACTAAATAACACCATGCATGTGTGTTTCTTTTCATTTCATTTGTTCCACTGAACAGAAACACACATGCACACACACACACAAGAAAGAAAGAAAAAGAAGAGAAAAAGAAAAGAAAAATTAAGGGAGTGGAGATTTTCAAATGAGAATTCAAAGCTAGTTATCTATAAATCCCTCCCAAAAGCCACATTGTCACCTCTTCTCTGAAGCCTAGCTTGACTCCCGAGGTGTGTATCACCTCTGTGTATCCCCTTGTGCATGGTTCTCACATTTTCTTCTTACAAATATGGCAATGTGAGGATTGAACCTTATTATCTTGATAACCTCAGGGCCTGGCACACCGCTGGACTACAGAGGGTGCTCAGTAACTGTTGCCTATCGACACACATTAAGGAGCATCTTGAATTGAATGAGATTAACCCATAAAGGTTTTCTTGAAGAGTTGGAATTTGAATTGGATGTTTGACAGAAGATGTGCATCGAAGTAGGCATTGGGGGCCTTTTCCCTGACTGCTCAGTCCACCAACGGATGTGCTAGGTACCTGGGTTCTGTCGAGTATCCCCTTCCTCAGAGCCAGAGAAAACCTCCTCTGACCGGGCCCCTCAAGGAAATAGCATGGCTTCGCTTTTTCTGTCTGCAAGGCTAATAAAGGAAGAAAGAAAACCCAGAGTCCTATAATCTTGATGTTATTTAGCTTCGTTTCTATAGATACTTCTTTAGCTTATGTCTAAGGGATGTGACGCTTCTGTCTCTCCATGATTAAGGAAAAAAGACCTTGGGATCCACCACTGCCAACCATGGCCTCTGTGCACAGAATTTAAATTGGTTTCTGGCTCCCGCAGGTCTCATCTGGCAGTTTCCCCGAGCACTGTATTTAATAACAACAGTTGTAAAGACAATAAAAAAGATATAAAAGATGTTATTTATTTTATTATTATTTATCTCTATTCTTTTCATAGATACCAATCAAGTAGGGTAAGATTAAGTTTTTTTTAAAAGTATTCTTTTCCATAAAATCAATTTCCCACCTAAAATAATGAACTCATTCTCAGCTAGGAAAATACTGAGGTCTAAGTAAACACATCTTTTATGAGGAAAAGTCAGAACTCTACTCCTCATGGGATTTCAAGTAGGTAAAAGTCCAGGGTGAGGGTAGAAAAGAGGAGCAAGTCAAGCCTCATATCTGTCCAGGAGGTTCTGGGCCCCACCCAAGGCACACCTGTCCTTCCCTGCAGTGCGTTGTGCAAGGAGAGCTAGTGTGAAGAGCAGCTTTGGGGAGTAAATGGAGGTACAACAGTGAGACTCTCACAAGAGCTAAGGACAGATGGGCGGAGGAAGGGGCCGTCTCCCCGGCTTTGTCTTACTGGCAGGGGTCATGTCTGTTTGTGAAGCTTGATTCTGTTTTGCTAGTGAGACTTGGCAGTCATCTTGCCTTCCTACTTCCCTAGGAAGGTGTGTTTCTGCTGCCAGAAGCTGGTTATTGATGTGAAATTCCATACGTTCTCGGTCTGTATGACCTTGAATGATGGTATGGTCTGAATGCTTGTGTGTCACCCCCCCCACCCCGCCCCCAAATTCTTACGTTAAAATTCTAACTCCCAAATCTGATAGTGTTAGGAGGTGAGACCCCTGGGCGGTGACTAGGTCATCAGGGCGGGGCCCTCATACCACGTGGGTCTGAGACCCAGAGGTGGGGCTTCACCCAGCCCTGCTGAGGCCTGGTCTCAGGCTTCCAGCCCCCAGAACCATGAGAAGTAAACATCTATTTATAAGCTGCCCTGCCTGTGCTGTTTTGTTATAATATCCCGAACGTACTGACGCAGGCAGTTGTCCTCTATTTGGACCCTGCTTTTCTCATTTGTAGGATGAGGAGATTTGATCATTAGGAGATTTCTAATGTTGCTTTCAGCTCTAAAATTTTATAAAACAATAAATCACAGCTAAGACCCAGAATGTCCTAAATGCTATTGAAGATCTTTGGGTAGGGTTGCAATGCCAGAAGAAAAATCAAGCTGGATCTGTGTTCCTTATAAGTGATCTTAGTTCCACTTTAGAATTATTATGTTCTGGTTCCCTTATTATTAATAATTATACTTTCCATTAGAAGAAGGTATATTTTTGTGGTGTCCTTTCAAGTTCAATATTTTCTTTGAGAAAAGAGCATCTTTTGTGTATCTCAGGTTTCAGCAGCTGGCATGCAACCTCACACACAGCAGCTACAAGGTGCTTGTGAAGAAGATCACAGAAACTGTTTTGTGTTCAGACCAGTGCATGATGGGCCCAGAATTCTGATTAACAAGGACTAGGATGCATGAGGACTGTCTTATTCTGAGAAGTTTAGTACCTTCATCCTCTCCCTTCCTCTGACCTGTGGGTTTGTCAGTCATGACAGTTTTACAAGCCTTTCTGGAGATCAAACCATCACTCAACGTAAGTCTAAGTTAATTTTAATTAGCTGGTGCCTCCTAATCAACAAATTATGTTTTGTTTTTCTCTCTCTCAAAGTTTAGCTGGTTTATAAAATGTATTCATCTCCCAGCTTTTCAAGTGGGCCACACTGGTCTAAATTACTCAATGATCCTATTATTTTTCCATGATTTGTTGACATTAATGCACTGACCAGTGTGTGTCCATGAAGGACCTGGATTAGGAATAGTGTTCTCATTAGATGCATGCCAAGTAGTTCAAAGAAAACTCCCAAACGGACAGAAACAGTAATGGTCCCCTGTAGGACAATCTTAGTCCAAGAGTTGGAGGTAAAAAGCAAAAATAAAGACAAACAACAAAAAAACCCTAAACCTTTAATCACATATATTCTCCCTTCATAAATGTTCATTACTAGTGGGAACCATTTATAATCAAAGAGAAACTCTCTGACTTACGACTTAGTAATAATATAAGCCCATGAAAAGAGACTCTACTCTTCCCTTTTTATATCAAACAAACTAATAACTAAAGCTCAGAACATATGGAACTTCTAGTGAATGAAAAAGCTCTGTGTGAGGCTGACCATGTGGGTCTGGCAGAGTGAAGGAAGGACACTGTCAGCGAAACACTCAAAGCTGGGGGGGCCTGGACCCAGACATGCAGAGTGAGAGACCCTACCTGTCCTCCGCTGGGCCAGCACTTTGCCACGAGTGCTCGCTCTTCTCCTTGACCAGAGTGTCTGTGGTTCTCAGGAGTGAGCTGGCTTCTGATTCCTTTGGAACAACTTGCTGGAAATGGTTTACTTCCTGGGAGTCCTGGGAGTCCTTCTGTCCCAGAGAGACTTGGGTGTGGCACAGTGTTGGAGAGTATCAGGCTCCGGCCAGGACCTGCCGCCTTTGGGGTGAAGTGAAAACCATCAAAGATTGTGTAGCTTTGGCTTAGAGTTTTTGCTCAAATTAAAAGCAAATAAACTTTATAAACACAGTTTGATGGCTGAGGAAAAGCAGTCAGACTTGGGATGAAGGAAGCAGAATGTGGCTATTTGTCAGTCAGAGCTGGAGAGGGGAGCAGTTTAATGACACAAATCTCAGACCTCAGCAGCTCTCCTCCACTCTAACATCTGCAGGCCCCAGGAAGCTACAGCGGGCAGAGCATCCCCGCAATGGTCCCTTGCAGGCTCGCTTTCTGTAGGCTGCCTCTCCGCGGCCCTCAGCCCTTGAGCCAAGAGGACTACTAGCAAAGATGGGAGCAGAGAGCATTGAAGGAGGCAGTGGATGCTCGTTTCCAAATTAATATCCTTTCTCTTCTCATTCATCATTCAAAACCAAACACAGTAGATCCAGTCCAACTTCAGGCATTTTCATCTGTGAAGTCAGATTGGCAGAGAGTTTGGGAAAGAGAATATGGGGGGATCCGGGGAAAATGTACAGGAAAGCATGGTTCATTCTGCATTATCAGATAATGAGATGTTCCAAGTGAGTGAATCTTCTAGATAACCGAGTCTTCCTTTCTAAACATTCAAACTTCCTTTAGACTTTAGACAATATTTTATAATCTTTTAACTGTGTTAGAAGCATCTGGCGTGCTTATCATCATATTTTGAACAGAAGTTAATTGTATTTCTCTGCCTCACAGAGAAGTCACCCAATGTACCGCACGGCGGGCCCACAGAGTGAGCTCTCTTTACAGGGGACTCCGCTGCATTCTTCCCTGTGCGCTGTCACTTTCAGTGCACCAGCTCACAGCACTCTTTCCCCTCCTCCGTCAGTTAAGAATAAATGGACGTCTCCAGGGAAAGGCAAATAACCAAACCTGTTGTATCAGCAACTTTATATTCTGCATGATTCTACATCTACCATTCAGATCAGATCAACCAATAATTGTCTGACGTCCATTAAGTGAGGACACTGTGTCTGGTACTGGGGATCATAAAGAATGCCCTAGAGGTGGTGACTGCTCATTAAGGGAGGCAAGCAGATGCTTCCTGTTTATCAGTGATGTCAAATGGGCAAGGACCCTACGTCAGCTCATTGTGGGAAGTACATCAGTAGAAGAAAGCACAGAGCAGAGACATATTGGGTTGGCCAAAAAGTCTGTTACTTTTTTCTTTTTTTTCCCCCCGTACAATGGCTCTAGCAGTGCTTAGTTATATTTAACTTCATTGGAAACGATTTTGTTAGGTTGTATTGTAACAGCTGTCACATCAGCGTGCATTTAAAAAACTTATCAGAATTGGTGAATTTTTGTGCAGTCATTTTAATATTGAAGATGGAAGAAAATATGCAACATTTGCAGCATAGTATGTTTCTTATTTGAAGAAAGGTAAAAATGCAGCTGAAATGCAAAAATAAAATTGTGCAGTGTATGGAGAAGGTGCTGTGACTGATCAACTGTGTCAAAGTGGCTTGCAAAGTTTCCTTGTACTATTGACATTTTGACCAAATGATTCCTTGCTGTGGGGCTGTCTTACACATTGGAAGATGTTTAGCAGCACCCCTGGCCTCTACGCACTAGAAGCCAATAGTGAGAGAGTGCCGACATGCTCAAAATATCCAAATCAGTAGTTATTGGTGAAAGTGAAAAATGTGTCTTTTGTTCTACAGAAAAAAACATAACAGGTTTTTTCACCAACCCAACAGAATAGAGTGTTTAATTCATTTTTGTGAGAGAGGTTCCAGGAAGCCTTTAGGGAGAAGGTGATATCTGGAAAAGGTTTTAAAGGATGAGTAGGGACATTGTACGTGGAGAAATAGCAAATGCTTATGTTCTGCATAGCTATATCTGGGAACAAGAGCTGTGTCTGTAAGTTTGAGAATGCTAAAGTCTATTTCCATATATCTCAGAAAATTAAGTATGTGAATTACAGAGAGCACTGTTTATTGAATTCAGGGTGCTGTTTAAAAAACTTTTTTTGTGGGAAAAAAAGGCCAAGTGATTGTTGTGCCTCAGGTTTGACTTACAGATAAATATGGGGGATATTGAGGAACAAGAGAAGGGCCAACTCCATAAAGCAGGGCTATTTCCATTTCCTCCGGAAGTGGCAAGGTCTCTCATGTGAACAGGGGAGTGGTCTCCTATAGCGTCTCACCAGCCAGTTTGAATAAGGGTGCGCTCTGGGTCTCCACATGTTTTATTACAGCATCTGCATCCCCCGGGGGCCTGTTAGAACTGGGAGCACTCAGCCCCAGCCCACCCAGACTCGCTGGATGAAACACTGGGGAGGGACCCTGCACCCTGCAGTCTGTGTTTTCCCAAACCCGCGGAATGAGTCACATGCCCCTCTGAGCATAGGGTACAAATAAGCAGCCTAGACTCTGGGAATAACCCCACACAACCAAGACCTGCCCTCAGGAAAGTTCTGACCAAGACTCTTGCCCTGCGCCCTGTCTTGGACTGCAGTGCGCCCACAACATTGGGGCACAGAGGCAGGTTCTTCTGTTGCCTGTGCGCCTCTCAATTCCGATGGCTCAGAGCTATGTTTTGTGATGCACTGGGAAGGGCCCAGCTCTGTAGGAGGCACAGGGTCAAGCACTTCCAGAAAACAAAGAGAGACACTCAAGTGCTACTTATTGGTTTGCAAATGACCAAAACCTGCCACACTGGCCCGCCCAAAGAATCTCTCCCTTTGTTTGTCCTGGAAAAAGTCTACATGGGAAACTAAACTTAAATTCGAATGTGGCAGGATCAGGCAGAGGGGTTGTAATTCCCCCATTCAAATTTTTTATATCATCTAGTTTTCCATTTGTCAACCCGAATCACTTCTGACAGAATCCAGGCAGGTGGGTTCTACCAGTCAGGACACTCCCTTCCCTTGGGCAGCCATGAACAAAACGCCTCTGTCCTCCCACACTCCCTCTCTGTCCTTTCAGAGTACAGATACTGAGATCCTAGATCAGGCTGGCTTCACGTCTTATCCTGCCAGGCCTGGGCACCACTTTGCGTATGTAAGGTGAGTTTGAGTGTATAGGATTTTAGCCATTGTTCATGGCATTTATTACTCAAGTTCATGGGGCAGGGTGTGAAAGTCTCTCTCTACATCCAGTCCATATGCATTTTGTTTGTCTGTTCCAACAACTAGCCATTACCTGAGGACAGAGGGCTGAAGAAGGAGAGAGAACATGAAATAAAAAGAGAAGATTGACATGACTCCAGAGGTATTCTGGAAAACAGATAGGGAATAAAATCTTATTAGAGGGGGTTAGTTTTTAATTTAACATGATTCAAGCCTTAACGTAGTTCGTAGTTCACTTCATTCTTTGGGAGTTAAGTATCCTCCTAAACCAGGAGATCCCTTAAAAGCTCTTGATGTTTTAATATTTTTAGGGAACTGGGTAGAAGAGTATTTATTACTTGCTTTGCTCCACTGTGTTGCCATTGTGTAAATATCATTATTTGATACATGATTATTGATACCCATTGATTGCCTTATGTAGCTTTTAAATGTCACTTAATTGAGCTGATGAGTGTGAAGGACTTGGGGTGGAGGTGGGGCTGGATCATCTACTTGAAGCATGACCTCCCAGGACTACCTGGAGCCCATTGTTCCACATTCCTTTTGTTTGGGAGCAGGTGTGTGTGGCTGGGGGTTTGGGGGACAGAAATTCCATACCTGTTTCTAAGCTAGGACCAGTTCTCCAAAATGCCCACCTTCTTTTTTATCCTATTCCCTTTCAAGCTTCCTCTCTTCCTCTTCCAATGTTTTTCCACTTAATTCGTGGACTCTTCTGCCCCCTTCCCTATTCTAAGCTTGGCAGGTTGACGAGTCTGTCGGAGGTAGAGGGAGAAAGCAGGGCAACTGTTCTGAGTCTCCTGACTCTCTCTCCCTCTCTGCTCTGAATGCTCCCAAATGGTCCCTGTTCCTGCTTCCGGTGCTTTCAGTGGTACAGTCTCTAAATGTAATGAGGTTTTATCAACTTGAGAGGCAGCACATCTGGTTTCAGGTCTAAGCTCTCATGTTTGTTTTTACAGCCCTGGGAGAAATGAAATCCACTGGGAATTAGACAGCCAGCATCGGAGGCCTGCTTTGCCCCCCACCCCCGCCACCATCAGTACCTATCCCTCCATACCTGTCCCACGAGGTCCCTCCGTCTGTGTTCAAGGTCTAAACGTGGTGTCACCATTAGGAGTGTTGTCAGTGTCAAAACATTTTCTTCATGAGGTTTTTACTTCCCCACTTCAGGAACCATGAGGAGATACCTAATTTGGGGGTTAAAAAAGCACCTTCCAATAAAAGGGATAAGGAGCTATTAAACTGACCTTTTTCCTAAGAGACTAAATCTGATGAAGGCCTCATCATCACACTCGGAGGGAGGTTTTTATTTTCTTCAGAGGCAACATGTCATTATCCTTTCTGTTGGTTTGGGAACCTAGCTGTTCTTTTTGCCAACTTCCCTGCTTGTCGTTGCTAAGACTCTGGTCATAGTGGTGCTCCCTGCCTACTGCTTGAATATATGGATGGCCAGGCAGTGGGCTGCCCTCATTCCCTTCCACTGAGGCCTGCAGGCTGCTTCCTCTGGCTCATCCCCCCACTTTGTCTTGTCAGATGGACACATGAATAGTTAGGGACAGAATAAGCGCCAATGTGGCAAAATCAACTGTGCCACTCCCATCCCGCACTTTCCTGCCCTTAATTAGCACATCTCCCCTGCCTAAATTTAGTCGTTGTTCTCTGGCATTTTCCAAAGAGGACATAGGGTATTTAATCAGCCTGAACCCAGATGAATGCGGCCCCAGTCCCTTAGTGAGCATGCACCAGCAGTGATTTCTCCCATCCTCACCTTCGGTGTCTGCAAGCCTTTGACATTTTCTCTGCTGACATATATTAAAAATGGCCTTTCCATTCGGTAATCAAGTTTATCAGTGGTGCCAGTCCACAGGTGTGTTTGTTAGCAGAGGCTCATTATTAGCCTGACTCTTAGGAAGTGCCTCTGACCCCCAGTCCAATCTCTCCTTTCACTGTGGCCCTGGATGGCTGGACCACCCAGTGGTCTCTTTGCCCACGTGCTTCACCCACTAGGCAGCACCTAGGAAATGGGGAATGATCAGTGTGTGAGACCATTCGTGTCTGAATGCACAACACCCTGTCCTAAGTACTTTATATGTACTGACTTAAGTCATCTTTATGACGCTTCTGCATTTTAGGTATGAATTGTATGCCTACTTTATATATTTATAAAGATTGAGGCACAAATAAACTCCCAAGGAAATGTCAGGCCCTCTGTGTCCAGAGGCAGGGCTCTAACTAACAGGGTAAATCAACTCTCTTTCACATACATAGAAAGATAATTAATTTTTTTTTTTAATGAGAAACCCGTTAAGCCTAGGCAAAGGACATAAAAAGAAAAGTTCACTGAAAACAGTACAAATCTTTCTTACATGTGTAAAATGATGTGATCAAAACCACACAGAAATGCCATTTCTCATTTATTATAACTGGCAAAAGAATCCAAATTGAGTAATAGATGCTACTGATGAGACTGTTGGGGAAACAGGTGGTCTCCCAGGTTGTTAGTGGATGTGAAACGGTAAAACCCCTACGGAGAAAAAAATCTGTCAGCAACCGTTGGAACTATGGGTGTATTTATACTTTAAACCAGTACCTATTCTGAGGCTTCATCCTCTGTAAGCAGTTTGACGAGTCTAAACCCACACAGGCACACACACAATAGATTCTGTGACATTGTAGTAGCAAAAGGTTTTAATAGAAAACAACTCACATCTGTGAATAGAGCACTACCTAGATACACTATAATACATGTATTCAAAGGAATACAATGCAGCTAGGAAAATGTATAATGTGTATTTTTATAAATATGCAAATAGTATACATACTCTGCTACCCTAAAGTAGGCTCGTGTTTGAATCATGTAAATGTACTGACATTTCAAAAAGATTAGATCAAATGATTTGAAAATAACATATTATGCAGCTCCCAGAATCCGGGGGAGCTCTGAGCATCTGGTTGTAACATATCTCTTTTCATAAGAAGAGGGAAGAACATGTCTCTATGCCAGCATTTTTCAACCACTGTGTCATGACACGCTGGTCTGCCACAAGAGGCACACTGATGTGCCACGGAAGAATTTAAAACTTGCAATACCTGACTACTTAGTTGAGACACTAACTTCTTTTCCCTTAGACTGTCAAATAAAAAATGACAACAGCCAGCACAATACCTGTCCTATGGAAATGAATCAAAATGATACCTATTTTTTGGTCGGATTGGCAAAAAATATGTTTTGGGATGCCACAGAATTTTAGTCATTAGTTTATATGTGCCATGAGGTGGAAAAGGTTGAAAACTGCTGCTCTGTGCAAAAATGAACGTTCTTGGTCAAACCCCTCACCATGTCACCCTGTTCTTCTGACACCAAGCTGTGGAAGTGTAGCTTCCTTTTTCATAATAAATTAAAAAATGGGGGGAAATCAGTATTTTCGTTTCACATCTCCCCACTTCCCTGCGCTATAATCAGGTTGAAGTGCAGTGACGTTACCATGGCCTAACATCTCTGTACGTCCTCGATAGGCTCCTGTGAAATTATGGAAGGCAGGTGCTCTCTGCCCCAACAATATGCACATAACCGTTATCTGAGAAGTGGAGTGTATAAAAATAGACAGTGTCTAATAAAACGATTGAAAATATCATTAGAAGATGCATCGAATTAAACCGATTTAAAACCTGCAAGACTCTGGAATTTATGATGGGTATGCCATGGACTCGTCGGAATTGTAATTTGGAGAATCCTTATAAAACCTGGCCTGGGGCCATCTTTTCCTGTCCAAGGCCATTTTTCCTGTAAGCTTCCCTGAGAATAATGAGGTGCGTGATGTTTTTCTCTCCTACCTGGGTGCTGGGGTGGGCACTGGATGCGATGCAGAGCACACTAATTTATGTAAGGAGGAAGTAAGGGCTCCGATTTTCCCCCCTCGCATACCCCTGGCGGTCCGGGGAAGGCCAGGAAAGGGGGCCTCCTGTTGTAGCTGAAAGTACTGAACTTGAAGCCGCTCTCATAAATATCAATGACTTTTTACCTGGCATCCTGGTTGAACCCTATTAACCTAAAATCTCTCCTGGGCTAGTGACACGGAGCCTCTAACAACCCTTTAGTCAGCGGCCCCAGTACTTAATGTGTTTTAAACATTTTTTGGCACAACTGCTTTCTAAAAAGCTTTTGCACGATATTTTCAACCTGAGCTGTCTAAAGTATTATAGAGCACTTGTTGCTGGGGCTATGTTCTCCATGATAAAATAACTGCCTTATTATGACATGTTAAATATTTAAAGATAGTTTCAGGTGTGTTTTGTTTGTGAACAGAACAGGAACGTAAATTCCTGGTGGCTGAGTGGTGAGTTCAGGAAAGCTGACCGCCTGTAGAAGGCCTGAATTATGCCACTGGACGCATCCCACGGCACTGCAGCCTACAGTACTGGGAAGCCACATTTTTTTCTAACAGCCTTTAATTGCTTTTTGCTGGGGCCAGAGATATTTATGGGTTAGGAGATTGCCAAGTTATTTATTAGATGGAGTATCTAGGGATAGACTAATATAAATCACTTAGGCTGGTATTGAATATACCAGACACTCAGTAATTTAAAAAGCTTTAATAAAAATGCTAAAATATGAGACTTGTCTTTGGCTATAATGAGACTCAGTTATCATGTTTTTATCAGCAATATTCAGTCATGAACCGCACCCCCCCCCCCATTTTCCTAATGTAAAAAAAAATGTAGATGCAATCCTTATTTTCAGATTTTTCAGAATTGTTGGAATTGGGAAAGGTCTCAGAGATTTGTGAAAAGACTCACATAAAAATTATATTGAGGGGCCTACTGGCTGACTCCCTCACACTTCGAAAACTGTGTTCTTTGACATTGGAAACCTTGTCTTCTGTGGATCTAGCATGGTAGTGAATTTTACAACTGGGGGATAAATTAGGTTAACCTTGGCCTGTGGAAAGCTAACACGTTGTACTTTCTGTACGAAGTGCATCGCATCACTGTGAGGACTGCAGCCAGTCCCTGTTCCGCAAAGCTCAGAGGGAAAACTCACTGAGCTTAGAACCAGCGGGATCCCTGAGAACCAAGAGTGTATCTTTTCTTTCTTTAGTGGAAATGCTGAATTATAGGTATATGCCATTCCGTAATGTTTAAGGTATACTTATTTTATAATCCCATTTATTCCTCACTAATACCCTTTTTAGGGAAGTTTTTTATCCTCGTGTCACAGGATACTGAAACACTGGGCCAGGGAGAGTAAGGCTGTGGCCATTTTTATACAACCGCTGATGTGAGGAAGAGTGTGAACTGAGCCACAGGTCTCACCCCCTTCCTTCCAGGGCAGAATGTAGCTCCAGACAAGTATGGACAAGTACCCATTACCTCAAGATTTTAGAAGACTTAGCTTTCTCCCAAGATGAAGAGTTGCTGTGTCTGATCCCAGACAATTACCTTGTACAATTCTGTCTCAGACCTGGGCACACAATGAGTACATATTGAGTGCGGGGGTGAGGTGTGAGGACCTACTCATGGCAGCACAGAGCAGGAAGAGGACGAGGGATCGGGAGAGAAGAGGAGGGAAGTGGAGGGAAGAGGAGGGAAGGGGAAGGAAGATATGGAGTTTTCAGGCAAGGAAATTACTGGGGAGAATGCAAATACTGACTATTGATGGAGGGCCTGAGGATGAGGCCATGTTTAAAGGGGCAGCCAGCTCAACTGAGATACCACCTATGCTCCAAGGTTGCTATTCAAGTGAGCATAGCACAGCAGAGGCTTGCAGTCCATCCTCATCATCAGAAAGCTCAGAGCTGAGGTATGGGTGCCACAGCAGGGCAGGAGCCAGTCAGGGGGCCCCGAGAGGTTGGGTGAAACAGCCCCTGCTAATGTAGCCTTCCAAAGGGGCAGAGACTGGGTGTCAAGTCTGGTTATAGCACAAACTATGAAGAAGGGTCATAGCAAAGCTTATTTTCCCTCACCATCCTCTTTCAAAATAAAGCACTTAAATTTGGGGACAGGGAGAAGAGATGGATATGCAAAATAATGTTGGAGAACACCCTATGGTGGGCTATCATGGTACCTTGTATAGCATGTTCACAGTGGTCATCACACATTGATGCGGTGATTATTTGTCAATGTCAGAGTCATTCTCTTGACAAAACTATGTAATTTACATAAGCTAGGAATCTTGTCTCTCCACATTTCTACCCCCCAAGGTAATGCCTAGAACGTAGTAGGCATTCAATGAATGTTTTAGAATAAATATATTGCATCATGACGAACAAGTGGCCATGGAGCACAGAATGACATTCATCTCGGGTCTGATGAGAGCTGATGGAGAGAGGGTATTATATCTCAATAGCAGTTTTCAAGCACGAGTAGGACTTGAACCAGCAGAGTAGAGAAGAGGATACAAAGGTAGGGCCATGAGTGAGCATGGGGTGCTTAAGTCATTGCAGACAGGTTGGTGTGGATAGGGCAGCATGAATTATCTTGAAAAAGAAGAGGAAACAGTGGATGTGTAATGACCAAGCAATGGAAAGATAAGCAGATGAAAGTTCATCATTATGCAATGAATTTGCAATGAACTGTCAATAAAATGAAAAAGGTATTTTCTGAGAAACCCCTGGGTTGGCTTGCTTTCTTTCCATATAGTGCAAGAACTCCCAGTTCTACCTTTTAAGAACTGACAGCCATGATTTCTTAAAAGTATCTTTATACATAATTCATGTAGCAGAAAATTCATTCTTGTGAAGTGTACAATGCAGTGGTTTTTAGTGTACGCACAAAGTTGTGGAATAGTCACCACTATCCAATTCTAGAGCATTTTCATCAACCCCCGAAAAAACCCCTGCCCATTAACAGCCAATCCCCATTTGCCCCCGGCAACTAATGTACTTTCTGTCTCTATGGATGCACCTATGTTAGGCATTTCATCTAAAGGGGAATCCTAGAGTATTCTGGCTTTTTCTGTCTGGCTTCTTCCACTTAGCGTAGTGTTTCCAGGGTTCATCCCAGTTAGAGCAGGTGTCGGCGCTTCATTTGTTTTATTGATGAATAGTGTTTTACTGTATGGATACACTACATGTTGCATATGCATCCAGTTGTTGATGAACATTTGGGTTGTTTCTGCTGTTTGTTTACTACAAATGATGCTATTATAAACATTTGTGTACAAGTTGTGATGCGGACCTGTGTTTTTGTTCCTCATAGGCATATACTTAGGAGTTGAATGGCTGAGTCATATGGTAACTCCAATCTTTAACCTTTTGAGCAACTACCAGACTCTCTTCCTGGCTGCATTATTTTACAATTCCACCAGCAATGGGTGAGAGTTCCATTTTTTTTTTTTTTTTTTTTTTTGGTCTTTACCAACTCCTGTTATTGTCTGTCTCTTCGGTTGTAGTCGTCCTAGTAAGAGTGAAGTAGGATCTCACTGCAGCTTTGATTTACATTTTCCTAGTGAATAATGATGCTAAATATCTTTTTATGTGCACACTGGCCATTTATATATCTTCTTTGGAGAAATGTCTTTTCCAATCTTTTGTCCATTTTTTAAATAGGGATTGTTTTATTGTTGAGTTATAAGAGTTTTAAAAAATATTTTTGATACCAGTCCCTTAGCAGATAAATTATTTACAAATATGTTCAGCCGTTCTGTCGGTTTTCTTTTTCACTTTCTCAATAGAGCTCATTGAGAAACACAAACTTTTCTTCAAATTGCACAATTTTCAAAATTTTTTTCTTTTTAATTTTGATGTCCAATTGATCTATTTTTCTTGTTTGCTGCTGTGTTTTTGGTGTTATATTTAAGACACTATTGCCAGATCCGAAGTAACAAAGATTCCTGCCTATGCTTTTTTTCTAATTTTTGTCTCTTAAAATTTAGATATTTGATCCAGTTTGAGTTAATTTTTGTATATGATGTGAAATAGGGTTCCAACTTCATTGTTTTGCTTGTAAATATCCATGTGTCCTAATACCATTTATTGAAGAAAAGTTTTTTTGTTTTTTTTTTTTTTTCTCATTAAATTTTCTTGGAAACTTGTTGAAAATCAGTTGACCATCAAAGTATGGATTATTTTTCTGGATAATCAATTCTATTTCTTTGATATATATTTCTACACTTATGTTAATTTTTAATAAGGTGTGTTTCCTAATGATGTGTTGAGGATTAAATTAAATAATGTACATCGAGCCCTTAATGTGAGACTCTAAGAAATAAACCCTATTTTGTTATTGATGTTGGTGCTGTTACCACCTTGTTCTCAAGAGTAGCCCCCTTAGACTTTTAATGTTGCTAGGAGATCACTAAATCTCAGAATTTTAGACCAGAAGGAATTTGAGAATTCACAATCCAACTCTTGAATTCAAAACTAACCAAAACAGACAAATGAACACCATGTGCACACATGTGTGCATACACACACACACACCCCCCTCAGCTAAGTTAGTTAAGTGATTTATAAAAGAACACACAGCTATGGATGACTCAAGGTTAAAATCCACATATTCGGATGCTTTATGTAGTCTTTGTCACCATATCATATTATTTAAGTATACAGAATTTAGCACAACCTAGCCTAACATATATATTATAATTCTCAAATTAGTCTTACCTCTAGTTTTTTTAAAATAAATTCTCTTTTTAAAATAAATTTTAAAAGGTAACCCTAGAAGAATAAAACACTTGAGTTTTTAAAAGTCTTTACCCTTATTATTTTTGTAAATTAGCCTTGAGTGTTTAAAAGTGTAGTGGAAAGCATTTCATATTTACATTAGCTTTCATATGGTCTCAATATTTTGTTATTCTCTGGGGGTAATAATGACAATAATAAAAACAACTATAATAGCTATTTAAGTCTCTCTAAAATCATTATCTGTAAGGGCTGTTGAGAACAGAACATGTGGGCATCACTCATTCATAGAGTTGTCCGGAGTCAGAGCTGAGTCAACAGCACGTAACAAACACAATCTCCACATCCCTGTTTCGCAAATATTTTAATGCCCATCTTATGGTAGAGAAAGCTGGAACTTAATGACCTCAGGTAACTTTTTCAAAAATCACTCTCAGAATGCAGTTGGGAAGAAATAGTCATCAAACTTTAGCCTCTATGAGTCTAGATGAAATATATATAGTGGCCATTCAGTCTTAAATAAAACACTTGAAACATGATTGTCAAAGGCTGTGACTGGGCAAGGACAGGACAGAACTGGAACAGATGGAATCAATGCTCCTGAACTAACGGGGCGTGGTGCTGAGGGTGTGCGCTTTGAGCCTTCTAGAAACAAACAAAAAATCCATTAAAAGAAAATATAGCAGGAAGAGCCAAGTAATTTCTTCATACAAATATATGATGTGTCCTGTGTATTTGCATGGGCGTAATGGTTCATCTTAAAAGGATTAAACTGCCAATTATTTATCACATATTTATTTTTTGCTCTGAAAGTATATATGAAATCTTGCCAGCTACCCAAAGTCAGCTTCACCTATAAGTCCTGTCTTAAAGCTGAAGAAACTGAGATTTAAAAAATGCACAATTAAGCTATTCACCTGATTCTAACTAATAGGAATATCAATAATAAGCATATAAAAATAAATACTAACGACTAACATTTATTAAGTACCTATTTATTTCTAGGCACTGTACAGCAACAGTTGTTATGACAACCCAGAGAGATCTACTTTGTTGTCTTCATTGTGCAGATGAAGAATCAGGGGACCAGAGAGGTTAAGGAAAAACTGTCCTGGTTGCAGGGGTCACTGGACTCCAGAGTGTAAGCTATGGTTCATGGTCTCTCATATGGCGTTTGAACCATGTACGTGGTGCTAACATGTCAAGAATCACACATTTCAACCCCCATTACCTTTGCATAAAAAACATTTCACCTTTAAAAAAGCCTTTCTAACTCAGCTTTCTTCTCTCACAAGTACTGTATATAATAACATGTTAAGTGTATGTCGTAGACATGCATTCATTCAACACATTTTTTTATTAAGCACTTATGTACCAAGCATAATTCTAAGTATTGAAAATATAGTGGTTTATAAAGTATATAGTTTAGGGACAGAGAAACTTTAAACAAATAACCATACAAATAAATATAAAAACACAAAACTATGTCAATATTATGGAGGAAAATTTGAAGGGTAAGGAGAGGTTTTAACAAGAGGACCTGAATTAGATGTTTGGAGAAAGGACTAGAGTTATTAGCCAAGCCTTCTTAGCAGAAGAAACACTAAAACCAAGCTGAGAAGGAAAAACGTTATATAAGTAAAGAATAGGGTGGAGAGTATTTTAAGGAAAGGAAAGAGAAAATGTCAAATTTCTAGGATGGAAAAGAGTTGACAAATTATAAGGTACCCAAGTTTAAAACCAATGCATTCATACATTACCTGCAGAGGAGGGGAGAATTTTACCACTTGTCAGGTTTCGTGTTGCGTAGCAGGAGTACAAGGGTAAATATAGCAGGTCTCTCCCATGGACTAGTTTAGTTACAAAGAGAAATGGTGTGGTGAAGCCACAAACAAGAATGTTTTGGAAACACAAAAGAGAGAAACTAAGGCATCATAAAGAAGCTCATATTTGAGTTGGGTGTTGCAGGGCGAGTGTATATGGCACAAAACTAGGAAAGTTTTTTCCAGGCAGAAGGAATAGTGTAAAGGCACAGAGATGAGAGAGGAATGTAGCCTCAGAAATATGTGGGGCCACTTTCTAGAGAAGAGGCAAAGAGTTAAGCTATGATCAGATGGGGAATGTTTTTATGAATTCTACTAAGACGTTTGGACATTAGAATTTTAACAAGGGGCAGATATTGGGGTATACACAGAAACAAGCTATTTAAGAGGTAACTGTAGTAGGTGTATAGAGTTTGAATTATAAAATGGTGGTAGATTGACAAATAAAGAGACTTTTGCAATATTCCAAGCGCGAGAAGATACGCTCCTCAACTAAGCCGATGGCTGTGAGATTAGGGAAGAAGGGACAGGTTCAAGACATATCGGGGTGTTTAAGAGTAGTTGGCCACACTGAGGGTCAAGAGAGAATGTGTAAATACTTCGTGGTAACCCAGAGCCCAAAGATACCTTCAGAAATCTGCCTCTTCTTCAAAATACTTCATTGCAATCTGGTAAAGTACTGTCTGTATCACTTTCTGCACATGTATTTATGTAAATATTTATGTAAATGGAGAGACCGAAAATGTTACGCTATGGTTATATCTATACTTAGATGTCTACATCTACCCGTCCATCCACCTAACATGACCACAAGGTGAAGCAGGTGCAGTTGTGCACTGAACTCTTTACAGTTATAACCCACGATCACCACTGTAAAGGTGACCAAGTGCATGCACTACCATCCGGGAAGGGGACCCTAGTGTCTGCAGATGTGATGGGAAACCACATGTGCTATTTGTAATCCTTCAGTTAGAGTCTTGTGGGTCTTATCATTTTCTTTGAGTAATTTTGGTATTTCAGGTAAGGTTGTTATGCATTTTTATCTGTATATTCATAAACACTAGTAATATATTATATATAAATATACATATATTTATTTATTTGCTTGCCACAGGTAAGTGTCTGCAAATTAGATGAAGTTCTGCTTTCAAAATATGTAGCCCTGGTTTGTGTGCCTCAGTGGATTGAGCACTGACCTGAGAACCAAAGGGTCATTGGTTTGATTCCCAGTCAGGTCACAGGCCTGTGTTGTGGGCCAGGTCCCCAGTTGGGGACATGCAAGAGGCCACCACACATTGATGTTTCTCTCCCTCTCTATCTCTCTCCCTTCCTCTCCCTTTAAAAATAAATAAATAAAAGTTTTTAAAAAACTATGTAGAAGCATTTGAAGTTATTTGCATGAATAATGCTGAAATTAACTTAGGGATGCATAATACCTTTGTGAGTAGACGTTTTCAAATTTTGGGGGAAGATACCCAGAAAAGGGGTTGCTTGGTCTAATGTTAGTTTTTTGAGGGACCTCCATACTATTTTCCATAGTGGCTGTCCCAGTTTCCATTCTCACCAGCAGTGAGGAAGGCTTCCTTTTTCTCTATAGCCTCTTCAACAGTTGTTATTGCTGTCTGGTCTATGTTAGCCATTCTAACAGGTGTGAGGTGATAGTTCATTGTAGTTTTGATTGTTACCTCACAAAACATGGAAGCCACTAAAGTGTTCTTTGATGGGTGATTGGATAAAGGACATGCGGTGCACATACAATAGAATACTACTCAGCCATAAAAAGGTGAAACGCTGCCATTTGCGACAACATGATGCATCTTGACAGTATTATGCTAAGCAAAATAAGTCAGACCTAAAAAGTCAGCAACCATATGATTTCACTCATATGTGGGATATAAAACTGAAAGCAACCAATGAACAAAGAAGACAAACAAACAAACAAAAACTCATAAACACAGACAACTGTTACCTGTGGGGAAAGGGGAGGGAGAATTAGTAGCGGGCACAGGAGGTCAAATATAAGGCGATGGAAGAAGACTTGGCTTTGGGTGGTAAACACACAATGCAATGTACAGTTGACTTACCACTAAATCATACACTTGAAACCTATCTAATTTTATTAACCATGTCACCCCTATAAATTTAACAAAATTAAAAAGGAAACTCATTTCCAAAAGCTCCTTTTTTTCAAAAAGTTACCATGAAAACAAGGGAAAGATCATAGTAGTATTTCCAAACTCACTTGCTATTTAAAATCAAATGAAGTGTTGAGAGCCTCCTTTGGCAGGCAATGTGGGCCAACACAGTGGCCCAGAAGATACTGGGATGACTAAGGTCGACCCTGCCTGCAGTGGTGTGCAGGGTTCTGGGAAGCGCCTGGAATGAGATTTTCTGTTCATTTCTGTAAGTGCTATGAGGGAAGATGTGCAGGGAGGACATTCCAAGCAGAGAAAAGAGATATGCAGGCATAAATACTATGTTTGGGGCTGTTGATAGAGGTTAAACAAAGAGGAAGCACGATATAATGGAAGGAATTCTTTCATTGGTTAGCCATGTAATTTGAGGCAAATTACTTACTTAACCCTCCTGATGCCCCAATTTCTTCATTTTTAAAAAAAAGTACAGGTTACACTCAATATTATTCTGTATTAGTTTGGGATGTACAGCAAAGTGGTTAGAAAATCATGTACTTAATAGCGAGAATGTTTAATGTTTGTTCTATTTATCTTATAATTCTTAAGAAATCCACGAGATAAGGCTTATGTAAGCAATTTTAGAACAAGCGAGTTACATATTAAAAGTAAAACAGATTGTTATGTATTACATATTATTAAAATATCATAATTGCGAACAGAAAGAACTTTCTTCTCAATTCATTTCTTGTGCCTTTTTTTTTCCTGGCTACCACACCCTTTGTTTTTCTCCTTTGAGAAAATGACAGGGGACGCAATAGAGGAGCAGCGAGTGACAGAAAGCACTCCCTGGGGCCTGGTGGAGTTATTGGAACAACCTTCCCAACTTCACTGCAGGACACTCCCTCCTAATGGGTGTCATTAGAGTGAGAAGGGGAGGGAGGAGCTCATGCTAAATATCCAAGGCACTTTACAAACGCCTTTTAATCCAGGACCCTCCAATGGTCAGATTGAGTCCAGAAAAGCTGGTGATCATACTGCCTGTCACCTACCAGACCCAACAAGCAGAGACAGGGGCTGGATCTTTATGGGCACTTTATTCAGATGGTTGGTGATCTAAGAAGACGGTGGATTTGTACCCTAACGGACTGCCTTAAATTTCATTATAAACGGACCCTTTTTTAAGGAGAAGAAAAGTGTAGGTAAGGGGTTGGGAATTCAGGGAAAAATTACTGAGATAAAAGCTGCAGCATCCTTTCATCTGTGTCCTGAGCAGTGGTCCTTGTGCCCCAGGGGTTGGTCTTTGTGTCCTGGGCGTGGTCACCTCACCCTGGAGCACAAAGGCCCAGATGCCATCCTGATGGCTTGCAGTCCTCCTGAAGCACAAAGGTGGAACTGCTTATGGTCTGCTGGAGTCAAGTTGGGTCATACCTCCAGTTCCTGAAACAGTAGCTTTTTACATACATTGCTTACTAAGCTTATCAGCTGTTACCTGAAACTAAGATTTTCCAACATTTGGGTCCCCCATCAAGATGACATGTAACTGGACAGACTGTGAATTGGGGGCAGTGTGGAGAGTTCTGTTCCTGGGCGTGTTGGCTGGAATGTTACCCAGTCCCACCTTCCCCCTTGGTTTTAGAGAAAGAGAACAAGAAAACTTCAGATGGCCTGGCACATCCAGCTAAAGCAGACATTATTCCGAGGATATTTTGGAAGGTGCACCGAAGCTATTGCTTTGTAAAGGTGAAAAAAAGCATTGACATTTCTAAGCTCAGAAGTATTTTTTTTAACAAGCTAGAAAATGCTGAAAAATAAGTAGCACAGTTTTCTCAAGAGGATGCAGTGTATTTAGAATGTACACCAATTTTTTCCCAGTGTGTATCTGGATAAAATATAAGCAATGAAATTTCAGGGCAAATTCTAATGCGGAAATAATACAAAATGTGGCAGATTTATAAGCTAGGTAGTTTTTATTTATTTTCTAATGTGGATTCCCTTAAGGAACTCAAATGTTCTACATGTTACTTACGGCTTCTCCTTGAAAAGACTTACCTCGAAGGTCTCGGCAGCATAAAACTACAAGCTGCATAGTCGTTTGTATCAAGCCTCAGCCATAATTCTCTTTTGCCACTGACTCAGGGTGGTTTGGAATTCACTAGCACTCTAACTGGATGGTGTTACAGAGTGGAAGGGGGTTCTTTCCCATGGCACCTTGGTGTAAAACCCGACAACTAGTGTTGAGGAAAACAGGTCTTTATTTACAATATTCCAACCTGGGGAGGGCAGTGAGCACTTCAGCTCAGAGCCCTGTTCTCCCACGGGACCCAGCACTTCCTTTGCTCCCCAAAAAGCTAGAAGCCAAAACCAAGCCCAGAAGTTCCCCACCCCTTATCTGTTAGCTGTCTCCTTTAGGATCTGGGGTACGGTGTCATCAGCCTGCGTATAACAGTCCAGGAAAGCATTTGCCATGTTGCACTGGATCACGCATGGTTCTCTCTCTGCCCTTTCAAAGCTGCATGGAGTTCTCCTCTGCCCTCCTTGCAAACCATGTGGATCTCCTCTCCTCCTCTCTCAAAGCTGCATGGAGATATTCCTTTCCTTTCCAAGCCGAATGGAGTTTCCCTACTAAAATGTCTGCCACCTATCTTTAAATCTCTGACAGTGTCCTGTGATGCAGTGGGTGTGGTACGCAGTTCTGACCATTCACAGAACCTTGCACAGGCTCTGTGTGCTCTTTCTGCACCACTCCATGGTCAAAACCCCTCCCATCTTCTTGGGGCCTTGGAAGAACCAAAGCCATTTGCGTAACAAAGACACTAGCCATTAGCCATACTCATGCAAAGGCATCTTAAAAGCTGTTCCCTTTTCCTCATCCCCCAACCTGCAGGCTCTAGGGATTTTTGGAGACGCCCACTCTGTAACAATAGTAATTAATAACTCATAAGTAACCTGGCAGTTTAAATAAATCAGCATAACTATAAGCTTGGCGCCTCCCCCCTCTGTTGCCTTTTTCTTGTATTTTGACAATCTAAAAGAAAATTGAGAAGAAAGATTTAGGTATCTGAAAATCTTCCATTAAAAGCTTTGTCCTCCTTAGTTTGGGGATGTGTTCAATCTGTTCTTTGGATCTTTCTTTCCAAAAAGAATCAAGCATGTACCCTTGTCAGCCTTGTGCCAGAGACTAAGGAAATTAAGGATGTACGAAATCCCATCCTTGTCCTCAAGCACCTCACTCTCTAGGTAAAGAGACAGGCATTAAACAGTCAACTGTAACACAACATGCCCAGTCCCCTCCTGTGGGGAGGTTTGGACAAAATGCAGCAGAAGAGGTAGATGACTCTCTTTTCAGGATTTGAAGGGAGGTGACCTTTGAAGTCTCTTGATAGTTGAGTCATACCTTCTCAGGCAGAAAATGAAGAGAAGACAAGGAAAAGCAAAATGGTGGCAGTGCTTGTGCTTTGGCCCCGTTCCCAGGAATGCCAGGTGCAGTGCCTGTAGTGTGTTCTTAGTGAGGACTGTACTTGGACGTGAGGTCTACCAGTGGGTTGGGGGGTAGACTTCAGGAGGCTTATGTAAGTCATGGAAAAAGGGAATGTGTTAAGCCTGGTGGGCAATGGTGAGCTAAAGGAGTCGGCTGGGGAGCACTTTGATTAGATAATTGCCTGAGAAGGTCCCTCTGGCCACATGAAGGGGATGGGTTGGAGGGATCCAAAATTGGAAAGAGAACAAGTGGGAGGATCCGGGTGGGAAGCTATTGCCATTATTCCTGTGAAATTCGGTGAGAAACTCAACCTGGACAATGGCGATGTGGAGTAAGAGCTGAGAGGAATCAGGATATTTTCCAGTGCTGCGTTGTGAAGTGAATTAAGAACAAGGCCTGGAGGTAGGCCAAGGTAGACAACAAAACTAGGGATCTCGTCAGCCTTTGCGATGCTACAGGTAAATGGACATAGATCCAACCCATGAGAGATCAACAGTTTGTTTGCAAAGACGTTATTGCTTCCCTTGCCGTTCTCTTCCTTGTCTCCTCCGTAGCTGACCTTCACTGAGTGCTCTTTCCCATCAGGCACTCTGCCGAGCCATTGCTTTATCTAAACCGCACAACACAATTAGTTTAGCTACTACTACCATCTGTGTTTTGCAGGTGAGGATACCAAAGCTCGAAGAGGGGAAGGCAGTTTACCTTGCCCCCGATTTTTCAGTAGATGAGTTGAACTCTAGAGCGCTGCCCCTAACCCCTAGGATATGACGCCATAAGACTACGTGTTATAATGCATCTTATAGTAGCAATAGCAGCTGGGACGACAGATTGCAGTGGGCTAGGGGAAAAGCAACTAACTCTGACTGGGCAAGTCAGAGACAAGTTTTCTGTATTGTAAAAGAGATGTTTTAAGGAATGAGAAGGAATTTTCAAGTAAAGCAAAATGAAAGGAAGGAATTGCAGGATGGAATAATCTGTGCAAGATCAAAGTATATGAAAGTGCCCAGATTGCTCAGGAAATGGTAACTGACTTAGTGTGGTTGGCTTTAATGAAAATAGAGCTTTAATAGAGCTTAACTGGGGGCAACTCATGACTATTTGCTTAAGTCAGCAATTCTACTAAAATAAATGAGTGTGTGGATAGACAGGAACTCTTAGAAAACTTTATAAATAGTTTCCTTTTGGTTTTGCCTTTCAATCAAGAAGCATTAATGTCCTCCTCTTCAGTTCCTGTGTTTCTTCCCCACCCCACACACATACCTGCCTCCTGCCGCAAGCCAGAAGAGCACTGTAAGGGCTGTGTTACTGGCCACATCCTTGGCAGATCAAGAAATCTGAAAATTATTATTGAGAAAATACTCATTATAAAAAACATGCTATATGAATATGTATAGGCTAACACTTTCTTTTGGGTGTAAGAAAAATAATTTTCGTGTATTTATTCTCTTCTCTGTTTCTTTACAGTTCCTCCGCAAATCATGAATATCTCCTCAGATATCACTGTGAATGAGGGAAGCAGCGTGACCCTGCTGTGTCTTGCTATAGGCAGACCAGAGCCGACTGTGACCTGGAGACACCTGTCTGTCAAGGGTAAGACGTTTACCTGTAGAAAGGTCTTCGAATTAGTATATTGAAGACTTGATTCTGTTGTACAACAGGACTTTAGGAAGTAGAGAGCAATGCTGTGTTATGGCAGAGTAATGTGAAAGCAAAGGCCACGTGCATTAGTGGCTGAGTATTCCATTCCAAAGAAAGATTTACAGAAAATTTTACTTAATTATTATTTTAGTCCTTCTTGTGACCTTAGCAGACTTCTGTTTTCTCAACTATGACGAACAGAGGTGCCATAACAATAACTTCCAGCAGAGAAACTAACTTCACAAGGTAAAGGTTGTATGGGTTGGTTGGTGGGCTGTTCTTTCTTGAAGTAGAATGCTAGAACACTACAGTGTCCGTTGAAAACTCTGATGTGTTTGCATATCCAGGAGAAGAAGGATCTCAGTGCTTTCAGGGCATTTACCTGCAGTGACATGTGTTTGACTTGTACATAAATAGTCCTCTTGAGTAGAGGGATCAAGGAAATGGTGAAGTGCACCTGTGTATGTCTGCTCTGGGCTCTAAATGATTGGTATTAAAACTATGATCACCCTCAACTTAACAGGAAGGGAACAAAAGGACAAGGGGCCTTATCCCCTTGGAAGTAAAACTTACTCCAAGTTGAACTTGAAGAGATGGACACTGAACCACTTGATATATTTACACTGTTAATCGAAACTGGGATTAATTCTAGAAATTATCCAAGGAACAAGTGCTCCCTCAGACATCACACAATCTAAACATAAAACCCAGTGACAAGGAAAATGTGTGGAGTATGCCTACTTGAGATTTCAAAATAACATAACTCTAGAGAAAACATAGATGTAAATAAGTCTAAGTAACCTTGAACTAAACATTTGATGAATTTGGCTTGGTATTATTTTCCTACAGCTGTCATAACAACATAGCACAAACTGCATGACTTAAACAACAGAAATGCATCTTCTCATAGTTCCGGAGGCTAGATGTCCATGATGAAGGTGGAGTCAGGACCAGTTCCTTCAAAGGGCTGTGAGGGAGGGTCTGCTCCACGCCCCTCCCCTAGCCTCTGGGGGTTTGCTGGCGAGCTTCGGGGTTTCTGGATGTGCAGATGTCTCAGTCTGGTCTCTGCCCATCTCATCACGGCCTTCTCCCATGGGCATCTCTCTGTCAAATTTTTTCTTCTCATAAAGACACCAAACACAATGGACTAGGGCCCACCCTGATGACTTCATCTTAATTTGATTACCAGTCTATTAAAGATTCTATTTCCCAACAGTGTCACATGCTAAGACATGAGGGATTAGGACTTTAAGAGACCTTTTTGAGGGGGATGCAATTCAACCCAAAAGAGGTTTCATCAAAATTAAAAACACTGTTAAGAATAAATGAAGAGATAGACCGCAGACTGGGAGAAAACATTTGCCGCACTTATACCCGACGAAAAGAGTTTACATCTGGGCAGCATAAAGAGTTCTTACAACATAATTGTAATAACCCACTGGACTGAACAAAATATTTGAAGAGACAATTCACAAAAGGTGATACATGAATGAAAAATAAGCACATGAAAATGTGTTCAACATCTTTATCATAGCACTGAAAATCAAACAGTTAATGAGATACCTACTAGAATGGCAGAAACTTAAAAGACTGACCATATCAAGTACTGGTGAGGATCTGGGGCAACTGAAACTCTTATACATTAACTCTAAGATGTAAAATGGCATAAAACCAGTGAAAAAATGTTTGCCACTTTGTGATAGAGTTAAATATACACTTAACATATGACCCAGCAATTTCACTTCTAGATATTTAGCAAAGATAACTGAAAACAAATGTGAAAAAATATACATTTTACACAAGTGATTATAGTGGCTTCGTTGATAATAGCCTCATACTAGAAATAACTCAAATGGCCATCAACAAGTAATTAGATAAATTTTGATGTTCTTCTCAGCAATTAAAAGAAACAAACCAACAATTGATAAACCTCAAAAATACTGTGGAGTAAAAGAAGGGAAACACACAGAAAATAATACATGTTGCATAATTTCATTTATATGAAATTCTAGAACTGGCAAAACTAGTCTATACTGACTGCAGTCAAGCCAGTGGCTCCCTAAGGTAGAAGTGTTTGGAAAACTGACTGCAAAGAGGCAGGAGGGAATTCTGGGGGTGACGGAAATGTGGTTAAGGTAGTTAAAACTAATCAAAATAGGAACATTTTATTGTATGTTAATTAAATCTCAATAAAATTTGAAAAATATAACTATGGATATGTTACAAATAATGACCTGAAATTTCCCCCCAATTTGAAACAAAACTTCTGTGGGCAGCGTTTATGCGTGAGAGACTGGATTTGTCCTTAGAGTATCTATCGTTCAAGCTTTTACTACTTCATTTCCTCCATGTACATGGAGGATACATATTTCAGCCCTTGCCTTGTTATAGGGGAAGAAATGCTAATAAAGTCAGAAAATGTGCTTTCGATAAAGCCCTCATATATTGAAACTCAAAATGTCAATATTATAAAGAAGCATTATTAACAAGAATATTAAAGTGTACACAAGGAACATCACAAAGTTCAACCTGAATATAAACACATCAATAGTGTGTGTTCCCAACGACAGGAGCCCCATGGGAATTTTGCTCAACGTCAAGGGGAATTTCAGATTTACATTATATACAAAAATATGTCTAACCTTCAGACTGATTTGTCCATATTTGGTGAAGTCAGATGTTTTTATAAATGCTTAAAATCCCAGAATGCATTTATTTGATCCTAAATACATAGTCTTCTAAGCCTAGAAATCTTTTGAAAAGCACTTGGACAGTGTTGAAGTGTTTTTTTAACAATTGTTATAGTGGTACACTTGTAAGATTTCCCTCTTAAAGTAAGGGAGATTCATCCACATTCCCAACCATTTATATGATGTAATAGTTGCAATTCAGCCTCAAAAATAAATAAATAAATAAATCAGAAAACCCTAAATTTAAATGATCCCTCTTCTCTTTAAATCTCCCAGGCTATGTTCTACTTTCAAGTTGCCTTTTGTCTTTCCACAGGCCTGGCCTTCACTTGCTGTCCTTCCTTTCTCCTATTGTCTCCTCCCCCCCCCCCCCCCGACATTTAAACAGGAAACTCAAAGCATTGTTTCCCAAGTTTGAAAAGCATTGGAACCTGGAGGGTTTACAAATTTAAAAGCTGCTTCTGCTTGTGACTACCAATATTTATTTTTGGAAGGCTATTACTTCCCCCTTGGAGGTGAGTAGGGTTTCCGAAGTTGTTTTAAACGTTCAGAAAGGCAGCCAATAAAACTTGAACGACAAACCGCATTTTGAGAACAATTTACTGGTTAGTCCAACAAGCGAGGGTAAGAAATAAAAATTTCCAGTGACATTTCCCTTGAACTCCCAACAGGATTACTTTGGAGAATTTAGCTCACTGGACATCTGTGTTCCCAAAATGCTAATGGAATACTTGAAATCTGTTGTTTAAATTTGGGGATCTATATAACAGAAATGAATAAACAATCTTATTTTAAAAGAGGATATTTTAATGAGCAGATTATTAAATATTAAAATAATCATCACACTGCGGTTTAAAAGACAGACCAAGCACATGCCTCCAATCCCTAGAAATTATGGGAAAGGGGTAAGGGCTAGTGCCTGTCGCCCTGGCCAGGTGGCTCACATGGTTGAAGTGCCATTCCTGTAAACCAAAATGTGCGAGTTCCATTTCTGGTCAGGGCACATCCCTGGGTTGTGAGTTCACAACCAATCAATGTTTTTCTTTCACATCAGTGTTTTCTCTCTCTTTTTACTTTTCTCTCCCTCTCTTTCTCTCCCTTTCTCACTCGCTCTCCCTTCCTTCCTCTAGCTCTAATGTCAATTAAAAAATAAAAAATAAATAAATAAATACATAAAAAATAAAAAATAAAGCAGACTAATGATGGTCAATGTAAGAAATGTCCAAACATATAGAGAATTTTTATTTATGAGTTTATTTGAGCCCAACTGAAGACGATTGTCAGGAAGCAAAATCTCAATGGCCTGAGAAAATGCTCTGGAAAAAAATGGCAGTTTTTCCACTTATTTTATATATCAGAATCAAAGGGGAAGACATAAGGGAGCTACATGAAGTCCATTGGTGGTAGATTAGGGAGGCTGGAGAAGCGGAAGCGGGGAAACCTCTGAGATTGGATAAAAAGCAAAATGAAGAGACACATACCGCTGTTACACTGGTGGCAACAGGAGAGTTAACAGCTAACCTTTAAAGCACTTAGAGATGCCATGTGGAGAAGAAGGTAACCCTGAGGGTTCTGGTGGGAGGGTGAGCCCTGAGGGGTCTGGGAAAAGGGCTTACTCTGATGTTCCAAGTTTGTTGTCTTTGATGCAAAAAGACAATAGATAGGCTCAATTACAAAAGACTGGCCTTTGTCAGGGAAGATTCTGGCCTAGGACAGGACAACCCACCACAACTCGCTTTTATTCAGGAAGTTTTCATTTCAGACCATCCTAGGTGGTTACTTTCAGTCTCTGAGTTTGTGAGGCCGCCATGCCGGCCTCCCCTGAGTTTCTCAGGTTTAGTAGGTAAATAAACATAATAAAGGGAAAAATACAACTCAGAATATAGAAATATGATTGATACCTAAAATGATAAATAATTGAGAAAGAAAAGATTTTAGATTATAGTGTACTGGCAAATGTTTAAAATTGATGGAGGCTGGGGTGGGGGAGGGGAACCTGGTAGCATTTGCCAATTTCCATGTTGTAAATAGTCCCATCATTGTAATTTTCCTGGGAGCCCTTTTGAAGTAACTTTAGTTTTTAAGCCCATTTTCACTTGGAAACAAACAAAGAACAAGCCTTTCTTATGAAAGGATGATGAAGGTTTGAAAAAGACCACCAGGATTCCAGATGTGGATCTAAAGGTGTGCAGTGTGTCTGAGGTCCAGGCTGGTTAAGCAGCGGGAGGCCTCCCGACCTCCGGTCTCCTTTGCAGCACTGACACGTGTGCCAGCATTCCCTGAGACAAGGCGTTCCCAGAGGACATCTGCCTCCATTCCTAGGAGCACTGGGGCCTCTTCCAGGAGCCTGATTATTAGCGTGGTAAATATCTCAGAGAAAAGTGCCACGTGAACACGCATCCAGAGGGTTTGCTATTGACAGGAAAGCCACTGAGCATTTGACTATGTATTTATTCTTTAGCTTTAGATATAAAAAATTATGTTTAGTTTATTTTCAGTAGCAGATAATCATTTTTTTTTTAAAGGTGACATTCATTTGTATAGATTTGCTAGAAAATATGACACTTGTTTGACAGCCTTCACGCACGGGGAGATCTGTTCTCAGCGACCTACGGTTTAGGAGCTAGGATTTAGGATGGGATGGCAGGCCACTGTCTCAAGTAATTGTTCACTGAAAAGAGTGGGCAGGTCCCCAGACATGCAGACAAAGTGGACTGGCAAGTGGCCAATGTGTTTGGAATACAACTGTGAAACAGAGGGGTTCCAAGAATTTCTTTCCCTCACTGAAGGGCACTGGGCCAGCATTTATGGGGAGACTCAGAAATGGGAGACCGTGAATAATGTGAAAGCCGCAAAGATGAGTGCGGCAGAGGGGACAGTATGGGCTATTTTGTTGTAAGGAAGGCTGTCTCTCCCGCCCAGAATGCCACAGTAATCCACTCTAATGCCTTATGCACGTGGCTGCATTTCCAATGACGTTTTTGGGAAGACCAGATATTTGGGGAAAATTAAAAAATGCTTCTTTTCTGTTTCCTCTCCATGGGGATATTAAGATGACAGCTATTCACCTGTGAGTGTGTTGCTCCTGCAAGCTACTCATATACAGTAATACCTGAGGGAGCAAGTGAATGAGTTATTTCACAGAACTAAATTTTCTAAGTAACCAAAGCTAAATCCTTTATGCATTGACCTGAGTTATTTTTAATGGAAGTATTTTAAAAATGTATTACATTTTCCTCTTTTTCCTTGAGTATAGTGAATGCCAGTTAGCCTCATCTTTATAATGTAATACACACATTATGCATATTACTTGTTTGTCTCTCAGTGTGTGGGGACAGGGGTAACTAGAAACACGCCTCTAAAATACCTTTTACATTTGTGTGTGTGGGTAGGGGTGGTTTATAGTTTCTCTCTTCTTTCCTTCTCTCCAATCGGACTATTAATTGACAGTTATTCCTAAAGTGAATGTACCTGTCTGTAGCAGCCACATTTCTTCTGATTATTTACTTCTAATTTGTTGTGAGTAAGAATTTACATAGCCAGCTTGATTCATCTCAAATAAGGACCAAGTGGTAGGAGAGAACTCTCTCGGAGGAAAGGGCATGAGACTTTGTGAGTGTGATAAATGGCACCGATGACAGCTGTGGTGGGGAAAATGAGGTCTGGCTTTGCCCCAGATATTATGTAGTTACACGGTGAGTGAATTCCATGTAAGCTAAGTGAGCAAATACTGGCAGTCCTTATCCATGACTCTGACCAGGTTGAGTAGATCTTTCTGTCTTCCATTTACTGTGCTAGATGTTTAGGTCACAACATGTACTGGTCCAAGACAGTTTCTACTACATCCCTTATTTTTCATGTGAGATATTCCTGAGAAGAAATTCTTAAAGTCAATTGCCAAGTCCTTAACATTCCAAGTATAAGAACCACTGACCTACAATGTCCTTTGGCTGGTAGGGTCATGTCATGGAGAAAACATGGACTTCAGATTTTTAGAGAGCTGAGATTAAAACCTGACCCTAGCAGTTAGCAATCTGAGTAGAAAAATCAATTCATCTCCTTGATTCTCAACTTCGTGGTCTGCAAAATGGGACTATTTATGTCCATTTCATCAGGTTATTTTATGAATGAAAAGAAAGAATAAGTGATGGACACATTTAACATGCAAAATGGTTCTTTCCAAATTGCTGTTGTGCTATATTTTTAAATTTCTTCTCAGAATCCTGCAGCTTAGCATTAGCCTGGAAACTGGTTATGACGGTACTATGATGAGTGTTTACTGTGTGCCAAGCCCTGTTATACACTTTGCATGTTCTAACTCATTAAATGTCTCAGCAGTCCGAGAGAGAAGTGCAAATGATTATTATTGTACTCCTTTAATTATTATGCCTATTATTATACATATCCCTACCTCTATCTTTGTTTCTTATTTCTTGGCAGTCTTGGGTCATTCATTAGTGATTTAGTGTCTTTCTGGTCCACCTAAAAATTTTGGAGTACTGTAGCTCTTTTATTTGTAAAAGCTAAATTTGGAAACAACCAAGATGGCCTTCAACAGGCGAATGGTTAAACACACTGGTGTATCATGAAATGTTATTTAGCGACAGAAAGGAATGAATTATTAAGACACTTAGACTTAGATGGATTTTAGGGCATTATACTTAATGAAAAGATTCAGTCTCAAAAGGTAGCTTACCATATGATTCTACTTTTATAACATTCTCAGTTATGGCAAAATGATAAAGATATACTACAGATCAGTGCCGCGGGACGAGGAAAGGGAGAAAAAAGGGCAGCAAGAGGGAGGTGGCTTTACAGTATTACAGTAATGGAATAATAACATATTTTGTTGGTTTTAATAGTTATATGAATCTACATGTGTGCTGAAATGTCATGGAATTACACACACACACAGAGTATATGCTAAAACTGTTAAAATCCAAGTAAGCTCTATAATGCAATTAAATACATTGTGCTCATATCAATTACATGGTTTTGATAATGGACTTTAGCTCTGTAAGATGCCACCACTGGGGAGCTGGTCATGAGTACATGGGACCTCTACTATTTTTGCAACTTCTTGTGAATCAATAATTTTTCAAAAATAAAAGTTACAAAATAAAGATAAATAACATGAACGTTAGTTTTCCACTCATAATATACTTATGTAGGAATTTATCACTTATAAAATATTTTCACATGCTTCATTTCAAGTGAGTTTATTGCTGCTCTCTAAAGTAGGTCAGAGAAGGAATGGTCTGCCCGTTTCAGATGTAAGGAAATAAACTTGGAAAGCTTAGCTAATGGTGAATGACTCAGAGCTAACTAATGTGGTCAATCTATGAAAGGAACCGACTTCCTGTTTTTCAAGTCTAAAGCTCTTTATCTGTACAAAGATGGCTCCCACGGCTTGAAATTGGAACAGATACAATATAAAATGATATGTTTTTATCAAATTCTGCTTGTTATCTGGGGCACCCAAGGGTGCTCACTAGCTTTGAGCATCACCAATGCTCTTATATTATTTCCCCTAACTCCACACTTACCTTCCTCTGTCTAGAGACTTTCTGGCTACCACCCAGAATTTTTCGAAGAAAAGCAAAGCCTCCAAATAAAAACCACATTCATGCTATTGTCTGCTGTGGGTCCCTGTTGTTTCTCTGCTTCAATTAAAATAAACCCGCTGACACCTACCAACCTCATTTCTTTTCTCAGCCATCTCAGGTACAAGTTCCTCGCCACTAATAGGAATTGCCCATTAGTTGACCTGTTGCATCATCCAGTCATGTTCCTACTTCTTTGTCTCTTTCCAAGGCAGCCAGCATCCTTGTTTCTAATCTGAAGTTGTGTTTAGAACCTAATTAATCCCCAGAGTGTGAAAAAGAGGTGTCTGAGATGAGAAATCAAGGTTATACATATCTTGCTCAGTAGAACAGTTATGGGCAAACAAGCTGTTCCTCTCACATTTTTGCAAAGCAAATTTATGTTCACTAACTTTGGTTCCCATTGTAAATGAGAAGTGTATGAAGGTCTAGCAATGCGCTTTTCACCATATGGGTACCCATATGTTTTCCCCCTTTGCTTGCGTACATTTTTGCTTTGGCATGCACATATGCCTGTATTTTTGCAACTTAACAATATTAAAACTAATCCCATTTATGCTCCTTTTGGGTGAGTTGATTGAGTCATAAATTCCTGAGAATCTCTTCCTTGGGAGGCTGAAGTTCTTTTGGATGAGCAGCAGAAGGGCAGAACAAGCTATCCTGGCAGAAGGATACAAGCAGCCAGCACCATTGTGTAGCTGATATAGCTGATAACCCCGACCCTGCCTCCAAAGTGGGACTCCAACCCTGGAACTCTAGGAAATATGGGCTCATAATGCCTTGCTAGTACTCCTCTCTTCTTTTCTAAAGGGAAAGTCCTTGCTAAGAACTAGATAATAATCCCCTAGGGTTCTCTTCCTAAGTATCCAGGTCAAATAACTCATCTTAGAGCAAGCAAATATGATATCCGGAGGTATGGTTCTTGGTTGTGACCAGATGAGTACTATTTACACTTCTCACACTGAGAAACTATGTAAATCAGAAATGGGGCAGCTGGGAATTAGGCTTGCATTGAATTATGCTTAACTTCTTCCCTGGGCATTTTAGATTGTATCAATGAGAATGCATATTAATATGTATAATACCAAGCGAAAAACTCAACTAACTCAATGGTAAAATTGGAATTGGATACACAGCCTGATGTCTGTTATAAAGCTATCTCTATATTTGTGTCTTTTACATTCACGTATTCACTTATTTGATGCCTTAAGAATATATGTTTGCCCCATAGCAACAACTTCTGTCCTCATGGAGCCTATAGTCTAATCAGGGAGATAGTGATTACTCAGATCATCAAGGTTATGTAACTTCTGAGTCTAATAACTGCTCTGAGGGGCAACAGGGAGCTGTGAGCTTGCCCAAGGCCAGTCTTTCCTGTGATGGTGACGCTTGCACTGACACAGGAAGATGACAGAAAATTAACTAGGGGCAGGGTTAGGGACATGTGTTAAGGACAGGCTATGTGGAAACTTCAGGGCAAAGAAAAAAGCGTGCACAAATTCTTTACAATGAGAGGGAGTGCAGTTCTCCAAAAACAAAAGAACTATGATTTGAATTTGTGGTAAGCAGGAGAGACAATGGCTGAGATGGGGAAGTCAGGGGCCAGATCACATGAAACCCTTTAAAGAAGCTGGTCTTTATTCTTAGAACCCCAGAAAATATGAAGAGCATTGCAAATTAAAGAGCTTGGAAATGGGAGGTTCATGTCTCTGGATTTAACTAGGGACATTTCATTTCTGATCTACTCATTCTCTATGTAAATCTGACAAATCACTAAGCTTCTGTCTCAATTTTTCCATCCATAAACCAGAAAAGAGTTACTAATAATACGATTCCCTTATGGAGGAATGGAGAATGGAATTTGACAGTGTCTATTCCAAATACTTTCTAGATTGTAATGTAAGAATGGATATTAGCATGTATCATAGCAAGTGAAAAGCCCAACTAACTCTAAAGTAAAATTAGAATTGGAAAGGCATCCAATACTGCCTGCCGTCTGCCATAAAGACTTCTCAATGCAATCGCTGTATCAAATTATGCTATTGAAATCAGTTGGACACTGATAAAATTGAGACCAGCTTTACAAGTACTGTAGATCTAATTGGCCTCAGCAGTGGGTCCACAGTGACTCTTGCTGCTGAACAAAAATCGTGGGCTTCTATAGAAAATAATAAGCAGCCTCAATCCACAAGAACAGACTACAGCCCCCTCTGGAGATAATGTACTTTAATTCGAAGACTGAGCTCCTTCATCTGGCCAGATATGGAAGGAACCTGAGAAGTTTACTTCCTTCCTGCCTCCTGGACGAGCATCCTTGATAGTAAATTTGAAAGACCTTTAGGGCCAGCTGTGTGCACCTGGAGTTCATGGTGTTTCTTTTTTCACAGCCATTTCCATTTCTTTCTAACAAATCTCTGTATTTCTAGGACAAACGTCCCTATAAATCACCTTTCCTTGCTCAAGCTATTTTAAATTGGGTCGCTGTCACTTACAGTAGTTCTGATTCAACTCACCATGTGATGTATAAGGTGGTATGTTCCCAAGGTGAACAGAACATAGTCTTTGCTCTAAACACAGAGTGGGGAAGGGGAGATGCCTGTGAGCATAGCATTGCTGCAGTGTGGCTGTGGCCACCCCTTTCATATATGAATGAGACAGTGGAGGGTGGCTGCTGAGGGTCCTTTTCAAGGCTACTGTCTCCACCATGGATTGGAGAAGATTCTGGATGTTGCCTAAGGACCTCTAGGTGGGTTGCTGAGGGAACTCCAATCTACTCAGCTGGAATCGGGCCATACCAGGCAGCTCTGGGTTATGCAGCAATCAACACCAGGAGGTCATCACCGCCTCCTTACGTCCGCGTGTGCAACATCCACTCAGGTGAGCACATGTCGTGGTAAGAGTGCTTCTCAATGAGTAACATAACCCAGCCTCCACTCACCTCCAGCTCTCGTACTCCGAGAGCAAACATGTGGTTTGTCTTAATTAGTTGATTCATTAACTCACTAAATTATCCTTGAGATGGTATGCTCTGCCCTGGCCAGCGGTAACTGTTCTTCCCTCCCTGCACCTCAGCCATTTGAGAGCAGACACTGGGCTTACACATGTGTGATGCTCTCTAGCACCTAGTGCAATTAATGCCTTGAACTTTAGAGTTGATAAAAAAAAGTACCCATTGAGTGAATGCGTGGGTGTCTGCCAATCCTATACCTATCTTACAGAAGCCAGAGAAAAAGAACGAGGAAGGCAGTGAGAATCTTCCCAGAGTGGTCCCCAGATGTAGGGTGTACTATCCGGGTGGCAAAGAGGAATTTTGATGTATATACTGAAGGCTGTTTGTGGAAGGCACTGAAGTTTGATCTGTATTAGGGGATTGGAAGGCCATGCAGCCTTATGTCAAAAGCATTTTTCTTCCCTTTTCACCACGATCTCCTCTAGTCCATCACTGCCTAAAAACTGCATGCTGCACTAAGCACTAGGTAGTCTTGCTGCTAAAGCTTTACTTCTATCATATTTTAACCCAACAGTGAGGCCCCCACCAGCCTCAGGCTCCAGATGGTGATCCTCATCTGGAAGGAGCTCTTCATATCTTGGCCAGTCATGTCCTCATGGAAAACCTGGGACTGAGCTGGGAAACGCATTAACTCCATAAAGGGGATGCATACCAAGAGTTGGGAAGACTTGCCTAGACACATACAATTCGATTTGGACAAATTAAACAAGTGATTTTAGCTTCTTACAATAATGAATTTGTCTGTGTGACATCAGACTTCTGTCTGTCTCTACAGGCTCTTTTCTTCCTGTCTTCTTCCTCAGACCACCTGCCTGGGGTGGATTCTAGCTTCAGCATGGCCACTGTAAAGATATGACTCAAGATATGGTGGTAGTGGTGGGAAATTCTTTCATCCTCAGTTTAACAGTGGAGGCCATGCTGGGTTAGCTACTCTCTTCATGAGCAATTCAGAGGAGCGAGGGACAGGAGAAAGAAGCAGGCAGTTGCTTGGAAGAGTATGCTGGGAGTGGGGTCCTTCATTTTATGAATGTGTCAGCTTCAGAGAGGTAACCTCCACTGGACGTAAGCGGGATCGAGGGGAACTAGTCTCCTAAGTGAAAATAGTTGACTGCCACTTTGAATCTGGGCTTCTCAGCACGTGGCTCTGATTGACTCACACACAAGCAAGAGCTGGAGTGGAGTGAGGAGGTGAGGGGATTTCACCAGCCCTGGAGCACCTGAAGCATAGCCCAAGGACCCCTACTCCATTTGCCTCCCACAACGCCTTGTTATTCCAAGGTGGTGGTCCCTGTAGATGTTTCTGCCTTTTCTTTTTGTATTTCCCTTTTCCCCCTTTTCTTTAATTTTGTATTTACTCTCAATAGTTTCCCCACTCTAGGATCACTTTCTTTGGTAAGAGTAACCCTTTGGAGTGCTGGAGATAGTTTGTTTTTAATGATTCTCTGGATATCCTGCTCCTAAGAGAAATGTTTAGTAAAGTAACAGAAATAATCAGAACTCCTCTTTTCTAGTTATTTTCCTTCCTTCACAGGCTTTGCTCAGCTCACCCCCACTTCCACACCATTGCCATCCATAAACGCTTTCCTCTCAGATCTCTGGGGCCTCCTCCGGCTCCGCGGAGCCTGTGCTTACTTGTCCCTGCGCAGCTAGAGCCGGATGCAGTAATCACATCTGCAGTGAGAGGGCTTGTCTCCCTTGTGGGCAGTCAGGATGTTGCCAGCACTGCTAATGACGAAATGGGCCCTTTTTCACGGTGTCATGGGCTGCAGGCAGCTCTGCAGCATCACAAGGCAAGGTGTCTGGAGCTCTGTTTCCCTGGGCCAGGCTGTAAACCAGCCCACTCCTTACTCTCCTCCCTCCCAGCACCCTTGTCCTAGTTTCATTCCTGACTCAGTTCCGAACTTCCCACCACGCTGCTGATACCTTTCTGGCAACAGCCCCTGCCCCAGAGCGCACGCAAGCAGCTGGAGCTAAGGTGGTGTGGCCATAGCACTCTGGGTCTCGTTTAAGAATATCCTGTATTCCTAGCACCTCTGGCTGCACCTAAGGTGTAATGTACCCAGAAGCCTCAGGTGTCACCTCGAGCTGAAACTACACTCCTGAGAGCCCAGACCTCCCAGGTCCGAGCAGCAGTCAGCAAAGAGGACAGAGGCAGCACCTGCGTGAGGCACCTGGCTGTCCTGCATAGCCCTGTCTCCTGGCGTTGCTGCCTCAAGGCACCTGATCAGAGCACTTGCACCTCAACTACCTTGATTCTTAAGACATATTGATCCTTCAGGCTAACTCCCTGGGGTTCCCCTTGGCTACTTCTGATCGTTGGTAGCTGCCAAGCCTTTCATTCTTGCTGGACTCTCTGGACTTCATATTGTTTGCATGCTTTGATGCCAAGTTTCAATCTAATAAAATATCGCAATTGACATTGTCATCATTATCACCAAAATTGTCCATCAAACTTTCTGACTTGCCACTTTTACTTACTCTCGTTTGATTTCACAAAGGTCTTCTGTCAAAATGCAGACAGACAAATAAATAATATAAAATAATATAAAATCAAATAAAATCAAGTAAACTACAGGGACCAGCATAAACGTTTTATATAAAAAGAAACAGACCTGGATAGGTAAAATTGATTGCAGCTGAAAACAACACTCCCTCAATTATTTATTTATTCATGGACTCATTCAATCATTCAAGAAATAATTGGTGAATTCTACTATGTGGCAGCCGCTGTTTGACACTGGAGTTAAAAAGATAATTAACATTATATTTCTTCTCAGTGAGCTCGCGTTTAGTGAGACATAGACATAGTAACACATAGTTATAACACAGTGTGGTAGGTGTATTACTAACACGTTCAAAACATTGTGCATTTGTAAGAGAGGATCATTTCACTCCAACTGGGAAATATGGGAGAACCAGAGTTGGCTTCCTGAAAGAGATGAATACAGCTCTTGAAAGTTAGAGAAGCAAGAACCACCCACCATATGAGTGAGGTGGAGGAGAAGAGAAATATCCCAGGCAGCTGAGAGAGGAAGATGAAAGGCAAGGAAACGAAGAACAGCACAGTGTAACTGGCCCATGTGAGCAGTTTAGTGTTGTTGGAACATGCCGCGTGAAGTTGTAACCTACATAGAACTGTTGCACCACTTGTAGCTGGTCCAACTCTAACATGGTAATCCAGAGGGGCAGGTTTGACCACATCAAGAAAACCTAAGTATTTTAACAAAGGCTAACTCTTTACCAAAATCTTTTAAAATGGCCCCATCGTGTATTACACAACAGATAGTAAAATAGTTGAATGATGCTTTTTACCCAATTTTTCTCTATATTTCACTCCATGAAAACTCCAGGTGATCCAGAATCTCTACTTTCTCACCTAACTATCTATCTGGTCTCTTTCAGCAGTAACTTTCTTAATTTTCCAAGTAAATCAATTTAGCTTCTTAACATCTCTGTCTACATCTCTATGCGTTATCTTGATCAACAGAAAGCCTAAAAACATCTCTACTCTGTTATACATATTTTTATCCCCATGAAACTGATGTGAGATGAGGTTGAAGTAGTAAATGGGAAACAAATCATGAACTGTAAATAATGAATAGAAGGTAAGAACAGAGGCCTTTTATAAAATCAATTTTTGTGTCATAATTTATATAATATAAAATATACCATTTTAAGTATAATCTGTTGAGTTTCTTTCTTCTGGTTTTATTAAGATATGATTAACATACAGCATGGTGTAAGTTTAAGGTGTACAGCAAAATGACCTGACACACATATGTTGTGAACTGATTGCCCCAATAAGTTTAGTTACATTCATCACCTCATATTGTTACAAAAATACGTTTTTCTTGAAATAAAAACTTTTGGTATCTACTCTCTTAGCAACTTTCAAATGTACTCTACAGCAGTGTTGACTGTAGTCATCATGCTGTGCATTATATTCCTAGTGCCCATTTACCTCAGAACTGGACGTTTGCACCTTCCTGTACCCTTGCTCAATTTCCCCACCTCTTATCCTTCCGTCTCCCGCAAACAAAAATCTGATTTTTTTTTTTTTTTTTTAGATTCCAAATATAAGTGAGATCACACAATATTTGTCTTTCTCTTTCTGAGTAATGCAACTTAGCACAATGCCCTCAAGGCCCATTCATTATTGGTGAGTTTTGACAAAATTATATATCTCTAAATCCACCGCCCTAATTAGGGTGCATTAGCACATCACCATCAATTAAACAAGTTGTCCTTGTTTACATATCCAGTCCTTATCCTAACTCCCAATTTGAGTGAAACACTGCTCTGTTTTCTGCTATTATATATTAAACTCTTTTTATATACACATATATATAACATAATTATACTCTAGAAAAAAATATAAAATGTATGTAATCTTAGAATAGGTGCTCTTTTTCCTCTGGCTTCTTTCACTCAGCTTTTGAGTTTCATTCATTTTGTTGCATATAGTTCTTTCCTTTTATTGCTGGGTGGTATTTCATTACAGGAACATACTAATATTTGTTTCCTCATTTGCCAGATGAACATTTGACAGTTTCTTCATTTTGATTATTATAAATAAAGCTGCTGTGAACAATTATGTACAGATTTTCTCAGGCGCATATAGTTTTCTCTCAGGTAAATGCACAAGGATGGAGTAAGTTTATACTTAACTTTATAAGAAACTGCTGTTTTTCAAAGTGATTGTAACATATTACATTCCTATAGATCATGCAAGCGTTATATGCTTGCTAACATATGAGATTCTGTCTTTTAAATGTCAACTCCTCTAATCAGTATATTGGGTAAAACACATCCCAATTTTAAATTGCATTTTTATTGAGAATCTTTTCATGTGCTGTTTGGCCACTTATATATATTTTTGTTAAGTGTCAGTTGCAATTTTTGACTATTGAGTTATCTTCTAATTATTGTGCTGTAATAGTTATTAATATATTCTAGATACAAATCCTAAGTCATGTATATGCATTGAGAATGCATTCTCTCAGCCTAGTCTTGCGTCCTCATTTTCTTAATGGGGTTCTCAAAAAGCCAAAGTTTTTATTTTTGATAAAGTGTGATGTATTAATATTTTATAGTTCCAGTTTTTTAGATCTTCTCAAATAAAACGATGTAACTCAAGGTTACAAATTGTGTCTCTTATGTTTTATTATAGAAGTTTTAGAACTTTAGTTTTTTCATTTAGGTATAAGAGACACATGATTTAATTTATATACATGGTGGGAGGTTAAGTCTTAAAAAATAAGATTTATTTCTTTTCTATTTGACTATTCAGTTAATCCAACACCATCTGTTGAAAATATTGTTATTTTCCTAATAAATTGGTTTCTTTGTCAAAATCAATTGGCCATTAACTGGATCCCTTTCTAGACTCACTAATTTTTCTGTTAATTTATATGTCTACCTTTATGCCGTACTGTACTATTTTTATCATGGTAGCTTCATAATAAGTTTTCAAATCAGACAGTGTAAGTCACCAAATTTGTCTTTTTCAAGATGTTGACCAATGCTCTTTGTATTTTTACATAATTTTAGAATCAGTTAGATGACATCTACAAACAAACAAACAAACAAACAAACTTAATGGGATTTTGATGGAAAATACATTGAAATTATATATCAATTTGGGAACAATATCTTTCTTAACAGTATTGATTTTCTAACACAAAATAAAATTTTCCATTTATTTGGATCTTGTTTAATTTTTCAACAATGTTTTATAGCGTTCACTGTATAGTTTCAAACTCCTTCATTGTTTTGGAAGCTATTGTTAAGGATATTCTTAAAATTTTAATGGCTCATTGAAAACATATAGAAATAAAATGATTTCTGTACATTGGCCTTGTATCCTTGTAGTGCTAAATTTATTTATTCTAGTATTTTTTTGATTAGTTACGATTTTACATAATTGATCATCTGTGAACAAAGCAATTTAATTAATTGTTTTTACCAATCAGTACACCAAATGTCTTTCCCCTACCTTATTGTCCTAGCTGAGTTCTCCACCAAATACAATGTTGAATATAAATAATGATAGCTGGCATCTTTGTCTTGTTCTTGGTTATAAGGAGAACATTTTACTCTTTCTGCATTATATATATTTGTATCTATAGGTGTTTCACAGATGGCCTTTATCAGATTGAGGAACTTCTTTTCTTAGTTTCTTTTCTTTTCTTTTTCTTTTTTCTTTTGGTTATCCTATGTGAGAGGATGTTGCAGTTTTTCAGATGTTTTGTTTGGCATCACTGTGATGATCATTTAATGAATTATACTAAATTATTTGTAATGCCGAAATTGCATTCTTAAGATAAATCTCATGGGATCATAACATACTATATTTTTTTATATTACTGGATTATTTTTGGCAATATTTTATTAAGGATTTTGCATCTGTGTTCACGAGGACTATTGTCTGTAATGGTATTGTCTGGTTTTAGTATTCGGGATAATCTTGTCCTTATAAAATTAGTGGGAAAATGTTTCTCCAAAAATTATTTTCAGAAAGAGTCTGACTCATTTCAAAGGAATATTTAATAATAAAAAATGGTCTAAACAATCTTTATAATAGAGATATTTCTAGTGCCTACTAAGTATGATGTTGGCTTGAGAGAGCCCCTCAGAACATTAAAGAATGCCATTCTTTCTATTTTAATAAAATGTTTAGTTCACACAAGGACAGGTTTTATCAAATTATTTTTTTGACAAATTATAGAAATGGTTATATATATTTTTCTTTGATCAGTGTGTATGTGAACAATATTACACTTTGTAATCTTGAAATATTCCATTTGTTATTATTCTTTTTATTGTTGTTAGTATTAATAGTAAAGTAGGAATATATGTAGGTTATCACATTTTTAAGAAAAAGTATTGTTAAGTATTGTTTATAATACCATAACTAAATAAACTGGTAGAAGTTCTATCTGTTATAATCTCAATTATTTTAAATAAAATAGGAAATTGATGTTCCTTAAGAGTTTGAAAAATATTGAATTTTAACTCATTCAGGTCCAAGCATAGTTTGTGAGTAGTTATTTCGCAAGTTTGTCTAACATATTATTGTTGATTCAGAAGTTTTACATCTTGAATTAATCTTGGAAATTTATATGATCAATTTTGATAAATATTTCATGGCAGTCAAGTTTATAAATATTTATGTTAATGTATGAGGACACAATAGTAAGTACTATATAAAATATATACAACATATATAATTGGTATATATATATATACACACACACATAGTAAAAATACTTCATAAATACTACATATGGTATAGGTTAAATGGTATACATATATAACCACACAGATAGATAATTATGTTATTCAAACTGTGTGATGCCATTTTTATATCATTTGTTTCCTCAAACTTTATGAAACCAAAGGTAAAAAATAATCACTTTTACTATAGTGTTTTGATGCATTTCTAATATATTTTGTTTTATATATTTCATGCATAAAGTTTAAAAATAAAGCTTCACTATGAATTATTTCCTTTGTCAGTGTAAATTACTCCTTTTTTACAATTTAATGTTTTTTGTCTTGTATTTAACTTTATCTCACATGAGTATTATATTTCTTGCTTGGATTTTGTTAATGCTAAAAATGCATTTGCCCCCTTATACCTCCCTCCCCCCAGAAATCACCACACTGTTGTCCGTGTTCACGAGTACTTTTTCCTTTTTGCTCAATCCCTCCACCCCGTAACCTCAGCCTGCTCTCCATCTATGGGTCTGTCCCCATTTTCCTTGTTAGTTCAGTCTGTTCATTAGATTCCACATATGAGTGAAATCATATGCTATTTGTCTTTCTCTGACTGACTTATTTCACTTATCATAATGTTCTCCAGGTCCATCCATACTGCCACAAAAGGTAAAATTTTCTTCTTTTTTATGACCACGTAGTATTCCATTGTGTAAATGCACCACAGCTATGTTATCCATTCATCTATTGATGGGCACCTCGGCTGCTTTCATATCTTGGTGACTGTAAATAATGCTGAAGTGAACAAAGGGGTGCTTATGTTCTTTTGAATTAGTGTTTGGGTTCTTTTGGATATATTTCCTTAAGTGAGATTGCTGGGTTGAAAGGCAGATCAATTTTTAATATTTTGAGGTATCTCCATCCCGCTTTTCACAGTGGCTGCACCAGTCTGCATTCCCACCAACAGCACAAAAGGTTTCCCCTTTCTCCACATCCTCGCCTGCACTTGTTTGTTGATTTGTTGATGACGGCCATTCTGACAGGTGTGAGGTGGTATCTCATTGTGGTTTTAAGTTGCATTTCTCTGATGATTAATGATGTAATGGTGATGAAAAAAATAGAATACAGATTAAATAAAAAATGAAAAAATGCATTTGTCTAACGTTAAAAAACACTTGCGTTATTCTAATTTAGGTGTATCTTATGTAAGCAGAACAGAAATATTTTTTTATTTTTAATATGATTTGAGCTGCTTTTTATTTATTTATTTATTTATTTATTTATTTATTTATTTATTTTATGGGGCATTAAACCCACTGGAAGGTATTATTCAAACTGATGCGTTTGTTCCTTGTCATCTTTTTGTTTTCTGCTTTTGTTCTGTCTAGTAGCCTTCATGTTTTATACCTTGTGCTATTTGAAGCTCATTTTCTTTGCTTTCATCCTGTATAGTTTTTGAAATGAATGTATGAAGTTTTTATTCATACTGGCACTTATACTTAAGTTTCCCAGAAGTATTTTTAACTGATGTGGATCTAGTTATTCAAGCCGAGTAAAACGTGCTGGCATGTGCTCTTATTTGAGACAAGGATTGCAATGGCCTCCCTTCCTCCTCACTCCTACCTTAACACTCCCGTTTCCTATCAAAATCACATTTGAATTCGCAATCCAAAATTATATAGTGATACATTTGTACAGTCATTTAGCTTAATTGTCAGATTTATAACAATGCCTTTGCCTCATCTCTTTGAATCGGTTCCCCACCAGGCCTTTCATGAATTCTGTAAAAGTGCCATTCATTAGCTTTTCCCTTTGTTTCATCTCTAAGTTGTTTGGAATACATTTGAAGAATTTACCAAAGAGATGTGTGAGTGCTATATTTTCTGATTCTTGGGATATTTCTTCTTTCATGTGATAAATATTTATCGAAAACCTGTTTTGCAACAATAGCTGTGGAAGGTGCTGGAAATATAATAATAAACAACACAGCAGCATTGCTCCAGGACTGTGTATCTAGAGACATCTTTTTGTTGCCATCAAATGCAATTGGCATCTTTCCCGAGTATAAAATACAAAGGTCACAATTTTTATCATCTAAATGCCTGTAGTTACTACTCCTTTATATTTGGCATTTAGTGGAAAAGCAGAGCACTCAAGGGCTTTATTTTCTGATATTTATAACTTTATGAGTAATTCTTTACCTCTTAAAGGTATGAAAAAATTCTTTTCTTTATCTTTCTGCTTACAACTCTTTCCAGTGTGTGGAAGTGTCTCTAATACCTGAGTTCCAATGTGTGGTGATCCTATTATTATGCACACACAAGCTTTTCTTCAGCACAAGGAAGTATCTATTAATATTTGATTATTGGTTCTGTCTAATTTGTTCTTAATTATACGCATGTTGGCTTTCCATGCTCGCTCTTTCGTATCAGTCATCTCTCTTTCTCTCTCTGTCTCACAAATGTTTCAACTTGTCTTTTTCTGTGTACAGTAGTCCCCTTATTCATGGGGGATACATTCCAAGACCCCCAATGGACACTTGAAACTGTGGACAGTACTGAACTCTATATATTCTATGTTTTTTCTGTATATACATACCTATGGTAAAGTTTCATTTACGCACAGAGTTGAACAATAACAAGAATAGAATATAACAGTTATAACAATCAGCAGTAATAAAAGTAATGGGAATGTTGTCTCTGTCTCTGTCTCTCTCTCTCTGAACTTTCTCCCGGTAATAATATGAAGTGACACAACACCTTATTAAATCCAGAACATTCTCCTTTTCACTTAAAGGAAGCACTTACGGCTTCTCATTGGCATATTGGAATTGGCAGCACCTCCACTCTTGTGCTTTGGGACCATTACTCATGAAGAAGCACTGTGATTCCACGTACAGTGCATCTCATCCCTGAGATGCCTGTTGAGAGATGTCCGGGCAGGAATGCACACAGTGTGGGTGCCCTGGGCAAAGGGGTGGCTCGTGTCCCGGGCAGGACAACGTAGGAGAGCACAAGATTTTATCACTGTACGCAGAACAACATGTGCTTTAAAGCTATGAATTGCTGATTTCTGAAAATTTCCCATTTAATATTTTCAGACCTCAGTTAACTACAGATAACTAAAATGATGGCAAGCGAAACTGGGTTAAGGGGGGGCTGTACTATATACATCCAAGCTCTCATCTTAGGCATTTTCTTGAAACAATATTTCATCTTATCTTTGCTCAAATGCATGTTTTTTCTTTACTAAAAACTCATGGAAAATAACACTTTATTTATCTATGAAGTTAATCCATGGAGTCCATGTGGGTGTTTTCTTCAACATGCAGGAAGGAAGGTGACGTGAAGGAAACCTAGCCTAGCACATCCAGAGAACACTCTTTGTCCCTCTTGTTTCTATCGGACACAAGACTTAAAAGTTAGAGACTGGTTCTTGGGTCATTAGCATAAGTGTCGCCTACGTTATTACCAAAATCACGAATCTAATAAATATCGATTGAGTGCTTCCACTGTGCAGAGGCCTGTGCCTCTGTGGGGCAGGAGACACACGGACAGAAAAGCCCCAGCCCCTGTCTCTCAGCTCAGGTCTGCATGGGAGTCAGAACCAGTTCCAACGGGGGCTGTCTTACAGAATAAACTTCCGGAATCCTGTATTTTCCTTAATACTCACAAACCTAAACGAGTTCTGTGTGACAAAAAGGAAAGGCAAACATGTATTGAGTATCCCTCTGTGTCACGTACCGTGCTAGTTAAATGTATGTTACTATTTTATTTTAATCTATACCACACACATGCAAAGTAGATAATATCATTATTTTTCAAATGAGGGATTCAGACTCCATGAACAGTTTAATAAAACTTAGTAGCACTCATATAATTAACACTTCCTGCATCGTGTTTTATTTTTGTCTTATAAGATTTGCATAGGGTCTTGTTTGCTGAGAGAAAAGACTACCCATGTTTAGGGTTGGCTGATGGTTGTGATTACAAATTCAAGTGTGCTTGTGCTGTTTAGAATGGAGAAATAAATTTAGGATAAACTTGCATCATTTTTAAAAGTGTGCTAGGCTAATACTAATTTCGTAGTTCAACAAATAGTCTGGTTTGTGGAAAGGACAGTAATATCGATAATATCACCTCTAGCAGAAAATAAACAATTGTGAATCTAAGTTGGAGGTCAATGACTCCTCCAGCCCCAGTCAAGCCTTACAAGATTGTAGCCCAAAATGATGTTTTGGCTGTACCCTCATGAAAAATCTTGAGCTAGAACCACCCAGCTAAGCAGTTTCTTAAGTTCCTGACTTACAGAAACAGTGCGTGATAATATATTGGGTTGGCCAAAAACTCCGTTTATTTTTTTTTCCATAAAATAAAAGACACATTTTTCATTTTCACCAATAACTTAATTGATTTGTATAGTTTGAGTATGTCAGCTATCTTCTGCTATTGGCTTCTAGTGGGTAGAGGCCAGGGGTGCTGCTAAACACCTTCCAGTGCATAAGACAGCCCCACAGCAAAGAATTATTTGGCCAAAATGTCAATAGTACCTAGACACTTCACAAACCACCTTTGACATGTTTAATCAGACACAGCACCTCCATACATGGCACAAATCATTTTTTGTGTATGTGTTTCGATTGCATTTTTATCTTTCGTGAAATAACAAAGCATAATACACCAAAAATGTTGCCTATTTTCTTCCATCTTCACTATTAAAATGGTTGCACAAAAATTGACAAATTTTGATAAGTTGTTTTTAAGGACACTCTGATATGACAGCTGTCACAATACAGTCTAATGAAATAATTTAATTTTGACTGAAGTAAGAGACAACTAAGTGCTACTAGAGCCACCATACAGAAAAGTCTTAATGAACTTTTTAGCCAACCCAACATGTTGATTGTTATAAGCCACCAACTTTTAAGGTAACTTGTTATTGAGTAATAGATGACTAGCTAACACACCCATTTCTTGAGTTAACTCTTGTGACTGATGGCTGCTCAGTCTTCTTGTGGTTGAAGACATTATCTGAGGGAGGAGAAAGACGCTAAGGGGCTGTACACGTCCTTCTTGCCTCCTTGGTAATCTTTGTTTCATGGAGCTACGTTAGCCATGATTTTAAAACGTCTCTACTCAGTCCAACTCCATTTCCCTTGTAAGTAGTATAATTTCCAGTTAATTTCAGAAAATATATTATTCCTCAATCGTAGCTTTTCTAAAACTATGAGTACTCTATATTTTTTAGCTTTTTGTAAGGTACTTAAATAAGAAGATAGGGAAGATGCATTGGGGTCTTCTACTTTATAGACCCTTCCAATTTTTTAAAACATTGATACTGTTTTGAAGCATATCTCTCTCTTTGCTCTTAACAAGGATACATAAAATATACCTTTATATTTTTAATATGCTAGGCTATTTTAAAAGATATCCAGCACATCTATACAACCTTTATTATTCTAAATAAGGTAAAATATGTACAATATTTGCATTTTGAGGTAGAAAGTTATAGGAATTTTTTAAAAAGATGATTTTTGTCTTCTCTATGTGTTCCTCTTTTTTTTTCTATTACATTGCATTGGTTAGAATTTTCTAAAACATGTTGTTGAATAGTGATAATTATAACTGACATTCTTTGTCTAATTTCTGCTTTCATATTTTGCCTCTAGTAGCTTTGCTATTAAGTATGATGCTAGCTTCTGTTTTCAAAGAGATCTCACTTATTGAAGGATAATAAATGTTTAATTTTCATTCCATTTATTTTTAGGATTTCTATAACTTCACACTTATAATAGTGGCACATCTTTATATTCTTGGAATTATTTTCAACACGTTTTATTTGTCTATTGCATTGTTAGATTCTATTTGTTAATAGAATCGTATTCTTATAATTAAACACTATATGCAGTAGTGAAGGCAGGAAAATACACATTCCCTGACAAAACACAGATGATCGATACATCCCAGTAACAGTAATGGTAATTACTACTGCAGTGAATGCAGTGAATTATAGTTTTTTCAAGTACTGCATTGGTTCAAAGCACTAATAATGGTACAAAGGAGAACCTTTGAGGTAGGGTAGCAATTTTTCTGCCACCGGGCTTATCTCCCAAAGTTACAATTAAATGTCACCAGCAAATGGAAGTACAAAACTTACTTTTCAAAGCTCAGGGTCTTCACATTGCCTCTGTAATCAAATCTTTTTCATTGCTGCCGAGATGCTAATGCAGGCTGTGTGAAAGAGGAGAAAGAGCTGCAGGTGATTCTGTGTTCACAGCTGAGAGACCTTGAACATGCCACTACAATTTCTGAGCCTCTAGGTCTCATCCCTACGAGCTAGTCAATCGGCCCTGCGTTGCTTGGAATATTACTATGAGCATCTAATAGGATAGGGGGAGTGAAGTATTTTTGAACCACACACACACATAAAAAATCATATCATCATCATCATCATCATCATCATCATCATCCAAGAGTGGCATTAAGCCAAGGTTCCCAACTGCCTACATGTAGCAGGATCCGTTTGCTCCCATATGTTATGGCAAGCACTGTGAAACATGGGTTTACATTTCAGTGCTACTTAATTACCCTTCTTCATCTCCTAGCCGTTTTTACATTTAAATAAAACCCTCATTTTACTTAACAATGAAAGGGCTAAAAATTTGCATATTAAGTGTGAGTCAGTGGCAGGGATATCTAATTCAAACTCTTTTTTATTTTTTATTGTCCCCCTTTCATTTACCTCCCCTGGGCTGCTGACATTATTTAACTGTATTCAGTGCCCCCATTCTGTCAGGCTTATGTGCTCCGAGGAAAGCAACCACGAAGGGGACCAGGGAGAGCAGGAGCAGGAGAGAAGCAAGAGGAGGGCAGGAAGGAAACGGGAAGTGGCAGCCAAGGAGACGGTGGCACCCTGAAGGGTCTGTGGCAGAAAGATCAGGCAGAAGGCAAGGCACGTTGGTTGTGGCTGGGTGAGGCCATTGATTTTTTACAAGAGGGCAGTGTGAGAAAGAGAGAGCCTGAAAAATGGAAACGTACTGGAAAGAAAAAAAGGGGTGGGGTGAGTGGAGAGGAACCTGCGAAGCTCAATGAGAAGGAGAGATTGTTATTAAGGAGAAGTAGTTTAAGGGGGTTAGAAAGACTTGGGTTTTGCCCAGCAAAGAGCAGTAGGTAAAAGGTAGGTGTGGAATTGCTTGTAGCGTTCTATGACGCGTGTTCCTCACACATTACCATGGAAAGACTGTAATAGGACGGTAGTCTGTTAGTGTTATTTGAATATTTGTCTTTTCATCTGCATAAACTTCTGTGGTATCATTTAATCGTCGTCGTCGTCGGCAGCCGTCCGTCTCGAGAGACGATGGTGTAGCTTCTTAAGAGTCTATCTGCACCGCCGAGAATGGCTGTGCAGTCCGACTCGGGAGTGACACGGTATCTGTCTCTTCCCGTGTTGAATCGACATCTTGCGATGACGCTGGAGTGTCCTCTCCAGTGAAGCTGAAGCTACAGAGCCTGGGCAGGGTGATATGGAGGGTCTGCTGTTGCCCATGCAGCAGACCCCCCCTCTCTTCGCAGCTGAAGGGTCCAAGGGAAAGACGGAGTCGATACAGCTTGGGTTCAGGTGCGCCGCAGGAGTTGCCGGTGTTGACTACAACGTCAAACCGCCTTAGGGACTCCGGCTCCGGATTTTCTGTCGGGGTTTACTCCCTTAGCCTTTCCCCTGAAGAGGTATGCCGCAAGGCAGCGGAGGTTTTTTGGAGTCAGAGTTTTCCTTCTGGTTAATTATAATGATATAATTAACCAGAAATTAGTTAAAAGAATCTGCCCAATATCTTCCTTTGCCCACTTTGTTCATGTACACAAGAGTACCTATTTCCAAAATTATGTTTATGGAGAAAATTCATCATAATAATGGTTCATGGTGAGCAGCCTGGCTCATGTTAGGAGTTAGGGCAAGCTATACCATGCCGGTCATTTCTGCCAGAGTTAGTCATGACAGCCATGCTTCTTGAAATGCACCACGGTCCACTGTCTTTTTCCAGCTTCTTGGGCAGATACGGATTAGAATAACCCAGAGTTGACTGAATCAAGACCATTTGGCAAATAATAGACCCCAACGGGAGAGATAAGGAAGAAACTAAGCCATTGAAGCACAGGCCTTAGCACCATGGGACCAGGGACCTGGAATCAGTTAGATATGGAAAACCATGTGACTCTACAGTTAGCAAAGGGACTAGGCAACAGGACCAAAGAAAAGCTTGGTTAACTTCTTCAAGACCTTTTGGTCGCTGGTGGGGTTTGGTTTGGGAGGCAATTCCCTACAGCCATGAGGAAGTCCAGGGATTACCTATCCTTGTATAGTATTTCCACAACTGCCTGATTATAGGGATTTCTCAGGTTTTTGTAAAATTATACATGCCAGGCCCCACTCTAGACCTATCAAAAGAAATTTTCCTGAAGAGAGCCCTGATGACGAAATACTTAGTAAACAACCAGGCAAGATTGGTAAATACCAGTTTTTACAGGAGTTGAACAATCTCAAGTGAGGGAGAGTTAAGGTATAATAAGACCAAGACAGGATGCCACCTTTAAAGTACCACTGAATAAGGAAACTTAATTTCCCTGAACTCCCAACCAGTTGGTTATCCCATGTTTAGACTTTACTTTCACATCAGTGTCCTGACTCATATTAATTTGGTATATGAGGTAATTAAGCAACTCTAGATCTACCTTTCACAACTTACCACCTTAATTTACACTGCTCCTCCAAACATGACTTTACGCCCAAGAAGGGAGGAGGAGACACATGCTGTCGTTCTCCTCATCTCCTGACACTAAGACCCTGCCTTCTTATGTCCATTCGGTGTCCCAGGAATTAAAAAAAAACTGTCCTCGAATATTGGTTTAATCTTTGAATTGTGATACTTCTTGACAGCACCTGCCTGGATGCTAACTGCTGGCAGTTAAAATAGAAGCCGACGTGAATTGAGCTAGTGCTGCACGCCAGCATGCCCTTGAGAACAAGAACCCACTTCGTCCTCAGGATAACCTTAGAGTGCAGGAACCGCTGGTATCCCTGTGCTTTCACTGGGAAGTTAGACCAGGTGTCCAAGAGCATCCAGGCAGTCCGTGGCAACGCAGTATTCAAACCCAAGCCTTTACGCTCCAGCGTCTGAGCCCTTATGAATGTATCTCACCTGAAATGTCTCCTCACTGTGCTCATCCCCCCTGTGTGGGAAGAATGGCTTTCCAGTCTGGGCTGGTGAATTCCTCCATAGACAACTGGTAGGCTTTTATACTTGCGGATCACTGTATTGTGCCAGGCTTAGCAAGGGTAAGTATGACATAGTACGGAAGCAGGATACCCTGGCCCCTGAAAAGCCATCAGTGTCCACTTTCCTGGGGGAGCCACAGTGACCATCATGAGCAGCCATGCCTAGTCCTGGCCAACTGTTGATCCAGTCTGTCAACGGAACTTTAACTGCTTCTGCAGGTTGCTTATTTGCTCTCTGCTTGGGTGCTGCTTCTACTCCTGCACCACATCATGCCTGGCAGAGGAATCTTTTTCTCATTTCCTTACACCTGGGGACATCCCTTCTCCACCTTTAGCCTGTCTCTGTCTGGTTCTTGTACTGCCTTTCCTTGACGTGCTCTACACTAGGTCCCTGGCTGAATGTCAAGATGTGCTTACAACTCACCAGGGAAACAGACTCACAGAATTCTGAAAGCATGGCTTTTGCTTAAGACCCCAGAAGGACCAAAATAGTATCTCCATAGGGATTGTAACCATATTTGAATTCAAATCCATTTGCACAGCACATACCCACTTCTTCTGGCTTTCGTTTTTTTCCCTAAGATTTGGAAGAACCACATCTCAAAATGTGAATTTTCATTCCTCTTCAAATCTGCAGGGAGTCCCATTACCAATAAAGCAATTCACTGCATCTGGGTACATATAATTTTTAAAACATCAAGGCCCTCTTCAGATTCCTTTCCAAAGTACTAAGAATGAAAATCCAAACCTCCTTTGTAGAGTATAAATACAGCCAGGTGATCCAGATAGGTGCCAGCATCCTTAGACATTATTGTTAAGTACTTCCTCAGGTAAAAACCATCAAATTCTTTTGTTTTCAAATGAATAGACAAATGGAGAACCTGAAGCTATGTGACAAAAATTTTGTGTTATGATTCCTGACTCTTTGAATAAAATGAATGCATGGTTAGTATCCATTTAAAATGCGATGGGAAATATGGACATGTATGGATATATTCTAGGCTGTGAGGTTCAGGAGAGTAAGTACAGGCTGATCGGGTGACCTTTGATCTTGATGTCAAGAATTTTACAGTTAACTCTGTGTACAAAGATCTTCTAGCATATCTCTCCTTGACTACTAAGGAGTGTAAATTCATTTTTTAAGGCACCGTTTAAATAATGCTACCAATATTTTTATTGTTATTTGAAATGAAATTATTAAAATAAAAATATTTTTACATCTCTTTTATAACTATTTAGGGTAGAAGGTTAAAGGAAAATCTATAAAAAGCAGATAGTATATTTAGAAAAAAATACCTCATATTCCCTAAAACCATGAACTTCTGTTCAGACTTTCAGCTTCCATTTGATTAGAGAAGTCCTAGTCAATATGTTTTCAAAGTTTTCAGAGGGATCTATTCATATGTGTGGACTAAAAACAAGGATATTTAACTACCACACATAGGTGTTTGAAAAAAGAAACAAAGAGAGAAAGAAAGAAAAGAAAACAACAAAATGTTTGACCTTCCATTTTGGAATAATATTATAATTTTCTCCTATATTCATAGTTGTTTCAAGGAAAGACAGGCTAACAGTTATAGGCTTCACAATGGCCTGAAACACCCTGGGTCATCTGGGGTGGTTAGTTCCCTGACCTCATCTTTTATCATTATTTCCCTCATTTCACTGGAGCAAAAAAGGGCTCCTTTCTGTTTCCTAAGCATGCCAAGTGTGCCACCTCTACAGGGTATGGGTACTGGGGCTTTCCTTCGCTTAGGAAATGTGTCCTCCAAAACCCACATGGCTCAATCCCACACTTCTTTCCAGTCTGAAATAGAGACTTTCTCTGTCTGCCATCCATAAAATAGCAAGCCCCCCATCACCTCCCAAGAACTCCCTGTTCCCTTACCCTACTTTATTCTCTCCATCACACTCACACACACTCTGAGCATTTTCTTTATATTGTCTGTTTACTCCACAATAGGATGTAAGTCATTGAGCAGAGTCTGTTTTGCTTGCTGTGCTCTATCTCTAGTATCTGAAATAGTACCAGGCGACTAGTAGAAAGTCAATACTTTCCATATGCATAAATGAGCACCTGGATGTGTTTGGCTGCAAGGAAAAGATAACCAGACAGTGGCTTAAAAAGAGAGATTATTTGCTTCATATAAGAAAAGTGGAGAGTCCCAGGAATGGGGTGGCAGCTTGCTACACATCCTTGAAGCCATCATGCCCACTTTCAAGATAAGAAAAAGAGACAAGAGGGAAAAAGGGAAAGGCTGTTTCTCCCTAGGAACCATGTCGTTTTGTTCAAGAAGGGAAGACTTCCCTACACACATGGCCATGCCCAGTGGCAAGAAAAGCTGGAAGCTTGTTTGGAAGACAGTGTATGAGAAGGGATTTAAGATTAGCATATTGAGTAAGTCCACATACAGTGTCATTGTTAGGCTTAAATGAACCAGGGTGTATGAGATACCAGTACAAAGTAATCACTGATGGAATGATAACATTATTATGGAACTTTCAGTAGGGCACCATCGAATCTATTCATATCTCCCTTTTGATTTTTCCTATAGTACATACTTTAATTTTTTATATCTATCTGAGAGTACCAAGGTAACATTTTATGTTATTATACTGAAACTCAGCCTTAGAATTGTAGAGCTTTAAACTATAATTTTCATTTTACTTGATTTTATATATTAACAAATTCTGAGTATATAAAAGCTCATAACTCTTGCCTTGATTTTGTTTTTATGAGTCTGAACTCATTATGTGATTTGAAGCTCTGTTAGAATCTGATATTAGAACTATTTTGCCTGTATTGAAAAGAGAGCATATCTGATTGGTCAGATTCACAGTTTTCCTAAGCCAACCTGTTGTATCTCAACTTACTCTTTTCAAAGCTCAAGAGGAAAAGACAGAGGTTGCAAGAGAGCACAGTTATTTCCCCAAGAATAAGAACCAAGAAGCATTAGAAAGACTTTCCAAAAAAAAAAAAAAGCTGTAAAATATGTATCTAGCATAATTCTGACACTTCTCAGAATATTCGTCGTCGGCAGCCGTCCGTCTTGAGAGACGATGGTGTAGCTTCTTAAGAGTCTATCTGCACCGCCGAGAATGGCTGTGCAGTCCGACTCGGGAGTGACACGGTATCTGTCTCCTCCCGTGTTGAATCGACATCTTGTGATGACGCTGGAGTGTCCTCTCCAGTGAAGCTGAAGCTACAGAGCCTGGGCAGGGTGATATGGAGGGTCTGCTGTTGCCCATGCAGCAGACCCCCCCTCTCTTCGCAGCTGAAGGATCCAAGGGAAAGACGGAGTCAATACAGCTTGGCTTCAGGTGCGCCACAGGAGTTGCCGGTGTTGACTACAACGTCGAACCGCCTTAGGGACTCCGGCTCCGGATTTTCTGTCGGGGTTTACTCCCTTAGCCTTTCCCCTGAAGAGGTATGCCGCAAGGCAGCGGAGGTTTTTTGGAGTCAGAGTTTTCCTTCTCTGTTCTCAGAATATTACTCTAAAAAAAATACACACACACATTTTATACGTGATGCATATTGCCAACATGCTCTGAATGCTTCCAGAATTAATTACAATAAACTTGCACCCTTTGGGCACCTTGGCTTCTATTAGTTCCTGCCTTCGCACAACCTGGTGAGGGAGGGGAGCCCAGCTCCTCTTGTGCTCCGCTGGGGCCCTGATGGGAGCAAGGGGCCCTATCCTGGGGTCAGGGTTTTGGAAGTGTTCAGATAAGTCTTGATGAAAAAGACATTTCTTCCTTAAGAGCAAGAACTGTCCTCATGTCTTTGTGACGTTGCCTCCAGTGTCTGTCACAGTACCTGGCACAAAATCAGGGATCAGTAAAATTCTGTGAAACGAATCAATAAAAGAAGACATGGACTGAGCCACTTGGCTTACGTGGTCTCTTAGCACATTTATTTCAAACCACTCTGTATAATATCCATCTGACATGAGCCACAAATCATTTCAAAATCAGGTGTGAGTGTGTTCTTGTGAAATGTGAGTGTGTGAGGCTAAAATCACCCGGAGCTACCTTGAAGGGACTTGATCAACATACTCTAATTTGATGAACTCCTGGATTAAAGCTCTGCCTTGGTAGGTTTGACTTGCGAGCAAAAGCCTGTGTTCTAAGGTCCTTGCACAGTCTGTCCACGGTGGTTTCAACTTCCTCCTCTTAATCCCCAGAGTCTGTTGTGCACATCTTTTAAAATATTAATATTCTATTTGACATCGTTGCAGCCTTGTGACAGTTACCCATATCAATGTTATTGCCCTTGTCACTCCCCCTTAATTGGGAGCACCGTCAGCAGTGCTTACTCAGTACACGTTTGTTCAGAGAATGGGACAGAACGGGATAAAATGGAAGAATTGGAGCGGATTAGAATAACCGAAATGCAATTGAATATCCAGAGAAGCTGTAAAGAAAACTGGAAAGAGGGGACACTAGCACTTTAGATACATTTTTTAAAAACAGCCAACAATTTCTGAGAGAGCGTTTGAGTTTTATTCTCAAAGCACATGTTGATTAAAACTGAGCGTAAGCCAATTAAGAGCTTCCTCTTGCTTCTCCTGAAGGAAACTACCCAAGGCTCTCAGAAAGCCACAGGCGTCTTGCTCTGCTCTGACGGGATGCCTCCTGGTCTGGTGTTTGTCTAGAGGGAGAGGAAGAGATGTATGTGCAACCACTGTTAAAAAAAAAAACAAACAAGAAACAAGATTATTTTGACTTTGGTTGGGATTCTCTCATACAACAACCATGTCCTCAATAGTAGATTTAAATTACTTGTCAGAAAAGTGTGGAAATCTTCCAAAATGAAAATGCTGGACTCTCGTTCTTACCTTCTGCTGACTCAAGATGTGAGAGGTGTTGAGCTTTTTTGTCTCCCATCCTCATGCGGAGCCAGCTTCTTAGAGAATCGTTAGGGTTTTGCTGACATCGATCTGGAAGGAGACAGGAATAGGATGGCAGGGGGCAGGGAGGATCCCTGTTTTTCTTCTGCTATCAAAATAGAAGAAAAATAAATACACCGAGATCAATTTTTACTTGAACTCCGTGTGAAGAAGCAAAGTTTATGCCCTACTTTTGCAAAGTCCCCGCCCGATACCATGAGCACTACTGAAGACAGGGGAGCAATATATTTCTTAGAGAGATCACTGTGACAGCGTTGCTCTAAGCAGCAGCCCCTGGGAGTGTGCAGGATGCGTGGCTCCTGGGAAGGCAAACCCAACACACATCGACTGGCATTTCCTTCTTGCTTCTACACAAACACTATGGAGAGCAACTTCTTGCATTTGGAAGAAAGCTGGCAACAGGCGCCGCCACTTCCTTGGGACCAAAGTGGCCATAGCAGGGGAAGTTCAAGTGCATTGGCAAGTCAGAGCGCCTGGCAGGCAGCCCGAGGCCTTGCTAGGTGGGGCGGGCGCCCCAGCAGGGAGCACAGCTGGCAACAGCTGGAACAGTGCTTTCAGGAAGCTCAAGCTGAGGCAGCCAGTGCTCGCACAAGCAGCTGAAATTGTTTTGCACCCAGAAAACAAAACATATAAGAAAAGAGGCTTCTAGGGACAGGGTAGGAGCAATCATCCTTTTATTTGTGAAGCATGGGATAAACAAGCTCCAGTGCCTTGCGGTCCAGGCCCTTTGGATCAGGGTAAAATTGAATTGAACAGAGCAAACTATGTATTATTAATGGTAGCGTTTCTTTTAAAGATTTGATTCGGGCAGGCACAAAACATTGCCATAGAAAGGGAAAAGCTCTTCAAAACTGGCAATTCTTTTTCTTCAGTTCTCTCTCAGTGGGACGCTACACGCATCTTTTCTCCTCGTTTACTTCTTTGGGAGCTTTTTGAACAAAGAAGTGAGAATCCCGGAAGGAGAGAAAAAAGGAAGCAGCAAGAAAGGAGAGAGAGGGAAGAAAAACCTGAATGCTGCAAAAGGACATGGGCAAGGAAGCAGAATTTGGAAGCGGTTGCATTAAAACTTAGGGCGAAGGGAAAGATAATAGGACAAGATATTGATATGCTTCCAGAAGATTTGTCCTGCACCCTGGGGAACGAGTGTAGATACTGCATTACCTTTGGGGACGCATTTGCATGTTCCGTCCTTGTCTGACCATAAGGGAAGAGCATCTCTGCAGTTGTCTGCGTGGGAAGAGGGACTTGCTTCTTTTTAGAGCCCTCCCTCGTCTCAGCTCTGTCTGTGTGCCCACCCTCCCCAAGGGCCGGCTGTGGCATCTTTCCTAACTCACATGGTTCTACAGCAGCGCTGTAATGACCAGCAGCATCCAGTTCCTTGTCTCCCCAGTTTCACACAGAGGTTCTGTCGCCAGACTCACCATAGCCTCAAAGAAGAAAATAGAGACAAAAACATGATATTTGTAGCTTTTTGTACTTAAATCTGGTCCAGATTAGGAAGGGGCAGCCCATTCCTTAGAGTGAGCAGATGGGGTTCCAGTTCAGACACTGTGCTCAGGGAAAGCCTCTGTGAGAAAGTGATACTGGAGCAGAGAGCAGAATGGGCTGAGACGGTGCACCAGGGGGGTGTCCGAAGGCAGAGGAGCCCAGCAAAGGGCATACCGTGCAATGTTTGAGCAAGGAGTGTGCCTGACAGACGGCAGGGGGCTGTTATGCCTAAGAGACAGTGAATGAGGCCACAGTAGGGAAACAGAGGAATGAGATCATGTAAGACTATACTCCTTGTAAGGAATTTGATTTTCATCTAAGCGTCATACGTAACAATGGGTTTTGAGCAGAAGGACATAATCTGACTTACCCTTTTAAAGGCCTAGATTACAGCATCTATAATAGACAGACTGAGGGGTACAAAATGGAACGAGGGCCCTGGTAAGGAAATGCCGTAGTACTCAGGGGCACACGGGATGGACTGGGGCACGTGGAGACATTGGGAGAGTCAGAGTTAAGGACAGACTGTATGTGGGTAGATGTGGGGAGTGAGGGAAAGAGAAATAAGAATGGGTCTGAAGTTTTTGACTTGAGTTACTCAGTGACTTTGGCTGAAATGGAGAAAACTATGAGAAGGTGGTCGGTGGGACAAAAACAATATGAGACACCTATTGGAGATTGGAGTAGAGTTAGAGATTGAATATATAAATCTATGCTTCCGGGGAAAAGTCAGGGCTGAAGATACAGGCATGGAAGTCATTTGTATATGAAGTGTATTTAAAGCCATGACACCTGCTAATGTCACCTAAACAGTGTGTGCAGAGAGAGAAGATGGCCAAGCCCTAGAGAAATTCATCTCAAAGCTGGGAATGTAGGTAAATCAGAAAAACAAAGACAAACAAACAAACAAAAACACCTTCATGGCAGCTCCAGTGAGTTAAGAGGAAAACCAAGAGAGAACTTTTCTCAGGGCATGAGAAACAAATTATTTGAAAGAGAAGTGATGATAAATAGATACCGTTCCTGTTCTCAAGATGCCCTCAGACTTAGCAAAAGGGTGACAGTCCAGCTGGAGAAATTCTACAAGGTGAGAAGAAAGTACTGTGGCCTGTCAGTTCTTTGGTTAACTTTGTCTATTCGGTAGAAAGTGGCCCAAGAATGTTTTGCACAAGATGTAATATTTTAGTAAGCCCTCTCAGGAAGGGCAGACATTTTTCTGGGTAGAGAAAAAAATGTGCATGCATACAAAGGAAAGCGTTTGGAAAGGTCCAGGGTGGCCGAGACATCAAATGTGAAGAGCCATGTAACAGGAGGTAAAACTTGAGTAGTAGACGAGAGCCGGTTTGGTCAGCCCCTGCACAAACTGAGAAGCTTGGATTTTATCCGGATAGCAATGAGGAGAGAACAGAGCAAGATAAACACATCGACATGATAGAAGTGTTTGAAGAACAAAGTAGTCTCATTGAGAAACCTGAACTAAAATGCATATTAGAAAACAGTAATGCATGATGCTGTCTATTAAGATAAGAACAACCACCATTCATGAGTGATATGTGCGGGCCCATCCCTTTATTGGCTCTAACCCTCAGTGTTCTTAGTTCCAAGGCTGGACAAGTTCTGAGATCTTTTCCAACTCAGAACCATTTCTGAGGCTCTCTCTGGTGAGCTACTGTGGGATGGCCTATCAGAAAACAGTAAGCTCTATGGAGACAGGAGTCCTTTTACCATTTGTTCATAGTTGCTGGGCACCTTCTTAGTCCAAGGCCTGATAAACAACTGTTTCTGGCACATGCTTGTGGAATTGCTATGGGAATGGATGAAAGGACTAAAGGGGTTGGCCCTGGGGAATGTTTGACGCTCAGGCAGATGATGCCTGCCTGCCTGGCAGCACCTCATGATGGAGGACCTGGACATCAGTAAAGGACCCATAGGGTGGGCACTGCTAAAGACCCAGCCCTGGTACTGACCATCACAAGTGACTTTAGAAAATCCTGGCAGCTGGATTCATCTCTGGGTACATGATGCCTGAGCAATAATCTCTCAGTGACCCAAGACAACCTGCTCTTCTCTATGTAGCAACTGCTGTTTGTTGCAGGATGAAAAACTCTCATTGGAGACAAGAGAGCCCAGCTGTGTTTGGGTTTTACAGACTGTCTCAAGATTTCTCTCAGATGTTTTGGTTGATGGCAAAATTGAATATACAGCATTATCATGATCATTATTACCATTATCATTTATTCAACTACCACTAATAATTAATGTTTACTGAGTACCAATAATATGCAATGGGATTCAATGGGCATTGAATTAGACTTGGCCTCTGTCCAGTTGGCTTGTGGTAAATAAGAAAAAACAGACAAGTTTTGTCCAAATTTTAATCTCTTCAAAACATATTTGTTTTTACAAGCTCTCCTTGGTTACTCTTTGCTAAACTGACTGAAACCAAGAAAGCTGACTTTAAGATTGCCACTAATGTTTTATATCAACATTTTTTGAAATATGTCTTGTAGAAAGGATATTGATAGATTATTTTAAAAAAATGTCCAGACACACAGATTTGGAAGACAATGGCTTGAATCGAAGTAAATATGCTTACTATTGCAGGATTTTGCTGAGATAAAAATGGGCTAATGTGCCTTGTAAGCACCAAGAAGGGGAAATAATACATAGCATTTTCTAAACCTGTTTGAACATGGACTCATTCTCTGAAAGACTATAAAAATGAGACTTTAAAAATCTGTACTAAAATGCAAAATACTTTTCTTTTTTTAACAACAAAAATTTTCATTTCTAGGGCCCCTTTGCTGTCTTGGTAACATTCTTATTGCTGTCAAGGAACCATTGTGGTTCAGTGGTTGATCCAAGGAGCCCTTCCCAGGGTCCCCACTGCATTGGAGCCACCCAGACAATTGTCTGATAAATGATGACAGTTTTTTTTTTCTTACTTTAATATAAAGATTTAAGGACCAGGCTTTTATGAGTCCTTGACACACCTACTACACTGGCTAAAGTAAACCAGACTGACAATACACAGTGTTGGTGAGGATGCAGAGTGACTTGCACCCTCTTCCATTGAGTCATTGCTGGTTTTATCCACTCACCTGCTGATGGACACTGGGGCTGTTTGCATATCTCAGAGGTTATAAACAAGGCTTAAATAAACACAGGGGTGCAACAACTATGGGACGTTTACACAATGGAATACTACTTGGCCATAAAAAAGAAAACTTACCCTTTACAACAGTATGGAGGGACCTGGAGAGCATTATGCTAAGTGAAATAAGCCAGTGAGAGAAAGACAAACGCCATATGATTTCACTCATATGTAGAATCTAATGAACGAACTGAACAAACAAGGAAAATTGGAATAGACTCATAGAGAGCGGGATGACAGCTGTGGTGGTGGGGGGTTAGGGGGTGGAGGGATTGAGCAAAAAGGAAAACAGATTCATGGACAGGTCAACAGTGTGGTAATTGAGGGGGGGTTGGGGGCATAAGGGGACTAAATGATAATGAGAAAAAATACAATAAAATTTTTTACAAAGGTCACTGCTGGGGGCTGTGAAACAGGGTGAGAGCTTTTCAAAATAGATTTGCCATTTATTAAGAGGTTAAGCACATGCCTGTACTATGATAGAGCAATTCCACTTTTAGGTATTAATTCAAGACAAATATAAGTAGATAAGTTCACAAAAAATCTTACACAAGAATATTTTATTTATAGTAACCATACATGGAAACAGTGTAAATGTTTATTACTAAGACAATTGACATACAAATTATACTATATGGAATACTAGTCAGCAATAAAGGGACATGATCCACTTTTCTATGCAATGGCATAAGCTAAATCTCAAAAAATATTAAGTGAATCAAAGAAACCAGGTACAAAAGATCACACATTGGAAAGAAAATTCTCTATTTTCTTATGTGAGTGTTTGCAATGGTCAAAACTCATGAAAAACAATACTTAAATCCATGGATTTTATTGTATGTAAACTAAACCTCAATAAAAATGAAGAAAGTAAAATAACTGGAATCCTTTCTTCCCACGGCATCTTTGCGTGAGATAATCTGTTAGCACATGACAGTCGTGAATTGTCATGAATACTGGCCAATGAAAATAAAATAAAGTGTAATGTGCCCCGTTTGTCATGATTCAGAGGACAGTGTTCATTCTAGTCTTTTGGAATAAAAACGGTTAATTCCAAATACTTACTTGGATCCCTTGGACAGCTCTCCTGAGGAGTGATATTAAGAACCAATTCCATGTACATTGCTCCATGTGCTCCCACATGTCTCCATGTAAAAGAAAACATTTCTGATGCATGCTCAGCTTTATATTTTAATTAAGATCATCATTGACTCTTATGCATAGCACAAATTATATATTTTTATCTCAGTATGGCATTTTGTTTATTCACTAGCAGATGCTGTCTTTAGATGCTTAAGAGAAGTACCAATTAAGTTAAAAACTAAGAAGTGAACATAAGCAAAATCAATAGCTTTACTAGGCTCTACCAGGATCATGTTTGTGATAAAGAAAACAGTCATCAATCATTATTTAATAAGTCATTAAACTGAAAATAGAAGGATCAGCACAATGATAGTCTACTAATACATTCAAGATTGATGAATATTACATATCTTCTTTTTAAAATAACTTTATTCCCTCAATGTGGCTCTTAGGTTCCTTTTTGGACCAACAAAATCCTTGATCCAAATGACTCTGAGGAACACATGTTATGAAGAGCTTGTATGTCCCCCTTTCCTGTCTCTTCACTTGTTCTCCTCCTGTTCATATTTCCTCTGCTTATTTTCCGTATCCTTCTCACTATCATCATGCTCTGCACTTACTGAGAACTTAGTGTGTACTAGATACTCGGTGCTTGGCACTTTCATTTGTATTATTTCGTTTATTTTTTTAACTTATAATTACAAAGGTTATTACTTACCCATTTTACAAGTTGAAAAGTTAAGGATTAGAAAATTCATGTATCTTATGAAAGAAAACAGACCTTGAAGATCATTGTTTGCCCCTAGGTCAGTTTGATTCCAGCTGAAGTTCTTACATACTAGAATGAATCACTTTACATGCCTTGACCTTCATTTTAGTGTAGGTAGTATTGCTTGTCTTTGTTAGTGTACTCTGTGTACCTGCTGGATTCTAAGATGGCTAGCATTCCTCAACTTTAGATAACTGCCATTATGACCTTTTTTGGTCATTATTGTTTTATTTTTACTTAAAAGTTCTCCATACATATAAAAATGAATAAAACAATGTCTTAGCAAATAATGTTATTTGATGTCACTTCAGATACAAATATGTACTTCATTTAATACATTATTTTTTTTTCCAGATTTAATGTGTTTTATTGATTAAAATATTACATTTGTGCCACTTTCCCTTCCCTCTGCTCCCCTCCACCCGGTGGCCCCCTCCTTCCAGTTGTCCCCCCCTTTTAGATTATGTCCATTAGTTGTGCATACAGTTCCTCCCAACCTCTCTCCGTCTATTCCATTCCCTCCTACCATGATCCCCAATTCCTATATCATCTCCCTCCCTCTCCCCACTCCCCCTCCCTGTTGACCTCCCCCCACTATGCTTCCCTTACCCACAGTTCCTTTTCCACTCTCGTTGCCTGTTTCGTTTGCCTTTGTTTCATCTCCCTAGCTTCTGTTTTTTAAACCAGTCCCTTTAACTTCTCATATAACAGTGGTTTGGATCTAATGAACTCTTTCAGTTTTATTTTGTCCTGGAAACACTTTCTCTGTCCTTCTATTCTGAATGACAATTTCGCTGGATAGAGTATTCGTGGTTGTAGGTTTTGGATTTTCATTACTTTGAATATTTCTTGCCAGTCCCTTCTTGCTTGTAGGGTTTCCCTTGAGAAGTCAGCTGATAGTCTAATTGGGACCCCTTTGTACATAATTCTTTTCTTCTCTCTTGCTGCTTTTAAGATTCTCTCTTTATCTTTAATTTTTGACATTTTGATTATAATGTGTCTTGGAGTGGTTCTCCCTGGGTCCAGTTTTTTGGAACTCTCTGTGCTTCCTGGATCTGTAAGTCTATTTCCTTCCCCAAGTCTGGGAAGTTCTCCTTTATTATATTTTCACTCAATTTTTCAAGTTCTAGTTCATCTTCCTCATTCTCTGGCAAACCAATGATTCTTATGTTGGGCCTTTTATAGCTGTCCCAGAGGTTTCTGATCCTCTCATTGTTGCTTCCTATTTCCTCTCGCTGCATTGGTTGACTGCTTGTTCCTTCTCCATATTCCAGTTTGTTGAAATGAACTCTGGATTCCTCACCATCTGTCTCGTACGTGGTTTTGTTCCTTTCGTTATGAAAGTTTTTCGCTTCTTTCATATGTTTTTCCAGATCTTTTGTGAATTCTGTAAGCCACCTGATAACAATGGCCCAGAACTGAGCCTCTGACAGGTTTCTTATCTGTTCATCTGTCAGGTTCTCTATCTGCTGCCTGGTGAGCTGCACCACCGGGATCTCTATATTTGTCTGCCACATTTTGACAGATGCGTTTTGTTTTCCTGGGCTGGCTGTCGGGGGCGGTGCCTGTGTAAGCGTCACAAATCAGCAACCTGCCGGAGCCTGCCTGTCCGCGACCTATTTCGCAGCCCTGTGGTGCTTTCTGTGGGGGCGGGGGTCCAAGATGGATTCACACAGTTATTCAGCTAGGAGACCGGGATCCGTCCTCCCGCCCCCCTGGGCCTCACTGTTCAAGGCGATGCTTCGGCTGCTCCCCAGCGCCCGGAGTCGCGCACGCCAGGGGCTTGATTGGAGTCGCGCCAGGGGCTTGATTGCCTCCGGGCTTTTTCGCCGCCCCGCCCCGCCGCTCCGCAAACAGCTTTGCCTTCTTTAACTCTTACCTGCCCAAATGGCACCGCTGGTTTATAACTTCATATGTTGGGCTTCCGTGTAGCTTTATTTTCTGGAATTTCTAGTTATCCTTTGTTTTGAAGTAGTTGTATTCCTCTCTGGTTGTAGAGGGAGACCTAGCGTGTCCGTCTAAGCCTCCATCTTGGCCGGAAGTCCCCATTTAATACATTATTTACATTTTAAAAATGTTTTGGGGGAGTCCTCATTTTTTAATTAAAAATTTTAATTGAATTATATTATTTATCCTAAGTCAGTTCATAATTAAAAGAAAAAAATAGAATCCTCTTTCCTAAAGCTAGTGATTGCTTGAATCCAGCAATCCACGCTGCCTGTCCTTCTGCATGCCACCCACTGCACCCAGCCCCTGGGCGGAAAGAACAAACACACTGCAGGTAAATGCGTGCTTCCTGTCCCAGACAGGCTTGGCTGTGGCCTCAATGCCCTGCCCTGTTTCCTGTGGGAGGTTAAGAGCACTCCCCTCTATTGGGTTGGCCAAAAAGTCCATGTGGCTTTATCCATTAAATAGAAGACACATTTTTTATTTTCACCAATAACTTTATTGATTTGGATATTTTGAGTATGTCGGCTGTCTCTCACAAGGTATAATGTTGATTGCTCTTAATTAATGTCTGAAATTTGATCGTTATCAACTTCAGCTGGTCTACCTGACCATGGAACATCATCCACCGAGAAATATCCAGTATGACACTTTGCAAACCACTTTTGACACGTTTGCTCATTCACAGCACCTTCTCCATACACTGCACGAATCTTTATTTCTCTCTCTTTTTATTTTTATTTTTTTGCTTTTCAGTTGCATTTTTACCTTCCTTGAAATAATAAAGCATAATATGCCAAAAATGTTGCATATATTCTTCTATCTTCAACATTAAAATGGCTACACAAAAATCCACCAATTTTGATAAGTCCTTTATACTGCACACTGATATGACAGCTGTCACAATACAATCTAATAACATTGTTTCACATTAAGTTAAAGACAACTAAATGCTAATAGAGCCATCTTATGGAAAAAAATCAAACAAACTTTTTGGTCAACTCAATATTACACCTGCACTTAGAACACCACAGAACATCCTTGACCTCTTCCCTAAGACACACCTCGGTCCTTTTTGATTTCCAGAATCAAAACTGAGACTAACACAGACGTCATTTTTGCCCCCAAAAGGCCTTCCCTAAAACCGGCCTTCAGTTTCTAGCTCAGCTAAGCTGATGATCTCATTCCTTTTTGGAACAAAGTCTCAGTGAGGCTGAGAGGAAAGGGGTGTCTGCCATTGCTTTGTCCAGAGGAATGGATCCTCTTTGGCTGTAATTCCTGCCCTGAGGAGTGCAGGCATTCTGAGAAAGACTGTATGTAGTCAGTAGCGTATGTGTGGGGGTGAGGGGATAAGGAGCTGAGAAAATAGAGAAAAGCTATTTAATTTCTAAGGTTTCATCAAGAATGGGGTTCTGTGATTTGAATTTCACATGTAAATATATGTGGTAGAAGTATCAGTGTTAGTGTATGTATTATTTATATTAGTATTATGCTCATAGGTTCACAGACTTCTAAGGGTCCTATAATCTTTAGTAGAAGTAGACGTTCTTATTATACTCATTTTATAAATGACACATGTAGGCTGAGAGAGGTTAAGACACTGGCCCAGAGTAGTATAGACCTGTTTTTCTATGTGTCTGTCTATCATGAATTTACATAGATGAGAACAGAAAGTATCCAGCCAAATAATATATGAAAAATACATTAATTGAAGAAGATACAAGAAACATTGTACATAGGACAATGATGCCTCAGTCCCCTTCAAAGTAGGCACCTTGGGACAGCACACAGTTCTCCCAGCATCTCTTTCACCGTTCAAAACACTGCAAAATCCTTTTTTGGATTACTGTCAGCTGCCTTGTCATATTTTCCTGAATCTCATTGATGGTCTGAAATCTCTTCCCTTTCAAAGGTGATTGTAGTTATGGGAAAAGCCAGAAAACTCAGGGCACCAAATCTGGGCTGTAGAGTGGCTGAGTCACCTGGGTGATTTGATGTTTCACCAAAAATCTCTGCATGAGACATGATACATGAGCAGAAACATTGTCGTGATGAAGCTGCCAATCATCAGTTGCCCATAGCTGTGGCCTTCTGAATCACACAAATAGTTCTGTGGAGGAGTGTTCAAGCTTAACACAAAATTTGATACATATCCATTGCTCTACTCGCTCAGTCATTTTGAATGTGACAGCCGCTCAGTCATTTTAAATGTGATGGCCACACAGTACACATGCTCACTCAACTGTGTCTACTGCCCCCCAATGACTAGTACGGTAAAGTTGTCATTGTTCACGCATGTGCATTCCAGTCCACTCTCCTTGGCAGCCAGGTTACATCGATGTCACAAACTGTTCTTGTTATATTAACAGTGGCTGGACTTTTTTCCAGACAGACCTTTTATATATATAAAACTACCTAATGTATATTTGAATTAGCGTAGGTATCTGTATGTGAGATAACAGAGTTTTACATGAGTTTAACATCCACACGGTGCAATGTATGGAAAATGCTGCATGGTGCCAAATTTCTGTGCCAAAATGGAGGTGCTTAGGCTACTATGACAAAATGCCACGGATTGGGTGGCTTAAACAACAGAAACTTATTTTCTTACAGTTCTGGAGGCTGGAAGTCCAAGATCAAGGTTCAGTGAGGGTTGGTTTCCTTTGGGGTCTCTTTCCTTTACTTGTGAATGGATACTCTTTTGTTGACTCTTTGCTTGGTGTCTTCTGTGTTTGCCCGCCTTCCAGGTGTCCGTATGTCCTAATTTCCTTTTACAAGGGAACCAGTCAGATTAGATTAGATTAGGGTCCCCTTTAGGGACCTAAAGTGATGTATATCTGAATACAGTCACATTCTGAGGCACTGGTGGAGTTAGGTTTTCAAAATATGAAGGGGAGAAGAAGGTTACAATTGAGCCCATAATAAATGTCTCTAATTTACTCTTTAGAGCTTCCTATATAAAACAAATACCAAAATTCCTTCAAGTAACAGCTTTGTTTCTATAAACTTAGTGACCCACTTAGCAAAAATGCAGCTGGAGAAATAGCAGAAACCTTTCACAGCTCTGGAATTTAGGCCAGCCTCAGGATCTTCTGAGCCTTCTCACAGACTCTCCAAGTCCACTCTGTGTTCTTATCCCATGGATTCTCTGTGACTCAAGCAGGGACCCCACGGCTATGTGGAGAGAAGGGAATAAGAAAGCTCCAATGTTCCAGAGCTGGTGAAATACATATACACCAGCAGCACCACAAGCAAGAACACTGCCTCCAACCATGCTGATACACTGTGCTCTAAGACAGACCCATGCTTGGACCTAAGGGCATGTTCCTCTTAATCTAGTGGAATGCAAAGTTGGGGTGCCAGGCACAGCCATTCATTTGACCCACGGTAACTAGAGTGAGGACTTTGGAGGAGAGACCCATAGGTGTGAGGTAGGCATCCTGGTTCTGATAAAATCTTCTAACGTTCAGAATGGAGCTCAACCCTGGTGAGGAGATGAGTATCATTGGAGGACTGAGACAGAAGACTAATCATATAAACGGAATATACCACTAGTGAGCTTAGAAATGGAGGATAGATGTTGTCGGCCATTTTGTAGGCAATGCAAAAGACTTTCTGGTTCTGCCCACTAGTAGGGGCTGAGATTTAGAGTACGTGGCCATGGTTGACCAGGGACAGGGTGAGGCCAGGGTGGGCCAAGTCAGAGGGTGCAGGTTTTTTCTACGAAGCACCTCTGGGGCAAGCAAGAACTGATAAAAGCAGGCCACAGGGACACTGATATTTGGTTGGTGTTTGATCTTGCTGCTTACCTATATTCCCCTGGGTTTGTCCCTCTACTCCGTGAAGAGGTCCAGTTCCTCTTACTTTGATCTGTCCTTGACCGTAAGTTCCAGAATGCATTCTATTCTCATGCCTTCTCACAGCAAATTATAAACAGGATAAAATCTGGGCCAAAGAATTTACTCTGGGGATCAAAGCTGCAAAGGCAGAAGGCGGGCTACCTGACCCAATTGGTCTGTTTTCATTGTTGATGTTTCTGACTCTGTGATTATGATTCTATGAATATGATTGCTGCCAAACATTTGGTCTGCCTGCTGGAAAATGTCTGCCAGTTGCTACCTCAATCACCCCCCACCTCCCAGCACAGGCAGGTTCCCCTCCCTCTCCTAAGTCATCTATCATTCCCATCCTTCCTGCCGCTCACTCTAGAGAGGAGTCAGCCGGTGCATGTACAAGGCCTGGTACACGCGTTAATGGCTCCTGCCAATTAATCAGCCTTAGCTTGCAGAGTGCTGTTCCAAACAGAGGGTCTAGTTAGAATTTTCACCTCTTTCATGCTCTTGGGACCCCTTGCAAAGTTGTTCAGTAATGTAGTTATAGATTATGAATCTTGACTTCAGTGATGGTAGAGAAGCACTTACCTTCCGTTGGGAACCTCCTCCCTGTCAATGCAATCTCCGTGTCAGCAGCATAGTTCTGTGCTGAACACAGGAGTCCAAAGTCAAGTCTTCCCCAGCAACACCGATAGGAAGGGACTTGACTCGTTGACGCAGTTAGTGTCTGTTAGCAACAGCTCTGTAATCTGAGCGGGCACCTCCCTTACGCAGTGGGCTTTCCTACAGGGAGGGCCCTGAAGGGCGGGGCTCTGTCTAGACTTGCCCCAGGGCTCTTTTCCATCCTTCAGTCGATACCCCCCACCCCATGTGAATTTTCTCTAATACCTTGCTTTGGCTGGGGCCCCTGTCCCTGAAACTGGCTTTGCCGAAGGTCACTTGCTTTGCTGCTACTGTTTGGCACCTCTTTTTCTTGATGGAGAGGTTTTGACTGATTTGAATGGGAGCTTTTCATCGCCCTGCATTAAACAGCTGCTCCCTCTAACCAGATGCTTAATCTGGTTCCCCTTCCAAGCCAGTGAAGGGAGGGGCTCTCTAGCCCACAGCTGACAGAAATGATATGAGAACCTAAGGGTACATGGAAAGAACTCCCTGGTGACTTGTAGTAGAATCTCCTTCTTGAGTTAAACTTTCAGAGCATAGAGGCATTTTTAAAAATAGGTGTGGGAACAAACAGTTGATTGACTTCATGGCTTATTGATTTGCTGAGACTGAGCTCTCAATGCCCCACTTTCGGGTAGTGGGAAGGATGCCGTGGGGCCAGGCCTCCCCTCTTCCAAGCTGTGTTGGCTCAGGGAGCCCTGGTGCTGTGGGCTGTGGGTCTCAGTGAGGAAAGACACCGGTGCAAGCCCCACCTCAAGACACAGCTCCCACAGCTGGAAGCTCACCTGCACATACTCCACTTATCTGAAACCCTGGCCCAGGCTGCATGCTGCTGTGACCCAGTTGCCATGGAGAATATGTATATTCTCGGCTTCCTTGCTGCTCTTACAGGCAAAATTAGAGAAGAGAATGTCTTTGCTGCTAGGAAATATAAATATTACAGAGATATGTTCATTTTCTCTCTCTATGATGATTATTACCAAAGATATGCATGGAGATTTCATGATAGAGCATTGTCCTTTATAATGAGCCCTTGGTAGACTTTTACAGACATGGATACACTTGCCAAGAATGGGTTATGTTAAGATTCCGCTATCTCCTAGACAGAGATCGACTAGAACTACTTATACATTCAACAGATTTTTGTAGTGCTTCCTGTGTGCAAAGCCCTAGGGATACAGACAAATAAGATACTTTTCTACCTGCAAAGATCTTATATTCTAGTAAATGAAGATATAACTTTGAACAAATAAATGTAAAATAAATAAATAAATAACATGTCTTGCAATAAAGTCCTGTGCCAAGTGCCACAAGGCCTAAACAAGGGAGTGGAAATACACGTATTTGCTGGGGAATTTCTTAGGAGGACACCCTGGAAGAGGCAACCCTCAAACTGAGTCTCAAAAGTGGTATGTTTGTTCCCCAGAAAGGGGGAGACATTCCAAAGGCATCTTTGGCACATCATTTTTGCCCTTGTGGTATACAGCTAATGATCCTCCAAACTTTATGTCTATTTCCCAGACAGGCAAAAGGTGAAAGATGAAGGCAAAAGCCAGAAGCATATGTCAGCTCAGCCCATTCTCAAGCTTTGCTGGAATTTCAGATCAATGATATGACATCCCTAACTATATGTGAAACGGCCTGGATTGTTCCATATTTTCAGCTGAGTACATGAATATTCTGAATAAAATTGAGGTTTGGACCCAGCTGGTGTGGCTCAGTGGATTGAGAGCTGCCTATGGACCAAAGGGTTGCTGGTTCGATTCCCAGTCAGGGCACATGCCTGGGTTGTGGGCCAGGTCCCCAGTTGGGGGTGTGAGGGAGGCAGGCAACCAATCTCTTTTCCTCACACATCATGTTTCTCTCCCTCTCATTCTCCCTCCTTTTTCCTCTCTCTATAAATAAATAAATAGAATATTTTAAAAGAAATTGAGGTTTGGTTAGCAAGGCACAGTAATCAGACAGCTACCAAGACAGCTCCTACAATCTTCAAATCCTACCATTTATGACCTTGTGTAATCTTTTCCCACTCTGAATAAGGATGAAGCATGTGACCAATACAATACAGTGGGGGGGATGGTGTATGCCTTTCAAGGCTGCATCTTCTACCTTGACCTTTTAAGCAGCCTTTTGGAGAGACCCATGCAGAGAGTAGTAACCAATTTACCGTCATGTGGGTGAGCCACTTCGAAATAGACCTTCCAGCCACAGTCACACTTTTGGATTGGCAGCAGCCGTGGTTAATATTTGCCAACAACGCTATGAAAGATCCCCACTCAGCCAACACGCTCTCAAATTCCTGACCCACAGAAATGATGAAACACAATAAAATGTTTTTTTAAGCCACTGAGTTGGGGGTTATGCAACAATAAATAAACAAATATTGAGAACAGAAACACTAGCTAATGAGCAGACAGCTAGGAGGGCTGGCCACACCATCCAGCTAGCCTCTACCCAGACACACTGCCTTCCCTGCTACGTAGATGCAGTGATATGCCTGTTATCAAAGCCACCTTCCCCAACTCATGTTTCTGGGCCATCTCCTCCTTTATTTCCTCAAGTCAGTTATCACTCTGCTGTGTTTCAGAGTCAAAGTCAGTATTGATGAACGTGTTAACAATTCTATTGATCACTTTCTAGTTCCCATTTTACTTGAAATTGTTGACCATGACCTTCTTTTTTGAATCACTCTTTTTTTCTTTTGACTTTTAGAATTCCCAAATTCTCTTAGCTTCCTCCCTAGCTTCCCAGAAGCTCTTTTGCAGTTCTGTGAGAGGTTCTTTTTCTGATCCATTGCTAAGTGTTTTATTGGAGATCTAGGTCCTGAGACAACTTTTCTTCTCTTTCTATACCTTTAAATAAATAAAGACCAACAATATGATGATGATTTCAACATTCACAGAGGGAGTTTAGTATAAAATGGTAAAATCGTCAACTTGGAAACCAGACAACCTGGGTTTTAATTCTAAGTTTGCCACTTGGTAACTAGGTGACCATGGGCAAATTACTTATTCTCAGTGTTTAACTTCTTTAGTAAAGATAACTATAGTATCTATTATCACACTGAGGAAGCACGCAAACATGAGCTGTTCCTACTGCTACTATTGCTACTGCTTTTACTACTGAGCACTCCACTGGCCATCTAACAGAATGCTTTGTTTCCCGTGGATCCCAAACAGCATCTCTCCTAGTGTGCCCTGTCTTGGTGAATGGCACAACTCTCCATCTAGTCAACACATATGAAAATCAGGAGTCTTCCCCTTTCTTCATCTCAAATACCCAATCTAACAGGATGCCCTGGCATTCCCCCACCTCCAGATTACATCCTTAGTCTGTCCATCTCTCCATCTGTCACACTGTCACCTTCATCCTAGCCAGTCGCATTCTCTGCCCTGGTCCGCATGCTTCCACTGTGAGATCCCTTTCTCCATAATACAACCTCCACTCAGCAGAATTACCTTTTTAAAAAGATAAATCACATCAAATCACCCACCTGTTTAAACTCCTAAAATGCCATTCAAGAGCAATTAGCATAAAATTCGAACATCTCTATAGTTGTGCCTTAACTACCCATCTGGCCTCACCTCGTAACCACTACCCCATCACACATGCGCGCACACACACAGACACACGCACCTGCCTTTTATTTGCTCTGCTCCAGTCTCACCATCCTTCTTCCTGGTCTTTGTCTGTTATACTCAGGCCCATACTGGGGCCCTTGCAAATCAGTTGTCTCAGCCTGCAATGTTTGTCCCCTGCAACTGCACATATTTAACATTTTCTTGGGATTTGGGTTCAACTTTTCTGATTTTTTAAAATCTGAAATAGCACTCAATCATTCTCTAATATATCATTTTGTTTTATTTTCATCATCATATAATTTATTTTTATTTTCTTACATTTTCCCCTTGGAATTTTCTGTTTTGTTTTTTTTTTTGTTTCTAACACCTCGTACTAGACTATATATTCCAAAATAACATGGAATATATACTTATGTGTCTAACTGATGTATCCTTAGGGCTCAAAACAGAGTTCAGAATAGAGTAGTTGCTCAATATAAGTTTATAAACTAAATAAATTTCAATAAGACAGATGCAGTAGTCTTGGAATGATTCCAGAATTCTAACTTGCTAGCAGGTTTGGGTAGTAGTTATATTCAATAAGGTATAGAAGATAAGTTAATTGGAGTAAGAGTAATAAGTATAATTCTAGACATCTTGAGGTTGGGACACCTGATATTACTGGTTCAGCGTGCTATGGATCTGAAAGGCAGGATATTTCTTGGAGGGATATAAAATTTTGAGATTCATCTGTATTTACCATAAATGACTTATTTCAGTGTGAGAATTTTCCCTAAAATTAGTCCCAGGAAAAGGGATAGTTGCTTTGCCTTAAGGTCCGTATAGAACATTCCTTAATCCAAAGTACCCTCTTAATTACTTATTTAGAACAGTGAAGTGATGTTTGGGCAGACACAGTAACATGAAGCTGCTTCAGTCAATGCTACTTAGGAGGTTGTCAAATAGAATCAGTTTTAAAAAGAAGTTAAAGATTCTTAATGCTGATTTAAATGCTTTTTATTTTTGTGGCTGTGGCCTAACAATTACAAATGCTGAATGTTATTGTAGAGATTTTTAGAAATTGTTTCTGAAAAGCAACATGGTAAATGGCAATCACAATACACACAACTCTATGTATAACAAAACAACCCACATTTTTTGCAAACAGGTACCAGTGGTTCAGTGTTTAACTTCTACTTATGGAATCATAAGAAGGCTCAAGACCCTGGCTGGTGTGGCTCAGAGGATTGAGCGTCAGCCTGTGAACCAAGTGTCGCTGGTTCGATTCCCAGTCGGGGCACGTGACTAGGTTGTACGCCAGGTCCCCAGTTGGGGGTGCATGAGAGGCAAAAACACATTGATGTTTCTCTCCCTCTCTTTCTCCTACCCCTCTCTCTAAAAACAGATAAATAAAATAAAATAACATAAAAATAAATAAATAAAATATTTAAAAAAGAAGAAGAAGAAGAAGAAGGCTCAAAAGGTTAACATGTACTCTGGCTGAAACACCAGAATGAAGATGCTGTGCTTTAGAAATCTGTGTTGGGTGACACAGTACTACCTCCAGAGACATCTAAGACCCTGGTATCGCAATCCATAGGAAGAGGTGAACTGACCATGGGGGTGGAGGGGAAGCAACATTTCTAAATTAGTATATTGGTTTATATATTATGTTATTTTAAATGTGTATGTGCACATAAATAAAGTAATTAAATATGAGTATATACACTTTTAATTATTTCATCTACATTTCTAAAAAGTGTCGAAAGTCTGTTTTGATTCTCACTATTTGAAAACATAGGCTTGTCTTAGAGTTAGGGTTGACTTATCTGTAATCTGATCTGTAGTGTACGGTAATAGATCAAGAGAATTTTATAGGGGAAGAAAACAAAAGGGCTGAGGGCAGAACCTTAGGAGATACTGACACTAAAAGATAGGCAAAGGGAAAGGAGTCTGTATAAAGAATTTCAGAAAGTATAATGATGTTGAACCCAAGAGAAAAGACCATGTCAAAAATAAGGGATTTAAGATGATGATGATGATGATGATGATGCCGATGCTGATGGAGTGGTCCATGAGGTCCTGTACTTTTTCATAGAGAGACCTAGGGAAGACAAGGCTGACAAGAATCCGTTGAATTTATGTAGTAGGCTATTGGCCACCTTGGTAAAGGCAGTTTCAATGGAGAGATAAGGCCCGAAGCCTGTTGCAAAAATGTGAAGAATAGAAGGGAGAGGAGTATAGATAGAAAACATGTCTTATCTTTATAATTAGTTTGACCGTAGAGGGAAGGAGAGCATGTACTTTGGTGAAAGAGAGAGTTATCATTTAAGGCGTTGGTTTTAATGAGCGGAAAGCATTTGGGCCTCTATATAGATTAAATAAAAAGAGCCAGAAAAAAGTGATCAGTTTAGGTACTGAATGACCAAGGCACAAGCTGAGACAGTGGGAGACAAGAATGAGAGGCCAGATGGGGAGATTAGTTTGTCCAGACACAGAAATGTCACCTGGCCCCTGAAATGTATTGCTCAACCTTGGCAAGCACCTTGAAGCCAAGTACCTTGTCCTGAGGTTGTCAGCACCACTGCCTTTAGAAGCAGGTTGAACAATGAATGGAAGAGTCTGACCTTTGAGTTTAGAATCCTTAATTCACATTTAGTTGCAGAGAACATCATTAATAAGACTTGAGAAGGACTGTGATCCACAATGTCTGTAGTACTTGGCTCCCTTTCTACCTGACCCAGAAACCCCTATCTCATGGTGTTGCCCTGGGAGAGGAAGGGGAACGTTCATTTCCCCCCTCAATATCCTGTGATGAGCATCCTCTCTGTGGCTTTCTGGGCTCTGGTGTGCCAGGCTATTAAATGAGAGTGTTCAGCTACACCTCCCAAGTCACTTCCAATGCCAACCTCCTATATGTCTGTAAACACTTAACTTGTATGATGCCTTTAAATAATAAAACAAGGTGGGAAACAATGAAGGGGCAAAATAAATTGTACAGACAATCTGTGCTGTGAGCAAATCTTTGTAAGTTGACTAATGTGACACTGTGCTCAAGGAAAAGAAAACTTCAGCATTTTATCTTCAGAATTACCCTGCTCCAAATTAGGTCACGGGAATGTAGGGAGGAGGATTGGAAAAGTCCCCGAGCACGTCTCAGGTGATACAAATTCTTGATTTTCTTTGTAATCCCACTGAAGGGAGAGAAAAGGCCGCAGCACCGCGTCTGTGGCTGAGGACAGCATTGCTTCTGTCTGAGGCTCCATCCGTGCTGGCAGAACAGTGAGCCTCGGGCCACGGGAGGGTCTGTTATCAGCCCTCCGCAGGCTGAGCAGTAATCTCCAACCACTAGCGACAATGCGCGCAGCATCTCAGGCCAGGTAATGAGTAGTCTTTAAACTGCATCAACGTGACTTTGTTATCCTCTAGTTTTACACTTCTCAGTCTAGAATAGTCTTATCTTTTCCTCTTTTTGTTGTTCTGGGGAGCCCCCTCTCTCTCCATGAAGGAAAAGAGATTAGGTGACCTTTCCTCCTTTCCTTCCTTTTTCAAATTTGAAGCCATGGCATTATAATAAGCCTCTATAAAAATACACATGTGTGCATGCATAATTAAAATTACCTGCCTCAGTTACTTTTATTTAATATCTGATCCAAAATTGCCAAATGCATAACTGTTGCATATTAATGACACAGACTCCGGGTGCCAGCCCTGGGTGCTTTTGCACAGAAAAGGGATTCATCTACATCTAGGCAAGCCCCAGAGGGCTTCTCTTCTGGGAACTTCCTACACCGGCTTTGACACATGCTCAGAGACACCTAGTACAAAACGAGATCCCTGGCCAAAGCCAACTGTTTTCACATTGCTGATTCAGTTCAAAAAATTGATTAGTCCTTTCAGTTTATTCCATTTAAAAGCCATTTCTTATTCCAACAGGAGTTAATGAGGCTTAATCAAAGTTTTATTTTTCATAGAGTTACTCAGACTTCCTCCTATGACATCTCCCTCTGCTGTTGTATCCTATGAAACATTGTCCATGAGTCTGAAAGCAAAGAAGGTCCGAATGGAAAGGGAAGGCGATGCACTTGAGATAATCAGATGTGTGGGCTTTGGGTAGAGGTCAAGTCAAATTCCTAATTCACAACAAAGAAAAAGGAATGTGAAACAGTGACCTGAATATGTGAAATTATTCTACAATCAACCTTATATTTTTATTTTTAAAGACATCAATAGGTTAGTGGTGACAAACCAAAAAATTTGTTTTATTAAAAAAGGGTCTAGAAAAGTTCAAGATGAATTCCAAAAAGAGCCAAGCATAAAAATAAAAATTTAAATCATATGGGATACTTTCATAACCTTCTGTTTTGAAGTAACTTCTTAAGCAAGGCTCAAAATGCAGAAGTTACAAAAAAAAAAGGTTGATAGATTTGGCAATCTTTTTTTCAATTACAGTTGACATTCAATATTATTTTATATTAGTTTCAGGTTTACAGTCTAGTGGTTAGAAAATTACAAAATTTGCAAAGTGATTCACCCAATATTTCAAGTACCCTCCTGGCACCGTACATAGTTATGATGACATTATTGACTGTCTTCCCCATGCTGTATCTCAATCCCTGGGACTCTTTTATGACTCCCCATCTCTACTTCTCAATCCCTTCACCCTGTCACCCAGCCTTCTAACCTCCTTCCCCTCTGGCAAACATGATGCTCTGTATCTGTCAGTCTGTTTCAGTTTTGGTTGTTTGTTTATTATGTTTTTAAGATTTCCCAAATGAAGTGAAATTATATGATATTTGTCTTTCTCTGTCCGACTTATTTCACTTAGCGTAATACCCTCTAGATCCAGCCATGCCGTCATAAATGGTAGATTTTATTCTTTTTCATGCTGAAGTAACCTTGCGTTGTATGTGGGCACCGCTGCTTTTGCTAACCGCTCATCCACTGATGGGCACTCGGGCTCTTCCGTCGCTTGTCTATAGGAAATAACGCTGCAGTGAGCATCGGGGTGCAGGCGTCTTTGCAAATTAGTGTTCTGGCTGTTTTCACATGTATACCCAGAAGTGGAAATGCCAAGTTATGAGGCATTTCATTTCTTAAATTTGTGAGAAAATTCTACACTGTTTTTCCTACTGGCTGCACCAGTCTGCATTCCCACCAGTAGTGTACAAGGGTTCCCTTTTCTCCACATGCTGCCCAGTCCTTGTTGTTTATTAACTTATTGTTGATGGCCATTCTGACAGGTGTGAGCTGATACTTTACGGTGGTTTTAATTTGCATCTCTCTGATGATTGATGACCTCGAGCATCTTTTCACATGTCTATTGGCCATCTGTATGTCCTTTTAGGAGAAGTGTCTGTTCAAGTTGCCTGCCTGCTTTTTAACTGGATTGTTTTCTCTTTTGTTGTTGAGTTGTATGAGTTCTTTATATATTTTAGATATCAATCCTCTATCAGATGTATCACTGGTGACTATTTTCTCCCATTCAGGAGGTCATCTTTTCATTTTGTTGATGATTTCCTTGCTGTACAAAACCTTTTTAGTTTGATGTAGTCCCATCTGTTCAGCTTTTCTTTTGTTTTCTTTGCCCAAGGAGATAAATCAGGAAAAAAATTTGCTAAAACAAATGTTAAAGAAATGCCTGTTTTATTTCAGGAATTTTATGGTTTCTGGTCATACATTTAAGTATTTAATCCATTTTGACTTTATTCTTGTATGTAGTGTAAGAAGGTGGTGGTCTAGTTTCATTTTTTTTTTTTTTGCATGTATCTTTTCAATGTTTTTAACATTTATTAAATAGACTGTCTTTACTCTATTGTATGTTCTTGGCTCCTTCGTCATATTTTTGTGCTCTCTGCTCTGTTCCATTGATCTGTGTCTGTTTTTATGCCTGTACTACAGTGTTCTGATTACTATAGCCTTATAGTATAGTTTGACATCAGGTAACATGATAAAACCAAGTTTATTCTTCTCTTTCAAAATTATTGTGGCTAGTCAAGATCTTTTATGCTTCCATATAAATTTTTGGGTTATTTTTTCTTGTTCTGTGAAAAAATGTCAATGGTGTTTTATTAAGGATCACAGGATTGCATTAAATCTGTAGATTGCCCTGAGGGCTGAACATTTTAATGATGTTAATTATCCCTCTCCATGGCAATGGTTTATGCATCCATTTGTTTGTATTTTCTGAAAGTTCTTTCTTCAGTGCCTTATAATTTTTGGAGCTTGAGTCTTTTACTTCCTTCATTAAATATATTCTTAGGTATATATTTTTTGCAATTATAATTGGGATGGTTTTCTTAGTTTCTATTTCTGATAGTTCATTATTGGTGTATACAAATGCAACCAATTTCTGATATTTATTTGTTTCTACTTTACTGAATTCACTTACCAGTTCAAGTAGTTTTTTGATGGAGTCTTTAGGGTTCTCTATATACACTATCATGTCATCTGTAAATAATGACTGTTTTACTTCCTTTCTAATTTGGATGTCTTTATTTCTTCTTGTCTGATTGTTGTGGTTAGAACTTTCAGTACTATGTTGAATAGGAGTGGAGAAAGCAGACATGTCTGTCTTGTTCCTGATCTTAAAGAAAACACTTTTAGTCTTTCTTTTCAGTATGATCTTAACTGATAGTGTGTCATGTATGACCTTTATTATGTTGAGGTATGTTCCCTCCATTCCCACTTTGCTGAGAGTTTGGTTGGTTGTTTGTTTTTAATCACAATAAATGGGTGCTGGATTTTTGTCAAATGCTTTTCTGTATATATTGATATGATCATATGATTTTTACTCTTTATTTGTTTATGTGTTGTATCACGTTTATTTATTTGTGGATATTGAACCAAACTTGAATCCCAGGAATAAACACCACTAGATCATTGCATATAACTTTTTTAATATGTTGCTTAATTCAGTTTGCTGATATTTTGTTGAGGATTTTTGCATCTATGTTCATCAGAGATATTAACCTATAATTTTCTTTCTTCGTAGTGTCTTTATCTGGTTTTGGAATTAGGATATTGCAGGCCTCATAAAATGAGCTTGGGACTCTTTCTTCTACCTGAATTTTTTGGAAAAGTTTGAGAAGGATTTGTTTTTATTCTTCTTTGAATGTTTGGTGAAATTTTCCTCCAAAGACATCTGCTCCATAACTTTCATTTGTTGGGATTTTTTTTTTTAAATTACTGCTTCAATTTTGTTAGCTGTAATCGGTCTGTTTAGATATTCTGTTTCCTTTTGATTCAGTCTTGGAAAATTGTATGTTTCTAGGAATTCATCCATTTCTTGCAGATTGTTCAATTTTTTGTTATTTAATTATTCATAGTATTTTTATAATTATTTTTATTTCTGTGGTATAATTTGTTACTTCTCTTCCATTGTTGATTTCATTTATTAAGGTCCTCTCTCTTTTTCGCTTGATGAATCCAGTTAAAGTTTTATCAATCTTGTTTATGTTTTCAAGGAACCAGCTCTAGATTTCATTGATCTTTTGTATTATTTTTATACAGTCTATTTTGTTTATTTTTTCTCTGGTATTTATTATTTCCATCCTTCTACTCATTTTCTGCCTTGTTTATTTGTTTGTTTTCTAGTTCTTTTATGTGTAAGGTTAGATTGTTTAATTGTGATTTTTTGTTTTGTTTTGTTTTTTGAAGTAGGCCTATATTGCTATGTGTACCTCTCTTTTAGGGCTGCTTTCAGAGTGTCCCACAGATTTTTGGTTGTTGTGTGTTCATTTTTATTTGTCTCAGGGTATCTTTTGATTTCTTCTTTTATTTCATTGTTGACTTATTCATGATTTAATAATGTTATAAAGCCTCTATGTAATTATGCATTTTTCAGTTTTTCTCTTGTAATTGATTTCTAGTTACATATCATTGTCATTCAAGAAGATGTTTGATATGGTTTCAATTTTCTTGAAATCATTTACACTTGAAAATAATATATATTCTGATGCTTTGAGGTGACATACTCAAAAAACAACAATTAATTTTACCTGGTCCCATGGGCCAATTAAGGCTGCTGTTTCCTTGTTTATTTTCTGCCTGGAATATCTATCCATTGATGTCAGTGGGTGTTAAATTTCCCCACTATGACTGTGTTACTGTTGATCTCTCTCTTCATGTCCATTAAGATTTGCTTTATATATCTAGATGCTCCTATGGTAGGTGCATAAATGTTTACAAGGGTTATATTCTCCTGTTGGATTGATTCCTTTATCATTACCCTTTTCTTAGTATAACCTTTGTTTTAAAGTCTATCTTGTCTGATGTAAGTATTGCTACCCCAGCTATTTTTATTTCCATTTGCATAAAATATCTTTTCCTGCCCCTTTACTTTCAGTTTGTGTGTGTCTTTAGGTCTGAAGTAAGTCTCTTGTTGATAGCCTATATAAGGGTCTTGTTTCCTTATTCATTCAGCTACCCTATGTGTTTTGATTGACATATTTAAACCATTTACATTTAAAGTGATTATTTGTAGGCATGTATTTATTGCCATTTTATTTTTCATAACAACGTTCAACTTTTATTTCTTTTTTAAAGAAGACCCTTTAACATTTTTTGTAACACTGATTTGATAGTAATGAACCTCTTAAATTTTTTGCTTTCTTGGAAGCTCTTTATTTCTCCTTCAATTTAAATGATAGCCTTGATAGAGTAAGCTTGGTTGTAAGTCCTTGCTTTTCATCACTTTGAATATTTTGTGCTGAACATATCTGGCTTGAAATGTTTCTATGAAGACTCTAACTGGAAGTCTTATGGGAGACCCCTTGTAACTGTTGTCCTCTTGCTGCTTTTAAAATTCTCTCCTCTGTAAACTTTGCCATTTTTACGATGATAAGTCTTGGTGTGGGCCTTTATGGGTCCATCTTGTATGGGACTGCATTTCTGTGTCTTTTACTTCATCAAGTTAGAAAAGTTTTAGTCATTATTTTTTCAAATAAATTCTTAATCCTTCACTCTCTCTCTCTCTCTTTTTTCTTTCAATACCCCTAGGATGTGGATATTGTTATATGTGATGTTGTTCCAGAGTTCTCTTAAATGATCCTCATTTTTTTTCTGCTCTGGTTTTGTGTTCTGCCCCCTTGTCTTCCAAATTGCTGCTTTGATCTTCTGCTTTATCTAATCTAATGTTGGTTTCTTTTAGTGTAGTCGTTATTTCAGTTATTGCATTTTTAAAAAATTTATGGCTATTTTTTTGGTTTAGATGTCCTTTTTAATGCTGTTGAATTTCTCGCTAAGTTCCTCAAACATCCTTGTAATCATAGTTTTAAACTCTGTGTTTGATCCTTTGATTGCCCACATTTCCTTTAGATCTGTTTCTGGAGATTTGTCCTTTTCTTCCACTTGGGACAAGTATGTTTATCTCTTTATTTTGGCTGCCATGCTGTTTGTTTCTGTGTATTAGTAGGTCTGCTAAGTCTCTCCATCTTAGTAGGGTGGCCTTATGTATTTGGTGTCCTCTGAGGCCCAGTGGAGCAGGCTCTCTGATCCCCTGAGCCAGGAGCTCTAGGATAGTCCCTTTGGGGGTTTATATGCACCCTCCTGTTAGAGTTGAGCCTTGATTACTGTTGACATATCTATGGGTGGGTTTGACTCCCAGGCTGGCTGGATATGATAGACTACCACCGCAATGTACACCTACTGTGCAGGGGCTGACCCCATGAAGCATAATTCACCCCTGCAGTGATTGGTGCGCACCAAGACTTTTCTTTCGGCATGCCACTTGTGGAACTAATCAGGTTATGCTCTGTCGTGGTCTGAAGCTGGCCACCAAATGAGCTGCTTCTGGGGCTTCTGGTGAGGGACTTTAGTGCAGTTTAATGTCAGATGCTGCCTGTGACTGGCCCTGGGCTACCTGTTAGAAGCTTCAAAGTGATCCATGCTTCATAGTTGCCTGTGCTGAACATGGGTGTGTGTGGGAAGGGCTGAGCTGGGTGCTGAGGCTGGCTACCACCGGTACCAGGCCTGAGGCAGGTCAGCAAAAGGCCCAAGGCACCTCAAGACCAACTGCCACCTGTCAACTTACCCTTAGGCTCAGACAGGGAAAGAGCCTCAGAGGGTACGGTGAGTTATATGAGGCAGGTTCTCAGTGAGTCACCAGGTAAAAGGGAGTGGTGTTCACCATATTAATAGACTCAAACTTGGCTCCAGTGCGAGGTGTGAGGCCACTCGGCAAAAGCTTCAGGGTACCCACCCAGAGACTGAGAACTTTGTGTGGGGCTGAGTCGCAGGGAGTCATCAGGGTAGAGCTATTAGAGCTCAGGGGGCTAAAACAGATAAAGATTTGACTGTATAAAGGGAGGGATTAACACGGGAAAGTGGTACCTGTCAGGCGTGTCAGAAGTTGACTCTCAATCTATAGACATACAACTCAGTTTATCTCTGTGTTTCTGGCTTCCCATAAGCTTGCTTAGAATTTCTCAGGAGGTTTTTGTTTGTTTTGTTTTGTTTTGTTTTGTTTTTTAAGAAAAACTGCAATGGGGGCCCAGATTGGTTACTGCTGGCAGGGTCTACAGCCTTGTGCAGCTGGGTAGGAAGGGGCCTCAGAGAGTCATCAGGGTGGAGATAGGGTAGCTGCAGAGCTGAATGCCAAGTTGGGGGAATGCCCGACCCAGGAAAGATGGTGTCATGAGCAGTGTTGGAGAGGGACTCAGCACAGGGACATTGGCAGCTGTCTCTCTAGGCCCTTCCCCAAAGCCACACAACTCAGTCTCTCCCTACTTAACTCTGGCACTTTCTGAGCCACTGTCCCCCTACCAGAGTCCTGGGTGTCTGTGCGTGGAGTTTGTGTGTAGGCCCATTAAGAGGGTACCTGGTTTCCCAGCAGCTTTCCATATCAATGGTGGGTTTCCACAGCCAGGGGTGCTCCAGGCTCAGGAGCCCAGCAGGAGGTGAGGGGGGGGGTGAGACCTCTTGCTCCTCAGGGGGGACCTCTGCAGCTGGGATACTCCTCCAGATACTCAAATGCCACATGTGGGTGTAGGGTCAGCCCATTTTGGGTCTCTGCCCCTCCTACCAGTCCCAACATTGCTTCTTCTGTATATCCTTAATTATAAGACTGCTATTTGGCTAGCATTGAGATGGTTATCCAAGCTGATTGCTCTATAACGTAGTTTTAATGTTAATGTGGTCATGGGAGAGAAAGGCAATGCAGATTTCACCGACTTAACCGTCTTGCACTTGTCTTAGACTTGGCAATGTTAAAATGTATTACAATGAAAGGCTGACTCATAAGTAAAATCAAAACATACACAGCCATCTAGAAGAAAGTATTCTCAATATGTAGAAGGAAAAAGATGAACCATACACAGGATATATACAGAAATCTCCTAACTCCAATATTACAAAAAAATATTCCAATAGAAAAAAGGGTAAATAATTAGAAAGTATATGATAAACAATGTAAATGGATAATAAATATAAAGGGTAATTTATTTTACTAAAATTAAATCATTACAAATTATGACAAGGAAATATTTTTAAAACAATGAGACTAGCACATTTAAGGTGATAAATGACATTTGATTGTGATAAAGATTAAGGAGACAGGTGTCCTCATGAACCACAGATGAGAGCAAAAGTTATAATCCCAGTGTAGGCCAACTTGGCAGCATTGATAAAATTTTGAGCATTTCTAAGAATCTTTTCTAAAGAAAATTTTATAATATGATCAAATAGAGTTGTAAAAGGCTGTGTGTGGAAACATAGTTAATTTAGAAAAATTGGAAACAACCTAAATGTTTATTAAGAGGGGAATGTTTATAGATTATGGTATATATATTTTATACAGCCAATAAAAAGAATATGGAAACACAGATCAGACTGAAAGTGCCCAGAGGGAGCGGGGAGAAGGATAACAGTGGAAAGAAGGGAAGGGCCTAGACAGAGAACATGGATGAATGACCCACAGACACGAACAACAGTGTGGGAACTGACTGTGGGAGTGGTGGATGGGATGGGCAGAGGAGGGCAAAGGGGCAAAAACTGGGACACTGTAATAGAATAACAACAACAAAAAAACTGTTAAAGAATAAAGAATAGCCATTCAGACATGGAAAGGTATGTTATGAAAAAATTGCAAGTTAACAAGCATATTGTTATCCCATTAAGATAAAACAAAAATACCAGTGTGTGTATATGCATGCTTCTACATGTGTAACTGCACGGAAATGTAATGTTAGAATGCCCTAGAAATTGTGAACCCTGCTTGCCTCTGGGGAGGGGAATGTGGAGAGAGTAGTCCTGAATAGGGTCTCCTTTTACACCTTACACAACATACTTCTTCATTATTTGAATATTTTATTAATAAATCAACTTATCTATTAACAGTATAAAAGGAAAGAAAGAAAAAATATAAATGCCTGTCATAGATTAACTTATTATTAATGTATAGAGGAATGTATACTTTATGAAGTTAATTTGGAAAGTCTGAGGAAACATCAGGGATTTGTTTATTTTCCCAGAAACAAAAAGTTAGGTAAGGCAAGAGCCATCAAAACAAGAAATAACTAATGAAAATACAGATATGTGATTGATAGGAAAAGCTATTTACTAATTTATTAATTCAACAAATAAGCGCAGGACAACTTTGTGAGCACTAGAGATGCAGCAATGTGCAAAGCCACATTCTCGCCCTCATTGAGCTTAAGTTCTAATGGCCAGGGGTTGGCAGGGGAGCAGAGGGTCGATCAGACAATAAACAAACAAACCCATGAATAATGTCAAATGATGTGAAACCCTCTGATCAAAACATGCGTAAGGTAAGGAGGCTGAGTGTATGATGGGAGAGATTTGTGCTTTCATGTGGTGAGTGAGCAAAGGCCACACTTCTCAATAGAGAACTGACAGCTGACAGAGAAAGCAGGCACCTTCCAGAAGAGGAACTTTCCAGATAGGGAATACCAGAGGCCTTGAAAGGGGCATCTTCTTCTTGTGTGGGAATGCAAAGTAGGAAAGAGGGAGAGGAGTTCAGGGAAATGAGGAGGAGATTGAGAGAATAATGAAATGCATTTTGTTTATGTGCCAAGTGATTTACATTAATTACATACATTATTTAATCTTCCAAACTCCAGGGAGCTGATAATAATATTTCCACATTCAGGATGAAGAACGGAATCTCGAAGCAGCTATTTGCCCAAGGCTGCATGGCTTTTAGTGGTCAAGCTATATTTGCATTTGGGCAGTAGACCCAGATCTAGAACTGTAGCCCCTAGGCCTGTCTGCCTTTCAGTAACTGTGGAATCAGAGTTTGCAGGACAGAGACCCATAACCTGTATTTGAAAAGTGTACCTAAATTATATAGATGATTGATCATCCAAATTGAGGGGCTGCTCTAAGCTTGCTTGAGCAAACAGACATCCTCAGGAGCTACTCCACAGTGCAGCGGAGTAGGGCTCACCGTCCAGATCTCCTGACCGTCGGTGTTGCTAAGACTCTGAAGTGCAGTAGGGCCATGTGCCTGAGAATCATCTGGGGTCTTGTTAAACTACACAGGTTGCTCCGTACACCTGTGATTCTGCATTTCCGTCAGCTTCGTAAGGATGCCACTGCTGCTGCCCAGGGACCATACTTCACGGAGCAACAACCTAGTTTCCTTAAGAGTTTGTTAGAACTGCCTGGGCCTCAACCCTAGTGATAGAAATAGCGTTTGTGCGAGAGAGTGATTGTGTTGGAGAAAGAGATGGTGGTGAAGGAGAGAAAATGGGAAGAGAAGGAGATGAACTCATGTGGGGTGCGGATGTTATGTGATCCCCAAAGTCAACTCCTAGGTTTTTATTTTACACAGAAATGGTGAGGAGAAATTGGAGGCAACCATACAGGTGGTAACTCAAGGAAAATGTCACAAAGTTTTTGCTTCACTGATCTAGATAAGTGGGCATTTTTCTAACTTGATTAATCCAGATAATTGCTTTGGGGGAAGTTCTTCAATTGCCTCCTGCACTAGTCCCACTGGACAGACTGCTTCAGCAGGTGCAGAGAGTGTCTATGGTCTTGCTGAAACTGAGCCCTTCTTTCCAGAGTTCTGGGCATTTTACCAACATTGCTACCCCAGTCCCTCCCTCTATGCCACCTTCAGGGACAATTTCTAGTGGCAAATTTGAGCACTACTTTCCAGCAGAATGTCCTTGTCCAGACCTGGTCACTGACCTCCCTCTCCCTGTGGAAATTCCCTTCACTGCCATGACTTAAACATCGGCTGGCCTAAGAGATGGGTCAGGTGGACGAAGATGCATTGTCTGGATTGTGGGATGCCCAGTCTTTCTTCCCTCCCAGAGAGGTAAGGCTACATTGTCATTGAAATTGTGTTCTCCTGGGCCTCACGGCAGAGGGACCTGCCCTCAGGGCCCTTAACAAGGAGGCTGTGTCCAGGAAGCAAAAACGACTGCATTATTTAAATGTCATCAATTGTCATCTCTCTGCCAGGGCTGCTAGCTGCCAGCTCAGGATGACTGAGGAGCAAAGATCATCATAAACGTCCCTGAATACCCTGCTTCCTAGGTTCTCCTGGTAGGGCTCTAATTCTCAGATAGCCTGCGGTTTGTTATTGCACAGGTGGTTCAGGGCAGTCCACTGGGCAGCCTTAAGAGAGGGGGCGTGGGAGTAGCACAGTCAGTGGGCTAGAGACGTGACTCCCTTTGCTTCTCCGCTGGTCCACTCAGAGTCCCCCTGTCTGTCATTAACCTCACTCAGCCCTACTGCCTGCCCATCCACCAAGTCCGACAAGTAAGCCTGCCTGATTTCATGGCTTTTCATTCAATTGCTCAGGTGCTTTGTTTATCCATCTTTTGAAATGAGCTAGTCCACTCCAAATAGACATCTAACTAAAGCCCCAAAGCAATTCTTAGTGTTTCAGTTATTGTTATGGAGATATTTCTCAAGGATTCTTTCTAAGAGGAAACTGTTCTTTTCTTGGCTTCTTAGGCATGGTATATTTCATATTTTTAACTTCATTTTGATGACTCAAGGTCATTATTGTAAACAGTGCTTATGGAACAGCGCTGAGTTTCAATGATATTTTCTGAGATTATTGAAGTGCTTGGCTATTTGCTTCTGTGAAATATAGCCCCCAGTTGCTATGCTTTTGAGTTGATGTGTCTACTTTGTATAGTTTTTTGTTATTTTTCCTTGCTGTCAGGATACCGGTCATCAATTTTTTGCTGCTGAAATTTTATTTATCTTTAGTCAACAAATGCCTTCCTCCCAAAGTCTCTGCCCTTTTTACCTCAGCACATGTTTCTATCTTGGCAATGGTCCTCAAAGTGTGATCTATTGATCCTGTGAAACATTGATCCCCAAGACCCTTTCCTGGGGGCTGTAAGGTCAAAACTATTTTCATAGTAATAGTAAGGCATTATTTGCTTTTCCCAATACACTGCCATTTGTTCTAATAGCGCAGAGGCAAAGGTGGGTATACATGCTGTAATCTTACTACTGATCAAGTGACCGTCCTCAAACTCTGCTAATCTTCACTGTAGTCTTCAGCACCACACACTCACCATAAAAACTAATATGCAAACAAACTCATTAACTAATCAAGAATCAAGAGCCTTAAGAATGTTCTTGTTGAGGCAGCAAACATTAATTTTATTACATTTCAACACTTGCATACATGACTTTTCAATGCTTGTTACATTGTTTGAGTTGTGAGCTGGTGTAGCTCCACATCTTTTTTCCAGAGAATACCACTTTTACTTGAAAGAACAGTTGGCAGATAAACTATGATGATTCACACTTAGTTAAGGAGCAGGTATCTTCTTAAAAATGAATAATGTGAGTCAGTCACTTGGAGAAAAACAACTAACAGAATCTGTCACCGAAAAATGAATTTGAACTCCCAAACTGAGATTAGAATTTTGGAGAACTTGTATTTGCTATCATGAGTTTGATAGGTTCCTATTACTTGAAGACTTTTCTGATGAAATGAGTGGTAATATTAAAAGATGTATCTTTATTTATTTTGTATAATAAAGTAGGTCAACATTTGAAAGAGCTGCATCTATCAGTGAATGTAAATTTTCTCAATAAAAAATGATTTCCAAAATTATGCATGGATAGAAGAGACATTCCAAGGGGAAGATAGGGCAGTGGATTTTAAAGTACAAATGTTCAATTATCAATGTGATTTCAGATTCCACATTGAAATTAAGCCTTAAGAAACTACCACTTAACACATTTTGGTGTACATCAAATAAGAGTATCTGCAATTATCCGAAAAGGCTACTAAAATATTTTCTTTTCTAGCTGCATCTCTGTGTGAAGCTACATATTCTTTACATGCTTCAATCCCAACAAACTATCACGGCAGATTGAATACAAAAACAGCTATGGAAATCTGTCTTTTCTTAAGGCAGACATTGATAATGTTTGCCAAAATATAAAAACTCTTCTCAGTAATTTATCTTTGGGGAAATATTTATTTTCCATAGAAATATGTTACTTACGTTAAAATGCAATGAGTTTATAATTATTTTAAAATAAATAATTAAATAGTAAAACAATTTTGTTTATTTTCCTACATGGTAAATGTCAATACATATACTATAGAAAAGTAAATTCTTTGGGGTCTTCAATAATATTTTTCAGTGTCAGTGGATCCTGAAACCAAAAAACTTGAACAGTGCTGTATTATGGGAATTGATTAACTCTTTCTCCTCACACAGCCATGCACACCTTAACAACATTTTAGTCAAGGACACACTACATATATGATGGTGGTACCATACGGTTATCAGAAGCTGAACATTCCTATCCCCTAGTGATGTCAGAGTTATGGTAATGTCTTAGCACAATGCATTGCTAACATGATGGTGTTGATGCTGATGTAAACAAACCTACTCTGTGGCCAGTCACATAGATGAATAGCCCATTCAATTCTGTAGAGTACATAATACTTGATAATGAAAATACATGATTATGTTACTGGTTTATGCATTTACTATACTATAGTTTTTAAAAAATTTAGAATATACTCTTTCTACTTATAGAAAAGTTTGCTGTGAAATGGGATGTTGTGTTATGCTGACAGTAGCCCCAATCATCTCGTGTTGACTGTGTCTCTTGATTATATTATGTTCTCTTGTGCGTGATTCAATCTCGTGCTATTCTGTACAGTGACCTGATGATGTCCAGGCTGTAGCCCAGGGGCAAGAAGCTAGACCATACAGTCTAGGTGGACAGTAGGTTAAACTGCCTAGGTTTGCATAAGTGCACTCCATGATGTTCATGCAAAGATGAGGTTGCCTGTGATCGCGATTCTCAGAACACCCCCACGGCGAAGGGGCATCTCACTGTGTAACATTCCTTGATGCCTCAGAACTGTACCACAACCACACAAGAAAAGCTGATGCGGAATTACTGTCCTCATCTGGCTGCAGGGAAAGTTGAGGCCTCATTTTATTGTCCATCTCAGTTAGAACCCACAGGTTCTAGCCCTAGGTCAGGTTGTGTTACCCTAGAGTTGGCCCTGAGAAGGGGCCTATAACCAGATCTAGGGAACTTTGGTCTGATCTGAGTGTATGTCCAGGCTGAGGGGGTCCTTTCTGAGTCTTTCTGAGTCTTGCATGCTCTTGGAGGTACAGATTGTATGTCATCTATCTTTTTCCCCCTAAATACCTTTTTCTATTCAATACAACCACCCTCACATCCTCAAGTCTCATTTTCTGGCTCCCGTTAGGCTTCATTGGTTTATTGACCAGTTCTCCTCAGTGGAATCTCAACTCCTAAGTATCTGCCCCATTCCTTGTCCGCTTACATGCATAAAGCTGAGCTTGACATGAAGGATAGCGGTGGAATGAAGGGATGGGTATCTTGAGATGTTTATGATACTTTTTGGAGTCTGTGTTATTAACAGATCAGTACCCTTCAAGAGAAATTCTGGACAACACTGTATTGTCTGTTAGGCATGTGTCACTATACTCCTCCAAGCCACAAAGCAGTGATTGTCCCTACGGCTCTGGATCAAGGAGAATGTGGGGTTCAGAGCTGCACTGCTTTCTAACTGTGTGACCCTCTCAAGCACTGGTTCTCGAACTATTGCAAGTCTGTTTGGCTGCTTTCCGTAGGAAGCAGTCTCTGAGATGGAGAGAGAACGTGGTTTCTTTTTTCTTTTTCTTTCTTTTTCTCTTTCTTTTCTTTCTTTCTTTCTTTCTTTTCTTTCTTTCTTCCTTCCTTTCTTTCTTTCTTTCTTTCTTTCTTTCTTTCTTTCTTTCTTTCTTTCTTTCTTTCTTTCTTTCTTTTTCTTTTTTGAGAAAAAAAGGGAGAGGGATAAAAGAGGGAGAGAAACATCCATGTGAGAGAGAAACATCAGTTGGTTGCCTCTCGTAACCACCTCAATTGGGGGCCCAATGAGCAACTGGGCATGTACCTCGACCAAGAATTGAACTAGCGACTTTTCACTTAGTGAACTAAAACCCATCACACTGAGCCACCCCAGTCAGAGCATGAGATGCGAAGTCTATTGGGAGTTTTTTCAGAAACAACACCGTGTAAGGGCACGAACCAGGAGGTCAGATAGCTGGAGAAGTTTAACTGAACAACAGCCAGTCATTGGATGCGTGCTGTCCTGGGACGGGGCACACCGTTGGGCAGGGCAGCGGTCGGACGGCACTGCAGACAGCTGGAGGGATGAGCGTGCCAGTCCAGAGGAGGGAGTCTGGGTGGGCATGCCACAGCCTGCGCCACAGAAAGTGAAATGGAATCTAAAGGTGTTGCCTTTCACACAGTAATTACTTGATACATTTAATTGTTATTATTGTTGTTGTTCTGACATTTCTTCACAGTCATTATTACTGTCTGGTGTTATAATTGTTATTTATTGGTTATCTATTTGCTAACTGTTCTTCATTAGAAGACAGGAATTTTATATCATTTGCTGCAGTATTGTCAGTAATTAACCAGTCCCTGGAACATAGTGGGCACTCAATAAATATCTGCTGAAGGATCCCTGGCAGGAGTAGCTCAGTTGATTGGGTGTTGTCCCACAAACTGGAAGGTCGCAGGTTCAAATCCTGTTTAGGGCACATTCCTAGGTTGCAGGTTCAGTCCCCCTAGGGGGCATGTGCAAGAGACAACCCATCAATGACTCTCTCAAACATCGATGTTTCTCTCCTTCTCTTTCTCCCTCCTTTTCTCTCTCTCTGGAATCAATAAAAGAAAGAGGAAAAATAAATAAATAAAAGGAGTATTATGAGAAGTACTGCTGCACTGACCAGGTGGTTCAGGTGGTTGGATGGTCACCCCATACACCAAAAGTTTGCAGGTTCAAATCCTGGTCAGGACACATGCCTGGGTTGTAGTTTGATTCTCAGTCAGGGTATGTATGGGAGCCAACTGATCAATGTCTCTCTCTCTCTCTCTCTTTCTCTCCCCCCTCTGCCCACTCCTCTCGCTAAAACATATCCTTCGGTGAGGATTTAAAAAAATGGAAAATATTGCTTAAATCTTTAACTGGACTGTGTTGAACAGTACAATAACAATACCACAAATTTACTTGGTAACTTCCCCCTGACAAGTTCAAAGCCCTTTGCGTACTCACAATTGTTCTGTCCTCCACACTTGATGACTTACATGAATTATGTTTTATGGAAGTAAGTTGGGCCTCCACCTCACCACCCTCTATGTGTAATATGGGTAGAATAATTTATCATTTGTTGAATACATGAATGAATAATGCAGTTGTGGTTATGAGGTAACTGGGAAGACAAGAATCCTTTCAGCTATTTTGTATTGCTACTGACAACAATGCCCTTAAAAATAAGCAGGATGCACCATGAGGTTATGAGACTAGACACATGGAATTTTTAAAAAATTAAAGTACATAAACCCTAAAATAATTGACTAAAAATAAATTAAAAATTTGCAGCCTAGTGTGACCTCCCCTGCCTTAACATTTCTTTAACAATTATTAGAATTCTTAGCTGTTTAATTCATATAACCTTGGACATCTTTTCTTTTGTTCTGATAAGCTACCTAAATCTTTCATTGTTATTTAATATGTGTGTTTATGTATTGTTTTCTTTATTGCACTGTGTTCTGCTTAACAATGGGAACCTGTTTATTTCTAACTAAAAAAATCATAAAGAGCACAGGAGTTTCTATAAACCTCCAGGTACCTCTGTGAGTGTAGAGAAAGGAAGGAGGAAGCTAGGGAAGGAGAGAAAATGACTGGCTATCCAAATGAGCTCGAACTCTGCGTTCCTACACTCTCCCACTCCAACCCCAAAAGAGCAGCTCAGTTTTTATAACTTGCAAATTTTTCAATATAGAATTTTATTGGCAGAGTTAAAAAAATAAGTTTGATAGCCACTAACCACTAACTTACCTGATCTGTTATATCATCTAGCGTTGGTTCTTTCCTTACTGAAATGTAAGCTTCATGAAGACAGGGATTATAATGAGAAGAGTAGGTGATTTTTCAAATATGGGATATATAAATTAATTAATTTGACAAAGAGGGAGTTATACAAAGACAGTTTTCATTAATCTCTGATAGGCTTAAGGCATGTGAACACAAGAGAAGTCCTTTTGACTTTGGGGTGACTTAAATGCAGAGTGGCCATATGATGTACTGTGGGCACTGAGGCACTTTGGAAAAGGAGAAGTGTGACATTCTTCAACAGACGTACACAATGACTGCCTCTGACAGAAGGACCTGTGTTTTCTCTCAGGGATCCCTCATGCGGGCCAATGCGAACTGTTCCCCTTGGCAGAGGGCATATTAGGCTTTATTTACTTTTGTTCTGTTAAAAGTGGTCACCACTTGCAGAGAACAATTCAGTGTTGGTCTTGTTGCAGAATACTCACATCTCAGTGTCTGGTTGTCTGAAGATCAGGTTCCTTAGAGGCCTCAATGGAATATCCTGTCAATGGCACGGGGTTCCTGGCCCTCTGACCCTGAAGAATGCAGAAGAAATGGGCTTTCCCTCTAGCAGACAGAATAACTCTCGTATCCCACTCTTGCTACTATTCCCCTCCCAAACCCTCCATGGAGGACCGCCCATGATGGTGATATCTGTTATTCTAAGGGCCGTGCCAGAACTGAGAAGCACAGAGTAGGGGGACAACCGTCACTGACTAATGGGGACACTCCTCTGGGGACGCGGTGACTCAGTTAGAACATGGCCAGCCACAGGATGTAAGTTGTCTCAGTGCACTGGGCACTGCAGGCTCGCTTCTCAGCACGTGCAAGGCTCCCGCCTGGTGAGTGTATGACAGAGCATGCGGTCATCTGCAGAGTAACGGGGTGTTGTGGTCCTGTGCTGAGTTTAAAGAGTTAACACTAAAGTAGAAATTAGATGAGCGCTCCCGGTGAAACTCCTTCTCGTGCTGGTGTTTGGAGTGTAGGATTTAAATCAGGCCATTTAAGAGCTCGCTGTTATGTTTTAGGAGACGGGTCTGACCTGCAATATATCCAGGTTTATGGGATATATTCTTTGATAATGGTGTTACTCTCTGTTCAAAAAATTATAAATCTCACAGGAAGAGGATGAATCAGATGGGATTTGCTGGCATTGCCCCGACATGTTTATTCTGTCCCCGGTCAGAATGTGATCATTATACCCCACTGGGGAAAAAAAATGGACTGAAAGTCATTGTTTCTAGGTGGTGCGCATATTCACAGTGTGTGGACCTCACATGTTTCTTTAAGTCATGAAGCAATTTACTTGCTGCTGTGGATTTCCCACAAGTCGGTCCGTGGGGCTTCCCACAGAGGCTGGACTGGATGTGAAGCGGGCCCGCTCTCCTCTCTGCAGCAGGCCCCATGCAGTTGGTTTCATAAAGCTGCAGACCCCATTTCATTTGGGGAGCAGGGAGGGGACTCTCACTACATCCCCAAAGGCCCTGGGTGCTGGCTCCTTCCTGTCTGTGCTCTGTCTCCATTCCAGGGCCCCTCTGAGGGGTTGTCACTGAGAGCCAGTGAAAGAGGCAGCAGCGCGTCCCCGCTATAGAGGGACCGCTCAGCAGGATTATGTGGTGCTTGGTGGTTCCTGGTCAGATATTAGGCCACTGAAGCATGACCTTGAAAAGGTGGCCTCTGGCTCACTGAGCACTGGGCCTCACCCCTCCAAATCAGATTTCCAGGACTGAACTTTTTTGACGAGTTCTTCTGTTGCTGACCTCTCTAAGGACTTGGGCACAAATGCTGATCCACTCAGACCTTAGTTTGCAAGAGCAGGCTATGGCCTGGAGGAAGCTGTGTCTGTAAAGCTGGAAGCAGAAGTGAAAGATGATTCTCCAGTCATTTGGAGTCTAAAATTAGAGGCCATACAATTGTATGAAACAATGTACTTTGGAGGGTTCAATTCAATATTCATTGCGTCGCTGCTGTTTGTTAGTCCTGGTGGTTTAAACTAACCCCCCCTTCCCCCGCTATGAACAAACAAACAAAAACCTATGCTGCCTATCACATGCTTCCCACAGAGTCGTCATCTTTTCTTGTTAATCATGTGAGAGTGGGGAAGTGTGAGGAGAAGGCAAAACATGTGAATAACTGTGGGCTCCCGGTTACAGTGGTTACAACCTCCCTGAGGTCATTAACAGGGCAGAACTTTCCCCTGGAGCCAGAATCCACTAACCAAGAGCCAAAAGTAATTTTCCTCAGAAAAGCAGTAAGAGTGATAAAATAACTTACAATGTACTTTCCAGAATGTTCCTGCCTCCCCACCCCATTCATGCTATTCCCCTGCTTTCCACGCTGTCCCCGTTCTGCTGTTGAAATGAAACCACCTCAAAGCCGCTTCAGACACCGCCTGCTGCACATCCCAAGTCCGTCTCTTGACTGCTCTCCCACACTAAATAGTATTTAATAGTCCCTGTAAGTCCCGAGGAGGGGTTTAAACTCAACTCTTTGTTTTCCTGCTTCTTTAAAACAAAAGCCTCCGTGATAATCTTGTTCTGGGTGCCTAGCAACTGCTATAGGCCCCATGACACAGAAGTCATTTACAACTGGAGGTAAGAAGCTCAGAACTGAGAATTCACAAAACCTTGTGCCTTTTGGGAATGGAGAAAAGAGAATCCTTCTCATTCTGCCCTGTCTTCTACAGCTTGGAGAACAAAACATACCTTACGTAGTTCCTCAGTAGACTAGCCACCATGTTACAAAGGGGCCAGTGGGTTGAACCTGTGACAGTTTGGGGGATTTGACGTGTATCCTCTATGGCATAGAAATTCAGTGGGGCGGAGTTATAAAAACAGGCATGGAGGTATGAAATACAGCATGGGGAGTGTTGCCAATAATATTGTAATAAGTATGTATGGTTCCAGGTGGGGACTGTACTTGTCAGTGGTCACTTTGTAGGTTACATGTCTAATCACTCTGTTGTACATCTGAAACTAATATGAATTTTGTATGACAACTGTGTTTGAAAAAGAAAATTTTCAGTTGTACGACAGAGAAAGATAAAGAACGGAGGGCCAGAGAACCTCGGCACACCACTCAACTGACAGAACATTTTACCGAGATCCATACTGTAACCCCAGCCTGTCAAAGGGGCGCACAGAGTATCTTTTGTTTGTGCTTTTTCATTCTACACAGACTTACATGAGCTTCTGATGAGACAGGCAGTGCATTCTTCCCACAAAGACTGAAGCATCCAGATGTTCAGAGGTGTAGGTGGGGAGTCCCACCAAGTCAGCAGTCAGAGATGCAACCCAAACCCCGAACTCCCGCACAGCCAGGCCCTGATGCAGCAGAAAATAAATAGGCAGTAAGGGCGGCATTATTTTCCTATGTATCTGTTTACTCTTTGGGATGAAAGCAGTGCCGAGTGTTTCTCCTCCTCGGCAGGAGTGCTGGGTACATAGGCCTGGGAGGGTCTCCTTCGGTCTCTGCCCCTCCCTCAGGAATTGACCTGGCTGCCTCCTCCTGTGCTCCCCGAGTCCTGCTCCACCCCGCCCCCCATCTCATCGGTGTGGTGTCCTTGCTAATTTGACAAAGTTAATACCTGATTAATAACTCCTATGATGGAATAGTTCCTGGATGAGCTGTGTCCCCCATCTATAATCTGCTGGTGATTGAAAAATTACGCTCAGTTCAGTAATAACTGATAGAAATGGTCTCTTCTTTTCTGCAGCTGATTGGTCTTGTAATTTTGATTTAATAATGTAAATATCACTTGTTTTTCTTCTCAAGATGAGTTGCCTTCAGATTTTAAACTCAAGAATCGTCAGGCTTTCTTATATATTTGTCTCTTCTCATGAGATCACATGTGAGATGCATTCTTTTTTTTTGCTATATTTTTTCTTTAAGTACATGCACAGCACACACACACTTTGAACACTTAGAATCGATGGTTGAAAGGGACATGTTAGTTTTTATTTTTATCCAGCTCCTGATTATCAAGTGTTAAAGCTAACACATTTTAGAAATAATCTAATCTAATCCATTTATTTTTACCTGTGCTGAAACAGGAGGCTCAGAGCGGTTAAGCAACTTACTCGAATGTACATAGTTAGTCGTTGCTCATCAACCTAGAAGAGGGCTATTTTCTGTGAAAAGCTAAGTTTGAAAAGAATGTGTGATATCATGATTTATAGTAAGAACTGGCTGTTTGGTCTTCACCCAGTTTCTGGCACAGAGCTCTTAAAACCCTTGGAATTTCCTGTGATGGGGGGAAAGGTATCTTTTCTGATGTTAATGGTGTGACTTTTGGAAAGCACCTAAGGCTGGAGGCTGGTTGCCAGGGGAACCAATGATGTAATTAGAGATCTTGAGACTTTCTGTCTTCTGGGGGGAGGGGGAGGGGCTGATGATTGAGTTCAATCTCCAATAGCCAAGGACTTCATCAATTAGGCCTATGTAGTACAAAACCCAAAAGGAGAACTTCCGACTTGGGAGACATGGTTATTTGGGGAGAATCTTGCACCTGGAGAGGGCATGGCAGCTCCCTGCCCTTTCCCTGCACCTCACTCTATGGCTCTTTTCTATCTGGTTGTTCATGACTTATATCCTTTTATAATAAACCAGTAACCTAGTAAGTGAAATGTTTTCCTGAGTTTGGTGAGCCACTCTTGCATATTCATGAAACCCAAGGAGGGATCCTGGGAACCTCTGCTCTGTAACCAGTTGGTCAGAAGCACTGGGAATAGCCTGGACTTGCCGCTGGCATCTGAGGTGGGGTGCAGGGGCAGTCTCGTAGGACTGAGCCTTTAACCTGTGGGACCCGACACCCTCTGCAGCTAGAAAGCATCAGAACTGAGTTAAATTGTTGGCTCTCCAGCCAGTCTTAAATTTCTTATTGTGTGTGTGTTGGGGGGAGGGGGCCCACACATTGAAAAAATGGCTCTATATTTTACTTCTCTACTGTAATGCTTGTATATCATAGGTGTAGCTGTGTCTATGATGCAGAACAAAATAAATAGCACCATTACTTACATTAATTTCATGAGTTACTATCAGGGTATGATATCTTATAACTAAAAAACAAAACCCAACTCCAGAGTCGCATGTAAGTAGAGTGAGCTCAGGTCCACATTATGAAGCGGCTGACACTCTCCATCCTGAGCTACTTTCTTCGGATGCTCCCTCTGTGGGTCCCAGAAATCCACAGGCACCACCTGTCTGCAGACCGGTGTCCCAGTACCTGCCCTGTATGGCGTAGTGTACAATAGCCCCTCCGACCTCCACATTCTTATCCAGGATCCTTCACTCCAGGCTTTCCCGTTTGGAAATCAGGCCCCATTACAATCCTTGCTTTTCTCCCCAAGAATGACATTGTTTGCCAAGAAGGCAGCGGTTCCATGCCTCCTAAGGTAACAAAAACAAAACTGACCAACGAGTGTGAGCCAGTAGGAGAAAAGAAATCTAGAAAATTGCAGGACTTTCCTTTACAGGTAAGCTGTGTTAATTTTGATAGAGACCTGCTGGCGTATACGTGATGGCTAAGTTTAGGAAACCCAGCACAGGCAGGCAGGGATGGTGGCCCAGCAGGGCCTGGGGAAGAAGCTTTAGAGTCTAGAAAGCCTTTGCCTGGGTCCTCACATCCATCCCAGTGTGCTGAGCAATCGCATCTTCTGGAACCTGCACCAACCCCAGGCTTCAAGGGAAGCAACAGGATTCGCACCTCAGGCCTTGGCAAAGGCTGGGTGCTGTCCATTGACTGATGGTAAGAGCACAGGATCACTATGCACCGAGCCAGGAAAACTGTCAAGGATTGAGGTGGGTAAAGAACAGTGGCTGAGAACCTATGAACTGTGCTGGCCCGATTCACCCATTTTTCAGATTAGGAAACTGAGCGTGAGCTGAAGAGGATTGGCTAGTTAGTGGCAGGGGGAAGACCAGGACTTGGGCCTCCTAGGCTTCCACTGAGCCTGTATTCATCAGAGTTCTCCAGAGAAACAGGAGCAATGGGAAGAGTGAGACAGATAAGACAAGATGTATTACAGGGATTGGCTTATGCTGTTATGAGGGCTAAGAAGTCCCATGATCTGCCATCTGCCAGCAAAAGACTCAGGAAAGCCAGTGGCGTAATTTGGTCTGAGTCTGAAGGTCTGAGAGCTACGGGGGTGGATGGTGTAACTCTCGGTCCTGAAGTCAAGGCCTCAGAGGAGGTGTGAGCACTTGTGTAAGTCCTAGAGTTTGAAGGCCCAGGAACTAGGAGCTCTGATGTCCAAAGGCAGGGGAAGGTGGGTGTCCCAACTCAAAAAGAAAGGGAATCTGCCCTTCCGCCAACGTTTTGTTCTATCCAGGCCCTCCGTGGACTGGATGATGCCCACCCCTACTGGGGAGGACAGTTTGCTTTACTCAGCCTACAGGTTCAAATGCTCATGTCTTCTGGAAACGCCATCACAGACACACCTGGAATTAACACTTACCAGCTGCCCCTTAGCCTAGTCAAAGGGACCATACACTAAGCCATCCCATGGCCCCTCATATCTTGTTGTTTGTTCTGGTGAAGCCACAGATCAGTTCTGGCCATGGGGGTGCAGGGGAGGGGTCGGGGGCAGTATGGAGCACTGCGCCTTCCCTCTCCTCATCCCTTAGCATCTGTTCTCTGGTTGGGGGGATTAGCGAGGTAAGCCAGACAACTAAGAAGGGATGCTTTTAGAGAAAGCAAGGGGGTGACAGAAAGCAGAAAGAAGCATCATGTTCCTGCATTTGGAGTGTACGCTGAGACCCATGGAAATGGGCCTCAAATCATCTAAGTGGACGATTAGTTGTACCTCTAGGACATCATTCCACTCCACCCATCCAGGGGAGGGAAAAGCAGCTCCTTGTCAAAATCTGCATGAATAGGAGTCTCAGAAGGGGAAGGAAATAATTAATTCCCCCCATTAATGCAAGACATTACCCTCAGACACACACACTCCTTCATATTTGTCAAGCCTCTCTCCCCCCCATCTCCAAGCAGCTACAGATCCGTGACAAATGACAGCTACCTTGAAACCACACGGTGCCTCTATTCTTGAGCCTGCATTGTCAAGACCCCAGGTACAGAGAGGTTGGGCGGCCTCAGTCAGTTCAGCAGTATGCTGGCCTGAGTGCAGGGACCTTGCAATATTTCTTTATAGTTCAGTGATCCTGAGCTCACGGGTTGGAACTCTGCCCATCAGCACCATGGGCATCAGAGTTCCAGAACCTAAGGAATTATTTAGAATTCCTGAACATAGATCATGGTGCTAAGTTATGAAATGTCACATGACCTTAGAAATCATCTAGTACAATGTTTTGTTTGGTAGGAAAGAAAATAATTGAGGCTTGGATTGCTAAAACACTTACCCAAAACCACTTGCCATACTAGTGGCAAAACAGGTTAGATTCCAGCTGTTCTGACCTCCAGTCAGTGGTTTTCTCCCTTTATTCCTGCTGTTGGCACAGAGTCCAAGAAGGTAATGTGTAATGTGACTTCTGTGGTGACTAGGCTAAGAAGGGGGGCCAGGAAGATAGATGCCTTTGCTGAGAGGTCAGCAGACTAAGAGTCTAAGTTGGATGGTGAGAGGGAGGCAGACTTGCGTAGAGGAGCAGAAGCAGCAGTGCAGAGAGACCCCTTGACAATAAAGTTTCCAAGGGGACCCAACACCACACCAAGGGCTCCTAGACCTTTCCCCTCAGTTCCTGCTACAGCTGAGGGTGTGAGCCAAGCTACCTCCCTTTGAGGCATCAGAGCTCAGGCCCGCACACTCTGCTAAATGCACAGGTGTCTCTGGCTGTGGCCCGCTTGCAACAGCACTGGTGGACTCAATGGGTATTTTGCCTGGTAGCTAATACACATATTGCAAAAATATTAACAAGTGTTAATAATTAGCATCATTGTCATATGGCTGTGCTGTTGGGAACTACTATGGGGAGAGGATAAAAGGGAGAGAAGAAAAGAAGAGGAATGAAAGAGAGAAAGCAAGAGGAGTCAGTCTGCATCAGAGCCCCATCTGCAGAAACTAAGCATTCCCCCAATACCCTGGAAGGCCCTAAGGCAGCTGCTGAGCACTCTGGGCCATCCAAGCCACATGACAAGGGGCCATTCTGCTGTCTCACCTGCCTGGGTCTGAGAAGCCCGGCTGGGCTTCCACCCTGGAGGCTGCAGTGCCGGTCATGGTTCCAGGAGCCTTAGGCCCCACGCAGCTGCGCCAGGCTGCACTCCCAGAGCAGAGTGTATCTGATGGGCTTCATTTCCAGGAGAACAGAGCACACAGGGTCCTCTTGACCTTGTTCCAGCAGAATCTGAATCCTAGAATCCACCATTTATGTGGGGACCAAACCACTGTCTCTCATTAGATTCAAAAGGGTGGATGTTGGGACTGTTAATAATCATGCTGGGAAAACAGGTGTCAACTGGGATTGTCTCAGACAAACCTCACTACAAGGCCACTCTATCAGTAAAGGCAGCAAGGACACACTTGGTATTGCTCTATGAAAACAAAAACGTGAATCCCCAGGGAAAATGAGCCAGCTGCAGTTGCGATTGGAAGGAAAGTTTTCATTGTCTCTAAAGCAAGCAAGGTGTACTGCATAATGCTCTGTTATTCAAAGGAATCTGAAGATTTGGGAGACCACCTACTCCTAACTGAGTCTGACCCTACAGATTTGCTATGGCCTCAAGAAGCCGATTTTACAAAGCACCCTCAGGTAACTCCAGTGTTGGGTACTCAGGGACCGACCACACTGTGGCACCGGACATTTCCATTTCTCCAAAGTGCTCCTTTTTCCTTTCCTTGAGAAACAGGCCTGGATGACTGTCGTGCCTGCCTACAGTAACACAGACAAGGTCAAGTCCGGCTTTCTAGGGGCACGTGTAAGTGAAAGAAGCAGCATCCCTTTCAATGCCTTGATCAAGACTTTTTTTAAAAGTTGCTGGGTTTTTTAAGCAGTACTTCATTTAGAGTCCATTTTGCATTTTAGTTTTTAATAGTAATATAACCCTTTGGTTCAGATGGCAAATAGTAGCAAATAAAGAGGAAAATACATAGTAAATAAAAATTTTTCAACTGTCGTTAAGGTTTTGTCAATAACTTAGCTATTTAAACTCTCTGCTTTTCAAAAGTAATGCTTTTTTCCTCCAACTTTTATTTATGTCCTTTTAGGCCTGGATTATTTGTTTCTGTTTATATTTAGGCAGTTTTTAGAATATAAATATTAGCTACCTTTTTAATCCAAGCAGGCTACTCTCTTCTCAAATGGATCTCAGCTTCTATCCTCAGCCATTCTTTTGCCTGTATATGAAGCCCCACTTTTCTGCATCCTGAATTTCTCTGTTTCTCTTTGTCTCTCTATCTCTGTTTCTGTCTACCCATCTCTTATCTGGGTCCCTCTGTCTTTCCATCCATATCTCTTTGTCCAAGCTCTCTGTTCTTTCTCTGGCAGGTACTCCAAACTGTCACTGAAAGGGTTTGTGGCACATCCTTGCAGGACCCCTGGGTCCTTCTGGACCACTCACTCAGAAGCACTCCCTTTGGGTTAACAGCAGCATCTATATTCTAAAAATCTCTCGTCCTGAATCTTCCCACACGCAGTGAGCCCATCTCAGGGAGAAAAAAAGAAAAACCTCAGCAAAACCAACCTAAGCACTGGTTGTCACTGTGCTTTAGGAGCAGCAACCCTGGCCCTCATGCTCTGTGCTTGCAGATCGGGCACTCCTAGCCACCGTGGGCCCACCAGAGCTGTAGACGCTGTCTGGCCCAGCCCTGGCTGCCTTTACCTTACACACTGCAGGGTCCCTTTCTGGGTCTCACCTGCCGACATCATGATGGTATGACCCTCACCAATGGACAGAAGACAGAGAGCCTGAGCACACTCTGAGGTTGGGTAGCACGGGGCCCCACATACCTTCCCAGCAGAGGAAGCCTGAGAGTCTACAGGTGGAGCTGGCACTTGGAAAGGGAAGGCCAAAGGAGGGGTCAGTTCAGTCATCCTTGTACAGCAGTGTCCCCTGGGAAGGTTTTAGAGAATGCTGATACTGGGGCTTCACCCCAGGCCAATTCTATCCATCTCCAAGCCTGGGCACAAACGTCTATTTTTAAAGTGCTCTTTGGGGGATTCTGATGTGCCCCCTGGGAAGAGACCTCCAGGCCCTCTCTCCCAGCCCCCCCCTATGGACAGGCTCCTTGACAGTCTCTTCCACTGCTCCCATCTGCCTGACAGAACCCTTCACATCCTTTCATCATCGGCTTTGCTCCTCCTGGTGAAAAGAGCCCAATGTATCAGAATTGATCTTCCCAGACAGTCCTACTGGATGAGTCACTGGAGCCTTCCTCTTCTTGGGACATCCTCAGCAGTGCCATCAGAATATGGGAGTGACAGCAAACTCACCAAGCCCCCAGCTACCAGGAGCGTCATTAATATACTCTTCCCCACGCTAGAAGCTCAGTTAACTTTCACGGTAACACATTGATTTTGTCATTAGCCAACTAGCTGTCAGCCCCAGGGAAGGAAGCCAGCAAAGCAGCCTGAATAAGGATAAGCCACCCCTTTCATGGGGAAGGTCCTTGTGGTCTCTGCCTGAGAAAGGTTATCAGAGACCAAGACAAAGAGCTTCTGTCACCGCCAGCAAATGAGACGTTGACCCAGAGGCTCGGTAGCCAAACCAGAACGACTTCAGCACAATTCGATTGCTTGCATTAATTAAGGGAAAATGAAACAGTGGGTTTATCACACTTTTCATTAACTTCCATGCGGTGGAGGGATGCGTCGGGGAGCTGGGAGCCGGCAAGGAAGGAATGTACTGCTGTCCAGGCCCCCTGGTTTAATTAAGGAGGGGGAGCCAGGGTTGCTTACTACCAGCAGGGTTCTAAGGCAGGTCAAGGGGTGGGGGAGGGCAGAGACTGGCCGATAGAGGAAAGAGTACATAGGTGGAAAGGGAAAGTTTCCGCGGGGCGGGGGGGTCCAGAGTTTCCAAGCGTCCAGCCATTGGTAGCATGAGTGCGTGCTGTGTGTTTAGTTTACACTAGATGCACAAGGAGCTCAGAGAAGGAGAACGTAATCCCTTCCCAGGGCGCTTGAACTTCAGGCACCAGGGTGGCCACCACACAGGAAGCAAGCCCCAATGGTACAAGACTGAGCTCGTGGGAGCCACATCGTCCCAAGGGCTGAAACCTTACCCCCGATCCAACTCAGGGATGTTTCTGAGGTTTCTCTTCTTCAAAAGAAGGAGGCTCCTGTGTCAGGAGGTGTGTGATTGAGAAAGTGCCAGAGGATCCCTCGGGAGGAGGGAGAGACCAGACCCCAGCCCACGACAGCACCTTATAGATGGCAGCTTCCCCTGCACTGCCTCGGAGGAAAAGGCCCCTCTTTGTCTGTCTCATGCATGCTGGGTAACTGGTATAAGTGGAAAGATTTTCTCAGGCATCCCTTGGATCCAGGTAAGCAGGGGGATGACCATCTTCTAGACGTGAAGATGGCACTCCTGGTTTCCATCACCCTCCTGGTCCTTCCTCCTCTGCTTGGGGCTGAGAGGTCCTCCGTACCCCGAGCTCTCCATGGCAATACAGGCCTTACTCTCAGGTCCAACCTTTGGCCTGTGACTGAGCACCCAAGTCAAATACACGTACTCCACAAGTCTAGACATCTTCAGTTTATGGGGGGAAAGGCAAGAACTCGTGTCTGCCTTAGGTACCAAGCAAGCCAGCTGTCGGCCAGCTTGACAGCAAAAAAGCTGGTATCTTGATCTTCGTGGCTCATTTTATGTGATTATGTTCTATTGACCAGAATCCTAGAGAGAGAGATGAGTGAGCAGCAAGATTTTGGCACACCTCCTCACATGAACTTCTCACAGTATCTACCTTGTCTTCCATACCTTAAGGGCACAGAAGCAGTGGGGAGGGGACTGCTTCAGGCAGTTCCTTTCCTTGCCCTTATCTTAGAGGTCATGGTGTCCAGCAAATACACAACAGGCCAGCCAACCCATCCTTTTTCTAAGCATGGTACTCTCCTTGCAGGACTAAAATCTCAGTCCCTTGTTGCTTGAAAGAACTATGTAGCTTTGGTGAGTGGGCAAGAAGCTATTTTCAAAAAGCCTAGCTTGCACCTGATCTTCTGGTCATTTGACTCCAACTTTCCAAGTTCAGTGCTAACTGTGATCATCTATAATAGCGCCCTCTTGCTGGGCAGTAGGGAAACTCCTTTCCTTGCTTTTCCATAAGTCCCACCATTTGAGCCAGACGGACTCCTGGGTCCCCACCTCTCCCCACGTCCTCTGGCTTCCTTCTGGCTGCTGGCTTTCTCCTCTGGCTTCTTGTTCATCTGGGTCCTCCCTCCTCTGACCTTTCTTCCCCAGACCCCTGCTTTTCTGTGTAGATGCCTCTGGGAGCTCTCGGCCTCTTTTCCCTGCTCCCATCCTCCTCCTGCTTCTTCCCTCTGTGGAACCTGCCTCCAGGCACATGCCACTGTGGTCCTCTCCTGACAGGTCTCATGGCTAAATCTGTGACAGGTGCTGATATTTAACCTCACAAAATGATTTCTGTAGGTAGAGTAGCAGCTGTCCATGGCTCATGAGAAGGGACAGTGATCTGGGGGCCTCTAGAAGGCAACTTTTAATCACTTCAAATGGTTTGCAGGCAAGGTTTGCCTCAATAAGAGGATGATTTTTTGAACTATGTGAATAATCTAGCAAAGGAATAGGCCACCCCCGAATTCATCCCTAGGGATATTCACACAGAGGGACAATAATCTGAAAAAGTGGAAGGCGGAAGTGTTTGACCCTCATCACACTTTCAACTCTGTAATTCTAAGGAATTGGCTAAGACCAAAGAAGAAAAAAGTTAGACATAAGAGTGATGGCTGAGACATGGCTGATGTGGAAGAACAGGATAGGAAGGGGGAAAGAACTGGGTCAGGAAGCTTCCAGAATTTACTCTAGATTTTTCATTGATCTCTTCATCCCCAGATGCTTAGCTTCCATTCAGCTCTAATAATCTTTCTGATCCCCCACACCTTGCTTGAGGGAGCTAAAAACAATTATTTAAAACATTGAGGTCTGGGACAGAAAAATGTAAAGTGCTCCAGTTTGGGGCTCAAGAAACTGTGGACTGTCCAGGCTCCAGGACCTTGTCTTCTGCATCATCTCCACCCCCCACGCATCGTCTAACTCACCTCTTCTGTCCTGGTCGTTATGAGTAAATACCGCAAGTGATGTCAGGGACAGCGGCCACCCCAGGATCCTTCCCCCGAGACACACTCTCTGCTCTTTCATTTCCAAGATGGAGCAGATCCTACTTACCCACAGCTTGTTTTTTGCATTGTGTTACTGTGTTAAGTCAGAACACAGTCTCTGCAGAAGAAGAAGCCCCCCGGTGCCCACAGAATCCTGGGGCTTAGTTACTCCATCCCCAGCCCTGTGTCCTGTATTGGAGGGGTCCTGGCCCAGGGCCCTCCCACATCCCTGATAAATGGTTTTGTTTGTATCCTTGCAGATCTTAATCTCACTAATATAGTGAATTGAACTTATCTTCTTCGAAGAGCTCCTCCATGGAATGAAATAACCGGTGTGTGTGTGTGTGTGTGTGTGTGTGTGTGTGTGTGTGTGTGTTTAATATATTTCTGCCACTGCTTCAGAATCCCCTTCCCCTTGCTTGTTTTCACAGTATATTGGGCCATCAGAATGCACAAAGCAGGTTGCTAATGCCTCTGTGTTACTGGCTTATAGGACGTCTCACCATTAAGCAAATCTATGGGGCTGACTGGGAGCTCCTGTTTCTTATAGTTTGTCAGGGAAAGCAGTGTAGTCTCATAGCCTATCTCTTCTAAAATCCCCTTTGAATGTGTCTTCAGAATGTTTCCAACAGCACGCAGGCCGTCTTGCCTGCACCTGCCTTTCTTTCCTTCCTCACATCAGTCTGCCCTTCCTCCTACTTCTCCCTTCCCGGTTCCTCCCTCATACTCCTGTTCCCCTCCATCCTCCACAGTCAGCAGTCTGACTTCCTGGCAGCTACAAAAGAGGACTGACACATTCACTGCCTTCTGCCCCCTTCTCTGCAGCGTGGAAGCAGAGTTTTATATTGCAACCAGAACCGGAGAGGGCAGGGGAAGCATTAAACCCGGCGTGTTTCTGGATCGCCAGGCATTTAGCAACCTAGACTTGCTCTGGTTTACAGATCTCACCCGGAATTCCAAGTGGTTAAGAAAATAACATCTCAGCAACTTCAGTGGGCTTGAGATGAGGAGGAGTGTCAACATCCACTTCCTGTTTTTTAACAAAGGAACTGTGTTGACAGGACATGCGTTTTGAAGGAGGATAAAGATTTGATGGAAAAGTTAGCTGTAAGGGTCCAGACGCCCAGCCCTCATGGACCCTACAGAGCCCTGTACTCCAAAGGCAGGGAGGGAGTCCTTTGAGACGCTGCTCCACAGAGACCTTAGCATGAGAGGCACTCAGTGGCCTTTGTTGACCTACTGGCCACTTCACAGGCCCAGACAGTTATAAATGTGTGAGTGAGAGGGAGCCAAGAGCAGCACTTGGGGTTGCCTTTCAGCTTAGCTGCTTGAAGTGTGGGTTTCAGACCTACAGCATGGAAATACTTCAGCATTTGTTAGGGATACAGAATTATGGGACTCACTCTTGGCCTGCTGAATTTACACATACACACACATATATATATATATATATATATATATATATATATTCCTAGAAAAATTTATATGCAAATTAAAATCTGAGAAGCACACACTTTATGGACAAACTTGACAAATCCATTTTCTCCCTTAATGAGGTAGTATTATCTATTGTAATGATCCCCATTTTACATGAAACACTCTCTTCCTTCTTTCCTTTTTTGCTGCCACATATCTGTCCCATAAAAGCAGCACTACTGATAGTGAAAATAAATTTCCACATTCCAGATGGTGGTCGTTTTGTCCTATAATTCGTCCATGAAGGACCTAGGAACCGTCCTACTCATGCAAATGCAGAGAATCACTCACAGTCCCAGCATACTGGCTTCTCTTTTCTTTGAAGTGATCTCTTCCCTTTATTCAGCCAATACTCCTACATTGATTAGCATTCATCGACCTTTACCAGGGGCTTTGAGATGTCTGTCTGGTCTACACCACACAGCACAATATGGTCTATCCCAGTCTATCCAAGGGAACGGGTCAGTGGCCCTGCCCAAAGCACCTGCCAGTCCTACTGAACATTGCCTGTTTTCCTGGTTAAATGCCGTGGGGTTTAACTACCTGTGGCAAAGACACTGTAGTGCATTTTGAAAGAATAATGGAGTCATTGAAGGAAAAAGCCAGACTGTCTATCCTGCCATATTTATTCATTGCAGAAAAGGGTCAGTGCAACAAATCTGGAAAGCCATTTCAGTGTGCTTGAGTTCATCATTGTTTAACTCTTATAAATACTTAGATTGGCCGACCAGCATCACTTCAACGGGGGAGGAAATATTTATTTTTATTAGATTTCCTGAAACACGTGATGTCAGAAGCTTGAGGAAGTGTGATGTGGACTAACCTGGATGATTAAGTGTCTGTTGGGTAGAGGGCTGTACCCAGCACCATCACTCTGAGATCCCAGCAAAAAGGCCTTATCTCCAAGCCCTAGGAGGCGTCATGCTCTGGGGTGTGTTTCTTAAATTTTTCTAAGTTTCTCTCTGTGCCTGAGACCAGCCTAGGCCAGCAACAACATTCAGGAGAGACACTCACAGTCAAGACTAGGAGTTTGGACCTGCCCCAGACCCCAATCCTCCCCTTCAGAGCACCTTTCCAACTTCCGCCCTCGGCCACTCCTCACACACATCCAGCCCGATTCCCTAGGGTGACAGAACTCACACCTGTGGGCTGGTCCTGGGGTCCTGTCAACAGGTTCAAGTTCCAGGAGGGTGGACTGGTAAAAGGATGGCTTCTGCTGGCCAATGCAAGATTTCTTTAGTGATTGAGGTACCAGAATGGTACTAATTTTAGGTGAGTCAGATGATTATATCAAGAGGGACTCCATACCATCGACAAATTGCCTTGGTAACCAGCATCCAGACACTGATGGCAGAGCCTGGGTGGGCATGACCCGGGTGGGGGATGGAGGCAAGGAAGCCAGCGAGGGCTCACAAACAAGCCTAGGGAAATGGGAAGCACGGGTGGAAACTGCACCAGGCTCAGACTTGGAGCAAAGTCAGGATGCAAAGCACCTGCTTCCCTCCTCCACCGATCAGCCCACCCCTGGGCAATACCCTATCATGTTCTGTACCCATGGTGGACCCAGACTCAGCTGACTGAGCGAGCACCCATCAGGTAAGAATATGCTTCTACAGAGGTGTGAGGAAAGTTATGATGAGTTCCAGTAGTCCTGAAAACTAATTTTACTCTTAACTCCTGGAGCACGGAAAGAAATCAGGCAGCATGCCTATAAGACATGCAAATGGCTGTACTTCCTGTTTGGCCTTTGCATTAGCTGGGTTTTCACTGGAGCCTGGTCCTTTGACAGAACTTAGAACATTTGTATTTCAAGACACAGGCCTTGGGACAAGGAATAAGGCAGATGGGCCAGGTTGTAAAAAGAGCAGGCAATGGAGACTGCAAGCAATGCAAATTCTGCAGTCCCAGAATATTTTGAATCATGAATTGCAAGCTTCACAAATACCTAAGAATAAAACATCCAGAATGCTCCACAAAGTCAGGTATTAAATCTGTAAGGCTGCTCTAGTAACCATGGATCCATCCTTTGGGGCTATCATGATGGCAAGTTTATTGAGCACTTACTACATAGCAGTAAAAAAGGCCTTTCTTATTCATTCATTCTTCCCTTTATCGTCTCCTGCACAGTTTGAAACCAAACTGTTTGGCATCTATTTATGTTAAAATACCAAGTGGTCAGTTATTTGTTTTATATCTAGTAGCAGTTTGTATTCTGCATTCAAAAGCATTTCTACATAGTGAAAATTAAGATGGTCATGTTAACATATCCTAAAGTTATTTCTATAGTTTTTGTTATGTTACTGATCATGACAGTTATCTCTAAAATATCAAAGTTTAGTAATGTGCTGTGGTATTTCACATGCACTCTCTTAGTTTGTCCTGATAATTAGCATATAAGAAAAATAATATCTTCTTTTAAAATGTTCTAAAAAGTTAAAATGAGTTGGACAAAAACACACTGATTCAAGCAAAAAAATTTTTTTTTCAAATACTAGCCTTTTGAGCCAACATGGTGTTTTATAATCTTGATGTCCAAATCCCATTTCTACAGCTTTTTACACCCCTTCTCCTACAAACTCTAGATGTGAACATAGCTTTGTCCTTGGTTTCTCAGGTTCATGGCTGTTTTCTGTCTGTTTCTTTTCTCCCAGAAGGCCAGGGCTTTGTGAGCGAGGATGAATACCTGGAAATCTCCAACATCAAACGTGACCAGTCTGGGGAGTACGAATGCAGCGCCTTGAACGATGTTGCTGCACCTGATGTGCGGAAAGTTAAAATCACTGTAAACTGTGAGTTGACCCATTGTCAGGGAGTTCTGGGGGAGACACAGACTAGGGACCAAGGGAGCAAGCTGGTCACGGCAACGCCATTTTCTGATGGACCCAAGGTGTTTCCAATAAGAAGACACTAGCAGATGGCTGTGCCCCATCACTACCTCCACTGCCGTTTGCCCTGGAATGTCCCTGTGACTGTCACACCCTTTACCTGATGGGGAGGATTGCTAGCTTTGAATTGGTTTGAAGAAGATGCTGGGGTAAATGCAATATCTTCCAACAAAAATTTTTTTTTCTAAAATAGATGGTTATGTTACTGGGAAAGTAGGGTGTCATAGAAATCCATTTGCACAGCAGGTGACTGAATGTGCCTTCATCCTTTTCATGGAATCATTTTACCTTTCCCCCCCAGACCCTCCCTATATCTCAAAAGCCAAGAACACCGGTGTCTCAGTTGGCCAGAAGGGCATCTTGAGCTGTGAAGCCTCTGCTGTGCCTACAGCTGAATTCCAGTGGTTCAAGGAAGATACCAGGTACCTTGAAAACAAAAATGGGGCATGTCTGAAGCAGAATTACTGGATCATTTCCCACATGAATGATAAAGCAAAGGAGAAAAATATGGCAGAACCAACGTGCATTGCAGCCTTCTTTGTAACTGAAGTCTCTTAGAACCAGAAACAGGAACAAAAAAAAAAAAAAAAAAAAAAAAAAAAAAATGGAAGAAGCTGGGAAATAGGCAAATTGAATTAACCTTGTTTCAGAATTGGGGATTAGTTGTACACATGGCAGAAGCCAGTGAATTTAGCCTTTGGAACATGATATCCTTCCATTTTCTCTCCTGATGGAAGCTATAGTGCTTATGCTTTGAATTACAGGAACCGGGTTGATGAGAGGATAGGGTTTTTGTGAGGAGGAAAGCCTCCTTGTCATATTAAGCTATGGTATCTTGGAGTTCTCCCGGCACCTCCTGTCTGCACTTTTGCTCTGTTTGGAGAACCAGACCAGCGCTGCTTTCTCTGTTGCAGGCTAGCGACCGGCCTGGATGGCGTGAGGATTGAGAATAAAGGGCGCATATCCACTCTGACTTTCTTCAATGTTTCAGAAAAGGATTATGGGAACTATACTTGTGTGGCCACAAACAAGCTTGGGAACACCAATGCCAGCATCACACTGTATGGTGAGTGCAGGAGGCCTGGATGCACTGGGCTCACCCACGTGAGGGGCTCGAGGGACTCATGAGGGAAGAAGGCATGATCTGCTTGGCCTGTGTCCATCCATACTGCTCAGCCCACCACCCTTGACACAAAATGCTTCTCTCTGTCATCCTGCTAGCATGTTATACCGTGGTGTTTACAAGGTAACTGATATCTCCTGGTCTACTGAAAAGAAGGTTTGCACCTTGCAAAAGGGATAAACCAAAATCTGAACCAAATTGAAGGCTGGTTGCCAAGAGGAAATAGAATCATGGAACAGTTCAATTATAATGCTATGTAAACATCTGGTTGGTAAAATAGACATACTTTTCAGATCATTTCTACAGTAAGAGTCTATGATTCTGGAGGGTTGTACTTTTAGTTTTAAACCAAGTGAACTGCTGCCATCCTGAGTCTCATGTTGATGCCATATCACATGCTCATTCATTGGAAGGACTGGAGCAGTCCTCTGAGTCACCACCAAGAGGACTGTTCTGTCCACAGCTGGTGCAACAGCTGGAGGTCTTTCTCTCTTACGTGGGTGGAGAGGTCTCCAGAGTCATGGCACCCTCCCTTGGAAGCCCTTATCCTTCTCTCACTAAAACTTCCCACACTGCTGTGTCCATCTCCTTGTGTGACATTTTATGCCATGGACCGGGGCCAGCTTGTTGTGAGATATTTTGTGTGTATGGATTTGTTTATTTGCTGAGATTTGGTTAGAGGGAAGCACCTGGTGAGTAGAATGAAAAGGTATTCATTTTCTCTTACGCACATCAGACTCTGAACAAGCTTTCGGCATTGACATGAACTAAACTATGTCCACCAACCATCTGAAATGTGTGATCTATGTCTTTTGTTTTCTCTCTGCATTGTGTGTGCATTGTGCTGTGTGTGTCTTAGAAATAAGCCCCTCATCAGCAGTGGCAGGTGGGTACAGCATGTTCCTTCCTTCCTCTGCCTGCCTGAATGCCTATGCTTTTGAATGTAAGCCTACTTCAAGGATAGGCTTGCCTGCTTCACCTCCCTGATTGATTTCTCCTTAGTAGATAGACTTCAGGGATTTGGTTTGTGCAGTTTAAGTAGTGAGCATGTAGAATATGATGGCTTTTACATGCACACATATGAAAGTCCATTATATGCTTCAGAGGAAGGGTTTTTCTCCTCCCAAAACAATACACTTCTACTTGGTGGCCTTTAAAAGGGGTGATTATTTTGCTATTTCTGCACATGGTAGCACCAAGAGGAACACAGCCCAGAGCCCATTATTGTCTCCATGGGGAAGTCACCTTAGTATGAATGTTCTATACTTGCAGCCCAAGGAAACGAGGGCTAAAGACTTAATTCTGAAATCTTCATTTTAATGTAGAAGCACTTGGCGTCATTAATAGTAATAATCATATATATTGATTCCTAGACATCATGTTATTTTGGTGCAAGACAGGTTATTAACCCCATTTTAAAGATGAGTATAAAAGGGGACCAAAGAGGTTGAGTAACATTGAAGTACATGTGGCTAATAAGCAGGTGCTAGATGACCCTCAGAACTGGGCCCTTCAACAGCTGTCATAGCGCTTACCCAGAGGGTAACCAGAGGGAGACATATGCACACACTCCCACACTGAGAGGAGGCAGCAGGCAGTGCTCAGCCCTGCTCCCAGCGGTAGAAGTCTCGCAGCCCTAGTTTTTCATGATCACTTTCCGTCACACAAAAAGTGATAACTCTTGAATTTCCTAGACCCAGGAGCAGCTCTGCAAGTATCTCTTTTCACAACTCCAGATCTAGGACAATCACAGGCCACTAGTTCTGCCCAAGAGGAAAGGGTGGGTCAGCCACTGACCCTGCTATCACGGCGTTGGTTAGTGGGATTGTCAGTGGCAGGAAAAATGGCCAGTTGAAGAAACCTAAGACTGACAACCTGATGGCCCAGGGTCTTGTCTCTCTTTACCATTAACTAAGAGAAAGACATGTGTCTGAGCAGATACGTATGTTAAGACTATATTAGTCTGCTAAGGCTGCCATAACAGAATATCATAGGCTGGTGCCTTAAACAACAGAAATTTATTTTCTCAGAGTTCTGGGGTCCAGAAGTCCAAGATCAAGTCAGGAAGATCTATTACCTGTTTTTGATGAGGGCTCTCTTTCTGGCTTATAGATGGCTACTTTGTTCTCACGTGACTTTCCTCGGAGCATCTGTGGAGAGAGAGAGATAGGAAGTTAGAGATGGATATGGGGAGAGAGGGAGAGACAGAGGAAGAGATGAAGAAAGGGGGAGAGGGAGAGAAAATAAGAGAGAGGGTAAAAGGAGGAGAGGAAGAGAGTGATTACTCTGGTGTGTCTTATTAGGACACTCGTCCCATTGAATCAAGGCCCTACACCTATAACCTCATTTAACTAATAATTTTCTTTAGTCTCCATCTTCAAATGAACATTGGGGAGTTAGGGTCTCAATGCACAAATTGTGGGAGAGTACAATTCAGTCCATAGGAAAGACGAAGCTTTGTTTTCCACTTTGGCTGCCATATGCCAACTAGTTAACCTTGTGAGCTTTACTTTCCCCGTGTATGCTATTGGGATATTAATACCTGCCTTTAAACACTGAATAAGGTCATATATATATGGAGAGAGTCCCACTCCCATAAATGCTCTGTTTAGATGTGTGACTTTGACAACACAAAAAGACTAGAGACCTCAGTTTACTCAGAAAGTTCGGATACTATTTCCTGGCCTGCCAACTGTCATTGTGAATTACCAATAATATATTCATCAAAGAGGTATGACAGACTGAAGACATAAATACGTATTCATCAAAGAAGTATGACAGACTGAAGACATAAATACGTAGAAGGCACTGTAGTTAACACTGGTACTCATCAGTGCTTTCTGTGAAGCAGCTTGTTTTTGTCACTGTTTCTCCCATGGCTTCCAGAATTGTCACTCAGCTGGACTTGTGCTCGCCTTTCCTCAGAGTCCCTGTCCACTTCCACTACAGCGCCCTCCATCCCTATAATGCACCCTACCTGGCTTCATCTACTTAGGGTCCACTCACCGTTCAGCATCCCTTCCTGAAGGAAACCTTCCCTGGCCTCTAAGAAAAGGTCAGTTCCTCCACTGTACACCCTCTCATACAGCACTTCCAAATGCTGCACTCAACAAATTCATTCAACAAATGTGCATCAGGACCAGTGATGAGGGGGCTATTCCAAGGGACGAAGATAAAACAGTGACGCAACAGGTAGATGACTGGCCTCTAGACTTCACTTTCTAGTTGCATTGCTATTTTTGTTTCATTTATTTAGTTTGTTTTATCAGAGACCATTTCCCCTTCAGCTTATGTGCTCCACAAACCCTGGGACCACGTCTGGTTTGATCCTTAACACCTAACACAGGAGTTGGTCAGGAGATTTGGATGAATAAATAAATATATGCAGAGATTGGGGTTGTATTGGCGATACAGCTGTCAGGAATAAAAATGTGCTGGAATGGAGTAGGGGCTATGAGTCTCGGGGCCTCTTTGAAGCCAGGTTCTGCTGCTCACTGAGTGGCTCTGGGAAAGCCAGTCTCAGTGTGCACTGGGTTTTTCGTCAGCGAAAGCATTGCATCAGATGTTCTCCATGGTCCACAAAGACTAATTCCCTGGTATATGCTTGAGTGGCAATAGCTCCAATACAAGATTAAAATGATACTTTCCGAAGTTCCATGCATGTCCTCTCTAGTCCACAATGTCCCCATAAGCATGGCTAAATGGTACTAACCCTTACTACCCACAGGGCCACTAGACTAAGTGTTCTCCATGTTTTATCTCAAGTAATGACTCTAGGAAGTAAGTACTGTATTTATCCCAATTTTACAGAGGAAGAATTAATTTGAGAAGTTAGGCAGATTATTCAACTCATACTGCCTTAAAAGTGCTTGAAATCGAATTAAGGCAATACATTCTGGTTCCAGGGTCTCAGATGATTCTACTATTGAATTACAATTCACAATACTTGGCAGTCCATCCCTGACCTTGGTGAATGACCTTCCAGATGGAACCCTATGTCAACAATTAGCTTTCTTGAGCCCTTTCCCACACCATCTTTCCTCCTTTTCCCAAACCTAAACCCATTATTTTAAAGGACAATGTTTACATTTGCAACCCATATACACATACCTCTCTCTCTCTCTCTCTCTCTCTCTCTCTCTCTCTCTCTCTCTCTCTCACACACACACACACACACACATTCCTAGGCATGCATTGGTGTTTGCCCTCAAAAACTGTAAGATTCTCTTTTGGAGACCCTTTTGTTCCGCACTGTGACTCCATAACAGCCCACATTCATGATAGACCACTTACACAAACATATCTTTCCTATATTTCCTACCTACCTGCAAAGAACAACAACAAGGAATAAAAGCAATTTCAAACACAAAGGGGACAAAGACAATGGAAACAATGAGCTGGTGAGTGGGTTGAAACGGGGACGTGATTAGGTAAACTGTGAGCAACAACACAGGTAGGTGGGAGATACTCCACGATGAATCAGTGTTCCGCATCAATATGAAAGATTTGTCTCCTGAACACCAGTTACCGCCCCTTCAAAAGCCACTCAGACCAGATAGGTCACACAGGCAATGTGCCAACTCAAAGTGGCATTTTAGCATGTGTCCTTTCTTTAACCCTGGGCAACTGCAAGAACTTGAAAGGCCGAAGAATATAGAGAAGAGACCAGCACTAGGAGTAAGGAAAACTGTGTTCTAGTCCCCACTCTGCTATAATCAAACTATGACTCCCTCTGTTCATGGTTTTCTCTATGAATGTTGATGGAAGGAGACTTGGAGTGATGAACACACAATGCAATATGCAAATGATGTAGAATTGTATACCTGAAACCTATATAATTATATTGGTCAATGCCCAGCAATAAATTCAACTGAAAATCAAGAACAAAAAAGTATATACATAAGAACAGAACAAATTGGACTCCCAGCTTACTTTCAGCTTTCTAAGGTTCTGTTCGGAATTGAAAAAAAGTAGCACTGTTGGGTAAGCAACAGGTTTCCAAACCTATCATCCCTCACCTTAGAAATGGTAGTAAGCCCCTGGTGTTATCAGAGGCTTTCTCTAAGTATATGTAAGTTTTATGGAGTGAGTGCAGCCATTTGAAGGCCCGCTGGGAGCCTTGGCACCGTGAGGTCTGCCAGCGGGCAGGCAGCAGGGGCATGGCCAGGCTCAGGTTGCTGGCCACGGCTCTGCCCCACTCACAAGCCATTCAGTTTTCCTCACGTGGCCAACTCATGTTGCCTCCACTGGGTCTTGAGCAAGAGACTCCCACCCTTATCCTCAGAGTGCAAAGAGGGAAGATTATAAACCGATTCCATCCGGCACCATGAAGCATGTGATGAGCTTAATAAGCCATATAAATGCTTGGATTACTGGAACTGGCAGGGAGAGGGACAGGGGACATAAACACAGCCAGAAAGGAGGGAGATGCTTCAGAGAGAAAAAGGAATTGCTCACATTTTATCTATGAAATCATAGTGATACAAATTAGTTACATTAAGAGTTAAGTATCAGGAATAGGAACAACTCGTAGCAATCTTGTCATTGCAAATGAAAATGGCAAAATACTCTACTTAAGGCAACAGCTGGGCTCTGAACACTTTCCTCAGGCAAAGCCTCAGCCCCTCCGAGCAGAAAAACTACAGCCTACCTCAGCAGTCCCTGGAAACTGAGAGGATAGAATCTGTGTTTTCTTTTGCTCATGGCCATTCCTCCAGAAAAAATGTCCGTGTCAGTCTGGCTCTTCAAACCGGATCTTCTTCAACTAGAAGCAGCCCTAACCAGCTTCTCTCATCTCCCACCCTTGGCTGAGTTCTCCCCCACTCCACCCAGTGCACCCCACTGGTACTTGTGTCAAAGCGCTTAAAGCCCCTGCCTTTATACCTCCCACCTCCACCCCGACGCGCTCCTGCCTCCCTCCTTTATTAAGGTCCCCCTGCGTGGGTTCCGGTGATACCCAAGGAGTGGCCCCAAGGAGCCTGAGGGTCCTCTTGAGCGCGCTGTCTGTGAACCGTCCTCTGTCGCCTTCTCCCTTTACCTCCAAGCCTCCAAAAGAGGGCAGGGGTCAGAGTTGGCAGCCCCTACTTCGTTTCCGTGCTTTCACACCTCAGCCTACCATGCTCTGCTCCCTCTGAACCCCCAGCCCCACCTCAGCTTCGGACCTCCCTTTGGCTCCCAGCATCCCACTTCTGGCTTCCGGGACATGACCAGATGTTGACTTGCTTCTTACCGTTCTCTTAGTCTGGTTCTGGCCCCTTCGCCACCTGCCCCGCAGGTCAGCCCAGGCTTAGCGTTACAGTGAGAGGAGAAGGGGTTTCCACGTCCTCAAGCACCTTACGGAGCTGCATCTTCGCCTGCATTACACTCTCTTCGGGTGCTTTAAAATGCAGATTCATGGGCCTTGCCAAGACCTAGTTAACCAAAATCCCCAGGGAAGGTTGTGAGCAAGTGCTCTTTAAGCAAGCTCCCCGAAGGGGTCTTTTGCAGACTGCAGATCGATAGCCTCTGTGCAGTAGTTGGATCCCTCCCAAATCTGTGTCTCTAGTGCTCTGCTTAAGTCTGAGCTGCACACCAGGCATCCCATGGGGGCCTCAATCTCAAGCTTTCTCTTCTAGGCACTGCTCTCCCTTGAATGGACACTTTGTTTTCTTACCTGTGCACTCTTACGAGAATCTCAACAGATGCTGTGACTTCCTCTCCATCACCCTGGATACCGGTTAGCCAGTGAGTGCCAGCAGCAAGCCACAGCCTTTCTCTGGACGGCCTGTCCTCCAATCCGTTCCTACCCACAGTGGCACGTTCCTGCCCTGAAAGACTGTGGTTTCTCTTCCTGGGTCCCACATCTTTGGTTATCCTCTCCCATCTGCTGCTGCAGGGACAAGTGAAGTTTTCAAAACTCAGAATGAAGCTCACAGCTTCCAGTTCCCCTGCTGTGCCTCAAAACGCCAGATCCTGTGGCACATGTATGCCTTTGTCCGTGCTGCTGGGCCTCTTCTCATCCATCTGTCCATTCAGATGGAGGTGCAAAGAGAAACAAACCAATAAATAGACAACCAGATAGTGTAATAGAATATTACAAGCCCTGTGCCAGAAGCATGAAAAAGCTACTAGCTATTAAGTGCCAGCCAGATACAGCTTTAGACAGCTGAGACCAACCCTTAGAGGTAGGTACCCTTATCATGTGCACGTCACAGAAGTGTCTGGAGCTTAGAGAATTTAAGTGACTGAATTCCCACAAATAGGATTTCTACCACAAGAGGAAGTGGCCATACCAGGTCTGTCTGGTCTCAAGCCCATGTTTCTTTCTAACCCACATATGTACTATTTTTTCAGTGTGTTGTGGGGTCACAGATGGGAGGCTTTTGCCCTCTTTGCTACCTAATAAACTCATACTTATCTTTTAAGGTCCTACTTAGTGTTATTCTGTTTATAACATATTTCTGAACCCCACTGAAGCATTATTCACCCACTTCTTGGTCTCATCTCTCCTGTTCACTTACCCTTAGGCTGACATTTTGTTTGTATTTTGTCTCTGCACTTCAAGGATATAGCACTGTATCTTGCAATGGTTATTACCCAGTAAACATTTGCTGAATTAATAAATATATCTTCCAGTCAATGGGGCATCAGTTACAGCTTCTCTACTGTATGAAACTCTTCACTAACCAGAGAAAAGCCAAATACTCAAAGGATTTGTAGTCTTCTCCCCTCAGGGAAGCCAAATCATTGTTTCTCTGACACTTGCCCCTGCATTCCTGCCTCCCAGTTCCAATTTAAAATTTAGGGTTCCCCACCATGGGTCTTTCTTGTGAGTGAGACTATATCAGACATTCCAATTCACTGTTTAAAAAGATGTCATCAAATGATTTCTTCTTGCAGAGACATCAAAAGCTGCACATATTTTATCCATTTCCTGCTGATAATGTATGTGATATTTATTTTCCAAATCCACAATTTAAGTCCAGGTGGGAGGGGATGAATCAGAGAGAAATACCATTGCTTTTGGCTGATGACAGCAGCGTAATCATTTGTATTTTCCCAAACCTGCAAAATGTCAACATATTAGCAGAAATATGCAGACATTTCACATTTCATTTCTGATGAGGCTCCTTGTCCTTCCCTCACCGCCCGCCCCCTCCTCTGTCTGAATCATTGACATCTGGCTCTTAGCCTGAGCATTTAGAATTTAACACGGAGCGTGCAGGGTGCGCTATGTCAGCACACGCGCAAGCGCTTACGGTTCGGCACAGACTGAAGTCTCGTCTCTTTCAGGTTCGTGATGAGCTGACAGGTTTGAATTAACGACTGATGTTAAGTTAAACTTTTGTCTTTGCGGTTAGCACAGAACGGGGAGTGCTGAAGAGAACAAAACAAAGATGGCTGCCTTTGTGTGCTGCGTTATGCCCTGGTCTCCTTTGCTCGGCAAAGCCCTGTTAATCTTCCTTGTGGAACAACACAGCGCCGTGTTCTGCACTGTAATTACAGACAATGGAGGGAAAGTGCCCTTTGAGGGGGAAAGATGCGCCTTCATCAGCAGCGCTGCTGAAAATAGGTTTATGTTTCATCAACAAGTGTAACACTCACATCCTCTAATTAGATTTCCTTGCTCCTCTTTTAATCACCAAGAACATCATTATCCTTTTGGTTTCTCATTAGGAAGGTCACATGGTTCAATATTCGTACTTGTAAAACCTATCCAAATTTCAAAACCAAACTGTATCTTCTTAGACTTCAGACGCTTCATTGATCTCCCTGTGCTACCACCAAGTTCAACTTGCCTGTGGGATTTTTTTTTATTTTCTTTCTTAATGTGATCACCCTACCACCTGCTATTTTAGTAGAATCACAGCTATACAGTCTGCCGTTGCTAAAGAACCATGTCATATTTTCATCACAATCGTGGAAAGGAAAAATGGTAACACATTTCAGTAACTATATCGCTTGTAATGTACCACATTTTAAGCTTCGGAATCTCTCTCAAGGCCGGATCTCATCAAAAGCTTATGTAATTTTCTGGGAGCTTTGTGCTGAGTTGGAGTACTTTGATTTTCAACACCTGCTCCTCCAGAGGGTGCTCAGCCACCCCCTGAATATAGCGGCAAACTTTTAGTCTCAAGATTGTCAGACCTGCAGGTTAATTCTATGTGAAGCCTTCAGTCAAATTTGCTTTTTAAAAATCTAATGTTCCGCAGATGGAATTTAACAAAATAAGTAGCCTCTTCAAGGTGGACTTCATTTCATTTATTTGTTTGTTTGACTATTTCTTAATATACTTGCCTTACCTTTGCAGAGTTTCCCTTGTGGCCCTAACATCTGCGCTCTGGCCCAGGCCGTGTGCACAAGCTGCCTTTTACATCATTTACAACTTCTGAAACTTATCTCATGATCACTTCTAAGGTTCTCTATCTCTTCTTCCTGTATGCTGAAGACTAACTTATTTTTCTCCACATATCTGTCCCCGAGGTATTTTGTTACTGTCATTCACAGTTTGTTTTGTGGCTTTGCAACATCATTTAAGCTTTTATTTTCAAAGATGATCAACTGCAGGCATGAAGGAAACTTCATATTTAGCATTGAAATGAGTAAAGATGGAGGGGCTAATATGGGGAAGGGACATAACTACATGTCTTCACTTTCAACTTATTCCTGAAAAATATTTAATGAAATCTGCTATATGTAATAGCCATTCTGACTGAATTGAAACATTGTTAACCATAAATAAAGATTTCTTACATGTGGCATTTGCCCAGAGTCGGGCGTCTGAATACACATCCTCTAGACAAGTGGTTTTCCTTGGGAAGATTTTATCTCTGGTTGGCTGTCACCGTGAGTCTTTCCAGGAGAGGCCAGGTCACTTGTTGCTGACCATGGCCAAGTTTGCATTCATCTGGTGTTTGATATTAGCTTTGAGGACTTAGTATTCCACAGGGTCTCTTTTTACAAATTGTTGATAGTATTACGGATGTCCTCTGCTCCCTACCATCTTTGATCACCTCCACCCAGCCCCTGCCCTCCTCCCCTGGCCTTCGCCACACTATTGTCTGTGTCCATGGGCGATGCATGGATGTTCTTTGGCTAATCTCTTCACCTGTTTTTGCCCATCCCCCTCACACCCCGCCCTTCTGAGATCTGTTGGCCTGTTCCATGTATCCATGTCCCAGGTTCTATTTCGTTCATCCGTTTACTTTGTTTGTTAGATTCCACATATTAGTGAGATCATATGGTATTCGTTTTGCTCTGACTGGCTTATTTCATTTAGCATAATAATAATCTCCAGGTCCATTCATGCTGTTGCATTGGGTAGAAGTTTCTTTTTTATACCTTCTCAGTATTCCGTTGTATAAATGTACCACAGCTTTGATGTCCACTCACCTACTGTTGGGCACTTGGGTTGTTTTCAGCTTTTGGTGATTGTAAATAATGCTGCTATGAACATAGCGGTGCCTGTATTCACACAGGGTCTCTTTACTGAAGGCATGATCACCACAAAATATATTATTTTAGGAATCAGAAATTATTATTCTTCTGGTTCTAATACACTTAATGTTTATCCATTCCTCATTTACATTCAGTGACCTTATATATTATCTGAACTAATTCTTAGAGTAAACCTGCAAGGATAGAAAAAAACTATCCCCTTCCCATTTTATATATTAAAAAAATAATAACTGTTTCAGGGAGGTCTACTGTCTTGTCCAAAGTCACCTGGGTAGTGACTAGTAGAATCAGAATTCAAATTCAGTTCTCTCAAATCTTGATCCAGTCTTTTAAAGATTATCCATTAGGAAGGATATTCCTGAGATAAAAGAGACATTAGGTTATTTGTTCCAAATGTTTTCTTCTCAGAATCTGTGAAGGTTTAAATATATATGGGTTTACTTAGGTTTTTTTTTTTTTTTTTTTTTTTTTGTGTGTGTGTGTGTGTGTGTGTGTTTTTAGTGTTGATTTAGACTAGAACAGAGAATAGTGAAGGTCCAACTGGTGTACAAGTTTTGTGAAGGCAGAGATTGTGTTTACCTTTCTCTGAAAACAGGGCCTGGCACATGGCAGGCTCTCAGAAAATACATGTTGAGGGAATAGCTGTGACTTTCTATTTCCTTTGCAGACTGATCATTCATCCTTGGTCCCTGCCAGAGTTTGGGTTTGGCCCTGCTCAGTGCCCCACACCCTTCTAGGGCCTCATGGATAATGACCTCTCTCAGTGCCAGTCCCCCCTCACTCTCTGACCTGCCAAAAACTCACCTCAGGTGTAATGTATTTGGAAAATAGCAAACTAAGCCAATGTTAGCCTCAAGTGAGAAGTGGAAGGTTGAAGGTGTCAGGATCACATGACGACTTTGTACCAGGCGCTATACAAATCCCTCGAATCCTTTATGTGTCCTGCAAACTCAGTATTTTACCCACATTCTCAACGACAAAATCAAAAGTACTTTAAGCTCACGTAACTGGCAACCCACAGAATCAGCCTTTAAACCCAAATTGCTCTGACTCTAATGTTGCCAGGACCTAGTTGCATGTTTGCAGTGGTCAGTGACTATCCCAAAGGACCTTTAGGGCCACAAAGTCAAGGCCGTGTGGTCAGGGCGGGGGATGGGGCGGACGCCCAGGAAACCTTTCTCAGGGGCCCTGGAAGGTGTCTGTCCCACCTGTGCCTCCATGGACGCTGCTCCGAAGTCTTTATCTCAGTCTCTCCTTTTCTTCAAGCCTTCGTCCTTTATCCAGGTGTATTTCAGGATTGGCATCCTTTAGTAGAACACAGAAATTGAGCATCTGCCTCACACATTCAAATCCCGATTCTAGGTTTTGTGATAAGAACTACCTTTCTTTACCTTTCTCCCTACTTCCATTTAAAATAAATAAATAAAGTAACAAGAACAAAAATGCCATTTGAATGCCTTACCCAGTTTATTGAAATTAAAACTAGTACTATCTTGCTTACCAACTACGTGAAGAAGTTTGTGCATCTGGTATCTAAACAAATTATGTTATAGGAAAACAATACTCAACAAGACGTCTGAGGACATGCGTCCAGTTTGGGTGAAGAGTTCCTTCATTACCACGTCCTCCCCTAAAACATGTCCTGTGAGCTAATGTTTGCAAAAGCCTCCTTCCAGCCTAAGGAACCAAAAGTGAGCCTGCTTGCCGTGGGGCCACACAAAATAGTTAGACAGCAGCAACCCATTACTTCTCTGTCAAAGCCCAAGGGAGCATTTGCCTAATCAGGTGACTGGCCGGAGCACACAGGAGCCCAATAGTAGAGACACAACCCAGACGCTTTCTTCCAATTCCAGTAGCAACAGACTTCCTGTAAATATGCAATGGAAGAATCAGTTCATGGCTGATGGCTTCAGTCTCATGCTCATCCAACCTAGAGAGTGGAACACAGATGTGAACCACTCTCTTCTTGCTCTCAACAGAGCCCAAGAGCCCCCACTGCACTGGTATTTGGCTCAGCTGCCAAATCTCAAATGTGCCCAGGAGCTGTACGAGGAAAGCAATGCTCAAGTTAATCTCCATCATACTGGATGAGATCAACTCCTTGGCCAGGATAGCTCAGCCATATCTCATTGACCAAAGGCACTTTGGCCGTAAATCACCATATTATATCATCCTATAAAGCTGTGTAGAAAATGAGGCCACAGGAAAGGGAACCTTGGGGTCTAGGAATGTTTGGTGCTCTGTTGCTATCTCAAGACACTGTGATATGCAGAGGTGCAAAAAGCCAGAGTGGTGATGTTTTTGTATCAACTGGAAAAGGCCATCTGGCTGTTCACCAGCTGTCCCTTCCAGTACCAGATGTGGGGTTTCCACTTAAACAATAACCCAGAATGCAAATAGAAGAGTCCAAGAGGTCAGCAGTCCCAACCTCGTTTCATTTTGTAGATGGGAGAACCGAGACCAGAGAGAGGATGTCACTCAGCTTTGGAGGAGCAGAGTCACATAGAGAGATTGGATCTCCAGATTCCTGGTCCATTGTTTTTCTCACCACATGTCACTCTGGTCCCTGGAAAACATGCACAAAGCATTATTTTTCATAGAGGAAAATCAGAGTTGTAATAATCAAGAGCACAGACTCTCTAGACAGAGTGACTCAATTCTAATCTGACTCTGGGTATATAAGTTGTATAGCTTTAGTCAAAGTTCTTAACCACTGCGTTCTTCAGTTTTCCCATTAATATATGGGAATGTCAATGGCACATAGCTCAGTCATTTTTGTAAAGATGACATGAGCTAATATATGTTTAGCATTTAGAATCATGCTTCTCACATAAAGTGCACAGTATGAATATACGTTGTTATTATCCTCCTAAGCAAACTGAGCAGCCTCTATATTCACTAAGTCACCTTCATGGTTTCCACTTTTTGGAACATTCAACTGAAGCTGCACTATGACTGTAAACCCCCTGCCTGATCAGCAGTGACCAGCTATGGCAACTGCCACATCTTCGTGACTCCTTATTTTACTTAGCATAATGTCCTCAAGGTATGTCCATGTTGTAGCATGTGACAGGATTTCCTCCTTCTTTAATATTTCATGGCATATATGCACCGCATTTTAAAAATGTACTCATCTGTCAACGGGCATCTGGTTTGCTCTCCACCTACCTTTTGACTATTGTGAATAACGCCAATGTGAACACGAGTATGCAAATGTCTCTTTGATATCCTGCTCCAAATTCTTTTGGATATATTCCCAGAAGTGAGGTTGCTGCGTCATATGGTAATTCTATTTTTAAACTTTTGAGAACTCATCATGGTGCTTTCTATACAGGCTGTGTCATTTTACATTCCTGCCAGTCATGTACAAGGGTTCATATTTCTTCACATCCTCATCAACACTTATCATCTTATTTTTGTTTGTTTGTTTAATAGTAGCCATCCTAATGGCTATGAGGTTGTTACTCATTGTGGCTTTGTGTTGCAGTTTTCTTTTTAATTAGTTGACATTCAATATTATTTTATGTTCATTTCAGGTGTACGGCATAGTGGTTAAACATTTAAAGAAACATGAGTTTTACAAATCTACATTGCTCATTTTCTTATAAAGTTAGTTAAAAATATAAATTACTCATTGTTTTCAGAAGGTAATATTGAAAATTACCTTGAACTTCAACTTGGGCATTTTCCAACTCAGTCGATTCTGTAGGCCTCTGTGGTTCCTCGGGGTATCTGTTTGGATTGATGGAAGTCCCGGAGTCAGGCTACTTTCCATAAATATTTATGGAGCCTCCATGGGGATTGTAGCATTGAGCAAGGGCCTTTATCCTGCCCTCGTCTATAAATACTCTATTAAAAAATGCAGAGAAACATGAGCCAGACTCTCAAGCTACCATGTAAAAATGAATTATTTGTCAATAAGGAATTATGTACGTTATAAATCAAAGGAAGAAAAGTTATCCACTCTGAAACCCCTGAAGTTGGAACAGTTGAATCTTGCTGCTGAAGTGAGAGATCTATACTTTATCAGGCAAAGGTTAGCATTAGTCTCTTCATAGGCTGGACACAGATCCACACCATTAGGTTGACAAACAAGCCAAATGTTTGGGTACTGCCTGGGAAGACCCCGCACCATGTCTGCTTTTCAAAAGTAGGCATATTCATTTCCAATAAGGCAATTTACTTCTAAAAAGGCAGTTGTAGTTGTGAAGAGGTAGAAGACAGATACTTGCCTTTCCTCCTCTTTCCCTTTGTCACAGGCCCTATTGGATTGCCTATTGATGGCTTCTAATCCCTTGGGTTGCAGTTGCTTTTACTTTCCCGGGAGTACTCTCTGCTTGCTAGCTACTGATCTTACTATGACCCTAAATTCTTATTGCTTGCAAATAAGGGTGATGGAGGAGCACAGAGGCAGAGTTAGACACAGACACACCTGCCCTGGACAATCCGACTTCACATGGTCTGTCCTCTCAAGGAGAGCAGACGAAAGGACAGGGATAGCTCTTGTGATTCTATGGCCTTATTCAATGGAGTGTGAATGATTGACTAGGGCTGTGGAAAGGGCCAGAAGGAGGGAAGAAGAAAGAAAGAGATACAGGAAGAACTTCTTCAGGTCAAATCATTAGATGGCAGTTGGGGCTTGAAAGGCTGAGTCTTTTTTGTTCCTTTTGAAGATGCAGCACTGACTGATGGGATAAACCCAATGACCACCTTTAAAACTCCTGAGTTTTCTTCCTCAACCACTTCAGGAGGAACATGCACGATCCCTAGGCTACGCAGGATGACAAGTCTTTATATCCACATCTACACTCCTGCTGCTCACAAAAGGTCCCTATTCCTGTTGCTCACAAACTGTTACTCCCCCGGCTTGCCTGCTGCTCTCCACTCTGAATCTTATCCTGCCCCCCACAGCCATTCCTTCCACTCTCATCTGTCCGGGACGCTAGCTCCAAAGACAGAACCCAGTTAGAGGCACTGCTTACGGAATGGCCACCTGGTTCTGCTGTAACACTTTGCCCTGCCTGCAGCCCATAGGGCTATCATTACCTTCCCCACCCCCATGTTTTTTTTTAAACTTCCATCATTCAGAGCAGACTATAGCAAATCAAGGCATCCCATTGATTTGCCCCTTTGAGTTTCTGAATACTCCCCACGGCACTTTCGATTTGTCTAGATTCAGAAGGGTCAGTGGTGGGAGCGAAAAGTGGGGGAATGCTTACAGAGAAGCATGTCTATATATTTACTCATCAATACGTGTGGTACCTTCAGGTGCTTGCTAATGGCTCTGTCTCTCTCTCCCCTACACAGGGCCTGGAGCAGTCATTGATGGTGTAAACTCGGCCTCTAGAGCGCTGGCTTGTTTCTGGCTATCAGGGACCCTCTTTGCCCACTTCTTCATCAAGTTTTGATAAGAAACCATAGGTTCTCTGAGCAACGCCTGCTTCTCCATGTCACAGACTTTAATCTACACTGCGGAGGGCAAACCAGTTTGGGCTTCTTTTTGTTTCTTTGTTTCTGATATTCTTCTTGATTTTTAAAGTTTTTTTTTTTTGGGGGGGGTTTTTTTTGTTTATTTGATTTTTTTGAGTTTAAATGAGTAGGGTTGGGGGAGGGGTGGGTAGGGTTCGACCATGTGTAGGATAATCATTCATTGGTGTGTCCCAAAGTGGAATATGTTCCTGCTAGCTTGGTCCTTCCTTCTTCCCTGCTTTCCTCATCATCATCATCACCACCAACCTCTCCTCTCCCAGACACCAAAACATGAGCTCCATTTGGGCAAAAAAATGTGCCTCATGATAAACACCCTGAAGACACAACTTGACTTATAATGTAGTGCACAGTAAGAGTTATATCCAACTGTCCTATTATTATCTGTGTCTTTTAAGCTTTGGACCGTTTTCCTGATTATAATGTACATATATCCCTCTATCCATGTTTATGATTATCTAATTACATTAGGGTTCACATCCTTTCTTTCTGGGAAGTAATCTTGCCCTATTTGCATTTATCACCAGCTACAGGAATTATTACAGTTTTGGGGCTATTCACTCAAGCCAACACTAAAAAATTAGAAGTCAAATGACCAGCAATGGGGAAGGCACTTTGAGGACAGCACATCTCTTCTAAAAAATGCTGCCCTGCCCAACTTATAAAAAAATGATTCATAGATGGCTGATTATTTAGGTTTCATCAAGCTATCTATCAAAGAAATCATACAATTATCCCTCTACTCAATTGTCTGATTTATCTCTCTATTTAATTATCTACCCACTCATCTTCCTCTCCAGCAATCTATTTACCCTCTTTATCAATCTATCAATGTAATTATCTAACACTTCTATTTCTTTCCCCACTACTCAATTATCAATTCATCACCATATTAATGTATAATCATATTGTGTCTATTCAACTGTATTCATTTCTCCTCTACCTTCAACAGACATTGGCATCTTCAAAATTATCTGTCAACTTCCCATGCAAAAGCCAATGATCTCACAGGCTAACAACATAGAAAAACAATATGTCATGGACTCTTTGGAATGTGGTGCCCCATCCACTCTAAGTAGATGCTGTTAACAGATGGACCAAAGTGGAATTCCAGTGATCAGTCACTCGCTATTCCCAGAAGAGACTGTGTTTCCAAAAACATCTTCTCAAGAAGCAGGTTGACCCTGGAGAAACCTTGATAGGTATTGTTTTTTCCTTTTTCCACTCTTGAAGGACCAAAGCTTCTTTTGGCCTTTCAAGAAAGTGTATGTCAGGAACCTACGGGATTTACCCCATGGCTTGCTTTTCTTTATAGCAAGAACATAAAGGAAAAAAACACACTCTGTGGAATGTGAAGAGAGCAGTCCACCTGTTTGAGCGTGATGACCTCAGCTATTATCTCCTCTCTGCTTCACTTTTAATTTACTCAGTCTGAAAACTATCCAGTAAAAGGCTGATGAAGCCAATTACATAGTGGGTGTGTTGACAACCCTGGTATTTGTTTCAGGAAGCTCTTCTGAGCTGAGAAGGGCACCTGAGCAACTGACTTAATTTCCAAGCACGTGACTAACACAACACTGCAAAGAGAAGGGGGGACACGTAAGTGACACACACACTTTCCTCTGATACAGGCTTCTTCTCCACGGGCTCTGGGAACAATGTCTTCAGCTCTCCACATTCAAAACAGACCCAGCACATGACCTTTGTGCTTTATCTCCTGGGACAAGAAGGACTCAACCAGCAGGATGCCTGGGATCCAGTAGAATGTCATTGAAAATCACACAAGGCTGTGCTCCTCCTTCCCTGTGCTGCAGGGACTGACCTACTGAGAAGACAAGAAAGAAGCATCAACAATGACTATCTCATAGACCTACCCCCCCACCTTGGAAAACCCTTTCAGGAAAGTCATAACTAATAAATATGTGTGTAGAGATGATATATATGTATATATGCACACATACATATATATGTGTGTGTGTATATAGGTACACACACACACATACACACAGACATGTTGTCTTGGCATACAAAAAGCTACACTTTCATAGGATTTAGCGCTGGTGCAAGTGAAATTAATATTACATTTGCCAGCTGTAAACAGACATCTGCATTTCCTAGTGAGCTGCCAGGAGCCAGATCCTGGGATCATAAATGATGTGCCAAAAGCAGTGTATTGATTCCAAGTTCCAGGGGCAATTATGAGCAGGCATCAAGTCATAATTAAAAGTCGGACATCAGTGTTTCAGATCTGTCACCACATTAAGCACCTGCAGTCGGGTTGGTGTCAGACGTTGTACGAGAATTAAATGCATCACTGGAGTGTTCTACTGAGAACAAGCGCATTACTTTGGAGTCAAGTAAATGTGGAGGCTGTGCAGTGTTGGTGTTTCTGGAGAATAGCATTCTTGAAATGGACAAGCTGTGCATGTCTTTCACTTTGAGACTTGTTCTGGAGGAAGAGGTCCATCCTCCTTTGGCAAGAAGATCACCAGAACCTTTTGAACACAGCAAGGCTGTGTCTCAGAGTCACTGCAAAACTCTGCACTTCCCTCTTTTACTGGATATCATGAAGCACCTATGGGAGCTGCCTACTCCAGCCACATTTCAGAGGGGGAAAAACCTACAGCTCATCCTTACCTGTCTGTGATAAAGAACACCAAGTAAATAAGAGCCAAGGAAACTGGGCACTGGGAAAGAAACTTGCTCTTCCTCACAACAGATGTACCCCAGCTCCTATGTTGTTTGGGTTACTTTGGTGGGGATGGCTCTAAATGACAATAGCTCCTCCCCAACGTTTTGAAGCATGCAGAACAGTAAGTGCTCACTAAAGACAACATCCACTCTTACACATGCTCTTTCGACTTTGCATATGGAGGGTAGGTGGGTGAGGCCCGATGGATAGATTTTTTTCAAGATGTCAATAGTAGGCTTGGGGGTAAGGATAAAGGAGGAAAAAATAAACAAGGCCCTGAGCAACCCATAGCTCTTTCTGGGTTTTCCATGGGAGGAAAACCAAACAGTGCTTATCAGGAGAGAGGAATTCAGCAATGCAGTTACTCTGAAAAACCCTTCTCCTTCCCAAAGCAAAGTCAAGTGCTAGTGTTAAGACTGTGGCTAAGCTCGTTTTTCAGAAATGAAATGTCAAGTGCCTGATATAGTCTTCTGAAAGTCTAAGCAAGTGTGTGTAGTCTTCCTCATTCTTGGTTTAACTGGGGGAGAGGGGAGGTACAAGAGAATGGGGTGAAAACATGCACGTATTTTATGCAGAGAGCATTGCGCAAGGTTGTTCTGCTGCAATTGTGCTCAATTGACTAGAGGAAAAACGAAGGCTTTGCATCAAAAAGAGGCCTGGGGCCTCTTGCCTCTGAAACCAGTGCCTCATACTAGATGATACCTGGGTGGAAGGTGTGCTTTGGGACTCTCAGAACTCCACAGCCAAGGATGAGTTTAAGGATCTGTTTCTGCATCAATCCAGTTACCTTGCACTCAACATGGAGGAATTAATAAGTTCCACCGATGTCAAACGAACTCTTACGTGGAAAGTGTAGAGAACCTCAAGGTGGGCAGTGGGTCCCAAAGAGAGCTTATCACTGTCACTGTACCAGGAGTTGCTATAAATTGAATCACCTAGTTTTGGTCAGTGCTTCCAGTGCCCCTGAGGTTGTCGTCTCCTCTGCAGTTGTACGTGAATGCCATCAGCCCTATCAGCAGGGGGGTGGGAGCCATGGCTCCAGGTAAGGAGAGGTATGGGGTGGGGCTACCTCTCCCCATTTCACTGTGTCTTCACCAGAGAAAAACTGGCTTTGCAGTACCTGCCAACGGCCCTCCATACCTCCCGTCCAACCCCCACGCCTAAACAATCCACGCATTTTAATTTTTTTCTCAAAGCAAAGTTTAATCTCCTTGTAATTAGGGGAAGCAACATAAAATTCTTCTTCTAAGAAAAATCCATTTTTTAATATTTTTCTCCAACAAAGAGAATCTTTTTTTAAATTTTGCACAAGATCTATGTCAAGAAATGCTTATACTTAATTGCCTCCTCGCCTACTATGCAGCGTTCCCCTGTCTTTTTTCTTTTAAGACAAATAAGTTTGAGCAGTTGCAGTAACAGTTCACAGGTGTGTAACTAGGAAGGCATCATTTTCAAAAAGATACCATATGACGAGAATTCCTAATGATCACTGAAAGTAAACAGATAAAAATGCCAGTCTCATTTCCCTCATTTCTTATTTAATGGAAAAGAAGTAAATGGAAGGAAGAAGTAATAGATTTGCAATTAAAATATGTGGCAAAAAGAGCTGAATGAGTGCAATTTAGCCTTCAGGTGCAGAATGATGGGAGTCCAAAGGAATGTGGAGTGGACTTAATTAGACACAATTGTCTTCATCTTGAAAGTAGGTAGCCAGCTAAAACTAATTTCCAGAATTTTGAGAGATTCCTTTTTGTTTTTTTCAATGGTGCCCTTTTAAAGGCACGGAGTTACTGAAGGTGTTCCACACCACTGCATACAGAAAGAAAGATTGTGAACCTTGTACTATTCTTTCTTGACCACATTCTCTGCTATTGGCAGATTTATAAGGATATCAATAATATCAGTGATAAGTAATAATAGCTGCCTTGCATTAGTTAGAGGGAGCGTTTTAAATCATACACAAATTTTTGTGACATGTGAAGTGCAGTTGTGAGGAATGTGTGCGTGTATGAAAATGTATCTGTCAAGTTCAGAGTCCTCTGGATTAAAACAAACAAAAAATGACTTATCAATGGTGCCGTTATAGCTGTGTCAGACAATGGGTGTCATAGAAGTATATGCCATTCTCACAATTATCCATAAGACAAATCTATGTTCAAATGCTTTAAAAATTTATCACACAATACAAGAGTATAACTTGGTCAGTCTCCTAGAGTTCTTTTTTCTTTATTTTTTCCAATTTTTTTTCCTGAAAAATCAATGAAACTTGATTTCTGTCAATAATTGTATTAAGAGTGAATATACTACCTGAATTTTGTGCATGTTACATTGTAGTTGTAACCTTTTCTAATTCAGGATGAATACGAGATGGTTGTGATTGTGCAGTGTATCAATAAAGTTTGAATAAATTTGTAATTTGGGGGGGAATTTTTATTAGGATATATCCCTGAGTATTCAGGAATGGAGAAAAGTGAAGCAGACTATGCTTCTCCGATATGTGTGTTTTAGGCTTTAGGGAGTAGATGCAATCATATATGCTAGTCTCTCTCTCTCTCTCTCTTCCTCTCTCTCTCTCTCTCTTCCTCTCTCTCTCTCTCTCTCCCTCCATCTCTCCCTGTGCATCTCTCTTATATACACACAGCATAGAAGGCAGTCTTAAGCACTTTCTATATTACATTTGTATATCAAATGTCTATGCCATTTACAAATAATATAAAATGTACCTGCAGCCTCAAAGCCTAAAAAACGTATGTATTGGCCTAGGCTCAATGGACTCAGAAGAGCAGTTTCAGAAAAATAAGAACCAGATACTTCTCAGTTTGAAACTCTGTTCCTTAATAATTTCTGCAGCTTGATTCCACTGAATTAAGCACGGCCGTGACAAGAGTAAGTATGAGGAGATATAATGACTATGATGTACATTTAGTCATAGATGTATATGCCATTTTAAAATAGTCTCCATCTTAGGTTTGACAATAGTATACTTACGGGTACCAGCATGAAAAAGAGACCTGGAGAAGAAGCTCCGTTTCTATAATTATGGTTTTCAAAATGCCTTTCTCTTTAACTAAGACCCCGATTCCTCTACCCTTCTCATGCATTTCTCTGTTTTTCTGAAGGAATGGATATTAACCTCTTTTTACACTCAAATTCTCATCAGCCATTTATATATCAACTAGCCCTTCCTAGTTCTGCAATTAACTAGATACATGATCTTGGTCTGGGCATTGGATCTTTCTGGTGTTTGTTTCTCATCTGTACCATCTGTGAATTTGCACTTCTCAATGTGTTTCGGTTCACAATTACCTTGGCAATTTCTGTTTCTCTTTCAATCACTGCGTTTCTCAAGACTTCCCCCAAATAAAGTTTAAAACCCATGGCTGGTTATGGTTTGGGAATTTGGCAGAAAGGGGGTTAAGATTCCCAGGTTAATATTCTGGCCCAGACCCTGAGTTCAATTTATGAGGCTTGTTTCTTCTTGGCTTTCTAGGTAGACAAGAGCCAATCCCTGACTTTTTATGATTCCATCTATTTCATAGGGAGTGGAACAACACAGATTCATAACTTGATAAGCTAGATCATGTTCTTTGAAAATTAAAATACGAAGGAAATAGTAGGTACCAATGATTGAGTTTCCAGTTTCCTCAGGCTCATTGTAAAATCATGACTTGTCAAGGAAACAGATTTCCAGGTCCTTTAACCATCTTAATACCGTTAGTGCTCATTCCCCCTTCTCCTCTTTATTAATCCTTTTAGCCATCCTCTTCCCATCCATACTTGACCCTGTCCTGCTCCTGCTCCTGCAGGCTGACACACCCATCCATTTGCTCTCTGGCTGGCAAAGACGTTTATCGGTCTTTCACTCCATCTGACCACTCAGCTCCATCCATCATCAATGTACCAATTTATTTCTCCATCAGCTAACCACTCACCTACTCATTCACATATTAATGTCCCCCATTTGTCTAACCCTTATTCCATCTATACACTCATGCACCACCCTAACGTGACTGTTCCCATCTATTTATTTAAACCATCTGTCCATTCCTCACCTGTCAATCCATCTACCAATCATCCTCCAACCAGCCTTTGTCAGCGATACCTATTTAACAAGACACTTCAAGGTAATAAAAAATCTTTGCTGTTATCTTTCAATTCTGCAAGGGAGGCTTTATCCAGTTATTCTTAAGCATGGCAGCTAAACAATTGGATTGATTCAAATGTGTTTATTTGTTTTTTGTTATTTTTACCCCAAATACACCCTATTAAAAACATATACATAAAGGGGTTCCTTAGTGGATGTATTCAAGGCATTCTTGTTGCTCTCAAGATGTATCACAGTTGGAAGAGGATGGAAGAAGATGGAGAATGAGCACATGTTCATGTTCAACTTCTTATACCGGGAATGCAATGAACATAAATGACTGAAGAGACAGACAGGAGAGATGTCACTGGAAACTACCTCTTTTTTTCCATTTGATTTTCTGTTAAATAAGTTGTTTATTTTGATGAAAATTAGGGAATATTAACTAAGTGGTATCAAACCCTAAATTCACTATTGGAAACTAAAATCCCAGTGCTATAAGTAATACTGCTTTCTTTTACAATGTTCATCTGGTCATTAGGAATTTTTTTTCTTATATTTTTCCATTTGTTCATTTATTTATGTTTCATATTTAGCAAGGAATATCCCTTAAGAAGCTCACATCCAAGATGTGAAAACAGCTCTGTAAAAGGAAACGCTACAGTACAATATCGCAAGTATTGAGGTAAAGCTATGAGAAAATGGCCACGGAGGGAGCAAATGTTGGGAAACCACTAGAAGCTTCTTTATTTTCTCTACTTTTCCCCCAGGGAAGAAAAGCTGGGGTGTAGACAGCTGACACAGGAAACAGCTATTGTGAACGGATATATTACTGCAAAAACAACTGTGGCCCCAGGACTAAGCACTTACTGATGTAGTGAATAAATACGTTGGATAGATGAGTACCATAAAAGGAGTTACAAGTATAGACATCCGAAGGCCACGATATGCAACTGAAGATGAAGCTGACGCAAGAACTCCTGGAGAAAGAGAGATATGACTTTTAGAAAGTCAAATCTGGTCAGACTATTACGGTTAATTGTTTACAGGATTACTGAGCATATTATCATTCCTTGGATCTCAAAGCCCCATGAGCCTTTCTAATGAGGGAAAAAAAGAAAAAGGTGATTGAGGTCATGGGCTTAGCAGAGATTTAAAGGGGAAGAAGCAGAAGTTAATTGTGTACTTGCTGAATACATACACCCAAAATGAGTCTCCCCAGATAAGATTTGAATACAATTCTCGGATTTATTTGGATTTAAGTGTTTAACAGCATTTCCTATGTCAAAAATAAGAATATTTATAGTTTTGAGCTCTCTGTCATTTGCTATGTTCTATAAGATATATTTCATTTTATTTAGCTAAAGTCCTCAAAGCAAGTATTTTATCTACAGAGACATGGTATGATGTAGCTTGGGGAAATTTATTTCTAAATTCTGATCTAACAAGTTACAAACTATGTTGTCTTCAACCAATTTCTTACCCTCTCTGAGGTTCAGCCTTACCTCTGTTAGTACAATGGTAATAATATGCACCATAGAAGACTGGTTTGAGAATTATTAGGTGTAAAGAGTTAAGGATAGTTAAAATAGTGCCTGGTACATATAAGTTACAAAATAGGCATTATCCTTTTTTTCTATTCTTTCCTCAGCCTTCTGTCAAAGTCCTCACGTTCCCGAGCATCTTTAAGATATAAAGATGTTACCTCTTTCAAAAATTATTTTGTATGTGTTCTTTTTTTATCGAAGTTTAAAAGAAGAAACACATTTCTGAGTTCTGGATTATACAAAGAAGCAAGTTTAAAAAGCTGGAAAGATTTTTGGTAGACCGCCACAGAAATGATGAAAAATACAGTAGAACTTTCAAGCTAATAGACATGTATGTGGTAGCTAATATATGACCAGTACTGAGAATAAGTACAAAAGAGTGTCTAACTTCAAGAAAGTCCCAGTCCAGTGGAGGATATAAAATGACAGCAGAACATGGTAGATATTGTTCAAGGGCTAGAAGAACCAGGAGAGGGCACATAACCAGCGGTCAAGGCATGCTTGCAGAAGATGAGATGCCTGAGCTGCATCTTGAAGGAGCCAAAGGAGTTAGCCAGGAAAAGGAAGGGAAGAGGATCAAGTGAATAACAGCAGAAGCATAGCAAGGTCAAGAAACTGAAAGTACAGATTATCCCAAGAAGGGCGAGGACAGAGGCACGTAGCAGGAAAGAAGGTGGAAAAGGGTAGACAAGAGCAAGATCACTGAGAGGTTGAGATTTCTCCTAAAATAGAGCAGACTCCAAAAGGATTTAATCAGAAGAATGGCTAGGTGGAGTTCGCAACTGTGAAAACTCACTGTGGCAGGAGGGTCGATTAATGAGCATTGGTCAAACTGGCAAGAGAGAAGCAGGTTAAAGGAAATTGAAATAACTTTGGTTAAAAAATGATTAAGAGTAATAAGAAACAGCAGGGAAGTTGAAATGATTTTTAGAAGGTAGAGCAAATGGGAAGGCATAGATGTATGGGATGACGGAGATGTGGGAAATATTCCAGGTTTCCAGTTTCACCAACTGGGTGAAAGATGGTATCATTCTGTGATTCTGAAAACTGAGGAAGATGATAAGTTTCATCAGTTTCTGACACATCTTTTCAAGCATCCTTAGAACCTCCAGGTGGAGGGGTGTAAACACCATCAGCATTTTCCTGAGTCATGTAATTATATCCATCATCGCCAACAAGGGGTGCCTGATTTCCTTCCTCCACTTCCCACTTTAGTTCCATAGAAAGTCTAGCTCCTTGAGTTATTTGCAATTCATTTCTCATCCTCCATTTCCTCTGTATCTTGTCCTACAAAGGTCCTGTTTTTATGGCTTGTGGCGATGGGATGGTAGAGAGCAGTCCCTGCAGTGGGCAGTCAGGAAGTGACAGATAACCGGAGTGGGGAAGGGGAAATTAGCGCAGTTCTCCCACCGCCAGACGGAATTTGGCACTGCTCGTGTCTAACACTAAGGACAAGCCACTGTTCACTGTGTGATGAGAGAATAGCTGGGCTCTAAGAACATTTGACTGTGCTTTCTTACAATGCATCTGCTTCGTTACGGTAAGGCAAGTCCTCTTTGTGTTCTTAACCCTATAATTTGATGCTCGCTTGTGAACAAATTTTTGAAAACTTCCTAAGCTTCCATACCACATCTAGCTTTGTTCAAATTTTTTTCCTCCAATAATCCCAGAGAAGCTGTCCTAAAGCCAGGAAAGCCTGAATCTTAGCAGGAAGCCATGGTGTGTGGCTGCCTCTCACGGCAACACAGTTTTCCAGGTGGCCCTATCAGTGTATGTCAACACAGAGCTGTGTAATTTGAGCCCATGTGTGCACACTGGTCAGAGGTGAGGCAGCGGGATCTGCAAGTGAAGAAGAACTGCACATAAATCCTGATTCTGTCATACTAGTGGTGTGCCTGGGAGTCCATAGTGTAACCTCTTACAGCCTCAGCTTACTCACTTGCGAAGTAGTGTGAGCAACTATACTGTGACGCTGCCGTGAGGCGTATAATAAAAGGTGCACTACAAAAGTACCTGGCAAGCTCCTGGAATATAGATGCTCGGCACAGGCAGCCAACTAGTTAATTCCTTTTCATCACCCTCTGCTCTGTCTTCCCCCTTTTGCAAACCAACCCCATACCTACCACACATGATCATCTAGAAGACATCATGTAAGAGATGGCTCTATTCGCTCAAATTTGTTGTTGGAATCCCATGAAATAAAAATGTGTAGAAAGCCCAGCAAAGTATCGAGCGTTTAAATGTTTTATAATAGCCACGTCCTTCTCCCTTTCCCCCTATCTCTCGGTGCAGTCATTAGAGTATAAGAAACCAACTACAAATGCATAGTGGCTGTCCACGAAATTCCTAATGCTGAGACCCTGCAGGGTGTGTAGGTGCTTTCGAGGTCGGCCATCCCTGAGGAAGAGGGCAAGCTGGGCTCTGCCCATGGAGCCTGCATCTTTTGCTCCTGCTCATATTCCATGCATGGTGGATTTGCAGGGAGTGTTGCTCTGGTTACAAGACAAAGTCAGTTTCTCTCTCTCCATCATTAAAGGTCTCAGGGAGATGAGCTTATTAGAGACATAGTAACCGCGCAGTTGACCCAGCTAGGATGGTAAAGAGATTCCTTGGCAGTCCTCAGCTACAAAGGCACCGGATCTTTTTTGGATGAACCCCGAGTCTCCGTCTCAATGCTACACAGGCAGCATGGACAACCCCATGTCCTGTCTCACTTTTTCACCTTGTGTGACGGTAGCTCCCGAACCTGAGCCCGTGTGCTTGTTTGAATGTGTCCCCTTTGATGTCCATTCATCACTGAGTTACTTGCAGAATCCCCTATTGTCTTGCTCCCGCTGTACAGATGTCTGTTCTGTGGGCAGTGTCAGCACCTTTCAACCTGCACCCCTCCCTCCTCTTAATTCTTATCGTCAGGATCTTGAAACTGCTGAGGAAGAGAGTAGTGCAAGAAGCGGAAGGGGCCGTCCTGGGTGGTGCGGGGAGGTATAAAGTTACTGTCTTGTGACTATTCTCTTTGTTTTAGGACAGTGCAGCCCACGTGCTAACACATTTTAGCAGACCCAGTCCTTGCACAATAGGATCTGGCAACAGCGATGTGTGCTGGGGAGGAGGCAAGTGTGGGTGGGAACTGAACAAGGGCCCAAGGCAGCTAGCATGCTTATGTTTACTGAAATTACACATGTCATGAACAACATTCAAGTGTATTAATTCATATAACATTCAAAATAACCTCAGAAGTGATGGATTATCCTCACTGGAGCTCAGAAGATTGGCAGGGTTGGGAATCACATACGAGTTGGTCTGATTCTATACTGCATGCTTCGTCCAGTTCCGTACCAAATCGCCTGCCATCCTCAGGGTTGATCCCGTGTTCCAAAACACACTGGATTCTGCTTGCAGAACACAGGAGCAGGTCCTGTAAGTCTTTTGTAAGTCTGTCTTTGTGAGTTTTCAGAAAGGAAGGCAGTGGGGTGGGGGTGGGAGTTCCATCTCTTGGGAGAAAATGGCACCAGAGATCTGGCTCCAAGATCAGGCCTAGAAAGTGGCTGGCTCTTCAGCACTTACACTTTCCACCCTCCCTTTGAAGAACAAGCCCTGGTACCATTGGTTTTTTTGCATCTGACCCTAAACTGCATGAGTCTGAGAGCCTCAGGAAAGCAATAGAGAGGAAGGCAGAGCAAATCCTACAAAGAAGTGAGGAGAGGAGATACTTGAATTTGAGGCTCTGAATACACAGTAGAGTGTCTTATGAGTAAGAGGAAATAGCTTTCTTTGCTTTCTGGTTTGGACAAAACAAGAAAGATTAACAAAAATCGCAGCCTAAGAAGATAATTTGGACAGTGAAATATAGACACTATTCAGTCAAATACAACTTTATTTTTTTTCAGGCAAATGGAAACTACTGACTTTAAATAAATATAAACTTATGTCTATGTAAATCTATCTCAGTACCTACCTGCTTACTTACCAACCCATTTATCATTTTTCCTCTGTCATAGGCCACAACCCTAACTCATTGAGAGCAGATAGTTGATGTTTGTTGTTTCCTAAACATCTACAAGGCGCCTGACAGATGGCGAACCACTGTATCTATTAAATGAACGAATCCATGGCTTTTGAGCTGAAGAACATGACTAAGGCCATCTTTTGAGCAGAGGCTTTGTAGAGATAAGCTGGACAGCGTGAAAAGGAAATGTCAACACCAGCAGGCAGGGAAGGGGGAGGTAGGGATCTTTGTTGGTCCACATTTGTGATCATGAATGTCTGATGTAGGAGATGGTCATGGGAAGGGTCATACAGATATGGAAGATACGGAGAGCAGGGAATCCATGGTATTTGCTTCCTTCTTTGTCTGAAACAAAATGGGTCTGAATAGAATAGACATTCTCTTTTAATCATGTTTTGTTTGCGTGTTTTATTTGTGTATTTGCTTTTCTTTGATAGCGATACTAGTCTTTTGTTTCTATGTGTTCATGCTTTAAGAAGCTTGGGCTCTACAGCTCAGACAAAGCATCTCCAGAACAGAGGCTTTGCCTAGTCGGCACCTAACTAGTTAGCACCCAGATGTCCTCCAGGCCCCTGGCTGCTAGTCCTTTGCTGGTAATCTTTCCTTCCTGACCTGCTTCTGTTCTCACTCTGGGACCACTGTGGCCTTGCACCCCACCTTCTGCTCTAGGGAAGTCAAACTTCCATGTGTTCAAAATATTTTTTCTGTCACAGGCAGGCCCAGTGACCTCAGAAAGGGCAATGTCTGTCCCACCTTCATTTTTCATCCCGCTTACCCTACACCTTAGTCTCTTAACTGAAGGGCAGGGGGAATTATCAGGGGTAAAACATTACACAAGCCTCATTTCCCGGGCACTATTGTGAATGAAGATACGGGATGCGATGAGGAGTTGAATTAGATCTGGGCCTTTGCACTAGTGGATCCCCAGCACCCATGGTCCTCTATGTAAGAGCTTCCCCTGTGGGCCAGCACCATACTAAGTCCAAGAAAGAGTCGAGTGACATTAAATATGGCCCCTGCCTCCTGGGAGTGCAGGACACACACACACACACACATATTTATATGATTAAAATGTTAGATGGTGAGGTGCGCTCCTTAGATGTCACATCCCATTAGCAGACACTTGGGAGGGTGACTAAATCACAGAGGTGACTTTAGGCCCACAGATGCCTCCCTGATGTATACACAGGCTCTCCCACCCAGGCAAGCTCGGGCAAGGCTACCCGAGGGAGTGAAGCTGAGAAAGAGGCCAAATGCCCCTCCCTCCCAGACCCAGTACAACCAGGAGCCCCAAGGGGTCCATTGTTCTCTCCTCACAGACTACAAACAGCACTCAGAGAAGAGAGGGAGGTCCAATCCCTGGGCTGGGTGAGCGCCCAGCTGCCACTGTCCTCAGCAGCCACATCAGTAAACAGCACCACAGCAATCAATTTGGCTTTTTTGATGAAGACAAAACCATAGAGGAAAACCATTAGAAGAGGTAATAAAGGGCTTTCTTGTACAGTTAATAGAGAGCCTCCTGGATGGAACAAGCCCAGCTGTTGCTGTTGAAAATTTACTTCTGTATTCAAGTTCAAATAGAGACTAAAACATTATCTTCGCGGGAATTGATTTTACGTCTTCCAAACACATATGCCACCTTAATTGTGATTTGTGTGATAGTTCAGCTGCTGAAAGCTTTCGTTTATCTCTACCTGGTTAAACAACTTTAAATAATAACAAGTCAATATATCTGTCTATTGACCAGAGTTCTCACATCCCCAGAGCACACTGTTGAAGAAGAAAAAAGTGTTTAACCCTTCATGGCCAAGTGTCTGCCCCACAACCACGTCCCCATTCTCAATGTTCATGGGGAGATACAACTGTTTAAAAAATAAAATGGGGAGAAACATGCAGAGTCTTTTCCGATGTACACTCTCCTTCAGAGGCTTTTTTAGCCTTAATACATTCTTTAAGTAGAAAAAGTCTGGTTGTATTTTCTTTTTTTTGTCAAATATTCTGTACTAAATATTATAATTCATCTTAATTACAGAAACTTTGCCTTTGCATTGAGCTAAAAAAAAAAGAAAAAGAATATTAAAGATGGCAGCTTGTTTTTGAAGAACCCACATAAACAAACAAACAAAACCCATGGACTTTCTATGGTGTTTTTTAAAGGCATAATTTTTTCATAGGAATGATTAATGTTATACGAAGTAGGGTGAAAAGGTAAGGGCAAAGGGATTATTTTATTTACATGAACTTAAGCCTAGAATTCTTTGTAGATTAAAAATATGGCTGGGAATGGGGCTGATGGGGTCAAATTTGGGTTTGTTCTGTCAGCCAATAGAAAGGCAAGAATGGAGCAGGCCAACAACTCCAGAGCTCATCTCGTCAGTGGCCCCATCCGTGAACACCTGCCTGCGAGGCTGAATGTAGCTGCCACTTGCTGGGTCAGCAGATCTCCCTCCACTGGGGTCCTCTCCTTCCGTGAACTTCCCTTGGTGTCAAGGGTAGGTAATGCAGGCAATGGCTGGGATCTGTCTCACCTTGGGTTGTCCTAACGTTTAACCAACTGGCAAGGAGAGAGCACTGCCGGAGTCCCCAGCTCTCCATGTAACCGGCTCCTTTCCCAGTGTTGGCCTCATTTCTGTGAAGCAAACAGGGAGTGTACATGGCAGGTGAAGAGATTTCCGGCCTGCTGGGTACCTGCCTGGTGTCAGCACAGCTGCAGGTGCAGAGAAGACCAGCATCCAGTTATGCTGCTAGGATGAAGGAAGGCCAGTCAAACAAAAACGTACCATCCTATTTAGACAACCGTCAGTTTGAGAGAAGGGAGGGAGGCTGCAGGTATCAGTGTCTTCAGAATTAACTCATATGTTAAGGATTTTTTTTTTCAAGTTTTCACAAAGTCTGTTTTAAAGCTGTGTTTTCTAATTGGTATAATTCCAGTGCAGACCTCCATTTGAAATGCACTCTTTCCTTTGATGTTCTCACTTTCTTTTCTCCCTCCCACTTCTCCCAGAAAGCCCCACAGACACAGAGCAAATAATAATGTTAACAATAGTAACAATACTTACAACTGACAGGTCGCTTATAAACAGTGAGCTATGAAAATGGGAAGGTATCATTAATTGCTAGTTAGAAAAACGCTTCTCTTGGGTTTGTATTTTCCTGATAAAGAACATTTCTTGATTCTTTCATGTTTGTTCTCCCTGTGTTTTCCTCCAGGGCATGGGCTGTGTATTAATTATCTGTGTATTTTCAGCCGTGAATGACTGACTGACTGAATGGATGGATCTATTTCTTTCTTTCTTTCATTCCTTGGCCTGCTTCACAGGGTGTGTGAACTTCCTCCTTTAATGTTGATATTGAAATGACACCTGTACCAAGACTTGCTAAACGCCGGCATGAAAGTGACTCCTTGCTGCCTCCGGTCTTCTGGTCCCTGCCCTAGTCTGTTATGTTCACTCTGGCTATACATTCTTGTCATAGCAAGTCCACATGTATGTTTACATAAGCAACATTATAGCAATAAAAGCTGCCCATTCCCACCTTCCCAACACCCTATCAAATCAATGGTTGTCTAATTTTTTAACAATTTTCCATTTCTCTCCAATTCTTGTTTTTATACATCGTTAATTTTGCAAAGATGCAATATAGCAAAGATATAATTCTGTATTACAGTTACTAAAATGCAAGTGGGTATTTCCTCCAGATTATTAGTCGGGCAGTGGGTGAAAGACAATACTTCACTTGGCATGTAATAGTCACTAAATAAATGTATGAAGGTTAAAATAAGCTAAAGGAACAAAAGTGCTGCTCACTTGGCTTGGGGCTGAGTATTAAAAGGAATCTAAGGCAGCAGACAGAGGAACCTCAATAAGCTCTCATTCATTTTCTAATCTAAACAAACGAATCCATTAAATTCATCCAAATCCTTAATGACTGTTCCCACGGAAAGGAGAGAATGAGGAGCAATGGGGGAGCGGAAGTGAGCAAATACTCGGTCCTGCAGAGCTGAGGAAGGACATGGGAATGGGAAATGGACACTTGATACTCAGGTCAGCCCTAATGTAATTCAGTACTTACTTTGGAGATGAAGACACTGAAATCGGGAGCAAAAAAGCGCCCAAATGAAACAAACGTAGGCAAAGACGCTGGGAGATCTCGAGCGTACCCGCTGTGACCCCAGTGGGGTCTCTTTTCCCCAGACCTGTCTGCCCTGGCTCACAGCAGGCAGGAGAGACGGCCCAGTTCCTCCTCTGCAGGGATTCTCCAGCGCGTCCTTGCCCACACGTGCCCACGGCAGGGAGCCCCGGGAAACCTGCAGCGTGTGCTGGGAGGGGAAGAGGGAAGGTCCCAGGGCTCACTCTGGGCCCCGAGACGTGCCGAGTTCTCTGTTGTTACTCAGACTGAAGGAGCGGTTTCGAAATGTTAGTGTGGGGAAGTTAGAAGCGAAATGCAGGCTTCTGGTGACCAAGGCAAGCAGCAGCACTGCCACCCTCGTCTGCCCGCAAGCTGCTCGGTTCTCCGTTTGTGCACCGGGCGGCGCTAGCAATACGCAGCGGCAGCCCCGCGACCCCGCGCGCGGCGCCGCCGGGGAAGGGCTTGGCGACACCCACTTCTAAGGCAGCTCAGCGGCTCCTCGGTGAGCCGGTTCTGCATTGCAGACCTGGGGGCTATGCTGGCTCAGATGCCACCTCCTCTAGCAAACCAGGCCCTCTCTCATTAACCCCACTTATCCGGCATCACTCCTAATCCCCGTGTCTCCCCAGCGTGTTGGTCACTTGGCCCTTAACTTTACAGAGGAGCATGCTGCTTTCTAAAGTACCCCGAGGTGTTTCTCTGTCTTCTTTTCTCTCACGCTGCCTTTGTAAGAAGGCCATGCTTTCTCCCGCCGCTCCCGATAGAGAGCTGTGTCCGTGGAAGGGCTTTCGGTGCATTTGGGGGTGCGTGCAGCCCTCTGAACTGGGAGCCACAAGACACGTGCTCAGACCGGGCCAGCCCTTCTACCTCTCTGAGCCTCAGTTTCCTTAGCTGTGGAATTAAGAGCAAGCATAGCTGTGTCGCACGGCTGTCTGAGAATTCATGACTGACAATGCTGTGTGATGGCCTGGCAGGGGGCGTGTGCCCAGGAGGAGCTCTGTAATGGCCCCCAGATCCCAGCGACGTGGGGACTACTCCCTTCCTCTGCACAGGGCGGACGTGCGGTGCCTGCGCCATTCATTTACAACCAGCCTCGTGCGGGGCACCAGGCAGGGGGCTCAGGAAGACAGTCCCTGCTCTCAGGAAGCCTGGGGGCGTGGGAGAGGGGACGGCAATTGGAACAGGGACAATTAAATGTAAAGCAATAGTACTGAGCCCAGGATGGTAGAACACACGGGAGGGGACTTATCCTATCTTGAAGAAGGAGCAGGAGCAGGAAAGAGGATTTAATTACCTCTTTCTTGACCCAGGTCCGAGGCCATTGAGATGCAGGTTAGGAACGTTGGCCCTACATTCCTCAGTTGTTTTCAAACCCCAGTCCCCAGCACCCGCAGAATGCTCTTGACTGAGGGGTATGACAAAGAAGCAGAGGTTGCACTTCTTGCCCTGCTTCTGTACACTGACAGTTCTCCCACCCGCAGGGCTGTTAAGAGCATTTCAATGTGATCGTGTGCTAATAGGTTTGGCCCCTCATTGAAAATAAATGCTTGTTAGATTCCCTTGGCTTCCCGCAGGGTGACCAGGGCTCACAGTTCCGGTATCTCTTAAGAAATTGTCATCTTGGGGTGCCCCAAATTTCACCTGTCTCGGTTTCCTTCTAAACTCTTCATATGCTCTCTAATCAAAAGATTGTACTTCAGTCCTGAGAGCTGCAGCACCGGCAAGGCAAAGAGATCAGTTTATTACAGACTTTCACACTGAGGTCTGTAACTGACCAGGATGCTTGTTCTTTCAGGGTTTATTTGCATTAATAAAAAAGATGGATGTATTGAGAGATCATGTTGACTTGGAAGTGTGGGGTTTTCCATCACCCTTTGGATTCAGGTCCTAGACCACTGGATTCGCCACTATTTTTTCCAGTGTCAGAAGACAGTGAATACATTATTTGGATCCTCACATCGAAATGGTAGCCTGCCTACATTTTTTATGTTAACTCTCAAGAAATTTTAATGCATTTGTGGAAAAATTCCTGTCTTTTTTTGTGACTTCTTTTGTCTTCAGAGAATTTGTCCTTAATTTTGAAGAGAGAACAGCAATCAATTTGACTCTAACTGGACATGAGTGACCTCTAAAAATTTCTTTTCTACACGAATAAACATTTTAATTTATTAAACTTTGTGCAATCCCACCCTTCTTTTTATGTGACCCCTGTAGACCAAGGTCTTTTCCTCTCACCCTGCCCACATGTAGGAAATATACTTGGCAGAAAAATGCCTCAATTTTTTTCTGAGAAACTTTTGTTGACCTTTGGTTGACCCCAGTGAACTGCAAATGAATGTATTGATCTCTGTCTGACCCCGTTCTTCAGGATCCATGTGCTCCTTATACTTCTGGAATTACTGAAAAGGGAGAACATGACATACCAATTTTACAGATTTGTTCCATTAGCTATTCATAGCTATTGTGCCCTGTTTTAATTCCAAAGTAAACACTGTTGCCTAAAGATCAATTGAGCTGTGGAGAGCTGGGAGGGTCAGAGGCAGCTGCATCATCTTCCTTGTATTCAATTTTCTTCCTCTGGGACAGTCATCTCAAAACTACCGTCCCTGTCATGCACATTTTCAGTTATGACTTGATTTATCTCCTCTTTTGATTTCTCTCTATAAATCAATTATCCTGGTGTTGGCTCACATGCTTTCTATTACTCCTGCTTCTCCCTCTGAAATTGTCTCATTAGGATGCTGGGAGAAGAGGGACAACTTTTCTTGTTGATAGTTATTATCACCATCTATGGTAGGTTGAAAAATGGTCCCCAACAAAATACACACATTCCAATCTCTGCAACCTGTGACTCTACACTTATATTAAAAAAAAAAAAAAAAAAAAAAAAAAAAAGTGGGGGAGGACTTTACAGATTTGACTTAGTAGTTAAGAATCGTGAGATGAAGAAACTCCCCTGGATTATCCAGTGGGCCCTAAATGCTATCTCGTGTATCCTTATAAGGGAGAGGCAGGAGGATATTTGACATATGAAGAGAAGGTGATGTGAACACAGAGCAGAGAAGATTTTACGATTCTGGCCCAGAAGCACGGCATGATGCAGCTACAAGCCAAGGAGTCCTGACATCTACCAGAAGCTGGGAGAGGCAAGGAATTGATCTCCCCCTGGAGTTTCTGGAATTAGTGTGGCCCTGCCAACACACTGATTTCAGCACATTGGCAATGATCTCTGACTCTGTCCTCTTAAATTGCAAAAGAATAATTAAGTGTTGCTTTAAATGGCTAGTTTTATGGTAATTTGTTATAGCAACCACAGAATCTATTGCTTCTTCTCAGAAATAGTACATTTCCCAATACTGTTTACCTGTTTAGAGTCTACCACATTCCCACATAATATACCACATTGTCACCACTACAGTGCCATCACTGTGAACTCTGAGCGTATGATTTATGAAGGGCCTTAGAGCCTATGTTTAAAATATATTTAAATAAAATTAGAGATCTTTAGTCCAGAGTATACTGAACTGTATGGGAAGTCACCTAATACTTAAAACACATTAAAAAATACTACATAAAATATTTTCTAAAGAAATAAAACATGTAGGCAAGCATGGAAGTAAACAGACTAACTCCATTTTTCATAAGAAAGGTGGAGTACATGGTGGAGTACATAGGATCTGTAAAGAAAAATGGTCAGGATATATACTGTAGGAGCCTTATCTGCGTGGGGTGGATATCATTTGCTAGTCCTGTGTGTGCAGGACAGCTGGGGAAAAATGAACCAACAAAGCCTTCACTTTCTGGCCTGAAACAAATAGGAAAGCGATATCTCCAACTAGACCGCAGTGGGGAAAATGATTCACCTGAAAACAATCAGAGACCCTAGTCTGAATTGCACTAGGATGTAAGCCCCACGTTTTTTGTATTCAATAAAATTGGTCTAAAACATGCAAAATTTGTAACAATTTGACAGAGACAATAAGGAAATCACCTCTTATGGAAGCTTCTCCAGTTCACAGAACACATAAAATATCCACAGGAGGAGATGTCTGAAAAAAATGAATTCATATCTCAAAACATTAAGATTTACATGAAAATCCAACACCACAATATTTAAAGTAAAAATGTACAACTGGAGGAAACTTAAAATTTCTGAAGTAAGAAGGTATTATAAACACACAAGAAAGAACAAGTGGTGTTAATAAATAAAAAAATTATAAATATGAATGTAGGTATGAGCGTTAATGATAAAGAATGATTAAGGCATTTAGTCATCCAACAGATACCTATGGGATGCCAATTATGGGCCAAGTACTTTTTTCAGTGCTGGGATGCAATAATGAATAAAATGATACCCAACCCTCATGGCTCTCATTTTCTAGTAGAAAAGACAAAATATTTAAGTAAACATGTAATAAGTTGTTAGGTAGTAATAAGTGCTATGAAGAAACATCAAATGGGCTGAAGGAGACAAACCTAGCAGAGATGTGAATATTGTGAAGGAGCAAGCCATAATGTCTTAGGAAAAAAGCATTCCAGACAGCTGAAATAGCAGAAGTCCAGAAAAAGCATGAGCCTAGGCTAGGCATATGCTTGGGTGTTGGAGAAAGAGCAACAAAATCAAGCTAGAGCTGTATGAGTAAAATAGAGAGTTAGCAAATGAAATCACAGAAGTCTGGTTAGGTAGAACCTTGTTAAGTGAGATAAGAACTTTTTATTCCTTTTACCTAAGTGGATTGGGAAATCAATGGAAGCTTATAAACTAGAAATAACATGATCTAATATACACTTTTGAAGTAACATTCCTGGTTGCTTTGTGAAGAGTAGGTTAAAAAAAAAAAAGGAACAGAAGAAAGAGGAACTTGTTGGAAAACTATTGTAATCATCCTGGCTAGACATTTTGTTGGCTTTTCTTAGGTCCTATGATGGAGATCATGAAAAATATTCTGGTCTAGGATTTATTTTTAAGAACATGCTAAGAAAATCTGTTGATGTATCAGTGGTAGAGTATGACAGAGAAAGATAACTCAAGGAATCAAAGAAGCCTCCTAAGTTTTATTTTTTGAACAACTGGAAGAACAGGAGTGCACTGCACTAGATAAAACTGGAAGTTTGTGTGTGTGTTTGTGCTCACATGTGCAAACACACATGCTATTTACACACACGCCATTTACACACATGATACATTTGAGGTTTCTCTTGGACATCTATGTGTTGTGTAACTGAATATATGAGTTTAGAGCTTAGAGGAGAACTTGGGGCTAGACATATAAATTTGGCAAACCTCAGACTACAGGTTGAATTTAAAGCCAGATCTGGAAAAAGGTTATCAGGGAAGAAATTGCAGATAAAAAGAGAACAAGACTACAACCCAATATTTAAAATTTAGGAATAAGAGCATAGCCAAGTAAAGGAGAATGAGCTACCATCAAGGGAGGAAGGAAACAGAGATGGTATCTTAGACGTCAAATGGAAAATGTGTTTCCAAAGGCAGTGATCAAATGCCAAAAGTATAACAGGATTAAGATTAAGATTTGGCTGATATATTTTGGGAAAATATTACTGTTCTTTAGAGGACAGGCATTGATGTGCAGTTTAAGGAGTGAAGTAGTGAGTACAATATCCTGTCATATGTTAAAAAAAATAGCAGATGAAGAGCAAGTAGGGACAATAGACTAACTTAAAATAGTTTCACCATAAAGGATATCTAAGAAATAAGTAGTAGCCAGAGGGGAAGATGAAAACAAGGGATAGATTTTTAAAGATGGGAAATGTTGCCGTGTAGATGGTCTGATGGGACTGATCCAGTAAAGAAGGAGAAAGACAACGCAGAGAACTGGAAATAATTGCAAGGCAAAAACTTGAGCTTAAGTGGGCAGATAGGGTATAAACTTTATTGTGCAAGGACGCTGGCCTTTAGGTAGAAATAAGAGAAACATTTGTTGGGAGAGGAGAAAAATTAGACTGTGTGTGCACAGATGAAGGCCCATAACGTAGTCAGGATTCCTCAGGAAATAGGAACTGCTGATGCTTCATTTGGGTGCTGCAGACCCAGGGTAGCAAGGAGGCGGAAAGAGTGAGTGTTAACAATAAGAGACTTAAAGTGCAAAGCAATATGGCTACTGCTTCACAGCGAATGCAGCAGGGAAGAGACAAAGCAGGTCACTTAGAAATTGCTTAATACGTATATAGGTCTCACTCCTTTCATGGTCACTGGGGATATGAGATCTTAACACAGTGTGGTGTTTCATCAAATATTGAAAGTGTTATTAGGAGCTGTAAACTGTAAGCAAAGAAAATTTGTGTGGCTGTGGCCAAAGAACAGGGCTTGGCAGGATGGCAGCAGTAGAGGCAGGAAGTGTACCTACTCACTATGTTTAACTTTCCCCCCACCGTATAAGAACTCCATTGCGTGTGGATGTATGTGTTCTGAGAAAATAACCAACTTTATGCTTTCCCAAAAGGGCAGGGAGTTAAGGCACAAGCTCAGATGCTTGTAGAGCCTCCTTTAAGGTTATAGCCAATTTTGTGAAATCTTGTGACACTTAAGCAAAGAGAGTTAATGATATAAAGAACCGTACCCACCACTGCAGCTGGTCCCAAGCCTGTAGTTAACATTTATCATTTCTCTCCTCTGACAGCAATTCTAGATTCCCCTCATTTTTGGAAATCATTTAGATTGGTCGGGGTTACCAGTCAGGTAGGGTGATCCAGATGCTGATCCCAGAGGTATCTAGGCCATTAATTTCTTCTTACTCTTTTGGATGTGTTTGCTATAATTGCTAATTGACAGTTATCATCAGGTACAGAAGTTGTAAGAGACATCGTAGTGAAGTAGCCATATTCCTTTACCCTTATCATGTAGTAGCAATCCCGGCTCTTCATGGTAAACAAGACCTATTAACCACACCAGTTATATTAACTCCTTTCTTTGCCTGTTTATCTACTCACATGAGAAACCCAAATTAACAAGGTGAGAGTTGCAGCTTCTAGTTCAGTGAAACATTTCATGTCTCCCCTGGCAGCCTTCTTCACACCCTGTTAACTGAGGCTTCTACCTCAGCATAGCTCAAGGTTGAGGAATAGAAAGCAGGAATTCTGTAGCTAAGCCACTGGGTGTGATAGTGACAGGAGCCAGTCTTATTTCCAACCTTTTTTTGCCAAACTCATGTATTCTAGCTATCAGATATACAGAGCCATGTATTTGGTAGTTAATTTAACATATATGTCAAATCCCAGAGGAGAGAACCCATGCACTGCTTGTATCTCAGCTGAGACATCAATGGGCAGCAATCACTACACTCTTGTCCATGTCCATGTGAAATGTCTTCCCTTTCAAAGGTGATATTAGTTTTGGAAAAAGCCAGAAGTCACAGGGCACCAAATCTGGGCTGTAGCGGGGCTGAGTCACCCAGGTGTTTTGATGTTTTGCAAAAAGCTTTGCACGAGGTGAAATGCATGAGCAAGCACACTGTTGTGATGAAGCTGCCAATCGCCAGTTGCCCACAGCTTCAGCCTTCGAATCATCCCAACATCTTCTGCATAGGAGTATTCAAATTTAATGCAAAATTGGATACAGATCTGTTGCTCTACTTGCTCAGTCATTTTGAATGTGAGGGTCACATAGTACACACACTCACTCAATGGCATCTACTGGGCCCACTGACTAGTACAGTGAAGTTGTCATTGTTCATGCACACACACTCCAGTCCACTCCCCTTGGCTGCCAGGTTACATCAATGTTTCCCACACCATTACATTATATTAACAATGGTTGGACTTTTTCTGGACAGACCTCGTATGAGACAAAATGCTCCCACACTTTGTTCCACTCTCAGGTGGCCATCTACATCACTCCTCCCTTGATCTACTGATCTGCATTCTTCTAGTCTTATTCATTTTAGGCCTTTGATGAATCAGTCAAGCCATTTTGTCAGAACGTGTCTTTTCTTCCCGTCTCCTCTCCCTCTATGTAAGATGGATGTTTAGCTCTACCCAAAAAGGATTATCTTTTACTATTGCCTAATATGCCTTTGAGACCATGAGGCAGTAGTGCATTTCCTGTTACTGCTAACATTTTGTACCAACACATCTGGGAATCAGATCAAATTCCTTTCCTCTTCATCAGGTTTTCATAGGAACCTTCTTGCATCACCATCAGGTTGAAGAGACAAAGGTAGGATTTCAAATGCAGACAATATCTTTTCACATAACACATCTGTGCTTCCTGGATCTGTTTGAACTAGTTCCCAAATGTACAACTTCCTTTCTATGATAGGCTTCTGATCAACCCGTCAATGTAATAATTTGGTAGATGTGATGAATTATGTTATTGTTGCAAAATATTCCCTCCCAGTCCATCTCCATGGGAGGGGTACACATCCTGATTCCACTGATGTTTGTCTCAGTCATTTGATGTAGTTTGACCTCAGAATGGGAAGAATGTAATTTCTTGCCCATTTACTTCAGATTAGGTTTGTGACTTTCTCTGGCCAATGGAATGCTAGGAATTATAACTAAAGCAGAACTTGAGACATGCCTCCGTGTGTGTGCTTGCCCTCGTGCTCCTGTTATTGCAAGTTACAGTTGTCTGGTTTTCCATGATCAGGTGCTCAGTGTCCACTGTGCCCCAGTGTCTCACTAGAAGCTATTTTTTGTTTCAAGTGGGAAGTAGTTCTCTGATAGAGAAGCCATAGCTCTGGGCCTGAACCTTAGATATCACCTTTGTGACTTCTATTGGAGTTCAGTAAAAATTTCACATGGTGCCCTTATCTATCACGTGCTATCTAGAACCTAAAATATGTGGCCTAAAGGGCACGACAGCGTGTAGTGAATGAAAACCTTTTAAAGGCAATCTGCAGATGACTCAATAAATACTTGAGGCAATATTCCAAAACAAAGCATATTTTACCTCTCCAACCAAAGAGAACAAACAAATGGCATGCCTTTTGTTTACTTGAGGGAGGTACAAAATGCCGCAAGTTGCACTTTACAATGTCACTGCATACACCAGACCACACGATAATTAAAATCTTCACTGTTATGGCATGCTTTCAAATTTGTGCATTTTTAAAATTTCTTATTCTATGGTTGGTATATTGGTGTGTGTTTGTACATATGCATATCATATATACCTATACATATATAAATAGACAAATAAAGAATAAAACATTCATGTCATACACACACACACAAGTATACATGTGTATATATGTATATATGTTTTACTCAGACATTTAGAGCAATGCTATACAAAATATAATCCTGAAAGCACTGCTAATCTATAAACTGTTTATTACCAGTCCAAAATATCAGTCCAAAAGATACATTAAACATTTCAAAGGGTAACTTAATACATGTACAGAGTGAGAGCGATGAGACCCCTTTTTATATTATTTTGACATTTGCACAGCATCCAAGCTTTTAGCTTTGAATTTTACAAAAGTATTAGTTTTAGAATGACTGGAAGTTAACATAAAGCACACCAAAAACACAACAAACACTTTTTAAATCGACTTTCGTCACAGACAGTATGAGTAGCAGGGAGTCACTGCTCACTGGCTTGGTGTTCTAGAGAATGTCAAGACAATAAAATTGGTTGTGAACTGACTATGTTAGACGTAAAGCATCATATTTGACATGCCCTGAAGCATGGCATTAAGGTATACTGCTTCCCTTGCCATGTAAAGGCAAACTATTTTCAATCCTTTTTATTATCGGAATTAAAGACAACAAACAATAGCAGTTTTCAGATTATTGGCCACATATCAAGTGGCAGAAATTGTGTCAGTCAAGATGACACTTGAAACAACTGTGATTTAGACTACCATCTCATGAAGCTATTTTGTAGACTACAACCATCTGCCATTTTTGCAAGGGTCAGACAGGGAAATTAAAAAGCTATAATAGAGATTATCAACCATACATCTTCTTATGTCTTTAGTTGTGATGTAAAAGTATACATTTTTCAAGGAATACATTATCTTTCTTGGCAATGGGGGGAGGAAGAATGATGAGAAAGTCATTTCAGAAGTTATTTTGTTTTATTACTTACCATAATATGCACAGATTAAGAAACCAAAGATAAAGGTTCTGCTAGATGCTAAAAAATATTTATCCCAGTTATACACTTGGAATATAGGGAAATAGCCACATTGTAAACCTGCTGACTCAGCGAAACTGCAACTGAGATAAACTCAGGCCAAAATCTATGTTTTAATTGACCTCCATAAGCTCAGACTCTACTCATGGGGTCTGTGTTTGAATTTTCCACTTCATGGTATACGTTCAGACTCCATAGCTAACAGTTATAGGGATATATATTTCCCTATTGCCTACTTTTCTTAAAACCTTTTGGGAAAGGATCAGAGAAATATTTACAGCAAACACTTGATGAGGGAATGTCCCCCTCTTCTATCAATGGACCATTCTTATGTGAACTAGCTTAAATCTGATAAGTCGGTGAGGAACTGTGGTTTATTATTGTGTCAGTTAACATTAAGTGCTACTCAATACCTCTGTTTATACGTTGTACAATACCCTAGTCTTCTTTCCTGTCCTGTCCTTAAAAACACCATGGTCTATTGGGTACTACTATATATTCTTATAGGTTAAGACACCTTTATGGCATATTGCAGCAAGTAAACTCACCTTGCTTAGGATAGTTATGCACTGCCATGTAGCTCTGTCATTTAATAATTACAATATTGATATTTATACAAAAGGGGCTCACTTAAAGTTAGCAATATCCACAATCAACCTCAGAAGATAGCTACAACTCAGCTTCTCAAAAATGCCCATGTACTTATAACCAGTGCATTTCTTGCTGCCCTAGTGATGTATATCTTCTAGACTCTTCTGTGGAATGATGTCAAATGGAAGAATCCTAGGTTTTACATAACACACCCATGCTAAGTCCATCTCCATAAGTCTTAGTCCTTCTTCAAAACTGACATAATTACTTACTTTAGTGCAGACCATTGTTGATCCCAGGTTTCAAGAAGCCGTTACAGTAATAATTTTAGAATTTACTCCAGAAGTCCTTGCCAAAATACTGATTCCTGAATTGTGGGAGTGTAGTCCCAAGTTAATGAGTTTTCCATTGTCCAACTTTATGGTTCATCTCAACTTTGTTCTAATACCTCCAAGATTCACTCCAATGTGAGTTCCCAAGTTTCCTGCTATACATATTACCAGCTTTTGAAGTCCTTTTGCTATGTAGATTGCCTCTTTATGGGGAAAATATTGTTTCCCCCCTTCTCCTTAGCCTATCCTTAGATTTGATTCTGATTAACAGCCTGGTGGAGACAATGAGGAGGGATCTTATAGAGAATAAATCATGTTGTGAAGTATATTCTTTAGATGAGATTATCACATGGTCTTCCAGTAAAAGGATGACGTGTTTTTTTGTCAGTAGAAAAGGGATCGTTTTTGACTCTAGAGAAATTTTCTGTCAAGTATGTTCAGAAAACTTGTGAGTTCAATATTTTTAGATTTATGCGTAAAAATGGCCACATCCCATGTTTCCATGTCTCTAGATTCCAATTTTCACTGTTAAAACACTAACATTAATACTTCTCTTGTCTGCATAGGTAGTCATCTTTACATTTCTGTTATCCAATTAGATTTGGGATATGATTTTCCATTTCGTCTACTCTGGCACTGCAGAATGTAAGTCTTCTTTAAAGCTACAAGAGGGGGCCTCTAGTTTTAGGACATACTGAGCTGGCTTCAGCCTGTTATTTTTTAATTCATAATCTCCAGTAGTATCACAATCATCTACCTCTTCCATAAGCTTTGTAATGTCTATGGTTCCTATCCTGATTGATATTGAAAGTTGCTTTTCCAATGCCTTATCTTCTAACTGCATTTTATCCCAACTAGCCACCAATGAAAGCCTCAATCAATAGAAATGCTACTCTATACCAGAGTTTATTATCATGCCATTAACTCACAGCAATAAAGTCTATATTTCTTCTAGACAGGTAGACAATCCAATTCAAAAACAATTTTAAGAATATGCTTTCCATATTTCAGTTGTGATATTAATTGCCTTCATCTGGGATTCCTACATAACAGAGCCTGAATCAAGCATTGTTGTGCTGACTTCCTATTTAAGTGGTGCAAACTCAGGTCAGTGAGAGTGAGTTAGAGGAACGGGAAACAAGGAGAGATAGGAAGCAATGCAAACAATGCTTTACTAAGCTGGTTTACACCTTGCAACGAGGCAAGAGAAAGCTGCAACCTGTCATTTAACAGGTGAATGGATTCAACACATGGGACTTCTTGGATTTCTTCTAAGGAAAACCTATACAAGGAGTAATCCTAGGAAGAGAAGAAAGGGGACTAACAAGATTGGACATGATAGGAGGCCCAAGGATCTTGATACATAATCGAAACTCAATTCAGTTTCAGCTTCATTTTTAAGCCACTTGATGAGTGTTATCACTCTCCCTGACACATCCATGGAAACAGCACTGGATCCTGTGCCTGCCAGAGCTGTCCAGGTTTGTTGTCATCCATTTTATTGATCTGAACTGGAGAGATTGGTCCAAAAGAATTCTGAGATCTGTGGGTTCTCCCTCTTCCTCCCTGCATTCCCTAATGGATCTCCTGCTGCCTTTCATTTCCCCACCATAATTCAAAGACAAGACTTTCATAAGAAAATATCTGGGCGGAGGACAGAAGAAAATCATTTTTTTTTGAGCAGATGCCATTATATCTAGGTTTATATATGTATTTGTACATTTATCACAAATTCAAAAATAAAGATATCATGCAGACTAAATTTCTTGACCACAATGCAATATTATCAATAAAAAAAACTCAATGGCAGCTCTCCATATATTAGGCAATTTAAAACACATTTCTAAGTAAATCATAAATTAGAAAAGAAATCACAATAGGCTTATAAAATACATAGACATGAATGACAAAGAACGCTGTATGTATTCATATTGCAGGTTGCAGCTAAAGTAGAAATTTGAGGAAATTTTAGAGCTTTAAATGAATGAATTATAAAACATAAAATCTGAAATTTGAGTTACTCATTATGAATTATGCATTCAATCACAAATGTAGACTAAGAAGAATAAACCACAAAATGAATGAAAGAAATAATAAAAATAAAAGTAAAAATAATTGACACAGAAAAACTAAATGTGTCTAGGGATTTTCAACAAAACTGAAAGTTAATTAATTCTATGAATTTTAATAGTGCAATAGAAAACCTATGACAAAAATTTAAGAAAGAGAAAGAAGTAGAAACAAAAATTATAAGTCCTAATACATTGATTCAGCCTAAGTTAAAATTAGAATAACTCACATTCTTCTTGTTTAATGTTAAACAATGAGGAATGTAAGTAGAGGGTCTGTAGCTACAAGTGCTTTTTAGTCAGGTGGTATAAGTTTTTTTTTCTTTAATTAGATTTTTACCTATATTTTGCCATGAAATTGCTTTCTTAGCTAGTTAATTTACAAGGAAGTCTCTTAAGAGATTTTAACCCAAATGGTTTCTATTTATCCCATAAAATATAACTCAGTTTCAAGGTTAAGATTAGTACAATGCTTGTTTTAGTTGTTGGTTGTGGGAAATTATATTTACTCATTGGGTGTTTGTTATAGAAAGTCAAATTTACTTATAAACCTTATAATGTGTGCCCACTGAATAACTCTTCAAAGAGCTTTGAAAATTAAACTCAAATATAGAGCTTCTCTTGGAATTAAGAGTCATTTAGGAGTTATTTTTTCTTGTGTATATCTATGTAAGTAAAAATAAATGCTCATGATAAGTTTTTGAAACATTATATACTAATAAACATATTCCAAGACAACGAAGATTGTAAAAGATGACACAATTATAGGTAAAGTTAAGACAATATTGTGAGTAACTTTGTTCCAAACCACCGTTTAAAAATATGAAATATTATATGTAATCATAAAACTGACTCCAGAATAAGTAGAAAAGATGAATATACTAATAATAATGAAGGAATTAAATCATTACTGTAAACCTTCTCCCTAGAAAAGCATCAGGTCTAGTTTTAGAGATTTCACCAAATCCTCAAGAAAGAGAAACAGGTATCATTTCTGTCTTAGAAAACTGTTTTAGAGAAAAAAATTTTAAGGCAAAACTACTCAATTCACTTTAAGCTTTAGTATAATATTGGCCTAGACAATGATCATACAAAAATGATAAGCTTATATAACTTATAACACAGAAACGATATTCTTAAAATATTGAATAAAATACATCATGACTAAGTAGTATTTATTGCACGTATGCAAAGTTGTTCAACATGAGATAAGTCACTAATATACCACATTAATAAAATGAGGAAAATATTATCTAAATAGGTCTCTTAGAATAATATGATTTAAATTTATGTTCTTATGAATAAAGCAATCTTGTAGCAGAGTGGAATCTAAGGGCATGTCCATGTCTTGATTAGAAATTCCTTAGTAGATCTATATAAACTTATTTCTCCAGCTATAGACTGCTTTATGCCATTCACTTTCACATACTCAAGGACAACATTTCCACAGTTTTCTTCTTTATCTCCTACATAATTTTTTCTCTGGCTATTGGATATTTTTCATTATCATATAAATATGTGACTTCTCCATTCTTGTGTTTCTCTTTCTCTACCTGTTTTCTTTCTGCCATTGATTTATTCTCTCTTTCTCTCCCCCCATCTGTTTCATTCACCTCCACCCCTCCTTCCCTCCTTCATTAATTACCTTACCAGTAAGTAATAAAATTAAAAAATAAGATACCATTTTTCTCTATCTGACTAAAAATATATTAACATTTATTATAAGTCTTTTGTACACAGCTCTCTTTATATAATTTTCTGACTTTTTAGTCACAGTATTATTTTGAGCTCTTTAAAAAAATTCAAAAGTTCTCTATAGTTACTGTTTTTTTGTTTTTTGTTTTCTCTCCATTCTCTCTTCAGATCTCTCAAAGAGGGTCTTATCTCCATCATTCTATTGAAAATAAGTTCATCAAAATGACGGATGACTTCCATGTTACTATATACAGTATTTAACTCTTTGACAGTCTACTTGGCCTGTCTATAACATTTGATATCATTGCTCACCCTTTCCTCCTCGTTATGCATTCTTCATTTAGTTTCTAGGAAGCCACTAGCTTTTTCCTCTCCCTTACTTTTCCTGGTTCCTCATCTTCTCTACAACTCTTAATTTTAGAGAGCCCCAAATTTCAGTCCTTGGTCTCAATGACTTCATCTAGTCTCCTGATTTTAAATACTTTCAATTTGCCAGTATCTCTCAAATTTTATTTCAAACCAGACACCTCTCTCTTAAATTTCAGGCTAAACATTAACTTACCATCCCATCTTTATTTGGATGTATGAACAACATATCAAGCTCCTGTTCTTTTCCTTATACTGCTTAAACTTGGCCTTTTCCTTCCTAGCTGAGAGAACGTTAATCTTTCTGGGTCCTTAGACCCCAAACCTTACAATCTTTCTTGAGAGCTTGCTTTCTCTCAAAGATCACATCCAATCCAACAGAAAACCCAGAATTCAATAATTTCTTATTTATCTCCTTACCCACTACTTGGAACTTTCTCTGAACAATTCCTCCTACCTGAGCTAGTCTTCCCCCAAATATTTGGAGGATTAATTCTTCAAGTTTTTCTTCAAACATCACTTTGTTAAGGCCTACCCTGCTAATCCTATTTAAATTGCAACACTTGTTCTCTGCAGCCTAAAACCTCCAAACATGACTTATATTTTTTCTTATAACACTTAAGATTGTTTAGATATATATACATGATCTATTGTTAGAATGTGGGCCACATGAGGAAAGAAATATTCTTTCTGTTTTGTCCACTGTGCATTGCAAACATCTAAACAGGATCTATCATATGATAGTTTTTTTTTAAATTTTTTAAATTTTGTATATTTTATTATGTTGTTACAGTAGTACCAATTTTTTCCCCTTTGATACCCTCTGCCAAGTACTGCCCCCTGCAATGCCACCCCCCTTAGTTCATGTCCATGGGTCGTGCATATAAGCTCTTTGGCTTCACCCTTTCCTATATTATTCTTAACTTCCCCCTGTCTATTTTGTACCAACCAATTATGCTTCTTAATCCCAGCACATTTTCCCATTTCTCCCCCTTCCCCCTCTCAGCTGATAACCCTCCAAGTGATCCCTATACCTATGATTCTGTTCCTATTCTTGTTTGTTTAGTTAAATTTTGTTTTTATTTTTTAGATTCAGTTGTTAATAGTTGTGAGTTTGTTGTCATTTTAGTATTCATAGTTTTGATCTTTTTCTTAAATAAATCCCTTTAACATCTCATATAATAATGGCTTGGCGATGATGAACTCCTTTAGCTTTACCTTGTCTTGGAAGCACTTCATCTGTCCTTCCATTCTAAATGATAGCTTTGCTGGATAGAGTAATCTTGGTTGTAGGTCCTTGCTTTTCATCACTTTGAAAACTTCTAGCCTGCAAAGTTTCTTTTGAGAAATCAGCTGACAGTCTTAGAGGCACCTCTTTGTAGGTAACTCTCTGCTTTTCTCTGGCTGCTTTTAAGACTCTCTCTTTATCTTGAACCTTTGGCATTTTAATTATGATGTGTCTTGGTGTGGTCCTCTTTGGATCTCTCTTGTTTGGTACTCTGTGCTTCCCAGACTCGTATATCTGGTTCCTTTGCCAAATTTGGTAAGTTTTCCTTCATTATTTTTTTCACATAAGCTTTCAATTTCTTTCTCTTCTTCTCCTCCTTCTGGAAACCCTTTGATTCAGATGTTGGCATGTTTAAAGTTGTCCCAGAGGTTCCTAAGTTTCCCCTCATTTTTTTTTCAATTCTTGTTTCCTCATTCTGTACTGGTTGACTGTTTTTATCTTATTTATGTTCCAAATCATTGATTTGAACCCAGGTTTCCTTCCCTTCACCATTGGTTTTGTGTGGATTTTCTTTCGTTTCACTTAGCATAGCCTTCACTTCTTCCTTTATGCATCTGCCATACTCAAGCATATCTGTCAAGCCTGTGAGTATCTTAATCACCAGCATTTTGAATTGTGCATTGGTTAGGTTGACTGTCTCCTTGTCTGTTAGGTCAGCTATCTCCACATCTCTTAGTTCTCCCACTGGAACCTTGATCTGTTTCTTCTTTTGGGCCATACTTCTCTGTCTCCTCATTCTGACAGGCTCCTGTGTTTGTTTGCCTCTGTGTCTTAGGTAGGGCTGTCACTCCTGTTATGTTGTAAGGGGCTGAGCCTTAGGGATTCGTCAGTACAAAGCGACCTGTTTCACCATGTTGTGGCACTATATGTGGGGTAGGGGTCTTAGAGGGAACAATGCTGCTTGCTGAGCACTTGCCCCATTTCCAGGCACTTCTCCCACTTCCGTATGGGACTGGTGCCTCTCTAGCTGTTGCCCTGGCCATCGCTCCCAGAGTGGGTGGGTTCTGCAGATGTTCCAGGACCATGGGGGCCCTTTAAACAAGCAGATTCTGCTGAGAGACCGGCAGTTTCTGCATCCGCCCCAATCCCCACTGTTTTGCACAGTCAGAAGCAATGAGGCTTGATATTCCCTGGCGCTGGGACTGTGAGCTGCTGGATCTGGTCAGGAGCTGGGAATGCTCCCCAGGTGTCCCTCCCCAACTTTTTAAAATGTGTGACTGCACTTTCCACCAGCCTGCCACTGCCACTGCTGCTGCCACTACCACACCACATCCTCTCCACCTGGGCTCCACTCTTTCTACCTGTCTGGATGAGTATTTCTTCTTTATATCGTTGTTTGTTGGACTTCCATGCAGCTCAGTTTTGGAACTTCTGGTTGTCTCTAGTTATGAGGTAGTTTATCCCTCCTTAGTTGTGGAGGGAGACCCAGCATGTCTGTCTAGACCTTCATCTTGGCCAGAGGTCTCATATATAAACATTTGGGATATAAATGACTATTAAGGATTTTACTGGGGGTCCTAAACAATAAGGCAAAAAAGAAAAGTAAAAGATGCTTTAGAACTGGAAGGGAGGAGTAGAAATTCTTTTTGATTTATTAAAAATGTGATTGCATTCTAAAATAACCTATAGATATAAAAAGAACAGTAGAGTTGTTGAATATAATCTGAGTATATTAAAGCATATTCCTCTTTTCCAGAAATGATCAAAGAGAAAATGTAACAGTGAAGGAAAATCTTATTTTCAGTAACAACAAAAAATTACAAAAGGTCCTTTGGAATAATGTAACAAAGATGTGCATAATCATTATGGAAAGAAATATAAACCTCATGAAGAGCATCAAAGAAGATCTAAATAAATAAATAGCTATTCTGGTAGAAAAATTCAATATTATAAATATATAATTATTCAATTTAACACTTAAATGCAATAAAACTCTAATTGTAATCTCAAAGTACTTTTTATAAGACTTAAAATATTATCTAATATAAAATAGTAAATTAATAGGAATAGCAAGGAGAGTTTTACAAAATAAGAACAAAGAGAAGAGACTTATACTGCCATATGTCAACATAAGCTTCAAAGTTATAGTAAAATGCGGTATTGAAGGAAAAAAAAGAAGAAAATAGATAAAGAAAAAAATAAAAAGAAAAATCAGCAAAGCAGAATAGAAAACTTAGAACTGTGCCAAGCATTTTTAAGGTCTTATGATTTAATAGAGATGGTTCTTAAAGTAAATATGAAAAGAAAAAATGGTTAAAAATGTATATGAATAATTTTCTCTCCAGATCAAATAATAAATACTCCCTTCCTTATTTCACCCAAATTTGAATCCCACATACATTTAATGCAAAACTATAAAATTATTGAGAACATATATGTAAATATCTTACAAACTTGTTAAATGAAATAATTTTTAAATAGAGTGAAACATAAAACTCACACATATTAAAATTGATTACATTAATTTATATCACAATGTAAGTTTTTATAGACAAAGCCAAAACCAAAAACAAAGCTGGAGGGAAAATTTTCAAAATTCTTATAAAACCAAAGGTCAATATCCATATAAATAACTATTTACAAAGCAATAATAAAAGAAAAACACAATTTAAAAATGAACAAGTGATATATACAAGAAATTCACAAAAAAAGGTCTGAATAACTAGTAAACATAAAAAAATGCTATACCTTACCAGTAACTGATAAAATTTAAAAAATGAGATACCATTTCCCTCTATCTGATTTAAAATATATTAACATTTATTATGCATTTTGTACACACCTCTCTTTATATAATTTTCTGACTTTTTAGCCCTTACCTAAAAAAATAGAGTATTTGTTTCATGTGAGGAAATTGAAATTCATATATTGCTAATTAAAACTTAAATATTATTACTATTTAGAGAGTTGGCAATTTTTTGTAAAATTGAGAAATTGAACATTAAATGACTGAATAACTCCTTCTAGCTAATTTTATCATGTGTACACAAGGAAATATATACCAGAATCTATACAAAACATGATTTTTAAATGTTAGAAGCAATCCTGCATGCCTATTGATGAAGGATGGAAAATAAACCCAAATTTAGATATATGAAGAAAATTTATATATAATTTAATATATATGTCTTTTTGAATAAAACATCTATCTAAAGAAAACATGCATAAACACATATAGCAAAAGTGAAAAAGTTTAGGCAGGGGAAATACATACCAAATTTATGAAAGTAATTTAAGAAGAAGAATGGGTTTGGGAAGAAGTCAACATTATTTGTAATATTTTTTCTATATTTAATAATTTGAAAGAAATAATTTAAATCTTGGTGTTGTATTCATGGGTGTTTAATTCATTTATCTCTATGTGTTTTTTGTTTTTAGTTTTTAGTTTTTCTTTTTTTTTTCTGAATAAACAGTATCACCCCAAAGGGGAAGAGATTAGAGCAAATCCTGACATCCTGAAGTTTATGGACTCTATCAGTTACCTGTCTCTGTGTAGCAAACCATGCAAAACCTGAGTGGTTTAAAAAACCACACCTTTAGTTAATGATTCTGTACATGCACTGGTGATTATTTTGGTCCATGCTCACTTAGTCTTGGTCAATCCCTGTTGGATTCTCATGAGACTGAGGTCAATGGGTGAGTTGTCAGGGGTCTGGATAATCTAGGATAGACTTAAGTCCTGCCTTTGCCGGAGTGGCTTGTTTTTGCTTATCTCTGCATGGGGCCGCTCATTCTTCAGCCTAATTTTTCTCAGGGTGGTCACACTTCAAAAACCTCTGTGTAACATTTGTTGACATCCTACACACCGAAGGAGTCCCCAGGCTGAGTCCAGATTCAGAGCGGCAGTTCTCCCCATCCTACAACTCCAGAGCATGTGGGTGCAGGGAAAGGGACGTGGTGTCCTTTTTGAAACCTGTCTCACAGACCCGAACAATAGTGTGCAAAGACGTAAGAAGAAAAACATGAACATACAAGCTGGGCTCGACTCAGAGGAAGGAGAAATAAAAACTGGTAGAAGAAATAGCACTAACTTAAGATATGCAGATGACACCATCTCACTGGCAGAAAGGAGCAATTATTTGAAATGATTTTTTTTTTTTTTGGTTTTTCAATTACAGTTGTCCCCTTTTCCCCTAATTTCTCTCCCCCACCCAACCCACCCCCTCTCCCGCAATCTTATCCCTCCCCGTTGTCCATGTCCATGAGTCTTTTATATGGGTTCTTGAAATGATTTTTGATAAAAGTGAAAGAAAAAAGTGCCAAAGCAGCACTGCATTTGACCATCAAGAAGGCAAAAATCATGACTACAGGAGAAACACACAACTGGAACATAGACAATGAGGACAAGAATATCGTTCAAGACTTTGCTTACCATTGTTTGGTCATCAGTTCAAGTAGAAACTGCAGCCAAGAAATCAGGGAAGGCTGAGACTCTGAGAGGGCAGCAATGGAAGCATCAGGAAAGACCCTTAAGACCAAAGATGTGTTGTTAGAGATCAAAACTAAGATCTCCCATGCCCTCGTAGTCCCAATCACTCTGTGTAGAAGAAAAAACTGACAGAGAAAAGGGCTGATAGGGGAGTAAAATGTTTCATGTGAAATATGGCATTGCAGGAGGGTTCTGCAGATACCCGGGGCATCCTGAAAGACGAGGAACAGCTGGGTCCACAGCAAATGAAGCCTGAAACCTCGCTGGTGGCAAAAATGACACAACTGGAGCTGTCCTACTTTGGGCACGTCATGAGAGGACAGGCTTCTTTGGAAGAGACAATAATGCTGAAAAAAACAGAAGCAGCAAGAAAAGAGAAAGGCCAACTATGAGGGGGCTTGACTCCATAAAGAGGCCATGGGTAGGAGTCTACAGGAGCTGAGCAGGGCTTTCGAGGACTGGACCCTGCGGACGTCACTTACTCACAGGGTCCCCAGAAGTTGGAGGCAAGTCAATGGCAGGTAACACACACACACACACACACACATTTGCATATATGTATATATTTTAAATAATAAGACAAACATAATTACTTTGGATGTGAGGAAGAGCGCAGAATAAAGCAATTGATAAAGAGTGAAAAAATAACTAATATCCTTTTAAAAGTGTTGTGTAATATTTCTAACTCAGTTATGGGTTCTGTAAGGAACCAAGCTAGGGAAGAGACAGATGGCTTAGTTTCTATTTTTGGTCTTCACCTCCGATTATCACCAACAGGGGGTACCTTTTAGACAGCAGACTTTCTTTGGGAATGTAAACCCAGATCATACTTTCCATGTTTTAAATAATAAAGAGAGCAAAAAAAGTGTACGTGTAGTAAGCAAACTACACAGCAACATACGTAGGATGGGCAAGCCCCAAGGCCACCATTGCCCCATCCCACCCAGGGGGCAACAGAAGCAGGGTTAATTTTATATATCCTTTGGTTTCCAGGCTTTGCAATGTACTCTGAGCAGAATTTCTCCTATTCTTCAAATCTGTAGTGGTAGAGATTTCATATCCTGCTTTGAAAACACATTCTCTGCGTCTAACAGCCCTCACCGTCAAGAAGTTTTTCCTTCGGTCTAGCTTATATTTGTGTTGCTGCAACTCACTAATTTCCTGTAAGGCTGTGCCCTCTGTGGGGATGGTGAACATATTCCTCCTCCCTATAATATTCTTTGACAGATCAGATATAACAGATTGAGTCCCTCTTACATTTCTGCACATCACTCTTGAAATACTAAGATTCAGACCAGACATAATACAAGGGTCTGACTTATGGTATAAGCAGTGAAAGGATAAAAGTATTGCCAGTTTTTGTTGGCAATTCACACACTTATTAGCACAGATGGCTTTTACCTTTTCTTTTTTAAACAGTGGTACCATATAACAACCTCACTTGTTAACTGCAGTCTCTCCAATGTCAGATGACCTCGCTGTTATCTACAGGCAGTGCAAAGCAACTAAAAGATGACTGTATTTGGAACCAAAGATCCCAGTCTAAGTTCAGGCTCTGCCATTTATTTGTCGTATGACCTTCGCCAAGTGACTAACAATCCCAACCTTACTTTCTTCACTGTAAAGATAATAAGACTTACCTCTCCCTGTTCCAGACTTGATGGAGAGGATTTAATGCAATAATGTACCTGAAAAGCACCTTGAAGATGGTAACCTAAGAAATCCATGTAAAGTGTTAGCCTTGTTCACAACATCCTCGGCACAGCCAGCTTAATCCTGGTTCTCAAGAGGAGATTTGAGAGATTGTCAGTCACGATGTTTTTTTATTCCTGTGGATTGTGGAGTCTGGAATGCATGGGTTTCTAATTTGATAATGCTATTATTCCTAACTTGGAATACGTTTTTATTATACTAATATTTTTCTCTGTAAAAAGCCTGTGAGCAGTAAATCTTCAGGCACCTCACCGAAGTTTTACTCTTTCATCCATTGAAGAGGGAACACCCAGTATGTGCGCTGTCAGCTAAAGGAGAGGTGAAGACCAATGGAACTGTCCTTTTGCTCAGGAATCCACAGTCAGAGGAGAGAGTCTCAGAGGCAAGTTCCTGTATCATGTGTGAAACTTCGATCAAGACATGGATGGGAGCTAAAATAAACGATCAATTGTCCATTAGTAGAAACACAGGTAAAAGAAGCTCTTTAAATGTGGCACCGATCGCCTCCCAAAGTCTAGATCTCTACTGTGTTCACTCACCACTTTGCACCTTTCACGTCCCCTATGTCACGACCCATCAACAACAGGTCCAGTTTCTGAAATGGGATAAGACTGTTCCTAGTCCCCGTGAGGCTGTTCATATGGTTCTCTTCCCCTGACACACCTGTTCCTGACCTACACCCAGAAGAATCCTAGATAATTCAGGGTGGAGCTGAAGCCTCAGTTTTTAAAACAACATTTTATTTCCCTTTTGTCCTCTGCACCCCATCCAGTCCTTGGGCCCAAATATAATGCAAATATGACATCAGGAAGTCTGATGAATTGTCCTCATGGGTATGAAAGATGGGGTGGATAAGATGATCACCAAGCAAGTGCTCAAACGTTGAATGAATGAGGGGAGAAAAAGTCAATGGATGAAGAGAAGAAAGAGGTCAGGAGTAGACACATTTCAATGGCCTGATGCAAGGCTTGGGGGTTTTGAGCAAGGTAACAGTGGTTTGGAGGGAGCAACAAAAAACAAGGAGTAGAGGTCCAGAAGTATTTAGGGAACAGTGAGAGGGAGATGGAGAGACAGAGAGAGAGATGGAGAGAGAGAGAGAAAGAGAGAGAGAGACAGACAGAGGAGACAGACAGAGAGACAGAGAGAAATCAGCTTCCACTTGAGAAAATAACTGGAGATGTAACATCTTGGAGGGCAGTTAGGATAAGAACATGAATGTCACTTTTAGGGCAGGAATTCAGGATGCGGAGGAATGTCTACTGACAGAGTTAAGTTCCAGACCAGAATCTAATTTGGAGAGAGGTGAGAGATTGGACCATAGTAATGGCTATTTAAGTGGTTTGGAGATTGGGTCTGGCTGATACAGGCTTATCGGGGAGATGTGGGCTTCTGTTGGAGGCAGGTGAAACGAAATGTGACACACCTTAACACCTTGGCCACAGCTGATTGCTCACACAGTGGCTGCGGGATCTAAGACATGCCAGTAAGAACCATTCTTCAGAGATAGTCAAACTGGGAACAGAGACCCAGGATGCTCTGTTGGCCAAAGGCGTGATACTTGAGGCTTGTGGATGGTGTGTAGCTGGGATTCCTGCCATACAGAGGTGACCAGCCTGCAGTGAGAATGAATCCAACAGCAGACAAAAGTGGGCTTTGGGAGGTGAGATGAGTACATCCCGGGGACACTGTGTTGCTAGTCCAGGGTGACATCCAGCCGTTCCCCTGTCCTTATAGTTTCATGGATCTTGCAGGGAGATATCTTATTTTTCCCAAACTAACTCAATTTGGTTATCTCCTAGTTACAATAAAAGAAGTCTTAACACAATCTAATTTATGAAGAAAGAAATCATTGACAAAATTTGCTATTTTATTATTACAAACAAATTGCTTGTGACATGCCTCAAGACTGACTGACTCCGCTAATTATACAGACTGTTGAGAGTTATTTGCCTCGAACATCAAAGTGGGAACTCCAGCCATCTCCCAGAGACCTAGAGCTCATACCTTTCTGTCACTGTCTTCTTCAGGCCACAGAGGGTCCCTAATGAAAGGTCAGCTCTGCTGTTATCTGCACCACCTTTGTGTGGGCCGTGTGTGAATGGTGCCAACCTAGTTGTTACCCGTTTGTGTCCCTGATGACATGCCCTCACTGAACTCTCTGGGAGAGACTCTTAGGAAACATCCCCAAACCCCTATTTTCTGGGCACATATCCTACCTGAGCCCCTGCCTCAGAGAAAGAATATGAAAAGCTACCACCATGGTTTTCATATTATTGTGTTAAGCACACCGTGATGCAGGCTGGTAACACACAATCTTCCTTGTATGATGATAGATGACAAGAGTAGCAAACTGCACAAAAATCTCCGAGCTCCTGCAGTTACTCCATGGGGAGGCATGCCCATGGTCTACTCTGATCAACCTGCTTCCCAAAGAGAAGGGGAGGGAAGGGGGCCTCCAGAGTCACCCCTCTGAAACCAAAGGATTGACTTCCCTCAGTATTCTATCTCCTTTTCTGAAGAAGAAATTTAAATTCACTTTGTCCACTACCCCACTCCACATACCCATGAATAATATTCCTTGAGACTCTCTTATATTTAAAGAAAATCAAATAACTTCTCTCCCACACATAGGAAATAGAGGGTCTATATGTTAGTATTAATTTGGTAGTATGCATTAATGATAGTCCAAATTTGAATATCTAAATAATATCTTTATAATCTGCTCTGCTTGTTTTGATTGAAAATATACCCACATCTATTTTATATTTCCAATCAGTTACTCAAGAACCCTCATGCCCATACTAATAGAAAGTAGTGCTTCACTCTCTAAAGCACATAGCATGAATTATTCAAGACCCTAGAAACTCAGTTTGCCCAAAAGAGGAGCAAGGGGAAAGCAAAGTACTCTCATATGCCACGCAGAGCAAGAACAGGAGTACCCTACATGTTCTGCTATGCCTTCTGGCTGCAGTATGTTGTCACTATTGAGAACAGCTTCTGTCCATGTTGCTAAGAGGCCTTTGCCAGTTGGCATCCCTGCTAGCACTACCGTGGGGCCACATGCCTGGTCTCTGAGGAACTGCCTTCTTAGTTGGTGAGTACACGCTCAGTTGCTTTCCTTCCAGGTGCCTGGGGCCAAGGAGCTTACCATGATGGTACACACTACTGTAACCATATCTACCCAGGGTGCTAGGTTTTGAACAAGCATCTGTTTTCCCCTGAGGATATTGCCCTTGTTGCTACCAAGCTCTGCTCAGGTCCATCTGTGCTCCCATTTTTACGTCTTACAGAGTCTGGTCATGCTTCTGTGAGCAGAGGACTTCCAGTCAAACACCAAATTGTATGCTGTTTGCGGTGCCAGATATGTATTAAGGATCAACACCTGTTAAGGGAAGGGAAGGAAGCAGAATTGGGCATAAAGAGAGATGCAACCATAATCCAGGCCAGGAAAGTCTTGGATGAGCTGGTAGAGAGCTCTGGAGAAAAGTGCTGCCTTCCAGAGTGTTCTTCTTCCATCCAGACTAGCCATGCATTTAGAATGCTTCACTGTCAACACACGTGGGCCATTTCAGGCTGCTTATGGCCTTGAGTGAGGTTTTTAACAATTGTGGTCAACCTTGCAGGAGCTGACAGCTCTAGGCTGCCTGCTGAGCAATGCTCCTCCTTGTCTACCATTCCCAGAATCTCTGGAAGTTGTGATGGACATAAAGCAGAGCTTTTCCTTCTTAAAGAAAGCCTCCTAGGCAAGGCTCTTCCAGCCCAGCACTGGTCTGTTGGGTATGAATACCATGGTAATTGCCCATTGCTACCAGTCATAGAGAAGGTCTTTCCAAGACCTCTTCGCTGGGTGCTGCTTTTTTTAAAAAAATTAAATTTAATGGAGTGGCATTGACCTTGTTTAGTAACATTATATAAATTTCAATGGTGCAATTTTATAATATACCATCTGTATATTGTATTGTATGTTCACCACCAAGGTATAGCCTCTTTCCATCACCAAATATTTGACCCCCCCCCCTTTTCCCACTCCCTTCCCTTTCCACCGTGATGTTGTCTGTGTCTATGAGTTTGTTTGTTTTGTCTGTTGCTTTCTGTTTTATATCCCATACATAAGTGAAATTATTTGGTGCTTTTTCTTTGCCATCTGACATATTTCACTTAGCATGATACTCTCAAGACCTATCCATATTGTCACAAATGGCAGTGTTTCACCTTTTCTTACGTCTGAGTATATTCCATTGTATATATGTACCACATCTTTATCTAATTACTCAGTGAAGGACATTTAGGTTGTTTCTATCTTGGCTACTGTGGATAATGCTGCAGTGAACATAGGGGTACATATGTCTGTATAAATGAATGTTTTCAATTTTAAGGGAAACATATCCAGAACAGGAAACTACTGGGTCAAATGATAGCACTATTTTTAATTTTTTGAGGAATCTCCACACTGTTTTCTTCAGTGGCTGTAACAGTTTACATTCCCACAAGCAGTGAATGAGGATTCCCTTTTCTCGACACTCTCTCTGAGACTTTGTTTCTTGTCTTAGTGACAATGGCCATTCTATAAGATGTGAGGTGGTATCTCATTGAGAGTGTGATTAAGTTAAAGATCTTGAGGTTGCTATAGATTATTTGGGAGGGCCTAATCTAATCACAAGAGGTCTCAGAAGAAGGAGATAGGACAGTCAGAGTCAGAGAAGCCATGTGATTGAGAAAACAGAGCTGTGAGAATCAGAGAGAGCTGGAGGTGCTAGGATGCTGGCTTTGAAGACAGAGGAAGAAGCAAAGAGGGTACAGAAAATTAACCAGCTGGTGCCAACAGCCTCCACATGACCAGCTGCTGTGCAAATGCAGGTAAGTCCTAGGTGACAGGTACTGAGGCATTAGTAATTTTGAGGTCAAAAGTGAGCTTTTGTGCAAATCATTACCCTGCTTTACCCCAGGGGACCTGCATACATCCTCAAGAAGCTGAAAAAGGCAAGGAAATGATCTTCCCTCCAGAGGCTCCAGAAGAAACCAGTCCTAATGATACTTGGACTCAAGCCCAGTGAGACTGACTTTGGACTTCTGACCTCCAGAATTATAGGGTAATAAGTTTGTGCTGTTTTAAGTCACCAAGTATGTGCCAATTATCACAGCAGCAATAGGAAACTAAGATACCTGCCTTACTGACAATGGAATCATTTGCTCTCACACAGCCTTAGAGCTTTCTAGAAGTATTCCTCTCTGAGAGCTGTTCCAGGCTTCGTTTGACATGGCTGTGGTAGAAGCTGCTTTAAAGACCCTCCTCTCCAAAAGAAATGCAAAATCCCTGGCCTCTAAAACCACTATACTCTTTTTTAGAACTGCTCCCGCAGAGACTAGAGGGAGGTTTCCCCAGCTGACTTGCTCTTATTCCAGTTTCTGACAGCAGCAGAAGAGCTGGTTGGTACCCATAAAGTCCCGCCTGGAGGAAAGATTGACTGCCCCCTACAAAGCCTCCAGGCTCAAGGCTGACCCCAGGGCGCTCTGACAGCCACACCAGCTCCTACCCGCAAGGCCAGAGATGCCTTCTGTGCAGCTTCCCTGAGCTCTCTGTCCTATTATTGCCTGAGAATCGCTGTCACTGACTCTCCCCCTTCCTCCCCAGAATGAACTTTACTCACAGTGAACATTCCACTTCAAAAGTGTACTTTTAGGTAAAGTGCCATTGCAGGTTAAGTGTGTCTAATATCATTGGTCCACTTGAACCCTTTCGCCTGTTTCTATCCAGTGTCTTTCTCTGTACACCCTCCTGTAGCAGCCTCTTTAACCTCAACACCTGTGCAGGGTCTTCTCTGCCCCATGTTTCAGGGTAAAGAAAATTGACCGGCAGGTCCCAACAGCCTCTGTATGATCAGCTGATATTTGAGCGTAAAGTCCTTGGTGACAGGTATTGAGGCATTCGTAGTTTTGAGATCACAGATGACCTTTTATGCAGGGGCTTGTAGACTTTTAAACTTATTATCCTGCTTTGCTTCAGGGACCTGCCAGTCTTATAATATCTATATAGCTTGGCAGAGTCACAGTTTAAATTTTTTTCTAAGTATTGTCACTGAACTTCATAAAATCTCCAGCAGTTAAAGGTGCTCTTGGGACCTTATTCTGGGCTTCACTGCCTATCACATTGCTGTGCCGATGTCCACGCAGAACAGACACAGCTTGATGTCTTCCTAGTACATCTGCCATAGACCTTTCTAGGTCAAGAAAATTCTTCTGTAGTTTAGAAATTGGGTATAGAGAGATACTAACATACATATTATCTTCCCAGGCTCTTCCTCCCCAAGTGCTTTTGAGAGATTTATGAACTGCTTTAGAAAGTTCATAAAAAATGGTGCCGTCCTCCTCCTTGTTTGATATCCTCAGTTCCTAATAGGGCATCCCTCAGGGGCACCAATCCTGACCTCAAAGCAGTTCCAACAACTTGTCTTCTCCTGTCCTGAGACATGCCAGGACCCAGGTGCTGAAGGCAAGTCTGCTCTGCGGGCCCGTGAGCAGCTGGAGGCAAAACGTACTTCTGATCCTATTCTACACACAGCAATTAGTCATGGTGCAAATGGGCCCTGCACCAGAATCCCCAAATCCTGCATCAGGCTACCAGAAATATAACCGCCTGGACCCCAGGCTTTGCCCTGAGAAGTTCAGACATGAGCACTGCTGGCCTGTCCTCCTATCTGAGTAGCTGCAGGACCTCACACCCGTCTCCCGGACCTGTCTCTGTCATCCAAGTTCCCTGGGCTGTTTCCTTGTTCCTTCTGCCCTAATATCTCACAAAGACCATGTCCTCTCTTCTTCTGAGGCTTCCTCGATGATGCGGGCGAGACACGACACCACTGTCACTGCTGTTCCTTCCCTCTGTGGGAATGCCCAGTCCCGTTTAAAATGCCACCTCTCAGGGTTACAAAAATGTCCCAAGCAGCCAGGATATGGTTGTGTTTCTTGGTGAATGTGATGTTTTCCTTGCAAAAAATGAGATTGCCTCCCCTCCTTAGACTCAGAATCCACAGGCTGGAAATGCAGCCAATGCCTTTCTCTCGTCTTTTCCCTGGGGCCTCAGACACAGAAAGATCTCTTTGAGTCCTGTTTTTCTCTCATTCAAGTTAATGTCTAGGGAGCGAGAGGCCCTGCTCCTGCTCAGCACTGGCACAGCCAACTGGGCCGGAACCACCCGCTACAGCTTACATCCACGCGCTCCGTTTCCATGAGACGGTTTTAGCTAGAGCAATTCTCCCATGGCTTTTTTTGGATGCAATGAGGTTTTTAGTCACTGGAGTAGAATCATCCTTAAAGGACTATTAGCAAAAGTGCTTATGCCACTGAAAGGATTTAAAAAAAAAAAAAAAAACATTTCTATGGTTTTGATCTACAGCACTGGAAAGGTTTTAGAAAGGTGGCTATATAAAAAAGAAAATTATCATGGTCTGTGTGTTATTGCTTATTTTTCCTGAACTTGGACACATTAGTCATGGCAGCAGGAGAACTTGCTTCTGAATGTGGGCACAAGGGGAAAAAGGAGGGCCGTGTCTCCCATTCTGACTACTTTCCTTCAGTATGAATTTGACACTTATTTTCTCAAATGCTACCTACTGATAAAATGATGATGGTTTTAAGGGCAAACTGAACTATCAACTGTCCATATTGGTTCATCAGAGCTTGGTTGAAGCTTGGACTAGCTTTGGGTGAGAAGGATTCTAAGGTTGCAGTGGGCTGGTAGGCAATCAGTACAATGGGTAATACAGTCTAGCATCACTTAACAGACGGGATCCATTCTGAGAAATGTGTCGTTAGGCGCTTTCGTCACTGAGAAGACATCATAGCTGTGTGAACACCACGTGCACAAACATCATAGCTGTGTGATCATCACTTAAGCCTAGATGGTCTAGCCTACGCACCTAGACCGTGCGGTACCGCCTATTGCTCATAGGCTGTAAGCCTTCCCAGCATGCTACGGTACAAAACAACACAAGATTAAATTAAGCAAAGGTCATATAATGCAATCAATAGATGTGGTAAACAAGAGTTGTATGGAGTGCTGCAGGCACAACACAGCGTTCTTTCTTACAGAAAAACTTCTTTTCTATCAGTAGAAAGGATACCCTCTAAATAACAATGAAAGCGTAGTAGAGTAAATACATAAATCAGTAACATACTGCGCACTACCATCATCAAGCATCATGCACTGTACATCATTGTATGTGCTGTACTTTGATACAACTGGCAGTGAAGGAGGTGTGTGTACATCAGCATCGCCACGGACACACAAGTAACACCCTGAGCTATGCTATGATGGCTGCAGTGACACCAGGTGATAGGAGAGTGTTGGCTCCATGAGAATCTTACAGGATCAAAACGTCATTAGGCGAAATGACTGTACACTTAGGGTTTTTAGGTTATTTTTCAGAGTCCTGATTTGGTCTTTAGATGGCAACCATATTAATTCTCACCAGTTATCCCTCAGCTTTCTTCTAGGGTCAGCGGTTGAAACAAAGAAACAACAAGTCCTGCTGGACTGTTACCAGGTCTGCTGCAGAAACCAAGCCTCAGCGATGCTGAGAAGTGGCTGCCCAAGCAGAAAGACTTCAAGTCCTGTTGTACATGGGCCAGTGTGACAACGTCTTCCAAAACAATGAGAGAAGACATGACATGTGTGGCCTCCACGACAAAGTGGTCAAGACACAGGTGCAGTGTCTCCAGTCTCTCTTTCCTGAGCTGCTGGAGGGATGCCCACCTGCAGGGCAGCCCTGAAGCCAACATTGGACGTGGCCAAGCCTGCCTCCACCCGGACCCGTAGCTGGCTGCAGACACTGCGTCCGCCCCAGAGCTGACCATGACCACCCAAGTGGGATTATTCCTTAAGTAGAAAGCACATGTTTGCTGTGTTAAGCAGCTGATTTATTTTTCAGAAGCAGCTCTTGGTCTGGTGGCCCAGGACAGATTCTAAGCCTGCGTCGTGTGGGGTCATTGTCCACCTGACCCTTTCTTTCCTGGCTGTGGCTCCCATAGGCATTTACATGCACACGTGATCAGTTTCCCGGGGAAGACTCATGGAAACCTGATCACACCTTCAGCATCCTTTCTCTATGCAGTTTTCTTCTCTCTGATGCTCTGCCTGTGGATTCTGGCTGCTTCGACCTCCCTGAATTCTGATTTCTCTCAGCCCAGCAGACCACCAAGCCTAATACTGGGCCCTTGCTCTGAAGCCTGGAAACTCTTCTTTGAGCAGTAGCTGGGGCAACAGCCAACCTCACCCATTTTTCCTCCTCTTTTTGTGAATGCATCTGTTATGTTATGCTTCCTTGGCTATATTATCCAACAACTGAAATCTGAGTTTCTATATTCGGTTTGTTTTCTAGTTGCTTAAGGCAGGAGGATAAATCTAGTCCTTGTTACTCCTCCAGGGCTGAACATGGAAGTCTTTCCTACAGTCTCCTAAGACTAGTGTCCTTGACCAGAATTGTCCCAAAAACTTTATAACAGGGTCTGCCATTGAGGTGACAAACAGGGTGGAGCAAAAGTAGGTTTAAAAGTGTGAGTACACAAAATGCAGTTTACTCTTGTATTATTACCAGTTAATTATTCTTTCATTTTCCATATGAATGACTGTAAATCTGCTTTTGCCCTACCCTGTACATGTATACATCTGTCTTCTTCATTGAGGAAGTGCCAGCCACTTCTCACCATTCGGGCAAACTCAGAAAAGTCTTCTTAGAATCACCCTGAGACCCAAGGAGTCCTGGGGTGAGTCCGTTAGAAGGGAGGTCACTCAGGAGCTACTGAGGGCAGCCTCCTTCAGAGAGGAAGTAGGGTAGGCTCCGGCGTCTGCCCCAGGGAAAGGGTGAACAAGATCTTTTGTGTTTTGTGAGAGAAAAACAAATTGCTCCGGCTCAGGCATGTTGGCCTTCTGGGAAGACAGGGGGCTGGGAGTTCTGGTTCATGAGCCTGTGGGTCTTGGAAGCTGCAGAGCCACAGCACTGTTCCCTCCAGGCGGTAGAGGTGCCCTGAGATGTGAGCCCTCACACACGGACTCAGCTCAGGCCTGGTGGGGTGTATGGGCCCCAGGAGTATGGAGTACGGTAGAGCCGCATTAGCTTGAAAGGAAGACACTACCTCTGTCACCGGGTTGCACACCCTTGCCTGGCTGGCTGGGGAAGGATCCACATCCCCAAACTGCTTCCGTTGCCCATTTCTGAGCCACTTCCTGTCTTTCCCCAGCATTCGACATGGAGCGGCTTCTTTCTCTTCAAGTGCTGGTTCAGTGCCTGGGCACCATTCCCCACGGTATTAAGCCCTCTCCTTGTGCCTCTGGGAGGGGACAGTCCTGGAGTGCCGACTCCAAGGTGTTTCAGGTCTCCGCTTGTCTGGGAGCTCCATACTCCAGGTGATGGGAATAAACACGTTTTAATGGGAAAGATGCTGGATGGTTTGATTGGGAACCTTTCACTGGGTGTAGCTTTGTTTCCTGATGTGACTTGGCCCAGGCAGATTCTACTCAGCTTCCAGGGCCCATTCCCCTGGTAAGCACATCAAGAGAGGGCTCAGTCAACATGGACACCCCCCCGACCCTTTGAAGCAGTGGTCCTCAGCACCGCAGGACCCTGGGTGTGCAGAAAGGAGGAAGGGCAGGGAAGCTGCCTGGACTCGCAAGCAGCTTCATGGCTCACCGTTCTCTTCTGCTGTACCAGCACTTCAGCCTCCCCTTTGTAACCCAGCCCTTTGCTCCATGGTGTCCGCACGATGCCACTTTGTCAGTCTGGAAGGCTCTCTACCAGTCTTCATGCCACCGTGGCCTGATTGGGCCACACCCAGGCTTCAGATCTCCACATAAATGTTCCCTCCGGGAGGCCTCTTCTGATCTCCAAGAGCAGATCAGGTCTCTGGGGTTTTTTTCAATTCATGAGACACTCCTATATTCCTTAGTAGAGACCAGGCACTGTTCCAAGGGCTTTATATGTATTAACTCACTTATTCCTAACAAACCCCAAAGTCGTCAGTACCACGGTATCTGACTGTTCATCGGGAACAGTGATTGGTTACCTCTAGAAAGTAACTGCTGGAAAATGAACACCCTGAAACTATCTTGCTCATTTCTCAAGCTATTAGAACATAATAGGTCTTCTCTGAATCTGGAAGGGAATAAATAGCACACCATAGTATTGTTTTCTACTTGTCATTCTTGTTTAAACAAAGAATGCTCCTCATGGACAGGACTCATTCCTATAACCTGTTTCTATGCCCATCTACTTCCCTGTATGCTTAGTGCCTAATACGGGGCCTGGAACATAAGGAATGGTCAGCAATTGCCCCCTTGGGGGTGAATGCACAATTGCCTTCAAAAGTCCTTAAAACAGCACCTGCTTTTTGCTTTTGACTTTGAAGGAATGAGCCCCCTGCCGCTCAGCCCTTTGCCATAATTCTCTACTCGGTTTGCTTTCATTTTTCATGTGTTTCCTCCTGCCTAGCCTGTGACTGGTTTCTCATACCTGCTGTGCCCACTGTTGTAGGCAGAATCTGGCAGGAGGGATTTAGAGATTTAGATTAAACTGGAGGAGGTGTCTTCATGCTGTTGGGCTCTCAGAGCCTGGGAGAGGGTGGAGTGGAGGGGACTCCAGGGACCTGTGCAGAAGTGCCATGGGAGACGTTGCTCTGATTTTCACAATTCAAACCCAGTTCTCGGTGAAAATGAGAACATTGAACTACAGAACCCCTGAAAGCTCTCTGAAGGGCTGATCTACGACTTCTATGGAAAAGAGAGTCCCTCCTTTGTTTTGCCGTATAGGTCTGTGTGTGACACAGCAGGTGGTCATATTGAGCGCAGGGCCTCCCACGGACAGGAGTTATTATTAGACATTCATTAAAGGCCAAACACACATTACACATTGTACCAAAACAAAGAATTAGGTAAGGTTCCTGCTATGATATAAGTCCTCCCCAGGGAGCAGAGAAACTAAATTCATTGAGTTGGTAAAAAAAAAAAAAAAAAAATCACAGGTAACGAACATAAATGCAGTCAGGGTTCTGACCCCTTTTGAAAGACTTTCTTACATGTTTCCTTTATATGTCATGATTTTATATATAGAATGTGGCATTCATCATCCTGAAAGGATTCATAAGCTTTAGCCCCAAACCCTTGCAGACAGGGCAATTATAATGGCCCATTTCACTTGACCTTCCTGAGTCTTAGTTTCTTTCTTTGAAAAATTAGATAGAAGCAGTTAATTCTCAGGACGGGGCTGATAGGCAGTCATTACCCACCTATATGATTATAGTGGCTACAAAAATACGAAAATGCTTCCATATTGTCTGGTACCTAATCCCTGCTGCAAGTCCCCTGCATGTCCCCATCCCTCTTGGATACCCAGCCAACCTGCCTTAGAGCATCCGGGATGTCTCTGCAATGGAGTTCTGTGTAGACCATCTAGGGGTTTTGCAAGAAACCCAAAGGGTGATTGAAGAGAGCTGAATGGAGGCTCAAGAATACTGATGCATTTGAGATTAAGAAAAACCACCCAGGAATGGTGAGATACCCCAGATTTAGCTGAGGTGGGAAGCCACTGCTACCCCTTGGCGTGAAAGGTCAAGGGCATCGTGGGGTGAGGAGAATGTGGTTAGATCTGTAGCCATGGAGAGAGCCAGCTGATGGGAGCCAGGGCTCTTAGGAAGGGTCATAGCCACTACCAAATTCAGCCCTGCAGGGTGCAGCCCAGGGAATGAAATGCCCACCTTCTTTTTCCTCTCCCTTGTCGTTCCCCACTAGTGGCCCCCATGAGCCAAATTCATCCTGCAGCTACAAAACAGGGGGACTTAATTGAAACTGGCAGTGAAGGCCAGCTTCCTAAGTACAGGTCGGGGTAGAGAAGAAAAGCGATTGGATTGGAGGGGCCCAGGAAGATACTCAACACTAAGCATGTAGAGCAGGCAGAGCAGGGGTTCCCCAGATGCAGGAGGGCTGGGGTCTGTCCTGATCTGCTGATGCCCTGGCCATACCAGCTGTAAAGGATTACTTACATCCTGGTCCTGGGTTCTTATTAAAGCACCAGGTCTTAGAATATAGTTCTCCCTTTTTCTCTTTTCATTACATTTTTTCATCCCATTGAACTTACCACCAGCAGAAAAAAAAAAGAGTCAAATTCAGCTTAAGGAGGACAGGAATCAACTCCTTTAGCTCTTATGACGATGAGTCTTGAAATAAATAGGCAACAGGACTGTGCCCCACACGTGTCCTGCCTGGGCTTCGCAGCAATGAGCTGAGTGCATTTGTCCATGGAGTCCCTGATGGTCTTTGCTAATGTGCATTAGAGGATGGCAAACACGGCCCTGTGTGGGTCTCAACCGCTCTTACCATCTCTTCTCACTAGAGAGCCGTCTCATGGTTCTGCTCATTTCCAACTTGGTGTTTCCTTCATGGGTTTCCCCGCTAGAAGGGCTTAGCTTCTTGCTGTCCACACCCTGTCTCCCTGGCCCCCACTCAAGAGTTCTGCTTCACGGCTTCCCCCCACCTTGTCTCCTTGGAACACCTGCTGTCCCAAGAATCTGAGCAATGCTATTTAGGATGTCCTCAGACTTTGCAATTTCATAAACTCAACCTCTGTTTTGTGGATCAGTGCTAGAGAAGGGAGACTACCTGGGGGGGGGGGTCTGTGAGCAGATCCTCCTGAACCTCCCAGCACACCTAGCACAGCACCGAGTCCATGCTACGGGCTCCCACAGGAAAACAGGTCGGATGACTGACTCTTCTGGGCTCCTCTGGTTCAAAACCCCTCAAAGCCGAGATGTCAAGAGTCCTGCCCTCTTACAACCGGGGTCTAAAGCCCCGCTCCCCAGACCAGGAAGAAGCCTTTGTTCCCCCACGGATAATTTTTGCTGGATGAGGATGGTGGGGGATGTTAGGATACTGGATCTGCCTCCTCCACGCAGCCTCCCCACCCCCCACAAAGGACACGGAGTGCCAGGGCACTGTAAATATGCTGAGCATCCTCTCATACCCCAACACCCGTTGTTCCCCTCGTGGTTTGCCCCACTGCGTGGAAACGCCTGTCTGGAGGAACCGTGCTTTTCTGTGTTTATCGCCTTTTCAGAATTCACGATGGAACTCTCACCCTTACACAAGCAGCGTAAAGCTGAGGGGAGCGTTCATGTCAGTTTCGGTTTAAGCAGGTGTTGCCTTTGCTCTGGCAGTCGCCTCCCAGAGACTTCCTTTGCTTAGCAACTGCCTCAGCTTTTCCTCGCAGCTTCTCCCTGGGCCTCAGCAGCAGCTCTGGGGCTGGCAGCAGGGTGAACGCCTCTCGGATGTCAGTGGAACCGAAGGTAAAAACTCGCAGAGGCTGTGGGCTCCTGGAGGGTGTTGGGGCCTCTGGCGTTACAGCTCTGTTTATTGGCTGGGCTGCTAACATGTTTTAAGTAAGAGCGGATGCGCACCTCGTGGGCTGTAGCCGCCTGTCTCCCTCGGAGGCCCATAGCGCAGGGCTGGCCGCAGAGACTCTGCTGCAGCCGGGCACCGCGCCCGAGCCCTCTCCAGCCCCCCGGGAAGTCTCCCCTAGGAGGTTCGTCTTGGCAGAAGACGGAGTCTGTCAAAGTGCCTCTGAGTCAGTGCCTTTCAGTCACTGGGAGAGCAGAAGCAGTCAGACAAAGGGTTTCACAGTATTTTTTACTCTGAGTTTTAGTTCCCCAGAGATCATCTAGAAATTTTCCAGAGCCCCAAAGCTTTGCAAAGGTCCTGGGAAGGAGGCAACATTTGACTTCGATAGTGAGGGGGTCTTAACATGTATGTAGCAGAGGAACAGGGCGGAGGCACGCGCCATGGGGACTGTAAAGGCCACAGCTCTGCGGCACCTTCCTCACGCAGACCAGCGGTATGGGCACCACGTGAACTTGTGCAGGGAAGTGTGCCAGATGGGTAGGGCCCAGGTGGAAGTGCTAATCGGCTAAGAGGTCTGCAGTGTTTCTCAGCATTATATGTGTCATAGCACACATAGAACGTGTGTTATACTAGGACACGAGGCTAAACAGACAAAGCTGTTTGCAATTTGGTGCTAGCTCGGGGGTTCTAGCTGCCCAGGCCCGGCCCTATTGATTTTCTCTAACCCAGCCTTTGTATGTCGGGGGCGTGGAGCCCATGTGAGTAAGCTCTGTTCTGCAGATGCAGGCTCATTATTGCTCAGAAAAGCACTTCCAGAATTTGCTGGGATACTTAACCCAGTGTCTCCTTGGCTAATCATGACGTTTGACCTACGTAAAGTAGTCATGTCAGAGCCCAGAGAGTATTCACAGAGAGATATAATTGTGAAGATACAAAGCGTGGAAGACTGTGTCTCGCCTTACAGAGTGATGGGGAGCTTTAAAGAGAATTAAATGAGATACAGTACATAAAAGTACTTCAAAAACTACAAAGAATAGATGAGTATAAATTTTAATTTTTAATACTTTTACTGGTGTATGACTGTATAGCTAGATATTCCTCACTCACTGATTATGATGGTATAAATCCCCCAATATCCAATCAAAATCACCCACATAAAGTAATAAATAAAATACATGCAAACCACTAGAGAGGCAACTGTCATATCTAGCTGATGAAGATTTTCTTTTCTTTTAACACAAAGAAACACTGGGCTGTTTTTAGAAATGTGTGACTCACAGAAAAGGATGATAATGGAGACTAAAATTAGAACCATGTGCTCAAGCCACATAGAATGATGTAAAATCATGTGAGTTTAATGCCTTAAAAACATCTCACAATAGCAGTTGGGAAGAAATATTTGAGTTTGTAAATTTTTAATAACTAGAAATGTTAAGCAAAGGGAAGTTTACTCTAATGTAATTTTCTCTTTTTTGTTGTTATTAAGTACATGAAAATTTAATTAATTGGAGCCATAAATATGGCTATAAGAATAGTTATATAGGACCTTACTGATTTTTTCCAATGGAAAAAGTGGTGTTCCCAGGGATGCAGAGACTAAAGCTGACCCATTTGTTCAGCAAACACTGCATCTCGCCCACTCAGAGAGCCTCCTCAGTGGTAAGGCACGCCATTATTTTATGTACCACAAGGAAAATGATACCGATTAAACTGCATGCCATTGATTGCAAGGACCGACTTTAATTCCAAATTTTTTGAAGTGAAACAGTATGCATCTTAGAATTGAAGAAAAGTAGCCTTTACTGAAGCTGGTTTGTAGCTCAGGGACTGAGCTTGCAGGTTTCAGAGTAAGACCCCTGGTTAATATCCTGGCTGCCCCTTCAGTGATTGTGAGTACTCCCTGTGTCTGAGCAGAGGGACCTAAAATTTAAGAGTCCAAGAAGTCCTTACCCCAAGGAAGAGCTGTATGGACCAATTAACTTAAAATGATTCAAAAGCGACAAATGGGTTGTGGAATGACAGGTTTTATGAGTGTGCTTGCTTGTTTTTAATATCACCTCGGCAGCCGTGTGGGGAAAGGAGGCAGCGGAGGACCGTTAGGGGCTACTGTGGAATGGGTAAGGACTATTGTCGAGGAGTTGGAGCAACAACAGGGGCTTGAGGAAGGTGGCACATACTTGATCCACAATGGAAACGGTGCAACTTTCTAATGGATTATGTTGCGGGGTAACGAGGGAGAGGAAGGCGCGGATAAGTCCTAAGTTTTTGATTTGCGTCAAGTTTGAAGGTGTTATTTATGGAGATAAAAAAAATTGGAAGAACTACGTGTTCTGTTTTGGATTTATTCATTTTGAGAGATCACCTGGGGAATTTATTTAGAATACACATCCCATGTCTCTCTCCCTGAAGATTCTTATTTAATAGGTATCTCATTAGAGATTCAGATGTACTGCATTCAGGTTGGCGGACTCTGTGTGTAAATGTGTGTGTAAAAGAATTGGCACTTATACTGGCTTGCATTCAATTATATGTACGAAGATTCTCTGTACTTGAAAAAATAGTAATTGATTAAAATGATATATATAAGAAGATTAAAGTTGTACATGCAGGCTTTCTCTGTAATGGTGGTCTTCCCTCTGGCTTTAGGGACGTCCCAGTATCTGTATTTACTGTGTCCTTACTGCCTCCCTTCTCCAGCCTACACAGGTACTGCCTTCTCATCCTTAGTGGCTCAGCTCCGGTCTCACCTCATCAGGAACATGTCCTGGACTCCTGATGGTTCTTCACATTACCTATGTTTATAGCACCCTGGGCAGGGCACATTTATAGTGTGTGTGCATGCACATGTCTGTGTGTGTGTGGGTGGGGTGGGGAGGGAGAGGGAGAGGGAGAAAGAGAGACACAGAGGAAGAGAATCTGGAAATATCTTAGGAAATATAATTTTTGTTTTGCACAACATTTTGTCTCCAGCACCTACTACAAGGTCTGGGATATATAAGATCCCCAATAAATAATGGGGAATAAATAAACCCATGTAGTTTCATATCCAGTTCTAAGTGTAATTATTTTTCTCCTGAATGGTGGCTGCTCATTGATTTCTAGAAAGGTACTTGTTTACTGTTACAAACAGATGCACCAGAAAGAAGACAATGTGATTCAGAAACATAAGGAAAATAATTAGGTTGAACAAAGTCCTTACATACACTTAAATACATCAGCAACTTCAAAACTCTGTTGAATTCCCCTTTCCACTCTTTGTGGAGTCCTAAAGTCCCCAACGCGTGTTTTAAGGTGCTCATAGGGTATCACTGCTGACGTGAGCACTTTCAGTAAGCCTGTATTGAGTACCTTTTATACCAGAAACCACTATCCTCTGAGAAACTGGAGTTTACTGTGACCCCTTCCCTCCCTTATTAAGGCAACACACACCCCAACTTCATTCAGATGTAATTGACTCACAATATTGTGTAAATTTAAGGTTTACTATATGATAATGTGATCTAACTACATATTACCAAATGATTACCATGATAGTGTTCGTTAACACTTCCATTGCTTCACATAATTACCATTTCTTTTTTGTGGTAAAACATTAAAGATTTCTTAGTAACTTTAGAGTACATCAGACAGTATTATTAACTGTAGTCACCGCGCTGCATATGGGATCCCCAGAACTTGTCTTACAACTGGAAGTCTGTTCCCTTGACCAACATCTCACTTCTGCCACCCTCCAGCCCCTGGAAACCTCTCTCTGTTTCAATGAACTTTGTTAGATCACATGTAAACATGTTATTATACAGTATTTGTGTTTCTCTGTCTTATTTCACTCAGCATGATCCCTTCAAGACTAATCCATAATGTCACTAATGGCAGGATTTACTTCTTTCTCACAGCTGAATTATTTATACACAAACATATGTGTATGTGTATATACAATTATATGCATATGTACACACATGTATATGCACATATATGTGTGTGCATGTATATATAATATATTTTTATCCATTTGTCCATAGAGAGACATATAGATCCTTTTCATGTATTGGTTATTGTAAGTAATACTGCTATGAATATGAAAGTGCAGATATCTCTTCACGATCCTGAATTTATTTCTTTGAATACATACCCAGAAGTAGAAATGCGGGATCACATGGTAGTTCTAGCTTTAATTTTTTTGAGCAAACACTATACTGCTTTCTCTAGTGACTGTACCAATTTAATTTCCACCAACATTGTCTAAGGGACCCCTTTTCTCCGTATCTTTGCCAGCACATATCCTCTCTTATTTTTTGATAATAGCCATTTGAACATGTATGAGGTGACATCTCTTTTTGGCATTGATTTGCATTTCCTTCCTGATTAGTAATGTTGAGCACACTTTCATGTATGTGTTGGCCACTTGTATGTTTTCTTTGGAAAAATATCTATTCAGTTCCTCTGCCCATTTTTTAAAGCAGACTTTTTTTGCTATTGAGTTGTATGAGTTTTTTATGTATTTTTATATTAACCCCAATCATATAGATGTTTTCCCAACATCTTATCCCATTTTTTTGGTTAGCTTTTCATTTTTTTGATTGTTTCTTTTGCTACACAGGTTTTTAGCCTTTGAATGTAGTCTCATTTGTTATTTTTGCTTCTGTTGCTTGTGCTCTTATTATCTCCTGAAGCCATAGCCAATGCCAAGGTGAAGGAGATTTTTCTACATGTTTTCTTCTGGGAGTTGTATGGTTTCAGGTCTTATGTTCAAGTCTTTAATCTATTTCAAGTTAATTTCATTTGAGTTTTGTAAAATATGGGTCTAATTTTGTTCTTCCGCATGTAGATAACCAGTTTTCCCAACATCATTTATTGAAGAGACTATCCTTCCCCCTTTGAGTATATTGGCTTCCTGGGCAAATATTAGTTGACTGTATATGTAAAGATTTGTTCCAATTCCCTGCTGGCACCATGTTATTTGAATTTCTATAGCTTTCTAATATAGTTTGAAATCAAGTATTGTGTTGCTTTGTTCTTTCTCAAAATTGTCTTGGCATTTGAGGTTTTCTGTAGTTCCACACAAACAAGGTAAATTTTACTTCTTCCTTTCCAATTTGGATGCATTTTATTTCATTTTCTTGCCTGGTTGCTCTGGCTAAGACTTCCAGTACTATCTTGGATAAGATGGTGAGAGTGGGTACTCTACCTTGTTTCAAAACTTAGTGAAAAAACTTTTAACCTTTGATCATTTAATATAATGTTAGCTGTGGGTTTCTTATATATGGCTTTATTGCATTGATATATATTTCTTCTATACCCAGTTTTGTTGAGAGATTGTATCATGAAAAAATGCTATATTTTTATTCATTTTGCATCTTTTGAGGTGATTATATGATTTTCATTTTACTATGTGGGGTATCATACTTATTGATTGCATATATTAAACCTTCTTACATTCCAGGAATAAATCCCACTAGATCATGGTGTATGATCATTTTAAGGTACTTTTGAATTTTATTTGTTTATATATTTTTAGAATAGTTGTATCAGTCTTCCACTTTTATTATAGTCATTTGAGTCTTCTCTCTCTTTTTCTTAGTATAAGTAAAAGTTTGTCATTTAAAAAATAGCTCATAGTTTTTTTGTTCTTTCCTATGCTTTTTTCTGTTCTCTATGTTATCTCTTTCTGTTCCAATATTTATTATTCCCTTCCTTATGCTAACTTTGTGTTTATTTTCTTTTGCTTTGCTAGTTCCTTGAGATATAAAGCTGGGTTAGAAAAAAATTTTTGAGAGCTTTCTTTTTTCTTAGTGTAGGCATTTATCCCTATAAAATTCCTTTTTAGAACTGCTTTTGCTGCACCCCATAAGTTTGGTGTGTTGTTTCTCTATTTTCATTTATTTCAAGGTTAAATTTTTTTTTTTTTTTTACTTTACCTTTTACTGATCAGTTGGTCAGGAGTGTTGCTTAATTTGCACATAGTTGTTTGTTTTCCAGATTTTTTCCTGCATTTGATTTCTAATTTCATACAATTGAAGTCACAAAAGATACTTGATATAATTTTAATCTTTTTAAATTTGCTAAGACTTTGTAACATATAATATGACTATACTGGAGAACATTCCATGTGCACTTGAGAAGAATGTGTTTCCTGTACTGTTGAATGGAATGTTATGTATATGTTAGTTCAATTTGGCTAAAGTATAGTGCAAGCCCAACATTTTTGTGTTGATTTTCTGTCTGGATGATCTATCTATTATTGAAAATGGTATTGCTGTCCCTGACTATTACTCAATAGTTGTCTATTTCTCCTTTCAAACCTGTTAGTATTGCTTAATATATGTAGGTGTTCTGATGTTGGGTGCCTGTATATTTATGATTTTTATATCCTCTTGAAAAATTGACCCCTTTATCATTATATAATGATTATCTTTGTTCTTGTTATAGTTTTTAGCTTTAGTCTATTCTGTCTAGTTTAAGTAAGTATAGCTACTCCTGCTCTCTTTTGGTTCCCGCTTGTATGAAATACCTTTCTCCATCTCTTCACTTTGAGCCTATTCATGTTCTTAAAGCTGAAGTGAGTCACTATAGGCAGCATCAAACTGGCCTCTGTTTTTATACCCATCCATCCAGTCTATGCCTTTTGATTTTGAAAATTTAATTAAGTTACATTAACAGTAATTATTCATAGGTAAAGATGTACTAATACCATATTAGTTTTTTCTGATGTTTTTGTGGTTTGCTTATTTTTTGTCTCCCTCTATCATGCTATACATTGTATATCAATGATTTTCTGTAATGGTTTGCTTAGATTCTGTTTCATGTATTTACTGCAGGTTTTGCTTTGAGGTAACCAGGAGGCTTACACAAAACATCTTAAAGAAATAACTGCCTAATTTATGTTAGCAGCTTAACTTCGAATAAATACACTCTCCCCTTTCACTCCACTTTTTATATTTTTGATGTCAGAATTTACCTCCTCATATACTGTGTATTCATTAACATATTATTTTACTATAGATATTTTTAGTACTTTTGTATTTTAATTATATACTAGAGTTAAGTGGTTAGCATATTATCATATGACGGTACTAGAGTATCCTGAAATTGTCTGTAGACCTACTTTACTGGTGTTTTGTATATTGTATATGTTTTCAAGTTACTAATTCATGTAATTTTATTTCAGCTTAACAAACTCTTATTAGAATTTTTGTAAGGCAGGTCCAGTGGTGCTGAACTCTCTAAGTTTTTGTCTCAGAGACTATTTATCTCTCTTTCATTTTTAAAGGACAACTTTGCTGTATAAAGTATTCTTTGTGTGCAGGTTTTTTTTCTTTTACTCTTATTATTTTGAATATAGCATCTCTCTCATGGCATGTAGTTTCTGCTGAGAAATTCACTTATAGCCTTTGGGGAGTTGTTTTGTAAATTTTAAAACATCTTTTTTTCTTGCTGCTTTTAAGATTATTTCTTTGTCTTTGAAAAGACTTTTATTATAACATGTCTTGGCAAAGATCTCCTTAAGTTGAGTTTGTTGGGTGACCTATGGAGCTTTGTGAGCTTGGATATCCAAATATCTCCTCAGATTTGGGAAGTTCTGCACTCTTATTTATTTAAATAAGTTTTCTGTTCTCCTTTCCCTCTCTTCTCCTTTTGTGAAACCAATAAAATGCAGGTTTTTTCTTTTGATGGTATTTCATAAATCATGTAGACTTTCTTTACTCTTAATCATTTTTTCTGTTTCCTTCTCACTGCATAATTTCATAGATTCTGTCTTCTGATTCACAGATTCTTCCTTCTTCTTGATTCATTTTAGTGTTGATGGCCTCTATTGCACTTTATAGTTCATTCATTGTATTCTTTAGAATTTAATTTGCTTTTTTTTTTATGATTTTAGCTCTTTGTTAAACTTTTAATTTGGTGACTGTATTGTTTTCCCAACTTTGTTAACTTGTCTTTCTGTGTTTTCTTGTAGCTCACTGAACTTCTTTAAAAGAGATATCTTGAATACTTTACCAGAGAAATTACAGAACTCTATGCCTTTGTGGGTAGGTTACCAGAATGTTATTGTGATTCTTCAGTTGTGTCATGTTTTCTTAATTTTTAAAATGTTCCTTGAAGTCTTGCATTGCTCCTTTTACATTTACTGCAGTAGTTACCCCTCCAGTCCAGGCTTGACTAAATTGCCTTGGTGGAGAAATACCTTCTGTCAGCTCTGCTAAGGATTCAGAGGCTTTCCCAGACCTTCTATGGACATGCCAGCTCTACACTTGTGCTCTCCCATGGCAAGATTCCTAAGCTTGTTTGCTTTCTCTTAATACTGTAATACACTAGACCATGTGCTGATGCCTCCCTTTTGCTTTCCTGAGAGTGTAACAAAGTTCAAGTTTGTCATTTATCCCTGGCCCTCAGATTTGGGCTGACTTTCTGTGCCTGCTCACTAGTCTTCTTTCTTTCCCATGTCAGGAGCACACACTGAGAGCTGGTCAAGAAGTGGGGGTGTGTGGCTGAGGCAAGCAAAATGACAGGGTGATCATAGACCAGTTGATGTATCCATGGGCAAGACATCACCAGAGGCTCATGGAAAGGCTTCTTGCAGGAGTCAGTAGCCAGTTAGTAGGATTCAGGATTCATGCCCTTTTCATTGCCTCCCTGGACTCCTGTCAGTCATTCTCCTAACCTCTCCCAGCTTCCAGGTCATACAGCTCACAGTTAGCATTCTGGATGGAACAAGGGAGGACTGAGCCTCTTGGGCAACATTCCACACACCTGGGGAAGCCAGTGCTCACTCACACAGTCTTACTTTCCCCTGTAGGAAAAAATATCATGGGCTAAGAACGTCTCACTTGGCACTCAGCTGTGTTACCTTGGGGAATGGGTCACACAGGTCAAGTCACACTGTCCTTCTTTCCCTCTCCAAAAATCTACGCTCTATTTTTAGCTCTAATGCTGTGCTGGAACTTCTCTGCTGGGAACCTGGGTTTCTGCAAAGGCTCTCAAGTTTGTGGTTTATTGTGTAAGAAAGTGTTCTCCAGGCACTCCTGGGATGTGGCTGAGAGAGGCTGCAGCTGGTTCAGGGCCCACTGCAGGGTCTACAGCCAGGACTGAGGTCTGTATGATTATTACCTGATGCACAGGTGAGCAAGACTCTGCCCAGTCCCTTGACATATGGTGCTGGATCCCACAGCTCCCACAAAGGTACTTTTTTGTCTATAGATAGATGCTAAATATTTTTTAAGGGTTTTACCTACAACTCAGACATCTGATCAGTCATGTTGTTGACATCACCCGCCAAGGAAATTTTGAAGAATGGAAACTGGGGCTTCTTTGTTAGTTGTTCTGTTCATGTGGCTAACCTGGGTTATTTATCAGATGGTTAAAGCTGAAGAATGTGCCTGAGTCCAACCTACTCTTTTGACTAAGGTTAAACAAATTGCTTCGATTTCTTGATGCAACTTGTAGCATAGAACTACCTCAGGTGTCAACTAAACTCTTGAACATTATCTGGGCTGATGTGTAGTTCATGGGACCACATAGCTAACTTGAGGTATTAGTAATGGATAGTCCAAGATGTATCCTACCCAGGTCAAATAGCTTTCCTCTAACTGATAATGTCACTCTCTAAATGCTGCATGTAAACAAAAGGCTATTAAAACAACCTTATGAAACTGAGTTTTGTTTTTTTTTCAAATAGGTTCTTGGATATCTTGTTTCTTAGGCTGTTAGTGCAAAGGTAGACTGTACTGGAGGACGGCAATGAGAAAGAGAAAAATAGATAACAGAAAGTGTATAAAAAAAAAATACAGCTAAAGAAGACCAGGATGAGCTAGGTTAGTGGGTTATTTAGTCAGAAATACTTTCTCATTGATAGTTCAGGGATGTGCCTTCACACAGCTATATTTGTTAATGAAAACAGCCTAGGCTTCTACTCACATATTTTGACTCGCTGCCCATAGAATCTTATGCCAAGGATTCCACCTGCCTGATTATCATTTTATATTTTTGAAGACAAGAAATGATGTGACATTAATATGGATGCTCCTAGAGTTCAAGGTTTGGAAGAATGAATCTATACATAGCTTGGAAAAGTGACATACATTAACACAAAAATGATCAGGAAGTGAGGGTGTCTGAACTATTTGAAAAATACAGTGTGGAGGTACATGCGAGAAGTGGCAGTGGACACGTTGTAATGAACTTAGTTCCCCTGTGGTGCTGTGATAGAGGGCAATTACTGCTGACTAGTGAGTTACACCATGGAGTATTGATTGGTCTCTTGGTCCAGAATCAGGACTGCACAAATGGTTTGCCTGACCCTCTTATACACGTGTCGTGCTGGTCTTGGCTCAAACAAGTGACTAGTAGATGAAAAAAAATGTTCTACCCTTGGAAGGGGCATCTTGTACACAGAACATAAGGACGAAAATGTTATTAAGAAGGATAAACTATCCCAATAAGCTTCCTTGACTTCCTTAGGCCTAACAGGAGTGGGAAACAAACAGAGCTGATTTTATTTCCTTGACTCACTATAGATCATGAGCTATTTGGCTGACAGAAAGAGTCATGATCCCTAACTATTACAAATAAATGCACCAACAGGTTTGGTTTCACCTAAACTGGTATAACTCTCAGAGTCAAGGACATATACTAAGAGGAGTCAGTCAGCAGAAAGAGTTCAGGTATAATGAGCTTGTGCCGTTAGATCATTATGAGTTTGATTTCTATACGCTGGGCTGTAGTCCACAAGGGACTCCCTGGGTGATTCCAGAGGGTCTTTTGCTTTTTGTTTATTCAGCTAAAGATCAAAAGCATGTGCGATACAATTCTTATCAAGTATAGGTGAAAAGTGCAAGCAATCTGTAAGAACAATCCAGGATGAAACTTCACAGTAGGGTTTAACTGGAGCTCATTGGTAAGTTTTAAATCATCCATAGGCCATCTGGTACTATCTAGAGTATTTTTTGCATTTGTACATTTTTGCATTTCTGTTTTTGATAGTGTCTATATATTTTCTTCATTTTCTCAAAGAGAATCCTGACACCTGAAGGTTTGAGAATGCTAGCTTTTCATCTCTTTATCCTGCCAAAAAAAAAAAAAATAAAATAAAAGCGACTCTTCTTAGTTGAGTGTAAATAGAGACACCTCTTATTTTTTTCCCATGAGACCAACACCTGCCCTAAAGGCTTTTCTTTGGATTCAAATGTGTACTTTTCTTCTTTCAGAAAATAGGTGTGAATTATGGAAGAATGCACAAGGAGGCCCAGAAGGTTTCAGATCTCTGGAGGCCTTCTGAAACCAACTTGCCCAATTGTGCCAATTGGGAAATCAAGGCCCTGGAATGTTCAGTGATCTGCTGCAGCTCCCACAACAACCCTGAGGCTGTGTTTGGGCTACAATGCATCTTTGGACTCCCTGATTCATATTCTCTCATCTACCTATGCCCATTCCTCAAGAAAATGAGGGGAAATTAATATGCAATAGCACAGGCTACCTTGAATATACAAAAGCTGATTGTATTTTGCCAAGAGCCTATGCTCACAGTGACCATCGAATAAGGAGGCAGCACCTTGCCTTCTATGCTGTAAAAACTTAGTTTTATCACCACAGGACACATTTGATACATGTATACATACACCTCCTCACACATATAGGCTCAAGTGTAGGTTTTATATTTTTACCTATTTCTTCTCTATTTTATCATTTTATCTTCTTTTTCTTCTTTTTTTTTTTTGCTTATTAATTTCTAAGATGGACACAGACAGCATCTTTTGTTGTATATCTTAGTTCCTGTGTCTTCCTTTCCAGTGAACAAATATTAATAAGAAGAATTGGGGACATGAATAAGAAGAATGACATACCACTGGCTTTCCTTGCCCCTTTTCTTTCTCATTCTTTTAGGGGAAAACCCCTCACCACATGTGCACTATAAGGCCTGTGCTCTTCTCCCTTTATAGTACACAGAGAGCACGAGGAATGGCTTGATGACTCCATCTGATCCTTCCACCAACTCAGCAAGTGGAGCTTTAGAAGAAAGTGAAGCATAAGAGAGTCTGGGGACAAACATTTGGGGAAGGGACTAGGGCTCCCACATCTTCCTCTGTCAAGTTCAGTCTGAGCTTTGCCCACTGCCTCTTTGGTCCTCCTGCTCTTCACAGAGAAGTTAAAAATGAATGACAGGGTCTAGGGAGCAGGATGAAATGGTGGGGGTAGGGGGAGCTGCTGGACTTAGACTTGAACCAATGATACAAAGATATGTCAAGTGTGACCTGCACATCATTTCTGGGCCCTTGAGCAGAACACTTACCAGGATGGAGTGATATGATAATTACAAACCTTCTCTGGAGACCCCCTCTATTCATTACTCTATCCTGTTATTTTAAAGATGAATCTTGGGAATAACCAGTGTCATCTGTTTTGAAGAACGGGTAATTAAGTAATTACAGTAAGTAACATCCACATACTCACACACATCCACATGCACACGGGTCCCAAGTGAGAACTCTGAGCATTGCGCCTAGTGCTCATATTTTTTACTTCTCCAGGCTTTAAGATCCATTGTACTTTATTCTCTCTTGTTCTGCTTGTGTCCTACGGAGAGCCAAACGGCACAGCAGCTTGGGGCTAACATCAGTTCCCGTTCCAGAAAGAGCTGCTGCACTTTCTTAGACAGCACTCCTTTCCCCAGGCTGCAGCACCGTTCCTCAGGTCCTCCTGGAAGAGTCACTTGAAAAATCTGTAGAAATGACACGTATAGTTGCGAGCGTTCCCTTCTCATGAGCCGTTCTGGAAACAAAGACAATGTTTTGGCTCTGGAATTTCCCCAGGTTTACACTTTCAATGGTCACTTCTCAAAAATGCAGCTTTCCTATTTTTTTCTTGCCTAAATCTTATGGAATCTGAACTTACTTGATTACTGAATTTTAAAGATCCAAACATTAGCTACCTTTCATATTAATATATTATATAAAAATATAAGAAAAGGGAACTCAACTAGCTAGTAATAGAATCTGGAATAGAAGAACCTAGTTCTACTGATTAGCAGTTCAGTTCTGAATCCAAAAACTGCACTGATACTCAGAAATTCAAAATTAGATTCATTTGAAACAAAGTAAGTGCTATGGCCACAGGCAACTTATATTGCTTGGAAGTTCTAGATATTGTAGCAGAGAAATAATTTACTTTTAAATAATTTTAACATTCCTTCAATATAGGGATACAGTCATATACTTTTACAATATGCCTGAAGCAGATATGTAAGTTATTAGAGGCTTGAATGTGGGTAAAATCAAAATGCAAAAAAACTAAAGCCAACCAAAGACTCCTTTATAAATGATAATGCACCAAATACATCAGGCAGGTTGTAAGAGTGATCTTAACTTGAGCTTGGGAATTAGGGGATCTTTGCTAAACAAAGCTGTGTTTTTCTAGTCATATGATATAAATATGTTGTGTGAGACAGGGAGATGGAAATGAAGATGCGAGACTCAGACATCTCAGTTACTTACAGATCATGGGCATATTAATTTGAGTTTATTGCCTTGAGGCAGATAGATATGAACACTCACAGAAATAGGATTTGAATCAAGAGCAGGGAGAGGGAAGAATTAAGGCTTTAGAATGGCCTTATTGAGCAGTTATGGGATGACAAAGGAGACTCTACTATACAATCATATCTCAGATTACTCCTGAGATTTGGTTTAAAAATGCCAGAAAGAGTTTTTATTTAGTAAGCTTGCTTGTCTGATGGAGGCTGAATGACTAGTGAGTGCATGTACACTTGACTAATAGTAGCACAAGAGCCTGTGAGCACATCATGAGCAGAGACCATCTAGTTGGCTATCATAAGAATAGAAAATTGTGGATATTTTGCTGATTCCAATTTCATGTTTTTATCAAACCAATCTACCCATTAAAGGGTCAATTCTCAGACTGACTAGAGCGATGATCTTTTTTTTTAGACTCATGGTTCAAGGGTAGAAGTAAAGATGGGGTAGTCCAATGAAATGTGCTAAATCTCAGTCAGATTTTATCGTGCATCCATTTGCTAATTTATCTGCAGCTTGAATAACAATAACTGTCATTTATCATCACCATCCTCATCACTATCTGCATCAAGACAAATGAGCATTCATAGGTCTTCCATTGTGACTACAGCCCCAGCTTTGCAAGCAAGTCCCACTCATCAAGACAGTCCCTGGACAAGTACTCACAATGCTTCAAGTAGGACATTTGAACTCATTGTGTAGAAGCATTGATGGGGAAATATTTAACTGTAGGAACTTGAGAGCCGTGGCACATCTGTGTGTTTGGAGAGGAGCAGACATTCTGTTGGAAGAGATGAATGGGATTCTACAGCAGTGGTTAGAGTAGTTAGGGCTTGAAATCCCCCCTTACCCCCCCACCCCCACCCCCACACACATACATATGAGAGACTATCAATCTGCCAAACCTAAATTATGATCCCTTCAAGGGGCATCTGAATGTCAGGGGTAGTGGCTAAATCTTAAAGTATGACAGTGCCTTATGTATAAGTCTAAAGGGGTCTGGTTCATTTGAAATCCAAGTCAGCCTATAGAAATTGTCTTCCATCAGTACCTGTAAAAAACCAAACAAAGAAACAGAAAAAAAACCCAACCTGCATGCATGTAGTATTCAAGACGTCTTTCTTTATTTATGTTAATGAACACTGTCTGGCCATGCTCCTGTTTCCTGGGAACAGATTGTCCCTATAAACTTCTCTCAAAGCCACGCTGTCCTGGATTGAACTCTCGATCTGGTTGAAGGCCCTTGCTCACGGGCACCTGGATGATTCCTTTAAAGACTAAAATTCAGCAGCTTGGGGCTCATGTGGCACACTAAGCAAAAGTGAGAGGAATCCCCTCTTGAGGCAGAATGGGAAGTTCTATCTTGTGTACCCATCAGTTATGGCAAAGCTGGTTGTGCAAGGGACATGCTCCTGAATAAACAGAGCCTTAAAAACCATGAGACAAGAAGGGCAGTTGAGTTGGCAAACAGGTAAAATTAAGTCTTCCTCATGAATGTCACTTTACAAAGTTGACATTGTCACTTTATAAAGGACTGCTGGGAGGATGGTGATAGAGTGATCAAAGTGTGTTTTGTCGCTAAAAAAAAAGAAGGTTTTGATTCAAATGGAAGTCATTTGCTGTTGTCTTCTCTTGTCCCAGCAATGCCTAGGAAGCACCTCTTTGCAGATGCCTTGGTATATTTTATTCAGAGGTGTTTCTGAGCACAAGTTTAGTGATTACCTGTGTAGTTTCCACTCTCTCCCAGTGAGCCATGTTGTGCATCCAAATCCCGTGATCAGCGTCTGCAGATGTTCCATACATGAGGGACCTAGTAAATCTCATCCACCCACTTTTCTTCCAAGGAGACAGTCCCAAAACCCTTGACTCTGGCAATTCTAAAACATAACAAAGGAATGACACCGATTCTAGCAAAATTTGTGAGGCTTGGCCAAACTGTTTCTAACCATTTTACTGGGAGGAAGTTGGGGTACCTGGCACCTGGTGGTGGGGATGGAAGGGCAGAGGCACATACAAAAAAGCATGTAGTCAATCTTTTCTCATTTTTTTAGTAGCCACTGGAAATGAATGGACTCCTATGCAAACCTTTCCTACTCCTCTCAGTGGAATTGGCCCCTGAGGACTCAGGTAGAGTAATTCTTGAGTGAGTCAGCTCTGACTTGATTTCTGCCTCTCAGTGAATCTTCACTTACTATTTAATTCCCAGAATGAATCAGAAGAGGTTATAATTATTTGAATATTATTTTGTATTAATATTTACTTTCCCTCTTAACATTCGGCTAGAGGCAAGCTTTGGAGAGCAGGCATGGAAGGAAGAGAGTCTCCAAAATATCAGCTGATGGGATTTGGGCTTATTTAGTACCAACCCATACTTTTGTTTTTGTTTGTGTTTTTTTGTTTTTCCTGATAGCTTCCCTATGCTGTGTCTCTAGAATAATCACATTTAAAAGTCTGTCCCTAACTAGACTTGACATTTTGCCCTGGTCATGAGGTGAGGTGTTTGGACGCAAGCAGGATGCTGCCAGCCTCGGATAGGACCTTCTGGAGGCCTTGGAGACACAGACCCTGTGAGACCCCCACCCTTGCTTCTGTTAGGAGGATGAAGAGGGTTTCTGACTGTGCTGTCTGTCGTCAGAGCACATACTGCAGAGAGAGCCCCACTCACCCCAGCGAGGGGTCTAAAGAACGGTTGCTTGAGCCAGGAGCCCATCGTCCTCCATGTTCTTCACACGTGAGCCCTCCAGATTCTGCTCCCCCTCGCCCCCCACTGGAGAATGAGGTACCACACCAGATGAAGAGGGACATGGAACACTTTTTAATGTCAAGTCAGAGACAACCCCTCCCTCCCCTAACCCCCAACCCCACTTTCCCTCGTCACATCCAGGACCCCTCCCCGAGGCCTCTCATGTCCCCAGACTTCAGGGGAGGAAAAAAGATGATCTAAAAACTGCATTTTCTTCTCTTTCATACACACACACACAAAGGTGGGGAATTAAATAAAATAAACCAAGAGGATTCAATTCTCCAGTGGTCACAAAGGCATCAGAGATTCCCAAACGGGCTAAAGCAAGTGGTCACTGACTGTTTAGTTGGTTCAGTTGCTTGTTTGCTCAGGATGGAGACGCGAGGCACCTGCGAGGGCCTCTGGGAGCTGCACCCAGAAAAGATGCTGCGCCTGGCATTAGTGTTTGTTTTCTCTTTTCACTTTTTATAAATGTCTCTGACATGTAAATAGCCCAAGAAAAGAAAAAGGCAGGAGCTGATTACAAATTACCAGTAAACTCTATCATCTTTTAGAAGATCAACACACAGCTAACGCCATATACAGCATGCAGTAATGTCTGAGAAAGGACCCTGCTGAGAAAGACAATGGCTAGGACTCTAACAAAAAAAAATATATGTATATATATATACTGTATAATATATGTCACCAAAGGAAGCGTAGCCAACAAAGGCAAGATGGAGTGCAGATCACCCTTCTGTTTCTAAACAGCATGGAGAAGCGTTAGTATTGTCTGCATTGAATGCCAGAATAAGGAGAAATCTGTAGCGCTGGTGGAGATAGTGGTTAAATCATATGTGTTTTTTTGGTGGATTTGCCAACTCCTCACCGGGCGGTTAATGCCCGGTGTGTGGTCCACCAGTTGTAAACCTAGTTAAGAAGTGCACTATCCACTTTTAATCCTTAACAAACGTACTTCTCTTCACCCCTTTCATTTGTGTGTATTTTTTGTTTTGTCTTTTTTTTTCACTAACTTCTAGACTCATATCAGAAAATATAATTAATAAAATTAATAATGAATCAGAATCCCTTATTATCCATGATGTCCATGTAGTAAAAATGAAAGAAAAAATAAAAGTTTCACAATATCTGCTGTGACTGTGGATTGTGGGGTTTTTGTAGCTGTCAGGCTGTCTTGTTTAGTTTCCTTTTTATTTATTTATTTTTTAAATTTCGTTTCATAACACACAAACAGCGGCACAGTCCACGAAAGGGACCCCCGGGGCGCGCGGGGGCGCACGTCTCACTCTGCGTTCATCTCTAGTGACTGACTGAATCTGGGGTGGCCAACTCCAGAATTTTCCTTGGTAGGGGCACTTGAGCGGGCAGAGTGGCTGAGCCCTCGTCCACCCTGGAAACAGAGGTCACACAGTGCCGCGTGCGGGTGGGTCCAAAGCCAGGTGTGCGCTCCTCCCGTTTGGGAAAAGAAAGAAAACTCAGCTGTACCTGCACACCTGCAGGCCTGCAAGGCGATTTCCAATTTCCTTTTTAAACGCGTTTGCCCAAAGTATTCTCTGTTCCCCTCCCTCGAATTTGTGTCCCAATAGGATCTGTTTCTCTGAATTTTGTTTGATTACATCTGATTAGGAACGGGTTTGCTAGTGTGGCGGTCGGAGATGCCGGTGCTGTAGTGTCGGTGGTGGCAGAGGCGGCAGCTTTCCCCAGTGGGGGAGTGGCACTCACATCAAAATTTGAGGAGCAGGAAGACCAGGAGAGGGAGCAGCCAAATGCAGCCTGCTCTCCTCGACGTCCCATTGTTCACCTCGCTGACAGCGCCCGGGCCTGTGGAGAGAGCACACTGGTCATGAGCAGCCGGTACGGGAGGGAACGGCTGTCGCCTCCTTTGCTGTCCTTAGGCCTCGCCTCTGATAAGGCATCTCTCTAACCGGGAGCATTGGCGCTTCCCACTCCCTGCGGAGGGGGGCTGCATTACCAATAAACCTTCTATAGCTTCCATCCACGGACGCACACCGTCTAATGGGGAGCCTTCCCTGGCAAAGAGAGAACACGAAGCTCAGGTTCAAGCGTGCCGGTGGCCACTACTCCCTTACTGTGTAATATGCTAACGCTATGGCTCAAGGTCAGGTTCAAGAAGAAAGGGCCTATTTATTATTATCTTACACAGAGCTTCGATAAAGTGAGACCTTGGAGCATTTGCATCGTCACTCACCACTTCTAAGCACTGCCTGCCTTAAACATTCGCGTAACCCTCTGGCTGCTCCGCCTGTCGCTCTGGGAAGGGCCAGTCGGACTCCAGTCTGCCTCCCTGCCGCAGCTGCACCGGGCTCATCGTCCTCCCGCCAGTGGCTGCATCTCAGGGCAGAGCTCTGGGTTTCCACCCGGAGCACTTGGCCTCGTCTCCTTCTGGTCTTGGTAACAGCAGACCTAGCTCAAGTATCATGTGCCCCAAAAGCCAAACCCAGCTCACACAAAGTGCAGGTGGGGACAAGTAAAGGAACAGGTGGCCTTCTGCTGTGCACATGGCAGGAAGGGAAGGTGTAAGTGGAAATGGGGTTGCAGAACCTGCCGTGGAGCATGTCTGAGAGTGGAGACGGATGGACCATTTCCCTTTGAGGTGCACGCCAGCCTGGCCTGCTAACACACACTCTTGGAAACGAAGCCAGATGTGGGAGGCAAGAAAACGGTGGGGTCATAAAATTCCTCCGTAGCTTTCCTATCATTGTGAAGCATAAGATTTCTGGTGACCGCAGCCTGGTGCCAGAATGCCCATGGCCGATGGAGCTATGATTCATGAACACACACAAGTTTTGAGGACTCGATGAATTAGGTACTCAAGAAAGCAGGGCACCTTCTCAGACTGCAATTGCACCGGCATGATCTGCTGCAATGAATTTAACGGACATGTGGCTGGTGTCCTCACTAAGTCCTTGTCCTCACCAGGGGTGAAGGAACAAAGCCAGAAGCTGCTTGCTGGACTTGGATGCTGAGCATCAGACCAGGTTTCTTGATTCCATCTTTGACTATTCCATCAAGTCCTAAAACTCCTGGCTTGGGAACACTGCCATATGATTGTAGTTCTTAGACCTTTGGGAGAACCATGATCATGAGGCAGTGGTTAATCATCATGAGTTTGAGATGCAGCATGTCCTCTGACCTCAGGGGTCCTGTTCTCCAGGCTGTGACGTTCCCCAGGCCAGGTTTGCTGGCAGTGCCATTTCTCATGAGACGCACCAGGAGACCTATTCTACTCTCCACCTGGCAGGGAGGGGAATTTCACTCTTTAGGGTCCTCACCCTGTTCTCTCCACAGCCTTCTTTGGAATCCCAAGAGAGAAGCCACTCCCTGATGCCTTCTAGGGGCAAGGTTATGCTTCTGTCTGGTGAGGAAGCCCTTCTGCTCTGGGCCACTCCAAGACCCCTCGCAGTAAGACCCTTGCCTGTGCCTGAGGCTGACCCTGAGACACAGATGATGCCTGAGTCCCCGGGACCAACAAGCCTTCGTGGGAGCCAGGTCCTGTGTGTCAGCAGGTCAGAGGCAGTGGCTGGATCCCACCTCCCGCGGGCACGGGGCACAATGATTCTGCACCCTGGCACATGGCACTCCTGGCCAGACATGCAACTATGGGAACAAGGCTCTTTTTCTATTTTTCTCTTTGCTCTGCTACACACTCACACACAGCTTAGAACTCCACTTCCCATTCACTCCCTCCCTCTCCCTGCCCCCTGGCCACTGGGAAGAAGAGGCCCTGTGGTAAAAGAGAAGGGGAACAAAGGACAGCCCCCACCACTTAGATCCTCTCCTGCATGCGCTCCTTTCAGGGGGCCACCAGTGGGATTCTTCAGGAAGGAGGATGCAGAATGCCACAAGGCAGGTATACAGCCCCGTGGGGGCCTGGCTCGGTGGTTACCACCTAAGAAAAGTCGGGACGTATAGAAGTGAAATGGGCAGGGTGTGAGATTATAGAAAGTGGTGAAAACTCCAGTGGAAGCGTTCAAATTCATTTAAAAACAATACTGTAAATGAAATGAAGCATATCCCCTGGGGAAAAGTGCAGGCCAAGGACTCTGCAGCAATGCAGAGGAGGCTGCTATCAACTGCAACTCCCACCCAGGACACCTCACCTGGCAGGGCTGAGCAGCCCTGTGTTCAGGTTCATTGTCAAGCTCCTAGGAGTTCCTTTGTGGCTCTGCTGCCTGCTGGGCAGCATCACAGAGAGCCTGTAGAGAGGGGTCTTGGTCTTTTGTGTCAGAAAACTATTCCTATGGAAGGAAGGAAAAGGCCATGGAGTGCCCCAGAGCCTCCTCTGGTGTGTTGTGACCCTGGACAAGCTCCCAGGGCCTCTCTGCTGTTCCTGTCTCTTGTCACTCACTGTGGGGGACCCAATCCAGCCTGCCTTCTCTTCCCCTCACCCCAAGCCACCCTTCTCTTCAGTATGCCTGGGGAACCCGACCTGCACAAAGCTGGACAGAAGAGGGAAACAGGAGCAGAGGTTCTCCACACGTCCTCCCAAAGAAGGCCGCCAGAGCAGCTCTCCTTTCAATGTCCACGAAAGTTCACACATCAGGCCTTGATCCCTTAGGTTTATTTTTTATGCTAATCCCAGGGTGATGTTTCTACACTCCCAAACTGATCACATTACAATCCTATTGAATTCCTATGGCCTTCACAAAACCTCCCAACTCCTTGGTAGAGTACATACTCCACAGTTTGTAATCTGCTTGCTTTTCTGCCTCCTTAATAGTTCTTTCTGCCATGTGTTCTTCAGTTTCTCCCTGCCCCCAACTCCATGCAACACAAGCATGTGTTACTTGCACACCCACATACATGCCCACGTGAGTGCGTAACCTCAAACCCTATTCTTATTTATTTATTTTTTTAGAAAGATTTATTTATTCAGTTTTAGAGAGAGGAGAAGGAAGGGAGAGAGGGAGAGAAACAGCAATATGAGAAAAACATTTATTGGTTGCTTCTCATATATGCCCCAACCAGGGACCAAACCTGAAACCAACCCAGGCATGTGCCCTGACTAGGCATCGAACTTGCCTTTCACTTTGCAGGACAACACCCAACCAATTGAGCCATACCGGTCAATGACAACCATATTCCTTTTTCTTCTCATCCACACACTTTCTGCCACTCTGCCTAGGATGCTCTTCACTAATTCGCCCACAGCTTGTCCCAGTCACCTCTTCCAGGCAGCCTTCCTTGGCTTACTGTGGCTTGTTTCCACAGCACCACATGCATCCTACTGTTAAAATGCCTACTACCCTGTGTTGTAATTCTCTTTATTCACCTAACTTCTGTCTTTCCTCCTCTGTGTTATAAGCTCCTTAAGGGCAGTCTATGTCTATCTGGGCCTGTGGCAGGTAATCAATAGATGCTTGTTGGAGGAAAGAAAGAGCCAGAATATTGTGATACATGTAAACAAATCCGTATTTAGTCTTGGTGTCTTTTTTTGCCTTAAGATTTTACTTGGAGAAGAAAAGTAAAACCTACCTCAATTTTCTCTTCCAAGCACCCTTCCACTTTCTTTTTTCTTATTTTTATTTTCTGAGATTTCTCACCTGCTTTAATGCGCCTGATCAACAGGTATACATTCTTCTTTGTATGCGTGGTTCAGATGAAACAAAATCAAACCCAAACTGTATTTCTTCCTTCCAGCATCCTGGAGCAAAGCTCACCCAGAGCCTGTGTTGGCCAGAGTCCCCGCTCAGCCCATCTACCCCTGGTCACATGGGCCACAAAGATGAGGCCTCTGTTCTCCATTCAGTCACCCTCCACTCCACACTGGATGCCTTTATTGCCTCTATCTCCTGAGAGAGCCTCAGGAACCTAAAGAGACTTACTATCAGGACCGTTAGGGTCCCAGAGAACTGTGATGAGTGTTCATTACTCATCAGAAACATCTGGCAAGAATGAAAGCCTCAAAGTACCTCATTTTATTAGTAGCCAAGTGATTCATACAAGAACCTCCCCCTTCCTTCCACTTTCCTCTCGCTCCAACCACTTCCCTTACAGTTTTGAGAGAGAGAGAGAGAGAGAGAGAGAGAGAGAGAGAGAGAGAGAGAGAGAGAATGGGGTAAGCAAGGGGCAGCATGCAAGATCTAAGAAGATTGCTGTATCAGATTCACCATGTGCAAGGAAAGAGGCAGGCCTGGGACAGAGGCACCCAGACATGGAGCTATTCTGGGTGCTGACAGGTGCTCATTAGTGCTGCCAGCAGAGAAGTTAGACTTCTGCATGTGAAGCTACCGAGGGAGAATGGGTTGTCCTTGGGGATGGGTTAATCTAAATTGACGCAGAGACAGCCCAAGGGCAGGGTGGGTGCCCACTGGGCTGCTCTCAGGGTTAGCTGAGAAAAGAAGGCATTTTGCAAGCAGGACAAGAGTTTTGCATATCCCATCCTCACCAAGGCAGTAGCTGCCTAAGAAAGAAATATACCAACCTTTCCAAGGGGTCAGGGCTGTAGATTTCACTTCTAAAAGAAATGAAAAACAAGCCACTGTTAAGGGAGAAAGCAGTCGGAGGCCTTGCTTTGCCCTCAGGTGGTTTTAGGAATGAGCTACAGTCCCAGCCTTCTTGCATTAGCCTCTTGCTGTCCCGACCACATGCCCGGCCCTCACATGTGCACTGCTCCAGTTTGCCGGTCAGTCAGATGCCATAATGGGTGAGTTGGGGAAAGATATAAATGATGTCACAATTAGATTGCTAACCAGAAGTGAGGCAACACAGCCACCTTGTCCTAACAGGGAACTTGGGTCTACCTTCAAGCCTGAGGCCCCAGGCCAACAAATCCTTGGTTGTAGAACAACTCTCTTTCTTAGGTCACCCAACAATCCCCTAATTATTTAAAGTCTGTAGATCTTAAGTATGAAATTGGTGCATACACGTGGATTATACTGTAGTGATTCAAACGTAGGTGCCCAAGCTATGTTTGAGGTGTAGAAGTATGACTGGCATTCACGTATGTGTCTTACAAACACTGCTGAGCTAGATTACATGTGCCAGAGGAGCCCAGACCTTGGCTATCTGACTTCTCCTGAGGAACCAGGTTATACTGAGCTGGTGCAAAGGGATGGCTCCCTCTCCTTGGGCCAGCCTGAGGCTACAAGACCTGCGTCTATGCTGTTACACTTGAACTTGCTATGACCCACCCATGGAAATATCAGGATTCCAGTTCCCTGTTGAATAGACTACAAAAGACCCCATTTTCCTCAACTTCAAGCTCTCAGAACAATCCATGGAGCCTTTTCTGCTGAAAATATGTCTTGGCTGGCCTGAAGTGGTGACAATATCTAATTGTTTTCTTCCCTTTTTAGGTAGAGGCCTCTGCAGTTATTCACCTTGGATATAAAGAGGATGAAAAATCCTTTCTCAGTGTATCTGTATGTCAAATCACCATAATGTACACTTTAAATGTCTTATAATTTAGTCATTTATACCTTAGCAAAGCTAAAAAAAAAAGGGCAAAGATGGCATTAAAGTCTCTTGCATTGAAGTGATACCCTTCTCTGTGCAAAGATCCTCACAGGTAGAAAGAAAGGCAACTTAAATATAACTTGACCTAAACTCAACTAAGGCTATTGACCAGAATCAGAATACATACTTCTGCATTCATATGCTTGGTCTAGTCTTTGAGTGGACCTGAAATATGATATCCCTCTTGGTCTCAATGGACATTAGCAAACCTGAGAAGCCACTCTGAAAAAATGTAAAGGGTGATCTATGATCAAGGATCAAAGGGGTGATTCAGAGAAGATCTTATGTAGAGTCAGGGTGGCAGAGAAAAGACCAAAGTGCTGGTGCCAGGTTGTCTGTGTGTTTGGCAAGGGTCATCCCTGGGGTGATTGCTGGGCCAAGGAAGACAGCCCAGAAGTCATTAAGGAGGGGCCACATGCATGAACTGTCTCATTCCAGTGCCACTGACTTGAGTCTCTCTGACCCAGATGGAGGGTAGTTGGAAGGAGGGAGGGCAGTCTGAAGAGAGACTCTTAGAGGGATAAAGCAGGTATAAATCCTCTGCCCCGGACCACACTCAGAGCGAGTGATGGGCTGGTTTAGATTCTGCTAGAGGAAGAGCACAGGGTAGATTTTTACTTGGTAATCTGGCTTGTTGGAACTATTAAAAATAAAAGAAAGAAAGAAATGAAAAGCACAAGTTTCTGCAGTGTTCTAAGTACCAGAAGTGATTTTCTATAAGGTAAATTAAAATCTGAAAACTTCAGCTTAATTGGTCCCCTCCAGCTATTTGTTCCCTTCTGAATCTCCAACACATGCTTCTTAAAAGAAGGGTGACACTGTTTAGTGCCCGCCCATACAGGTAAAGGACGATGGACACTCATCTGTGACCTTAGCTAGAATTTACCCTTAGCCTTTTTCAGGTGGCAATGTTTCAACTTTTCTAGTTAGCTAGAAGGTGTTCCTGCTCTGCTATTATCTCACCAATGAGGGACAAGTGTGGCCAAGATATTCTTTATATTTACTCTAAACCTGTCCTGGCACATTCCAACCCATTCCCTTTGACTTGGTGCTAAGAAGAGGTGTAGAAATGCTAACACTGCAATGCTCGATGCACTAGCACTGCTGGGTCCAGCTTCCAGAAGTATACGTCTTGCCTGAGGGCCCAAAGTGAGTACTAGTCATAAACTCAAGTCCTTGAGTTAACACTTGGCTATCAAGAAAACAAACAGTCCCTTAAAATCTAAGCCTGTGTTTTCCTCACCAAGAGCCTGACTAAAATATGTGATCTTTCTGTTGATATATGAATGACAAACCAGGTAGAGTGGGAACAAAGTATTAAAAAAAAAAAAGATAAAAGGAAAAAAAAGATGCACTCCCTCCCAGGCATCCAAGCCCATGTCTCTGGTCAATCATAAAGCAATCTTCTTAGCACCAAAGTCAATGTTCATAACTGAATCTAGGTACCTCTGTGTAAGCACAGGGTTGCTGTCTTATTCCAGTGAGCAGAGAAGGGCTGGTGTCATGTAGGGATGAATATACAAGGGGAGACCAAAAACAAAAAAACAAAAAAACAAATAAAAATACCCTGGAATTTATTTATAAAAAATTGTGTATCTATTCTTACATGTTTAAACTTCAGTCACCTTCAAAGTACTCTACATTTAATGCAATACATCTATTGAGACTTTCTTCCACTGCTCAAAACCGTTTTTAAACTAGTTGATTTTGATGCCTTTTAGTGCTTCTATTGTTTTTTGTTTCCCCTCTTCCACACTGGCAAAACGTTTCCCTTTGAGGACTTTTTTTCATTTGGAGAAACAAACAAAAAGAAGTCACTTGGGGCAATATCCGGTGAGTAGGGTGGGTGGGGCCTGGGGTTATGTCATTTTTTGTTAAAAATTGCTGAACACTCAGCACATTGTGGGCAGATGCACTTGCAAATCAGCCATCATTAAATAGGCAACATGTTGAAAGAATCTTCAAAAAAAAAACAACAACAAAAAAAAACCCACTGAAGTTAATTGCAGCCTCTCACAACAATGCCAGCTGGTACACTGATAAGATGAGTTCCTAGAACTCTCACCTAACGGGGGAAGTGTGTATTACAAGGGGCCAGCCCTCCAGAAGAAAATGTTTTTTGGAGGCGCCCCCTTGTATAAACCTTCTAGAAAAAAGGTAAAAACAGTTTTTACACCTTCTGCTATTTAGACACATATGCTATAGAAATGTTAACTGCTGGATGGCTGGGCCTAATTAACTATCTTTAATCCTCTGCACGCAAGAACTAATCATCTCTCTACTGCATCTTTTTCTCCTGATATAGTTTATTTCAATCTCCATTCTTTAATAAGCTGGTTTGATGGTCACCGTGAGGTTCACAGGCATTAACCGGCCAATCTTTCCCAGCCCACTGACACCATCGAATCTGACTGAATGCCTGGGAGATAGATAAAAGGCAAAGGACCAGGGGATGGGAAATGAACAGCCACCTAACAGCTGAGTTTGCAGTGTGGGCCCCCTCTCTTGCCTGCGAGGAGGTTCAGTGAAGGATGGTGGGCAACTCCGATTCTGTATTTCTCATGGAAGGAGTCCTGTGACACCAAATATTAATACGAGAGGGTGACATGCAATCTGTTGTGTTTGCAAAAGGGGAGCAAAGAAATATTTCAAGGGTGGTAGAAAATGCTGAGGAGGAATGACATTTTTTAATAAGAGTCTTTCTAGTCTGTCCAGATATGGGGTGGCAAAATAGCTCAGAACTTCTCTTAAAGCCAGCTATTTCCTGTCAGTGGAAATCCACACTCTTGTATAAATCTCACTGGGTATTTCTGAGATGATATGAGCATAACTTGGAGGTATTCTCTGAGAAAATAGGTAGTTCTCTATTCTAGCAAAGGAGGAGGAAGAAGAAGAAAAAAAAAAAAAACACAGATAAATGAGAAAAATTCCCAAGATGCGAGGCCTGCTTTCTCTAAAATGTCCCCTAGTTGTACAAAAGTGTCCAACAGCTGTGCCGAGAACCACGCTAATGCAAATCCTGGGAGGTTCCCGATGCCTACCATCTACAGCTTCTGGCCATGTCCAGTGGTTTCGCCTTCGGTAAGAAGAACGAGGGGAGAGCGTGCTGAGAAGGAGATGGAAAGCGGGCATTGCGAGCCTGTCACCCAAGTTCATAGTGCACAGCTCTGTCTCCACAGGTGGAGCCCGATAATGAGGCGTCCTGCTCCCGGCCCCCGGCTCAGCAGCCACGTAGTGATTTGTGTGTTTCTGGTTGGCTTTGTTCTCATTGTCTTTGGTGTGGGACAATGCTCCCTCGATCCGTTCTGTACACCTTCAGCTAAATACTAGCTCCTTGGCAACCACGACCTGTTTTAAATGCTCCTATTCCTTCTGAGGATGAAGAACTCAGTGATCAGAATGAGCTTCGTCACTTCTAAAGGCTCGTCTTGGAGCAACACCATCTTTGCTCCCGTCTCTCACGCTTCCCTTTTACCGTTCGCATTAGGTACTTTTCTAATGCTCTCTGTTTTAGATCTGTGAAATGCCGCGCACAGAGGCTCAGCAAACATAAGATGAATCACAAGTTGAACCTGAATGCTTCTACTGAGTTCGTGTTTTCTTTCTATGCTGTTGTTTCATTTTCCTGTTTGTGGTTCATCATCAAGGCACGCGACATCCCTAAGGTGACTCATGCAGCCCTGAATTTTATATGATAGAAGTGTTTTTCTTCATCTGTCCAACAGCTTCCCAAACACCTCATTTCCTCCTGCCTGCTCCCTCACCTTCCAGATCGAATGCCATATCCAATGACCGCACAGCTGGACGTGAATGGGTGAACAGGATGGTGCACAGCCAGGCGAGAAGAGAAAGGTCAGGGGTTTGGGGTGGAGGGTGAGAAAACCCGTTCCCCCCATTGTCTCCACAGCTGCCTTCCTGTGGGGATAGCTTATTGTCAACATGGTCCTCAGGGAGGGAAAAGCAGCCCAAGCGGCAGGTGTTGTGAACCGTTCAGTCGGGGCCTGCTTCTGCCCCAGTGCTCAGCTCGGTCACAGTCCAGTGCGTGGCCCATGCCAGGCTAGTGGGCCTTGGGAGAATTTGAACGGCTGTGCAACCAGAGGCAAGCTCTGCAGGATTCTCACACAGAGAGGGGTTTCGAGTAGAGGAGAATGTCAGAAGGATGGGGAGCAGGGTTTGAGCAATGAGTTAATGAACCCCTATGTCATTGCACTGAGAGAGGCCATTGTCTTTCAGCTTGCGTCTGGAGACTGGACTTTAATGACTCAAAATGCACCAAGCCATTTCCGAAGCCTTTTTACTATGCGTCCCCAGGTGAATGTGAGCACAACTCTAAGGTACACAAGGCAGATCAATTCCGTTTTGTAGAAGGGGACATTGAGTCTAAATAGCATTTAGTGACTTGTCCAAGAGCTCAGAACCAGGACCCAGTGGCATCCCACCCCACACTGTGCCATGCCTCCCTTCCTCCCCTGGAGGACCTCCCTGTGAACCGGTTGGTGCATTTTAGGGACCATTTGAACCTTCAGGTACCCAATGTTTGCTTCTTTGCTGAGCAAACATCAATAGGACTCCCGCTATGAAAACTGCTCAGTGGATTTGAGTTGTCCTCATAACGGTGCAGACTCACTCTCTCAGTCTTGCAGGTCTCTGGACTTTGAGAAGTTAATAGTGTTTCTTTTCTTTCCCCCCACCCAGCCCTTCTGGAGAAGTGTGGGCAAGGTTGAGCAGAGAAAAGGGAGCTATCTGTCTTTGGAGATTCACCAGCTCCCAGTAACCACTTTAGCTTCCGCTACCATCCTCTAAGCAACCTGACAAACTTCACAGGCAAGAGCCTCAGGTAATGCGCACAGGGGCAGGGAAGAGGAGCAGGGACAATGGGGGCTCCAGGAGGAAGGGGAAGGGGGAGAAGCCGTAAAGCAAGGAGGATACTGACCTTGCAACAAAGTTGAGCTTGTAGGCTCATTTAGTTCTAAATCGGGTGAGGGACATACAGGAGAGAAAAATGAAAACAAACACATATATTATATACAGTAGCTATATATTTGTCATATATAGTTTGTATACTGCCTTTCACAAACATTTCTGGAGCAATGGGTAAATAAAGGGAGGCACAACAACCGAAGGTGGTGGGACGACATGGAGCATGGGAAACACAAAGTGCTGGATGCTCAGATGTGGCGACTGGGAAGTGAGGGGCTGGATGCTTGTGAGTATTCAGGGCAGATTGTGCAGGCTGGGTGCTGATGTGGTGACAAAGGACCGATGTTCCTTTTCAGATGAGAATTCTGTCCCACCTCTCCGCCCTATTGTTTCACTGTGGAAGATCAAGTTCAGGAATTTCTGCCCCCAAGGCACCAGGGCAGGAACAAGATTCCCCAGGAACCACTGTGACTCAGAACAATGGGAGCAGAACTTGCGTCCCCTGCAATCTCTGCAGTCTTAGAGACCAGGTGCTCAGAACCCTGTTAGCTCTGGTGCACCATAAACAGGGCCATCCTTGCCCTTCCTGGGCTTAAGTATCTCGGAGGTACTGGCCATGGCGGGAGTCTCGCAGCACCAGCTTCGCTCACATTTCAGCTTTCAGGTCGGGTGGAGAGCGTGTGCGGGTCAGGCACGAGTGGGTGGTAAAACAATGATAATTTAGCTGGCTTTCTGCGATGTTATGGAAAAATGAACCTCGTGACAAAGCGTGCATATTTGCAAAAAAATAAATGCTAATTTCGAGCCTTCTTGATGGCTCTGAACTGAGGGGGCTTCTAATAAGGGAAAATGATAGGGACCCTCAATAAGGTAATCCTTGTGTCACAAGGCCTTTGGGATGGTGAGCCTCAATCCTGAGCTCAGGGGCCGCAGTGTCTGTGGTGGCGAGCCTTGGGCACAGCCCTCCTGCACATTTATGGATGTCACTCTTTCCGTGGAACTGTGTCACCCAGGCAGCATCTCTGTGATGGGTTCCTCAGGAATAGTCTCTCAATGAAGGCTGACATTTTGGCGCCTGTCTGATTAAATTTGGGGAGTGCTGTAAACTCTTCTCCCTCTTAGAGATGCAGCAGGTAGAGGCTCCCAGAGCTCCTGCAGTAAAGGACAGCTCCACGTGCGCCCCACTCATCTGTGTCTGCTCCAGATTTTTCAGACCTGTGTCAACACACACTATCCCTTTTCATGTAACTTTAAAAGAGGACCCTGCACTCCAGAAAGCCGGAAATTGTAGGACTGTCCCAAATGCCATGCAAGGTGAAGCTGGGGGACCCACGGCCGAGCTGGGGTGGGGGAGGGGGGATGGGCAGAGGCCTTAATTGCCTCACAGGGGTCTGCTGAAAAGAGCAGATTGATGACACAGCCTCCACTGCATTTCTTGTCACACATGCCATTATTTCAATTTTAAGTTTGCTTTTCCTTCCCATTCGCTTCTTAAAATGGCTTAAGGGGAAAAAGCCAGGGAACTGGACAGAAGTGATGAAGCCAATTGCAAAATCATTTCATGCATCCAAATCAGGAGAGTGAGGAGGTCAAAGGCAGAGGAAGACTGTTTATGGGAATGATGACTGTGGTTGCTGGAAAGCAGGGCTCGGCGGGAAAGCCAGGGAGAGCCTTTGGTTTGCAAGGCAAGGGGAGGAGGGGCACCTTCCCTTCTAATCCTGGCCCTTCTCTTCATGCAGACAGACACCTGCCAGAAAGCCAAAAAGGCCTGACAAATGCGAGAGGCAATTATGACCGTCCCTGTGTGAGAGATATCAGACAGATCAATCACTCTTCTCCCAGCTCTGTCCACTCCCAGCAGCCAGCTCTGGGGTCAAGGGCAGCCCTCCCCGTCCCGGTCCTCTTGCATAAGGCTGGGCTTTATTTTTTTGTGCCGGGTAAAAGGAAGAGAAATATGATTTGGAAGCAGAGCTAGGACAGTGGGTAGCACAGGCGGGCCATGGGGAGCAAGCTGGACACATGTGTCATGGAGAGACTGTGATAGAGCCGGGGCGAGGTACCTGAAGCTACAGGATCATCTGGGAATTCTCAGGGGAAAAAAAAAGAATTTATGTTCTTGCCAATCATCTGCTAACTTCCTCACTTTCTCCTCCCCACCACATTCAAGAGCACTTGATCACATGGAGACCAAGGGTAATCGATTTGAAAAATGCTAAGCTAACCGAACTTGGTGAGGCATGGAGGGACTCACCCCCAAAGCAACGAGATGTGGACCCTGAAGCCCATTAAGAGAGTCTGCAAGTGTGGAGGGATGGAAGTCCTCACCAGGGCCTGCTGCTGCTGCTGCTGCAGACCTTATTCCAGGTCACTTGTGAGTAGCTGTTCTATCCACAGAACCGGAGACACCGGGTCTACAGGGGCGCGGGCTTATTTGCTTCCTTTACTTTCACCTGGCACCAAGGTCATGGCCCACACGTAGGGAGTGCACAGCGATTTGTCTGCACATGTGAGCCCTTCAGTAAATGGCTGTTTAATGAATCAATGTATGAATGACTGGGTGACGTCTGTCAGGATGGCGGGTTGGCTGAACACATAGCTCTTAATCCAGCTAGACAAGACCTTTTGATACAAATGGAAAACAAGGAAAATTCCCTTTTTCTCTGTCTATTCTCCCTCCATAATTCTACTTTTATGAATATAATTTCATTTCTATTAGGTACCAATGGCCAGAAAAAGTTTCAGAAATGGTAACATTTTACACTGATTCAGTGAACAAAGTATTGATATAGTAATTGTCCCTCCCTGGGCTCTGTACTACTAATTACAATCGCCATAGCCCATTGAGGAGATATCATTGAGAAGAAAAAAATTAAGTGCCACTTCAAAACCCAAAGTCCTTTTCTCCTGTCTTAGGCTTTTGCTCACTGTAGAATGAAACATGAGCATCCTTTCTATATGTTTTCCCTACTCCGAGCGTCTACTTTCATCTCTGTCTCCCTCTCTCCCTCTCTTTCTCTCATCCCCCTTTTTTCCTTTTATCACCCCTGCAGAACGACTCCTGATTCTCTTCTGTCTTCGTTCCTGGACCTCCCTTCCCAACTCCTCCTCCTCTGCACGACCCTGTCCCTCTTTTGTTGCCCAGCTCAGGGCTCAGTCTTACCAAAGAGTGTGATGCTGGCATTGGTGTGGCCCAGCTTGTTGGAGGCCACACAAGTGTAGTTCCCATAGTCGTGTTCTGAGACATTGAAGAAGATGAGTTTTGAGAGGAAAGGTCTGTTTTCCACTTTTACTCCCTTCTTTCCTTCAACCAGTCTGAGACAAAGGAGAGAGAGACAAAACAAGGGAGAAAAATAAGGTGGTTATACTTTTCTCATAGGAAGAAGATAGAATCTGGAATTAATTATCTCATTCTCCCCTACTGACATTATCACTACATTTCCCCCCACTCAACTACACAGTGAGTCTACACGCAATGACACATATAATTTTATTTCTCTATTTTTATGCATGTGCTTGGAGGTACTTGTGGCGCTATATGGATATTCGCCTCCCTGTATGGGTATTTAAGATATCTAAAAGCAGGTGCCTTCAAACAATACAATGTGCCAACTGTGTTACATTCAGAATGGTATTATTCAAGGAGTTGGTACTCAAAAAATGTAGACTTAATTGATGTTGATGATGATGATAATGAAAATGGTGATGATGATGATGATGGCAACCATGAAAATGAAAAACTCAAATTTCAAAGAGAAGACCCACCTGAGGGGTTTGAAGGAAAAATAATGTTTTTCAAGCACCTGGGTAACCAAATTTTCCTGTAAGAATCTGAGGCATTTTACACATAATACCTTACTTTGGGCTGTGACTAGGAAACAAGAATCAGAGGTCCTTTTAATCGGCAGACTCTGAAGAGCATGAGAGAGGTGATCTGCCCAGAGTGTCATAGCAACTCAGCCTGGGAGGGACTATAGGTTCCTGAGACTATGACCCTACAGAGCCAGGACAGTCTCCCTGAGCAATTTGTTAGGGCAGTGCGATATGCCACAGAGCTCATATTGGTGGTAGGGGCCACTAAAGAAGCACCACAGATTATTAGTGAGGAAAGCAGCTAGCTATACGTATCAGAACCACAGATGCCATTACTGGGTAGAGGGAGCGGGGAAGGAGAAAGCTGTTTTAGGGGTTAGTAAGGCTACAGCCTCCACTGCACAAGGTTGTTAGTAGCAATTCCTATTATAATCGCATGTCTACATAGAAATCATGAGACCAACCCTGTTCTTCTGGAAAACTCCGGAAGGTCCTAGTTCAGAGAATGGGCTTTAAGCCAACTTTTTCCTTTCCCTGAAAGAACTGGTCTTCCCTGCCCAGAAGCTGAGTCTAGGATATGAGAAATATGAATTCTAGTGGGGCACACAAATCCTTCTGTGTGGGGGGGGGTCTAAGGGAGCAGGGTCACACACTTTAGCTGCCTGTTCAGAGTCTGGCTGGAGCAGGGGGTGTAGAGAGTAAACATTGTCAAGATGGACACATATTGGAACAGGCTCTGGGGGCATGAATCAGGGCAAATGGCTGGTATCAGAGTCATCACACCGAGAAAGACAATATTCAAAGCAGAGATAAAGGGGAGTTTAGCAAGGCAATGATGAGAAAATGCTTTGTAAGCCTTAAAATGTAATTCCACATGACACATTTCTGTGGAGTTTACACTGAGAACTCCTGCCCATCCCTGGGTCACCGCAGGTCTGGCAGGGAGGGCATCTGCTCTGTGGTCACCTGGAGGTGTGCCCCCTGCAGGACTACAGAGCGACGCCACTGCCCAAGCTGACAGTGGCAGTGGCCACAAGAGCAGCCGGGTCTGGCTGTGGTTCTCAGCCAACAACCGGCTCCAGGGAAGTCAGACCATTGGTTGGAGAAAGCTGCCTTGCTTTTCATTATGGAGATTTTCCTCTGGGAGCCTGTCCTTCTAGGACCAGTGAACTTCATTAAAATGTGAGCACTCTCTGAATGGAATGAGGCGTCGGCTGTGGGGCCAGACCCCAGTTCTACTTCCTGCTTGTTACATAGACATTGTTCCTCTAGGGAAAGCTGGGCAAAGATAGTTCCTCAGCCCACCCATCAGGAGGCTCTGGGAGCTCCTCAAGCCTATTGATCCCATTTGCCATTTTGATGCCATTCCTCAGTCGGGGTGAAGGCTTCCCGCCAAACCAAGCTGTGAATTAGATTTCCTCCCTGTAGTGGGGAGAGCCACTAACCCGAAGCAGGTTCCTACTTGACAGCTTTGAAATGTCTTGAGCTAAAAAAAAAGTGCCAGCAGCATTTTGCACCACCTTGCAGCTTCTGGGATGACGCATGTTCCTTTTCCCTGTGTGGCTACACAGTCCCCATCTGACACTGCTGCCAGGCTTCAGCTTCTTAATGAACTTGCCAGCTTTTTATTGGCTCGTGTCCCTGTGCACGGTACACAGGTCGGCCTTATTAGCTACAACATTGCATTTTCTCTCCCTTTGATCGATGTCTCACCCTGTGCCATCAATGGCTGGTGCTCATCTGTAGTCACAAAGAAACACCCTAACATGTGAGAAAACTGCTCTCCTGTCACACAGAGTCCTTTGCTTGGTCTCGGAAGTCCACTCATCTCTCGGGAAACCTGAGCTCGGTTAGAGCTGATCTGTCCCCAGGCGGATGTCACGTGCCTGCCCTCTGTCACGTGCCTGCAGGAGGCTCGGGCCGGCCTCCGCGGCATGGGAAGGACGGGCCGCGACAAGGACCGTAAGGGCAGAAACGTTCTCATTAAAGTGGGTGCCAGGAGGACAGACAACTCCATTCAGTGGGAGGACACTGGAAATAAAGGAGCCGCAAGGGGAAAACTGACCAGAATTAGTTGAAGGAGAGAGAAAAAGCTGCCATGGGGAGAACTCAAAGGAGGAATCCAAGGTGCCTGAGCCAGGGGCGTCTGAGGACCCTCTGTGGGGATGCTCTCGGACCGCCTCCCAGGTCAATACTGGCGCACACTGCCGCCTGCCCACGATGCCCGAGTGGCCACACCGAGCGAGCTCTCTCCGAGGGCCACTTTTGCCTACAGCTGTCATGACGGTCCTCCAATCGTTTAAGATCCTGCTTTCCCGTACATCTGGTTTGTATTTTTCTTCCATAAAAAACTGGAAAAAGATTCATTAAGAACTAGATAATGGAAGATTCAGGCACTGACCCTGAGCTCGGTATTCTTTTTTTCCCTCTGATACTAGACATTCATATAGAAGGTCCTTCAAGAAGAGGGAGGGAGAGAGAAGAGACACAGGATTTCTAAGGAAGATAACCATGTTTATTTATTAGAAAAAACATGACTCCTTCTGCTTCATTCTGAATTCTTGGGAAAAGAGGGAAAGCCAGCTATTTCTTCTTATCTGTTTGGGAGTTTGTTCTCCTCTTTCTGCTTCAGTTCTTCCATCCACAAAGTGAACTAGATGAGTACAGTGCACTTCCCCAAGAAGCTGCCGGAATCTGTGCTTACAGATGAAAACGCACCGGATCTCATTGAAAGGGTTACAATAAGATACGATGAATCTTCCGACGAAGTGACCTCGTCCTAAACAAAATTTAATGATTGATTAAGAGACCAGAGAGCTTTCGGTGTCTGGCTGACCTGATAAAGAAAGAAGCCCAAGCCTGTTGGAGATACTCTGCGCCGGCTGGGCAACAGCTGGACGCCTCCCGGCCTGGAATCGCGCGCACGGCTCTCCGCGCGTCACCCTCCCTGTCCTGTTTCCTTCTCAGCCTCTCAGCCTCCGAAAAAAGGCCTTCCTCCTTCTCCACCCCACAACACACCCCAGGACGATCTCGCAGCGTTCCCTGTGCACTTTTTATAAAAGTGTTTTGAATATAAACACATTTATGTGTTGTTCATCTCTCTTAAAATAGCTATCTGGCAACGGCGCTGATCACAGAGCCCGACTGTGCTGAGCGGCTGAACCTGGTGCTAACGTGCCATTTGAGAGCTCCTGGCAATGACAGTCTACAGTGAACCACAACAAATATCCGATGACGGCTGCAGCACTGAGAGGGAAGGGAAGAGCCCCTGTGTTTCTTCCTGCAGTGTAAGAACAACCTGGGTACAAAGGGAGAGCTAAATAGAGTCATAGACTCATAAACCCACACTGATAGTGTCTGAGGCTGAACTGAGACCCCGCACTGCAGCTAACTTCTTAGCCATTCCCAGTGGCTGTGAGCATTCTTAATGCCCACCGCAAGCCTGAGAATGTGTTAACCATAGCTTCAGGCAGAACGCGTCATTGTCTTGGCCCATAAAGAATCGGCAGGCCTTACAATGATCCTGGTGGCCTTTCCCACAAGATTTTGCTTTCCTTAAAAAAAATGTTTTCATTCAGGCCTATGAGTTGGGGAGAGCTGATGCCGAATGGCAACACTGAAAGGATCGCTAACATTCATTAATGTTAAGAAAAGACTTGCTCGTATATTGTTTTCCCCTTATAGGTGAGAGCAGTTCAGAGAGGCTTTTACAGGGATTCATTTGCTAGCATCTGGAATCAGGAACCTGGAAGAGATGTCTTCTTCTTTGGGTGTGGGGGAGGGGTGACAGAGGGAGGGGGTCTTTACCTTTTGTCATCCTTGTACCACTGGAATTCTGCTGAGGGAACTGCTGAGGCTTCACACTGCAGTGTCCCCTTTTGTCCCACGGGGACGCCTGTACCCTTAGCTTCTGAAATGTATGGTGGATCTGCAGAGAGAAGACGTCCTGTAGCATTTGAGAATGCATTCTAAAATGAGGCCGGCTGCTTCACTCACTGATTCTGTTTTTTACCTTCTGATCTACTTCGCGTATTTGAGCTGACAAATTACTACACAAATCATCCTACAGAATGAAACCACTCAAGGTTGTTCTAAGGAAAAACTGGTCTTCCTAGTAAGTAGTGCTTCTGTTCCCTTCTGAACAGAGGTGCAATGACCAGGGATTCAGTCCTATTTCCTGTTTCAACTCTTTAACTTTCATAGGATGATGCCAGCCCATCAACTCTACATTCCGTTGGTTGACAGTCAGCACTTTTAATCAGCCTTACAGACTTTCTGCAAACCAGGTTCTTGCCAGAGTATATAACCTCATACTATTCAATTCCCATCAAAAGCTCAGTTGCAAGAAATAATATTCGTGGAGAATTGCCTGAAGGATGTACAGATCCATCATTCTTCCAGGTATTCTAAAATGGATGCCTGAATTAAGCCAGACCAAACTATACCTATATACTTGGCCTACATCCATCTGAAGTTTTCACCTAATGCTTGACATTCCAATGTTTGCAATAAAGTGCATTATGAAAAACAGCCATAACAAACTCGCCATTCTACTTAATACAGAAATATTGTACGCATTGCTGTTGACTATATTTCAATATGCTCTACTTGTGGAGACCCTAAAGATGAAATTCTTCAGGTCTCAGCATCAGAAAAAGAAGTGTTTCTTCCCAAGTAACTAGTTTGCTTTTGTCTTATGGATATAAACCTTAAAACAGATGATGTTTTCTCTTTTTGCTTTGGCAACTCAAAACCAAGTCCTGGATCCACACCTAACCACCTGTGGTATATATTTCACATGCTGACTTATCCTTAGGTTGCACATATTTTTCAAAATATGTTTTCCCTTTGATTACATTTCCTTACTCCTCAGGTTAGTCTTTATTAACTGTAAGTCATTTGAGTCCCTTTAAAAAAATTGTTTAGGGTACAGAATGTGGTAACATTGTTATACCTATTTTCTGGCTTCTTAAAGTGCTGCTTCGTATTAATTAGGTTCAAATTGTAATAGAAATAAAACATTAGCGTAAAGAAAGTACAGAATACTCTTCCTCTACATCCACCCACCCACATTTTGAAGAAGAAAGTCTTCCTGTTTGTTGGTTTAGTTCTTGAGTTGTAGTCTGTCATAAGACTTCCCAAATGGGTACCACAGAGAAAATTTTGAGAATGACATAAATAACTGAGTCAGTGTACACAATGAGGAATCAAACAGGGAAGGGGTGAGAGAGAGGTGAGAAAGTTGAGTAGCATCAATGTCAGAGAGAATTTGGATGGTTGACAAAGAAGGATGGGTGACCTAGAGCAGTGGCCTCCAAACCTTTTAGATTCTGTAGCTCTATTAGTCAAAATCAGGTTTTGAGATGCACTCTCTAATATGTGTATGTTTATTTATATTTGAATTATAAATGTATATGCACACTGACATATATAAATGCGAAAAGATAAGATAAATATACCATAAATAGAAATTGTAATATTCCCTTCAGAGACATGGTATTTTTGCTCCCCATTATGGAGATTACTGATGTAGAGAGTGAGAAGCTTGGGGACATCATAAGCAAAGTAAGGGAAAAACTGGGACTGAAAGACACGTTTATATAAATTATGCTTCAAATGCCATTTTACCGCCTTCTGGGAAGATAAGTCGAGTAGCTCAGGATTATCGCCCTTAAAAGCAGATGGTGAACAATGATGCCACATTATTTCCCATCCTGAGTCAGCAGCTGGCTCTGTGACCCAGCTCTTTTTTGTGGCCATGGCAGCAGCCAGCCTCACGTCCACACAGGGTCGGGGTTCACAACACCACTTACAGTTCACGGTGACCTTTACTCTCCGCACGACCGGTGCAGCCACGTCATTGGAGGCACTGCACTCGTAGTCCCCAGACTGCTCCCTCGTGATGCCCTGGATTTCCAAGTACTCGTCTTCACTCACAAAGCCCACGGCTGCAGGAGGAGGTGCGATGACATAGGAGGAAAAAAAAACACCAAAGGTGTTCTCTTAGAAAACAGAGCCTAATACAGGTACGCCAGCCACTTCTAAGTTCAGAGTCTTAGGAACGGTGTTGATTCACGCTTCCCCCTCTCTTCTACCACCTCCGCCACCACCATTTCCTTAGTTCCCCAGTGAACTAGGTGAGATGCTTGTGTTCCTACCTGGACTAAACAAAATGCCTAGAGAATCACTGATCCTCATAAGTGGTTCATAGTTGCAACATTTACATTGCCCAGACCTTACCATGCAGTCAGGCTCTGGGATCTACACTAGACACTTTAAATGTATATTAATTCTTTTGGATCCAACTATCATGTAGACTGAACCTTGAAGTGTAAAGCTAATGACTGCATTCCAGACCACGAATCAGTTTAAAATACCACAAGAGCAGTTACACACACACACACACACACACACACACACACACATCACAGAAGGCAGTGAAAGCACTAATAAAATACATTTTAATTTCTCAGTTGATAAGCAAAAATCAATTTTGTAAACTTTAATCTGCTAGAGCTCTTGGGATCCTGAAGACGCACCAGCGACAGGGACTCTACACTCTAACCACAAGCCTGGCAGAAAGGAAAGAACAAGAAGACATGGCTACAAATCCTACTCTGTCACTTCATCATCTTGAGAGCCAGTTTCTGTATTGAAAAATTGTGAATAATAGTAACAACGCTCTACCTACTAGACTTCCCATCTGAGGTCTGGCCGTGAGGATTTGATTATGGAAAGACCATGGCATTGAAGTCTAAGAGGCGGGTTTCTTGGTTTTCTCCCATAGGCACCCTGAGCTCCAGCCTCCATGTGGAAAGACAGTGGAGAACAAAAGTAATTGCTTTCATCCCAGGAAAGTGTCCTGCCTCCCCTGTTAAATGAAGTAATCAGCATGACGATACATTTATCATGAAAACTGGGATACCTTTAAGAGTAAAAGGGGGTGCCATTAATATTATGAGGCAACATGCATCAGTTGAGACTCTCACTAGTAACTGAGAGACATTTTCCTAGGCATAATGTATATATATATATATATATATAATCCTAATACCTAATACCTCAGAGGGTTGTTTGGAGTGACAAATGAAAAACTATATATATACATATATATATATATATATACACACACATATATATATATACACATATATATACACATTACATATACACATGAAAGCACTTTGAAAACTTTCATGTGCAGCACACCGGTGCTTTAGTTGGCAATCCTGTACTCTACCTGGAGGCACAGTCTCAGGTGGAGTGAAGCTATAGCAACATAAATGGCTCTATAGGAGTCAAAAAGGGAAGAAAGGAGCCTTCTCTCCAGATGATAGAACCGCTCCATAATGCCACATGTATCTGCTCTTCCAGAGCATGAAAATAACAACACTAATATAATACAAAGAATGATATATGTGTATGTAAGTTAGAGTTGTATTTGTTATGTGACATCGGGGTCACCATTTTCATCAAGATGACACCAGTAGTAATAATAGTGACAACAATAACAAAACAACTGTCTTGTAAGAAAGGGCCACTACCTGCCAACTCCGTCACCACTCCTTGGACATGATAACTCTGTGCTGCCAACCTGGGCATTTTCTCCTGTATCCCCACGCTGTATGAAACCCACACTACGTATGTGCAGGAACTCTCCTGCCTACCCAAGAGCACAAGGACAGGCTACAGCTGCTGAAGCACGCAAGCAAGAGTTATAAATCCACAGGGAGAATCAGAAACATGTCAGTAAACAGAAAACAGGGCCCCAAATTCTAGCATGTGGAGCGGACAATCAACATGAAATCATGGAAACGCCTAGTCCCAATCAGTAAGAAACTTCTAATTGTCACAGTCGCTTTTCTGTATTGTTTTCTAAGCATCTTTGGGGAGAGAAGGACTAAACTTGATTTGAGAAAATATGAAGAAAAGCAGGAGAAAAAGTTGAAACAAAGAGTCTGTGATTCCTGTCCCGACCACTGTGACTTAGTCGTTTGGGTGTTGTCCTCCAAAACCAAAAGGTCACTGGTTCAATTCCTGGTAGGGCACAGGCCTGGGTTGCGGGTTTGGTTCTGACTGGGGTGCAAATAAGAGGCAACAGATTGATGTTCTTTCTCACATCGGTGTTTCTCTCCTCCTCTGCCTCCTTCCCTTCCTCTCTCTCTAAAAATAAATAAATAAAATCTTTAAAATTTTTTCTGATTCCTTTTATCTTGTTGTTGTTTATTTGTTACCAGACTCAAGCCCACATTTGTCAGCTCTTTCCCTGCTAGAATGCTATAATTACTGTGCAAAGCTTCTCAGAGACCAGTGTCACACTTAATATTCCCATTAATTTTAAATGGTAGTCCTTGATACATATGTGTGACAATTGATGTCATATTTTAATTAGGCTTGCCCTACACCATCTGAAATTAATAATAGCTTGAATTACCAGTGTAATTTATAAATTAACAGTGCCGTAGCATTAGGAAATAAATTAGTTCTGGACAGCTGTTTCTGGACTGAGCTCCAGTGTCTGAGCAGTGACCGGTAGGACCTTCGGTGGCCTGGAAGGCCATTTACTAAATCATCAAAGCAAGAAAACAGAAGTCCACAGAGTTCTCAGGGTCTCTGTTCTTTGCTCCAACTGGAGACTCAACATCTATTTCATTTCTACCATCTACATATGTTCTTGTGTGACCACAGTGAGATTTACAAGGACTCAGCTTAAATGACCTTGCTATAAGGGTACCCAAATGGAGAAGCAAGTAGGCAGATGACAGTCATAGACTGTAATGCAAGTTTACAAATATTAGGCTAATCACAATCAAGAAGTCACCAATCTTTATGTGAACATATTCAATTTCATTTATTAGTATCAAGAAGCATTACGTAGGGAAAGAAGTAGTATAGCTTAAGATTTGGGGAAGGCATATGTTCTCCATCGATCCAGATTTGTAATACCAGGGAAGGGAATTTACTCTTAGCTCATGCTACAAAAAAACAATGAGGGCTCAATTTCAATATCATATGTTGTCCAGATCAAGTGCAGAATTATAGAAAAACCATAATGACTTCGCTCCTCACCAATTACCTGTACACTCTGATTCAACTGGGAAAGGCATGTGACAAGTCATTTGTATATAATAAAACGCTTTATATATTTTAGCTTCCCTTGCCATTGTTTTCACCTTTCTTTTTACATACATTTTTCTCTACTAAGAGCATAGATGGCAAAACCAGGGAGAAAGATAATCAGTATATACAGAACAAATTAAACTTTGAACCACCAAAAATGAGATTCTTATAGGTGCTGCCTCAGACAATCAAAGAAAAGAGAAAACAAACAAACAAAAAAATAAACTAAAATCTGAATTTATAGAATTAGTAATTCAAGGAAAGTTTTCCTTTAACATCATTTATGCTCTGGCTATGAAATGATCAATGCTTTATCACTTCTAGGAAAACTTATAAAGAATATTTTTTAAAAAGATCACCAGAGCATACTTTTTAAAGTGGTAAAGGAAATTCTTGGTTAAGAGATACCAGTGTGAAAAAGGAAAATCACTTGAAAAAACCATGGAGAGTCTCTTTCATAGACTCTCCATGGCCAATAGCTTCTCATTTATAAATCTTTTCTTAAAAAAGTACCCCTTGTGTAGAAATGACACACTAATTTCCTAAAATATCCCCTTCATCATGCCATGCCTTTCAGACACTACAAGTGATTCCCTGTTTTCTGTAACATCAAACACAAACTCCACATCCATAGGGAAGCCCTTCGTAAGGCAGCCCCAATCCACTCGTCCAAGTTTAACTCACATCCATGTAATGAGGTCATTGTGGTAAAAAAGCCAAAGTTTGGAATTAGGCAAACCCTATCCTCTACCTTCCACTTTCACGATGCGTTAACTTCTCCATGCTACCATGCCTTCATCTCTACAACCCATAGTAACATCACCTTCCTCTAGGGTCGCTTTGACAGTGGAGGTACAGTAAAAGGCACGTGGGTAAGTGTTTTGTCAGTGTTAGCCACTATGACCATCGTTATCACCAACGCTACTTCTACAACTCTTCTTAAAAAATAGAACAACCACTTTATTTGTTTTAGTTTTCAATTTATTTTTATTAAAATAGTTAATAGACAGTATTATATTAGCTGTAGAGGCACAACATAGTCATTCAACATTTATATACCTAACGAAATGATCACCATGATAAGTCCAGTACCCATCTGACACCATACCAAGTTTTTACAATATTATTGACTATATTCTCCATGCTGTACTTTATACTCCCAAGTCATCAACTTTATGACTGGAAATGTTACTCTTATTCTTCTTCACCTTTTATGTCCTCCTCGCCCCAAATCCCTTCCCCTCTGGCAGGCATCAGTTTGTTTTCTATGTCTGAGTCTGTTTTGTTTGTTCATTTGTTTCTCTTTTACATTCCACATTTTAAATGAGATCACATGATGTTTTTCCTTCTCTGACTTATTTTTCTTAGGGTTGTCGCAAGTGGAAAGATTGAATTTCCTTTTATGGCTGAGTAACATCTGTGCACACACACAAATGCATGTATCTCATGCCTCTATCCATTCATCTACCCATGGACACTTAGATATTTAGGTGGCTTCCATAACTTGAGTATTATAAGTCATGCTCCCTGGCTGGTTTGGCTCAGTGGATTGAGCGTCGACCTGCGAGCTAAGTGTCGCTGGTTCGATCTTCCAGTCAGGGTACATCAGAGAAGGAAAACTCTGACTCCAAAAAACCTCCGCTGCCTTGCGGCATACCTCTTCAGGGGAAAGGCTAAGGGAGTAAACCCCAACAGAAAATCCGGAGCCGGAGTCCCTAAGGCGGTTTGACGTTGTAGTCAACACCGGCAACTCCTGCGGCGCACCTGAAGCCAAGCTGTATTGACTCCGTCTTTCCCTTGGGCCCTTCAGCGGTGAAGAGAGGGGGGGTCTGCTGCATGGGCAACAGCAGACCCTCCATATCACCCTGCCCAGGCTCTGTAGCTTCAGCGTCATCGCAAGATGTCGATTCAACACGGGAGGAGACAGATACCGTGTCACTCCCGAGTCGGACTGCACAACCATTCTCGGCAGTGCAGATAGACTCTTAAGAAGCTATACCATCGTCTCTCGAGACGGACGGCTGCCGACGACGATAAGTCATGCTGAAATAGACATAAAGGTGCATATCTCTTTTCGAATTAGTGTTTTCATTTTATTTGGATAGATTCCCAGGAGTGGAATTGTGGGGTCATATGGTAGTTCTATGTTAAATATTTTTTGAGGAACCCTCATACTGTTTTCATAGTGGCTGCACCAATTGGCAATCCCACCACCTGTGCTCTGCCACAGTTCTTAAGTCAGGCCGTACTATTTTTCATCTTGGACAAACAAGATAATTCCTTTTTCACAAATTGACTCTATCCCTTAGGAAACTATGCTTTTCTGTAGTCCCATGAAAAGACCACCCAGCTTTCAGTTTCTTTTCTTCCATGGAAATTCCTTGTTATGAGTTGAATTGTGTCTCCCTAAAAAAAATACACCGAGAACCCTCGTAACATGACTTTATTTGAAAATGGAGTCTTTACAATAGTAACCCAATTAAAATGAGATACTAGTGTGAACCTTAATCCGATATGACTGGTGTCTTTATAAAAAGAAGAAATCTGTACACACACAGACAGGGATGGAGGGAAGATGATGTGAAGACACACAAGGAGAAGATGGCCACGTGACTGCAGTGATGCCTCTTTAGGCCAAGGACAGCCAACGGTGGCTGGTAAGCACAGAAGCTCCAAGAGACAAAGGAAGGCTCTTCCTTTAGCTGTCAGACAGAACATGGACCAGCTGGCACCTTGGATTTGGACTTCAAGCTTTCAGAATTTTGAGACAACATATTTCTGCTTTTACTTTGTGGTGGAAACACAGGAAACGAATATATTCCGGTCAACCTCCTAATTTTCACTGCTTGTAGCTGCCCTGAATATGGAACCCATCTAGTTCACCTAGAGTTCATCAAGTCTTTAGAATCAAAAAATTAAACTAAAGAGCTTGAAGGGTCATTAACGGCTATATAATCACACAGTTTTATGCTAGGACATACATAGGGTGACTCAGCAGGATCCCCTAGAATATTTACTTAATTATAGATTCCTAAATACCACCATACCTAATAAATCATAATATCCTGGGATGAAAAGTTTTAATAATTTTACCAGGAAATTCTCATTTCTCGTCAAATTAAGGAATTAGTGGTTTTTGTGAGGACCCTGTATATTTCACACAGGAATCTACAGTTTAGAGAAATCCACATCTGTTCAGAGCCAGAGCACACCAGCTCTCTTGCTGGCCAGTCCGCAACTTCTCCAACTCCACTAGCATTTTCTCCTGGCTGTTTTCTGGTCTATTCACTGGTCTTATTTTCCAATGCAATTGAAACTCTTTGACAGCAGAACTAAGTATTGAACATCCTGACTTTCAAGACACCTAGGAAAATTGTTTACATAATTTGAAATTTGTTAAATTTTTATTAATAAATTGATGATAGACTCAGAATGACTATTTAAAAATAAAAAAGATTCAGGGACTTCATGCTGCTCACCCGAGCCCTCTGTGGCTCTATTCCCACGACAGCACCACTTCTGGTAACTGTTCTTAGCATATTTGTATTTCCTGATGGTAAAAAATAGCATGAGTATTAATGTTCTAACAGATTTGCTTTAAATATGTGATTTTAAAAGGTTTATTGAGTGTTTAGTATAATTTATATTAGTCTTGAGGCCAATTATTTCCCTAGGGAAATATATCCTTAATTTAAAAATGAAGATCAATGAGGAAATGTGATGTATTTAAAAGAATTTGTCCTACAGCCAACTTTTCTGGAGCACAGCTATTTCATTAAGTAGAATCTGACAACTCAAGCCATGAAGTGAAGCAAGCTGCAAATGGGGTTATACCTACCCGCAAGTCCCCAAAGGAGTCCCACGCTGCCCAATGGACTGAGCTCATAGCCGCCCTCAATAATGGACAAAAGTGCCCCTTTGGAAAAGAAAACCCCAAGTTTCTGAGTTCATAGATTGGACATCTATAGCCTTTACAACTGCAAATCATAATAGCAACGATTATCACTTTTATCACACCGAAGAATGAGCTTGTTAGAAGAACAGCTGTAGCTACTGGAGAGGAGAAGCCACAGCTGTCTCCTTGTTTAATATTTTTACGGCATTTATACCAGCTGATATATAACTCACTGGACCTCAGAAACAACAAAAGAAATACAGAACACAGAATCCCAGAATTTGAGAGTTGGAATGAACTGTTTTAAAATTTTAGTTTAAATATTGTGACTAGTCTGTTCCTAGACTAGTCCTTTCTCCACCTGGTTTGATCGGCTGTTCCCGTCCCACTCAGACGGGGCTCCAGAGACAGCTGTTTACAGGGCATGTCAGCTGGCGTCCCTCCAGGCGCTTTTATTATAAGCTGAGTAGCATGGGAGGTTTTGTGTTTTGATGGTGACAGACATGGTTTTGTTCAGAGGCTGGAGGGTCAGGAGGACAGGAACGACACAAGAACAATGTGATAGAGGTGTCATTACTGTTTCTCAACACCAAGCCCTGAAAAGGCAGAGGGACTGGTTTTGTCGCCTGATAAATGAAGTGATTAGGGCCAGAAACTATAGAAGATGTGTTTCTGAAAGATGTCTGAGGTCTGTGATGCTGTTGTGAGATCCAGCGACCACACCTGCCAATGATCCAGGGAAGTCCTTCTTCATCCCTGGCCACCGGGAACCATGTGCCACAGCCAATGACCGTTCAGAGAAGAGCATTCTTCTCACTCCGCTGCAGAGGCCAAGGTAAGGGGCTTCACTGAGGGGGAACGGGAGGAACATGAGAAGACTTGCATTTGACGTGTGGTAGGCACCCCAAGAAATGAAGAGAGGAGACCAAGGGAAAGCTGCAGTTTACAGGCCTACAGGGGGGCCCTAAGAGCCAGGTGCACGGGGTGTGGATGCAGTGCTTGTGTGGCAGGATCAGGCTGGGGACAGGTGGGCCACACACAAAGCCCAGAGAGCAGTATCTGCTGTAACACATAAGACTATCAATGTTAAAGAGTGTTTCCAAACATGGCATCAACATGGAACACCTTCGAGGGCCTGATATGAGGTGAGAGGGAAACAGCTGTCAGCGTGGTTGCCCGCTGCTGCACTGAGGGGCCTGCAGCCTTCTGATGCCTCACACTGGGCCCTGTGGCATTTACCAGCTGACAGTTCACTCTCCAGGCTTTGGATTCCTCTTTGGTGAGATGGGGAAAACAAGACGGCCTGACAGGGTTATTGTGAGAATTAAATAAGTAAATATGTGTAAAGTACTTAGAGCATAGTAAGCACTTCAATAAATGGTAGCCTTTGTGACCATTATTCTTACTGATATCATGACTCAGTTTGAGAGCCTTTTAACATATAAGATCCTTGATATAAGAATATCTCAATATAGAAATAAAAAAAAATAACACAGGGGAACAATTTTTAACATAATTCCTGTTGAGTTCAATTTTTCAGCTGTTTTAGACTTAAAAAGGCATGATGATCTCAAAACTGTAGCTAGTTTTCTTCTATCACATCAAGTTTTTCTCTACAGCTTATCTTAATGCAACCACTCTAGGTTGGATTGAGCCTGGATCAAGGGAAGCACTACTGCTCTCCTATTGACTGAGAGCAAACCTCCCTCTAGTGGGGAGGGGTTGGGGATGACTTTGGAGATCAGCTACAGGTTCTTACATGTCTAGGCTATTCAGTTACACATGAGACAGTGTGGTGAGAGGTTGTGTGCCACTCTGTATAAGGAATTGTATTCCAAAGTGTAGTCCGAGTTCTTGTCTGTACACAAAGAGTTAGCAGAATTTATTTTTTTATTTACATACCTACTCCTTTCCTTTCCTTCAGTTCATGTCTGTCTCTGCTATTTCTCATTGTAAGTCCCTAAACAACCTTGATTTGTTTTGTTAGATCTGTGGCAGTTTCACCATTCCCAGTCAAAGGACAAATACCAGTGCATTTGTCAGGTAAGCCTATTTTGCACATTTTAAAGTAAAACTTGGTGATGAAAAATAAGTCTTGGGCCCCTCACAAGGTGTGCAAGCAGTGTTTTGAGAGTTTACGGATGTGGACAAAGAGAACACGTGATAAATTACCATTTGGTATACCTATGATTTGGCAAGAGCCCAGAGATCATTCAAGTGACTGTTACTTTTGTATAGTGAAAACATCAGGATATAACAGGAAAAATAAATGTAAAATAGAGTATTCTAGTCTACCATCAGCTATACACCCATTGTTTCATTCAGCTGAAATCCCAGTGCCAGTTTTCATTGAACTATCCTCTTTCAGAAAACAAGAGTATGGTGAAAAACTAAGTGAAAACAACGATGAAGAATTTGAAATTGAAGATGACTCAGTTTGTAAGGGATTTGATCAGCATGAGTTGAATGACTTGGCCTGAGATTTGGTGCTATCCAAAAAGGCTTCAGAACTCTTAGCACCAAGACTGCACGAGTGTCCCTGGCAGATGTAGCTCAGTGGATTTGAGCACTGGCCTGCAAACCAAAGTGTTGCTGGTTCAATTCCCAGTCAGGGCACGTGACCAGGTTGCAGGCCAGGTGCCCAGTAGGGGGCGCATGAGATGCAACCAACACGTTGATATTTCTTTCCCTCTCTTTCTCCCCACCCTCTCCTCTGTCTAAAACTAAATAAATAAAATCTTAAAAAAAAAAAAAAAAAAGACTGCACGAGAAAAACTTGCTTGAAAAAGGAGAAAAGGTATCTTACTTTCGATCAAGAGAAAGTGCATTTCTGCAGTACTTTCAAAGTGACAGTGGCTTTGTGTATTGCCATAACATACATGGTTTAATGGAGGAATTGGGAATTCCAACCTATAACACAACTGAATGGCAACTGTTCATCGATAGCTCAAAGCAGAGCTTGAAGTGTGTCCTCCTCCACACTGGCAATTTATTTGGTGCAGTCCCAATTGGCCATTCAGTGTGTTTCCATGAAGAATATGAAGACATAAAGAGTCATTGATCTGTTGCAATATCACAAGCACAATTGGATCATCTGCGTTGACCTTCAAATGGTCCGCTTCCTTCTTGGTCAGCAATGTGGATACACCAAGTATCCCTGTTTTCTGTGTATGTGGGACAACAGAGCTTGTGAGAAGCATTGGGTAAAGTCAAATTAGCCTCCAAGATCTGACCTCAAACCTGGTGATCCAAACATTCTACATGAGTCACTTGTTGACAGAAAGAACATTATATTCCCACCTCTGCACATAAAACTGGGTCTCATGAAGCAATTTGTTAAAGCTTTGCCAACCGAAGGAGACTGTTTCAAGAATCTCATTTTGGCATTTCCTAGCCTGTTGTTTGAAAAGATAAAATACCTTAATATGTATGTTTGGTAGCAGAACTTTACTACTTGTACACAATTTGACTTATAGTAACAATATATAGTCTTTATATGAATAAAATAACTCTAAATGAACAATCTATTCAGGTAAATTTTCTTTGTATGTACATTTTGCATGATTTTGGGGACAAAGGGAGGGTATCCTGTACCTTAAAAAGTTGGCATGATAAAGAAAAACTGACATAAAATTTTGATTCAGATGCCAAAAGTTAGTCAAAAACAAGTGTCAGATCTAACTCAACAAAAACTGTATTCCCTAGTGGAATCAGATCTCTGCTTTTCTAGTAGGGATTTCATAATAATAAAGTTTTTAAAGGCTCCATCACATATCCTTTAATTAGAAGGCTCTATTTACTCCCTTCACTTAAAATAGGATTTGATTTACAAGGGGTACGATATCTTAGGATGATTTCTTCAGAGGAAGTCTGTATAACTGCATAGCCTGCTGAAGACTTAAGAAATGTCTCTAATTTCACAACAAAAAATAAAAGGATATACATATATTTTATATGCATTTTTCTCCCTGTTTCTTTGGATACAGGAATGATAGTCTGATGAACTATCCAAGAATGAAGGAACTTATAAGATCTCTTTCAGAGAAAACATTCTGGAGGGCCCAAACCTGCTTTTGCTTGCTATAGAACTGAGATACATCTTCAAACAGTTGATGAGAAAATTACTTTTGGAATCAAACATAGGTACCATCTCTGGGGAATGGGACATACTGAATTGCTGGCTTCTATTGTATAATTAGAATTTCTCTTAAACATGTTATTGTCAGTTGCTAGTGAGCCAGGAGCTGAAGTCATAAAGTGTTCAGTGTAGTGATGTCCCCACACCCTTACTTCCTTCCAAGTCTCAGATTTGCATCTCTTCCATACCAGGGAGATGTGTCCCATCATTTCTCTCTGTGCTTTCTGTTAGGTACCTAGTCATCAGTTGCTTCCCAGCTCCTTCAGCTTTTCACAGCTCCTTTTGCACCATGTGCTACACACAGAAGATACTGTTCCTCAAACAGCTTCAGTGCTCACTGTCCTCTTTGCTTAAGATGAAATGTAAGTTGATAGCTTAAAAATTAATTTCCAAAGCCATCGGGATCCAATAAAAGTATTATATAAACTCACACCATCTATTAATTGTATGTTTATGTATCTGTCCATCAAGATAACAGCAAAATACTTAGCATAGATTCTGGCATGTATTCAGAACTCATCTGCTAGTTTAAACTGAGTGTATGTATGTATGTATCTATCTATCTATGACTATTCATATATGAAATGTAATGCATTTTATACATATATGGAGTAAAAACAGTCCCTTAATTTTTTGGTTGGGAAATTTTCTGGGGATAAGTATTATCTTAGGAAGGAGCTGTAGCCCAAATGTAATTCTCTGCAGATGAGCCCCTGTGCCCCGCCGAGCCAGGCCCCATGCATCTCTGAAGCCGCTCACCGGCTTCCCTTGCAGACGGCCCTCAGCAGCCAGCTGGGCCCCCGAGAGTGGTGTGCTCCTTGGCCACGTGTCTGTTTGTGAGGCTGTGAGCTCAGCTTTGCATGCAGACCCTCCATTATGGGTGATGATATCAAAGTCGGAAAGCAAACAGCTGGATGTTTGGAATTTTACAGCTTGATGTCTGAAACCTGGGTATTCACAGTGCTGCAGCTGACGGCTGCTAAAAAAAATTAAAAAGAAAAAAATAAATAAATCGGCTTTTGATTTGTAAAATCAGCCAAGTTGATCTGAAAGACATTGGCAGGGGATCCTATAGAGTTCCGTAGCTTTACATCACCTCGGTATCTTGGCTATTTGCTTTCTCTTCTCTACGTCTCTAGAGACAGAAGCCAGTACTGAGTGCTGAGAAGACTTTAATTGCTTTGAAATTCCTTGCCCAGAATAATGTAAGAAAATTATGTTAGCTTGAGAGGCTGCTAATGGCCTAAGGTTCTGACACCATCCAGCACCTTCAGGTCAGAAGTCCACCTGTAGTCAAATCACCTTAGTCCCCTGGCTCTGAGCTGCCCTGGGAGAGCAGAGCAGTCTGTACAGTCTATATTTTAGCCATGAAGACACTTGCCATATTAAGAACAGGAGTTCTTAATCTGAGAATTGTGGAACTCTAACCCCAGGAATTTTTGAACCTCAGGATATGACATTACATGTGTATGTTCATTTTTCCTAATGAGAGATTCTATATCTTTCTGAAAAGTGGTATAAAATTAGCTTAGAATGCAAAAATATTAATATTAACTTTTCTGTGTTCCTTTGGTTCATTCCTCAGTGATGCTGCAGAATCAAATCCATATCAACCTCCAGTGCTACAAAGGAAAAAGCAAACAGAAAATCTTCAAAGTATAACTGCTTATAGGAAAAAGAACACGAATTCTAGAAGTAGAATATAGCCTTGTATGTGTTTCATTAAATATTTTGTGGAGGATGGACATAAAGTAACCTCTAAACAATGCATCTGAAGAATGGATATGCAGATCTGAGGAGCTCTTTTTTCACTAAAGGAGAGGAGTTCTTTCCCCATCAAGATGTAGGATGGAGGTAATGAACTGCATTGTTCTTCCTGTTCCCCCAGAGACCCATGACCACAGGTTAGTAACCAGCAGCCTGTTGTGCGTGAAGGGAGGAGGGAGGCAAGGCTTTCACTCTGCACCAGCGTCCTCAGATGCAGAGCAGAATGAAGGCTTTCCTGAAGAATTTCATGTATTGATTACTGCACCAAGCACACACTTGATCACAAAGTGACTACTTGCAGCCAAAGAAGTAGAAAAGCTGGGGTGGGGTCAGAGATATGATTAAGACACTCTGATGAAAAATTCAGACCATATCATGTGGGAAAACTACAAAGTACCTTTAGTACTAGAAAGGAAAATACCACATGTGAACTTCCATTGGCATGGGGTAGGAGAATGTGTATAAAAGAATGACTCACTAAAACCACATGGGAATACCCATAGAATAGCAGAACCCTGTTGGTGAAGAATCATCTGGGCCCAGAGAGAAAGGGAGACATGACAGAAAAACTTTGTATTCAACCTATTTGACTATAGTCTTTGAATATATATATACATATATATGTATGTGTATATATATATATATGTATGTGTATATATATGTATATATATGTACACACACACGTATATATATATATATATATATATATATATATATATATACACACACACACACAGTATTCCCTCATTTATCGCGGGTATTACGTTCTATACTCCACCGTGAAGTAGGAACCTTACATTTATTCTACACTCTTAAACCTACATAACTTTAACAACATACGTATACAGTACCGCAAAATCCTGTGATAAAGCAAAAAATCCATGATAAATAATTAAATATAATATTTTAAAAAATCCCGCGGTACAGTGAGGCCACAATAAGTGAACTGTGATAGAGAGGGACTAGTGTGTGTGTGTGTGTCTGTGTGTGTGTGTGTGTCTGTGTGTATACATATATATGTAGTGTATACATATATATGTAATGTTAGATATTATACATGTAATAAATATATTATAATCTTTGCAAATATAAATCTCAAACTCTACCCATCAACAAAGCTACTTGCTGCCAAACCACACTGCTACCAAATTGTAGTGCCTGAAATATGTGCATGGTCCCTGTTCACCTGCTGGTTCTAAGAGTTCCACTCCACACAGGTGAAATTTTCAACCACATTGAAATCTATGAAAAGAGAAAGAATATGGAAAGGAAGAGTTGATTTTCTCTTTCATTAGTTATACTACTGTTTTCTTCTCTCTTCATTTCACATAAAATCTAAACCTAGGCATGCACACCCGGGTCCTGGATGAAATGCAAGGTATAAAAACGAGACAACCGTGACTTACCAGAACAAGCATGGTGTTCCTGAGTCCTGATTATGGCTATTCCTCTTAGCAATTAGATAGCCTTGAAGAAGTTACTGAGCCTCAGTTTCTCCATTAGTAAAATGTGGAGACTTTATTAACCATAGATCGGGTTTGAGAATTAAGTGAGAAAGTTTTTGCAAATGCACAGAAGAGATATTGGCAAATTCACAGATAGTCAATACATGTTAGAATGAACATTCTATAGGAGGAAAGAGACTCAACTCTGCTACAGCTGTTCCCTCTCCAAGTCTATTTATACTGTGAAATCCCATTCCTACAGTTTAAATTACCAGCTATGCTCATAATCTCATCATCTACATCACCATGCCAGGAGGATCTGCTAAGCTCTAGGTCCAACATAAAGCCTCATTTGCATGTTTCATAGACACCACAGTCTGGGGTCATCATCTTGCACCTCAAACTGCTTTCACCCCAGTGTGCACTCATCTCTTTTGGTGGCAAGGCTAACACTCCATTCGCCTAAAATTAAAAAAGTCACATTTGATTCTTCCCTTCCTCTCACTCCTGATATCCAATCAACAAATCCTGTTGTTTTTACTGCCTCTACAGTTTTCAAATCTATCTTTTTTCTGTTTTTACTGTTAACTATTTTTTAAAAATTTGTTTTAAATAGTGGCTAGATGAACTGGGCACTTTTGTGTGCCAGGAGCTCTGCCAAGTGTTTTGCATGCATTGTCTCATCTTGACAAATGACCCTGTTAGGTCAATGTGGCTTAGAGCGGGTAAGTGACACATCTACTCAAGTGACCAGACAAAGATATGAGTTCCACCAGTGCTGGCATTTTGTTTGTGTTTCCTGTATAACATCTTATTAACTATTAACTATTTTTATTTACCCATCCTCCCCTCCCCCCGTCCCCTTTCATTGTGAATGATCTTAATTCAGGCACTCATTACCTACTCTGGATTTTTGTAATACCCTCTTTACGGTCCTCCCTGCCTCTAGTTCATTATTTTTATGCATGTCAAAATAATTGCTAAAAATAAAAATCAATCCGCCCCTGTTTACACCCTTTCACTGCCCCACATTCCTCACTGACACAGCAAGTAGAGGCTCCTTGTGAGCTGGCTCTTGTCTACGTCTCCTTATTCTCCTATGACCAGCTCCTCTCTCCCCACGTCTACTGATCACCAGCAAAGCTTCTAAATCATGAGGACTTTATGGTGCCTTTATATCTGCTCCTCCTCTATCTAGGATCTAATACCCACTTTGTCAATTTTCAAATGTCTGCACATCCTTCAAAACAGTCTTAGAGAGAAACCCTCTAGGGACCCTTTCTTGACACTCAAATGTTCTTACCTTTTCTCTACCCAGTCAGTCTTTGTTTGTTTCTAATGTTAAACTAATAGCTTTGCATTGTTATGTTTTTACATATGTTTACCTTATTGGACTCAAATTCCCAAGACAGAAGGAACTCGTTTATATTTTCTTCTCCAATATCAATTACAGTTTTTAACATACAGAAGGTAACACATATTGTCAAACATTGAATGAACAAACTTGCTGATTATAATTTTGGTGACTGCTCTAGCTGTCAAAATAACCTATTTAAAATCTTCTTTGGTGAATTTCCTGATAAAATATAGACACATAAGGAGACCTAAGGATAAATAATATTATTCTACATTTCCCAAGGGAGACTAAAAAAGGCTTCCTCAAGCTAGGCTTGGCGTGAATAAGAAAATAGCCAGGTTTGGCCATCTGCACAAATATCCTTAGTTAAAAGCTCTTGTAGCTAATGTCCCTGCTTCCTCCAAATGAGTTAGGGTACAGCGTACCCTAATCAGAAGTGTCTCAGAGAGCTTTCTTATGTCATCATCAATTCGGTTGAATGTGTTCCGAATGGAATCAGTGTGGTGATTCAGCTCTGCCTCTATGTAATTAGCGGTGGAATGATTGCAGGGAACGTGATTGGGCTCTTTACCTTCCTGGGATAGGCAGGATAAGAAGTGCTGCCGTCCACACAAAATGGGGTTCATCAGAAGAAGGGGTGGCCCCAGCAACAAAAACAATAACAATGACAAGCACCCCAATGAGCAGTGCTATGTGAAAGATGAAAGCTGGCCAGTGGGCATGTGATTTCAAGCAACAGCTGCTTTTACTGAGAAAATATTGAACTCGGCTTAATAGGGCAATACTGTACATACCAGAGAAATCTCTGTCACCTGCCTCCAGACGCTTGAAGCTAACATGCATAAATGCATGTTCTTACATGTATGCTCATTTGCCTCTCTTGTCCCCCTTCTTTTCCAGGATCTGCCTGCCCCTGACAGAGTTATCTTCCATTCACCTTGGCATATCCTCAACTGCTCAACTTAAATTGCAGTAGCTCCGTCTCCTCTAGTCTTCTTCAAGCTTATTAACTCTCTTTCTTTTCCACAATTCTGAGAGAGGATACAGGAATATTTTACTTGACCGCCAGCCAAAATGTCACCCATCCTTGAATTGATAAAAGGCTAGCAAACTTGTCTGATGGGTGGGTCACAAGTTATTCTCTGTTTATGTTTGAACTCTCAGCTTTAGGTGACTAACTGCCACATTAGAAAACTTGACCACACCTTCTATGGTGGAGTGGAGAAGTGTGCAGAAGCTTATGAACGAGCCAATGGAGTTAGCAGCTGGTAAAGGCAGAATAGGTAGGTAGGTAGGAAGGTGAATAGATAGATAGGTAGGTAGGTAGATAGATAGATAGGTAGGTAGGCAGATAGATTGATAGATAGATAAATAGTTAGAAAAATACATATATTGACAGAGAGATAAAATGGAGAGGTGAGCAGAGGAGTGTGAGAGAGCCGGAGCATAATCAGATGTTAAAATTTCAGAAATTTCAGTCCAACAACGAAAGCAAGCAGAATGCATGTGTTTGCTAAAGGCAATGATCAAGTGGCTTAGGTAAATCAGAAGCTCACTCCCATGACGACTATGTTCTCATCAAAGCTCAGAGCCACAGTCACCCCTCTGGGAGCCATCAGCCATAACCGCTCCTTTGTATGAACGAAGCCTGTGGGAACCGCTGGCCTGACCACCACTGGAGTATCCTATTTGAAGATCCCAGCTTGAATAACTGCTTTTCTCCAAGAGACCATCATGACCAATCCTCTAGAACAGAGTCAGTGAACTTTTTTGTAAAAGACCAAAGAGCAGGCATTTTAGCCCTTGCAGGCCAAACAGCCTCTGTAGCAGCTGCTGACCTCAGCCACTGCAGTAATAAAGTAGCCACAGAGAATATGTAAATGAGTGAGCATGGCTGCGTTACAATATAGCTTTATTTATGAACAACACAATTTCTGTTTCACATAATCTTAACATATTATGAAATATCACTCTTCTTTTGATTGATAATTAGCTAGTTATTTTTTCTTAAAGATTTTATTTATTTACTTTTAAAGAAAGGGTAAGGGAGGGAGAAAGAGAGGGAGAGAAACATCAATGTGTGGTTGTCTCTTGCATGCCCCCAACCAAGGGCCTGGCCTGCAACCCAGGCATGTGCCCTGACTGGGAATTGAACCTGCAACCCTTTGTTTTGCAGGCCAGGGCTAATTGATAATTATCTATTTCAAAAGGTAAAACACATTCTTAGCTTGCAGGACATAAACAAACAAACAAGCAGCAGGCTGGACTTGGCCCAAGGCCCGTAGTTCACTGACCCTCGACATACAAATCTAAACCTCGTCAGTTTCCTCCGTTTCCCATAGTCTTGTATCACACTGTGTCATAGACTTTCCCATGTGCCCCACTCCACACACCCCCTTCCAAAGCCCCCCATTTTTTACTCCATTCCTCATATGCTCCCTTATATCCTCCAGCTCTTCTTGAAGAGCTGCCTCCACCTCCCTGTCTGGGAGTATGGATTCCACTGTCAACCGGTCTTGTTTGTCAGGTGGAAGCTACTGATTTGTTCTGTAAGTTGGTATTTTGCTCTCCAATGAAATTCCTCAACTCCCATCTTTTTAAAACCTTGCGCCTTTGATGCTCATAGCATCCAAATTATTTCACTTCTCTTCTCTTACCACATTCCTGCTTCCTACTGACCTCTTAGCTGTTTCTTCGCATCCACTGAACATCCTTGTCCCTGGCTTAGAGTCTTCGTCCCCATCCCCAATCCTACCAACATTCTAATTTCTCCAGAATTATAATGTATCAAAATCCTGATTCTCACATTCTTGACCTCCGTATGTCCCAAGAGTTTTCGCCCCTGCTCACATCATTGGCCCATCTCACAGTGGCACCTGGAACTTGCAAGATACTGAACCACTGCTGAGATCATCTCACTCTTTCGGTGACTTCTTATCTTCGCAAAACATTTGCTTGTGACTTTATGGAAATAGTTGTTTCACTTCACCAAGGCCTCTCACCCACTGAATTAACACTTTTTAATCTTCACTTTTATATCCCTTTTGATACAACTTAGATTTTTATGACCTATCACTGTAATCTCTCACTGCAAAATAGCCCCCAAATGTTTCACCTTTAAACTATGTTTCATTGGCCTGAGGTAACCCCATTCTAGATATCCAAATATTTGTCTTCTCTGGGAATATCACATAAACAAGTATTTGGGGTTCACCCTGTGTTCATGATCATTTACCTAAGATGAGCACTCATCACTCCCCTGGAATTCTACAGTGTGTCTGTGATAACCACTCCCGCACACTCAAAGTTTATTTTTCCCTCCAGCATTCTTTCAAACACCTCACTGCCTCACCATCCTCTCCCTCCAGTTATGCTGCCCTCTGCTAATGACCTTGCCTTATGCTTCACTGAAGGGAGGAAAAACAAAACAAAAGCTAGAGGCCATTCGACAGGCCTCACTCATTCTGTCATGATCAAATCTAAAAACGCTCTACGTCTGTGCTCACCATCTCACTGTCTCCCAAGCTTTAGAAAACTTAGATTCTATGACCCATATTGCAATCCCTCATTGGAAAATACCCCCACCCCCTTCTTCACCTCTATTCCTGTGTTACAGTAGCTGTCCAATGCAGTGCTCAGTCTCTTCTACCAAAAAGCCAAGTCTTCCTTTTGACTTATGGACTTCTTCCTTTCTCATCTTTTCTTTTTTTTTTTTTTTTTCATACACAACAACATATTTATTGTATGATTCAGCACTAGAGCTCATTCAGGTGGTATTCAGCTGGCTTTGTTAGACTTGCTTCCCAAATTAACATCACTTTCCAATTCGTGTAGATATGTGAAATGATCATCAGTCAAATGCAGAAGAATACACACCTTGACTGCAAACATGCTGGCTTATCTAGTGGAAAGATGAAACTTGACATAGACCTGGAGACAGGCTCAAACTCTGCCCAGAATAAGAACCTGGTAAGAAGCATGTTTAAACCTTGAGGGGAAATGGTGAACTTGAAAATGTACCAGCTGAAAAGTTCAAAAGGCTTAGTCCAATCTTCTTTGGAAAGTCAATCTCTCTCTTCAGGGATTTCACAAATATATTATCACTACTACAGCCTTGCTAATGACAACAGAGACTCTCATGTTCGAAGCCAGAGCCAATTATTTGCAAATTAAATATTCCAAGTGCTTTCTCATCTTTTCAAAGGTTTCACTCTATCAATTACTGAATACTGGGATGGAGATATATACATCTATACACATGTGTGTATATCGTCGGCAGCCGTCCGTCTCGAGAGACGATGGTGTAGCTTCCTAAGAGTCTATCTGCACCGCCGAGAATGGCTGTGCAGTCCGACTCGGGAGTGACACGGTATCTGTCTCCTCCCGTGTTGAAGCTACAGAGCCTGGGCAGGGTGATATGGAGGGTCTGCTGTTGCCCATGCAGCAGACCCCCCCTCTCTTCGCAGCTGAAGGATCCAAGGGAAAGACGGAGTCAATACAGCTTGGCTTCAGGTGCGCCGCAGGAGTTGCCGGTGTTGACTACAACGTCAAACCGCCTTAGGGACTCCGGCTCCGGATTTTCTGTCGGGGTTTACTCCCTTAGCCTTTCCCCTGAAGAGGTATGCCGCAAGGCAGCGGAGGTTTTTTGGAGTCAGAGTTTTCCTTCTCTGATGTGCCCTGACTGGAAGATCGAACCAGCGACACTTAGCTCGCAGGCCGACGCTCAATCCACTGAGCTAAACCAGCCAGGGCTATGTGTGTATATATATATATATATATGTATATGTACATGTGTATATATGAGTATATGTATATATGCATGTATATAAAAAACAATTTATACACACACACACACACACAAACTCACACACACACATTTGGGAAGTCACCTCAACTGACTTTTCTCAAGAGATAAAAATCAGTTTGCCACCCCAGTTTTAGTTCATAGTTGTAATCTACCTGGATTTCCTTTTTTTTTTTTTTTTTTTAGTTTTTAAATGTCTGCTTTAACACCACTCCTCTCCACTGACCCCTATTTCACAGCTTCTTTTCACAGCCAAGCTTCTTGAAATTATTGTCTAAATGTACTATATAGAATGCTTAACCTCGTATTATATTTAAGTCGGTCCAATCTGGCTTCTGCCCACATCTCTCCCTGGAACCCATTCATACTCAGGTCACTGAGTGACTGCCAAGGTGCCAAATTCATGGCACACATTTTAGCACTTTCTTAAGAGACTTCTTGGCAGCAATCTACACAGTTGACAACTAATTCTCTTACATAGATTTCTCCATGGTTCTGTGATGCAATATTCTCCTGACTGTCCACCTGCCTCTCCAGACATTCCTTCAAAATCCCCTTTACTGGCTTCTTCTATTTTACCCAACCTCTATGCATTGGGTGCTTCAGAGCCAGGTCCCAGGCATTCTTCCTTTCTTTTCCACTGCATTATCATTCCCACCTTGCATCTTTTATTCAGCAGGTTTGAACATCCAGTTACACGGCAATAACAATTTAGATCTCCACCTTACTTCTCTTTCGTGGACCGCAGGCTCAGATATGCAATGGCCTATCTAAAGCAGTCACTTGGAAAGCTCATAGGTCCCCCAATTTAGTATGTCCAACATGGAATTTTTTATTTTCTCCTCCCAACTTGACTTTCCTTTAGTTTTTCTCTTATGAACAAATGGCACCTTTATTGATCAAAATGCTCAAACCAAAATCCTGGAAGTCTTTCTCAACACTTACTCTCTCCGGCCACAATACTGCATCTGTTACTAAGTCGTATTAATCCTATCTCTAAAATATGTCTTGAATATATCCTCCTCTCTCTATTTCTGCCTCTATCACCTGATTCTCCATGGACTACTGAAATAGCCTCTGGATTTCCTACTATGCAACATTTGTTTACAGAATTTATTTTTTTTTTCCAATAATACCATTAAGTAGGTTAGACATCTGATCCTGTCAACCCAAACTCAGCATAAATTACTGTTTGTTCTATCATGACCTAACTCTTCTTTATCTATTTACCATTTTTTCCTGAATATACTTCCATATTTGGCTCAGTTCTTACTGAAAAAAGCTTATAATCCAAAATGATGACATCTTATATTTCATCTGTTTTTATTTATGCTGTCACTTGGCAACACCTGCTTTCTCGGGCTGTTTCATTTCTTCCAGGTCACAGCTTAGATTTCATCTCTTATGAGAATCATTCCTTAACCCTTTTGGTGCCCCTGGCATAGCACCTCCTTGCTTCTCTCTTCACTGTACATCCTAATCAGGCAGTGCCTTTATCTGTGATAACACTGACTACACTATATTGAAATAGTCTGGTTATTTTTATCTGTTTATCTCTTCAGACTAAAAGTCCATTAAGGGCAGATAATATTTCTGCATCCGTAGTAGTTAGTATTCGCAGTATATAGATACTGCATGAATTAGAATTAATGAATAAGTGTCTCAACTTACACTTTCCCTGCTCTCAATGAATTTATAGTTTACTCGGTCAACATTAATTCTCTGTTTATATTGTATAGACAGGGCCTATTAGAGGAACCTACTCTACATCCAAATATACATTCAGAACCCTAAAATGAAGCACTCCACTCTTATTAAATTCTTTGATAACCTATGCCAGCTTCCATTTTTTTTCTGTATCAGTGGTTTACCAAGGGTGGGGCAATGGGTGATATCTGTCCACTGACATGGTTTAAAATTGCACATTCATGGTGGTGATGTTAAAATTGGACTTATTTTAGTGGTGATTAATTCTTGTTAATTCTACCTCTGAAATAGTTTCAGTTTAGATGGGGTAAGCACACCTCAACTGATCTCCATTATCACTACAACTAGACAGAATGCATTACAAAATGATCCGAGGACTCTGAAAAGTCAATAATAGCAAACAGCTTGTGGAAGACCTGAAGAAAGAACAATACGCTGGTAAGTTTCCTGTTTTATCGCCCCCCCCCCCCCGCCCCCGCCACATTTTCTGGCTTAGACTCCAAGCAGCCAGAAGCCTGGCACAATGTGACAGACGTAAATAGAGAAGGCGTCAGGATAAACTCTTTTTCGGTCTGAGGCCAGGGAAAGGGGCGACTCAAGATGAAGAGAGTGACGGACATATCCTAGGATGCTGTTGTGCTGTTGTTGTTTGTGGTGGTGGTGGTGGTGGCGGCGGCAGGTTTTCCTCTTGGCGCTGCCCTGAGCTCTGCCTCCATCGAGCAACTGCAGTCCCGCAGCAGCAATAGTTGTAGCACCAGCGGCCACATTAACACTTAAAACTGGAGGGGAAATCCTTCTTTTGGCCAGAGAAACTGGGAAAAGTGGACCCTGTGGTCTAAAAAATGTGAAGGAATTTCCGTGACATAGTTTGTCCCTTTCTTCTCTTTTCCTGCTTTGCCCTGGAGTTTCAGTCACAGGAAATGAAAAGCATCAAGGAGGGGCTCATACTTTTGCTTTCCAGGCAGAGAGCACAGAAAAAGGGGGCCCATGGTAGCTAGAGAGAGAACAGAAATCACCGAGAGAAGGAAGTTCAAGATGGGGATCATAGGAAGCAGCATATCAAGTCCTAGGGTTCATTGCTGAACACGCGTGGGACTCACCCACAACAGTGTACCAAAGGCTTTGAGAACTGATCCATTGTGTATATCACCACGCGGAGTCTGAGCCGGCCAATGGAGAGTACTCCTTGATAGCACTGTGAAGCCTTTGTAAACTGATGAGGCATTGGAACCACAGCCAGGAAAAGACAGGTCAGGACTGGTGGCAGGAACCTAACTGGACTAAATGGCTGCTGAAACGGCGAGTTCTACATCCCGTTATATTCTCAAAGGCTTTTAACAAGCTCTAGAGCTTACTGACATAATATTCTAAGTGTGCAAAATATAATTCAAAATTCCTAGTCATACAAAGAACAAGGGGAAGCTAAACAACTTACACGGGAAAAGACAATTAATAGAAACTGACCCTGAGAAGCTTACGTGTTTCAATTATCAAAGATTTAAAGTAGCTGATACAGCTATGCCCATGAAGTAAAGGTGAACACTCTTGAAATGAATATGAAGATAAAACTTTTCAGCAGAGAGCTAAAAGCCATAAACAAGGAACAAATAAAACAAAATTAGCACAGAACTTCAGATATTTACTAGGTGGGCTCAAAAGCAGAATAAAGATAGTAAAGAGTCAATGAACTTGAAGACAGATGACTAGAAACCATCTTGTCTGAACAACAGAGGTTAAGAGAGGGGTAAGCATTTGCTTACAAGAGGGCAGCACAATAAATGTCTTGGGTGCAGGCCTGTCATGACTTCTGTTTAGTCCCACTGTTGGTAGATACTTGAATCTCACATGTATTCAAACCCACGAAATGTGCACTCCTCAGCAGCGAACTTTACTAGCTAACACAGTGTGTGATACAACATAGGCGGCAAATTACATGTCCTATGTCAGGATCTCGAATGTCCCCAGGTTTGATAGCTTCTTAAAATCTACTTACCTTTTCAGTAAGTATACCTAGATCTTCTACACAGTGAGAAACTCAAGTTCTTTTAGATAAGTGAGGGGTTCTTGGAAAGCTCATAATGCTTCGGGCCTCTGTGGCTCTTGGTTGTGGATCCAACTGACAATCATGTTCTCCCACCCATGCTTTGTGCCCTGCCCAGGCTGTCTCCTCCCCACATGGGTGGGGAGAACTGTCTGCTTCAATTCCCAGAGAATCACTGACTCTAGCTCTGTGCATCGCATGCAATACTACAGGTTTTGACATGAGAGATTATATTTAACACAACCAAAGCATAAAAAGTAACTAAAACTTCACCTCTAAACAGTCTTGTCTCCAGGGATTATGTACAGTGTGCCCATCAACCACATAAATGTTTATTGAATGAATAGTCCTAATTATTTCTCAGTATTCTTCAAAATAGACACTTATACACTAAGCACATCCCAGAACATTGTGTTTTTCCTTTTTTCACATACACCATATACTTTCTTTGGAATTGAGCGCATACCCCAAATCATAAGCTTATAAAACAGTAAGGTGATCTGAGACACACCCACATGCATGACCACTCATGCACATGTTAGCACATTTTTTCTTCCTCTGTTTAGCATAGCACTTAATTTGCCATTTTATTTAATTTAAATCTATTTTTCAGATGTTCTACATTGGAAAAATATCATGGAATCACAAGTCCCTGATTCATTTGTGCTTGGCTTACTATAATGATATTCTCTAGAAGTTTTTCAGTCTCCTAGATCTTTTTCTTAAGTCTTTTTAGTATTTTAATTTTCCTTACCAACCAGATATTTTGCTGTTTTTTTTTCCCCCAGAAACTCAAAGAACTTTAAACTTATACACACTGACAGCTTCACATTGCTCAGTCACATGCACACTTGGCCTGACTCATGGGCCCACTGATGGATAAAAAAAGGCTCCACTCAAATTATTAGGGGAAAATGTACTCAAACAGAACATCTGAGTCATGAGCCCCATGTTCCTTCCGTTATTCATTTTATACGTTATGAAAAGTAAGCACTTGGAAAGTTTAGCATATTCCACTTACCAAACCATGATTCTAATTATAACAGTCATTATTTCACCATTATTTTTATACTAGTAAAGTACTCAGCTCTGCACCAAATAGAACTAAAACTGGTCTTGCCTACAGGGCTTAAAAATTGGTTAGACAGAGATCTGACAAGGAGGAATGATTGATGAGTGTTAGCATATTCTCTGTCATCAACAGCCTGAGCGGCCTCAACTGGTCTAGAGAATATTTTTAAGAATAAGTATACACTAAGGAGAAATTTGAAGAAGGAAGGCACCCTTGTTTGTGTATCAGGGAAAGGAATTTATATGGTTGAGTCACTTTTAAAGAAAGACATAGCACCAAAGAGAGGTACAATCTCAAAGGAAGAACCACTAGGTACAAGCAGAGGGAAAAAACAGAGCAGGGTGGTCAGTCTGGATTCTCAGGAAGACTGTGGACAAATGTCAGAGCTTCCTAAGTTCGATGTATCCCTTTAGTGTAGTTTCTCAATGGTGTCACTATACCATGAGGTCTGTCCAGATAAAGCCCAACCATTGTTAATATAAAGAGAACAGTTTGCAAGACATTGTTGTAACCTGGCAGCCAAGAAGAATGGATTGGAATGTACATGTGTGAACAATGATGACTTCACTGTACTAGTCAGTGGGGGCAGTAGATGCCCCTGAGTGAGCGTGTGTACTGTGTGGCTGTCTCATTCAAAATGACTGAGTGAGCAGAGCAATAAAGCTGCCTCCAATTTTGCATTAGGCTTGAACATTCTTCTGTAGAAACTATTTGGATGACTCAGAAGGTCACAGCTATGGGCACCTGGCAATTGGCAGCTACATCACGACAATATGCCTGCTCATGCATCACATCTCCTATAGAGTTTTTTGGCAAAGCATCAAATCACCCAGGTGACTCAGCCCCCCTACAGCCCAGATTTGGTGCTCTGTGACTTCTGGCTTTTCCCAAAACTAAAATCACCTTTGAAAGGGAAAAGATTTCAGATGGTAGATGAGATTTAGGAAAATACAACAGGGCAGCTGATGGTGACTGGGAGAACTCTGAGGTTCCAAGGTGCCCACTCTGAAGGGGACTGAGATGTCACAGTCCTACCTACAATGTTTATTGTACCTTGTGTCTTCTTTAATAAATGTCTATTTTTCATGTTACATGGCTGGATATCTTCTGGACAGACCTCATGGGCATGGTAGTCAGGATGATTTAACACTATGTGGGACTGCCCTACACAGTGTTGATGCTTAGTGTTCCTGGTCTCACTTCCACTGAACGCCAGAGCCCTGAGCCTTACTGACAACCAAAAATGCCCTCACACATTCAAACATTCCCTAGTGAGAGCGCCCAGTTGAGAACTATTGCATATCAAGTTTCTCCAGGCATAGTGATGAAGCGGGAAAAGTCCTAGCAGCAACAACATGGGAGAGAGGTAGGAAGAATAAATGGGCTAAAATTGCTCATTCCTGAGGTGGTACTAGCAGTGAGCCATACAAAGTGCATGCAATTTTGTGTTCTCTCTCCCTACCTCTTTCATTAGTGGCACTTATATGTGATTTCTAAGTCTCCTTCCTTCTTGTCATCTGCTAATCCTTTAAACTAGACCTCTTCCAAGAAAGGACCAGAAACACAACCTCATTTGAAAAGAACTATATACTTATAGTTTGTACCACTTCTCTTGCAAATAATTACAGAGCGGCAGTCTGTTGTAATGAAGATATCCTGTAGTGTCAGAGTCATGACTAGTTTAGGTTTTAGCTTGTCACTGTGTTATACTGGGAAAGTTGCTTACCTCATATTTCCTTTAAAGTGAGAGGAAATTAATATCTATCATACAGTTTATAGATCTGGTTAAATATTTTAAAGATATTGAAAAATTCTGTAATTGTAAAACAGTTATAGATATGAGAAGCTATTATTTCACAGAAACCAGCTACTCACACTAAAGGTGATAATAGTTGATTGTCGGCCAGCAGCCAAGCATCTGGGGGCAGAACTTGGGGTAATTGGTCTTCCTCACAGCGGACAACTCTTAGTTTGTGGGTGTCTGCCAACTCTGCCTACCTGTGTAGTCAGCCTTGAGCTGAGCTCTACTGGGCACAACAGGATAAGGCATGGATACATTAAAAAGATTACCATCTACAAGAGGGTAGACTGTGCCTTGAATAGTAAAGACCCTGGTGCAGCAGGACTCATCTGTCAAGGGCAGGAAAGAGGCAGACAGTTTGAAGGAGTGGCAGCAAACAGGGCCAGGAGGGGAAAGAGGGAAGATTTCTTCCCCTAGAAAGAGGTATGCTGGAAAGAATAAATTATCTAGACCTTACCTATAAAATGAGGATAGTAGTACTTACCTGACTAGGGCTATAAGCAGGAGTCTGTGAGAAAAAATTCATAATTGTCCCCATAAACATGCAGTCCCCTCGTTTAGTGCCCTTTCATAGGCTTTGCCGTACTAGTCTGGGAGACCCCTGAAGGGCAGGAAACTGTCTTCTTTGTGTCTCTTCTTAGCACAGGAGTTGGCTTAACACAGGCACATTATAAACTGTGAATAAAAGGCCTCCTGTGAGGTCATTGGACCAAAGAGCTAAACTTCTTTTGCAAAATAGACCTCGTGAGAGTGGCTGGAGATACAACCCACGGAGAAACAGAGGGAGTGAGGTGGGTAGGGCCATGCCACATGGCAAGCCCAGGTGCCCAGCAGGGCCATACCTGGGTGCTCCTGAACAGCAGTGTCCCAGGCTTGGAGTGAGGAAGAAGGACAAACTGTGAGAGAGAGAATCCAGTCACATTTGGGCTGCAATGGAGAAGGACAATCAGAAAAACAGTCTCCCAGACCACAAAACTTGTGTTCCATTTTCTTCAAGCTATAGATGGCAATTGAGAAAAAGAAAGGTCCCAAAGAGAGAGGTATGAAGAGGCTGTAGAGAGCTGGCTTTCCATATTGCTGTGACTACAGGCTGGAGATGGGGGTGGAAATGGGAATGTGGACAAGCCAGGACTTCTCCTAATTAAGGGAAGCCACAAGGAAGGCAAGTGTCAAGGCCCAGTCCTCTGAGAAGTAGGTAGGCTGAAAGAACACTGCAAAGAGTGGCCCTTGGGAGAGGTGTGGTCCAGGTGGGAGGAGCGTGGCAAGCGGGGGAGCTGAGCGCTTGGGTGGGTCTGGAGAGAAAAGCACCAGTGAGAGCAGTTTTCCCTTCCTTGACCGCCCTGGTACACCTGTTCCTTCTCCAGCTTTTTCTTACTGTCCTGTGATAGTGGCCCAGAATAGGATCTTCTTCCTTCTCCTCATAGCATACCCAGGTGAGCAAGCACCTCTCCTATCTTTAAACTGTGCCCTCGTAATTGTGTTTCTGTGGCAAAAACATGAGATCAAATCCCTAAGTTACGTATGCACCAGTATTCCTGAGCCTAATGGCTCTGGCATTTGTGGGGCTAGGCTTTCAAGGCAGGTTCTCAGGGACCTCCAGAAAACACTTGAGGCCCCTATGGGCCCTGTCCTGTTCTCCCATAGCCACAGTGGTAAGAATCAGGTGGCATTTGCAATCCATTAGCTGGAGATGGCAGAAGACAGAGAATAATTGAGTGTTACCAGCTGAATTGTGTACATCCCAAATTCAAGTTTGTACATTGAAGCCCTAACCCCCAGGACTTCAGAAACTGACTGCATTTGGAAATAGGGCCTTTACAGAGGGTATTAAGATTGAATGAGGCCATTATGGTTGACCCTAATCCATGATGATGGGTGTCCTTGTAGGAAGGGGAAATTGGGATACAGACATGCACAGATGGAAGAACATTTGAGGGCCCATGAAGAAGAGATTCATCTCCAAGTCAACAATAGAGGACAGGATACAAAGAGGTCTACTCCAAGACACATCATAATTAAAATGTCAAAGGTTAAAGTTAAAGAGAGAATCTTGAAAGCAGCAAGAGAAAAGCAGTTAGTTATCTACCAAGGAGTTCCCATAAGACTGTCAACTGATTTCCCAAAAGAAATTTTGCAGGCTAGATGGGATTGGCAAGGAATATTCAAAGTCATGAAAAGCAGGGACCTACAGCCAAGATTACTCTACCCAGAAAAAGATATCATTTAAAATCAAAGGGCAGATAAAGAGCTTCACAGACAAGAAAAACTAAAGGAGTTCATCATCACCAAACCATTATTATATGAAATGTTAAAAGGGACTTAAGAAATAGAAGGATATCAAAACTATGAACAATAAAATGGCAATAAATACATATCTATCAACAGTTAAATATAAAAAACAAACTAAGCAAACGAGAACAGAGACAGAATCATGGATACTGAGAGTATTGTGATGGTTGCCAGATGGGAGGGGCTGCGGGGGAATGGGTGAAGAGGTGAAGAATTAAGAAGTACAAACAGATAGTTACAGAATAGCCATGGGATGTAAGGTATAGTATAGGAAATGGAGTAGCCAAAAAACTTATATGCATGATCCATGGACATGAACAATGGTGTGGGGATGGCCTGAGGGAGTGGGGATGCTGGGTGGAGGGGAGCAAAGGGGGAAAAACCAAGACCACTATAATAGCATAATCAATAAAATATAATTTAAAAAAAAAATTAAAAAAGAGAGGCTAGGAAAAAGCCAATCCTGTCAACACTCTTGGATTTTTTTTCCTCCAGAACTCTGAAAAAATAAATTTCTGTTGTTTAAGTCACCAATCCATGGAACTTTGTCATGGCAGTCCCAGCAAACTGGGTTTCTGTCTGCTCTTCCCCTGTGTAAAGAGAAAGCCTACAGAAGGGAGGGACAGTCTATCTGATGAGGGCCTTGGACTGCCAATTAATTTACATATCTTATGTTAAAATAATCCTCAGAACAGTCCTCCTTTATGGAACCTGGAAGCCACAGGACAGGCCCACCTGGCTGAGAAGCCAGCTCTTCCTACTTGCACGAGACAGCTTCTCCAAAGGGAGGAAGGAGCAGGGAGAGGGGAGACCAGCGGGAGGAAAGGACCAGAGAAAGGTAGGAGGAGACAGAAATGGAGCCTTTAGAGTGATGGCTGGACAGGGACTTGCCCCGGGAACTGAGCAGGAGCTCACGTGTATTTGCAGTCATCATTATTGTCAGAAGAAGGTCCGCTTTCCCTCAGAAGTCCTCCTTTCACAGGAAAGGCCCATTTCAGCTTGACCTCTCTTGGCCTTCCTTAGCCAAAGACCCTGCCAGTCTCCAAGCTGCACTCCCAACGGGGCATTATGAAGAGTATCCAAGAGAAGAGACTTAAGCAACTGCAGGGAATACCAAAGGCTTCTTTTCGTTTTCCTTGTTTTGATCCTCTAGGGATATACCCATGATTGCAGAAGTTTTTACCCAGATTTATTCTCAAACATTAAGAAGCATCATGCTTTGCTCTTTTTATCCAGCTCTTTGATCTCTGAGCAAAATGCTGGCATAGTTGCATTTCTTTTACAAAGATGTCAGGTATCAAACCCTGCACTAGGTCATCCAGTCTGTACTTCTGCAAAAGGCAGGGCTCATTTTCTTGAATCATTCACTTAGTATTACTGGGCTGGCCCTCTAGGTTATGACTTTACCAGCTTAGAAATAATTAGGAATTTAAAGTTAGCCAGAAGTTTCATTTATACAATATATAATAGGAGTTGCCTATATCTTATTTCTTCTAAGCGCATATGGACACATGTTAACTAATCAGAAAAAATTAGTTAAAAATTGCATATACTATATAAATACACACACACATCCCCTGTACTTAAGTAGTTTCAGGTGAATAAAGGCATTTATAGGTAGCTATGACATTTTATATGGATTCATTTCTTATATTGAATAAGTATTCAGGTTATCACTTCACATGCCCTAATATATTTTAAACTATCTTTCTATTGTAAACATAAATTCATCCCAGCTGAGTCCAAATATCCCAAGTTATGAATTAATCTAGTTGGAAATTGATGTTATACTATATTGGGGAATCAGATAATCTTTGGAAAATATGAGGTTTTCAAGACATAAGCTGATCATGGAGAATATTTTTGCTCAGGGAGCTGTTTTGGACAAAAATATCTTCTTTCTGGGAGTGATGTTTTGAATTGTCATCTGAAAGCTCCTGAGAATCATCATTACCCATCACCATAAAAAATATACTTTGTGTAAACTTGGAACCCAGCACAATTTATAGCTATTTCATGTTAACCACCTGCTTCCAGACACAAGTTAGTCCCCAAACAGCTCCAGCTTAGCTAGTCTCATGACAGAAGAATTTCTGAAGAATATTTTTAAAATGTTTACAACAATGCAAATATTGATGTCTCAGCCCAGTCAATATCACAATTTATTGTCCTTCAATATAAACACTGAGCCAAGCTCCCTATTGGTCAATATTTGCACTCAGGTAAATAAATCTTTATACTGACTTTACCAGATGTCAATAACTACTTATTCCAGATAAGTGAAAGTAAAAACAGGAAGCATTATTTATTTTTTGAGGTAAAATACCAACTGGTTACATAAAGGCCCTACGGCATTTCTGAAATATCAATATGCAGTTACTCTTCGCAATAAAACATAACAGTGTCATAAGTTGTGGGCTTAAAGCATGCACACTGGTTGAAATTTTAGAAGTATGAGTTAATAAAAATAAATAGTATCTATGATATTAATATAATAGTACTGTTTTTAAGACTTGAAAGAATTCTCAGCTTTCTTGATCTTTTTATCATGTGTGAATTAATTTTTGACATAACCTGTAACTGTGAGAATTCACAAGGCTACATTCCTGAATGCTTCCTACATTGTGTGATGAACCCTTATTCCAAAGCTAGAAGAAAAATATGCCCATGCATGACCTATACGGGAGTGAAGGCATACTGCCCAGTCATGCTTTGGGTTTCATGCTCCATGCTTTGCCATCAAGCTCACAGGCTATTTCCTGCCACCACGTGTCTATATTCTAGATTTCTATTAAGAATAGACCAGAGCTCTATTAAGGAAAGGGGGTTTCCACAGCCCATGCCCACTGGGAGGGCAAGGACCTCTGTCAGCTATAAGGACACAGTAAACAACCCAAAGTGAAGGTGAGCCAATGTTTCTGTGCTACTGGCATAAGTAGGATCGTGAGAAACATATAATATATATATATATTTTAAATTATTTGGGGGGTATAATGTGCTTTAGCATGCACAGAATGTATTTACTCAGACACTGTCAGATATTTACTTCAACATAATGACATACTGAGAAAAATAGCAATGTTGCTTCCTTGTAAGAAAGGTCCCTGCTCCCTTCAGGCTTGTGAGTACACTTCAGGATTGGTGTGTGGACTAAGTGGACCAAAGAAAAGTCTGGCCAATCAAAATGTGTCCATGCTTGCACCCAGGGTCACTCCTTTATAGCTGTGAGCACAATTCAGTAACTAAATGAATGATACTCATTGTTGATGTGGCAATTTGAAAGCAGCACATGTCAAGTGAAATTAAATAAAGATTTATGCCCATTATAAAAAATAATGTCTACAGTGTGATAGAGGCCAGAGAAACAAAAGATAAAAGCTGCTAAAAGTGAAATCATGTTATTTGCCGAAGGCATGATTTCCCTCTGGAGTTCTCATGGCTCCGTGGGCAATGATAGTGGAGTCCATGGAATGGTGAAGAACTGACATGTGTGGCTTTGAAATCGGGGTGGGGCCCAAATCATAAGAAGCAAATGGGGGCAAATCCCCAGAGAATACACACCGAGGCCTGTGGGGCTCTCCTGGTGTGCTCCAGGGAATGCAGGCTAGCCTGGCCCGAAGAGCACAAGAGCTGGGCTGGGCAGGTAATATGGGTGTCTGATCAAGAGGCCTGGCTTTCCATGATGCTAAATTACCATGTTTACTTTGGAATGCAGATCTAAAGAGCCTTAAGATAAATCAGGGGAGCTTTAGTAGCAAACTTCAAATTACTTGCGTTATGTAAACTGGTAAATCACAATTCCTGTGCACAGGCCTTCTCTAATGACCCCAGATGAAATTCATAGAGGTGACTTTTTTCTCACCAACAATTAAACACTTAGTGATTCCCTACAGCAGCTCGCAGTTTATTTATTTAAAAGTTCAAAACAGATGTTCTGAATTCCTACCGTGAGCTGCAGATGGGCTCTAAACAAAGTCCCTTTACCATGGCACCCATTTTGACAAGAATGCCTGGCCTAGAGTAGGAGATACTGACCATTACTTATTGACAGGACTGGCACAGAAGGGATTCCTGAGGCCGAGTTTTCCCGTCAGGAGGCTCACAGACTGCAGAGAGTTGCGTAATGCAACCATTATGATACGCTTTGGTGTTTTACATGGAGGTACACAGAGGCGACCATGAAATCAGAGTATTCTGTCCACTGAGTTCTCTCAATGGTTAACTTTGGTGGGCATGTGCGTGTGTGGGGGGAAATATTCATGGAAGAGGTAACACTTAAATTGAGATTTAAAAAAAGTCCAATATAAACAAAAAGCCTGAAAAGTAAGGAGGGAAAGGACTTCAGGCAAGTGGACTAGCACGTGCAATGGCTCAGAAGCATAAAATACTATATTGTGTTTTAAGAGATGTTTATAAGTAATTTGTTACTCCAAAGGTTTAAAGTGCCATTGTGGAAAGAATAGTGAGCATTGAGTGTGGGTATTTGGGCAGATACCTGCATAAGACAAGCAAAGTGTTTAGGATATTCTTGAGAGGCATGGGAAACCACTGCAACATTTGAGCAATAGAGTAGCATAATCAGATACACGACCTATGATCCACAGCACCCTCCAGCAGCAGAAGGCAGCAGGAAGTGGAGTACAAGTCTAAGAGACAAAAAATACTAGTAAGAGAAATAGGGCAATGATCCTAGTAAGAGGCATCATGCGCCTCAACTAGGCATTGGCAGTGAGGATGGAGATAAATTAATATATTAAAAGGATATTTATAAGGATTGGGAATCCTTCTAGAACTTAGATTGGAAATGATTGAAATGATGTGGAACAAAACAAAAGGAATCTAAGATAGCTTACAATTTTCTGCCTAAAGCAACCGGAGAGTGATAGCATTTCCTATAATAATGAATACAGGAAACAAATGAATTCCGTTGGATAATATAAGTTTAAAGTGTCTGTAAGGCATTAAAATAGGCCATCTTGTAAACAGTTAGATCTGGAGCTCAGCACTGAAGTCTGAACTGTACAGATCTGCTTGTTACATTGTTTATTGCAGTTCCGTTTTGGCGATAGTTACGGCTGGGGGCGTGAGTAAGATAAAAGAAGAAAGTGTAGAGTGAGAAGAGGAAAGGGCCCATACCGCACTCACCCTGGAGATTCCTGGCATTTAGGCAGGAAGTAGAACAAGAGCCCAGACTAAGGTTAAGGAGGGAATTTCAACCAGGAAGAAGAACCGTGTTATGAGGCGAAGGCAGACTGTTTTCCAGAGATGCCTCTACAACGTCTCTCGTGCCACAATGACTTTAACGGTCCTCTTACTGAGAGGTGGGGTCTGTGGTCCCTTCCCCTTGGATCTGTTTTCTAGAAAGCCAGGCACCTTCCTGTGAGAACGCCCAGACAAAGCCATGCAGAGAGACTGCTCAGAGAGACCTTGCGCACGTGTCTGGCCGACAGCCTAGCGGAGGTCTCAGCCAACTCCCCGGGAGAGCGAGGATGCCTCCAAATGATTCCACCTCGAGCTGTGTGGTCACCCAGCCCGCAGGTCTTCCCAGGTGAGACCCCACACGTCATGGAGCAAAGAAAAGCTGTCCCCACTGTGCTCTGTTCACACACCCGACCCAAGGTATCTGTGAGCGTGATCTAATGGCCAGTTCACGCCAGTACGCTTAGGGATGGGTTATTTCATTGCATTAGCCAAGCAGAACAGAGGCCGAGCCAAGCAACGGAAATCTGAAAGAACAGTGAACAGTCTGCAGACAATGCAAAAAGAGGTGGACAGATGACGTGCCTATCAGAGCTGACACCTGGGAGGCCCCTGTGGTCTGAGCACCTGAGCGCAGCGGGGAGCTGAGACGTCAGACCCTCGGGAGGTAAGCAGTGCCATGGCCTGAGGAGGAAGCGGCTGAAAGCAGACCGCGCTTCCTGCTCGTGTCTCTTATCTTTCAGGCCAGTACCAATGTCTTGTACAGTATTCAACAATCTGTTGTAAAAAACCGACTGGCACACGTGCTTTTAATTTCTTATAACTCAGAAAATCAAAGTTCCTATATCAGAATGTATCTATTTGTTCCAAAACTCTAGCAAAGGGGACTGATATTTTTAAAAGATGTTTTAAGTATGATATACATAGCTCCTAGCTTTCACAGTTGTCCATATTTTAACAGTTGTCTCATTTTAGTTACTGTTATTGTTCGCTGGATATTCTAAACTAAATCCCAGACATTACGTCATTTTCCCTGGAACTACTTTCAAATATGTACTTAAAAATAATGCATCTGATATTACATTAACAAATACAATGATGGCATCTAACAATTAATAATAAGGCCCTGTAAAGACTGAATTTTGATTCAAGTATTCTAAAAGCCTATTTTTTTTTTTTTTTTTTTTTTTGAGAATCTACTATATTAGGCATTGGACTAAGAGATGTAGAAGTGAAGAAGAAAAAAAGGCAGGTTAGAGAAGAAAACTGAAAAAGATGTTAAGTAGTTCCTTAGATACCACAATGTTACCTTTCAATTTGTTTTACCCTTATCAATAAAAATCTTCTCTTTTCATCTTTGTTATGTTCTAACCACGCCATACATGCTATGGTTTTATTTTCTATTCAGGGATAATGTGCTCTTAGAAAAGTAATAAGCACTGGTAAAGTCATTGGGTCATAAGTCAGCTGGGAAAGTAAAAAATAAATAAATAATGAGCTAATGAATGTCTTTCACCTTTGATAAGCAACAAGGCAAGGATGCATTCTCAGCACTTCCATCCATAAGGAGACCTAGCCAGGGTAATATCATAAAAGGTAATAATAATAAAAGAGATTACAGATTAGAAAAAGAAGAACTAAAATTATCTTTACTCACAGATTATATAATTGTGTGAGTAGAAACAGGACAAATCTATAAAACCTGCTAGAATTAATAAATAATTTTATCAAGGTCACATAATACAAGGTCAACACATAAAAATAAGTTGTATTTCCATATGCTAGCAACAACACATTGGGGTAGAATAAGGTGTTGGGGTCCCTAAGACCATGCCCACACTCAGACTTTCGCTGGCAGAATTCAGGGGGCTCAGCAGAGGGTTGTGCCCATGGTTGAGATTTAGTACAGAAATATAGGAAGGACAGACACTGAATTATGAGGGACAAAGATGCAGGTGCAGTCTGAAGGAGTCCGTCCAAGGTTTCTGCATGTCTCTCCCTCCCATCAGGGGTCACAGAGAGCTCAGCCTTCGTCCTGCAGTGCACATGCAGCAATGTGGGTGTGACGTTTCTGCCTCACAAAGGCCATTGGAGACTCAGTGCCGTGGTACTAACTGGGGCTGGCCATGCAGGGCACTCTGCCAGAATCCCAGGCTCCCAGGAGGAAAGCTGGTGTGAAGCATAAACCGCATTGGACCAACAGTTCAGGTACAGTGAGCCTCCCGTATCAGTTAGGGAAAGATTTATGTAAATGCCAGGAACAGTTTACCAAGCAAGTTCCTTGATACTACCCAAGGGCACACCTTGCAAGCAGTTCTTTCTTTTCAAAGGTAGCTGTCTTGAGTCTGCTCTATTAACTTTTTTAGAACAAATTCCAATAAAAAGCACAGTTTCATAAAATAAGTTCACAAAGTTACACACACACATATCTATATCTATATCTATATCTATCTATCTATCTATCTATCTATATATATATATTGGAGTAGCCAAAAATATGATAAAAGTGGAATAAACTAGGATAATTTATCTCATTTAAGGTTTAATATAAAGTTATAATTATCAAACATTATGGTATAAGCATGAGACAGACATACAGATTGATGGATGAGAATAGTCCCAAAACAACCGACATACATGCTCAGTTGATTTTTAACCGAGTCATCAGTGGAATTAAGTGGGTGACAGAATATTCTCTCCAACAAATGTTCTGGAAAATGCAATAGCCAAATCAGAAAAATAAAGAATAACTTTAACCCGCCCTTTACATTATATATAAAAATAACTCAAATGGACTGTACATCTAAATATAAAAGCTAAATTATAGAATATTTTGAAGAAGACATAGGACATCCTCATGATCTTAATGTAGGACAAAGATAATTAAAATTGCCGTAAAGACTATATATATGAAAATATATATATATATATGAAAAATAGATAATTTGGATTTCATCAGATTGAGAAATTTGTTCTTCAAAAGATATCTTAGGAAAATAGAAGTAAGTCAGAGAATTAAAAAAAAATGCAAAACATATATATTGGGCAAAGGACATGTAACCCAAATATATAATATTCTTATAACTCAATAACAACATACATTTTACTTATAAATAGGCAACAACTTGAAAAAAATTCTTTAAAAAGATATGTTGATGGCTCAGAAACATGAAAAGATGTTTAACATTATTGTCAGTAGAAAAGTATAAATTAAAATCATAATGAAATAACCCTTAACACTCATTTCAGTGGCAAAAATTTTAAGACTGACAGACTATTCCATACAATAAATCTCCACCTTTTAAATATACTTGATACATGGAATATTTTCCAAACTAAAGCATAAGCTAGTCCATAAAGCAAGCCTCAATGAATTTAAAAGAACTGAAATCACACAAAGTATGCTCTCTAACCACAAGAGACAAGAATAAAAGAAAATACAGTAACAGAGAGAAATGGTTAAATTCATAAATATGTGAAAATTTAAAAATTTATTTCTAAATAGCCAAAGGGTCAAAGAAAAATTAGAAAATACTGTGACATGAAATAAAATGAAGAAAAACTATATCAAAAATTATGGGGTGGGGCTAAAGCAATACTTACAGAAACATTTATGCCTATAAATGCCTATATTAAAATAAAGTAGAAAGATCAGAAATCAATAACCTAAACTTCCACCCTAAGACACTAGAAAAATAAAGCTAAATCTAAAGCAAGTAAAAAAAGGAAAATAATACAGAATATAACAAACGTTAATGAAGTAGAGAACAGAAAGCAATAGAGAAAATCAACAAAACCAAATTTGGTTCCTTGACAAGACTTTAGAAAAAACAACCAAAAATACATACATACATACATACATACCAAAAATTCAAATTATTAAATCAGGAATGAAACAAGGGATATCACTGCAAACCTTTCAAGAAAATAGTATTATAAAAATACTATGAATATTTATATGCCAAATAAACTCGGTAACAGATGAAATGGTCAAATTCATAGAAAGATACAAACTACCAAAACTGACTCATGAAGAATTGATAAATACGAATAAACATACAACAAGTAAAGAGATTAAGTTAGTAACCAAAATTTGCTCACAAAGGAAGCCTGGGTCCAAAGGCTTCACTGTTAAATGTTACCAAAAATTTAAAGAAAATTAATCTAATTATTTACAAGTTCTTCACAAAGCAAAGAAAAAGAGAACACTTTCCAGCTCATTGCATGAGGCTAGTATTACTCTGATTTCAAAACCAGAAAATGATATCACAAGAAAATAACACTATGGACCATTATCTCTTATAATTACAGGTATTGAAAACCTCAACAAAAACACTAGCAAATGAAATCTAAGAACATGTAAAAATGATTATACACTATAACCAAATGGGGTTTATACCAGAAATGCAAGATTGGTTCAACATCTGAAAATCAACTAATGCATACACCTACCAACAAAATAAAGTACAAGAAATAACCTTAATAAATCAGAAATAACATTTGACAAAATTTAAGACTCCTTCCTGAAAAAATACTCAACAACTAGGACTAAAAGAAAACTTCCTCAGCTTGACAAAGTTGATCTGCAAAAACCCCATAGTCAGCATCAAACTTAATGATAAAAGACTGAATGCTTTCCCCCTAAAATCAGGAATAAGGAATAAATGTCCACTATCAGCCAGTTCAATTCTACATTGTACTGCAGGTCCTACTCAGGGCTATTAATTTAAAATTGAAGTAAAAGACATTAAGCTTTGGAAGAAAGAAGTCAAACTATCTCTAATCACAAAGGCATAATCTCATATTATACACATAAAAAAACTTAAGGAACCCACGAAAAACTATTAGAACTAATATATGAACTCAGCATTATTACAGGATACAGAGTCAATATATATATATATATAAATGTATTTTTACACACTTTCAATAAACAATTTGAAAATCAAATTATGAAAACTCATTCACAATAGCTTAAAATAATAAAATATTTAATAATACATTTTTTAAAAAAGTGTAAAAGCTATACTCTGAAAACTACAAATTATTGTTGGAAGTTATTAAAGAAAATCTAAATAATTGGGAAGACATTCAATGTTCATTAATTGGAAGGCTTAATATTATTAAGATGACATTATTCTCCAAAATGATCTACAGTTTCAGTGCAATTGCTATTAAAATCTGAAATTATTTTATTTCTGAATTTGACAAACTGATAAGAAATTTTATATGGTACTTAAGATGTCACAAAATACCCAAACTGGTCTTGAAAAAGAAGAACAAAGATGGTGAACTCACATTTACAGATTTCAAAACTCATTACAAAACCACACTATTCAAGACAGTGTGGTTCTGATATAAGTATAGATAACTATATAGATCAGTAGACTAGAATGAAGAGTCCAGAAACAAATCCCCACATTTACGATTAATTTATTTTTGACAAAAGTGTCAAAATAACTCATAGGGAAAATAATAATTTTTAAAAAAGGTGATGCATGGGAAACTGGATAGCCACATATAAAAGGATGAAGTTGACTCTGCCATACATCATACTCAGAAATTAATGCAAAATGTAAGAACTAAAACTCTTAGAAATCAAATACAAAAAATAGGGGGAGTCTTCATGATATTGGATCAGGCAATGCTTTCTTAGCTATGAAGAAAAAAGTACAAGCAGTAAAATTTTAAAAATACATAATTGAACTTTATCAAACTTTGAAATTATTATTATTGTTGTTATTATTATTTTATTTTATTAAATCCTCACCTGAGGACTTTTTTTTTTTTTGCTTTTAAATAGAGGAGGAGAAAGAAAGAAACATTGATGTGAGAGAGAAATATCACTTGGATACCTTCTCCATGCATCTGGACCGGGGATCATATGCACCCAGACCCAGGGATCTAACCTGAAACCTAGGTATGCGCCCCAACCAGGAAACCAAGCATGCAACCTTTGGGTTACTGAACAACACTTCAACCCCCTGAGCCTCACCAGCCAGAGCTAAAGCTTTAAATTATTAATATCAAAGAATACCATGAAAAAAAGTGAAAATAGAATTCATAGAATGGGGAAAAGTACTTGTAAGTCATAAAGCTGATCAGGTACTCTTATATAGAAAATATAAAAATTCTTACAGCTCACTAAAAAAAAAGTCAAATTACAAATAAACAAAGATTCTAAATAGACATTTAGCCCAAGAAGATATGCAAATGGCCAAGAAGCACACTGAAAGATATTCACCTCATTAGCCATGGGGAAAATGCAAATCATTACCACACTGGGACAGCACTTCACACTCACCAGGATGGCTAAAATCAAAATGACTAGTGTGGTTATCAAAAAATTGGAACCCTTAAACATTGTGGTGACAATGTCAAATGATGTACAAACTTTGGAAATGAGTCTGGTGGTGTCTCAAAGGTGAAACATAGGGCTACCATATGACCCAGCAACACCACTCCTAGGTATACCTAAGCAAAATGAATATACCTGTACAAAACTTGCACATGGATTGTCTTAGCTATTTGTTTACAAGAGCTAAAAAGAGGAAACAATCCAAATGTCCATCAACTGATGAGTGGGTAAAATATAGCATAGTGATACAATGCAATGTTATTTGATCATAAAGGGGAATAAAGTACTGATAAAAGCTACAATGTGAATGAACCTTGAGAACATCATGCTAATTCAGCAAAGATGATTACAAAAGATCGCATATTTTATGATCCATTTATATAAAACATACCAAAGAGACAATTCTTTAAGGATGGAAAGCAGACTAGTATTTGTCTAGTGCTGAGAGCAGGTAAAGGGAAGGGAGAGATGAGAGTCATTTTTAAAGGATACATGTTTCTTTTGGAGGGTGATAAAATTTTTCTAAAAGTGTGTTGCACAGAAAAAAATGGATACTTGTACAGCTCTGTATTTAAAAAGTGAAATGCATGCATTTAAAAGGGTGAATTAATTAATTATAACACCAAAAAACATGGCACACTTTGAAATAGCTAAGTGTAGATCTAATGGAAAGCTCATGTATTTTTTTTTTTATGTTAAAGTGATTCAACAACTTTCAAAAACTGTCTTGATTTCTGTTGTAAAGCTTAACATACATTAAACATGTGATGTGGCCATTCTTTTACATCCTCACCCGAGGATATGTTTTATTGATTTTTAGAGAGGGAGGGAGAGAAGAAAGAAGCACCGATGTGAAAGAGAAACATCAGTTGTCTTCTATATGCAACCTGGGTATGTGCCCCAACCAGGGATTGAACCCACAACCTTTTGGTGTATGGGATGATGCTCCAGCCAACCGAGCCATCAGGCAAAGGCATGATGTGACAGTTTTAACCCTTGGTATTTATCCAATGGTAATAAATATATATCCACTAAAAGAAATGTATAGAAGTTTTCATAACAGTTGTATTCATAATAGCCTGAAACTAGACATAACCTAAGTGTTCTTGAACAAATAAGTGAATAAAATATTATGGTATAATCATTCAAGTAATATTACATGCAACAACATGGATATAACTTATAGACTTTATGCTAAGTGAGAGATGCCTCATCCAGAAGAATGCATACTGTTTGATGTCACGTATATACTATCTGTTCTATTTCACTCAGCACAATTCCCTCCAGGTCCATCCATGTTGTTGCAGATGGCAAGATTCCCTTTCTTATAGCTGAGTCAGATCCCATTGTATATATGCACTGCTTCTTTATCTATTCATGGACACTTAGGTTGCTTCCATGTATTGGGTATTAAAAATAATGTAGCAATGAACATACGGATGCGTATGCCTTTTCAAATTAGTGTTTTAGGTGTCTTCCATTAAACACTCAGAAGCGGAATTGCTAGGTCCTTCTTTGTCTCGTTATTGCTTTTGTTTGCTTTTGTTTCTTTGTCTTTTCTGGAACACGCAATTTCTTTATCATCTATCCGGAACTAATGTGATGTACATTTCACTGGCAGACCCATGCTTTTTTAAAATTTAAATTTATTGGAAAGGCACTGAAATAAAAACAAATGTCACATGATTTCACTTATATGTGAAATCTAAAAAGCGAAGAAAACAGAAACAAACTCCGATATATAGAACATTCTAATGGTTGCCAGATGCGAGGAGAGTAGGGGAAATGGGTGCAAAAAGGGGGAAGGAATTAAAAAGTACAAATTGGCAGTTAGAAAATAGTCATGGGAATGAAAGTATGGCATAGAAAATGCAGTCAATAATATTGCAATAACTATGTATGGGGTCAGATGGGTACTCAATTTATTTGTAAGTTATACAAATGTCTAATCACTCTGTTGTATACCTGAAGTGAATATAATATTGAATGTCAACTGTAATTGAAAAATTAAAACACAATTTTAAAAATGGAATAAAACTAGAAAAATTAGTTCTATAGTTATAGAATTCATAACAGTGGTTGCCTGGGGCTGGGTGCTAAGCAGAGACAGTGACCATATAGGGACTTCAAGAAGCCTTCTTAGTAGTTGGGAAGATTTTTCATCTTGATCAAGGTGGTAGCTAAATGACTGTATATAATTTGTCAAAAGCCATCAACCTGAAAATGCTTGAATTTCATTGTATGTAAATTAGAGCTCAGTACTTTGATTTCAAAAAAGCAAACCTCTTGATGAAGTAAATCAGCCATCTTCCAGATGTTTGCAGAGTTTGTTCCTGAGTGCTGAGGTTTCAGGAATGTGATTGAGTCCCAGGACCCCCAAATTACTACCCAGTGACTTGTTTCATACCCTCCTTGCTCAGCAGCAGTGTCCTGATCATCTCTGTACAGTCCTGTGTGACTCAGAGAACACTGACTCCAAAGTCAGGAATCCAGATTCTAATTCTGGATATATCATTCATGAGCTGTGCAATATTTCATATAAATCCTGGCCTGTAAGTACCTGTTCTACAGGGTTGTTGCACAAATTGAACCATGTAAGACCTGTATAACCATCTGCCATATTAGATGAAGTTGTTATTGCTAAGTGTTTTATTACTACGGATCTACACAGAGAAGTACACGCTGTACTGAAATATTTGGAGGTTCCTTGAGTAGGACTAGATGGCACAATGATCTCCTAGCTGAGGAAGCATGCCAGCCTGCTAGTTAGAGGTGTCTCATTTTGTTCCAGTGAAATAAAGAGGGAAGATGTAATTACCTTTGGACACTAATTTAAAAAAAAAAACAAAACAGATCACTAGTATTCCCTCTCTTTCTCTCCAGATCTCTAGATCTGCTGTGGAATGTTAGTGTGCATGAAAGACAAATTCTCAAGCATGTGAAATAATAGTTTTTTTTTATTATGTTATTTCTTATTCCATTGTACATCCTCAGCTTCACTGCTTCAGAAAACATCATGTCTTTTCTCCTGAGTTCTCTCCCTTTGCCTGACATAGCAGCCGCTCTTATATCCGATTCATCTGGATGCATCTGCCTTCAGATGTGCTACTACTTCTCCCCAACCCTAACTTTGTACTATCTTTGCGATGGAATAGAGGGGGTCAAGCCGTTCAGAGGAATGAAGATTCTGGTGATCCTCCCTTTACGTCTGAGACTGAGCCATTGCAGCTGACCACACCTGGATGGCCACGTCAGGTCACTCAGGGATGTAGCCATCTCCCACTGACCATCACCAGATCTGCAACCCATATTCACCACAATTTATTTTCTGCTCGAGATCTCATTATGAATATCATTGCCCTTTCAGCAAACTGGAATTTTTTGTGCATGAACTACAAAATTAACTCTAGCTCAGTATACCTTTAAGAACAATGCAAGTTCGCCCTGGCTGATGTGGCTCAGTGGATTGAGTGCTGGCCTATGAACCAAGGGGTCGCTGGTTTGGTTCCCGGTCGTGGCACATGCCTGAGTTGCAGGCCAGGTCCCCGGATGGGGGCATGCAAGAGGCAACCACACATTGATGTTTCTCTCCCTCTTTCTCCTTCCCTTCCCCACTCTAAAAACAAATAAATAAAATATTTAAAAAAAAGAACAATGCAAGTGTATCATAAATTCATCTCTCCATCCCCAAAACACACACAAACACGAACACACACTCACATACACACATACTTGAATTAGTAATCACAACCATCAGCTGATCCCACACGTGGGCAATCTCTCCTTTCACCAAACAAGACCCTACACCAACCTTCTAAGACAAAAATAAAACATGATGTAGGAGGTGTTAATTATATGAGTGCGACTAAATTTTCTTAAACTATTCATGGAGTCTAAATCCCTCATTTGAAAAATAATGATATTATCTACTTTGCATGTGTGTGGTATAGATTAAAATAAAATAGTAACATACATTTAACTAGCACGGTACCTGACACAGAGGGATACTCAATAAATGTTTGCCTTTCCTTTTTGTCACACAGAACTCGTTTAGGTTTGTGAGTATTAAGGGAAATACAGGATTCCGGAAGTTTATTCTGTAAGACAGCCCCCGTTGGAACTGGTTCCGACTCCCATGCAGACCTGAGCTGAGAGACAGGGGCTGGGGCTTTTCTGTCCGCGTGTCTCCTGCCCCACAGAGGCACAGGTCTCTGCACAATGGAAGCACTCAATCGATATTTATTAGATTCGTGATTTTGGTAATAACGTAGGCGACACTTATGCTAATGACCCAAGAACCAGTCTCTAACTTTGAAGAGTCTTGTGTCCGATAGAGACAAGAGGGACAAGGAGTGTTCTCGGAATGTGCTAGGCTAGGTTTCCTTCACGTCAGCTTCCTTCCTGCATGTTGAAGAAAACACTCACATGGACTTCACAGTCATGGCATGATTTTTCCATAAGTTTTTTTGAAAATCATAAATGAACTGAAAATTTAGAGTGCTGGTTAGAAACTACATAGTTTAGTTTTGAGTCTGTACATGTTTGAATATGCATGTGCTGGATATACTGGCTGAGAAGAAGTAATACATTTGGATAAGGAGGGAGAAATGAAGCACCTCCTACCTCCCCCCATCCCGTCCCTGCTTGCCTCCTACCACATCCACTCCTGTTTCAGGTATGGTTTGCTCTTCTGCATCTAGAATATAGTTTTAATCATGAATTATTTAATAAAAATTAGTTTTTAGCAGCTTTCTGGAATAAAATGACCTCTAGAACTTACTGAAATGCCTTTAGGCTTAACAAAGAGAAGATTCCATGGGATTTTAAATAAAGAAAACAAAACAGGCATCTGGGCAAAGTTAAAATGAAAGATTGTTCAAAAAAGTGCTTAAGCTGAAGGCTGGGGTGTGTATTTGAAACTCACTAACTATGGGTAAAGAAAATGTGAGTGAGTGAGATCATGTAAATTCTGGCGATTTAAGGAGGGTGGTGTAACCAAAGGCTGAGGAATGTGTGTATCTAAATGTTAACGTGTCTTCCAATGATCTTTACACTATTTTAGCAGCAGCATCTAAGTCGTCGTCGGCAGCCGTCCGTCTCGAGAGACGATGGTGTAGCTTCTTAAGAGTCTATCTGCACCGCCGAGAATGGCTGTGCAGTCCGACTCGGGAGTGACATGGTATCTGTCTCCTCCCGTGTTGAATCGACATCTTGCGATGACGCTGAAGCTACAGAGCCTGGGCAGGGTGATATGGAGGGCCAGCTGTTGCCCATGCAGCAGACACCCCCTCTCTTCGCAGCTGAAGGATCCAAGGGAAAGACGGAGTCAATACAGCTTGGCTTCAGGTGCGCCGCAGGAGTTGCCGGTGTTGACTACAACGTCGAACCGCCTTAGGGACTCCGGCTCCGGATTTTCTGTCGGGGTTTACTCCCTTAGCCTTTCCCCTGAAGAGGTATGCCGCAAGGCAGCGGAGGTTTTTTGGAGTCAGAGTTTTCCTTCTCTGATGTACCCTGACTGGAAGATCGAACCAGCGACACTTAGCTCGCAGGCCGACGCTCAATCCACTGAGCTAAACCAGCCAGGGCAAGCATCTAAGTAACCAGCTATAATATAGTACAAAGTGGTTTTCAAATTAATTGATTTCACTTCCGGACTATCTTTCATCTCCTGAATCTTTGCCATGAGACTAAATGAGCTTTCGCAAGAACTACTTTGATCTAGCTACTCCAGGGAAAGGAAATAGAGCGGATACCTACAAGATACGGCTTGTCCCTATTATTACAAAGTACTAGCGCATGAAAAGTAAAATGAACAGCGAGTGCCCCCCATCTTTCCTCTTATGTTACCTGAGCTTGGGCGTTGGATGTTTTCATCCCGATTTGATACGCCAACCTTCCTTAATGAGAAGTAACATTCCTAATGTTTGTACTGACGCAATCATTTGTTTCAAATACAACATTCACAGTTAAAATCCATTAGTGGACTTCTTTGGTTCAGATGTTACCTAAATCATTCAACCATCACATTCCAAAACAGGTGGCCATACTCCATCCACGCACACATGCACACCTCCGCTCTGGAACTCCTCCCACCTGACCCTGAACTGTAACGAGCACATGAGCTCTGTATGGAAACCTGAAACGCAGAGGTCTTCACGCAGATAGGTCTAGGGCACCTGGATTCTCTTTCCACCGCCATGTCTAAATGCTATAAAATCTTGTTCAAATCACAAGATTATTCCAGCCTTTGAGTTCTCTATCTTTAACACTTAGATCAGAGAAAGATTAAAGGCCTCTCTCCACATCACATGTGACCACTGTCCAGCCCTGATAGAGTGATCTTCACGTGAAATGATATTCAAATGGAGGGTGGAACTCAGTTTCTTTGGGTGCTTGTTGGGCTTTCAGCTACAGCGGCCTTGGCCTCGGCACACGTTGTTCTGTGGCTGTAATGACGAGGCCACAGCAGCCACCGCTGCCGCAGACCGAGGAGCACACACATGGTGTGGACGACATGAGGGAAGGGACAGTGGTTGTGCCCCGGGGACACTCTGGCTCCCTGGGAGACAGGGTAGCACACCAGGAGAGGGGGGATATTAGCAGACCTTGGGGTGGACTTCCACCAGTTAAGACTAGAGCTGGGAAGGAGCCAGTTGGTGACCCCTTGTCCTGGTACAGTCCTTCCGTGTGACTCTCTTGAGTCGTCTCAGACACCAGGCCAGCAGGTGCAGGATGGTGACAATGCAGCCAGCTCTGGCCAGGCAGCCCCCTGCCTCTGCTTCCCCTCCTTCCATCTAGCTTTGCATTTGGACTTGCTCTTCCTTCCTCAGGATTGGATCCTAAGTGAGGAGTCAGCCGGTGAGACTTTGGCCCGAGGCTGTCTTTTCCAGGATCCCTGAGCCAGGACAGGCAGAGTCCGTGGGTGTTGAAGGGCTACAGCGGAGCCCACTGCCTTGGTTTGATCCCGGCTCTGCCGCTTTCTGGGTGCGGTACCTTAGGCCTTTTACTTCCTGCCCCGTGTCAGCTTCCTCGTATATAAATGGAGATATTAATAATAGACAGACCTCCTTCCAGTTCTTATGAGACCTGCAGCATTATTCCACGTTAAAGGCGTAGGGCCCGATACATCACCGTTAGACTCCCTGTCCCAGGGTGTCATCATCATCATCATCACCGGTCTGATTTGTGTTTCCTTCTCTCTGTCCTTCTCACTGCCCTGTTTCCTGCTTCTGGCCAAGTTTTATCTAAATTCTGGGGACCTCCAAATTCTTGATTCTATATTCTCGTTAACTTATGGTTAGTCAGACTCAGAGCAGGTGTTTTGCCAGGCAAGAATCCTAACAGGTACAACCCAGCTCCTGCTTAGCAACGGAGGGTTTGTGCTGTGTCTGGAGCAGCGTCAGAGCAGACCTGAGGTCCCCCTGGGCTGGGGAAGAACTTGAGCCTGTCTGAGAGGTTGGGTGACGTATCCAAGATCACACAGCGGGAAGACGGCAGAGCCAGGAGTCCGTCGTCGGCAGCCGTCCGTCTCAAGAGACGATGGTGTAGCTTCTTAAGAGTCTATCTGCACCACCGAGAATGGCTGTGCAGTCCAACTCGGGAGTGACACGGTATCTGTCTCCTCCCGTGTTGAATCGACATCTTGCAATGACGCTGGAGTGTCCTCTCCAGTGAAGCTGAAGCTACAGAGCCTGGGCAGGGTGATATGGAGGGTCTGCTGTTGCCCATGCAGCAGACCCCCCTCTCTTCACAGCTGAAGGGTCCAAGGGAAAGACGGAGTCAATACAGCTTGGCTTCAGGTGCGCTGCAGGAGTTGCCGGTGTTGACTACAACGTCGAACCGCCTTAGGGACTCCGGCTCCGGATTTTCTGTCGGGGTTTACTCCCTTAGCCTTTCCCTTGAAGAGGTATGCCGCAAGGCAGCGGAGGTTTTTTGGAGTCAGAGTTTTCCTTCTCTGATGTGCCCTGACTGGAAGATCGAACCAGCGACACTTAGCTCGCAGGCCGACGCTCAATCCACTGAGCCAAACCAGCCAGGAGTAAAACCTAGGTATGCCCACGAAAATCATCCCTTTTCTACCGACACAGATGTTTCTGAAGTTTTTAACTTTTTAATAAAAATATGGGCTTCTCTTGAGTATTAACGCAAGAACACACCTATGGGTTGAGAGTAGATTCCATGTCATGGTAATGGCAAGACAGATATGATGCGGGGAGGTAAGATGACCCGCCCCATCTCCAGAGCGGTGGAGCTGGTAGGCTAACCTCAGCCTCCAACTTCCATGCCTGGACCGGCCTCCCAAAACACGGCCTCTTTTTCACATTTTTCCCACTGTCAGTATGTAAGCAGTTAAATGCCAGGTGGCTCAGACTGAACTGGGGATGAAAAGTCTCTCCTCTGCCCTGCTGCCCCCTCTCCCCACTCTCTGCTTCTTAAATGCTCACTCAGAGTAGCATTTGCGAGCCTCCTGCCATCTCATGCTCCCTGAAATTTAGGGAGGAAATAGTTGGGAATTGTAACCACCAGGGCAAAGGGTGCCAGGAAGGGTCCACGTCCACTCACTGATTAATGGGGCACTCGCAAACACCTCCCAGGTGCCTCTGTCCCCTACACTGCGTCTGCTTACTGATGACCCATCAGAGGGTCATGGGGGAGCAATCAGGGACTGTGGGGCAAGGCTCTGGCCCCGGTTACAAACCCAGAGGAGCTGGCACAACTGTCCAGGGGTGGCAGCAGAAGGCAGGGAGGTAACTACAAGGAGCGGCTGCCTGAGGGAGCCTTTGGAAGTCCTTCCTATTGGATACATTGCCCACCAGAGTAATGAGATAATCAAGCTAAAAACACTTGGGAAGTAAAAGTGCTGTATAAATGTAAGATACCTCCATCTTCCATGTGTCGTGCCTGGGAGGAACGATTCTTATTTTAATTCATTCATTTTTTATGTCAGGCCTTTATTTTTTTTAAGGGAATTAGGATGGCTTACAAAAATACACAATACAGTATCTCTGCGTGTGAAAACCTGCCTAAGCAAAACACGAGATGATGAGGCCGTAAAGGCAAAGACTGACAGCTTTTATTACACACCAATCTGAAACTGCAATATGATAAACAGCTCCATAAAATAAAGTAAAAGACAAGAGAGAGAGCAGGGCAGATATCTGCAACATTTATAACAAAGGGTTAACATCTGTTATGTATACAGCACTCCACAAATCAATTTTTTACAATGATAAAGAACACAATAGAAAAATGGATGAAGAACAGGGGCAAGCAATTCACAGAAGAAATGGAAATACCCAATAAACATATAAAACATGAAAAAATATGTATGCTAACTTCCCTATTAACAGTGATACGCAAGTGAAAATGAAGTATGACTTCCTGCCTGCCACATTGGCAGAAATGTAACAATTTTAAGGATCTGTTCACTTTCAGGTGTGGGTGAGATTGCTAATTGGCCTATGTTTGGGGGGGGTCAATCTAGGTGGCAATTTAAAATATTTATATAATAAATAACTATGCCCTATGACCAAGGTGTTCCATCATAGGACTCAAACTATGGAAATACTCATATATATGTAAAAACCTTTGCACATCACATGATATTTGGGGCAGTATCCTTTGAAAGAGTAAAATATTAGAAGTCACTCTTTATCTCAAAGTTTAGTAAATTACAATGTGGTCATACTACGGACTATGCAGCACTAATGTGAAAGCCATCCAGCTAAATAGATGCATGTGAAAATTATATAATATATTATTAATTTTTAAAATGTAGTTATAGAACTTTGAGTACAGTGGAATCACATTTATATATGACTTGTGTGTCATATCGTTGTTGGCAGCCGTCCGTCTCGAGAGACGATGGTGTAGCTTCTTAAGAGTCTATCTGCACCGCCGAGAATGGCTGTGCAGTCCGACTCGGGAGTGACACGGTATCTGTCTCCTCCCGTGTTGAATCGACATCTTGCGATGACGACATATTTATAAATGTACAAACAAATTTTTAGAAGATAGCTATCTGTCAACATGAGTGAATAAGACTTTTCATTAATTGAGCAAACATTAATTGAGCACTTTTAATAGGCCAAATACTATGCTAGTTTTTGGGGTAAAGTACTGAACAAAATAGACAAAGGCCTTGCCTTCAGGGAGCTAATACCTCAGAATGGGGATACAGACAAAGTAAGTCCATCTACCAATCAATTAATCAATACTTATAAATGGCGATAGTACTTCAAAGGAAGAAACAGCATAGTGGGATAGGGAAAATGAATTGACATAGGAAACTCAGAGAAGCTCCACTGAATTGACATTTGAAACAAAATTTAAAGAAAATGAGGAAGTGAGTCACGCACGTAGCTGTCTGGGGAAGTGACAGCAAGTGCAAAGGCCCTGGGGCAGGACCTGCATGGCAGATTTGAGGAACAACCAGGAAGGCAGTGCTGCTGGAGCAGTGTTGAAAGGAAAGAGATGGAAGACATTAGGCCAAGAGCTCACTGAGGCTTACTCTCTGAGTGAGATGGGAAAGCAGTACAGGATTTTGTGCAGGCCACGATAAGATCCAACAGGAACAAGGCAGCTCTGGATGCTGTGCCCCCAAAAAGGCCAAAGCAGGGCTTAGGTGCAGTCGGGTGAGGCTCGTAGACTATGGCAAAAACAAACAAACAAACAAAACACACTCAGGCAGAAAACTTTTAAAAAGAGTGACTTGGACCAGGTGGGTATTAAATAAATACCAGACCCCATTCCTTATCAAGAGGATATCATGTTCTCTTTAGTTTTAGTTCCATAGGATCCATAGTTATTCATGCCATTGTGCTCCTAGCAGGAAGTATAAGATAAACTCTGTTGGAATAAACCACATCCTTTGAATTAGCATCAGCACCTCCAAGGACCAGAGCTAGCCTTTGCACCAGCCTGAGCCTCTATCTGAGGTGCTGGAGCGAGAGAGGACAGACCTGGAGGGAAGGAGTGCAGGGAGGTGACAGCAAGGCTGGGGCGAGCAGGACACCTCCAGGAAGGCGTCTACAGTCACAGCTAAAGCCCAAGAGCAGCATGACAACCCAGGAGCCATCCAAATGGAAGGCTTGGGGAATGGCAGGGGGCAGGCTTTTGCCTGGGAAGAGCAGTTCTCTCCTCGGAGCCTCACCCGTGAACTCACAGCTGTCAGTAGATTCAACCCGGGCGCCTGTCTCAGCATTAAAAGATTTTGGTTTAGAGTTCTTGAAGTTTCCCCACTGTGACTAATCAAACATGATCTCTCTGCTTTCTCCCTTCCTCCACTCACAATATTTATACTCATTTCTTTTATTTGAAATCTATCGGCTCCTCTTCTATTAAATCTACTTGACTGGCAGCTCCTATTCTACCGAAGCTTGCAGCCCATCTATTCTCCAGACAATGCACTACAAACCTGCCATCTATTGTGCCCGCATGGCCTTCTGGGCTCCGATCTCCAACCTTGAAAAGCATGCTAGAGGTGCCCTCGTCTAATCTAGGCCCCCAGCTGTGGGCAGTTTGCGTCAGTTATGTATTTAACCAGTTCTGACCAAAGAAAGAAGAAGACCCTGCTTTTCCCTCTTCCCTGGCCCTTGCCCTGCCCTTGTAGCTCCTCTTTAAAGTGTTACAAGCACCTCGAGAGGCGAAAGTGAGGCTCTGCAGGGGTGCGAGAAACGCGTCTCCGGGCGCGAGGCAGACTAACAACACCTGGGTCCCAATTTGTGTCGCGGTGCTTCCTGCTCTTGCCGCCCTGCCCCCTCACGGTGCGGGGGGTATCATTGCCCCCTTGACCTTAAGCTTGAGGGCACAAGCCCAGAGAGGTGACGTGTGAAGGCTCCTGAGAGCTTGTGTGGAAGTTCCAGCAGGTAACCGAAGCCACCTGCATGCCCTGGTAAAGGCGGTTCTTCCCTCTATGGGAAGCCCACTTTTGTGCACAGGTAAGGCAGGAGACAGCGGTGTAGTGCACCCGGCCAAGCAGTGAAATGAGAGAACCATTTTGCCTTCGCCTCTAGTTAACAGACCAGCCTGAGACCACGCAGCCGAAATGAGGAGAGCCAGCGATCGAAGCCAAATCCTCGGATGGCTCAGCATAAACTCCCTCCAGGACGCCTTCCCGTACAAGCTGCACATGTAAGACGCACATGATCTCGTTTCCTCTCCTGAAGGATGCGGGCCTGCCAGCTGTGCCCCGGAGAGAACGCCAAGACTCCTATAAGTCACTCTCCGAACCAGGCGGCGAGGATTACGGCTCGCGCTCCGGAGGCGCTGCTCCGCCAGCACCTAAACCTCAGCTGTGCCTGCGGGCCTGCTCTCGAGATGAAGGGCTTCCCCATCTGGTGACCCTCTTCTGCTGCACAGCCTCAGCCAAAACACATCCGTTTGGCCAAATTGTGAATCACACGATGTTTTGAACTATTTTATAATCTCGTTGTGCAAACTACAGACGATTCAAATCGGAGGACAGAGATTCGTACTAAACTTTCAGCTTGATGCTACTGAGATGTTTACAGCCATCTTCCCATTCATCTAACTCCCAGCTTCCGTTTGCATCATCCACATCTGGAAGCACCTTTATCCAAAGGAACACTATAGAATTTTCTTAAAGACAAGCACGCAAACAAAATTAAATAGCCGTCTAGTGCCTTAAGAATGATGTTATAGAAAGGACATTACAATACAAGTCAAACTTCCTAAATTCTAATCTTGATTCTGCTACTAATTAGCTGTGGGACTTTGAGACGTTTACTTAACTACTTTAAACGTGCGTTTTCTTGTCTTAAAAAAAAAAAAAAGTCATCAAGGCTGTGTGATTTTAAAAATTCCTTCCATATTACATTTGTTTCACCCATAAACTTCTCTGGGCAACCTCAGATTATCCCAAGTCATAAGTTTGAACTGAAGGTCAGGGTGAGTTCTATGCAAAGCAGAATCACCAAATACCCACATGGTAGTCCTCTCCCTCCCCAGGGCCCCAGTGACACAATACCCCACAGGATCTCTTGGGGTACATCATCTCTCATGCTCCCCACCCTCTTTGACAAATTCTTTCACTGACTGATTCTACTCAAAACTTTTCAAACTGTCCTTGTTGGCTGATTAGCGATCAATTACAGGACTGTTTTACGGCTGACTCCCCCGGCACCGTGCTCCAGGCTCCAGCTTTCATGTTTCTTTTACGTTTATCTGAGTCCCGCATGGACTCTCCAGCCTGTCCTTGGGTCTTCTGCTTTCCTGGAACTCTGGGCCCTGGAATTTAACTGTCTTTACAATATTATTCCCATCAAAACTTATATTCACACTGAAGATGGTATCTATTCTAAAGGCATTTCTGTGCTAGAAAACCATATATGAGTATTTGTGGGGAGGGAGGTTATACATATAATATTCTTACATACCCTCTGTCCCTCCCTCCCACCAGCCAGCCTGTGTAACATTAATTTTCAAAGGGATAGCAAGCTGGGATGGTGGTGGTGGGCAATGCTTACATTAAATTAGCAAAATAGATGGTTAATATTTCTAGCAGTTAAGTTGTGGGAGAATCGACAAATAAAAAACTTATGTAAGTAAACACAGAAGATGCTTCCAGACAGAACTGTTGGATTTTTACTGTGTTGGACTATTTTGACTGAATTCATCCAAACATTCAGTGTGACTGTCACATGCCTGAAGGGTCTCTGTCACTGTCTTACGGGAAGAACACTTGTTCGCTATGATAACATGCTTATGGATTTTTGATAAAGCCCGGTATTATTCTCCCCCATGAGGTGTCCTTGTTTGCTTGTGCTGAGCAGAAATGGTGGGTCTGATAAAAGGCTCATTTTGGAACAGTGGTCTGTTTACACTGCAGCCCTAGGCCTGTGGTTGTTTGCTTTCTTATCGTGGTGAATGATCTTTAAACGATGGCCAGAGGTAAGCAATATACAGACAGAGCACAAAACTGGGCCTGGGTGTTTCCCAGCTTTGAGAGGTGCAGACAGCAAAGCTACTACTCAGGGTAGCACATGCTGCTTGAAATGCACCAGCAGTCCAAACCTGCCCAACACTGGCGACATTCACCAATCCTCCAGAAGACTGAAAAACTTCCCAAACATTTAAGCCAACACCTAATATATTTTATCCATGCCTGAGTCAGACCTTGAAGAAAACGCATGGTCACAAAGTGTGAGGCCCCACAGGGGGGTACACGGGGAGAGAAGATGACTAACGGCTGAAAGGAGGACAGAACACAGAAACCTGTCCCTTAGTCCCGTGTCCTTTCTGCCAGACTGGCTAACGCCCACTGCTCACTGCTCACTCCCAGCGCATAAGGCTGAGCCTCCTAGCCTGGGAGCTAATTAGAGATGGTCTGTGGTCTCGTTCTCTCCTGGAAGATGTAGTCCTGCTGTCTGCCGTCGAGATCTCTGCCTGCGAAGGGCTGTTTCAGAAACTCCTGAGCAGCTGTCCACGTGGGCCACGCTGTCACCAAGTACAAATGTGTCTGGTGGGTAAGTCTTTGCAGCTAAACCCACGGTGAATGCCAGCTCCATTAGGACGGCAGGTGAGCAATCTATTAGGAAAGCAGAGGCCCCTCCCTCATTATAGGAAAATAAACGAGCTGTGTCTCATGAGGAGGCAGGGATGGAGGAGAAATTCCTTTGTAAAGGGAGACAATGGGCTTTGAAATCAGACACAGGCAGACCCGAATCCTGGCCCTGCCGTGCACAACGGGGTTGCTGCGTGCAACTGCTTTTCACTTTTTGAGCTTCCTCATCTGTACGATGGGTAGAAAGAATTCCTGTCTCATGCAACATGAGGGTTTAAAGAAATTAGGTATGAAGCATGGTCATCCTGGTATGAGAGCTGGAGTGAGGGAAGGGCGCGTGGTGTGAGCTGATCCCCAGGCTGAAGACCAGACCCTGTGTCTTCCTCGGTCCCCTTTGTGGTCCCCAGTGAGCTGTGTGTGCTCTCGCTGCAGCTGCTCAACCCCTGGCCCCTGGGAGTGCCACGTGGCTGGGGTTATCCCCATTCCTTGCAAAGCCCTTTTCTCCCCAACTCCTTGCTTCCTTTCTGCACCCTGGAGCGCCTAAGGGTACAGTCAGAGCTTAGAGAGACTTAGAACCTCCACAAGTTCTTCTTTTATTATTTCCTTCTTGCAAGGTGAGAGAGGACAACGTTTCAGAATGAAAGATTCTCCTCCATGCCCTCTCTCAGCAGAGGCCCTAATTCATTTTTCATGGCCCCTTGCAGTGACAAAAGCCGCTGCTTTCTCTCTTGTAAGTGTGCTCCATGCAATAAGTCAAAGCTGATGTGCATTTTCCCCCTGGGTGCCAGAGCGCGCTTTGATTTAATTTGCCCTGTTGTTTGGCACAGAGCCTTTGCCGGCGAGTTTCTTCACAGACCTGAGGAGGCAGGGCCCTGACAGCGATGGGGCGCAGTGACAGATGGGGTTCAGTGGGTAGTGTTTAAATACTTTGCTGCAATGATAAAGGAAATATTGGAAAGTGACAGATGCTTCTGCAGAAACTCAGCCAGACAAACACACACATCCTGTTTATGGGAGCTGGGGGCCTCCAGGTGATAACATGGGTACATGGGAGGCACGCCCATGTCCATTTGGCTGAAATCAGCAGGTGTCACAGGTGAGCTATGAGGTTTTGAGTCTCTGGTTGATGAACCCATCCTGTCTTTTCTGTAGTCACTGTAGATCATCTGGCGGGCTTTGTGTAGACACATACATGACCCATTTACAGTAGCTCCACCCTCTCCACCCGAGGACAGACCAACGCAGTGAAAGTCATCCTTTTTTAGGAATGACCTGTTGAGCCATGAACAGACAGAAAGGCAAAGAGAGTCACAAAGGTGGGCAGAGTTATTTAAGTCAAAGGTGGAGGGCAATGAATCGGCTCAGGCAGAGAAGGAAGCACACATGTTACAGAGGCCACTGATGACATTCTAAATCCCAGCCAACTTTCGTCGCACACTACCTTTGTGATCACCAGCAGACCCGAGGAGACATTGGATGATTGGCCCTAACTATGTGTGATGCTGCAGTAACCATAACTGCAGGGCCAGAGTGCTGTCTTCCCAAATAAATGGCCACACATGGGGGGACCTCACTGGGATGTGGAAAAGGATGTTTGACAAGCAAGGCAACAATTGTGCTGGACTAGAGTGTGTGTGTAGGAGAATAGCATAGGAGGCATGATCATCAGGAACCCACCATATGCACGGCCTCGGCTTTATAGTCCACACTTGCCTTTCGGGATGGGCCATCAGTATGCACAACTGGGGTACGTGGAGAGAGAAGAGAAGGCGGGGAGTGTTTTATGTATTGTTGGGTATGTCTGCTTTCTTCTAGTCTTCGGTTTTAATTTTTTAAGCAGATCTGGGAGTGAGATGTATTTGCTACAGAGGCACAGTGATGATGTACAAACAAAGACCAGCCTGCTGGTTGAGAAAGTGAGCCTTGAATGAAAGGAAGGAGAGAGCAACAAAATAGTGAAGAAGGAGGCTTCCTGGAACAGAGGCGCGCGCACAGCTGAGAAGGCGAAGCTGGGCAGAGGGGGCCGCAGAGAGCTCTGCTGGGTCTTCCGGCTGGAAGTCAGCTGCCGCGAGCCAGGTGGGGCAGCAGATGAGGGGCCACATCAGAACGGAGTCTCGGTGCTTGCTTACCTGTTGCAAGTTTCACAGCTGTGTAACTTACCACGTCTCCCCCCCTCCCCTGACTGGGGAGTGAGCTTCATTCTAAAAAGAGAATTGGGATTTGCCTCTCGGCATTTTTTGGGTTCTGTGGTTCAGCGCGTCAAACAGGCATTAACCTCCTGGGAGCCCAGAAGCTGAGTTCCCCCAGCAGCCAACTGACACCTTGACCTTCCGAGGCTACAGACGGAGCACCAGCAGAGCCTCTTGTGTAAGAATCCTTGAAAGAGTTTAATCAGGTCTGTTTTTAGCAAACTGGGACTCAAGAGTGTCATGTCGTCATGTGAGAAGGAAGTGTGGATGATTGTGGAAGAAGGCCATTGAGAACATGGAGAAAAAGATAAAAGAAGGGAGTAGAAAAGGTCGAAGCAGAGCCAAAGGGACCAGACAAACAACAATAAGAAAGGCAAGCTGAAATCCATCCTGACAGTCTGTTTCTTCTGTGTCTTCACTTCAGCATCAGGTTCCGGGAGTGAGGCTGCCGGGCTGTGGGCGGGCCAGGGCAGAAGTTCTCTCAGGAGGGATTTTGCCCCCCTAGGGGACACTTAGCAACATATGGAGACATTGTTGGTTGTCCCTGCTGGGAAGTGGGTGCTACTGGCATTTGGTGAACAGAAGTCAGAGATGCTGTAAATACCATATGAACAAAGGGTTACCCAGCCCAAAATGTCAATAGCACCCAGGCTGCAAAACCCCGGGCTAGAGAGTGCAGGCAGGAGCCAGAGATGCTGACCCACCTGGGCTCTCCCCACACTCACTGCAAACGACACTCCTGGCTCCCTTTGACTCACTGCCATCGGCATCGCTATGGGCTATGGACACTCTGTCTTCGAGTAATAAGGAAAGCAATGACCCAGATTAGGAGAGATGAAAGGGCTGCCATGCAAATGGCAAAGAGATGGGGTAGCATGTTGGAACAAGAAATGGGTGTTAATTGTTTTTAAATCAAGATGGAAGAGGAACAATATTTTAAGAGAAAAGGAAGGAAGGAAAAATGAGGACAGCATATGGTTAGAAGAAAGGGGGGTGGCAGGAGTCACTCCGGAGAACGCCAAGGGCAGGAGGGTGAAGACCCCGTCGGATGTACGATGCGCCTAGGAGGGAGACGGCACAACGTGTATTTACAGGGCACGTGTCAGAGAGGTGGTGGGGAGAATAAGGCCAGCATTCTGTGAAACTAGGGGAGAAATGAAGAGAATATAGAACAACAGTTCTAGACAAAGATAAGAGAAGGAGAGAAATCATAGGAATACTAGGTAAAGTGTTGAGATGAAAAGTGACTGAAGAGGATGGAGAAGTCGAGGGGAAAAGGCAGCCAGGAAAGAAGCTCCCAGGGGAAGGTGCGGGCAGATGATAATAGCATCAGCCTGTGTTCAGGAACAGAGCGGAACCCTGTCTGAGAGCTAACAGTGCCCCCTTGTCCGCTGTATGGAGCAGCTCTGACCTAGAATACATGGAGGGGGGGCTGCAGGCAGAGACTGGAAGGCAAGGGGCGCGCGGTGAGGACGAGGCTGCAGACAGAGTGCACTGGAGCTGTGCTCCGGCCCCTCCTGGGCTCTGCGCGGAGCCCAAGCTGCAGAGGCTCTCTACTTTCTCTGGATTCCACACTCGAGGAGAATCTTGGCCGACAGCTAACTCAGCTCCTACTCTCCTTGGCTCCAGGCACCGTGCCAGGCCCTCAGCCTGCACAAATGACAGAGGCCTCTGTTCTTGGTGCCCTCTCATGTAAGAAACGGGCTGGGGGACTCATCTTCACTTTGCAAGTTGAACACTTTGGTTAATAAGCATGACAACGAGTTTCTGCTCATTCCAATAAGAGGAGGAAAAAGATGCCTTTGGCAAGAACTCTGGACAGGGTGACTGGTGGTGATCATATTGACTCTGAAACCAGCTGGCCATGTGATCTCAGGCCACTCATTTCACTTTCTCCAGATCTCAGTTTTCTTGTTTGCAAATGGAAACTAAAAATAAGGCCAGATAAATTTCAGGATTGTTTTTATTTTTTTCTTTCTGTAACTAATATTAAATGGTGCTTATATATACACTTAGAAAGGTCACTTTTGAATTGTTTTGTTTTGCAAATGTGGTCATTTTCATAATTGATGTAGTATGGTAGAAAAACGTTGCATCAGAATCAGCAGACCTTAGATCAAATCTTGATGTAGCCACTGGCCTTGGGGAAATTACTGAACAAGCCCAACTCAGTTTTCTTAACCATGAAATGGGGATAATGCTATCTAACCTGTAAAATCATCCTGAGGGTTAGAGGTTATGCATGGGCAAAGCATGCAGGGCACAGAGCAGACCCTCGCTGAATGAAAATATTGTCATCGTCAGACAGTGAGCTGCTAGGACACGAAGATGTGTTCCAAGGAGAGAGATAAGCTCACGGGTACCATTCTGGAAACATGCTGTTTGACAGAAAGTCTCTGAATATAGAAGTAAAACAGGGACGGCTATTGTTATAGAATTAATGTTCTTTCCCAAATTTTAAGTGCCCTGCAAGATATTACTGTAATAAGTATTCAGGAAAAAAAGAAGACTTCTTTATTGAACAAGTATGGGGAAACTTGGGTTACATAAACGCTGTGTAGAATTCTTCAGAATCTTTGATAGGTTTTTAATATACACAATGCATCTTCAAATGGGGAATAGAGAACACCCAGTTTTTTAAACATGTTTGACTAAGGTACATTTTTTCTCCCTACAGAAATATGAATTAACTTCTCGGACACTATCAATGGTACTCTAAACATAATTTTAGAAAGAGGGGTCTATGTAGACACAACTCTTACTTACCCAGCCATGTCAGACGTAAAAAGACCCAAGTACTCATGTAGCTAAGCCCACGTTTCTCATCCTTCATTAGCAAAGAGTATCCCAAAGCTGTAAATAGCCTCTCTCTCAACCAGCAATAACCTTCCTGTGCAGTCACCTGCCCACCCACATCCCGAGCCTCGGGTGCTTCCATCTGGCACCCTCCTTCCAGGTGTGGGCCTTTCCTTCCATGTTTCCTACCCAGCACTGAGTTTCATTTCCTGCCTGCCCCACTCCCACCTCTTTCCAGGAATCTGCGGGGGATTACTGGGCCCTGCAGCCCTCCCAGAGCCCAGCTCCGTGTTGTGCCTGCAGGCTATATCTACCTCATCGCTAAGACTGTGTTGCACGGTGCCTGTCAGAAATAAATGAGAAGCGAGGAGCAGGGGGAGCCGATAGGGAGGTGAGTCAAAGCAATGATTGTAGATACATTTCTAATATTTCAGGCAAGGCAGGGAACAAATGTTGAAATAAAGATGATGAAAAGAAGGCCGGCCAAGGAGAAGCACCATGGAGTGGCCAGCCTGGCTAACAGGGGAGGGCAGGGACACGTGAGAGGAGGGGCACAGAGGGGCACAGAGGGGCTGTGAGGGGTGGTGAGAGCTCCAAGAATAACTAAACTTCCAAGGCATTTCATCGGAAGGCCGCTTCCTCTGGAATCCCCTGTAGTCTCCCCCTGCCCGGCACAGCCCGTGGGCTCAGGGGCATGTCACACATCCATGATGCTGTGCATCGCCACTTTTAGCCTGAAACCCTTCTTCCCTTGGGTACAGCCAGCGGCAGCATGAGGCCTGGCCCCTTGTCTTCAGTCTCTCTTCATCATTCAACTCCACCCTCTTTGAGAAACAGGCAGTTCCAAGCCTAGTAAATATGTAGTAAACTTGGCGTAGCTCAAAGCACTTTCATAGACACCATCAAATCAATTAAAAAGACAAACATTGGTGATCCTATTTAAGCTTTGCAATCAGCCTGTGAGGTAGGCAGTGCAGGCTATTTGTTTCCCCTTCCCACATCCGAGGATACTAAGACCCACAAAGATAAAAACTTCCTATGAAGTCCATCAACCAATGAGTAGTGGCATGGAACCCACACGGCTTGCTCTTTCCCCTTGAGTATACTCATCATCATATAAAGACATTTTACTACTTGCATGGAAGAGTGATGTGGCTTAAGGCAATATCAACCTTCTTATTTCTGGAAAGGGCTGAGTTAGTTTTTCAGGCAGCTCTCTGGAAATCAACTGAAAGAGCCGGATAAGACATATTTTACATGCCTTAACCCCCTCCCCCAAAGCTTCCTTCCTGATGTGGAATTACCAGACCCTAAATAAAAGAAAAGACAGAAATAAAGAAAGAGCTGACCCCTGACCTGAGTGCATTTACTGATTTAGGCAAAATTAACCTTAGTTTGGCAACCTAAAAGACCAGGAGAACAGAAATCAAAACCCAAGAGACTTTTAAAGTGGGGTGTCCCATAGGAAATCCCCTGGACAAGAAGTTGAGGCCTCAGATGGCTGTACATATCCCCAAGATGAGAGAGGTATTAAGCTGAACATCCCTTCCAAAAAGGTGCATTATGGCTTGAATTACCTGGGCTGTTTGGGGAACCAGAAGATCTTAATTGATTTAAAGTTGCTCTAAACAGAGACACCCGCAGCCATCTTGCAGACACAATGCCAACTCACCTCTGAATGAAGGCACTGTGATCCTTGTTCTCAAATTAATTCACTTACTTGTTTGTAATACAATGAACATCACACAGCAAAACCTAACAAGGCTCACAAGAAAATAAAATACCAGGAGTGAGACTAGAACCAAATGGACAAAAAGTGTTAGGCAGCAGAGTTAAGGACACAGACTACAGCCTTGCTTGCTTTATGCAGAGATGAATAACGAACTGGAAAACTTTCCATGAATATAAAATTATAAAGATTAAATTACACATTTGAGGAAAACTATCAAAATAAGACCTCAAAGTTAATATACATATATATATATGTATATATATATAACATATAAAAATGTGAATGGGAAAGTTGAAAAGAAGAGGCATGATTAAAGAGAGAATCAAGTAACTGTAAGATAAATAAGAAAAACATTATCCAGTAAGTAGAATAAAGAGACGAAAAGCGAGTGTAGAACAATGGGTAAGGAACATAAGGAGAAGGAGAAGGTCTAGCAAGCATTTAGCAAGGAATCCCAGAAGGAGAGGAGAAAGGGGGATGAACAGGAGACAGTAATTGAAAAGGTAATAACTGAGAAATTTTCATAATTACTAAAAATATCAATCCATGAATTCAGGAATAACAACAAATCCCAAGTAAAATAATAAAAAAAAAGGAAGAACAACAACAAGTAGAAGAAAACTATACCTCGACACAGCATAGTGAAATCACAGAACCAAAGCCGAACACAGAAAAAGTCTGAAAGCATCGCGGATCATTGGAGGTGGAGAGAAAGAAGGCAACATCGTTCACAGAACCAAAAGTAAGACAGACAATTAAAGTCTCAAAGCCCTTATTAAGCGAAAGAAAATAACTTCCAACTTAAAACTCTCTACTCAAAAATAATACTTTCAAAAATCAGGGCAAAATAAGTCATTTTCTAAAGAAAAATTGAAAAAAAAAAAAAAAGCCACAAGCAGACCAACATGAGAAGAAATACTATAGAACAAACTTCAAGCAAGAGAACAGGAAAAAAAAAATTAAAAAAATCCAAGATGGAGGTGCAGGAAGAAATGAGCAAAGTATATGAAAAATACGTGATGGATGAAAACTGTATAAAGCCATATTTTAAAAATACCTATATACTTTTAATTAAATTGTAGGCCAGCAATGGAAATGAAGTTGGAATGAGGACAGATAAATTTAAAATATTCCGATATCCTTGGACTGTCAGAGACTCAGGAAAAGATACTGATTAAAATCGCCCTTTGGAAAACGAAAGAAACAGTAAAGGGAGGCACAGTCTGTCGGCCTTCACCTCTGTCACCGCTTCAGGCTTGGGCATTACATCTATGCGTCAGTCGGGCCCTTGGCTTCTTCGCCTCTGTCTTTAAATTTCTATGTGATTCCAAAGATCATTTCCAGGGTTTTAAACAAGGCAGACTTTCAAAAGAGAAGGAAGAACTAAAGTAATGATTCCTAGGCCCTAATCCAGCAAACTGAAACAGAGGGCCAGGTCTGTAAGAACTTCCTCCTGCCTGCAGTCCTTCTGGGCATCACAGCCAAGGAAACAGCCCTCTGTAGCTGGGGAAAGCGTCATCTGTTTCCAGCAGGTGTGGGCCTCCCCAGCAGACCAGCTGGAGACAGGAAGCCCCTATCTTCTCCTGAGTTCCTTCTCCAGCTGGTGTCCTCCAAAGAATGGAGTGATCCCTTCAGGGAGGACTGGGGCTACCTTCCCTACATGTGCGCACGCGCGCGCGCGCACACGCACACGCACACACACACACACACACACACACCCCAATTGCCTAGCCTCAGCTTTGTCCTGTCTCCTGTGTTTTATTGCGATGGCATCTTCCTTCATGAAGATCATTTACAATATGATTGCTTTGCTGATGCCAGTTCACACGGCACTCTGGAGAGAAAAGATGAGGCCAAAATCCCTTTCGGAGGTACAGGTGCACACATGGAAATGAACTCTCGCAAGATGGGCCGTGCAGTGTGAAGAATTTTCCAGCAGGGTGAGAACTAGCCAGGGTCCAAACCAGAAGCAGGGGTTCTGTAGCATTTGCATGGAAAGCACCAGGGTCAGAGGCCCTCCTTCCTGACACCCAGATAGATGGCATGGTCCCCGGGAAAGCAGCACCTTTCCTGTGCATCACCCACCCAGCCAGGCAGACATGCATGGTGGGGGGGGTCCAAGTGACAGAGTAGCTGAGGAAAAGGTGCGTAGCCACAGCTGCAAGTTTCTGTCTTGGCACCGAGCAGCTGTGCCCCTCCGGGCATCTACGGGCACACTGAACTTTCTGCGTTCTGGAGAACTGGCTTTGTTCGGACTCGGTGTCTGGCAAACCACTGGGGCTCACCTGCATGATAGAACGGGCATTGCAGAGGTAGAAGCATTTCTAGGACCTGGGCTTCTGGCATCTTGTTAAAAAATGCCTGGTGTGTGTGTGGGTGGGGGGGGGACAAGCACACAAATGACGCTTCTGATTTTCATGGCGGTGCTGAAGGGAGCAAGCTGCGGGCAAGACCAGGGGCCACATGGGCCCTCTCCTCCCCCTAGAAAGGCACAAGGCAGTTTCCTTGTTCAAGCAGCTTCCTGGGGCTTAGATGAAAGGCCATTTTAAATAACAGTCATGTATTAAAGCAAGGGGAGAAGAAAGAAAAAAAAAAGCCTCAAGGGCTATAGCACTGCCACAGTTTTAAATTATAGTGTAGGAGGATAAAAATAAAAGAGAGAGAGAGAGAGGAAGACAGAGCAAGGGGAAAAAAAATTGCCATTGTTTTATGAAGCAGATGGGAAAGTTCAGGGGATCAGAAAAAGACTATTATTATCTCAACTCCACAGTGACAAGCCAGGAGGATGCTGAGTTTTTTCCCCCTGTCTCTCCCTGAGAATGGGCCACTGCTGGAATCATTTTGCATGCAGCTCCAGGACAGCAGCTCTGACCACCAAGGGGTAGGGTGAAAGATTCAGCAGGCATGCACACTTTGAGAGCATTTTCTCCTCATTTCCCCATTTTCTCCCATGTGTAGATGCTTGGGGCTGTGACCATGTGGTGCCGTGTCATGCCTGTCTCTCTGGGGTCTGTGGAGAGAAGATGAAGTTCTTGGAAGATCCCAGGAATTAAGACCTCGAAGGGACCTTTCTGAGAATTCAACCATTTCAGATGTAAGGTTAAGGCTCCATGGGGCAGGAAGTGACAGATAAATCCTCAACTGCAATAAAGGAAAGGAACCAGATAATAGGATAGGAGAGAGACAGAGAGAGAAAGAGAGGGAGTGAGGTACAGATGTATGGGGCTACCTCTTAGATTTAGGAGAAGTCACTAATCTCTAAATTGAAGGTCACTTGGAGGCCCAGCTCCTCCTAGAAGACCTTGGCGATACTTGCTCTTGATGATCCTTTTCTTCTGAATCCCGAGCACAATTGAAATCTGAACTGTTAATTAATTTTGCACATTATTATGTACATTTTTCTTATTTATTCACTCAGTAAACATTTATTGGAAAGCACTATTTATTAAATGAAAGTGAACTGACATTCGGAGACCACTTTTTTATGTGGAGTTATCTTTCTAAGTTTTCAATTACATATATTACCTCACTGGTCTTTTATAACCATGAAAGACCCCCGCTTTAGAGATGAGACTGTGGAGGCACAAGTGGGTTACCCGAGTGAGTCAGCCATGGGGCACATCAGGGGCCACACAGGGATTGGGACCCTGATCTGTCAAACGGTGATGCTTGTGCCCCCAGGCTCTGGGCTGGGGATCTGTTGAAAAACACACATTCCGTAGATCCCATCTCTTGAGGGAGCTGGGCATGCAAATAGATGGCAAACCCCTGTGCTATCAACGCTGAAACCTAGGGGCATGCGTCCAGCTTGAGGTCACGGGCAGTCTGGGAGGAGAGGCTGTGATCTGAGGGTACAAATAGGTGCCAAAGAAGCATGCCCAGAAGAGAGGCCTTAAGCTGATGCTGGGAGGGCTGCAGGATGAGCATGAGGTTGGGGGAGGACAGAGCCATGTTCCAGCAGAGGGAACAGTATCTGCAGAGACACAGAAACAGCACGTCTGCACTGGGAGCCCTGCAGAGCAGCAGCGAGCGAGGACAGGGACAGATGCTGGGCTGGGGCGCCAGGCCTTCTTGGCAACTAAGGTGAGCAGGTGCGCAGCCGGTGTGAGGAGGAACGGGCTACCTACTGAAGGTCCTAAGTGGGTGTGTTCTGGATTTTCCTTGGTGTGTTATTCACTTTTGATTGCTTTACCGTTTTTGCCCATCACATTGTCTCCTTCTCCTGATACAAATAAAATTATCTGACTGTTATCCAAAGAAAACAAATTGGACACAGAAGAGAGGGAGTCAAACAAGTAATTGGGGGAGGAGAGGGCCTGGACCTCAAATCAGAATATAGGTGTTTTCTTCTCACTCTACATGAGTTCCACTCTGGGGCCTCAGAGACATCTCATCACCGTGCAATCATGCTGCGCCCCTCCCCCACAATGAGCGTAACCATTGCTCGCTGTGGTGGGTTTTAACTGCAAAGATCCAGGGAGAGGTGGCCACTGGACTTTGGGTGTGTGATTAGGTGTTTATAGCACACACACGTGCATGGTCTCTCTCCCTCCAATGCTCTCTCTCTGGGCCAGCTAGCTGGGCTTGGAGGAGTCCCTGCCTGGGAGGAAGGTGCAGGCTGGGCCCTTGGATGGGCCTAGCGCTGGACCTCTGGGAAAGCCACGCCTGTGTCTTCCTGGGGTGCCTCTGTAGGGCACAGCCAGCTTGCTCCCACAGTTACTAAGGAGGCTGTGGCCTGAGGCAATGAGACTCCCCTTGCTCCCACTCAGCTCAGCCTTCCTATTTGCCTCTCATTCCCCTCCAGCCTGGGGCAGCTATCGCATCAAACTCTTATAAGATAGGCATCTGGCCCAAAGTGGGGACTGGAAGCGAGGAAGTTCCTGACTCAGCAGCTGGAATGACTAAGTGCCACCAGCTTCCAGGAGTCCTGCAAGGTCTCGACCTCCACTCTGGCTCCCTGAGGCACTTCTCAGCTCTGGAAGGAGCTGGTCCTGGGCAGGCAGGCCCTGGAACACACACTTCTGTAACAACTAGGAAGATAGAGGGATCTGGCAAGAGAGAAGCAGGTGGAAGAGCCTGAGAGGGAAGGATAATAAGTTAGTGCTGAGAGGCAAATAACTTCCTGGGGGCAGCAGGTAACGTTTGATCTCCAGACCAAGGCTCCCTGCCACTTGCCCTGCTCCAAGCCTGCAGGCCATCAGACAAAATGCTTTCTTAATTGCTGCCCCTCCTGCTTCTCCAGGCCCCTCCCCCACTGCTCTCTCTCCTCACCGCTTTATTGATGTGTCTAAAAACGCACTGTGCATAAAATGCTTGCTTGCTCTTTCTAATATTATGCCTGTCAACCAGGCCACCCATGTTCACTCTCCCCTCAGGCCTGCTCTTTTCGCTGCGGTCCCCTCCCCTTTCCCCTGCCACTCTGTGTCCTCACCTCTGCCCCGGCATTACCTTGCCCTCGTCTTCTTCTCTTCTCTGCACTTGACCTTCAGTCCCCTTTCACCTCCTGTCTGATTGCTTTTCATTGGCTCAGAGGCGCACATTCTCCATTATCTCTGACCCAGCAGCTACCTCTGCCCGAGTTTCCTCTCCTCCAGCACAGCGCCTCGAGGCAGCCTCACAGCCAGGGGCTTCCCGCCATGCTGCTGCCCCATGAGAGAGTCATGCCCAAAGCCCAGCAAACCTCTGTTCTCTGCCAGGCCTGGGAGGGGCCAGGGAACCTCTGTGCCTAATCCAGCGGCCATTGCTTCAGTGCACTTAATATTCACGACAGAGAGAACATTTCATGGCGAATTGGATGCACATTCAACTGGAAATGAAAATTTTATGACTGTTCTCACTTGGAGCTGCAGCTTACACCAGCTGAGAAAACACGGGTACAAACGTACAACCTGTGAACTGTAAAGTATATTAATAATGAAACCACAGCCTGGGAAATGAAGGCTTTATTCTGTTTAGATTCTGCTCCATTAATAGAAGGCACTTCAGCTAGCTCCGCCCCATTAGCCAGCAGACTGTGCAGGGAAGGGCCGGGCTGGGAACCAGGGTTGGGGGTGCTGGGGCCACTCCCTGCAAGCCCACCTCACTGGTTGCAGGACTGCAGGAGCTCACCGGTCTTCCCAGAGCAATAGCTGTTTGCCTGTGCACCTGTGCTGTGCGGTCAGCCCCAATATATAGAGGCCAAGTAGGGTTTTAGGTAGAAGGAAGCTGTGACCTTATTCAAACAGCAAGGTTGTAAAGAGAACAGCACCTCTCCCCACCCAGAAACAGGTGGTCAGTTAGAGACCACATCCCCAAGAGATGTTCTTAAAATGAGGCACTGGATCTCCAGCCATGAAGCACCTGGGGTAGACATTTAAAATACAGATCTCTACACCCCATCCCAGAATCAATGAATCAATCCATAGCATTAGTAACAAAATTTGAGATGCTGTCAGACTTCATAAAACTCCAGATGAAATAATAACATCACCTTACCCCTCAGCTGCCTTCAGTATTCCGACAGCAATCAAAACCTCTGGTCAGAGGCATGATGCCTCAATTCTTTTAGTCCGCCTGTACTGCCTGTGACAGGGACCAGGGTAGGAAGGTCCTATGCAGGGGCAGCCCAGGGATAGAGGCCTGGGGCATGGTTGACTGGTGTCCCTCTCGTCTGCATGGAGTGGCCCCAGGGCCTGCCTCAGAGGCCCCTGCTGCAGGTGTGGCAGCGCGGCCCAGCTCCTCATGGCAGAGGGCCTGTTTCTCGCCCTGTCAGCCCTAGCCAGGGATGATTTACTGATCTGCATTGTAATTAGTGACAACTGGAAAGCATTCAAGAATGTGATGAACCCATAGTGGGAGCTCTGGAGATGGGAGGGCAGATGGCAGAGACAAAGATGAGCCTGGGACCCTATGGCGAGGAAGAATGTGGACGTTGGCCGCCTCCTTCTTCCACGCCTCCCGCCTCTGCCCTGGGCCAGGGCGGGCTCTGGGCCTCACTGCAGGCTGGAGGTCTGCATCCTGATAGGCCAGCCCCAAAACTCTCCCCTAAACTATTGGTCAAGAGCCTCCTACTTCCTTGACCCTTCAGGCTCCTTGGATACACCAGTGGCCCATGGCTGATCAAAAAGTTAGGCAGATGGTCAGTCCTGGCGGTGGTCTGCACACACTGTCCTAAGGGGCTTGAGTACACTGGAAGGTCACCACACTCCATGTTCTGTTTCAGCTGGACCGAGCGAAGCCAGCAAAGAAAATGAACAGCAGCCCCATCCCCTGGCTCTGTGCCCCCATAGCCAGCTGAGGGTGAGGCGGAAGCCTGGGCCTCTCCCTCAGGATTGTTTCGTGAATCCTGGGGCACGAGGAAGGGTGCAGTTCCTGCAGAGCGGCTGCACGCTCTGAGCCAGCCCTGCAGAGAGTCATTAGCAAGCTCAAGGCTAGGAAGGATCTCTGGCGCACACACGCGCAGTAAGTGCCTCCCGCCCCTCTAACGATGCCCACTGCCCGAGTGTGTTTGAAACACACTTGTTGACTGACAAATTAATTTATATTTGAAACACATAGGGTTTGAACTCTTATTATTTGTAAATCTAAACTCTCCGAGACAAATCAGAGTCTACTGACTTTTTATCAAGCTGTTCCAGAATGCCCCCTTACTCCAGATTTCGCTCTAATACCTGCCAAAGGGCTTGTGCTGGGACCTACTGGAAAATGCTGTTCCTGCTTATAAAGAAATGGAATTATTGGGAAAGGAGGTGCCACGCCCCACCCCACCCCCCAAAGTTACAAACTGTGTCAGAAGAGGGAGGCCTTTTATATCTTGATGTAAGAACGCTGAAGCGTTCCTTAAACTTTGAGGGCAAAAATGGATTGTTCTTGAAACTGAGCCCCTGTGTCTGAAGTCTAGCTGCTGGAAATACACCGTTGTGTGTTTGCAAGTACAGCTGTGCTCCCTCTGCTCCCTCCCGCGACACCAGCGAGCTAATGCCATGGTTTATGCAAAGCACATCATGGAAGCTAAAAGGAGCTGGAGCCCTATTCCTGTAGCTGAAACATCCTGATGTTGACAGAATGGGGACGCATTTTCAAGCTCAAAAATGTTATAATAATACCTCGGGGAGATATTGGCAAAGTTTGGCCAAAATATAATTAGTTTGCACAGCTATTAGAGGCTGATAAAAGGTTTTAATTTGTGGAGTGATCTCACGAATCTCAGATACTCTGTAGCAGCTCTGGCTTTCCTTTCAAGCAGGGCGGCTACTGGGCCGTCTAAAACCTGCCCCCAGCTCGGCGCAGGCTGGGCCCCCTTGGGGCACCTGTGCGGAGGGTGGATGGTGGAGCTTTCTTTGCGATTTTGGTGACTAGGGTGTAGGGAAAAGAAGGGAAATACCCAAATGACTTCCTCTTCTTTCTTTTTTGTTCTTTCTTTGCCCACTTGCTCCTGCTCAACTTTTTAAAAGCTAAGCAGAACCTTTTGAAATTTACCATTTGTCTTCACAAATTGAGAAGTTTAAATATTTTATTCGGGATGACCCCCCTTCCCGTTTTCAAGGAAGTCAAAAGGAGACATCAGACATCTTTTCATATGTACTTAAATCATTGGGATGATGTGCCCCTTGAGAGTGGCTAAATAAAAATAATAATGTAAATAAAGAAAGATGGACTTCTAGAAGTTCCCGAGAGGCGGTGGAGGTGGACACTTGACTGGTTGAGCTGCGGCTAAGGACAGAGGGACCTGCTGAGGGCCTCCGAATTGTGCCATTTAGCTGAGAGACCATCAGACAGGATGAAAGGAACCAAGGAGATGGTATCAATCTACCACAACCCATTGAGCAGAGGCTGGGATGGCACCTGAAAGCATAATGCATGTTTTACCCACAGCAATTTGCCTCCAAAGGAGAGAGAACACAGCACACACACACTGAGACCATCACAGCAAAGGCTAGTTTGCATTTTTCCTCAAAAATGCTGCTTCTTAACAGCACTTCTGCTGTTTATGGGCAATTGGGCTTGATAAATGTACTGGAAACAAGGGAGCAGGGCAGAAGGGCACACCGATGAATAAAAGGCTTATATAAAAACACATGTAAATTAATTTGCATTTTCATGATAGCTTTTAAGGAAGGCTCCAGAAGATTTTTATCACTATCATAGATATTTTGAGAATTAAGAGTAGGGAGCAACTCATTATTAGCTTCATTTTATAGAGAAAAATGTGATAGGTCATGGTCAGAGACAGAGGTCCCTGGACAGCCCAATTACAAAAGGACACTGTATTTACTACTTGAATTACTCTGCGTGTTCCTGCTCAATAGCCACAACAGGCCCTTAGTTAATTTGGATCATGTGGCTTGACATCACTGACTTGTATCGCTGGGAGGGAGGGAAGACTAAATAATATTAAACTTAATTACACAGTACTGAATCCAACACATGGGAACCATTCAATAAATATGGTTAAATCTGTATCAAAACACTGACCACATGATTATCAACCAAATAATATATGTGTTCATGTCCCAGAAGAAAAAAAAACAATTATATTTTGTATAGTGTGTATAATACACATATGTACACATACATAATTAATATAATATGCATATATAATTTAAAAACATAATATGTAATATATATTTGATTAGTGATAAAATTTTCTAAAACATAAATATCTTAATGCACCTAATAGAAACATTTGGGATTTCTTCATCCCTGCAGTATTCCTGATTAACTGCTTCAATTCACTACTTTGATATGCCAAAGTACTGTTTATTGATGATCTATTTCTCCGCATTTGGATATTTTTTTCTGTATTAATTCTGACCCCACTGTCTCTCAAGTTTTTGGACAGATTTTCTTCAGTAGTCTCCCACTTCTGAAAATGCCATTGGCTGGGCCAGCATTCTCAGCGCGATGTGTTTCTTCTCTCAGACATGTAGAGTCAGCAGTGCACAGCTACTGTATAAAGGTAAGCTCAGGGCTTGGCCCTAACATATTTTGAACAAGACAGTCTTTCCTTGTCAACTACAACACAATTGTTGGATGGAATAATCTAGTTAGTGTAGCTTACATTTATAATTGGGGAACTCAAGGCAAAGAGCTAGTGTTGCAGTTGTATCGGAGACTCCCCCCAACCCAAAAGACTATTATCATCACTACTTCAATATTATATCCAAGTTTATACTCTTAGCGTCCTGCTTGATTCTACATATCCTTTAGTCTTAGGTTCAATAAAGATATTATAGATAATCTTGATAAAGCAAACTGTTTGCAGATCCGGGAAAGAAAAAAATAAATCGGAATGTACCAAATACTCATCACAATAAAATATTGATGTTTGCCTTTCCTGTTAAATGTCTCATTTATCTCTATTTTTCAATCTATCTTTTTTCCAGCTTTACTGGAACCTAATAGATGCTAAATAAATGTTTGTCTATGGATGGATAAATAAACCAGGGAAGACATAATGTTCCCAAACCATGTAAATGTTATCCAACCACTATTGGAATAGTTTGACAAACAATAGAAAATTAAATTGGCATTGTTCTTTTTATTTAAGTATGGTTAAATTACAAGGACAATTATTGTTGTTATTCTAGTGTTATAAAGAATCAAATACATACACATACATACACACTGACATTGCACTTCAGAAGTATACCTTGAGATAAAAATAATGATAAAAATAAGTTTTCGAGATGGAAAAAACAAAAGACTTTGTTAGGGGAGATATGCAGTAAAATAAATTCTTAATATATATTGTGTGCCAATTAGTGCTGCTCCCAAGATTACCTATTAAATCATAAATCAATCTCTCTCTCTCTCTCTCTCTCTCTCTCTCTCTCTCTCTCTCCCCCTGGAAAACTCAGTAGTACATGGGAAAACAAATAAGAGGGTAAGATTTTTGAAATGCATGTCAACTTCACTATTTAATGAAAAAAAAAAATCCCTAAATTTTGTCAATTTCATCCCTGACTATTGGGGTACATATTAAAGCTGTGAGTAGAGACAGTTTTCAAGATCCAGAAAGTAGGTTATTTTTGGACACTCGAGTGGCTTGGAAGAGAATGTATTTCTCCTTAGAGAAGAAGATTAGATTGGGGTTTCAAGAATCCAAAGTTTCACTGAAGCCCTTTTGGTTCTGCCTAGATTTACAATCTAAAAATGTCTTAGGACACTTCAGGAATGCAATGCATTCTACCCTAACATTTATGGCACCAATTTCTGGAAGTCTTCCTGCTTTTCATTGTTTCAGAACAATATTTCTGAGAAGTTTCCATGCCTTGTTCATCCCAGGGCTGGTGTGGGAGTCTCCAGATTTGATGGAGCAAAAGCAACACATTTCCGCTCGTCTGCCTAGCTCTGCAGTGGGGACGGTGCTGCTGTCTTCTCTTGCTGCTCTGAGCATGTTCTGACACAGGCCAGTGACCACGTTTCCAGAGAGGCAACGCTGCTTCCCATAGAAGAGGCTCCTCTCTTTGTAGCAGGTGCTCACCCCTTAGAGTGAGGTTGGTCTGCGCTGGCTGCATGAGTCTCCCTGGGAGCTGATTAGAAATGTTGAATTTCCAGCCCTGCCCCCGACCTGCTACATCCAAATATGAATATGCATCTTAACAGGTCCGCAGGTGAAGTATTGGCACCTTTAGGTTGGAGAAGCAGGAATTAGGTGGTAAGGGAGGCCTGATGTAGAAACCCCTTTCCTCAGCTGCTCCTCTCCCCACTGTGTTTCCTCCGTGCGCTGGGCTCCGTGGGCACATGTGCAGTCCTGCGTGCTCTGCAAGGCGCGGGGACTGCGGGTCTGGGATCTCTCCAGCCCCTCATTCCAGAGGAAAATCTCATTGTCTGCACGTCTTCTGCCTCTCCTAGCCTGTCTGTTGCTCATTGCTGCGATCACACTACGGATGTCAATAAGAAGGAGAGAACAGTGAAAGTGACCCAACATGGTTTCAGCGGATCTCCCAACACCTGAGCTGGGAGAGCGAAGGCATGTGGATTCTGTCTAAACCATCACGCCGCCTTCACATCGTCTCTGGAGTTTTGCCCAAAGGATCAGGGGGTGAGCGTCCTCTGCCTGCTTCCTTCTGCTTCCCCTGCCCCCACCCCCACACCTCCATGGTCTCCCTCACCTGCACTCACACATGGAACACGGGCCTGCTCCCTTTCATCCTTTCCTCTCCCCTCCCCTGGGCTCCATCCCCTTCTCATACGACGTCTCCCCTCCTCACTGGTTAAGTGCACATCAAACATGGTGGCAGATTCACAGGTTAGGAGTGATTGAGCGGAGTGCACTACAGACAAATTAATGCTGGCTATCCCGTAGTTTACCTTATTAAACAGCGCACGCCAAGATCCTGCCTGCTGTAAAACAATTGGTCTCTGAAGCCCAGTATTCATCTTCTGGGTTGTGGGGAGATAATAAATGGGTAATATTCCAGTGATAATGGTAATGGAGTCATGGTTCAGAGCTAATATTATGGCAAAGAAGTAATTATTTCAACAGTAAACAAGGGCATGGTTGAGCTGCCGTCAGAATTCAACCCTGTGGAAATGGTTCAGTTCATTTACTCAGAGCCCAGGCATGGGACAGGCTGAGCGAGTAGGATGAAGCTTTTATCCCCTGCTCAAGTGTTCCAGACATCTCTCTGCTCTCATTTCCTCAGGCTACGGAGAGACGGAGGGTCCCAAGCATCCGCCTGCCCTGCTTCAGATTTGTAGAGAATGACAGAGAAGGGCTTCAAGTCTCCCTGCCTGCGTTTTCCAGAAAGTGGGAATAGTATCCACAGAGGGCTGCCCGGTCCGAGACACAGAGAGCAAGCAGGGCTTTAAGAGGAGGTATGGACCAAAACATGTGGGCTGGAAACGAAGAACTTTACACGACAGGTTTCTCCAAATCTACCCCCGTACCAGGGGTGCCGTGGCCTAGAGACAGGGGGAGCAGGGAGCTACTTTCCAGGTCCCAGCTCCTGACCCAGCCTTCTGCAGGTGTGGAGCTCCTTGAAGTCAGATAGAAACCCTGGGTTCACACACGTTATTGAAATCCTAAAGGAAAACTCAAGACCATCAGCTGTAGGCATGGAAAAGCCTGCATGTGACCAGGATAATTAGGTCCACATTGCCGTTTGCCACAGGGAAAAGGGCAGCACAGAGGGGAAACCAAGGCACGAGGGGAAGGAGAAGGACGATGCAATACCTAAGTGGACATAGGATGTGCCTGTGTTCCAGTGATTTACTGCCAGGTAACAAGCCACCCCCAAAACAGAGACTTACGAAGTTCTATTATTGTGTTCATGAAGCTGGAGTTGGCTGGGCGTGGCTGGCGATCTCGTCATGGTCTAGCAGGAGGCAGGGGGATGGATGGTGGCTGGGGCTGGCATCCCATGGAAGGTCTGTTCCCCGGACTCCCAGAGCGGAGCCAGGGGGGTCTGGGGTCCTGCAATTTCTCTCTCTTGCAGGGCCTCCCCACACAGTGTCTCCATATGACAGTATTACAGCAATTGAGTTTCTTATATGGTGGCCTGAAACTCCCCAGAGAGTGTTCCAGAAGAAACCAGCGGAAATCCATGGCCTTTTGGGAGCTGGCCTTGGGGGTCACCCAGACTCGCTTCCACCTCATTCTGCTCACTAGGAAGATGGCACGAAACCAGCCCCCAGTCCAGGGATGGGACGGAGGATCCCTCCCACAGGAGTATCTCAGTGGATCCAGGGACATGATTCCACGCCAGCACAGCCCACTAAGCCAGGCTCATGTGCTCTGTACCTTTCCACAGCAGCGCCATGGCTTTTCTCCCTCCACTTTGGAATCAAGATTATTTTCCCTGCTCTGTCCATCCCTAAATTGACTCAGGTAAGGATAAGTCTTTTCTCATCATCTCTTCATAATCACACTAGTAATCCTCAGTGCTGTTGATTAAATGCTCTTATATGCCTATAATTAGTATATGTATGAGTTATTCAGTCCTACTGTTAGAAATATATATTATTCCCAATTTATAACTAAACAGCTGGAAAAGGTTAAAAAGCCATCCAAAAATCCAAACAAAAGTCTGCTTGATCCCTAGCCTATGTTCTTCCCACTGTGCTGTTTCTCTTCTATGTCAAATTAGTTTCTATAGATACCAAAGAAGCGAGTAAAAAATAGCCACAGCAATGATATCTGTGAGACTTTGAGAAAGCCACCTCAGTTCTGTGAGCTTCAATATTCTTATCTGTAAAATGGCTATAGTGGTACCTAACACACTGGGCTCCAATGAGGTAAAATGTAATCATAGATGTAGAGACTCTACAGAGGGTTTGGCAGAGTGCATGCTCAGGAAATTTACGTAACGATGTTTTTAAATAACGTCAATGAGAGCAAAATCCTTCTTCAGGTACAGATTTTATTTTATAAACAACCATTTGGATCAAAGCATCATGAGTTAGATGAGTAGTAAATAAATAAATATACTCTTGATGGGTTTATATTCATAAATTTTGTCTAAAGTACTAAACACATATTCCTTTAGTCGAAAAACTGATTTAAATAAAGCCTGACACCTCCATGAGAAGTATTTGGAGACCGTGCTCAGCAATGGCAGCATTGCTGATGGCCGAGGGGTCATTAAGTGCTACGTTCTGGTGTTTGTCAACAGCACTATGTTGTTCAAACAGACCATGTATACAAAGATGGATATTAATTAGTTGCAAGCTTTCCCAGAGGTTCCCTTTTAAAAGCCCTAATAATGAGATGATAAGCAGTCTTATAAATTATTTTGAAGAACCACCATGGGTAGATTAACGGTTTAACTGCCAACTCTTGCAGTGGGGACTGTTTCTAAGTCCCACGTGTCTTAGCTAAGTGATAAAAGGGACTTTTGCAGGGCACAGAGTATTTTAGTGATAGAGACAAAGAGAGAAAAGACAACAAATTTCATTTTGATAGCTTCCCCTCCCATTTTAGTCCTATGCTCAGTACTGAATGCTAAGCATCTGTTCATTCTAAAACATCATCACTTTTCCATTCAATTTAGCTACACAGAAGAGGAAGAACAGTCTGAAGGTAACAGATACACAGGAACTGAAGACACACACACACATGTGCACACACACGTGCACACACAGAGAACAATTATAGCTTGATAGGTGTATAATAACATTCTCTGCTTCCTATGGATGCAGCACAGGAGGACTTTGCCATTTTCCATCTCCCCAAAGATCTGACGATGATTCACATGGTGTTTACTGAAAATAGAAGCAGGGATGATGACCTCCGCATCCGGAAATCCTCGTGGGGTGACTTTAAGATCTGAGCTTGCTCCAGAATTGATCCCATTGACAGAAACTAGGAAATGCCATGGCTCTGGTTTCTGCTAACACTGAGTTTTAAGACCACATGGGGCATGATGATTCACAGAAAAGGGGGAGATGAATTAATACACCCCAGCTTTGTCCTTAGGTGAGGCTTAGTCTAAGGAATGGCATGCTGATGGTAATTCACCAAAGACCTCGTCTTCTTAATTCAACATGTTGTCAGTTCCAATCACGTCTTGTGAGAGCTTAACATGGAAAATCTATTTCGGAAGGTTAAGTGCATGATGACAAAACTGTGGCAAACACCTATTAAATGTTCTGAAAAGTGGAAAAGCTACGAAGGAGAATATAAATAACACCTGCACCTCCAAAAGGTAGCAATAATCACTACTTAATTTGTGATACAAAAATTGGGACTCACTTCTGAAAGTGAGTGACAAGATTTCAAAGTCCATCTATATAGAAATCTCTGACAAAATGATCCTTTTCTCATATTGGTCAAATTATTATTATTATACATGTGAGAAGTATTTTTCAAACTATGAAATCATAATGATAGGGTTCTGAAAGACTATCGTTCTTAGGAGATGCCTGAGGAATGTAGAAGGAATGTAATAAAGTGAGTAGACTCATAAGACTGGGATCATCCAGGACACTACGTCCTATCACCTTGGCTTCACAAATCTACTCAGAGCTACAGACGTTTCAGACAGAAATGTGGAGCCAGTGGAATTGCTGGTGACGGTCAAGTCTGGGTGTGAAAACAGAACAGCTGAGGCATTTGCAGTGGCATGGGATGGTTGGAAGGTGCTGATGTAATACAAATGTGCTCCTCCTGGAAGATGGTATCACTATTAAGACTACCAGTGGAGGCAGGCTGCGATGCTACCCCAAAACGCTATATGAAAAACAGCAACAATGTCTTAACAAACCTTACCCAGGATAAAACAGGAATCAACAACAGACCAGTAAACATGTTTCAAGTGGACAAGATCAAACACCCAGCACTAGGGCGAGATTTTTGGAAGCCTCCAAATAACAAGGATTCCCTCAAAGTTAAAGAGGATAGAACACAGAATAGTTTCGGAAATCAGCAAAGTACTCTTCTGAGGCCAGTCAATCAGTCCCACCAGGTAGCAGAGGTCAAAACCAAGGTAAGACATAGCTGCCAGGGACCAAAACCCTGCGGCCCAGAGAGGTGCCACAGGGGAATGGCCTGGGGTCAGTCTTGAAAAGACAGAGATATGGGGGTTGAATGTATATGAGAACTACAATAATTACAAGTTCACAGAGTAAGAGAGCAAAGGAAGCCAGTGTGGATAACAATGAGCATTGTAAAAGCGGTGATCAAAATTGTTGAGGGCCAGTCTTCATGAAGTACAGATCTTGGCAAACTTCTTCTCTAAAGGACCATATAATAAATATTTTAAGCTTTGCAAGCCCCCGGTCTAGCTGCAATAACTCAACTCTAACACCGTGAGACAAAAAGGGGTGTGGCTGTGTTATCAGGAAGCTTTTTTACAGACACTAACATTTACATTTCAAACAATTTGCACATCACATGGAGTATCATTCTTCTTTTATTTTTTCAACCATTTAAACATGTAAGGTTCTTTCTGAACTCGGAGGCTGTATAGAAGCAGCTAGCAGGTAAGATCCTACCCGCTGGCATAGTCTACCAATCCCAGGTCATGACGCTCTGGAAGTAAGAAACTCAGCCGCATTCTAAAACTGGCACCGATCCTGAGCTGCTTTGTACCTGTGATTTCCCTTTTGATTTCTCTTCTGCACAGTTGTGTCCTTTGAAAGCAAGGTCCAGATTCAACTCTCCAAACTCACTTGGGCTACTATATTCTTCTTCTTCTTCTTCTTCTTTTTTAAAGATTTCATTTATTTATTTTTAGAGAGAAGGTAAGGGGGGAGAAAGAGAAGTAGAGAAACATCAATGTGTAATGCCCCTTGCATACCCCCAACTAGGAACTTGGCCTGCAACCCAGGCATGCGCCTCACAAGGAATCAAACCAACAACCCTTTGGTTCTCAGGCTGGTGCTCAATCCACTGAGTCACACCAGTCAGCACTAGGGCTACTACATTCTATGTAGCATTTGTGAAATTCTTAGATGACCTTTCAAATTAGTTATGCTGCACAAAGAAATGTAAAACTTAACAAAAGTAACTGGAATAAATGACGATTGTTGTTCGAACAACGGTCACAAACAACAGTCACATCATTTCCTTTTTTATTTTTGTGCTGCAAAAATGTTAAAACCTCTTTGTTTGAGATGTTTCTCTTCTTCTCTGCTCACACCTCTCCTCCCTGCCTTCTTGCCTTGCCTGGCATTCCCTGGAGAATATGCCTGATTAATAAAGAACTTTTGAAAAAGGACAATGCCCATGATGTTTTCATGGTGACAAGGCACCCTTGATGTGGGACTGCTAATTTTCTCATTCTGATCCTATCTGATAGATGAGGGAGCAGAGGTGCAGAGAGGTGAATGGGCTTGTTGAGGGTCACCCACTTACTAACTGGCAGAGCAAGGAGGAAAACCAAGTGTCCCAACAACACTGCTGTGCACGACCCATATCCCCTGCCCCCTCCTTTCACCACGTGCAGCCCTGGCACGTTAGACTGCGTGGTGAAGGTTCTCCCTTCTCAGGTGTGGGCCAGAGACAAAACCCTTTGTTAATGAAGGGGGGGGCATTACACCCCGGACGCCCGTTCTGTTGCACTCGGTGCCCCAACCCGAGTTTCATAGGGGACGCTTGATGATGGGCTGTCAGCTTCTCCACACACTCTTCACTTTCTTCCCTCCTTCCCTTTCCCCCTAATGTTTCCCAACATGGTGTATATTATCAGATGGTGAAATAACTTGCATGCACCCCTCGGAGCGCTTGGCAAGCACCTCCCTTCCTTTATCCGCACAGTGGGAAGTTTATAGTCACTATGAATTGTAATAGCTCTAAAGGGCTGAATTCTCAGCGTTCTCCAGCTGTAGAAACCTCTGAGGCGAGACCCGGGTAGAGTGACAACAACTCAACATGAAGTTTTTAATTCCCTTTTGTATCTAACTTGTATCTTGAAAGCGACACCACTGTGACCCTCCTGGCTCTCTGTCTCCCGGCCTTCAACTCACCCAGCCGCCATGGTGCTGGGGACGGCCGCAGACAGGCCTGCCCCACTTAGGCTGCCCCATTAATAATTCGTTAGGCCAAGAAAAGAGTTTCCATTTTAAAACGGCACATGGCAACAACCACAAAGCTATGTTTACTCGCCAGATGAGGACGGCCGCAAGCTTGATATTATCAAGTCTGGTGGGCGGCATCGACCCTATTTCCACGCTACTATTTTTGGAAGTGGCAGTGGGAGGGGGGGAGCTCTCTGCCAGACCTCACATCTCCGCAGACCGGAGATCACTGGTGACAGCTACCTGCACTGCATTTGACATGTATGGAGTGTTGCTGATGTAGACATGACAAGAACACATCCTGGTTTAGGCTGGACAGTTACAGATAAGGTATCTTTCTAAAGCAGAAATTTTGTCCTATTTTAGTTTCTGTTGTAAAACCTAGGACAAAGTATTACTTTGGTTACATTTCGGTCACTTTCTGTTATTTTAATTAAGCTTCTGTTTTTATCCAAGCTGGTTGCTGCTAATTGTGAACTTTTTTTTTTTTTTTTTTTCAGGTAAAGGAAAGCGTGGGAAGGCAGGCATTCACTCTTTGTTTAAGAGACATTAGTTAGAACCCACTCCCCACAATGCCCACTGGGAATCTTAGAAGAGGCTGTAGGTTTGACTCAAGGGTAAACTGAGGCTCTCAGAAAGGCTGTCAAGCGGTCCCTTGGACACTACACAGGCCAAACTCTGTATTAGATTAAGGCACTTGAGTCGGACACCCATATCTTACTTGCCATGTATGACCTTTGAACCTTATTCAAGTGTTATGAGCGGCCTGCTTATCCTTAAAAATAAGATATATACTCTTGCCAAGGACAGGACTAAATTGCACAGTCTAATGCTGTTTACCACCTTTGATGTGACCACTCCAACGACAAACATTTATTGAACACACATTTTATACCAGGCACAGGGCATGCATTTACCCATGTTATCTCATGTAGTCCCTCCAGTAAGCCTACCAGGTCCTCACTGTATAGACAAGATGGCTACGGCTCCGAGAGGGTGGGCATTGTGGCTAAGGGGACGCAACTTAAAAAGCGAATTCATCAAAACTCAAGGCTCGGAAGGTAAACATCCCATGCCTGCCTCTGATTAAGCTCAGACCCAGTTCTAGGAACACAGTCTATACCCGTGAAGACAGCATGCCAGTATCTACAGACAGATCCAGAAAACAAGAGGCAATTTCCAGGGTCTTCTCTTGATAGCTACATGACTTTCAGCAAGGTCTTTAACATTTCTGTGCCTCAGTTTCCTAACTTGTTGAATATGGATAATACTAGTGTTTAAATTCGCACAGTATTTCCAAAGATTGAGTTCATATAGGTAAAGTGCTGGCACATTATAAAAGCACTATAAGCCTTTGCTACTGTTGTTTTCATCATCTCTGTTAACCTTATTGTACCCCATTCAGCACATCTGTCTCCAATCTCCTTGCATTCAAATTAGAAGACCTATCAACGGATAGACCTGAACTTTTTCTGCCTTAAAATCTGCACTTTCTTAGAGGGCGGATTCTAAGTAACTTATTTGTGTTTGTCACTTTCTGAAAATCAGCATAAACATAGAGCTTTAATTAACCTCGTATTGGGATTCTCCCACACAGGTTAAATGACTTGCTCTAAGAAGCATACAATCAAGACCAGTAGTTGTAACCGAGTGAAGGCTGTTCTTCTTCTGCCTATATTGTGATAGAAAAAAACCTACTTTAACAATTAAGTTATTAGTTATTAATATCAATGGAGTTATCACTGGAGTTTTTAGGATACAAAGAGGTGGGCCAAAAAGGATGAATGGCTATTTAAATGACATGCCAAGTCCTGCCACTTTTACCTTCCATCACCAACAGCACTCACAGCTGGCAGCAATTCTGGCCACTCTCCTTACAGAGCTGAATGTTGGGCTCTATGATATGCTATGATATGCCACAGGGCATTAAAAAACACTAGATTCTGAATCAATAGATCATCATGTATTCAGTCCTAGTCTGACACAGTTCAGTAGTCAGGATTCCTTGGGAAGTCACAGAGTCTCCAAACTTGAGTTTCTCATCAGTAAAATAAGCTTAATAGCAATTCTAACATCATACAGTTGTTGGGGAATCAAATTAAGTTATGAAACTATATCAAAACTCAAAAGTGGTGCAAAAATATAAAGTATTTGAATTCTAGAAAAAAGGGAAAAAAAGATTATCTGAGTTACCAGCTGATAACATCTTGATTTCTGTTATCAGTAATAAAGCAGAATAATAGTGAACAGCCGACTAATGGGTTCAGAATGGGTGTTCTACAACCAAAATGCCTGGTTAAGTCTCGGCCGTTTCACATGTTAGCAAGTTACTTAAGTGAGCTCTCTGTGACTCAATCTGTTCATCTATAAAAGATCAGTAATAACACTTACATTAAGAAAATTAAAGAGTTCATTCTGTAAAACACTTAGAACAGTGCGTGGAACATAGCCAACCTATAATAAAAATATTAGCTATGATGATGACAATGATGATGATGATGATGACAGTGATGATGATGACAGTGATAATGATGACGACGATGATATGATAGTGATGGTAATTCCTCTTTTACTCTTCTTATTTTTTTTAATGAATAAAACCTAACGATTTCAGGATGCTGCTACTTTTCTAATTACTGCCCCTTGCATTTTCAGGGACAAAGCCACTAGCTTCTAGACTAAGAATTTAAAGCTCGCCAAGAGATCTGCAGGTTTCTTACTGCTGTCCCCATGATGACAATGAAGCGGGGCTCTCATCAAGAGGTCCTTATAACCATGACAACATGAGTAGAGCCACTTTGCTGAGGATGTCATTGCCATGACAACACCTAAGTGACCAAAATCAAGAGGTCTAGCGAAGTGCTGTGATAAAGAGAGAAAACATGTCAACACACAAAGAAATGTGACCATTCAAGAGCAGAACAGGGACTGGTCAATGTGGGCACTTGGCTGCAAAGCCAGAGGAAGCAAAAGGATGTTGAAGAAAACACTGTGGTCATGCTCAGTTGCACTGAATTCTTAGGGGTGCTGGGTTCTGGTCAGACACAGAGACACAGAGAGCAATGAAACCAGTTCTCCCCAATCCTTGCATACCTCACAGCATGCTCTAGCAATCAAGGTTTGTTTTTTCCTCTCTCCAAGAAAAGAAATACCTCTAGGGAGATGGTGGCCATGAGAAGGAATTTGTTAGGACTCTGAGGAGAAATATTTTGGAAGGATACTTGGGAACTTATCGTTCTCTTACTTTGACACTTAAATGTTGGAATGTCACAAAGACTAACCCATAGAACGCTCATCAATCTCCTGTCTGTAGGTGGCAATGGCCAGCCTCATGGTTTTAAATGCCATGTGAATGCTGGTGACCTTTAGCTTTATTTTTCTAGCCCATATACCCTTTCATAGCCAACTCTCTACTCAAAATGTCTACTCATATCTCTAAAGCACCAAGCTCCTTATTTCACCCATAAGCCTGCCCTCTTGGGGTTCTTCATAGAAGGAAATAATAACACTAGTTCCCAGGGGCACAGGCCACACATCCGTGGGTCACTTTGGATTCCTAATTCTTTCTTACAATTCCTACGCACTCAATCAGCAAATCTGAGCTTTAATTTCAGCATCAATTCTGGATCCAACATAGTCTTACCGTCTTTAACCCCAGCACTGCAGCCTGCATCAGCATCACTTCCTGATGGATTGATTAGCGCTATGGTATCCTAACTGGTATTCTAAGTGCTGCACTTATTCCACCCTTGACCCCGTCTTTCCCTTCAAGCAGTTAAAATAACTATGCAAGTTTATTAAATTATTTCACTCTCCTCTTTAAAACTTGTCTGTGTTTTTCTTTTGAATTGAAACAAATTCCAAAGTTTTTAACATGGTTTTCAAGGCATTACATGATCTTACTCTTGGCTCTCTTTATAGCATCCTCTGTCACCTGTCTCTGCATTAACATTCCTGCTGCTCCTCAGACACATAAAGACATCCCTAACTCATGGCCTTGGGACTTGCAGATGCCTCTGCATGGAACACTCTCTCTTGATAGGTCCCATTCACAGTCTCTCTTCACTCAGGCCTCTAGGTCTCGGCTCAGGCTTTCTTTCAATACTCTCAAGTAGCACTATCTTTTGTTCTCTACCCCATTTCTGTTTTATTCTTCTCCCTGGTACTACCTCTCCCTGACATGAGGGTGCATATTAATCTGTCATATATTACTGATAGTCCCACACTGTGGTCCTGTGGGACAGAGGCTCTGAATGCTGCATTCACAGCACAGGTCAAAGCATCAAAATATGCACTGTCACTTTTTAGGTACTTAATACATATTCACCGAATAAAAGATGATTCGTCCTGCTTTTTTATCATACCTCTGTTGCACTTCATCCTTTTTGTTCAATCTCATAAATCCTGATTCTCTAAAAAATAAATAAATAAATAGGTCTGGGTTGCTATGACCATTTTTGGAGAAAGGGGAGCTTACCCACATGGCCCAATAGTTAGAAATAAATCAGACACCAGCTAGCTTCTAATATTCTGCCTATTTTCTAATAAATACATGGGCAAAAAGTCAGATGAATAATCCCTAGTCCCCCAAAACAGGCAATAATGGAAGCCAAACCAGAAATGTGGAATTCCTTTGTAGCTTACCGCTACCTCACTCCGAACCACATGAAACCCATCAGCGGGTTCTGGTAATTCAGCCTTCTACATATCTCTACATGCCATCTCTTTTTCTCCATTCCTGCTAACGCATGACCCTGAAGGTCAGTCTCCTTGCTTTGGCTCACAGAAGGCTTGACCTTGCCAACAGATACCTGCTGTCATCCCCCTCCCCCACCTTTCAGGTTCAGGAAAACAGGGAGTTCTATCCCTTACCATGGATATGCTGTAGCTGAAACCTGTGAGATGTGATTTCACTGCCTTCCATCAGGACAAGGGACTGCCTCCAACACACCTCGCACCTCCTGCTGCTGACTGACCATGCAGTGTGACCCTCTCCCCTCCGTCGTCAGTGCTGTGACACACCTTCATTCCTCACTTCTCTCTGCCTCCAGGTCTGATCTCTGCAGTCCCCAAAACACCCGCTCCCTAAGCACGATGGTCTCCCAGGCCCGAAGCCTCTATGGTGAGTATTTCTTGAATTGCCCTTATCAATTAAACCCAGCAGTTTCTGCACTCAGCGCTTCCTCACGAGCACTCTCAAGAAATTTCCAGGTTGTTTTCTCGGCATTGAGGTTGAGGTGATGGTCTTCCTCACTCCTCAAGATCTCTTGGAAAGCATTCCTCTTTCACATCTTTATTGAAAACCCTTGCTCCTTCCAGTCATTGTCCTCTGGCAATGTTGTGTCTACTCTTCCTCTTCCTTGTGGTCAATGGCTGATGTGCTGATCTCTTTTTGATTCTTTCAGAGCATTCATGCTTGGCTTACAGCCCTACATGTCACTAACCTCAGCCATTAGTGGGGGTGACTTCCACGTTCCCATTGATGATGTCAGGCATCTGCACTGTCAACTACCTGGATCCTTCTTCTCCATGGACCTTCCTCTCTGCCTCAGTCACATGCAGCCACTGAACATGTCATTCTCTGGAACCTGAAACCACTGATTACGGGACCATAATTTCTTATTTGAACCTTGTAACTTACCAGTGTGCTTATTTAACTACTCACACTGTAACACCATACTTATTTTATTCACTCATGTATTAAACAAATATTTAATGAATGTCTACGAATGGATAGGCACCATGCTGAGCACAGGTGCACACAATGCAGCATGCTCCTTGCCATCATAAAGCTTACAGTCCATCGAGAGGAGGGCAGGTATTAAATCAATCTTCTGTAGCCACTAGGCCTCGCTGCGATCCTTTAACATGCCAGATGTGTCCTGATTGGGTGCCTTTCTATTCACCATTAACCATTCCAAGAATACTCCTGCTGGAGCATTTTTCTCCCCCAAACTTTTATGGGGCATCTTCTTAATGAACCCACCCCATCTACTCTGTTTGAGATCACACCCCATGCACATGCTCTGATAACCTCTAGCTCTTTTCCTGATTAATTGTCCACAGTATATACCAATAACACATTATAAGGTTTACTTATCAATAGGCTTATTTTCTGTCTCTCCCATTAGGATGTAAGCTCCATGATGCCAGGGGATTTGCCTGCTTTATCCATTCATGTTCCTCCAGTGCCTGGGACAGTGCCTGGTGGCGGGTGCTCCATAATGATTATCAAGTGAATAAATAAATCAGTGTATGAAGACTCAACATTGTTTTGCTGAGGAGTTCTCCTGGGGGCAAAATTCATGTCCCCTTCTCTGCTTAAATCCTTCTCTGGGATGGTATGAGATGGAATAAATAAATCAATAGAGGGAGAAAGCCATTTGTCTTACTCTATTGTGGCCAAACAGCTCCCACCACAGTGACCCCAGCGAACCATTCCATAAAGGGCAAAGCAGTGATGCAGGGAATTAGGGAAGAAACACAGGGGCTCCTGGGCCGCAGATCAGTTAAACAGGAGGGGTCCTGAATCTATTATGGAGGAACAACAATGTCCAAAGTCATTCATTTTAACTCTCTGTTAGAAGAGGCAAGAGGAATTTGTTTCTCAGGGCTAGAGGAGGGGTGAGCAGAGAGAAATCAGCCTCTATTGGAGAGAAGTAAGGGGCCAATGCGATCTTCTTAAGAAAGAAATGGATACATCTTCCTGACCCCCAATGCCATGGCAATGACCAAGCCGACTGTGCAGTAAGTAGTGTTTGGAGAACCTGTGCAGCCGAGCCAAGAAGGGAGCTGGAACCTCGATTGTAGAAGAGCTGAATTGGCATTCTGTTCACTCCTTTCCAACCACCCTGGCTCCCGTGGCAGAAGCATTTTACAACACGAGGAGGATGGAGCATGCCAAATACCACAGGAAGTGCAGGAAAACTAAATGGGGTTGGATAACGAAAACCATACCCTGAAATCCAGCGATGTTCCATATCTAAAGCTGTTAAAGTGTGCAACAACCTTATAATGACAATAAAAATAGAGGACATGCCGTTGTGTGAGTGGATAATAGTATTTAACATGAGGAAAAAATAAACCAAGTCGGAGAGCAGCTCTATCACTGCTGTGGGCCATGGTCAAGGGGGAGGGGAGGGGGCAGAGAGCGTAAAACCAAAAAGGCATACTCAGTGGGAGGAGGAGAACTCACCTGAGAGCCAAGAGCGGTCAGCCCTCTATGCTCGGGCTACGTCCTTTGTGTACAGACATTCATGCAAATGTCACTGAAAGGAGCCTGCGATTATCGGGGAGGACGGACTGCCCAACCTGGAGTCCATCACCTGGACAAGAGTCTGGATGGCTTTGTAAGAATACTGTGAAGAAGAGGACAATCCAATGTCCTAGCCTGGCAGGAGGTCTGAACCAGAAAACAGTCATGTCCCCAAGATCTCAAACAGTGATTTTCAACCTTCTTCGTCTCATGGCACACATAAACTAAATACTATAACACTGTAGTACACACACACACACACACACACACGCTGATATGACAGAAATAAGTATAATTTTGATTCATTCATACTAGATGGCTCTTGTGTTGGCTGTTGTCATTTTTTTAATTTGGCAATCTAAGGGAGAAGAGGCCAGTGCCCCCGACTAAACACTCAGGTAGTGCATGTTTTAAAAATTCTTGTGGCACGCTGTTTGAACATCTCTGATCTAGAAGAAGCAATGGGTTAGAGATCAGACAGGAAATCAACACACATTAATACAGTGAATCGTGGAATAAAAATGGCTTGGATTTAAATTTTGCCTTGGCTATTTACCATTTGTGGGCAAGCTGTCCCCTCAAACCTCTATTTCTTTATCGCTAAAATGAAACTAATGCCTACTTATAGGGTGCTTTCTATAATGTATATAAAGCGGAGTGCCCAGCACATAGCAAATACTGCACGGCAATAATCCTTGAACTTGAGTGTGTATCACAATAACCTGGGGGATTTGTTAAAATGAAGGTTTATGGGCCCCTTACTGGGTCTGTGGTATAAAGAAGGTGTTGCTGCCGGTCCCTCTGGGAAAGTGCTTGTATAGCACGGTGGTCAGGCGCATGTGCTCTGGAGACACTGTCTGGGGTGGGGCTGCTGCCAGTGGAGCTGTGTGACCTTCCCCCACTAGCCTGACATCTTCCAGCCTTACTCGCTCATTGGCAGAGCAGGCTAATTATAGGATCTGACCATGAATACAAAAAATACACATTCGTCTATGTAAATATTCAGAAGAATGTCCAACACATCCCTAAGCATCTAAGAATGGTCAGTTATTGTTATTTGGGTATGATAAGTACTCTGATTATAATTTAGACTCTAGGGAAGAAGCAGTCCTCAGAGGTCATGACAAGATACAGGATCCAAAAGCAGGTACAGAGTCAGACCCACACACTGAAATCCCAGTGACTAGGATGTTTTGAATGGGAACTTCCTCCAAGATCCCACGGCAGTCATGGTAGATCCTAACTAACCATGGAACTCCCCAAGCCTTTAACTGGTCCACAGGGGTGGTGTGGTGGGCGGGTTGCTGTGGTTGTGGTGGGTGGTGACACCGTCTGTCATGGGTGCCCCTCAGAGATGGGGTCTCCCAGCTTGGAGGGGCTGCCATTTTAATGAGCCTTTGCATCTTACGGGGCCAGGGTTGGTTAGCATCTGTAGGGAAGATGATTCAATCTCTGTGCTTTTGTGTTTCCTTTTTTGTTCCATCAAAACAGTTCTGCATGGTAACGGTCGCCAAGTGCCAGCATAAATAGCCTAAGACTCGGGGGGAATGTGGGGGAGGATGCTGTTAGCAATGTCTGATTTCAGCAGATGTCTGATTCTACAACATTTTTCAAGGGTTTTAAAATAATTGGTTAAAACCACAAACAGTGTCTGTGGTGTGCACTCCTGCCCTTGGTTTCTAGACTGAGGTTTGATTTCATATGTTCTCAATTCAAGCACATTGAACTCATTAATTTCTCCACTAGTCTTTTTATGATTTTTCTCTTCTTTGAAGTAGGAAGTTTCACAGCTATAATATTGCTTTAAACCGGAACATAAATATTAAACTTACAAAAACCCTTATTGACATTAGCAAATTTCACCATAACTGTATCTATCTAGCTATAATTTTATAGTTAAAGAGAATGATGAAGTTAAAGAGTGATTTATAAATGTCTTCCTTCACTTTCTTCTCTCCCACCTTGGTCTCCATGTCTGTGTTTAAATCATTTTCTTAAATAGTTTCTGGATCACTCTGCCCCATACTTGAGGTTGGACCACTGGTGTATCTTTATCATAATAAATTACTTTCTTTGTGGAGGTTGGGCCCTCATTCTTACACAATATGCTTCACTGCTGCCCTGGACAGATCTGCCACTTCCCATTATGATGCAATTATGTTTTCCCCCACCATCGATGACCACGGTAATATCTTTTGTAACAGCAATCACTTGGCCCTCCTGGGACAGCTACTCGGGGTACTTGGGGAATTTTAATCAAGCACCTTCATTAATTAGAAGATGGTAGGGCTTAGGGAGGTGCTGATTAAGCACCTTTGGATATTTATCCATTCTGGTAATGGACTCAGCTCGGGCTTTTGTAAGAATTCAACCTTTTTCAGACAAAAATAACAGTAATAATTTCCTCCCAACTGTTCTTGTCCCATGGGTGGGAGTGAAGAGGAAGGGGCTGGCCAAGGCTGTTGGAGCTAACAGTGCTGGGCACCTGTTATGTGTCCTTAGGGGACCAGCACTTTGCGCTAGAGAGCACATCGAATCCACACCTCATTCATAGTAGAAAGACATTATAGTTTTTATTTTGCAGATGAAGAGTTGAAGCCTTGGTCCTATGGGTAGACCAGAAGGTGAAGTGAGGGAAGAGCTTTTTCTGAAGAATTTCTTTAATGATTTGGGAAACAAATGATAGATGGTAGAGAGTGATGTGAAGAAATGAAGCCCCTGTGTCTTACCCTTTACTCATTAAAATTGATGTTGTTTTAAATTATGTAGCAGAAAGAATTAATTTTAAGAAGGAAAGGAAAAACGCTGCATCTACAGATTGGATACTTCTTTTCAACAACCACCAACAGGGTCTGGTGCTGTGCTTGGTGCCAGGATCCATCACACAGCCTAGGAGGTACTCCTGTCCCCCCCGATCTCTGGGACCACAGCGGGGCTTGTGAGGAACCGTAAGAACTTCCAATGTTAGGCATGTGTGCAAGGTGGTGTGGGAGCTAAAGAAAAGGGTAACTCACTCTGCCTGAGGAATGTCATCAGAAGCTTCCTAACCGAAGCCTTTGAGTGTGGTCTTCAGTCAAAAGCAGAACTTTATTCAAAAGGTGCACACAGGACAATGCTCCAGGGGGAATGCATGGGTAGGTGCAAGGTGACAATGCCAAGGATGGGGTGAAGGTCAAGTTGTTAGTGTGTCTGCAGTGTGGGAGGCCATTGGGACCCAAGATCAATTCATTAAAACTCTGCTTGCCACACCCAGAAAAAAGAACCACATTAATCAAGAAGTGCATTTGCAGAGAGATTTATCACTGGCTCACAATGAACCAGTTGGTAAGTAATGAAGAAGGGCCAGCTCTGCCCAGTCCTGAGACTGACACAGAATAATGAACAGGCTGGAAAATTCACACTTGCCCTCAGGAAGCAGAGAAACAGAGCTGACACCCTGGCTGCTCCGCATGCCCACCTCTGGGACAAAGTGATGGGAGAAAGCTCCTGCTGTTTGGCTTTCTTGGATTCTATCCTCCAGCAGAAGGCAGATAGGCAGCTGAGCAGGAGGTCAGAACAGGGAGGCTGCCCTGACAAACGACAAAGAGACCCATAGCCCAAGCCTTCCTTTCTCCCTCGGGTCCCTGTCACTTGAGAACTTAGGTATAACTTCCTTGTTTCACAGCACGGTGGCCATGACCAGAGAGTTAATTTAGTCATTGAGTTCCTTCTTGGCTTACTGCAGAAAAGATTTATAGCCTGTATCGATTAATTACAGGGCAATCCAACCAAAATGAGATTCCAAGAGTTGTCCAGAGTTGGTTGGCACAGATAGAGATCTTATATAAAAATCCTTCTCTCTCTCTCTCTCTCTCTCTCTCTCTCTCTCTCTCTCTCTCTCTCTCTCTCTCTCTCTCTCTCTTTTTTTAATTGGTCCTCTCCTGCTGGGTGGTTACTCTCCACGTGTATGGGGACCCCGTCAGTTCCACTCCGTGCTTCTTCCCTCCCTTCCCCGGATCTTTCTGCTGGAGAAATTTTTCTCGTCTGCTGTCCTAATAACCGTGCCACACGGGCCCCTAATGCTGGTGCTGACAGGCTGCTCATTAGTGCCAGGGTGCTGCCGTCAGCCGACGGCATGCCAGAGCTCTGCTCCTGACACTTTTTCACAGAGCTGTCACCGGAGGCATGGAGCCTGCCAGCCCTGGTTGAACTCAAGCTGTGATACCTCCCGTGCCAATTAGTGCTTCGGTGTCCTGCCTGGCTGGGGAGGAAAGCCTGTCAGGGTGACAAATGGGAAAGTAGGTGGGAGCATGGCAGGGCCAGGGGAAAGCTCAGGGCATGGGCCAGGAGAAGAGCCTCCATCCAGCGGTCACTCTGTCCTCAGCAACTTGGTGTCTTTGAAAACTCAGAGAAGCAAAGGCTGGGACAATGGACTGCCCACGGGGCCCCTTCAGGTACAGCAGGAATGCTGAGGGGACAGGAAAGAGGCCTTGGCTCTGAGGACACGATGGCTGCACAGTCCCACAGGTATGGGCGTGGATGGCACACGGAAGTGACCGCTGTACACTGTGGCTCACAGGGTCTTTGCACGGCCCTGGAGGAAACCAACCTATTGACCTCTGTCCCACCTCCATATACACACTGTGGGAAGTGGGACGATTTTTTTTTAATGCTATTTCTCTTTTTGGTATTGATTCCTTTCTTTTTGTTTTTTAACCCATAGGCACTGAAACTCTTGGGAGTCATGGAGGGTTTAGGCACAGGTAGGGTTGGAAACAGTAAGACACCCAAAGGCTCAGGTGCCCGGAAAGACCAGATAAAGAATATGCCAGAGAAACACAGATATCAGGAGTGGGATCGCATGACGCCATTATGAGGGTCGACATAGCTCACTGAAGACCCACCTTCAAAGTCACTTGTGAGCTTTCTCAACTTTTGCAAAAGAGAACTTGAAAAAAAAAGTCTCTCCTTGAAGGAGAAGTCAAGCCCTGCCACAGCAGGTTTCCCACTAGGGGATCTTCGGGAAAGGCTTGAAGATCCTGTGAAGACCCGAGAATTTGTCTTGAAGACTCGCCAACAGAGTTTAAGCAGGAAACACACCAGATCTCAACTGCAACATCAAAGTGGACGAGGATTCCTCATGAATCGGGATGAAGTCTTTGAACCGGGTGAACAGGCATGCCCCTGTGGGGCGCTGCCCCAAATAAGCGCTTTCTTACTGATGCAACAAATATTCCTTGAATTTTTTCTAGGTGCTGAGCATTGTGCTAGGAGGTGAAGAATCAAAGATGAATGAGATGCAGGCTCTGGTCTCAAAATCTCATGAATTAGAGATCAGAGCATCTCTGTAAACAGCTCACTGAGCCCCAACCGATATCTGTGCACAAGGTGTTCTACCAGTAGCCTTCATGAGGTATTTTTTTTTCTGTGTTTTATCTGATGGGAGAAAGAGGGAGGGAGGTGCACCCAAGAGGGGACCTGCATCAGGACACTCAGTGTCCCCTGATTCCACAGTGTCACAGAACCCACACATCAGTGACTGGATTCATGCCTTCAACTGAGTTTTATGCTTCGCTCTCAGAAATGTGGCAACATAGGAATCTCAACCTTCTCTTTAAAGAACTTACACTCCAACAGAAACTGGAAACATAAAAACTGGGTATTGAGGATACTTTTCTATGAAGCATGAGGTCCTAAAAACCACCTTTGGATGCATTTGAAGAGACGATATTTTTGTTTACTAAGAAAGATGCAGGGGAATCAAGAATACTAAAGGTTTTCTCTTGGAGATAAAGGGCCATGCTAAAATAAATTCCTGTATCCCTAGAAGAAGACAAAATACAAGGTGCAGAATACAAAACAGCCATGAATGGGGAATGCGTCTGAAGCAGAGTGTGGGCGCACTGAAGGTGCTTTGGCACCTGGAGAAGTGTGCTAGCACTTACACAGAATTTGATGAAGGGCCTAAAAAGCATTCATGCAGCTCGAGACCGCACAAAAGACAGCCAGGCGGGGGTGTTTCCTTTAGGACACCAAGGCCCACGCAGGTGCAAGCGGCGCCCGCACATTCCTAAGCAGGAGTGCCGATGAGGGCAGGTGTCTTTTCAGAGCTAATGAACTTTCTACTTGAACGCTTGGGAGTAGTAACTTCATGTGGGGAAATGAAAAAATCATGCTACCAGTAATAGTAGATAGGAAACTACTCAGGATCAATGGCAATGCAGACAGGTAGCTGGGGAGGCCTCACCTCCTTCTTCATCTTGGATATGGATAAATGACATTTTTTTTATCTGATGTAAAGTGCTAGGCAGACAACCGTAAGACAAGCCTCCTCCTACCGGGCAGGCACTCCTAGCTCCTGCGTATTGAAATGCATGAGCCACTACTAATAAAATGGTGGTTAACATTTCTGCATTCTCTTTCCACATAAAAGGTGGTTAAGACTAAAAATGCATATTCTAAAGTGGCTTAGGTTATTGAAAGTTACAGTATACAAGTTGCGATGGAGGAAACTAGGATTATTCAGAAACATATGGGACAAACACATCAGCCTAGAGGGAGAAAACACAATAAAGCCATTGGGGTTGCCAGAAGTGCTTAGCCTCGGTCAGCGTTCCATTCAGGGATTTCAGGGGAATGTGCTTAAGCATGATCTTGACTGAGACAATGGTCTACCCACACAGGATGGGGCAAAGGGTGGTAGCAGCTCTCTCCCTTGGGAATCCTTGCTAAGGTGCAACATATATTGGACTGTAAGGAACCTCAGACTGGTCCTAACTTGTTTGAAATAAGCTTCCTTTGGAAATATTTAGTGGGGAAAGGTGGAGGTCTGACTGCTAAGGATCTCTAGCTTCAGTTCAGATTTGGCAGCAGCCCAATGACATCTCTGATCTCCAAATAATCAGTCACTAGGAAAAGAGCACCCTGGTGAGTCCTGAGGTGATTAGTTACTGCTTGGCTTGTCTCATCAGTTTAAATGTAGGAGAGTGAATCTGGACCAAGGATCTGGAAAAACTGCTCATCTCAATTACACTAATCCACAGGTAGGTTCTGATTATTCGGCTCCCTCCCCTTGATCTATCTCTGTTTCCATAGCAGCAAAAAAAAAAAAAAAAAAAAAAAAGTAGTGTCTGGCCCAGGCTCAGGTCAAGTTTCCTGGGGAAATGAATCTGCCTGATGTCTCCAAAAACGGGAAGAAGAGTCTAAGGTACAACAGTGTAAATCTGAGACGAATGGAAGAGGGCTCCAACATCAGAGGGAAGACAAAAGTAGTCATGCAAAGGAGAGAAAGAAGGGGAGAAAGAGAAAAAACTGTGGAAAAAAATTAAATTAAAGTGGAAACATTTAGAAAGCTGTGAGAGAAAGGGAAAGCAAAGAACAATAGGAAAAAGCATAAAAGGGCAAGACCAAAGGAGAAGATGCATGGAGAAGAAGGGGGAAAGAAAGGAAAACACCCAGACAAGGACAAAGAGCTGAAGGGCCAGAGGAGGAAACGAGACAGAGGCAGACCTGCAAGAGTGAGAGGCGCAGGGCCTCTTGACATAAGGCAGAGTGAGTCTTCCTGGGATAATGACTGTCCTGCAGATTCTGAAGGCACAGATATCCCTTGCATTCAATAGCACTGGCAACTCAGCATCGAGCAGGGATGGGTGGTGTGCACCATGGTCTTAGAAGTCTGTCCCTTTGGATAGCACCTCTTTCAGAGGTGCCCCAGGACCACATTACATCATAAGTGATCTGTGCACACCTGAAGCCTCCTCCCAGATTTCGAGCCAGTCCACACTAAGGTCATTCCAAAGCAAGAGACTGGCAGAGATGCGCGTGGCTCTCTGGTCCTTTTGCTCACAGTGGCGGCATCAGGAATGATGGCATGGGAATGCTCCCAGAAATTCAGGCCAGACACTGAAAATCTCATGATTCCTCTGAGGACCTCTACCAGGGCGAATTGTTAATATCTAAAAGAAAGAATTTGGTATTTGGGGCCCACTCAGAGCCCAAACTTGTATTTTAAAATGTCCAAGCATAGTGGTCACTGTGATGCATTGCCACTATCAGGAATAGAGGGTGTCTGCTCCAGGGGTGAATGTGGTGCTGATGGACAGTGCTCAGCTGCAACCTTATGGGGATTGTCTCCTACAAAGGGAAATGCCTGGCCCAAGGTCACTGTCTCTCTGCGGACAGTCCAAATTCAGTGACTGACTGCTGTGCTGGTATAGAAGGCCAGCCCCCTCAGCTCAAAGAGGGAATAGTTCTGAAGGGTCACCCTAGCTTCAGAATTCCCCACAAGATCAGCTGATGAGATATGCCACTTGATTTCAGTGCAGCTCAGCTCCGCCAACTGTCCAGCCCTTCTTTCTCTTTCTTCCACAAGGGTTGATTCCAAGAGTCCTGGAGGAACTTCTTGCATGCCAATCACCTTATAGAGTCAGCTTTGGGGGGGACCCAACCTCAAACACCTAGCAAACGACTACCACTATAATTCCTTTAAAATCCTGAAATCTTCACTACTCAGCAATACTTGTATCTTCGTGCATACATTCATATGTATACATTAACTGGCAATAAGCTATGAAAGTAAGTGCTTTTATTGATGTCTCTGTTCAAATGTCCCCTTTTCAAAGGCCTTCCCTGACCAAACCTCTTTTCCTTCTGTCAATGTGTACTGCTCTATTTTCTCATTCTTATAACCACCCGTTATATTGTATATTCAGTTTTTGGTCATTTTTTCTCATGGAACGTGAGCTTATGAGAGCTGGAACTTGTATGCTTTGGTTCATTGCTGTATTTTTGGTGCTTAGAAGCATGCCTAGACTATAGCAAGCAATATAAAATAATTTAATGCAACACGAATAAAAGTTAGCTTAATGGTAAATGGCATCTACCTTAAATTCTCAAAGTTTAATGTTCAATCCATGAAAGCACAAAACGATGCTTAGTCTCATCTGTACAATAGCTAAACATTAAGACAAAGTAAAGTTTGCCATTTAGTTATCTGGGGTTAATCGTAGTAAAACAACAACAACACTACAAAACAACAATGCAACAGAGACCCAATGTTTGGCAATGTGGAAGAAGCACAGATCTGGAAATGTTCCACTGAGGACTATGGTCATTTGAAGCTCTCCTCTATCATCCTGTGTTTGTGTTTTTTGTCTCTTAAAACAACCATCTGAACAATGCCACCAAAGCTAATCGTCCCAACATCAAATATGGCCAATGAAGTTCTTCCAAAACATTTTACCACCATTTCATTCACCAGCAACTGGGATTCAGTCCGCAGGGATTGGAGAGACCCTCGAGTATGACTGCTGAAGTCTTAGAGGACACAGCTGTCTTTCAGAGAACACAGAAGTTGGTAGCATCATTATCCGGCTACCAAAAATGTAGGGCCTGGTAGACAAATCCAGCAGCCCATTAACCTCCTAGCTGTGGCCAGCAGTTCCCCTGGTCCTTTCATGACACATTACACCAACCTGCTCTCTTACCTTTGGGAGAGATGTGTCTCCAGGTAACCGTAGGCTCTGGTCTGCCTGTTGCTATGCAGGTGAGGCTGATATTGTTCCCTTCATTAATGGAGATATCTGAAGAAATCTCTACAATTTTGGGAGATACTGTGAAGACAAAAGCAGGAGAAGGAAAATAAATATCCTGTGAAACACTTCTTTGTTGTCTTAAAATGATAGTTGGCAGAAGAGCCCAGGGACTGAAATACAAAGGTTATAGAAATAAATGATGAGAAATTAGAGGAATTATCTTAAACACAAAAGACACATCTTACCTTGAATTTAGCTTTTATTTCTTCGTATTTAAACCCAAAGTCAGGCAGTATGGATGGGAACGGATTCCATGCAATACTGCAGTAACTATGCTCCCCACCTTCACCCTCTTCCTGTCTGAATGCCCACCATCAACCCCCTCCGACATGTTTTCACAAGTCATTCTCTACACTGTGTTCAGAGTTGTCTGAATGGAATGCAATTCTGATCATATCACATTTCTGCCTAAACAACTTCAATTGTTCTTTACTGCCTACCCGATAATATCCACAAGTGCTATCCTAGCATAGCATGTCATTCAGAATCAAGCATCAACCTACGTTTCCATTGAATTTTCCACTGATTCTGCCTCAGTGTATCCCTTGTCATCCCCAATACGTTATGTCCTTGCTGGTCATTGAGCATTTGGGATCTATATTGTTTGCAGGTCCTTCCTAGAAACTCCCAGTCATACTTTAAGGTCCAAATCAAATGCCACTTGGCTGCAGCTTTTCTGATCCCTAATTCTCTCTGCCACCCTGCACAACTCTTAAGTGACTTTTACTTCCTATCCATATTCTCACAGGCTTGATGGTGAGCCAAAGAAAAGAAAAGTCAGTTAGCCAGACATCTTTGGTCTCTTTCACTGTCCCCTGAATAGATCCCTCCAAAGATGGGAGAGGTTCATCTTAATTGGTAGATTTGGGGACAGGACCCCACTCTGTTCAGTCATTATTTTTGGAGCCAGACCTCTCTTAGGAACTTCTGTTCCATTGTGCATCTCCCCCTCATGTGTCACAGGGCAATGTTCCCCAGTGTGGGCACATCCACAGCAGAGCCAGCAGTATTTGTGTGTCTCATTTGGGGGTTCAGTCTTAGGGGCTAATTGTTGCTACACATTTAAGCGTAATTCTCCAGCATGATATTTAAACCTAGTGAATGTGATATCCGGTTCATGACTGACTATTCATTTGTCTTCCAATTGGTTTATATAGTAGGGGTGTCATTTGTTAGGCAACCTCCAACTCTTATTCTTGGCACTTATCCCACTATGTTATGGTTATTGGCTTAACATCTCTCATCCACTAGACTGTGAGATTTTTGATGACCTAAGCCATGACTTACTTATATTTATATCCATAATGAAAGCTCAACAGATATTTATAGGATGGAATTATAATGGTTGTTCAAGGAAACCACCTTCCCAACCTGCTATATGTTCAGAACAACCTCAGAATTGGATTATTAACACACACCATTGCACTTCTACTGACAGTGGATTTGACTCATTAATTCTTCACAAATTAAGTGGACCCTCCACCAAGCTCTTTTAAATTTCTTCATGTTAGTTTCTTTCCTTGAATAAGAACTCATCTCAGCCACCACAGCATGGAATTCCAGGGCGCATCACCCACCCAGTGTACAATGCCACTGGCCTCCCGGAGATCCCAGTAGAGCTGAACATGAACCTTATCCCCTGTCTCATGGCTGTCACATGAAACTCAGGTTGGTTGATTGGAAATGTCAGTGCTCTTCTTTTCTCTACATGAAGGATTAATCTATCACTCCTGATTGTGCTGGATTTCCTCCTTCACAAAAAGGGAATATCATGCAGATATCTTCTTCTCTTAGCCTTTGTTCCTTTTCCTCCTTTTCCTTAAAATTTTCTTCCCCATGCACACAGCTGGAACACTCAGTAATAAGCATGAGTTCCACATTGTCTTCTTATCCTCATGTCCTTAATGCGGACTTTGATCACCTAGGCTCTTCTCTCCAACTATCTGTACCTATTGGAATTGTTTGGGTCCTGGCTGTGTTAACACCCTTTGTGATCTCCAAAAGGATGTGACCTTTCCTTCTGGGGAATCCCATAGCCTTCTTTAAAGAAGTTAAAAAATTAACTCTCTTAGGTTACATTTGTCTCATCTTTCTATGTTATGATTATCTGAATATAAGAGATTGAGCAAGAGATTTGCTAATTTTTAAAATTTTTTCTGCTGTCCTGAATAGGGTGTCTTCCATAAAGTAAGCACCAGTGAATAGCTTTAGATTTAAATTTCCATCCAGCTTCAGACAGAGACAATGTGTGCACGTGCACACACAGTTACCTGCACTCTCATGGGTACTTGGTAGGACATAAACAATGGAGAATCAGCATGACAAAGGTGGAGAAGTGACCTTTGGCTCCGCGATCCAGGACCTCTATGATGTAATATTATGATTTAAGGCCACATCGTTTTAAAAGCCATATTGACTCTTCTGGAACAGAAATATAATTGATGAGTTAATGGCAGAACACCCGATTTGCTGACTATCTGAAGGATCTAACTTACTAAACTCTCTTAGTTCTAGAATCATTTAAACTTGATGGATTTTATTCACAGAGTTTTAACTGGAGTGTTCACTTCTTGGACCAGCACTCCCTCAGCCCATCCATTTCCCTGGCCCTGCTCCTGCCCATCCCTGGCACCCACACAGCGTTGCCTGTTTCTTGGAGGACAGGCTGCCTGCAGAATGACTGTGTTGGCCTTGCAGACATCACTTCAACTGTTCAGGTAAGTAATTTATTGATCTGTAAAGCAGTCCAAGATGCTCTGCAAGGGATTATGTCACACCAACTCCCTGCAATAAAATAAAAAATGATGGACTTTGTGAACACAGGGTGATTTAGGGTTTCTAGTTGGAAGTGTGCTTAAAGTACATTTTAAGTGGAAATCAGGTTGGGTAATGAATTACTTCTGCTTTGGAAAGGCTGACTGGGAGTTCATTTTCCTGGCTTCCTACATGATAGCTGATCTGCTAATCACACACTAGAGAACAATGGACAGTCCCCAAGTAGAATAGGAGGTGGTTTGGGCCAGAGCTGTCAGCAAAGCAAGTATATTAAATGAGACAGTCACACCTCATCCTTGGAAGAATCATCTAGAATTACCTCCCTCCTCTAACAATTGGAAAATATCCAAATCATGAAATAGAAGTTGGTGAAATGCTTGCTGTCCTTTTAATCCCACCAACGAGTATAATTTGAATATGGAGAATTTCTCCTGGTTACATTCAAAGGCAAACCATTCATGGCGTAGAGCTGAAGGTTTAACCAGCTATCAGAACTAAAGCGGTATGGTGCCTAAGATGTTAGGGGATTAGAAGTATCATTTTCTTGGTAGCATTTTCTAACACATTGTCAGTATTTAAAATTGAATTGAATTAATAAGGATGTACTATGGTTTTAGTTAATGCATGTTCATAAAGAAGTTTTGACCAACTGAGAATGGGTTTCTTATATGTTTATATTTTCCCATGGACACATTGTGCATCTTACCTATTTTCATCACGTAGACTGCTAGAAATGGATTAGGATTGCTTTTTCTTTTTCATTTGCTCACTCATTCATTCATCAATATCCTGACTACCTCCATATACCAGCATTGTTCCTAGCACTGAGGACATAACAATGAAAAGGACACAGTCCTTGTCCCCAAGGGATTGACAGATCAGCAACATAAATGCAGATACAGGAGCATGCACATCCCTTTCATGTATGGTGACATAGAAAGATCAAGTGTTAAGGTAAAACTGAGGAGAGACACCTGAGCCGGCCTTCAGATGGATGCCGCGAAGGCTTCTTGGGTATGTGAGACCTGAGCTAAGCCCTGGAAGATAAGTGGAAGTTGATTCTGAGAAGAAGAGGACAGAAGACATGCTGGGCAAAGAAGACCTCACAAATAAACCACAGATGTAATCATTATGTAAGAATAGCTGTTAATGGAGGCTGGGCCCAAAGCCATTCAGTAACCATTTGGCGAATACCTACTATATACACAATTGTGGACTAAGTATATGAATGGTTTGTAGAAATATACAATTGTTTGGACCTTCAAGAGTTTACAATCTGTTTGAGGAAACAGTGCATATAAATATCCCAGAGGGCTAAATAGCAAAGCAATTGTTTTCACCAAATAGTATGTGATTGAATGTTAAATGAAGGGCACAAAAATTAAGTTCTTGGAGTTCACAGAGGGAGGATCATAGCAAGTAGGAGTGTCGGAGTGGCTTCACCTCAGACAGAGGGTCTATTTTGGATATCTACAAATGAGAAACTACTGCAGAGGCAGAAAATGAGGAGTTGCTTCAGGGAGGCAGAATTACATGGACGTAGAAGGGAAGGCAGAAAGCCATGGCAGGTATGAAGATACTAAGTGTATATTACAGGAGGCAGTTGAGAGTAGTGGTTGAGACCCTGGCTCTCCTTCATTCAAAATGGGTAACCTTGACAAAGTTACTTGACCTCTCTGTGCCTTACTTTTTCATCTATGCAATGGAACTGATAGTGGAATGGACCTCAGAGAGATTTTCTTGAGAATATAAGGAGTAAGTTTATAAAATATACTGAGAGAAGCTCCTATAAATATAAAGTGCTCAGTCAGTGAGTTTTATATTATATGTGTTTGGCAAACACATGTCTGTAGTTTCAACATAGATGGATGATTGATAAAGTTTAACTGACTCAAGGAAGAATGAATAAGCTAGAGCCAGATTATGAAACCTAAATGACTAGGTCCTATATTTTAACTCTATCCTGTAGGTAATGGCAAGCCTTTAAAATTAAAAAAATAAAGATAAAATTATATATATTTTAAACGTACTTTAAGCAAAATAGTCTGGTAACAATGTATCAGAATGACTAGAGGTCTTTTTAGAAATAGGAATCTAGTTTCTGTCTAGAAACTATAGTCAGAGAAAATCAATCCATATGAGTGCTATTCAAGACCTGGATTAAACTGTTGGCTTTCCTCAGATGGAAAGAAAAGGATAGATTTGAGAGTAATGCCAAAGAAAATGTGCTGGAATTTGACGACTGCCTGGGACTAGGAATACAAAGTGCGATACGAACACCATTTTGTTCAAGAGCAGCTGGATGGCTGAGCTAGCAGATCCCTGGGTGTTACAAGGAGAGCTTTTCTTGGGTAGAACATCAGTTGGATCACTTTGCTTCTGTTTTAGACATGCTATGGTCAGATGATAAGGGGAAGCCTACAGATAGACAGGCTAGCTAGTCTGTCAGCAATTGGAGTTGTACAATCAAAGGTCTGGGGTGCGGTCTGAGACCTGCTAAGAGTTCACAGTTCCTTAAAAAAGGCCATTGGCTTGCTTCTCCAGACATGCAAGTGATGTCTCTGTTGGCATTTGAGGTCTAACATAGAAAACACTCACATACAGGAAGAGGGAGACCTAGAAGTGGTTAAGTCATGTGTGGGAAGAAAGGCAGACACCTGATGAGCCGCACTCTAGATACAGTTTCCCATTTAATACGTTATGCTAAGGTTTAATCTGGCTTGTATTGAATTTTAATTCAAAGATGTAAATAATTAAATAACATAATTATTAAAGCAGTATTATAGGGAACTTCTCCACTCTTGGTTTCGCTTCCACTGCCCAGGTGTTAAGTTTTAATAATTATGTCATTAATAAATAGCAATTTGCTGTTTTTAGCACACAGTAGATATCCTATTAAATCCAAATTAGGAAGCTTTATTAAGCACTGCACGGTCCTGTGGGGCTGAGAATGCTCCTAAGCTACTTGGACCAGGTGACTCCGCATGGCACAGGCAGATTTATGCCTCCCAGACGCCTTCTGCTGCTGCCAGTGGCATTGCTTCCCCTCCCTCCCCTCTGTAGCGAAGGCCTGAGATGTCATGGCAACTCGGTACAGTTTTCACAGCAAGAACCACGTCACTGCATGGCTTTTTGACCTTTGTCTTTAAGGAATTATAAGGACCAATCTGGAGTACCTCAACTTTCCTGATTTCCAGATCCACACAGAGGCACTGGGGCCTATGGCAACAGCCTGGGGCACATTCAGTCTGGAGCAGAAAACTCTTAAAGAAACAGCTAAGCTGATGCTGGTTTGTGGACTAATCCATCTTTTAACATTGGCCACTCTGGACCAAGGCAAACTCTAAGGCAAAGCTGAGTTGTTAAGGCGTGAAGTCAAGCTGTGAAAATTATGCTTGACCTAGAACCTCCCTTCTTTCACTGAACAAAGACATGAGTCCATCATGGAGCATGAAGACGCACTCCTCCTTTGACTCCCAAGAACCATTATGAACCAGAGCCTGCCTTCCTCTCTTCACACACAGCCCATTTCATTCCCTTTTCTGACTCCACTGTCCTCCTATCGCCCTAAAACACCAAGCTGTTCCTTGACTCAGATCCTTTTTGTTTGTCTTTCTTCCTGCTCCTCACCTGGCTGGCTCCGTCTCATGCTTTAAACCTTTGCTCCTCTAGGAAGCCTTTCCTCATAGCTTTTTCAAAAGGAGAACTCCCGATACTAGGTTGATGGATAATTATCTGTTCTCTCAAATAAAATATAAGTGTCATTTGTTGTCGTGTTCGTTGATGTGTTCAGCACACCCCATGATGTCTGGCATAGTTAGTGTTCAACAGATACTTTTGAATGAATGAGAGTGGTTTTACAAGACTGTAAATTGACATGAATAAACTTGCTCAAGATCTTTAAATAGCCTCCAAAGACCCTCAGCCTCTACAATAATGTTGACAGTTACCAGTTGATAATTCCTGCTGTATAGCTGCTATTTTGCACATATTATATTTACTTTATTTTATGCCTGCATTAACCCCACAAGTGTATATTATTTCTAAAGTGACTAATTGTACTGGTTTACCTGGAACTAAGGGGTTTCCCAGAACATGGGACTTTCAGTACTGAAGTCAGGAAAGTTTCAAGCAAATGGCAAATTATTTCCCTTCCCACATTTTACTAAATGGTATTTATATATAGGGTAGTCAAGAAACTTGTTCAAGAATGCTTAATTAAAAATTACAGAGCTGCAGAGTGTTTTTTTTTTAATGTGAGATTATATGGATTAGAAAATAAATGCAAACAGAATCATGAATGCACACATAAAAGGATAAAGAAATCAAAAAATAAATATGTACATATTTATATACACACATATATGCATCGACACATTATGAATCGCTGTTGTGCATTATACATTTGACCAGGCACTTGATTCCAATGACGATTTAATCATACAAGAACCCATTGAGGCAGTGCTATGAGTATTTATATTTAAAAATAAAGAAACTAAGGCTTACTGAGATTTTAGTGGGTCCCCCAGGTTACCCAGATAACAAGTATCAAAGGTGGGACCTGAACAGTCAAGTCCATAGAACGCAGATTCTCCACACAGTGTTCTTGCTCATCCACCCGGCCACCTGCAGGTCTGAGCCTCCCCAAGCATCCTCTTCTAAAACTCCAGGTGAACATCTTCCTACCCATAGTACACTGAGGAAAGTGAGACCTTTCTGTCCCTCGCATGTGGTGTTAATCTTTCTCAGAAGAATGGGTGGGAAGTGCTATTAGTATATTTTTGGACCTTCCCACATTTTCCTAAATACCTCTTCCTCCTCCCTGCTCCATCACCAGCACTGCCTATCCCTTGTGCTCCTGCTCATCCTCCGCCCGGTGTGCGTGAAAAGAGAGCAGGGCCTTCCAGGACAGCTTCTACCAGAGGCAGCACTGGGCTGATGCTTCCTGTAACCAGGCATCCTAGCTCTCTCTGCACCAGAGCAGCAATCAATTAAACCCACTGCGGAGTCCACTGATCAAGGGATTTATTTGGCTTGTTTTGACTGAGAGGATGACTCAGTTAGTACTTCCTTTCTTCTGTTCTTCATCTTGGCCTTCCTTATTTCTTTCCTTCCATCATTCCTACTTCCTTTTTTCCAACAGAAGCATTTGTGTGACAAAATGTATAACCAGTATTGTGGAATCTAGGTTGCAGGTTTGATTCCTGGTCAGGGCACATGCCTGGGTTGCAGGTTCGATCCCCAGTTGGGGACCCTATGGGAGGCAACTAATCAATGTTTCTCTCTTACATTGAGTCTCTCTCTCTCTCTCTCTCTCTCTCTCTCTCTCAGATCAGTAAAAACATACACTCAGGTGAGGGTGAGGATTAAAAAAAAAAGAACCCTAAGCTTTGCATCAGAAAATGAGGTATAAAGCTCAGACCCAAGAGTAATACTAGTTGTATAAACTCATGCAAATCACTTCGCTCTGGTTATTTTAAGTCTATTAATACCTATTTTGTTCCTTAAAATAAATGTTCCATGGATCAGGAAAAAAATAAAAACGATGACAAATTATATGTTAAACATAAAGTATTATTCAAATAGGATTTATTAGTGTTATTAAAAATGCACATTCTGGACATTAGGAGATATCTGAGGAGAAACACAGGCATTGGGCGCAGTGGGGTGCCTTGGTTCAGAGATTGAGAGGAACACACCTCCCATGCCAATGCCAACCATGACTTCAGATGCACTGGTGGTTCTGAGACAAACAGCACTTGCATGTGAGGGCACAGGGTGCAGCCGGGACGGGGACCCTCTCCCCTGCCAGCAGTATGCATGCTGCCTCCCTTTCCCAGAAGGGACAAGTCAGATCACATTCAGCATCCCAGATTAGATTCTGAACACGCAGAGGACTCCTCGTGACACAGCCCTGGGCAGGTTGTTATTTCTTTTACCAGAGCCCTTTTGTCATTTCTTACATCTCTTTCTTTCCCTGTCTCCATATTAAAACCATGCGTGTTTGCTGGAAAATCACAAAGCCCTGGGAGAAAACCTAGAGATTTATTTGGGATTAGTCATAAACCACTGGTTCTGAAGTTTGGAATGTGTTGCTTTCAGGATCAGCTGAAACGTGGAAGGAAGTCTGATGAGCTCTGCTGCCTGACCCCGTTTAGTCGTTCCTGATGGAGACATAGGGGAATGAAGCAAACACCACACACTCCTCACTCCATGCTTTCCTGCTTCTGGGCACTTTAGTGCCGACTGAAGTTCACAGCGACCAAACGGTAAGCATAAGTGCTCCATCATACTTGGCAGCCTCCACAAAATTTTTGAGACACATCTCTTCATCGATTGCTGAACATGGGAACATGGGGGAATTATTGCTAATCAGGGTATGGCTCTGACACCCAGATAGGACTGGTTGCTTTCCAGCTTCTAGTCTAATGGCACGAGCTGTGGGCTGAAGGCACAGGGCTGGCTTCATGCCCCACTCGCAGCAGGACTAGCTCTTCAGAGATCAGTTCATGATGGGAAGGGGGACAATTCGGGAAGGGAAGGGCCACTGAACACCTTCCATGTTGAGCACTTTGCTGGGGGCTTAACATTTGCTTCTTCCTCTTAAATCCTCACAAGAACTCAGACATGACTCCCACTGTTCAGTAAAGACAATGAAACTCAGAGAAACCAAGCAACTAGCCTCGTTATACCAGAAGTCAGACTATTGCAGATTCTCTAATAAGGTGTCCCTAAAAAAATCAGCTAAACTCGACACAAACTAGAGGGCCTTAATTTTTTTTTTAAATGTCGCTACCGAAAGGGAGTCAATTAATATCCTGATTCACTTTTATAATTTCATGAGGAAAAATAAAGAGAGAAACCCAAGACAAAATTACTCTATTATTATCATTCCTCGAGGGAGAAAACTAATATTTGTTGAACACTTAATAAGTGCCAGGTCTGTTCCAAATATTTCCCCATTTAATCCAGAACACTAAAGCTTTAAATAGCTAACAATGTGCTCAAAGTCACTGAGCTAGAAAATGGCAGATCTCAGTCCCACCCTTTTCTTTTCTTTTAATTGAATTTATTGGGGTGACATTGGTTAATAAAATTATATACGTTTTATGTGTACCATTGTATAATACATCATCTGTATATTGCATTGTGTGTTCACCACCCCAAGTCAAGTATCCTTCCATCACCACTTATCCCTGCTTTACTCTCTTCTTCCTCCCCCACCTCTTTCCCTCTGATAACCACCATGCTGTTGCCTGTCCATGGGCTTTTTTTTCTTAACCTCTTTACTTTTTTTATCCAGCCTCCCATCCCCATCCCCTCTGACAGCTGTCAGTCTGTTCTCTGTATCTATAAAGTTGTTTCTCTTTTGTTATTTATTTTGATCATTAAATTACACATATACGTGAAATCGAGGAATGTATGAGGGTATCAAGAAGGCAACAGGCCCAATCCCCTCCAAGATCGCCCCCCTTAAATCCAAGACAGGTGAGGTCATCACTGACCAGGAACAGCAAATGCGGCGGTGGACCGAGCACTACCTCGAGCTGTACGCAACGAAGAACACCGTAACAGACACTGCTCTTAACGCCATCCCAGACCTACCAGTCATGGAGGAGCTAGACACCCCACCTACTGCGGCAGAGCTCGGCAAAGCCATCGACCGCCTCGCTTGCGGGAAAGCACCAGGAAGCGACGGAATCCATCCAGAAATCCTAAAGAGCGGGAAACCAGTCCTGCTACAGCCGCTCCACCATCTACTCTGTCTCTGCTGGAAGGAGGGTTACATCCCCCAGGATATGAGAGACGCCAACATTATCACCATGTACAAGAACAAAGGAGACCGCAGCGACTGCAACAACTACCGGGGCATCTCTCTCCTCAGCGTCGTCGGCAAAGTATTCGCCCGGGTCGCTCTTGCCCGCCTGCAGACCCTTGCTTCCCGCGTCTACCCAGAGTCCCAGTGTGGCTTCAGAGCTGGCCGATCAACAGTGGACATGATCTTCTCCCTACGCCAGCTGCAGGAGAAGTGTCACAAGCAGCATAAACCACTCTACCTCGCCTTTATTGACATCACGAAGGCGTTTGATCTGGTCAGTCGAAGCGGACTCTTCAGCTTGCTACGGAAGATTGGCTGTCCACCACATCTGCTTGCTGTGGTCATGTCCTTTCACGACAACATGCACAGCATGGTGTCCTACAACGGCGCAACCTCTGAGGCCTTTCCAGTCAGCAGCGGAGTAAAGCAGGGCTGCGTCCTCGCGCCTACGCTGTTCGGAATCTTCTTCTCCATGCTCCTCCAATACGCCTTTAAGGACTGCAGCGAGGGTGTCTTCATTCACACCAGATCCGATGGCAAGCTCTACAACCTGGCCTGTCTACGAGCCAAGACCAAAGTCAAAGAGGTGCTCATCCGTGAGATGCTCTTCGCCGACGACGCAGCTTTGACATCACACTCCAAAGAGGGACTCCAGCAGCTAGTCACTTGCCTTTCCCATGCATGCAAGGAGTTCGGACTAGCCATCAGCCTGACGAAGACGAATGTTATGGCTCAAGGCACGGGGACTCCCCCATGCATCACCATCGACGGATACACCCTGGAGGTTGTCAACGACTTCACTTACCTCGGGTCCACCATCTCGAGCTCTCTGTCAGTCGACTTGGAGGTCAACCGGAGAATCGCCAGGGCAGCCACAGTTATGGCCAGACTGAACCGGCGAGCGTGGAACAATTCCAGCCTCACTGAGAAAACCAGACTGCGCATCTACCAAGCCTGCGTACTCAGCACTCTCCTCTATGGCAGCGAGACGTGGACCACCTATGCAAGGCACGAAAGGAAACTCAACAGCTTCCACATGAGGTGCCTGCGACGCGTCCTGCATGTCGCCTGGCAGGATAAGGTTCCCAACACCGAGGTGGTGAAGCGAGCCAATATGAGCAGTTTGCATGCAGTTCTTAGCGAGAGACGCCTCAGGTGGCTCGGCCATGTCAAAAGAATGGATGCAGGCCGTATCCCCAAAGACCTCCTCTACGGCGAGCTAGCAGAAGGCCAGAGGATGACAGGGCGCCCAAAACTGCGGTTCAAAGACATCTGCAAAAAGGACATGACACAATGCTCCATCAATCTCAACACATGGGAAGTTCAAGCAGACGACCGCCTAGCCTGGAGGCTCGCGGTCAGGCAAGGTACGTCACGTGCAGAGGCTGCGCGCAACGAGGAGGCGGTCCAGAAAAGATCGAGGCGGAAGCAGCGTCAACAGCAGCAACAACGGCCAGCTGCCTTCACCTGCAACAAGTGCGGCAGGGATTGTCACTCCCGAGTCGGACTGCACAGCCATTCTCGGCGGTGCAGATAGACTCTCAAGAAGCTATGCCATCGTCTCTCGAGACGGACGGCTGCCGACGACGACGATACGTGAAATCATACAGTATTTGCCTTTTTCTGACTAATTTATTTCACTTAGCATAATTCCCTCCAGGTCAGAGCCAACCTTTTCCTACAGGGTTTTGGAATGAAATGAAATATGTAGGAATAATTAAAAGCACTTAGTGGACTGCTCATCACTCTACAAATGAATGCTATTGTGATTGAGATAATGTGGAGGTCAGTCAATTAGTGGTAAACAGCCTGATAATCTGTCGCAAAAGCCATCCTAGAGTTGCTGTCTGGAATTTCTTTACAGCACACCTGGATCATCTAGTGGCATGCACACTTTCTTCACATCCATGTCACAGGTAGGGGCTAAAAAGAGGGTCTGACCCCTTGTGTTTCTAACTTCTCCTCCCCAGGATTTGTTTATTCCTGTTGCTCCCACCAGCCAGAGCTTCGCCCTGTCTTTTCGGGCTTGTCTTTGAAGCCTCCTTAAGCAGCTCCTTTGTCCCCGTGGCACCTGGCATCTTACTATGTCTCTCTCTTCCTAAAGTGAGGATGCAGCTGATGTCCATTAAACCCAAGCGACCTGTTAAGAAAAGCTATACACCCGCCTCTGACATTTTTCACCTCCTACATCATCAGCTGTTTCTCTCCTTTAGTAAGACTTTTGGCACAAGCTCCAAAAGACCTTCTGAGGCAGGAGACAGAGACCCGCCTCTGGCTCAGGGCATGAGGTCAGGTGCTCTGGCAGGCCCCGCCTTCACTGGAGGGAGCCTTTAGATACATCGCAGTTTTAGAGTCTGCAGTTCCTGTGGCACCACTTCATTTGCACCAGGGGTCATTTTTATCCACATTCAGAAGAAGTTAGTGACTCTTCTCCTTTAGATGGGTGTTCCTGCTGCTGCTCACAACCCGCCTTGATGAGGAGGAATGGTCTTTCTGCACTCGTCTGTGCCTTCAGCAACTCCAGGGTGAAGCCTGGCTGCTCCTCCTTGAGACGGTGCTGGTAAACCAGTACCTGTGTGTGTGTGTGTCATTGCTTTCTCCTGGACTCCTGGCAATGCTCCTCTGCCTTCACACTCCCCTCTGCCGTTACGATCCGCCAGGTGGGCAGGTGGCCCCATCCCAGTGGAGGCAGCAGGGCAGGGCCAGGCACCAGCTTCTGGGTGCTCCTGGGGTCAGCTGGGCAGAGACCTGCCTCTCTGAGCTGCCAATCTGCCAGCTGCCAACAGCACCAGGCTCACTTCCCCCTTCAGCTGCCTCGATGGCATCATCAGCACGTTGACTCCCAATTGCCTGGAAACACTGGCAGCTATGCCCTCAGATGCACGCTGTAGAGCCGGAGGCAGCAGGAACTGTGCTGACTGCCTAGGGAGGTGGTGGTGCAGTCCCCCTCAGCTCCCCCCCGGACTGCAGTATGGCACAGATTCTTTCAGACTCTTCTCTCTCACCTCAGGTACCTGCCAGGCTGAGTTCAGAGGATGGCAGACAGCCCTGAAGGGAATTTCTGCCTCTCTCTAGCACAGTACCGATGTTGCTTAACTAAAAACTTGGAAACTTGAGTTACACCCATACTCCCTGTACTGTTGTCTCTGGGAATAACTTGAACCAAGTGGAAGAAATGTCTCATTATTCAGCCTTGGGTCCCGAAGCCCAGGAAGTGGCCCCACTGCTGTCCAAGGTAACTTGTCAGTTGGTTTAAAACTGATTTTTTGTCCCGAAGCCTTATTGCCAGTAAATCCCTCATAAAGGCTAAGGTCTACAACATATCAAGGTGAAGCTCTTGCCCTCTAGCACGAGGGGCAGAGAGACAGGCTAGTCTGTTTCAAGCTACACGTTTTAAGCCAGAGCGGTGACGTTGTACCTCCCCTGTGAAATGTCACCGTGCTGGAGCGCATGAGAGAGTGCACTTGGGAAAAGAAAAAAGTTTCAACATGACTTCTTGTTAATACAAAGCTTGTCAAACACATCACCTTAGAAATACCGAATGTCTTTATTAGATTCTTTTATCTCCTCCCGAGATTGCAAGGATGGAACCGGGTGCTTCTCGGTGGAGATGCCATCATCCAGAAACTAATTAAAGGCTACACAGGAAGCTGGGTCTCTCGCACTCCTGAGAACAAAATGCAGTAGCAACTGAAGTAATATATATATATATATATATATATATATATATATATATATATATATATATATATGTGTGTGTGTGTGTGAACTTTATATAAAATAGGGGAAGTTGGGGATTTGACAGTAACTCCCGTTCTCCCTCATCAGCTCACAGCGGTTGTGGTTGGATCTTGACAGGAGGTCATCTGCTCCCCAGCATCCCTCAGGAAGGGGGTCCTCCTTTCCTGGCGCAGAGCAGTGGGCAGCATCTGACCACTTACAACGGGAAATTGTGTGGTCCTCATGCCAGCTTCTGCCCTTGCCCTAAGAGCTGCACAACTTTCATTCATCTGTGCACATTAGGAAGCCTGGCCACTACGCCCAAAACATGTCCAGTCACAGAAAGGCACATAGACGCAGACACTGTGCTTCATGCCTGACAAAAATTCAGGCCCTAAGTCCCTTGACATCGTCTATAATGGAATACACCTCCTCCCAATGAATAAGGCAGACAACTCCATACTGCTATGCTTTGCAATCATCCGAACTCTCTACCTGTGACCTTTTTTTCCATTCCTAGATTCCAATCGGTGATGCCTTATGATGTTTTATGTTACATGACTCAGAGCTGTTCTCAGAATGAAATTTAAAAATGCATGCTTCGTCATTCAATCAGAACTAATCCTACAGCCACCCGGACCATGACTGTTGCAGCCCGGCCTTCTCTGTTACTTTCCTGACTCCATGTCTTTGTTTATGATGATGCTTCTGCCTCTTATCAGGCTCACTTCTCAGCACCACGCATATGAAACACTGCCCGTCTATTAGTTCTTAGAGAAAGTCACCTGTTCCCCACCAGGCCGTGTATGACCACCGTCTCGCTGGCACCTGCACAGCTGGGATGGTCTCTTTCTGCCTTGTACTCTGTTGAATCTTAGCACAGGTTTCACATACTATTTAGGGCTGCAGTTTTCTCTGCTCCCCTAGTTGGTGAGGGCTTTAAGGTCTGCCACCATGCCCTCACGTTTGTGTCTCCAACAGTACTGGGACCCGTTCCTTCCCTGGAACAGACTCTGACTGTGATGAGTGAATTAATTTAAAAGCTCAAATGTTTGCTGACTCCCTCCATGCAGGGAGTAAAGTTTAAAGTCCTTGGTTTGAGAATCAGGCTACCTGGTCTTTCCTAGTTATCTTCCTACTCTTCTCTCTAGTTGTCCTTGACCAAAATATACATTTCTTTCTACATCTGCATCAATTAATATGCCATCTGTAAATCTCCCGAATATCATTGCAGCCAAAAGCTCATGCTCAACGGCAGTCAGACTCGGACTCCAATCCTGATCTATTTTCTAATAGTCATGTATTTCTGAAACAGCTTCTCAGTGTCCTCATCTGCAAGTGCATATGGTAATAATACTTAACAGGGCAATTATGACGAGTGATTATGATAATTCATATAAAGTACTTAGCACATGGTAAGGGGTCAACAATGAAAACACACACACAAACAAGCATGCATGTACACCGCTCCAACTAAAATGGTTTTCCCCAATCTCTGTGTAAACAAATCCAAAGTGCTATAACTTACTAAAGCTGATGGCCAATTTTCTGCCCTTGTTATTTTTAATCTTTTAGCAGCATTTGACCCAGATCTATATACTTCCTTCTTTGCCCTGGCAACATCACACTCTTCTTGTTTTCCTCCTGTCTTACTGGGCATGTCTCAATTTTAAAGTAAAAATGCTAACATATTCTATCACTGGATCATCAGTCTCTTCTTGAACTAAAATGCTACCCCACGTTGGCTCTGGCTTTCTCTACCTCCAGACGTTCATGGTTTCCAAACCCATGTACCAGCCTCATCTGTCCCTTTCACTCACATACATCCAATTCTGGATTCAACACATTTTAGCTGTGTGGCTATAGACCTGATTTTCTCTCTCTTTGTTAAAAAAAAAATCTAATAATGACCCTTCCTACAGACGTATTCTGAGGATTCAATTACTGCATACACATAAAGAGCTTAGAACGAGCATATAGTGTGTGCTCCATACAGAACAGTGACTTCGCCTATTTGCCATCTTTATTTAATTGTTCAATAGATAAATTCACTCTGTCCCAAACAGAGTTATGCATTGCTCACCTCCCCGTCCTTATTACCCCATCCTAGTTAATGATACCATCATCTACCACACTGCTTGGAACAAAAGAACAAAAATCACTACAACTCCTTTCTTCTTCTCTATATCCCTAAGTCCTGTTGGCTTTATATCTAAAAGAAAGTTCGCACTGACTTGTTATTATTTTCTTCCATCTCACTACCCACTTCTAACATCTCTTCTCTGGTTTTCCTGTTTCTACCATTTACACAGTCTATTCTCTGCATCATAGCTGGAATAATTAACAGCAACAACATAGATCAGGTAATACCATTGCCTGCCTAAAAACCTCCATTGGCACCTGATTGCACTTAAAACGAAATTCAGAGTGCATACCCGTGTCTTGAGAGTTGGCACATCTGGCCCCTGAGGAGCTCTGGCTCCAGTGTGGACTAGTTGGTTCAGAATTCCCGTCCCTCTTCCTGAAATGCTCTTTCCCTATATTCATAGGGTGAGTTGACCATCATTTATTTAGGTCTCGTTTCAGTTTTCCCCTAGCCATGCTATCTAAAACAGCTCCTGCCACAACCCATCGCCCTGCTTTAGCATTTTGTGTGGCACGTATCCATTTCCTCCAAATCGGATGTATCTGTTTGTTGTTTGTCATTTACCTCCACTTGTTAGACTGTAAACTGTAGAACAGAACTATATCCGTGTCTTCCCACTCTTTCTTGTCACCTAGAACAGCACCCAGCATGAAGTAAGACTCCACGACTATTTCTGAATACATAAACTCTGACGGTCAGAATTAATGTATCCTTTCTTTGTCCTTTTGCAGCCCGCGCTAGAACATAAGACTTAAAAGGGAAAGATATATAATATTTTAAATTATTTTCTGTGTTTTCACCTTGACATCTCCCAGAATAGAGCAGTGTTCCTTGCAAACAGTAGGGGTACCACAAATGATTGTTCATTTGTATGTTTGAACTGAATCATACACTTCATCTTTCCCGTGGCTCTATGTTATTAAAAGACACATTTCTGGTAACAAAAAAAAAGTTTTCATAACCTACTACTGGGATGATTAAACTGTTACCGCCACACACACCTCAAATATACACTGGTGTTCTTACGTCTGGGCACGCGCATGCATACACATACACACGCATCTCGTGTCAATAAGAGGGTAGGGCAGCCATATTTCCTATTGAAAACTTGCTGCTTGTCATTCATAAAGCCAGAGAAAGTGTCAACACGTTTTTGAGAAGCCAAGTTCAGTTTATTTCTCTAAGGCACTAGGGCATCAAAGAAAACAATGACCTACTAGCTATTCTTCTTTTACTGAGAAGGCTGTATTGAGTAACCCAGAAAAGCTAAACAAAAAACCTGTCACTGGGCAATAAATTAAAAATAGGTCTGTGCAACTGAAGATAAATCAGTAACTTTAATACTCCTCCCCAGAGCTGGGAATCTTCAAGGAACATAGGATAGGTGTCTCCTAGCTGAAGTGATGGTTAAATAGCTGTCCTTTAAATTACATTTGGGCTGTTTCTTTTCTGGCTGGCTGTATTTTTGGTGATCTATCCAGAGGCTTAAGAAGATATAGAGAAAAATAAATTTCAGTTCTATAAGCACACACTATGGACTTGCATATTTGTTCTCATCTTTGGCCTCTCTTCCTTTCTTTCAATCCCTGCTTCCTGGTCTTTCCAACACCATCCAACATTGGCACCAGAAAACGGATAGGCTTACTCCAGACACTGATACTAACCTAATTGCCTGTAATTGCTATGCATCATCATGTAGGCTTCTTTTCTTCCTTACTGAGCTCTAGTGCTCACATGTCGCATATCCTGTAACTCCAGATAAAAACTCATATATGCTTACTTCCAGAACCAAAATGGTCAGCAAAGGAGTCAGCTCCCATCTACACTGTCAATCAGAGAGCCAGGGTCAGTAGGGAAAGCCAGGGGTACGGTGCTCTGGGTCCAGATTAGATTAGCACAAGTTAATGCACTGCCTTCATTTGAAATCAGGCGCAGGCCCCTGCTGAGATGAATCAATATTTAATAATTGTGAGATACAGTTAGGCGTATGTGAAGGGGTCTCCTTTCCACTCTCATGGGGAGCTGTTTGCAACAACTTTGCACATGCGGCAACTCATAATGTCTGGTGCTAGCTCCTCTGGCAATTTATATTTTTATCAGCAGCACTGTCTACTTCTAAAATGCATAACAGATATAATAAGCTAACCCCCAGAAGACAGCTGGCCAGACCAAGTGGTTAGGGACCACGTGAGTTCATAGAGGCAGCCAAAGGAGTTTTCCTGACTGGGACGTGGGCTGGGAACGGTGCTCTGGAGCCTGGGCCGCAGCTTCATGTCTGACAGTGCTGATCAGGGCAGATGTTGAAAGCAGGCCTCCCGGTTCTCAGGGCACAGCATTGAGAGAGAAAAGGCACAGGCTTCTGCCCATCTCAGCTCTTCCGTTCTCCATCAGTGTGACTGTGTGCCAGTCCCTTTCTGTTGTGCTTCAGCTCCCTCGCCCATCATAGGAGAGGTTTGGGCTAACCAGAGTTGCTCAGCCTTGGCACTTCTGACATTTCGGGCTAAAGGCTTCCTTGTCATGTGGGGGTGCCCTGTGCCTGGTCCTTACTTACTGGATGCTAGAGCATTTCACCCCCTCCACCCCAAAAGTTTGGACAAACCAGAATGTCCCCAAGCAAACATCCCCTGGTCAATTCCCACCACACCCCTGGCCATCCCACAGAACTCCTGGGCACCCAGATTCTGAGGATATCTCCTAACTTTCTCTGACTTGGTCTCTTCTTCCCCTCTTTGAAATTTCCACCTAGAAATGTTAGTTAAGGCACAGGCTTCAGTTGTTTGGTAGCTTCTCCTTCCAGCTGCCTACTCAGGGACCACTTTCACAGCAGAGACGTGCATCCTCGGCCTTTCGAAGTGCAGCAGTGCTATGTGCACGGTCACATTCCTCAGTCCCCATGGCTCCAGGGGCAGATGCCATGGCTACAAGCACCTTCTCGCTCTCACAACTGCTTTGTGGGACCTGGGGGTGCCCAGAAGCTCCTCCGTTCTTTGCACTTGACCTGCCTCTGCTCAGCCCCATCTCACTGTCCCCTTCTGCAGGTTACCAGCCATGCAGGGTAGCAGCTGCTGAATGGCTCATTACTGGGGCAGATTCTTCAGTGACGAGCCTTGGCCCCGGCACTGTAATGAAGCCTTCAATTGGCAAGGAGTGAATGCATTAATCTGGGGCTATTAGAGTCTTTTATCAGGCTGCCTAAAATATACTGCCTTTCCGAAGCATACTGAGCAGGCATTTCACCCTAAAGGGAAATGTGGGAGGGAGCACTATATTGGAACTAACTAAAACAGAACAGCTAAGAAAAATATGAAGTAGAGTTGGGGGGCGGTGCAGAGAAGTCTGATATGTTGTTGCTGAACATCATGTTTTTTCAGGGTGCCCAAGCCTAAAAAAACCACAAACAAACCAAAATGAAGAAAAAAAAATACAAATCCTACCATCTGAGCAACTTCCTTCCCAGTAAAGATGAAGCAGACAAGAAGGCAGATGGAAGCAAGACTGAAAAGGTCCCCAGGTCAGTGCATTGTCGTGAAATTGCACAGTGAGGTCAGAAAGGCCACAGACCCAGCTCCAGTGCCATCATGCACAAAGCGGAGACTAGAAGATGGGACATATATGGATACTGGCATTCAGGGACATAAAATGTTCTCCTAGACATGGGGTCACAATTGCAGTCATGCTCAGTACCTGTCAGCACCGCTCAGCCCTCTCTGAAAGCGTTAGCTCGAGTGCATTGCACGCCCAGGTATCCTAGCACTCAGACCCCCTGCATGAGGTCATAGGGGCCCCAGCCACGGGTGTCCGAAGGAGCAAAGCCATGGGCCCTGGAACCAGGGCAAAGCTGCGGGACCCCTAGTTTGGTACACTTTGAGGCCAAGGGGTTGATATCTCAGACCCCATTTATAAAATACGGATTATTACAATTGCCTTGCCTAATAGAGTTTTTGTGAGAACCAAATTAGGTGACTTGTGTGATGGTATTTTCATATCAATAAAGTAAAGGTATGGCTGCAAGGCCATGGCTTGGAAGCCAGAACACCTTGGGGCAGGTGGAAAGTCACCCAGCGCAGCGGCTGTGTGCATGACCAGATGGTGTCTCTCCCTGCCGCTATCACAGTGAACTTCAGGTGACCTGCAGATGGAGCCAAACTGAAAAGAGGAGGCCACCTGACGGACCTGAGACCTGTTGGATTTCGACTGACCAGCTGTGGGGCTATTAGAAATGAACTAATGTAATCATAGCTCTGCTGGCCATGGATGGATCCCTTCAACTTTGGCCCAATTTGCTTGATCATGCTGTCGCTGTGATTTACGCTCCTTAAGGACAGAACATCATAATGAGGTGGAATCAGGGAATACATAGGCTCCTCATAGGAGGTCCCAGTGAAGAGAGAGCTGCTTATAATAGCTCAGTGGTCAAGTTCTACTCACCAAAATGTTCCTGCTGGTGTTTCTTTCTTTTTGTCCTGGGTACATTTGGAATCAAGTGGGCTTCCCAAAAGCCTGGGATTTATTGATTTCAATCATCTTCTCAACCGTCTAAGGCAGAACGCTTTAGATTTGACTTCACTCTCCCCCCTAATCTCTCACTTCAAGAGTGAAAAAAGGATTAATAAGCAATCACAGCCATTATTGTTGATTAGGCTGAATGAAGTCCAGCGCAGCTGTCTGCTTCCTAGTCTCCTGACCCATTATTTGCCTAAGCACGAAACAGGGTCAACACTGGGGAATCCAAGACCAAAGTAAAGTGGAAGCCGCTGATGCTCCCGAGCCCTGTGGCCTACCTTGGGTTCCCCCCAGCCTCCAGGACAGCTGTGCTCCTGAAGAACTGACTCCCAGCCTTCTTCCATGCCAAAGATCTGGAGCTTTCTTTGGTGATTGTGGCCAGTACATACAAACCAGATATTCAGATATTCTTTTTTTTAAATAGCTTCTTTTTGCTATATACAGCAAAAATAGCAATGTCTGCCTATTTGTTTTGGAGTAGTTTACCATGGCCCATTTATGAAGCTATTGGGAAGAAGAAAAATAACTGTTTATGATATAACAAAATCATATGCAATGGGGTAAGGGGAAGGGATCAAGCTCTAATTTGGGTATTGTTTCTCATTAGACAAGTATGAAAAAACTCTTCACATGAATTATAAATGCAGGCCTAATTTCAGAGTGATGCTCTGATGAAGGAAACTTCCTCTCTTCAGAAGAAAAGTGAGAAGAGAGCGTCAAAGGAAACAAGAAAAGGTTTGCTATCTCTTGCAAAAAAATGTGTGCATATATGTTTGTCTGTACATATGCCTATCTGTATGTGTGTAGACTTATAAACACACGCGTATGTGCATATTGACATACATGTACACACATTCTGGAGGAAGTGGGAATGAGAGCAATAGAGAGAAAAACAGAGAGATGTTTCAGCATAAAATATTTTCCAACATCAATGATTTATTTTTTTTGTGTTTTGTTTTCTATCGTTGTCAAAAGTTCTTCTATTTCTATAGCACTGAACAGGCAAGAGACTCTTTTAAAGGAACTAGGAGGATAACAGATGAGATGACATCACTAAGTTGTTACACTGTGTAAACAGCCTCAGCCAAAAAATCTGATGTGCTGGGGCATAATAATATCATAAACCAAACCAACAGAAGTTAAAACAACAGAAATGAGGAGCTGAAAACAGAAGGCCCAGCCATATAGATTCATAAGAGTGTTGTCTCTGAAATTGCAAGACTTGACCCAATGATGCGTAGCATAGATCGACAGTGACATCGTACATTAATGATGCTGTGTGGACTTGACTGAAGGCCAACTACCTATAATTGAATACACTTTTTACCAGAACACTATGTGCAGCTAATTCTTCACTCCACACAATACTGTGAGCTGGACTTATAAATAACATAAAAGCAAACAATGTGCCACTGGAGCTTTAGGGTGCTAGTCCTTCCCTGGTCCTTCCATCTGGCACTAACAACTGAGGGATGAAGCAAAGCTTCCAGTGAGATCACAGGGCCTCACCAGCCTTCCTGGCAGGACGAGAGAACTGAGAGTGCAGACAGGGCACTTCCTGTTTTCTTCCTGACACAAAAAAGGACAGCTCTTTGCCCAAAGCCAATACGATCTACTTATCCAACAACAGGTAGAAAAGTGTTCATAGAAGGAGTAGAGCCCCACCACTCTGTGTGCCACAGGAACTCCAAAAGCACAAGTGCCCTCTCCCCACAGGCAAAACATTTACCTATCCAAAGGGAGTGGGCTTGGGGAGGAATCTGCCTTGCAAGTAGTCAATGATCTGTAGGTCAGCTGGATCTGCCCAGCCTCACACTCGCTTCCCCAGGAGAGCAAAAGGGCAAGACTCAGAAGCAAACCTTTCCTTCAGCCCTAGGAAGAAGGCAAAAGTTTTGGTGGAATTTCCCTCTTCTGGGGTTTGACAGAAGATATAAGGCAGAAAGAACCATGAGTACCTCCAAACCTGATTCTTTCAAAGTTCCCCAAAACAAATTAGAATATTTGAAACATAGAATGCATCTCTTTCTATTTATGTTCAATTGTATGTATGGAAGATGCCAAGATCAAATAAGTCCCCACACTAACAACATAGGTAACGTTCACCAGAGAGCTCCTAAGTAAGCGTGGCTGGCATTGCAGAAGATTAAAGTGGAAAGGCATCGGATTCTAAAGCAGTGATGGTTGCTGTGTGGCCGTGGGGGACTTGGTGGTGGTTGTTCTGACTACAGGGAATTCAGTGCAACCTTTTAGACTGGCGAGATGAAGGTGCTGTGCCTTTGCAGTTGCATAGTCATTTATCAGATAATAATGAATAATTTCCAAATACCCACCGAAGTCCTTTATTTTTGAATCAGGCATGATGACTAGGATGAAAGCATTTCATACTGATATTTTCCCAACTCTAGTCCCCAGAACTTACTATTCCATGGGGATTCTATCTAGATAATGTGGTATAGTCTACAAACGAAAAGAAGGTTCAGGACTTTTATAAACTCATTCTTTTTCAATAATTAATTTCTTGAGAATTATTTTCTGAATTCAGTTGGTGTCTTCTTCTTACTTCCAATTAGATAATTTCATGTCACCCAATTTCGGTATTTTTTTTCAAATACCATAAAGAAAGTGGCAGGTCCCCTGAGAAAGAATTTGTGACTTGATTTTACTCTTTGTACAGGAGGCCTAAAGTTTCTATAACTTTTAGATCTAGAGACAATATACTCACCTTGGATCTTGAAAGGAACAAGGAGTTTATTCAAACACCTGTGTTCATAAAGATAGTAATTTCTGTTTTAGAATATTGTAGTAGGACATGCACAGTCCTCTGGCTCTTTCTCTTAATGGTGATTGAAAACTTGGCTCCAGAGTCTCATAAGTATGAGGTCCTCTAATCCAAAGTTTCTATTGAAATGAACATTTCTTCAGAAAAAAAGGTCTTCCTGGTATCCTGACAAAGTTTTTAGCACGGTGCCTGCTGCCAAGCGTGAACTGGAAATGATTACAGCAGGGCTGCAGGAGTCAAAGTCCCCAAGGGCTATTCCAGTTCATGTCACTGCCAAGTGTGGCCAGTGGGACAGCACTTGTCTGAAACAAGTTGGTGCACCTCTCCCTGCACTCCTCTAGGTCTTCACAACGTTACTACAAATGCATTCATTAATGCGGCAATTGAATAACAATTCCCTGAGCACCTACTATGTGCCAGTCCCACAGAACAGAGAGGCAAATAAATTAGACAGGATAGGTCAGTTCAAGGGCACAACAGGATAGGTCAGTTCAAGGGCACACAAGCAGCTGCAGAAACGGATGGCATCTGCATTGCTGCTATGTGAAATGCATGAACCAAGTACGAGGGAGACACAGGAGAGAGTCAGAGGGAAGGAGGTGTGATGCAATGGGAGCTGCCACGTGATTGGGCCTTACAGGAGGCGTAGGAGCTCCAAGGCTGCAGAGAGCAGTAACAGCATGAGCAGCAGAAGTCAGTGGTAGAAATAATTTGGGCCCTATTTTGCATGAGTTTATATGACTCACTAAAGAGTTTGTTTTTTTATCTCATAGGAAACAGGAGCCATCAAAGGATTCTAAGCAGGAGAGTAACAAATCAAATTCATGGTTTGGAAAGATAATGTTGACAGCAAGTGAGACTGCATATCTGAACAAGCACTGATTAGAGGGAGTGAGACTATTTCTACCACCACTATTACCATCTTCAGGACCTGCACCCACCACCACTACTTTTCACTTCTAGCATTGCCTTACCTTTATTGAATGCCTGTTGTTTGTGAGCATTCAAAATGCTTCAAGCATACTGCCTCAGTCAAGCCTTGCAAAAACTCTATTTCACATGTGACATAGAGCAAGTTTAGGTAAAATGCCTCATGTCCTGCATCTAGTGAGTGGTAGAAATATGATTTGAACACAGGTGTTCAGAAGCCCACACCCTTAATGCTTTTAACCTCATCATTGCATGAAAGTATCCAAAGTCCTCTTTAAAAATAACATAGGGTTGATCTGAGAGCAGAGAGAGTAGAGTGGAAAACAGTTAAGGAATATTTGGTAGAGGGAACTGAAAGACTTAGTGAATTAAATAAACAAGAGCAAAACAGATGTGCCCCCTAAAGAACAAGCGAAACTTGTAGAGGATGCTGAGGTTTCTAGCTTGGCTGAGTGCACGCATGTTGGCGTTGTTTGTTGAGATGAGCGATAGCAGTTGAAGAGATGGCTTAGTTCCTGGGGGATGCCATGCTTGTTTGACAGTCTTTTAAGCTACTACCCAGAATCTGGATCTTCTTTCTATCTTATAATATTTTTCTGTGTATTGACCTCTTTTCCATTTTTAAAGATTTTATTTTTATTTATTTTTAGAGAGAGGGGAAAGGGAGGGAGAAGGAGAGGGAGAGAAACATTGATGTGCGAGAGATACATTGATCAGTAGCCTCTCACACACCTCCAACTGGGGACCTGGCCTGCAACCCAGGTATGTATGTGCCTTGACTGGGAATCGAACTGGCAATCTTTCAGTTTGCAGGCCAGCACTCAATCCACTGATCCGCACCAGCCAGGGTGATCTTTTTTCCCTTTTTAATCAACCTTCTGTCAATTATAAGTTCTATAAAAATTTGTAATCAATTCCTTTTTGTTTTTTAAATTTATTGTATCTTTTTTCAGAGAGAGGAAGGAAGAGAGAGACTGAGAGAGATGCAGACAGAGAGAGAGAGAGATCTGTTTGTTGTTCCACTTACCCATGCATTCATTGGTTGCTTCTTGTATGTGCCCTGACAAGGTATCAAACCCACAACCTTGGAGTATTGGGATGATGCTCTAACCAACTGAGCTACCCAGCCAGAGTTAGATTCCTTTTTTTGTTAAGTCAGCCAGAATCAATTTCTGTTGATTCATAGAAAGAACCCAATTAGGCACAGAAGATAATACCAACAGTTTGGAATGCGTTCAGTTCAAGTTGTCTGCAAGACATAAAATTAAAATACCCAGTATATAACTTGTAATCATTTGGAAATTTAGAAAAGAGATAAGGCAGAGCACACCCTGAGGACTACCCTAAGCAATATTTCCCTGCTAGTGCCAGGACCAAGTAGCATCATCTGGAAAAGACACGGAGGAAGGAAATTCAAAGATGGACCAGGGGATGCCAACATTTCTTGCTTACGAGAAAGACCAAGGTGACCAGAAAGGGGGGCAGAAACTGAGAGGGAGTGGGTCAGAGCTGGCTGAAAGTCAGGAGAGAGCGGTTTCATGACAAATTAGAAAAGCAAGAATCTCAAGAAGAAGAGTGTTAGCAACTGCATCAATTTCAGCAGAAAGAATACTAAAAAGTTGTCATGGGGTTTGGCACTCATTACTGGTGTCCTCACAAGAATAGCTCACCTCATGTTCCATAACTTATTCTGAGAACCTGCAGTAAATTAAATAGCTTTAATTTATATTTCAGGTGACTGATCATATCCAAATAGCGATGAACCAAATTTATCACTGCTTTCCTCTTCTCTCCACTCATTTCTTTTTCTTTCTCTTCTGAAACTCTTTCCAGGAAAGGACTAAAGTTTGTCTGGGGAAGGTGATGGTAGAAAATGGAAAGGCAACTTTATAACAAAGCCTCACCAGTTTTTAATTTTTCATCTTCTAAGGACAAATGAAGGGAGGGTGTTGAGCTGACCTGCCAGCTACAGTGACTATAGATCTATCAGCCTTACAGAGACTAGTAACTCGGGTCCTTGTATTTATGAACGGCCGTAGAACACAAATTACAGAAAAGTCTGAGGGCATTTTATTTTATTTTTCTTCTCTGGGCTCAGAAACCTGTAAGCTTGCAGTTCTGGAATCAAGAATAGACCAGAACTACGTGTTTAGGAAAAGCTGTTTGGTTGTATAACTTTTCTATAATATGTCCTTTTACTTTAAGGACTTAAACACCCCCCTCCATTTATCTCATTCCTTTGAAGTTGGCTGCTTTACTTCCTGTTTAATCTCTGCCTTGAATAATAATTCATCACTCTTTGGTAGCTTCCTTGAATGTCATGTTTGACTTAACGTGACTGTTGACATCTTTCTACCATCTGAATACCCTGGCTAATCATCTCCAGCACTGCTCTGTTAGATTGGCTCAGCACTTGAAGGGCTCTCTTACTTCCTTGCATCTTCGCAGATTACGTAATAACTTCTTAGACTGTGAATGCATCATACAGAGTGAACATGAAGTCCCAAACTGAATGAAGAACTCTTTTAACCAAACCCAGTCACCTCTCTCACTGCCTCTTTCAGACACCAAGAGCTCTTATACTGGGTCCCATGGTCCTTTAAAGAAATTTAAGATTTTCTAATAACTTTCTTAAAGTGCATGCAAAACAACATTACTGTTATTGCCATTTCTCATTTTAGGTGAAGAACCCAAAGCAAAAATAGTTAAGGAACATATCATGGTCATATAGACAGATTTTAAAACAGCCGACCCTCACTCAGTGGCCACATGCTAAGTCACTATGCTATATTACCTCTCAGACAAGGAACTTCCCCATTCTTCTTTAGCGTCCTTACTTGCCACACCAATCAGTCACCAAGTTTCATGGGTTCTTTCTGGTAAAGAATTATTCAACTCTATACTTTTTCCATCACCGTGGCTAACAACCTTAGGCTACTCTCACTGCTCTCCTAAAATTACCACAGTAGAGACTACCGGATTGTCCCCTTTATAAACTTCTTGCAAAGTGACTTTGTATTATCTTTTCAGAAATGAAAATCTCATAGGTTTATAATATTTTAAAGTATTAACTTTTCTTTCAGGTTAGCCATGTGTAAAATCCTTAGCTGAGTATATACAGCAAGAACCTTCAGGACTGGCATATTGAAGCTCTCCAGCCTTATTCTTTACTGCAGCTTCCTCTCTCTCCCTCTCTCTCTCCCTCTCTCCCCCCCTCTCTCTCTCTTTTACACACACACACACACACACACACACAAACTTTTGCCTACCCACACCTATCTTTAGCACAGTATTACCTGTAGACCAGGCAGGATCTTTGTCCAAACCCCTCTCCCCCAGAATTCTCTCCTGTGCATCTATTCTGGTTCCTTGAATCGGTAGACACTCCATCTTCATGTAGTGAACTCCTCTTAGCCCTTTACAACTAGACAGAGATATGGATGCCTCCCCTGATTCCATTTCACCTTGAAGGAGTTTAGTTTTGACCTTCTTTCTTTCTTTTCTTTTCTTTTTTTTTTCTCTCAAGCATCTTTCAACAATTCATTGTATTAGATGTTAATAGAGGTTAGAGCTTTCTGAGAATAGCAATTCTCTTTAATCCCTGTATGATCAGATGATACAGAGTGCCTGAAACACCCCATGTACCCAATAAATGAATAACAAAATAAATAAAATCAGGAACAAAAAGTGAATACATCTTAATTAATGTAATTACTTGACTAATAACTAAAATACCCAAGTTTTCCTTTGTTTTGAATCCATTAACCCAACTGACAAGTTAAATGTTAAATTATTATAACAAGCATTTTCCATATTTAAAAAAAATTTCTGAATAAAAATATTTTTTCTCTTAGAAAGCCTATGTCTGTACTAATAGAATTCTTATTCTCTTGATCTAATTTTTAATTTCCTTCCCCCATCATGTTTTATTGATGAACAAATGATGAGCATTCCTCCCCTAACCCCAATTTTCAAAATGAACAAATGATCTGCAACCATAAAAAGCACAGGGGTCAATTGTCCAGGGCATATTTAAAATAATACTAAATTATATATAAAAACTTTGTTAAATTATTCACAATTATTTACATTCCACTATTTCCACAATAAATTGGAGGCATCTTATAATTAAAACACAAAATAAAATAATAAAATAAGCACATAAAGTAAGGACCAAGAGAAAAGACAATACCGCAAGTGGCAACCGCACATGTCAACATAAATTTTGATGGTAAGCTTTAAAATTTTTTTGAGCTTTTTTACAGACAGGGTAAAATGGGAATGATGTTTAGTTAAATGGATGTTTTGTTAAGTAAGTAGTAAACATTGCAGCTTTTCTGGATAACAAAGAGGGAAAAAAGATAAGTTACATGGTATTAAATGTTATCTCCACCCCTTTTACTTTCCAAACAGGTAATAAGTATAAGCCACATGTTTATCCCTGACACATCAGCCACATGATGTGATCCTGATGATCAACAATTTCCCTACTTGTGACTCATGTTATCTAAAACTATATCATCTTATGTCTTATAAATATTTTTAACTCAGGCATAAAAATAGATATGCATTCTATAATTCAGTTTAATATGAGTTATTCAGGAAAAACCTCTTGGATAGTCCATTATTAGTTTTCATTTATTATTACATGTGTGTGAGGATGAATAAAGTTGGCTTGGAACATTTATAATTGATAAATGCTATATATGAAAACAAACAGGATCCTGGATTAAGAATTTGTCTCTATTTTAAAAGTTTTTGAACAGTAGTCTGAAACATTTTGAAATTAACTAGAGGTTACCTAGTCAGGATAAATATATTAGTTCACATTCATTAAAACAGAGATCTTAATATCACCACTATTTTACCCCATGCCCCTCAAGGGTTTCAGCAAGATTTTCATTAGCTTTAGGCATTTTGTTAGCCTGTTTGGTTCACTGCTCAGGTGTGGAACCACTGAACTCAATTATGGCCCCTTGCATAAAGTTTTGAAGTATAGCATTACTAAGAATCTGCTTGTTAGGAAAAAGTCAAATGGCTTCTGAAATGTTCTATATTTTATCTTATTTGCTGTGAAATATTATCATTATTTTTAGCAACATAATGATAGTAATGATAATAATATAAATTCATTGGATCCTGTCCCTTGTTCCACTTTGTGGCAACGTAAGTGCAAAACCAGTGTATTAATATTCTGGCACTTGCCCGTTGGAATTGTTAAAGCTATTAAATTGAATCATACTGTGGCCAGTGGATCGCAGTGCTACTGTTGAGCTATAATATTTACTTGTATAAGGCCAACTGAATAGGAATGAAAGAGAGTTTCTGTCCATGGTGCTGAAAGCAAATAGTCTCCCACAGGATTTGATACTGAACAAGTTTAAAGAAATTTCTTATGTTGAATCATGCACGTATTGTAATGTCTCTAAGAAATCAATTACTTTTTGGCAGCAAAATGTCACAGCATTTCACATTCTGATAATCACCTCCACTTTACTGAGCTTTAGACTGTTATAATTCACACAATCTAGCTTGGAATAAATCAAGGAGAAGGTTGAGTAACAGAGAAACAATTAAAAAAAAAAAAACTTTAGGCTGGTATACTTGACTAGGATTTAAAGAGGCTAAAATCCTTCTCCATTCCAAGAATGCTAAAGAATATATAGATATAATACCCCATCTCAAGCATAATCTGGCAGTAAGTCTACCCCTTGGTTACATGAAAAATCCTTCGTTATGTATAGAGAATAACCTCTTAAATATTTATTATTTTGTTACATACAAACATATGCATGATGCCTTGGTTACTCATATAACATAGTTTTACAGCTTTCAAATGACTAGATGTGACAATATCTTCTACTCATTATATTGCAGTGAGGAAAGAACCTGCCTTCAACTTAAAAGTGTTTCATCTCCTATAGAGATGAAAACTCTTTCTGAAATGATTTTTCCATGTTTTTTTTTTTTTTATTTGAAGACTGGATTTATCTCTCTAACTGACCAAAATGCCAAAAAAATCTCATTTTTTAAATGTCTACTTTTTATCAGCTAGCCTTGTGCAAATAGCATCACCTGAGGCACTAGGTCCCTGACTACCTCTCCCTCTGGAATGAGAAGTGATGTGAATTTCCCAAGGACAGATAAATGAGCAAGTCTTCTGCACATTACACAGATTCTCTTCTGCATATAGCAACACTTAACTGGAGGGAAAATCTGAATATGCTTTGATCAAGCATAATCCTTTCATGGATTTATTCAGTGAACCTCTTTTTTAGTGTCAAGCATATGTCAGGGCCACACTAGATGGTGAGAATACAGAAATAAATTTTAAAAACCTGGCTCATGTCCTCAAGGAATGCAATAAGGGCAAAGGGAACTCCCATGAGAGGGATAATCACAGAACAGTGTAAGGGATGCTACAGCAATGATACAGATAAAAATCTTTGAAAGTTCAAGGAAGGAGCCCAGCAGCTTTCTAGAAATGAAGTGGGGTGGAGTGTGGGGATATCAAAGGGTGGCTTCTCAAAAAAAAGGAAGTAAATTTCAGTCTTTAAGAATGTGGTACAATTTCCTCTTCAGGGTGAGAAGAAAAATGCAGAGAATGGCAGATCACCATTAATAGTTTCTGGCTCTATTTCCCACAACCACTTCAGACAGCCTCTGTGACTCCATCTCTGGAAAGGAGAAGAATCATTTTTCATCTGCTATAAAGACTATGTTCTGGTATAGTCTACATTCATACAAACTTGGCTGGCTTTCCCATATTTGAGGTTCTAATATTTGTGGAGGTGGTAAAACATGGAGGGCTGAAAACAAGGTTTGAACATTCATGGGCTGAGAATGATGTGGTGGTCACTGCAGAGCTGAGACAAGATCACAGGCTCAGATGGGGTAGACATGTGCCCCCCGCCCCTACAGTTATTGAGAACCAGGATACCCCACGCCTTTAATTAAAAATCTTACATGTATATATTCTGCACTAAATCATTCTCTAGTACCAGAGCTAGGCACTTTCATTACCCACTTTATTTGCATAGCAGCAGCCTCCCACATGTGAAGACTCAATATTGCTGAACTCCCTCCAGTGTACTGCAGGGAAAAGTCAAGGTCCTTGGCTCCTGGTTCAGAAAAGCCATATCAGATAACTGTGAAGTCCTGTTACCCACAAGTGTTCATCTAAGGAGAAGAGAGAATTTGATTATCATGAATTCTGCTCCACACTCCTTTTCCTGCCTGACAATAACCTTCCCTCTCCAGAGCAACAATAATCTGAACACAAACAGACGTGAAGCTTTTCAAAAAGTAATGAACTCTGAGGCTTTGGAGCCAAGGCAAGCATGGTTTAAATGCAGGGCTTCAGCAGCCCAGAGAGGCTATCAATTATACAGCCCTGCCATCAAGGAAGCAGAAATAATATTTCAAAGAGTCATTGCCAGAAAGAGAAAGAAAAAGGAGAAAATGTCACAAAAATCACACCATTCAGAGCAAGCAGTTCCAAGAGCAAAGATGAGTGGCTAAATCCTGTCAAAGGCAGCCCTCTCCACCCAGAGGGAAAAAGACAGGATTTGGTGACTTCCCTCTTGCTCCGCCCCTCACCCAACTCACCTGGGTCCCTAATGCCACTTTTTCAGCATTGTTTTCTGTTACTCCTGGGTCATTCTTAATTTGATAATTCATTTACAAACATTTTTTTGAGAGCTTAAAACAATACAACACATACATAAAGGGACTCATTAGTTTATAAAACCAATTTACATTCATGATTTAATTTTATTCTTACAATAACCATTTGAAACAGGGAACTAAGCATTATTGTGCCTTTTATGCAGATGATGGAATAAAAGCTTGAAGAAGTTGTGTCTTGTTCAAGGTCAGCCACATCTTAAGTGCCCAGCCGAGGGTCTAGAATTCAGGAGGCCATCAATATACACTTTTTTTTCGTAATAAAAAGCAATGGGACTAAATCATCACATATTTTAAAGTCTAGTAGCCAGTGAAAGCATTTTCCCAATGTATCTCTCTGTAGAAGGAGGTCTATTAAAGGCTAGGTAAGGCCAAACAGGTTCATAAGAAAGGTATAAGCAAAAAGAGCATAAGACACACTCTTTGACTAAGGCACTCTCAACAGTTTTTCGGTTGTTGTTTCATTGTTTAAGGGAGTAGGGGTGAAGACAGGCAAATCATTTTGTTAAGTTTTATACTATTTAGGCTGTAATATCCTTAAAAAAATGCTTTGTGTTATAGAGGGTAAGAAAGTAGAAAGACCAGAAGCTCTGCAACCAGGAGGCTGCACTCTTTACTACACTAGTCGCATTCTGTGAGCTTCACTTTCTTCACTGAGAAAACGGGATTGATAATACTTTCTGTACTTACATCATAAGCTGGTTAGGATAACAGACAGGGAAGCCACTATAGAAAGTCAAATGCATGTAACTATTACATACATAACAAGAGTTCGAGTAACTGTCCTCCAAAGATCACAGTGTCCTTTCATGAAGAAGAGAAAATAGATGGCCTCCCGTACACCTATTGAACTTGGTAAATAACAGGAACCATAGCATCAATGATGCTTATTCATAGTGGTACCTCGTACTGTGGTTTGAAACTACAAATAAAAGGAAATGGAGATAGTTCAGAGAATGGAATTCAGAACAGTCAGAAGTCCCAGTGTTCATTTTGTGTGCACTCATGGTCAATCCTAAACATATTACTTAACTTTTCCAGGTTGGATCCCTTAGCCATGAAATGGTAATGATAAAGAAATTTAACTCATAACCCTCTTTCAAGGTTTAAATTAGAAATGTACAAAGAAAACATAGCACAGTACATGGAAGACATGTAAAGCAATGATAATGATCATTTGGGTTACTATATCTTGTCTCACCTTTTTTGCCAATCTTCTGTGTGAGGACAATAGGATTGACACAGTATCATTTCTCTCTCTTCTAGAGTCTAGCATCAGACACTAACTGACCTCATGGGGTATTATAATGTTTAACCAGTAAATTGTGATGAATAACCTGAGGGATGTTCAGCCACGGAGAGTTACAGGATGACAACTGACTTACATGCCTTTTGATACTAGTCTGTTGGTATTACAATTGATCCTGCCTAGTTTCCTCCTACATTGATCTGTTCAGAATGCTCTTGACACAAATGCAATTTTCTGTGGCCAGGAATCAAATCCACCAATCAAACATGGCAAAAGCGATCGAAACAAAGGGCAGAACTTGTGCTATTTCCAGCACAAATGATCGGTTCCTAAGTTTCTGACAGCATCAAATGAAAACATCAAAATAGCTTGAGACAGAAAGAGCTCAGAGATCCTGGGTCCTCAACCCGTTTGCTATACATTTCTATGTGGCCCGAAACCCTCCACTGTGGACAAATGAGAAATTATACATCTTGTGAGGCTGCATGGAGGGGAGAACTGGGAGTTTTCCTGGAACATGGTTTGGCTTTTCCAAAACTGTTCCTGATTTTAATTATTAACATTTACGTAGATTATAGTTGTCTCATTCATCATTGAGGCCAAAGCATTTCAAGCTATGGAGATTTCTAGCCCCTGGACACATTTTATGACTATGCCAGAGGAATTTCCTTGGCAGTGCTCAGAAAGGGAGTATGGTAAATGAAAAAAACTGAGGAAGGCAGAGAAGGTAGACATTACTATACAAAACATCTTCGTAACAGGGCTGTCCATTGCTAACCTTTTACTCATATCAACTTTCTGAAATAGGAGAGCTCTAAATAGACATAGATAACATCATATGTTATATAGTTTCTGCCCTCACCCCAATCAGAGCTGATGGGAACCTGGGTGGTCACCTGACTCAAATGAAGACAGTCTGACAAATGTTCCTGATAATTTGGACTTATAGCACCAAAACCCAGTCAGTTGACTGTGATCTATCGAGCTATCTGAATGTGTACCAGAGCAGGCCAAGGTCACATGTCACATGAAGATAGTGAGGATCTAAGAAACCTTACATAAGGGACTTAAGAGACCATAGAGATGCATAAAAAGAAGCACAAATGAAGAAGCCATGGAGACCCAAAGAGAGAGACTCAGAGAGGAAACGTCTAGGGCAGCTGTTTCTTACACAATCGGCCTGGTCCTCCTGTCATTGTTTCCATGAAGTACAGCTCATCTTTCTGATAAATCTTACCTCGCTACTTGCATGAATTTCTGTAATTCTAGTGGGTTTTTAACCATGGCACCAGTGGTGTGGGTAGCGATTGTCCGTGAGAAACTCAAAGGGAATATAGCGGGAGTCGATGTGCAAGGATGAGCAACAGGGTCACAGCAGCACCTGTGCTACCAGCAGAGCATTTGCTTGGCCTCCCAACAGAAGCTGGGTGCTGACCTGGAGGAAGTCCACTAACCTCTGATGAGAGACATGAAGACATCAGAATCTATCACAAAAGAAATGATGAAGAATCAGAAATGCATTTAAGGACCCACATGTACTGAGAAAAATAACTAACATTCAGAGAATGGCTCTTGGGCCCAAAAGAGTTACATCTTTTGAGTGAAGCAATAATTACAATATAAGGAAGTGAGTACAAAGATAGACATATGTAATGCATATTTAGAAGCAGAGGAGACTTAAGGAATGTAATGGGCATCTTCAAATATTGCAATTCCAGTGGTGAAATCAAGACCATTTATGACTCATTTTCTTATTCCCAGCACTTACCATTGTGCCTGACACACAGCATGGGTTTAACAAATACTTGTCAAATTAAATTTTAAAATATACTGACTGTTTCTTAATATTAAGTATTTCATCTAATTCCTGTCCCGCCTCACACACACACACACACAAAAACAAACTGATGAGTTCTTATATTCAAGCTATTACAAATGAGAAAGCTGGAACTAAGAGATTAAATATCAGATTGAAACACATGTAATTGCTAATACTCAGCCATTTAAGACCTATAATTTGTGGAAATTTACATAGGTAGTAAGATTCAAAATCCATATATCTTAATTAAAAGCCAAGCACTTTTTTTTTTATTACTACAAATGATTCAAATATTCTATGTAGTTCTAGCAGAAATAACCAAGAGGCAGACATTAAGGGAGGCAAATTTTGTTTACATAATTAAAAGAACGGCTAGAGCTTTATTAAAGGAAGTATGACCTACTTGAGGAAATAGTTGCCCAACACTGACAGTATTCAAATGAATGATAGGTAGTCTCTACCTACCTAGCTGTTATGAAAAGATTCAAATTTGGGGAAGAAAATGTAGGAAGGTATATGACCTGTAATTCCCATGATCTTCCAGAGCACATTTCCCATTTTTTGGAGGCCTAAGGATGTTGGTGACAGGAGACATATTGGAGAAAATGGAGTAGACAAACTCTGGCACCTTGACCTTACCGTATTTTCTGTAAAATATTCCTCAGTGATCTTTTTAAAAATGCATCACACACAGCTACGCAGGCTTAGTGAACCCCCCGTGCTGTGTGAACGTTCACACTTGGCAGGTGTCAGCGGCAGCCTGAGTTAGTCGTGCTCCCTCTGCATCACAGAGTAAGTCACCGCTCAGACTTTTCCTAACCCCTGGCCCCTTACCAGTTACTGTGAGCAGCTCCTGGGATAATTTACAAACACTAGACTTCTGGAGACATAGGACCTGACAGGACACAGAGACAAAGCTGGGACAAACTGAAGACCAGACCAGGAGGTGGTCATAGCTCTCTAAAGACATCCACATAGACAACAACATGTTTCAATCCTGCTAGAGAAGCCCCATAAGTATTTACTCCCATTTTTTTCTCTTATTTGTCTGTTATTGTTGAAGACAAAGAGAACATCATGATCCCTTCTGTTTCTTATCTTCAGGGGCAAGACCCCAGGAGTAGGCCAATGACAGTGTTAGGCTAGGCAGCTATTCCAGGAATGGGGAGTTAAACTTGGAGATCACTCTAGTGAACAGGGCTGACTTGAGATGTTCACATCACTCAGAAAGAATTTTATAAAGGTATAATGGCTCCATCATACAACAGATTGAGATAATACTACTCAACCACTTGCCCTTAGAGAAAAGAGAGAGGAAGGGGAAATAAGAATGGACCAAAGACCTGAAATCAGTGAAAACCCTAAAGCCTATGTATTTAGAACTGATGATTCAAATCCTAGGGATAATGGAGATCAAAAGAAAAGGGAGTGAGTGAATAATGGTTTAGGGAATGTCTGAAGAGCCCTGTGTGATGTCTGGTTCAATATACCATCAGCCTACTCCATAGTTTTCATGGTGTGGATCTCAAGACCTTCCTGGTTACAGTCACTGAACCTCAATGGGGATATGTTTCTGTATCTTGAGTAAGGGTAAAATAAAAATCTTCTTTATGCAAGCTCAATCTTTTTTGTAGCCCTCTGGTGAGACAAGCTACTTCTCAGGTCTGGGTGCCTCCCTTTCCTGAAGGCAGGTTTCTCTCAGGCTTTGAGTTGACTTAAAGATTCCCCAGGAGAGCTGGCCTGGATATCAGTTCTAGAAGCCAAAAAAAAAAAAAAAAAAAGAGGAGAGCCAGATTAAAGTATCAGGCCAGAATTTATGCTCTGGACTTAAGGTTTAATAATGCAACAGAAAATCAATATTTAATAAAGCAAATGATGGAGGAAAACACTGCCCAGGAGGTGAGGCCGCTGCACTGTTTTCAAATGTCTCAGTCTCAGAGGAGGCTGGGTGGGCAGGATGGATTGGCGACTGTTCTGATGAGAGCATCTGGCATGCAGACAACCGCAGTCCCATTGATTCCTACTTTGTTATCTCTGGGCTTGCTGGCCATTTTTTATTAAAGGACTAACACAGAATTACAATGAGAGTGATGTGAGGCACCCAATAGAGTGGCCACAAATGGGTCAAACCAGCCTTCACTTAGCAATCCAGGATGGTCTTGACCCATGTAAGAGGGCCTCCAAAGTTCACTATTTATTGGGAGAATAGGCAGAGGGAGGATGGTCCTAGAATTGTAACTCATTAGATGATTCCAGAGAGGTGACAAATGATGAGTGTGTCTGGTTTCACTCATCTTAAAGTGAGGAATTGTGATTGAATGCACCTATTTAGCACAAGCAACTCCAAGAACAGTCATTTGTGCTTAGTAGGGATGCATGCTGTCACTGAGTGATTAATGTATCTTGGTTTACGAATGAAAACTTTCTTGGGTTCTCTCTGATGACTGTGTAGATTGCAAAGTACTTGAGCTACAGAAAAACTGAACTTATTAGACAGCTTGCAATTCTGCACCTTTTAGAGCAATTTAAATATTTCTAGTTAGTCCTTTTTTGTTAGAAATTGTTTTTCCCTTTAGGAACAAAATATGCGTTATCCTGTTTATTTCCTGCTGACCTAGATATCTGGGCCACACTTCATTTCATATTCTTATTTGGTTATAAAGAAATACAGTTGTCAGATATAAAACAACCTCTGTCTGGCCAGGAGAGAGAGCTATACATACCAACCTTGCAAAGCTTATCGTGCTTCCTGTTACTGAAACTACACAGTCACCATGTACAATAAAATAAATTATTTTGAGTTCTCGTGTCTTCCATTTATTTAGGGATCCCAGAGTAGCTGGGAAGAAGTACAGACAACTAATGCCACTAAGTTGTACATAACATAGGAAGCCTCAGGCAAGGTATGTGACACTTGGTGCCTAAATAGGAATGAACTCATTTGTAATGGACAGATTGGCTACTTGCATTTGTTTTCTTAAAAAAACAAACAAAAAAACACAAACTCAAGACAGAACTATATTGCTCCTGGTTACTGAGGAAACTTCTTCCGAAATCCTTAATACAACTGTAAATTATGAAGAGCATATATGCTTGAAAGGGAGGAAAGTCAAGCTGTGATGAAAAGAACCCAGTCTCAAGAAGGAGTAAGAAGCTATGTCAGTCTTGCCTGCTGTTGCACATGCCAGCCATAGAATTTGTACATGGCCAGTGCTTAGCAATTTTTATGGAATGGGTGACTGAGTAAAGTGTGCGGGAAAGAACAGGAAAGGAACATGCTGTGTGGGGACTTGGGAGAGTGAAAGACAAGCATGCTTTGAAAGATGTCCAGGGAGAAAACCCAGCTTGGCCGCTGGTTTATCTGGGGGATTCCTTAGCATGTCACTGACACGCCAAAATTAGAAGACAATGGCCTTCGCACATCTCTTGCTGGGAAAGTGCCATGAGACTGTAAGGAAGCGGGCAGGATCCAGAAAGTAGCCTTCATGCTAGAAATGATGGTCAATAATAAGTGACCCTTACCCCATCCCCCTTTGGGGGGCTCCAATTCCCTTAAATACTGACAAAAATGGTGTCTGTGTGAAGTCTCAAAGTTCAGAGTTCTGAAACCCCAGGTTCCAAATAAGCCATGATCAATTTATAGCCATGTATCATGGAAGAAGTTTCTGCTGAAAACTAATAAATAAGAGATCTTCTTTAGCATGAGATGGGTGAGGGTAAATAATGAGATCTTCTTTAGCATGAGGTAGGTGAGGAGGATTGACTCACTGCAAAACTGATATTATAGGTCCACATGGGATTTGGAACTTCAGTGATTCAAAAAAAGTTAAGGAAACTAGGGCATGTTCTCCAGAATACATTACATGGAACTTCGGCTGAACTGCTCTCTGTTCAATTCTGATGGGGATAGCAAGGAGAAATGCTACATGGCTGTGTCAAGACTACAACAAGCGAAACAGAATAACGACAGACAAAGAAAGCATGGGCCATCGAAGGCTCTGGGTGAAAACTTTCAACGCTGAGAGTAATTGATATCTCTTTTAAATAGCTCAGGGGCTGCTATCAGAGCAGCAGTAATAATAATTTTATTTATAAAATTCTTGCTTCCTCTGAGATGCTCAGGGCATTGTACAATAGCACTAAATACATTAAATTAAAGCATGAAATATTGTGAAAATGCAATGAAATCAACAAGACTGAGGAAATGGGGAAATTCTCAACAAATAAGAGAAAAAGGGTTCTCTGCAAAAAGCAGAACTTAGCAAGAGCTGAGGCTCCGGAGGATGGGCAGCGCCAAGCGCGGGCATTCTTTCAGGAGCAGATAAGGGTTCAAACCTCATCATTACACTGGGAAGCTTTATGCTTTCTGGCAAGATTTTAACGCCTAGTAGCCTCAGTTTCCTTGCCTACAATATAGACATCATATTCTTATCTGCTAAGTATAATTGTGAGATTTCAATGAGATTTGTAAGTGCTAAGCCTGGTACCCGTCATCTAGTGAGAAGCCAATAAGTTATTTTTACTGCAACCGCTGGACAGAGGATACATTGTGGGGAACAGAGGCTGTGTCTAAGTCAATCAGCTGGGGAAAATAGCATAAAAGTCTGAACCGCGGCAGTGACAGTAAAGCTGGAGTCTGACTGAATGAGTAGTGCTTTGTGATGGAAGGAATTCAGGATTACCTCTTGTTCTCTATTCTGCACAATGGAATATACTTTTCCATATTTCAAGATTGCAAATCTAGAAGCCAGAGGAATCTGGAGTGATGAGGGTAGTGGGGTAAGACATTTTGTTTAAGTTTGAACATATTGTGGCACTCCCAAGAGGAGAACCTAATAGGCTCTTACAGATACAGCTCAGCTGGTGGATGTAAGGACGATGCAGTGATTACTGAAACCACAGTAGTTGAAGTCCTGGGCTTGGGAAGGTCATTGTATATGATGTAACTGAAGGGAGAAGAAAGAAGTAAGATGTGGTGACCTGAACCGGTGGGGGAAGTTGAGAATAAAGCAGCCATATAGGAAAGGTCTAGTGATGTAAGGGGGAGCTTGAGAAGAATAACATTACTAATGATAAGGGAAAGGATCTTTGGAGAGTAAACCCCATTCTACCATGGCTTTCTTACTGAATAGAATTAGAAAAAAAACAACAACAAAAAACACACAAAAAAAACACACCTAACAGTAATAATTCCTTAGGGAAAAGGCTTGGTTAGTCCATAAGGCGAGTGTTAATGTTACTCCCCATCATCAACTCTATAAACACCTTCACTTCTACTCTGGTGATGAGATTGAGGAGAACAGGGGAGGCAGAAAACGACCTTTCTTGTGATTCATATGCTAGAAAGCCAACATGGCAACCCAAGGCTTGAATGCTGGGCTGACCCCAGCCAAACCAGTAACCAGAACAGTCATCAGTGAACACTCAGTGAGGGCCCAAAACTTGCTAAATATCCATTTTGAGAACACATGTCAACACATGTCATTTTCAATGTGTTTATGTTCTAATAAATATTCTTTACTCACATACTATTTTTTAAAATACTAAGTTGATTGACTATATTCCCTGTGCTATATTTTATATCCCCTTACTGTTCTGTAATTACCAATCTGTACTTCTGAATCCCTTCATCATTTTCATTCAGTCCCCCAACCTCCTTCCCCTTTGGGAACCATCAGTCTGTTCTCAGTATCTAGGAGTCTGTTCCTGTTTTGTTTGTGCATTTATATTGTTTTTTTAGATTCCACATATAAGTGAAATCACATGGTATTTGTCTTTCTCTGACTGACTTATTTCACTTAGCATAAAACCCTCTAAGTCCATCCACACTGTCAAAAACGGCAAGATTTCATTCTTGTTTATGGCTGGGTAATATTCTGTTGTATATATGAGTATGTATCACTGTTTTTCTTTTTTACCAATAATCGATGGATGGGCACTTGACTTGTTTCCATAGCTTTGCTATTGTAAGTAACACTGCAATGAACATAGGAGTGCATATATTCTTTCAAATTAGTGCTTTGGGTTTCTTTGAATATACACCCAGAAGAGGAATCACTGAGTTATAAGGCAGTTCCATTTTTAATTTTTTTGAGGCAACTCCATACTGCTTTCCATAGGGCTGCACAAATCTGTATTCCCTCCAACAGTGCACAAGGGTTCCTTTTCCTCCACATCCTCTCAAGCACTTGTTGTTTTATTGATGATAGCCATTCTGAGAGGTGTCAGGTGATATTTTATTGTGATTTTATTTTTCATTTCTCTGATGATTAGTGACATTAAACATCTTTTCATATGTTTATTGGCCACCTGTATGCCCTCTTTGGAGAAATGTCTTTTAGGATCCTTTGACCATTTTTAAATTGGATTGTTGTTTGGGGGAATTGAGTTTTATAAGTTCTTTATAAATGTTGGATATTAATCCCTTAACAGCTGCATCTGTGGAGAATATCTTCTCCTAGTCAGTGGATTGTCTTTTCATTTTGTTAATCATTCACTTTGCTGTGCAAAAAAATTTAGTTTGATGTAGTTTTATTTGTTTTTTTTTTTTCCTTTGGTTTCCCTTGCCCAAGGAGATATATCAAAAATATTACTAAAATAAATGTCTGTTACCTTACTGTCTATTATTTCTAATAGCGATTTTATGCTTTTGAGACTCACATTTACGTGTTTAATCCGTTTTGAGTTTATTCTTGTACACAATGTAAGAAGGTGGTCTGGTTTCACGTTTTGCACGCCCCTGTCCAGTTTTTCCATCACCACAATTTGAATAGATTATTTTTACCCCATTGTACATTTTGCCTCCTTTGTCAAATATTAATTTACCACATAGACATGGGTTTATTTCTCAGCTCTCTATTCTGTTTCATGAATCTATGTGCCTTTTTTTATGCCAATACCATACTGTTTTCATTATTATAGCGTTGTAGTATATAGTTTGACATCAGTTAGCATGATACCTCCAATTTTGTTCTTCTTTCTCAAGACTGCTATGGATACTCAGGGTCTTTTGGGGTACCATATTAATTTTTGGATTATGTGTTTCAGTTCTGGAAAATATGCTGTTGGCATTTTGATAGGAATTGTGATGAGTCTATAGATTGCTTTGGGTAGTATGGACATTTTAATGATGTTAATCCTCTACATTCACGAGCATGGTTTATGCTTTCACATATTGTATTTGTATCTTCTTCAATTTCTTTCTTCAGTGTCTTATAATTTTCAGAGTACAGGATGTTACATCCCTGGATAAATTTATTTCTAGGTATTTTATTTTATTTATTTTATTATTTTATTTGTAAAGAGAATTGTTTTCTTAGTTTTCCTTTCTGAAAATTCATTATTGGTATATATATCCAAATAATGCAACTGATTTCTGAATATTTACTTTGTATCCTGCAACTTTACTGAATACTTATCAATTCTAGTTGTTTTTGGAGGAATCCTTAGGGTTCTCTATATACATACAGTATTATGTCATCTGAAAATAATGACAGTTGTACATCTTCCTTTTCAATTTGGTTGCCTTTTATTTCTTCTTCTTGTCTGATTGCTGTGACTAGGACTTCTAGTACTGTGTCTAATAAGAGTGGTGAAAGTGGACATCATTGTATTGTTTCTAGTAACAGGGGAAACGCTTCTAGTATTTCCCCATTGAGTGTAATGTTAGCTGTGGGGTTGTCATATGTGGCCTTTGCTATGTTGAGATGTGTTCTTTTTTCTATTACAACTTTGCTAAGAGTTTATTTATTTATTTTTTAATCATAACTGGATGCTGGATCTTATCAAATAGTCTCCTGCATCTACTAATATGATCATATGATTTGTACCCTTCATTTTATTCATGGGGTGTATAATGTTAATTGATTTGTGGATATTGTACCAATATTGCATTACAGGAATAAATTCCACTTGATCATGGTGTAGGACTTTTTAAATGTATTATTGGATTCAGTTTGCTTATATTTTGATGAGGATTTTTCCATCTATGTTCATTATGGGTATTCTCGTATAATTTTTTTTTGTAGTGTTATTACCTGATTTTAAAATTAGGATAATGCTGGTCTTGTAAAATGAACTTGTTTATTTGTTTTCTTTCTTTCTCTTGAGTTTTTTGGAATAGCATGATAAGATAAGTGTTAGTTCTTCTTTGAATGTTTGGTAAAATTCACCTGTGGAGCCATCTGGTATAGGACTTTTGTTTGTTGGAATTGTTTTGGTTACTGCTTCAATTTCATTAGTTGTAATTAGTCTGTTCGGATTTTCTAGTTCTTGATTTGGAAGATTGTATGTTTTCTAGGAATTTATCCATTTATTCCAAATTATCCAGTTCGTTGACAAATAGTTATTTATAATATTTTCTTACAATCTTTTGTATTTCTGTGGTATCAGTTACTTCTCTTTCATTCCTGATTTTATTTAGGTAGGTCACCTGTCTTCTTTTCTTGATGAATCTGTTTAAAGGTTTATCAATCTTGTTTATCTTTTCAAAGAACCAGCTCTTGGTTTCATTGATCCTGTGGATTGCTTTTTAAGACTGTATTTTGTTTGTTTTCACTTGAATCTTTATTTCCTTTCTTCTACTCACTCTGGGTTTTGTTTGTTGTTCTTTTTCTAGTTGCTATACGTATAAGTTTAGATAGTTTATTTGAGATTTTTCTTGTTTCTTGATGTAAGTCTGTAATGCTTTGAATTTCCCTCTTAAGAGTGCTTTCACTGTGTCGTAAATTTTGGGTTGTTGTGTTCCCATGGCCATTTGCCTCAAGATATCTTCTGATCTATTCCTTGGTCCCATTGTTAAACTATTCATTGTTTAGTAACATATTATTTAGTCTCCACGTGCTTGTGTGTTTTCCCTTGTGATTGCTTACTGGTTTTATTCTATTGTGGTTAGAGAAAATGCTTGATAAACTATTAATCTTCTTATATTTATTGATATATTTTTGGTCCTAACATGTGGTCTATTCTAGCAAATCTTCCACTTGAAAAGAATATATATTCTGCTACTTTGGGGTAAAATACTCTAAAAATGCCAATTAAATTCATCTGGTCAAGTGTGTCATTTACAGCCACTGTTAATTTTCTCTTTAAAAGTTCTATCCCTTGATGTCAGTGAGATGTTAAAAGCACCTACAATGATTATTTACTGTCTATTTTTCCCTTTATGTCCATCAAGATTTGTTTTACATATTTACATGCTCCTATATTGGGTGCAGAAATGTTTAGAATGTTTATATCCTATTGCTGGATTGATCCCTTTGACATTATGTAGTGTCCTTCTTTGTCTCTTATTATAGCCATTGTTTTAAAGTCTATTTTGTCTTATATAAGTATTGCTATCTCAGTTTTTTTTTCATTTCCATTTGTATGAAATATTTTTCCATCCTTTACTTTTAGTCTTCTGATGTGGGTCTTTTGGAGACAGCATATGCATGGATCATGTTTTCTTATTCATTCAGTTACCCTGTTTTTTGATTGGAGTATTTGAGCCATTTACATCTGAAGCAATGTATGTATATATTTATAACCATTTTATTCTTTATAATTTTTTTCTCATTTTCCCCTTATTCTTCTAAAAGAAGGGTTTTTAGCTATCCTTGTAATACTGGTTTGGTGATAATAATATTCTTTAGCTTTTTCTTGTCTGGAAAGCTCTTTATTTATCCTTCAATTTTAAATGACAGCTTTGCTAGGTACGGTAATCTTGGTTATAGGTCCTTCCTTTTCATCACTTTTTATTATTTCATGCCAATCCCTTCTGGCCTGACATGCTTCTTTTGAGAAATCAGCTGACTGTATTATGGGAGCTCCCTTGTAAGTAACTGTCTTCCTTCTGCTGCTTTTTAGACTCTCTCTTATTTAACTTTTACCATTTTAGTTGTGGGATGTCTTGTTTTGGATCTTTTTTGGTTCATATTGTTTAGTAATCTCTACATTTCCTGGACTTGAGTGTCTTCTTCCTTCACCAGATTATGAAAGATTTCAGTAATTATTTATTAAAATAGGTTCTCAATCACTCTCTCTTTTCCTTCTGGTACCTCTATGATGCAGATGCATTTTGCTTCATGTTGTCTCAATGGTCCCTTAAACTATTCTCATTATTATTATTATTTTTACTTTTGCTACTCTGATTGGATGTTTTCTAATATCTTTCCAAATCATTAATTTGACCCTCTTCTTCAATTAACCTGTTGATTCCTTCTAGTGCATTCTTCATTTCAGACATTGTATTTTTCACTTCTGATTGCTTTCTATGGTGACTATGTTCTTTTTACATGCTCTTGAAGTTCTCACTAAGTTCCTTAAGCATACTTGTAATCATTGTTTTGAACTCTATATCTGGTAGATTGTTTGCCTTCAGTTCATTTATTTATCTTTCTTGAAATTTGTGCTTTTCTTTCAATAGGAGCATACTTATTTGTCTCCTTATTTTGGATGCCTCTTTGTGTTTATTTCTATATAATATGTAGATCTGTTATGTCTTCCAGTCTGGGTAAGGTGACCTGATATAGTAGGTGTCCTGTGAGACCCAGTGGCACGGTCTCCCTGACAACCTGATCTAGGTGCTCCAGGAATGTCCCTTGGGTTGGTTGTGTAAGCCCGCCTGTTGTAATTGAGTCTCAATTGTTTCTGGCTCATCTATGCAGGTGGTCAACCCTCAGGCTGGCTGACTGTGAGGACCGACCCTGACCACAGTGTACAGCTGTTGTGCAGGGGCTGACCACACGAAGTGGGACTTGCCTCAGCACAGTCTGGTGCCTGCTGTGATCTCCCTTTGGCTGTGCCACTCATGAAGCTAATTAGATCCTGCTCTGATTTGGTCTGAAGCTGGTCACTGGGTGTGTTGTTTTGGAGTTTTGGGAGAGACCCTGGTGAAGGCCAATGTGAGATGTTGTCTGTGACTGGCCAAGGGCAACCTGTTTATAACTACAATTTGTGAACTGTAGTTTGTGGTTGCCTCTGCTGAGGCCAGGTGTCGGGGGGAAAGGCCAAGCTGGGCAGGAAGGCTGGCTTCCACCAGAACAGAGCCTAGGGGTCTGATAAAAAAAAAAAATCCCCAAGGCACCTGAGATCCACCTCCTCCTGCCTCCACCTTCCAACTCCCTGTTAGGCTCAGCCGCTAAAGCAGCCTCTGGTGGCTCATGAGTTGTGTGAGGTACATAAGTTGTGTAAGGTCGGGTGAGTGATGTTCCCCAGGTTGATACAGATTCAAACTCAGTGCCAGTGCTGGGTCTGCAGTCACTCAGCAAAGTCCCAGGGCACCTCAAGGCCAGTGGCCACTGCTAGGTTCCTTGAGACCTTCGTGGTGGTGTGGGGTCTCAGGGAGTTGTCAGGGTGAGGCCAGCAGAGTTCATCAGGCCCAAACACATAGATCTGTCATGTGAAGGGAGGGCTCTGAACAGGAATGTTGGCACAGGTCAGGCATGCGATGGAAAAATGCCCCCAACCTAGAGCCACACAGCTCAGTCTGCACCAGGATCCACCAGGACCTCCAGGATGCAGGATGGTGGTGCTTGTGGATCTCCTGTGGGGCCACTGCCCTGGTCAGGCTTGTGGGGAGGGGGTGGATGACCTCCGCCCCAGAGCCATACAACTTTGTCTCTGACACCTGCTGAGTCCACTCAGATCTCTACAACCTGGGCCCAGGCAGCTGCCTGCTCCATAGGGCATGAGCTCCCCAGGGGGTGGTGATATGGAACTGGGGGATGGACAAGGCTATTACATTCCCCCAGGCTAGTACCATATGGAAGGGATGCTGGACTCAAATAGAGGGCGCCTGTGTGTGGTATCAGGGAGGGAGCAGCATAGGGTCCCTGGAGGTTGTTTCTTCAGCTGTCTCCCTGGGGACATGCTACCCAGTCTCTTTTCACACAATTCTATTCTGCTTCCAGCCACCCTCCCTCCTCCACAGCCCAGGGTGAAGAGCTGCAAATGAGATTTTATGCATTGGCTGTCTAAGAGGGTACCTGGGTTTCTAGCAGATTCCTGCCTCTCCTTGGCAGTCAGTCAGAATCCCCACTGATTTTCACAGCCAGATGTTATATTGGTGCCTCTTCCTGGCTCCAGGACTCTGAGCTGGGGAGCCCAGCATGGACTTCAGACCCCACGCTTTTCACGGATGACTTGTGCATCTGGGATACCAGCCCTTTTTGCATCTCTGCCCTTCCTACCAGTCTGGATGTGGTTTCTTTTATAAATCCTTGGTTATAAGACTTCCGTTCAGCCAGTCTTCAACTAGTTATTCAGATTGATCGTTCTACTGTATGTTTTAGTTGTAATTGCATTTTGGTCCTGGGAAGAGGTGAGAGTAACTTCCACCTACTCTGTGCTATCAGGACAGATTTGCCTTTGGTCAGGGGAAAGGAAAAGAGCCCTGGATGAGAGCCAAGAGGGCTTAGGTTGGTCCTCTCAATCGCCCTTACCAAGTGGTATGACCTTGGACGAATCAGTTAACCTCTGAGGTTTCATGTTTTCCCAGCTGTAATATTAAAATGCTGGCCCGCAGCATGGATGGAAAATATAAGTACCCTGGGAGTTGTAAAAAATAATCCTGCTGCCCTGGCCAGGTGGCTCAGTTAGTTGGAGCATCGTCCCATGCACCGAAAGGTTGTGCGTTGGGTTTGTGGTCAGGGCACATACTAGGTTGTGGGTTTGATCCTTGGTCAGGGGGTGTACGGGAGGCAGCTGATCAGTGTTTCTCTCTCACTCAATGTTTCTCTCTCTCCTTTCCCCTCTTTCTAAAACCAATAAACATATCCTTGTGTAAGGATTAAAATAATCATCATCATCATCATCATCATCATCATCATCATGTCATGCCCTTATTCCCAATAAATTGAATCAGAATCTCTGCGGGGAGGACCTTAAAATTGCTATTCTTTAATAATACCCTAAGTAATTAGAATTTGCAACAGAGTCAGGAATCATTGGCGAGGTATTTTTTGAGGTGGCTTCTCTTTCTGAAATAATGTGAGCTTATGGCTTATGCTGATAGAACCAATTCCTACTTGGGATTCAGTCCTCTAAGTCAGATTACCCTGAGTCCTTGCTTATAAAGGGCACTATGAGTCTGAGGATGAGCTATGTGGAGTCAGACTGAGCTCACATTCTGGCTCTGCCACGTATTGATATGTGCCCTTACCCATAGTTAACTTCCAGTTTCCTCGTCTCTCAAGTAAAGGTAATAATAGCATCTGTTGTATAGGGCTGTTTTGAAATTAAATGAAATAATATAAATAAAGAGCTATATTTATTTTCTGGCTACTTCAAAATAAGGTTTAAATAAGGTATAACTATAAATATTATTATCATTGCCTGATGAAAACCTGCCTGCTACCATTTTCCTACCGTTGCCTGTAATATTGCTGAGGTGAGAAGCTATGTTTATAATCTTCTATGACCACAATACCCATGGGCACATCAGAATCACTGCACCTCAATAAAGTACCCCAGCCTGGAGCGGAAGAGAATTCTGGACATAGTGGGGACCAGAGAAGTCCCCTGAGGCTTAGCCTAACTTATTGCACTGTGGCCCCCTGCACCACCCAGGATACCCTGCTTTCCCAATGCTCTTTTCCATGGCCAGACCAGGACTGATAAAAGGCAGTACTTCCCATCAGAGAAGGGTTCCGGGTGGCTGGTGGAGTGGACCTTTCTGAGGATTGGCACTGTCACAATCTGTCATTCTCTAGAGTGGATCAGTGGAGAGTTACGTGAAATAAATGAAGCATCTGGTCTTTCGGAATGGCCCCTCTTCTAGAGCCGCCCTAGTAATCCCCAGCCCTGGGGCTGACCCTATTCCCCTCTATGTTCTTCACATTTGCTCTGGATAAACACTGCAAGTCCATTACATATATGACCAACTGCAAGTGCCTTCTGCCTCGTAAATGAATGGAAGCCTTCCCACACAAACTCATACTCAGATGGCATGCATATCCACACTGCGTTAGGGACAAAGTGCACAGACGCCACAGGTTTGAGCCTCAACAAAGAAATCTTAGCTATACCGCCTTCCCTATCTGCGCTGTGCAGGAGAGAATTACCATTGAGGTTGAATGTAGACTCCCCAGGGGAACTGCAGCTGAATTTCACAATGTGCTTATTAAGTGAAATAAAAATAAATAAATAAACTGGCACATTTGATTATCATATCCTCTCCACAATGGCAACGTGGGCTCTTAGTGTTGAAGGCAAAACAGCTCTTGTGGACAGTTTGGGGGACAGGGACTGTAAAGGCCAGAGGGGCAGCGGCCTGGGCAGCACCGAGCTGTGAACTGGGAGGGAAGACATCAGTGGGCAACAGTGAGGGACGCCAGAGCACAAGGAAACCAAGGAAAAGAGAGAAAGGGGGAAGGGGGAGAATAAAAACGCAGGGGGCGGGGGAGAAGATGTCAGAAAATGTTCGAACAAAGAGCACATGAGCCAAGGAGGGCGCAGTCCTGAGAATAGCAGGTCAAAATGAAGAACGGGGCAGGTCAGAAGCGAGGGAGCAGGGGACGAGGCAGAGGAGGATGAGAGGAGGAAAACAGAACAAGAGTAAAAAGAAACAAGAGGAGCTGAAAAGCAACCACAGGCAGAGGACAACATGGAGGTAATGTGGTGACAGACAAGAAGTCGCTGATAAGACCAGATAAAAAGCTGCCTCAAAGAGACAGATGGAAAATGACAGAGGTGGAAAATCACCCATCGCAGGAAGGGCGGCTAGTATACCTAGCTCTACACCGACTCTCCTGATCTTCTGAATAGGTGCTTCCTGAAGCCAAGCTCGAGAATCAGTCAATGACTGAGACTCTGCCTGAGCTTAAAACACAGACTGTGAGTTCAGCTTTGACATCGCCTCTTCTTAACCACACAGGGATGGTGAACCATGGAGGGAGGGCCTTTTTGTCTTTTTGTTGCTTCCACATACTCTCTTTTCAAACCTGGAATCCTGTGAGAAATTTTCCTGAAAAGGGTCTGCTCTCCCCTAATTTGGGCATCTTTGGCCCTTAAGAAAAATTCTAAACTGTAGCATGGCTTACAAGCCCTCTTTGAATCCAGCTCCTGCTGCCCTCTCTGCTCCCACCTCGCATTCCTCTCTTCCCTCCTCTTAGCTGCCGTGGGATGCCGCTGTGTTCTCTGAATGGGCCACACTTCCATTCATCTCCTAGTCCTTGCATACACTGTCACCTGTCTAGAATAGCTCACCATCCCCACTTCACGTAGACAATCCTATTCCATTCACACCCCAGGAAAACCTTCCTTTTGGAAGCCCCTGGAGTGCTCAGGGGCAAGAGCCTCCCATGGGACTGCCCCAGCCTGACACTTGCCTGACTCTCTCACTATATTACAATAAATTATTTACATCACTTGTCACCTACCAGAATATTACTGTTCATGGGGACGAGTATCTGGTTTTTGGGTTCTACACCCAGACTCTTTGCATGATTTGCAGTTCACAGTAAAATCTCAATGAATATTTAAATAGTGAATAAATGAAGGAGGAAGAAGTTTATGTTATAAATGCTTCTTTCATCAACCAGACCTTGGTTTGAAAGGTGAGCCAGGAGTTGCTATGTGTTTGGCAGGAGAGACAGTAATGACCCTGCTTCCACTTACCTTCCATTGCCAGGCAAGTGGCATTCCTGTTCTTCTGAGGGTCATGGGCTCACTACCTGTGCCTACATATCCCAGTGTCACCAGCTGTTCCCACAGAACTAAACTCACTCTAAAAGCTTTTCCATACAAAGCTTTTTTAGCATGGAAAACACACCTGCCACCTGTATTAGTCAGGGTGCTCTGAGAAAGAGAAATGATGTGATACTGTCCCATGCAATTGTGGAGGCTGAGGCCTGTAATCCATCTTCAGATACCCGGAACAGCCAGTGGGGTGATTCAGTTCCAGTCTGGAGTCCTGAGCACCAGGAGCACCCATTTCTGAAGGTGGGAGGTACCAGCGCCAGAGGAGAGAACAAATTTGCCCTTCCTCTGTCTTTGTTGCGTTCAGGTCTTCAGTAGACTGGATGACTCACGCCTGCACAGGTAAAGGTCATCTTTACTCAGGCCACTGAATCAAATGCTAATCTCTTCTGGAAACACCCTCACAGACACACCCCCAAATAATATTTCCCAGCTATCTGGGCATCCCTTAGTCTAGTCAAGGTGAGAAATAAAATTAACAATTACAAGTCCACTCCGTGTTAACATGGTACTGATGTGCATTGTGAGTCATACTTAATCTCCAAATAAAGACAATAACAAGGGAATAATTCCACCTAGCATAATACACTTATTCTGTGTGCTAAAGAAAATCTCTTCCCCAGAAAAGGAGGCGAAGTCCTTGAGTGATGTTTACTTTTCTGATATCCTGTAACTTAAATAATTATGATACAAAGTTAATGATACTTAAATACTGATATAAAGGCAAAACATCTTATGTTACATGATAAACAGGTAAGAGAGTAAAGACAACAGAGATATTTTCTTAATGTGGGCATATACACACATTCACACATATTCAAAATAAGAAGGAACTATTGAAATAGTCATGAACATTACAGTCCTCATTTCTGCAACTGATAACATGGTTGCAGCAGGCATTTGTAACTACTTTATTCCACTAAGCACGTTGTATTCCCTTTGTCTTCAACAAGCACCTCAGCTGACCATGGTTCATTACCTGGCATAGTGACCTGAAGGGTCTGAGTCATTAGTTGTCTTGCCTGGATTGGGTTGTTGGTTTTTCACTGGCTTTAATTATATGGCATGGCAATACTAAGATATGTCTGAAGGGATGTCTTGTATTCCCTACATACCTTTTTATTTTTTACCCCAATTGTGGAGTAGCAGCAATTTCCTCTGATGGTCTGGATCAGTCACACCAGCCAACACCATGACTCCCCTCCTTGTCCATTGATTCAGATGCATAGAATGTCCAGAGTGGCTGGGCTACAGTCTAAACTTCCAGCCCAATGGAATTATTCTTGTGTCCCCTGGTGGAATACACATTCCATCCTTTAAAATTAAAGTCTATAGGCCAAGCAAAGTATAAAGTTGAGAAAACAGGAAGCAAAGATTTTAGTAGCGGATCCGTCAGACTAATAGTGAGTGGCCCCACTCCCGTTCCCACCATTTGAGTCCTGGACCTGTTAATCCTGGCCATGGGAGAAATAGCCATGTTCATTCCAGAAGAGGACTAAATAAGCCCTTTACTAAATACTCAATAGGCTGAATGCTGCTGCTGAAAGAGAGAAGAGGGAGGGCTTCTGACGTCTTAGCATGTAGCAGTGAAGGATAATAGCTTAATAACTCTTTAGAAACTACTCCAAAATGAGTTGGGAATATGAGTTGAAGGCTGTACAGACCCACTCATGTGAACAGCTCTTCTTTGTTTCATATACAGTAATCCCTCACTTAACACAGGTATTATGTTCCAGACCACCCCCCCCCGTGCTAAGTAGGAACCTTACATCTATGCTACACTCTTCAACCTACATAACTTTAACAACATACGTATGCAGTACCACAAAATTCTGCAATATAGTGAAAAATCCACGATAAATAATTAAATATAATATTTTTAAAAATCCCGCGATACAGGGAGGCCGCGATAAGTGAACCGCAATATAGCGAGAGACTGCTGTATTTCACTTGAACAATAATACAAGTTCAGGGAGATGAAAGCTACACCATAATTAGAGACATGGAACAAGCCTGCCCACTTGACTTGACACAACTCCTACTATGGAGCATAAACATAATTTAGGCTTTTATGTAAGAAATGTCCTCAATTTAACTGTCAGTTGCCTCTGTCCCTTAGCTCTGCTGGGCCCTAGACCTGTGACTTCTAAACCACAAGCACAAGGGCGCTGACCCACACCTCCATCTGGGTGACTCAGGTCCGGTTGGTCTGGAAAGTGGTCAGCCCCTTCCTTCCCCTTCTCTCCTCCTCCTCGTCATTGGTAAAGGTATAAACATAAAACTTTTGCAAAGGTGAAAACAGAGCCTTCTATCTACTTTCAACCTTAACAAAACACACACTGAGGAAAGTATAGGTCTCTCTGGAATTGGACCATCCAGGAAAAGTGGAATCAAGCGCCAGTCTCACTGCATGTTGCACACCTCTGGCCTCGGTCGGCCCCTCAGGAAGACAGGGGATCTCTCCAGGTCAGAAACAGAGGATCACATGCTACAAACATGTCCTCATACCTGCTCAGTGACCCTGTCCCAAAACTCTCTTTCCCTGATCCATTCTCCATTCTGATGTCAAAGGCGGTGTCAGAGGTCTGGTCCTCTTCTCTCCAGACTCGGGCATTTTTCCACAGTTTATGTTTTCCATCAGGTCCACCCTATGGCTTAACCCACACTCTAGTCACTTAAACTCTTCCTGCTGTGTGCTGTTCCTTAAGTCTGAAGCACTAGCCCCTTTCTTTACCTTGCTAAGAATACCTGTTCTGTAAAAGTTTTAGAAAGAAATAATAAAAAAGTTTACACTGTCACACTCAAACAAACAAACAACATCGATGTAAAACAAAAATTACATTTACTTAATGGCAGACCCTGGTTTTGATTCATTTCTTTATTCAATGGATATTCATTTATTGAGTGCCTACGGTGCACCTATCCCTGTTCTAGGCACTTGGATACAACAGTGAACAAAGCAGGCTGAATTCCTAACCTCCTGGGACATGTGTTGTTGTGGAGTGAAAGGGACTACAATTCATAGAGATGTGAACATGCATCATGCCCAATCTATATTAGAAACACAGAGGAAGATACTAGGGAGTGATGAGGTAGGATGGCAAGATCTATTTTATACAGGTGGTCAGAGAGGCCTCTGCATAAGGTGACCTTTGAGAAGAGACCTAAAGAAGAGAGGGGAGTGCCCGGGGAACGGGCAGAGGGGGCTGCAAGGCCCTGAGGGAGGAGCCCCCTAGGCATATTCTGAGAACACCAAAGAGAGCAAACCGTAAGAAAGAGGGAGTGTATTAGGAGGGGAGGTCAGATGGGGGCCAGATGGTAGAAGGACACAGGCCATGATAAGTATTTTGGGGTCTACCCTGTGTAAGACAGTAAATGAATCTGAGCATTGACCAGAGGAATGACAGTCTGTAAAATAATACTCCCGATGAGAGTGCAGAGCAGATGATAGGGAGCAACAGTGAAAAGTGGGGTCTATATACATAGGTCACTGAGGAATATTCAAGAGACGCTGGTGGCTTGGGGCAGGGCAGTCAAATGGATACACTTCAAAAGTGAGCAAATCTAACAGGATATACTCAAAGTGGAGGAAGAGAATAGGAGAAAGAAGGAAGTCAAGATCCATGCTGAGGCTTTTGACATGAGCTACTAGAAGAATGGAGTTGCTATTTTCTGGGGTTGGGGTCAGGCAGCAGTTGAAAAAAGGGCTAGAATTCAAGAGATGCACTTTGTGTCTTTGGCATTTGAGATGCTTATGAGATAAATGCTAGAGGTCAAATCCAGGTATAGCCCCTCTCTTAGTTAACAAGAGAACACTTGGCAATTTTGTCATCGATTCTAGTCCCAATTTCCCCTGCCTGACCTCACAGCCCAGTGCGAGGCAACATCAGTCTCCTTCCATCAGGGTCATGTGTGGCCACAGGTGGTCCCCCTCCCCTTAGCATTGATCTCCAAAGCAGAGTCTTAGTGTAGGATCTCCGAAGAGATCCCTATGAAAAGAAATAATAAAAAAAAAACAGTCTTCCCAAAGGTGAGTCTTGCTTCATCTCACAATGGTCAAACCTAAATTCCTAGCAGATTGGGAATACCAACTTTTTTCTGATTTCCAGTCATCACAAATTAAAAACATTGAAGGCCAGTATTAGTTTCCTGTGAGTGTTAAAACAAATCACCACAAACTCAGTGGCTTTAAATGACAGCGATGTATTATCTCACCATTCTAGAGACCACAAAGTCCAAAATCAGTTTTGCTAGGATGAAACCAAGGTGCTAAGGGGCCAAACATTCTCTTCATGCTTTAGGGAAGAATCTATTTCATGCCACTTCTAGTTTCCGGTGGCTGTTGACAGTCCTTGCCTCATGGCCATATAAGTCCAGTCTTCAAGGCTAGCAATTCTGCATCCTTCACTTTGCTCCCATATCCACATCAGCTCTCCTCTCTGTGTATATATTGTAACAAATCTTCCTCTGCCTCCTTGTAAGTGCACCTGCATTTACATTTAGGACCCACGTGGATAATCCCTGATACTCTCCCCATCTCAAGTCCTTAACTTCATCGCATATGCAAAGATGACCTCATATAAGGCATTAGTGACAACTGCAAGGATTAGAATTTGATCACTTTCAGTGGCACTTATTCAGCCTACCACAGCCAGTCCCAACACACTTTGAATCACTTTGCTTAATGATTTGAAAAGAGAAGGAGGAGGAGGAGAAGGAAGGAGAAAGAAGGAAGGAGGAAGGAGAGGGAGAAGGAGAGGAAGAAGAGAAAGAAGAAGGAGGAAAAGGAGGAGGAGAAGGAGGAGAAGAAGAAGAGGAAGAAGAAGAAGAGGAAGAAGAAAGAAGAAGGCAAGAAAGAAAGAACCACTCACCCCACAAGTAGCAGCCCCTGTTAAGCTCTAGTTGCTGAGGATAAACTGTGGAAGCAGACAGGCCTCTGGCCCTCAGGAAGCTCCAGCCATAGTCATATAATCACAGAAACAAATGCCAACCATGGCATGAAATGCAAAGTTTCTGGCTCTAAATCAGGTGGGGGTGGGAGGGTGGCTAACCTAAGAGAGGCAGGTTTGAGAAAGCATCCCTAAGGAAGCATCTTTCAGTTACTATTTGAAGGATAAATAGGATTAACTGGGTGAAAAGAGGAGGGGGATGCAAGGCAGAGGGAAGAGAATGTAGAAGGAGCCCACGACCAGAGAGAACACAGAGGTAAAATAAAATGAGAGAGAAGGGTAAGGCAGGAGCGGTGTGAACCAGGGGTGCAGGTGAAGCTCCTCCCAGGCCTTGGTAAGGAATTGGCTCTCTTAGGTTAAGGCAAAGTCTCAGAAGTACCATCAAATTAGGGTTGGAAAAGGTGGCTTTGGTGGGTGGTGGAGAGTAGTGGATGTGAGCAGACTAGCTGCTTTATTTTCATTTTAACACCTTAGAACTAACATGTCAGATCATCCCTTTCAAAAGACCTATTTGCTTGGCCTTCTCAGACCCCAAGCCTTCCCATCAGGCTTGGGGATGTCCCTCCCTCTTAGTCCTCTGTGAATGGCACAGCAGCTCCCCTTTGACAAGTGAACTGCTGCCCCCACCCACATTATGTATCCTGGTCAGAGGGACCAGTCTCGTTCACCTTTTTATCTGTCCTAACTTGTATTTCAGTACTGGACACATGGTAGTCTATGCAGGAGTTAAAGGGGGGAAAAATAAAAATTTCTGACCTCCCCTTCTTAGGTTAGGAAGAAAAAGCTTGGCCAGTTTGGCTATTTAGAGGAGGGGCAGCATTAGCATAAATGCCCCTCTCCGAAGTCCAGATTCATTGCAGTGTAAGACCACCATAAACCATGTCCAAAAGGCATTCTGATAGCAAAGGGGGTGATGGCAAGAGAGTGGAGGGACATCACTAGGTCAGCAGGACATAAACCAGGACACTGGAGCTCAAAGGAAGGAACTGGGCTGGGAAAAGGGGCTGCAACCCAGGAAAATTGTTGGAAATGGGGCCCCAGATGAGCCACAGAATATGTATGAATTATCGGTATAGAACATTAGGTCTGTTAAAGGAGCCGACATAAGATAAACGGCAGAGCCTAAAAACCTTTATTGCTAATAAATGGTAAGAAAAATGAAGGATGTTAATATGTAGTGGTGCCCAGTTTCCCTGCATCTTTTTGGAACTTTTCTTCAAATTAGATTAAGTGATATATCACAGGTTTCCATAAAGTGTGTCTAATCTAACATAAATTAAAGAAGTAGGTCATTTTTCCAGGTGCTTATTTTCAAGATCAGACTGGTATCCAGGACTCCTAAATCCTGAAATTTACTTCTTTGTACTAAGCAATTCATTCCCCAAGGGAGCCAACTCCGGGTTCACCGAGCAGATTCCCAATTAATCACAGTAGAAAGCACTATTTGCCAAGTGAAATTCCTCTATTTTGAATTCTTAATCTCCCCACCAGCTGAGTTTACCACAAAGACATGAATATATAATTGAGACATAAAGAAAACATGCCACCAAATTAAACTGTCCTAATTTTAAATCAATAAATTCTTTCTCAAATAACATGAAATGAAGATCTCTCAAAAGAAAAACACTGTGCTCCACCAACTCCGGCGGAAGCCAATTAGATATTGTGCCAACGTTAGACACTAATTTACCCCGACGATGTTCAATGGGAATGTAAGTCTTAAGATATACTCCAAGCGGTGACACCTTAAAGCCTAAATAAATCAGCCTGGAGACACTGCATCCAGAACACTGAGTCTCCTCATCTGCATGTGGGCTCTCAGGTGCAGCGAGAGGTGGCTGCATGCGATGGGCCCGCCCCATGGTGCCTGAGGGCCATGGATGCCCCCCTCCCACCCTGCGGCTGTGTGGCCCTCAGTAATATGCTCACATTCTCTGGGGCAGTCATCACATTAATGACAGAGCCAAAAGCCCCAGGACTATGTGCTCTCTCTACTTGCTAGGGTACAAAGACATGCACCTTAACCGTACTGCAGGGCGGGGAGGGGAATGGGACTGCAATTATAAAGCCTATATTTTTAGTGCACTAGAGAAATGACCTGGTAGTAGGAGTCCTCAGCAGTCTTCCCTCTGTGTCTGGCCACACACCGGCACAGAGGCAGTTGGGTTTACTTATATGCTTTCTTTCCAATACTTCTTTCTTCACTCGATCCCTGTCATTTTCTGTTCTACTGATAGCTTTCAGGATATTTGTCCTATGTCAAAGAAATCTAATGCAACTTCCCTTGAGGAAGAGAAGTGGTAGTTTTGAATAAACATAAAAGAAAACCAAGCCTGTGTTGAACAGATACATTGCCCAAGGCTTACTTCTTCTCAAGTGGTCATGTCCAGCTTCGACGTAGCCTATCTTTCTGGCTTCATATTTAGTGATTTCACCCCATGAACACTTCAAGTCCTCGTCTTCCTTCAACATTTCATTCATGTTCTGATTTTCAAGCCTTGCATGTGCCATTGCTCTTTTCCACCCCCTCTGAAAAATCCATTGGAGACCCTAGTGAAATGCAACCTTGTAGTTTTGCCTAATCTTGCAGCTAAATTCAATTCATCTCATCTGGTGTATTCATAACATTTATATGTATAAGCCCCCTACTCCCTGATACCATATAGAAGACTTGGCTGTTCGTATAATTGTCTTTGGCTAGGTAGAGCAGGGACTCCATCTGAATCTTTGTGCTCCCAGTACCTGGCCTCAGAATACTATTTACTGCCTTGAAACTTGTCAGTTGACAGTCCTCATTGTGACAACAAATAGACTAAGAGATTTAGTCACCAACTTCTTCCCTTGCCCTGAGGAGTTAAGTATTTCCATTCCAGCAAGAAGAGAATGGTCAGAGACTTTTGAGGCTTTGAGGACTTGAGAATCTTCTGTACCAGTCATGGCATTCAGATGAATGACGCTGCCTTTCATATCACCTTACACAGTCCACACAGGTGCAGACAATGAAACCTTTGGGAAGGCAGTGGTCAGGTTGTTTTGGACATATTCCAGCATTAGTCAGATCTGTACCAGGGGGTCATGAGACCAGAAAGACAACTCTATCCTTCATTAAGTTCAGCTTAAATAAACTACAGGGGGCTTTGGACATGGGGATGGAAGTCTAAAGGAGAGCATTTAGAAAATGTTGGTCCTTCCCCCTAAATAAAATGATGCCATGTCTCCCTCAGAGGCTGCAGAGATATATGATCCAGGAGGAATCAGAGCCACTTTTCTCAGTCCTAAGGTAGTGGAATCTGAGGCAGCTCAGGCCCCATGGGGAAAACCACCCGAGAGATCAGAATCCTGTGGTTGCCTAAATACCTTCCCTTGGGAGTTTCAACTGCTTACCTGGAGCGATGCTGTACAACTCCCGTGGCTGCTGCAAAGCAATAGAGTCACCTGAGCTTCCTGCCTCCTTTGGGCCATAAGCAGTGTGAATGGCTTGGACAGGGGGACCTACAGTCATTTACTGTTCATACCAGGCAGCACCAGGCTGCAGATTTCCTATTCTATTCAGGAAATATAAGGACTTTCCCAGCTTTACCAGAAAACATAGAAAATGCCATTATTAAATCAATATGATTTTTATTATAGCAATTTGCTAAGATGACTTTAGTTTAATAGACTCTCCTACTTGGCTTTGTAGACAGATGATGTTTTGGTGGGTTTACTGAAATGCTGCTAAATCCACGAACAATGTTTGCCCCTCCACTGTTAGTAACTGCATCAAGGAATTGTAAAACTGACCAGGGAAAACTGTGTTGCCTCATTTGTATGCTGTCTAAAGTCTATAAATTAATTTTAGATAGAGTGCTCGGCTTCCTTGTCATTCTCCAGGTTGCTCTGGGGAACATTCTAATTTTTTGTGGAATTCAGATGCACGTTCTTATGACCAGGCTGCATGGGCATTTTCATCTGTTTCTTGGACAGTGCAGGGAGAGGAGGGTCATTGGGAAAGCGATTTGGAATGGCAAGTGTGGCTGGCTGTCACTCATGGCTCTTGAAACCTGAAGAACACAGATGTGGTGAGAGGGTGACTTCTGTTGATTCAGAACTGGATAGAAACATTTCCCTCTACCACGGACTCAGCAAAGATGTAGGCTGAGTGGAAATTAGTTGGCGCAAAGCTCCGTTCAGCTCTTTGGGAACCTTGTAGGGCTAGGAGGGCATGCTATGTTCTGGGTGATGTGGCTGGAGGGACAGAAATATTTGCCTTCAATGTAAGGATTAGAGCATATTATTCTCTTTGATATGTTGTGCTTCAAATTTCCTTTTATTCAGGTTCAGGGTTGACGGGAGGCTATGGAGAGTAGGTGTCTACAAATTAAAAGTTATTGTTCCTGTTCTCTTAATCAAAATAATGAGTTTGGCTTGACAAGGTCAATTAATTATTCAGGATTGGAAAGAAACACAATTATACATATTAGGTGGATAAGAGGAGAGAGTTCAGGACAGGAAGATAATAAAAGGTAAATGGCAGGTGTCACGTGCCTGGGCTGGGCATTTCCCAGACCTCGTCCCTTTCTCTCTACAATTCCACTAGCACAGGAAATGCAGGCAAAGCCCCCGCTCCTTTCACGCACCCCTGTCTCATTCCATAGTCAGGAGCACGCTCTCCCCCTTTCACGGGAGAGTCAGAGCTGTTGGACTCCAAAAAGCAGGTTATTAACTGTCAAACAATAGCAGGATTTTCAGATTAATTCTGCCTGGGAAGAAACAGGAAAACTCATTTACACCAAACAAAAGGGAGGAGGTGATTAGAGGCTCCAGTGACAAAAGAGAGACCAGGATAGGGCCTGGGAACTAATGAAGAGAACAAAAGCTTTTCTTATTATTACTACTTCTGTGACTATTACTATTACACTGCTATCTCCATTTTTTAAAGCACTGCGTCCTACCTTGTCTATCACACAAATACATCTTTAAGCGGGTTTAAAACCACAGGTATGCTATCCAGCCTCTGCTTAGAAAGGGAGGGCCCTTCTGAGCCTGTGAAGAGCCCGGGGTGTCTCTGCAGCACCAGCATCTCCACAGGGGAGCTTTTGGAAATCCACTTAGGGATTGGGAGAGGTCTTCCACACTGTCCTTAATTTGTCAAAGGATTCAGGCCCATGGAATTTTGTATTCACGTGATGCTTTCCGAGATGTGGAAACGGGAGATGGATGTGTCCAGTTTAGATAGTCTGAGAAGCCTGCCTTAGGATCTAGAGGGAGGAAGGGCTAAAGTAGACAGCTAAACTCCACACAAGTGTCTTCTTCTTAATTACACTCATAAAGCAGAACTCCCCAGGGTCAAAGGCATGGGAATCGCTGGACCCACATTTTAATCAGCCTTAGATAGAGTTCCCTCACTGTGGCTTAAAAAATTATATTCTGGCTGTCTAAGTGGGTGTGCAAGCCCACAGGGGGTATTTCTTACTTTTCATGAACTCATTTTGAATGACATTTGTCAGGCATCTTGAAACCAGCAGTCAGGGTACCTGAACCTCTCCACCTCTGCTACCACAGGTTGTGGTACCACCTGACACTGTAGACGTCTGGGTCTCAACCTCTCCCAGGACCTCAGTGTGGAAATCTAAATGTCCTGATGGATGCCTCTCCCCCAGCCCCACGTGCAGCCAGGCCCCAAATGCTGTCTAGTTGCCTTCAGTGACATCTTCAGACTCTGGCCCTTCTCCTCTGTCCTGGTGAACAAAGGAACACTGGTCTTTTATCTTCTTAAACAATTCTCATCTTTAAAAGATCTCCATCTTTTCTTATTTTCATCATCTCTACAAAACTCCCTTCTCCTTTCTGTACTACACCTGGCCTTCTGGTCTGAGAAACTCACTCTCTCTTTAACTCCTGCCGGACCACAGTGGTCATTCCTTATATGGAATAGCACCGTCCAGTAGAACTGCCCACAACGATGGGAATGTTCCACGTCTGTACTGTCTCATGCAGTATCACTGGTCACATGTGGCCTTTGAAGTACTTGAAAGGAGGTTAGTGTGGCTGAAGAAGTGCATTTTACATTTTATTTTGTTTTAGCCTATTTAAATTTAATTTTAAAGAGACACTCTGATGAGTACCTACTTAGCTCAGTTTTCCTGTCACCACCCCCTGTTGACACCAGCCCCACTGCCTTCCCTTCCATCTCCTTCCCACCCTGTCCCCAGGGCCACTGTCCTCACCAAGGCTGCCCCCATTCCTGGCTTTGCCAGGACACTGGCCCACATGCATCACTGGGTTCTGTCTGCAACCTTGAGCCTCTTCCCCATCTCCGCCGTGTGACCCTGGACAGTGCAAATCGGAAGCAGGTTGCCTTCTTCCCGCAACAAGCTGAGTTCTCTCTGGTTTGAAACTAGCCTGTGGTTGTACTTCATAATGGCCCCTCTCTCCTCCTTTGCTGCCCACAGCAGTGACTCCAGAGCCCAGGCTAGACTGACCTTGGTCTATGCTCTAGACATTGGACCTGCCCTGCCAGGACCTTTAGAAACCACTGGGCTCCTTTGGTAGCCTTAGAGCTTCTTTCCAGGAAAAAAATTAAAAGAAAAGAAAAGAAAGGAGGAGGATATAGTTTAACAGCATTAGGTAGTTAGAAAAAAAGAGATGCCCCACTAAAAAAAAGAAATAAACATTTCCCTTTTCCTTTGCCACAAAGATAGTGTTGTCAGCACATTTTAAGAATATTCTAGAGAACAGAGCACAAACCTAGAACCTGCCCCTAGTGACAGGCTGTTTTGAGGGTTGGAAGGGCCACAGACAAGGCTTCCACTGAAGCTCTGGAAGAAGAAACCAAGGAGAGGCCCAAGCCCCTCACTCCCGTGCCTGATCTGGTGAATGGCCTGGGACCTAGCAGTGCTGGGAGCGTTGGCTGCCACGTAGCTAGACCAGCCTGACTACTGTGCAGGTCATTTCTGAGTTCTATTAAAATGTGTCATCAGAGAACATAGGGGAAGAGAACCCACTCTGCAGGTGTGTCCAGGCGCGTTTGCAGCAGGCTGGCGCCCAGCATAAATCTGCTATAGTCTGGGAAGCTAAATTCCTGTGTGTGATTTGGGCAAACATTGCAGATAAATGTGAACTAACTCTTGCAGGGCAGTTTTTTACTCATCTTCACATGCTAATCACTTGGTCAGCATGCCAGGATCCAGAGTTGTTTCTCAGCAATCACTGATGGCATGACTGAATAAGTGCCTGATTGGATTGATTAGTTTAACATCTAAGGCCTAAAACACAAAGAAGCAGTCAAATGGGAAGACAAAGTAACAGACCGAAAATGAAAGAACAAGAGAATTCTCCAGAACTAGATGAAATGGAGGCAAGCAATTTATCAAATGGCGAGTTTAGAGTAATGTTAATAAGGATGCTCAACAGCATGAAAAAATGACATAGAAACCATAAAAAAGGACCAGTCAGGAACAAAGAATGCACTATCTGACTTAAATAATATAATGGAAGAAATAAACAGTAGGTTAGATGAAGCAGAGGATAGAATCAGTGTTTTGGAAGACAAGGTAGGAATAAACACCCAGGCAGAGCCGCAGAAAGAAAAAATAACTTTAAAAAATGAGGAGAGCTTAAGAAATATTTTGGACAACGTGAAACATAACAACATCCATATTATGGGAATACCAGAAGGAGAAGAGAGTGAGCAAGGGATTGAGAACATAGTTGAAGAAATAATGACCAAAAACTTCCCAGATTAATCTGGTGAAGGAAAAGGTCACACAAGTTTAGGAAGCTCAGAGAGTCTCAAACAAGCTGGACCAAAAGATGCCCACACCAAGATACATCATAATTAAAACGACAAAGCTTAAAGACAAGGAGAGAATCCTAAAAGCTACAAGAGAAAAGCAGGCAATTTTTTACAAGGGAACACCAATTAGATTGACATCTGATTATGCAACAGAAACATTTCAGGCCAGAAGGGAGTGGCATGAAATATTCAGGTGATGGAAAGAAAGGACCTACAATCAAGGCTACCTTACCCAGCGAGGCTGTCATTTCAAATTAAAGGAGAAATTAGGAGCTTCCAAGACAAGAAAAAGCTAAAGGGGTTTGTTACCAGTACTGCAACAAATGTTAAGGGCTTACTTGAGGAAGAAGAAGAAGGAGGAGGAAGAGGAAGAGGAGGAGAAAGAGAAGAAGGGGAAGAAGAGGAAAAAAAAAACAAGGAAAGCAGTCTAACAAGAAAATGGCACTACATATGTATCTATCATTAATTATCTTAAATGTTAAGGGTTTAAATGCTCCAACCGAAAGATATAGGATAGTTGACTGGACAAGAAAACAAGACCTATATATATGCTGCCTCCAAGAGACCCATCTGAGATTCAAAGATACACACAGACTAAAAATAAAGGGATGGAAAAAGATATTTCATGCAAATGGAAAGGGAAAAAAAGCTGGGGTAGCAATACTTATATCCAACAAAATAGACTTTAAAACCAAGTTTACCATATGATACAAAGAAGGGTACAATGTAATGGTAAAGGGAACAATCCAATAAGAGGATATAACCCCAGTAAACACTTACACACCCAACGTAGGAGCACCTAAATAAGTAAAGCAAATCTTTATGGGCATAAAGGGAGAGATTGGCAGAAATACAGTCATAGTCAGGGATTTTAACACCCCACTGACTTCAATGAATAGATCTTCCAGGCAGAAAATCAAGAAGAAGACAGCAGCCTTAAATGACACGCTAGATCAAATGTATTTAATTGATATCTTCAGAGCATTTCACCCCAAAGTGGCAGAATTTATATACTTTTCAAGTGCATGTGGAATGTTTTGTAGAATAGACCATATGCTAGGGCACAAAAAAAGTCCAATAAATTTTAAAAGACTGAGATGACAGCAAGCTTCTTCTCTAACCACAATTCTATGAAACTAGAAATCAATCACAAGAAGAACAATGAAAAACATGCAAAGACATGGAAACTAAATAACATATTATTCAACAATGAAAGGGTCAAAAATGAGATCAAGGAAGAAATCAAAAGATACCTTGAAACAAATGAAAATGAGGACACACAATCCAAACTATGTGGAACACTGGGAAAGCAATTCTAAGAAGGAGATTCATAGCATTACAGGCTTATCTCAAAAAAAAAAAAAAAAAAAAAAAAAAAAAAGAAAGAAAGAAAGAAAGAGAAAAAGCTCAAATAAACAATTTAACTTCACATTTAAAGGAACTTGAAAAAGAACAACAAATTAAGGCCAAAGTGGTAGAAGGAAGGAAATAATAAATATCAGAGCAGAAACAAATGAAATGGAGTCTAAAAAATGATACAAAAGGTCAATGAATCCATGAGTTGGTTCTTTGAAAATATAAACAAGATTGACAAACCTTTAGCCAGACTTATCAAGAAAAAAAGAAAAAGGACCCAAATAAATAAAATCAGAAATAGAAGAGGAGAAATAACAACTGACACCAAGAAATACAGAGAATTATAAGAAAATATTATGAACAATTATATGCCAACAAAACTGGACAACTTGGATGAAATGGACCAATTCCTAGAAACATACAATCTTCCAAAACTAAGTCAGGAAGAATCAGAGAATCTGAAAAATAGATTATATCTAGTGAAATTGAAGTACTAATAAAAAACTCCCAATAAACAAATGTTCTGGGGCAGATGGCACCACAGGTGAATTTTACCAAACATTCTGAGAAGAACTAATACCTCTCCTTCTCAAACTATTTCATAATATTTAAGAGGAGGGCAGGCTCCCAAACTCATTTTATGAGGCCAGCATTATCCTAATTCCAAACAGATAAAGATGCTACAAAGAAAGATAATTATTGGTCAATATCCCTGATGAACATAGACACTAAAATCCTCAACAAAATATTAGCAAACCAAATACAGCAATGCATCAACTAGATCATACATCATGATCAAGTGGGATTTATTCTGGGAATGCAAGACTGATACAACATTCACAAATCAATAAATGTGATTCACCACATAAACAAAATGAAGGATAAAATCCACATGATCAAATCAATAGATGCAGAAAAAGCTTTTGATAAAATCCTGCACCTATTTATGATCAAAACTCTCAGCAATGTGGGAATAGAGGGAACATTCTGAAATATAATAAAGGCTATATATGAGAAACCCACTGCCAGCATCACACTCAGCAGGCAATACTATAAGCACTCTCCTTAAGATCAAGAATAAGACAGTAATGTCCACTTTTACCTCTCTTATTCAACATAGTACTCGAAGTCCTAGCCACAGCAATCACACAAGAAGAAATAAAAGGCATGCAAATTGGAAAGGAAGAGGTAAAACTGTCTTTATTTGCAGATGCCATGGTACTGTACATAGAGAACCCCAAAGATTCCACCAAGAAACTACTAGAACTGATGAATAAATTCAGCAAAGTAACAGGATACAAAATTAATATTCAGAAATCAGTTGCATTTTTATATGCCAATAAGGAATTAACAGAAAGGGAAATTAAGAAAATAATCCCATTTACAATTGTTTCAAAAAGAATAAAATGCTTAGGAATAAACCTAACCAAGGATGTAAAAGACTTGTACCTGGAAAATTATGACACTGAAGAAAGAAACTGAAGAATATGCATGGATAGGAAGAATTAGCATCATTAAAATGTCAACACTACCCAAAGCAATCTATAGATTCAAAGCAATCCCTATCAAGATTCCAATGATGTATTTCACAGAACCAGAACAAATACTTCAAAAATTTATATGTAACCACAAAAGGCCCTGCATAGCAACAAAGATCCTGAAAAGAAGGACAAATCTGGAGGAATCATGCTACCTAATATCTAACTATAGTACAAGGTCATAGGAATCAAAACAGCCTGGAACTGGCCTGAAAACAGACACATAGGGGGCCCAGAAATAAACCCACACCTCTATAATAAATTAATATTCAACAGAGGAAGAAAGCACATACAATGGGCCAAAGATAGTTTATTCAATAAATGTTGGGAAAATTGGACAGATATGTGCAGAAAAATGAAACTAGACCACTTTCTTACATCACAAACAAGAATAAATTCAAAATGGGTTGAAGACTTAAATGTTAGACCCGAAACCATAAAAATACTAGAAGAAAACATAGGCAACAAAATCTTGGATATTGCTCATAGAAATCTTTTATCAGATATATTTCCCCCACTAAAGGAAAGAAAATAAAAAATAAATAAACAAATGGGACTACATCAAACTAAAAAGTTTTTACACAATGAAGGAAAACATCAACAAAATAAAAAAGCAACCCACAGAGTGGAAGAACATGTCTGCCAAAAAATCTGATAAGGGGTCAATATCTAAAATTTATAAAGTACTTCTGAAACTCAATACCAAAATAAAAACAAAAAAACAAACAATCCAATTTAAAAATGGGCAAAGGACCTGAATAAGCACTTCTCCAAAGAGGACATACAGATGGCCAATAGACATATGAAGAGATGCTCAATGTCACTGATCACCAGAGAAATGCGAATTAAAACCACAGTGAGCTACCATCTCACACCTGTTAGAATGGCCATCATCAATAAATCAATACACAGCTTCTGGCAAGGATGTGGAGAAGGAGAACGCTTTTGCACGGTTGGTGGGAATGCTGATTGGTGCAGCCACTGTAGAACGCAGTGTGGAAATACCTCAAGAAATTAAAAATAGACCTGCCTTTGATGAAGCAATCTCACTTCTGGGAATATATCTGAAGGAACCCAAAACATCTAATTCAAAAGAACATAAGCACCCCTATGTTCATCTCAGCGTTATTTACAATCACCAAGATATGGAAGCAGCCCAAGTGTCTATCAGTAGATGAGTGGAAAGAACAGCTATAGGACATTTACACAGTGGAATTCTACTCAGCTGCAAAAAAGAAAAACAGTTACCTTTTGCAACAGTATGGACAGACCTGGAGAACAGACAAATAGCATATGCTTTCACTCATATGTGGACTCTAATGAACAGATTGAACTAACAAGTAAAACAGAGACAGATTTGTAGATGAAGAGCAGATGACAGCTAGTTGGGGAGGGGGCTGGAGGGAGGGGTGGAGGGATTGATCAAAAAGGCAAAAGGACTCATGGGCATGGACAACAGTGTGGTGATTGCTGGGGGGAGGGGGTGTAAGACGAGTGAATGGTAATGGAGAAAATACAATGAAGATTAAATATTAAAAGTGTTTGAAAAAGTAAGTGGATGCTCAAAGGGCCAATGGATCTGACTCAGACACCCTGGCTGCCAGCAAGAACGACACCTACTGCCTCACAGCCACAGACAAGCTCCAGTGCAAAGAGCTAGTGGGACAGAAGGCGCATTTGATAGTAAGGAGAAAGGCACAATCCCAGGCCTTTAGCAGCTTGCATGATACTATAAAAATGCATTACCTTCCTTCTGTGTGGGTTTATTTATATATAAAGCTGACTGCATATACATAAAATACATATACTCATGGGCAGAATATCAGTTTAGTTTTTTTTTTTCTTGCTGCTGCTATTGTGTGCATGTGTGTGTTTAATGATCACAATGTCATTTTGAAAACTTAATATGCCTAACTTTCATCCCAACAGCATTCTGTTCAGGGTTAAATAGCAACTTCAACAAAATTCAGATAGTCAGCTTCTGCTGGGGGAATTAGGCTTGATGTTCAGTACAATAAATGATCCCAAGATAAATACATACACTTTTTAATCCTGGATGGTGATGTATCCTCCTTCCAATACAGAAACAGGGCAGTCTGGCTCTATTTAGTTTGTCTGATTGCTTTTAAGAGGGGGGACAGTCTGGCTCTGAAAAACTATGGTCCTCTATTCATTAAAGTGTCAATAATGCTGAGGCCGGGCATATTGACAGCAGATTAGTCTGGGCTGAGCCTAGGTACAAGACCAGTGCCTTTTTTAACCCAGCTTGTCTCTAGATCAATACACCCATCAGCATTCGAAAATTAGCCCGAGATGAGATTCCAATACTTGAGGTGGTGTGTCATGCTAGGAGGGCACCTAGCCAACTCACAGACGGAAACACCTAGCTGGGGATTAGACATTTTTCATTAGCTTGGACATGAGTGAAAACTGATGTCGCCCCCATCCCCTCGCCTCCTCCCACCTCCCCATCCCCACACAGCTTTCTTTCTCTGAGCCTGTGTGAGGCCTCTGAGCCATGATTCCAGCCATTGGATTCCATAAGCATTTACTAAATGTTCACTGTGCATGAGGCAATCACTCGGTGCTCAGGGCAGGAGGGTGTGGGCTTAAAAAAAATAACAAAAATGTGGTCTTTGTTTTCAAGGAGGCTTCAAAAACCTTCACTATTGCTTCTATTTTCCAGTTCCATAACAGTCCTGCTTCCTAAAACAAATGTCTGTAATAGTCGTGTCCCAGTGTCTTTGTTAATACTTGATATTCTGCTCTCAACAATAGGTATGTGTAATGGGGGGAGGGGCTTGGAAAATGGTTTCAGATGCACCACCTGATGTAGGTTGTGAATGAGGCCGCCGCAGCGTTCAGGGAAACCCCTCCCAGAAGGTCATTCTCCAGCATTTCTGGCCAACTATCCACAATAAAAAAAAAAATGTATTTTACATTAAAAACTTTCAGTGACACAAAATTTTATGTAACAATACCTACTTTGCTGTTTATAATACACTCTGATACCTTCTACGCCATTCTATTTCCTTCAAAAAGTGCTATTTGCACTCAGCAGTTTGAAAACTATTCATTTAGACAACAAATAAAAGAGCAAGCCATCATAATTTCCTTTTGGAAATACAGAATAAGAAAAAAATTAGCCCAGACCTGCATGGCTCAGTGAGTTGGGTGTCATCCTAAAAAGCTAAAGGTCACCTGTTTGATTCACGGTCAGGGCACGTGCCTGGGTTGTGGGCTCAGTCCCTGGTCGGGGTGCCTATGAGAGGCAGCCCATAGATGTTTCTTTCTCACATCAATGTTTCCCTCCCTCTCTCCCTCCCTCCCTTCCCCTCTCTCTAAAAATAAATAAGAAAAGTATTTTTAAAAAAAAGAAAAAAGAAAACAACTTAGTGTGACCACACTGTCACAACAGGAGTGGCTCCAGCGTCCACCGGCATCATCCCTGACCAGAGCCAGTGTGCCCACATTCTGCTCACTGCAGTGGAGTCTTCTCCGCCTCACGGGTCAGCCCCTGGCTCTTCATGTTCATATCTACGATCCCAGCTGCGCTCCCTCCTGCTGTCTAGCAGCTAGCTTCCCCCCCTTCTCCCAGCCTGGTCACCTCTGCCTTCTCCAGCCACCTTCCTGCCCTTGTCTTTCTAACCAAGGCCACATTGAGAAGAAAGGGCAGCTGAAGAAGCCTCTGAAAGAGAAGCTTATTGCCCAAACCAACCATTTAGCTGGATGAAGGGAACTGGGGAGCAGACTGGGAAAGAAACAGCGGCAGAGGAGGCAGCCACACTACTCAGCAGCTTATGTGTCTGAGATAATAAAGCAAGGCATTTAGTCCACTGTAAAAGCTGTCTTAAAAAGTTAAAAAATAACAACAGTAGCCCAGGCCAGGTGGCTTGATTAGTTGGAGCATCATCCCATACACCAAAAAGAGGTTGCAGGTTCGATCCCCAGTCAGGACTCATAGCTAGGTTGCAGGTTCTATTCCTGGTCAGGGTGTATATGTGGGGCAACCAATCAATATCTCTCTCTCTCTCTCTCTCTCTCTCTCTCTCTCTCTCAAATAAATTAAAAAAAAATATCCTCTAGTGAGAATAAAAAAAAAATAACAGTATTTTTTAAATAGCTAACACTTAACATCTCTATGTTGCGGGGTCTCTTCTAAGCCTTTTACATTTTAGTCCATGTAGAATGCAATCCTTACCACGACTCCTCATAACACTGACTCCATTTTATGGAAGGAAGCCCTGAGGCTCAGTTAGTAACTTCATCAAAGCCTCCCAGCCAAAAAGCAGCTGCATCTGATTCTGAGTTCTCACTCCCTAGTTAGGAATTTGCCCACATGATTATGTGTTGTGTGAATGACCCAGGGCCAGTTCTGTTTCATGGAGAAGGTGAGCACCCTTCCCAGGGCCTGGGAAACACAGAGAGAACCCAATTGAGAGAGATGCAAAAAGAGAACAGATATGCAGTTCTCACAAGCTGCGGCTGATACCAAAATATGGAGACATAGGCAGCAGAGGGGTGATGTGGTATCAGAACCCCAGGGAAGGGAGGCAAGGGGAGATGAAGCAAGTGGGAAATGCTACAGGTGCTGTGAAGGATGCAGCCCAGCAGGTTATCAGAACAACTGTGTCTGGCTCTGCTTTCTCTGAAGGCTGCGTGAGGGCATGGCGGGTGTATAATGCCACACCTAAAATGCTAGTCCGAAAAGAAAGCAAGCTTAGAATTGGAACATTAAAAAAAAAAAAAAAAAATCTAGAGGAGAGACAAGCCAAGGAAAGCAATAATTAGATGATAATTTTCTGAGAAAATATATTATTGGAACAACAACAACAAAAAAAAAAAAAGACCCGTAGTCCTATTCATTGGGAACATTATTTGGAAATTGAGCGTCTGATGGCAAAATGACAATTAACAAGTTGTCCTGGCTGAATGGGACAAACAGAACTCATTTCTGTTGAGGATCACAGAACAAGCGTTCAGCGCAGGCGCTCTCAGCTGCCACTCGGATGGCCCAGCCCAGCACCGCCTACCTTGCACGATGAGGTGGACCCGGGAGGTCTTGGGGTGGTTATCCGTCTGCACGGAGCAGGTGTACGGGCCCTCGTCATACACGTCCACGTTTTGGATCTCGATGCTGTACTGGGTTTGGGTGTAGCTCAGGAGAACCACACGCGGGTCCAGACACCACTTGTCGTTCCCGGCGTACAGGATCGTGCTGCGGTTTAGCCAGGCCACCCGGGTGACCCGGTTGTCAATCGTGCACCTGGAGGGAAGGCCAGATGAGTAAGTCAGAGACAGTGGGAGCCATCAGAGTGGGGTCTGTGGCAAGGAGGAGCTTTTATGCCTTGTTTTCAATCCCCGCCCCCAGTATATACACATACATTTCCTTTGTTTGATTTGTCATGGATAGCGTTTTCTGGAATTTGGCGGCAGAAGTCTTATGGGATTACATCCTTAGAGCATTGGATATCTCAGACTTCTGGGTCCTGAGCAATTCAATGCTTCTGAAACCAGCTGAGGGCAGGGTTACTGCAATAGTCCTAACCGTTCAGAGTTACGGCCCAGAGGCATCTTCCATACCGGATGGGTGGGCCCTTCCAGCACGACCAGCCTCCTTTTGCCCAAGGACATCCATGATGTGGATGGTGGTAACCCCTTAGATTACTTTCCAGGTGTTTTAGATGTCTTAAGTCATTAAATACTTCCAACAATCCAAGAGGAAGGTTCCACTAGTAAAAGAAATTACAGCACAGAGAAACTAAACATTTTCCCGAGTCACACAGATAATGTGAGCTAGATCAGATACCCAGATTTTCGCTACTAAACATTCTTTTCCTTATCTCAGAATAGCGAATTCTGACAGAAGGCTTCTGAAGTCAAAACTAAATATGCACCACTGCCATTGCCACTTATCTTCATTATATTCAAGGGCAGAAATGTTCAATTATCGTGAGACTAAACGCATTTTCCAAAATCTCAAAACTGGTCGCACATGTAAAAATAGATGTCCTTTCTTTTACTTTTGCATCTAGAGTTCTGAAAATGTGGACGCTCCCTTCTCTTTTCCTACCCTTTGAAATTCCCCAGTGACTATCACCCAGCCCTCATCACATCTATCTGTCTGCATTCATTTTCTTCTCTTGTGACATGAGGTATGTTCTATGGCCTTAAGCGACATTCACACACACCGTGTCCTGACCCCACCTATAATTCTGGAAATAGCAGTGTAGCACCGTGTGTATAATGGTGCCTCAACTTTATATATTCTTTTGCAGTGTAAAAAGCATGTAAACATGAACACTGTCTCATTAGATTCTTGCCATAACCCTGTGACATAGATGGTCTTACCCACTCTCTCCTCTACAGATCAGGACTGCGGGGGTGGAATGGTCTGGCAACTGGCCCCAGGGTAAAGAGCTTGGAAGTGAAGTCAGGCCTCTCAGCCAGACAGTCTAACTCCAGCTCGCGTGTGCTCCGCGGGATGCCAAGGTGGCCTTTTCAGTGGGGAGGGACAATGGCTTTCACCGAATTCTCAAAAGGGTCTGTGACCATAAAAAGCTTCAGAGCTGCTGCTGAGCATGCCAGCTCCCCTAGGTGGTCCCTCTCGAGATGCGATATCCTGTACTGCGCATCCTTCGTGCGTGCACTTCTGTAAATGTCACCCGATCACGGCGGGGCCTCCGGGCGCAGGTGGGAAGCCTCCCTGAGAGCGCCTGCGGAGAAAACTGCTCGGCCAGAAACGCCTGGGCTCGGGGGTCCAGCGGCTGCTGAACTGCTCGCTGTGGTTTCAGAGCAAAGCAGGGGGAAGGCGCTGGAAGACCTGACCAGGAAACGAGCGGGGAGTGTTCTGTAAGTGGGCATGAACTGCTTGCAGCAGACTCACGTGAGGAGTTTGTTACGGATTCGCTTTTCCTACTGACTCAGAATCTTCGGGAACCCCCGAAACATGAATTCCTAATGTATCCCAGTTAAGTCACATACACACCGAAGTTTGAAAAACACTGGTGTAGAGCGATGTATCCCCATAACCAGCTACCTGATTTGTGGGGCTTGGTGCCAAATGAAAACGCGGAGCCTTTTGGTTGAGAATTAGTAATGATTTGAGGATAGTGATGGCAGGGCATTTAACCGCGGTGGGGGGCTTCCGAGTGCAGGACCCTGTGTGAATAAAGACACATCCTTAATGGATCTCAGACTTCACTGCGCTTATGAATCTCCTTGGGAAATTACTGATACGCACATTCTGATTGGGTAGGTCTGGGGAGGGGCCTGAGAGTCTGCAGTTTCAGTAATCCCCCAGGTGATATGCCTGCTGATGGTTCCTTTAGTAGCACAAAGCGAGAGGTGAATCGTATGCACGTTAGGGTTTCAGAAGCACTGAGTAAGGACCTAACTCTATAAAAGGGTAGTCAGCACCCCATCAGATCAGCATCAATGGGAAGCTTGTTAGAAAGGCAGAATTTCAGGCCTCACTGCAGAAGTAATGAACTGGAACAGCATTTTAATAAGATGCCTAGGTAACCAGATGTACACGAAGTTTAGCCTGGTCTGCGGTATACTTCAATACTGCCTTTTGGCTTTGCTGACAATACTCAGAATACACTCTGAAAGTGAACAGAGGCAGAGAAGCCCAGCCAGGCCAACAGAGGAAGCACCTGATGTGCAGCTTCCCACGCCTTCCCCATAGATCTGATGTTCTCCTCTGGGGCTGCCACACCTGAAAGTGGGTTTGGAACCACAAGGGTTTGAAATCTCTTAAAAACGAAACCCTCCCCCACTTGCTTTGCTAGTAATGTACCTGGGATGTTATTTGTATTAATAACCTTAAAGGTGTTCCCTCCCCTTAATTGTGCTTGGATTCAAGCAGAGAAATTAGTGAAACTCATACTCATGGCTAATGTTTATTGAACGCATACTACCATCTGTTTGGTATCGAGCAAACTTATGATCTCCAAAAATCGTTTGGGTTCACTTATCATTGCAAATTTAGAAATGGATTCACCGAGGCTAGGAAATACCCACATTGATTAAGATCACACCAATATTAAGCCGCAGAACCAAGATTCAGAACAAGGTGTGCTATTGTTTTGATTTTTTCCCGAAAATTCGGTGGTCTTCAATGTTCTTATCAGCACTCCCAAAAGCTCTATAATATTTAAATTCAACGTCTGTCGGAATCACCAGGAAGCCCGGATGAATACAGATTGCTGGCCTTGACCTGGTCTGGTGACCACACTTTAAAAACCATTAATTTAAAAATATAGTTTCTGGTAAAATGAGAGCAGCAGAGTGAGTGGGCGTAAGGAAATGACTCTTGTTTGACACAGCTTTCCGTTACTTTACAGGAGAGAACTTTCTGGTAACCAGTACGCTCTGGGAGGCAGAACCCTAGTTCTTTTTCCCTCCGACAGCTGAACGTTTGCCCAGATACCAGGTGAATGGCCGCAGTGCAGGAAGGGCTGATCACCGACCTCTCGCTTGCTTGAATCGCTGTTTCAGACATCCGTGATGGGGGCATCACACAGCCTCTTGCTGCATACAGGGTTGTCCTGGGCATCCTGTGAGTGTCTAATTACTGGGAACTGGCTGGTATGGAAGCAGCATCACCACACTGCACCGCCCTTACAGAGCCAAAGATGCTCATTTGCAAATACACGAATGCTCCAAACGCAGCCGATTCTGAGCACAGCATGCGGACCCTGTGATACACTACGCTGAAACATTGGCATAGCTTCAGCTGTGGTTTGGGCACATCCAAGGTCATGTTTAGATGTCCAGACTGTCACTGCTGGAGATCAGTCTTGCCGAGTCTCCACGGAATGAACGCTGGCTTCTGCAGAGATGGATCACAAAGGGAACTTGGCCGCCAGCTCCTGTCACCTCCTCATACCTGCCCTCATCTATCTGTCTCATTTATCGAGTCTCCACAACAATACAGAGGAGATAATTCTCCCAGGTTTTTTTTTTAAAAAGAAGCAGAATGAGCATAATTGCTCTCTCAGCCAGCTTTGGTTGGTGGCGAGTCGGTAAAAGATGGGGGTGGGAATTCAGTCACCAGGCTCCTTATATACAGACACTGCCCTTAACACAGTTCTACAAAATAATTCCTGAAACACACCATCTCATCTCCCTCAGGACAGTGATTAACGGGGAGTAAAGAAGGTTGCAAACTCAGCTCTCCCTGACTAACCCAGGGCAGTGCAACGGGAGGTGGCCACCTGTCATCAGGGAACTGGTCACAGCTCAGCATGAGGCAGCCAGGGAGAGAAATGGTGAGGGAGGGAGGGCTGCAAGTGCCCTGCCCAAACCTTGAAAGCCTCTCACCTTTCCCCTACCATCTTGACATATACTAAGCTTGCACCCATGCTCCCTCTCTGCCCAACCTGCCACACAGGCAAAAACAAACAAGAGAAACCACCATTGCACACTCAGGGCTCTGGATTTTGACCTGGTACCCCCAACGACCACACTTGAAGCATCTCTCTACTCAGGAAGCCTCCATGCTCCAGCCTCAGTGCTGCCCTCCAGGAAGTGGCCCTTGGCCTTCTGTATTTATGCCAGTGGCCCTGCCCTCTCACCAAGCCTGCAGCCCAGCCCTGCCCCCGGGTACACCCACACCCAGGGACAGTCCATGGCCTCACCTATGCTAATCCTGGAAGGATCTCCTTACCATTTCACTGCTGAGCCACAATGCCCTTCTCAGTCTGTGTGTCTGTCTGCACTCTGTTCCTTTTCTTGGAGAAGTTTCTTCTTCAAGAGAATAGGCCTGTTCTATTTGAACAGATTATCAAAGATGCCCAGCCTGCATGGATCAGCAATGCACTTCCTTTGATGACATAAAACGTCATGTGTAACTGACCAGTGAGGACCAGCCACGCGTGCCCATGCTGGACCCTGCATCTGAGTCTGGCACATGGCAGAGAGCTGCCACGCCTGCCATTGTCTGCAGCTACACTGACTGTGCCCAGGCTGGAAATGCAGCTCTCTATGCCCTTAGTCTCTGGCTGGTGACTAGTGGCTTCATTACACCTGCTGTGTTTATACACAGAGGGACAGCAAACAACGGGCAAGCAAGCCCAGGGCGAGCACTACAGAGACAAAGCCAGGAGAGTGTGGACTTGGGGCCTCAAGCCACTTTGGGTTTGGGAGGAGATGAGAGAGAGAGAGGGAGAAAGGGAGAGAGAGGACATGTGCTGGGAATTGGAAGAAACAAAAATAAACAAACAAACAAACAAAAAACTAGAGCCAAAGTATAAGTATGCGTGGACTCTTCTGAAGACAACGAATGTGTTGAAATAAAGAGAAGGGCTACTGAAGAAAGAGGGAAAAATCCCAGCTTGGTCTTTCTTAATCACACCTGCCTGAAGGGCTGAGGACTATAATGGATCCAGGCAGTGGGTAATCCAGCCATTCCTTCTATCAAATGGCCCTTTAACTGCTGTCGAAAAGCAACACATCTCGAGCCAGGCTTGAGACTGCAGTGAAATGAGTGCGTCTGCCCGTAACAGCACCTGGTCCCAATCTCCTGTGATCACCCAGACACGTTCCAACTGCCCCTAAGCTTGGTTCCTCTGAGTGTTTGGCTTGTGCCCAGCCCTCCTCTCAAGCTTCCCAGAGAAACATTACCAAGTGGATGGCTCAGAAATACCAACACCAGCTCCTGGGGTTGGCAGGTGCCTCTTCCAGATCTGCTTCTGCGGGAAACCAACAAATGGGCAAACCAGGCTGCTTGGTCACCGGCCTGCTGAAAACTCAGACATCACTGCCCCTTAGCTCTTTAGTGGGGGAGAAGCCTTCACTAGTGGGGGGCGCTCATTTTGATCCTCCTGGAATCTAAAATCGTCTCAATAGTTATAAAATTGCTTTGGGTGATATATAGACAAGAACACGGAACTCACACTCTGGCCAGGCTGATCGTGCCTGGGACTCTCAAGAGAGGTGAAGGGCCCAGGCAGCTGTGCGCAGGCTGCACTGGGGGCCCACACAGCTGGAGGGGCTGGAGTCTGAGGAGGGCAGGGCGGAGGAAAGAGAGCAGGCTCTGCAGTCAGCCTGCTGGACTCAAGTCCCAGTGCCTCACTTCCAGTGGCCTCTCCACGAGCCCTCTCCCCTCACTGAGGCTTATTTAATGCATCTGTGATGAAAATAACCTGTCTTCCTGTTTGGGGTTAATGAGGAGATTATATGGACCCATTCATGCAACTATGTTGCTTCGTATGTACTAGACACCCAGCCAACAATATGATTATGCAATCTATTGTACATACTGCTGTCTCATCTTAGGTGGGTGCATGCATTACGTCACTGACTAGATGCTAAGTCCTTAGAAGGCAAGGGCCTGGCTTTGTTGTCCTTCTGTGCTCCCATGCAACACTGTATCAAGTACAAAGTGAGCGTTCAGTAAATAACTGTCAACTGATTAACCCTTGATTAAAATCCCCCCTTTCACAAAACCCTGAGAAGTAAATGGCCACGGGCTGGCGTGTAATGAAGGCCCAGGTCGTGTGAAGATACCTGTTCTGCACATCCCTGCGACCTGAATTTACAAACACAAGTGCACACATCTCTCTCCCCTCCTCGTGGGAATCAGAGAAATGGAGTCTCCCCTTCATGTCTCTACTGCCTTAGTAATGACACAAAGGCTTGGCTTTGTGGCCATCTGAGCAGAGTTCTCCATATACATACCTGCCCATGTGTCCTTCCTGTCTGAGTCCAAGTTGCATAATTGAAAAACAGACTCTGCTGAGTTAGGTGGGCCATGACTTTGCTAAAATGAATAGCACAGTTATTTTGATCTGCCCAAGTGACAAAAACCCAATACTAATTCAAATGCTGAAGGAGGCTGGGGACTGCTCAATAGGTCACATCACATTCGTCACCATAGCTCCCATGGACATTTCTTTATTCAATAACTGTGTGTCACATCCATGTGGTGAGGAAGGACTTTAAACTCAGAATGATCTGGGCAAAGAGGCCTCTTGATTGTGACCTATGACCTCAGACAAAATCAATAGAGCCTTTTTGTTTTCCCTGGGTGACCAACGCCAGGTCACCTGGAGGCTTTTCTTTCCATTTTTTTCCCCTAACATATTAAACATCATCCAAACAGAGATGAGGGTCTCTTGAACCCCTTTGTAGAGACCAACATTTCCTAGGGGAGAGAGCCCAGAAGCGCTGAGAGAGAGCTCAGTGGAAATTCACCTGCCATTTGACCTTGGGATCCATCGGATGACTGCCCTCCCGACACCGCCTCAGGCCAGACATGTATCTGGTCTATAGAACCACTGCTCACCATGACCTGTGCACTCTGCTCAGTTTGAGGATTCAGGGACTCACTTTACTTGGAATGCTCTTCCTTACTGTTTGTTAGACAGATTTCTACTTCCCTATCAAGGGCAGTTTTAAATATTATTTTGTATCTCAAGTACATCTTTCCTGCAAACATTTTTAAGCCTGCATGAATGTTCTGTGGACATACGTCCACCCTGGGGTGTAGGGACAGCAGCTCGTTCACACTCCGTCCTCTTGTGACGGGCGGCACTTTGGCAGGGCAGGAAGTGCATAGTGCAACGTGCTTCTGAACTCCAAGGACTGTTGGTTACTCCCAGGGCGATTGGGGTCTTATGAGACTCTAGGTGCCCTTTAGGTTGCAAGGAGCTTGCTAAGTAAAAGAGGGAAGGGCAGGGCATCCCAGGCAAGGGAAGCACATGAGCAAATCACCACGGAGCTGTGAACAAGTCCTGGTGTGTTTGCGGAAGGATGGGAATCGGGCCCCTGAACAAGGCTTTGCTAAAGGAGGAGTCACAAGAGATGACACCCGTGAGTGAGTACACCCTGTATACCCCATGATTCACTACAGACTGACCAGAGCAGTGTGGGAGTCACACCACCAGGCTGCCCAGACCTCCAGCCTCCAGCTGGGTCCAGTAGATAGGACTGGATAGGGCAGGATGGGACGCAGTAGCGAAGGGGCGGGAGATGAGGCGGAGGAAGAAGGGGAGGGTCTGCCACAGGCTGTCTATGTCCCTCTGTCAGAGATCACAGCTGCTGGCCTGGGGCCCTCTCCACACAGCCCTCTATCTCCGGTGGGAGCTGAGACCTCCTCCCTTTACCCCTTCACACCTAGAGGTGTTAGTAATGCCCTCCTGTACTAGCCCCGGCCCTGACTCCCCTCCGCGGGTTTCCTTCATTTTGGCTGCATCTTTGTACATATGCATTTTATTAAACTCTCTTCTAATTACCCAACTGAACATACCCTCCAGGAACCCTGACAATTCCAGGTAGTGCAGTATGCCACGTAAAAGAAGGTTTACTTCATCCTGAACACAAGAAGGACCAGAGAACCAAAATGAAGAACTTAGCAACGGCTACCTCAAAAAAATCATGGATGGTTATAAAAGGCACAAAAGCTTGGCTCTTTCTTCCTTGGGGGAAGGGGAGGGGCCTCCTGCCTGGCAGGGGTGGGCTATGAAGAAAAAATGGGATTCCAGAAAATGAATCTGTTTGCAATCTCTTTTTCTCCTCTTCTTTGTCTCTGATTCTGTCCTCACCAGCTGGACCGTGTACAGCCCAGACCTGAAATGGGGCTTCATCTTGGAGAAGTTAGATCCAGCCAGGCAGGACATTAGTGTGTGTGTGTGTGTGTGTGTGTGTGTGTGTGTGTGTGTGTGTGTGTATGTGTGTGTGTGTGTTGGGGTGGTGGTGCTACTAATTGTTGTCTGATCCAGACATTTATAATTACACTTGGAAAAGTGGGACTCACTTGGATAAACCTGCACAGACAGTACACAATAGGCAGGTTGTGTCACTGTTGAAAGGATGCTGGAAGCTCCGCCCAGGCCAGGCCCTTGACTGGAAAGGAAAGCCGCAGCAGGCTGGCAGCCGTGTGCACAGTGCAAGCCTCAAGTGAGGTCAGCGCGAGTGTCACTCCTGTCCCCATCTCTGGGGCCAGTGCCAACTTCAACACCTTGTTGCAAAACAGTTTAAACCCCTCCCCCAGGCCAGGGCCCCTTCTATCATCCCTAAAGGACCCCCTGTATTTAGGACTTGAACACCACCAATACGAGGAGAACTCATGGCTCACGAGACCAAAATCACAACCCAGACCCAGAGCAGCTGACGTTTCCCTCGCAGTGAGTGTGGAGTCTACACCCGGTGGGTCTGATCCGTCAGCAGGCAGCTGCCTTCCTCTCTGGCTCTCACCCCAGAGACTGGCACTATGACCCCATGTTGGGGGATGGAGAGATCAAATGAAAGCAATTCAGTTGAAAACTTATAGCTGTCCTTTCCTTTCCTAGCAAGAGGCAGCCCAGCGCAATGAACTTCCTCGGTACCTTGGAAGGAGGAACAACCTGGTAAAGCTGGAACTCCAAATGCCAGGGCGGGCTCCTGGGTTACAGGGCCCTTCCCAGTTTTCTCGCTAACTGACCTCAGCCACATGTCACCAGCTCTGGGTGGTGCCACTGCATCTCACGTGACTGCCCAGGGCCCGCGCGGACATCATAGACACTGGTAAGCAGGCTGGCTTCCTCCCAGGGGAGCAGCTGCCCAGGTACCAAGTGCCATTTCTGCCATCTGAGAGGCTGAAACAAGAGACAGGAGAACTGAACCAATAAGGATGCCGGCTGGAGCGGCGCGAGGCCCCCCGTGTGTGCATCCTCTGCTGACCTGTGGAGAGAGGGGTCCCCAGGGCTGCGGAAACCAGCGTTCCTTACAAGGAAGCGAAAGAATAATTAAGTGCAGAAGAGGTACCTGGTGTTTTCCTGGTGGTTAATTTATATGATGTGATACATCAGGGGGGCAGGGTGTGTCCTCCAGGAAGACGACCGCTCCCAGGGGAAGGGACCTCCTCATGGGGGGCCTGCCGCAGCTCCCAGGCCTTCCTCCATCCGCCCTTTGAATATTTCCTGTCAGATTTCTCCATCTGTCCCCTCTGACAGCTGGTTGGCTGAAGTGCTCTCTCTTTGGGAGGGCACAGATGTCTCAACCCTGTTTGTAGTTAAAGGTGGCTGCTGACCAGGGTCAGCCCGCTCTGACTTCCTCACCTTCTCCATCGTAAACCAGAGGAGCTGCTGGGAGGGGACCCTGTGGTGGAGGCGGGGGACACAGCCGTCAGCCTATCCCACTGCCTCTCTCTCATAGACTGAAGACTTCACAAAGCCCTGAAAGACCCTTTGCTAGGCTGGAAGGAGAGATCTAGAAAAAGCCTCCAAGGTACTGTCACTGAAGGCAGGGACACAATGCTCTAACTCAATTGCTGACGAAACCCTAAAGCCGTGATCCCCAACCATTTTGGCACCAGGGACCGGTTTCGTGGAGAACAATTTTTCCACGGACTGGGATTGGGGGCGGGGGATGCTTTCGGGATGATTCAAGTGCATTGCATTCAAGCTCACCTCCTGCTGTGTAGCCTGGTTCCTGACAGGCACAGACCAGTGCCACGCCCTGGCCCTGGGGTTCGGGACCTTTGCCCTAGAGGACAGGGTCCTGGAGTCACTTTAGACCAGGCTGCCGATGGGAATGTGCAAGAGGGAGGGGACTGAAATGTGGAACTGGAGAACCCACTCTGAAGGGCGGCCGGGAGCCGGGCCTGGGTCCCAGGGCTTTGGTCAGTAGTGATGTCCCTGCCAGTGCGGGACATTGCAGTAGTGTCAGTCCCCCCCCGCCCCGGGCCCCAGGTTTCTGTGCACCTCTGCTTCTGAATGTCACTCTCCTTGGAGGCCTGCCTTTAGGCTGTGGGAGCCCCGTCACCCACTGGCAGAGAGCTGGCTGTGTCCCCTGGGGCAGTGGGCAGTGGCCACAGTGGCAGAGTGGAAGCCCACTCTCTGGACCTGCCTGGGCCTCCCTCTGGTGGCTACTTGCCTAAAACTGAGCCTCCACTTGGCTTCTTGTCCCTCCCTGCCCTGCTCCCCAGGCCACCCCTTCTGTGGTTTCTCTAAGGAGCACTTCCGTAATAAAGTCACTTTCGAAGGAATTCCGATCCCAGGGCCAGCCTCTGGGGCTCTGGAATGAAGACAGTCTGGCCGGTAACTCTCACCAATGTTTTGGGATTAGAAGCGGGGGTCTTGAAGGAGAGGGAGCGTGACAAGCTTCGCAGGCTGCAGAGAACAGGCGCCATAAAGATGCCCATGGCTGTGCAGTCAGACGTTGGCAGCGTGGGCAGCGTGCGCAGCCTGGGCTCCGGAGACAGGAAACACGGTGGGGCTGGGAGGAGCCTGGCCAAGCGGAGCAGAGAGAGCTGGGGACCCCCGGGGACACTGACACCAAGGGGGCTGCGATCTAGCCGGGCACGAGTCCGCCAAGAAGCATCTGCTGAAAATTCCGGGACTTTGGCCGCGTGGGAAGAGCACAGGGAGTGGAGGTCTTGTGGAGGAAGGGAGCCCTGAGCTCATAACTGAGAAGCGCGTCTGCGTAAATAGAGAGACGCTGAGAGGGAGTGTCCCGCAGGGAGAAAATGCAGTCCGGACAGGGGTCTATGGGTAGGGCTGTATGTGTGGGGTCTAGTGTGACAGATGTGGGGACCCTGGGCAGGGAGTGGGGACAGCGTAAGAAGGAAGATGCCGGTCAGCTTGCAGAGGGTCCAAATGCCGTGCTGACGGGTTTGCTCTCTTGCTCAGCAGCGGGCTGCTGCTGGGTGAGGGGGCGGGGTGCCGAATGGCGTGATCAAGTCACATGTGGGTGAGACGTAGGAGATTGACGACCGTGGAGAGTGGAGCCAGTCGCTGCCAGGAACTGCATAGATGCTAAGGTTCCCCTTCCCAGGACGAGCCTCCCTTCCAGAATACGGTGGTTCGTATTCGCACCATCCAATATCTAAGCGGGCGTTGTCTTATGGAGACACGGTCGATTCAAACCACGCTGGCAGGCGGGGCGGCTCCCGGGCTCCTCCCCCCACGCCTCAGGCCCTTTTCATAGCCTTTCCCGGGACAAGCGTCCTGTCCCCAGCCCTGCCCTCCCCCTTCTCTTTATTTGCACTTCACTTCCAGTTGTTATCGCAAACAATGTGAATGAACTGAGGTGTATAGGAAGAGGGTTATTGACTTTTTCATTTATCTGGCAAATATTTTTGAGCACCTACTATGTGCCACGTATTGCGTTAAGCCTTAAGCAATGCGATGCAGTGCAGAAGCAAGCAAGACACAGAGGCAGACGTTGGGCTCATGCAGAAAAGAGGCAGAAAAGGCAGATTTTAATGAAGTGTGAGGTCTCTTATGAGAGGATACGATGCGATGTCATACAGAAAATAGATCAGTGTTTGGGAAGCCTAGTTTCAGGGGCCAGGGAGGGTCTAGTTGAAGTGTTTTGGCTGAAACCTTTAAAACTGAGTATACATTTGGTGCTTTGAAGATCTACCGACCTACAGATAAAGAGCTTAGAGAAGCTAAGTCAATGCAGCGACTTCATTTATAAGCCTATGGCTATGTAGCTGTTTAGCTCAAGAAAGACTCAGGATGGGAATCCGCATCTCCTGATTCCTTAAGCTAAGAAGAATAATAGTGTTTTCTGGGGTTAGTGGATCCCATGAGAGATTCTGTAATGAACATCCCGAAAACATGACAAGGCATTGAGTGTTACTCTAATTTCAGCAAGATCTCTGCCACCTGGAAACTGCTACGCATCATACATCTTACCTGATAGAACCTCTGCTTGCATGTTCATATTTAAGAGAAGCAGCGACCAGGCCAGAGGAGGTTTTGGCCTGATTTCCACGGAGTAGAACTAGCTGGGTCTTTGTTTTGTCACTGAACCTGCTGTGACAAGCCTGCATCCCTGGACTGTCTATGTCTCAGTTTTCATATGTGTCAAATGAGGAAAACTGTCTGCTCACTCCATTCGTGGGGTTTTCATGAAGGTCGACATCGGTCTGTAAGGGGCGAGTACAAAGGACTCCACAAGAAGAGGGAGGTGGTCAAGTTTACCAGGGAGGTGTTCAAGTTTCCCTATCTTCAGTATTGCGTTCGAGTAACTATTATATATAGATGCCTACATCACCTCGCTGAACATGAAACATTTATTTACTGTGCTTCTATGCCTGTGGAGAGGCAGTATTCACTCTCCAGAACAAAACATACTCCTTATTCTCTATATTTTACGAGCTTATGATACAGAGAAGATAACAGCTCCTTAAATGAAAGAAAGCAGGGGACCTACACAGGCAGTTGAGTAGTGAACACTGTACAGATACGGGAATGAAGTGGCTCAAGTGTGACCCTGAGAATACAATGCCCAGCCCTGAACTCAAAGCAGGAGCCCTTAAGACCTGCATCCTGCTGCTGGCAGACAGAGCAACCATGGCCTGGAGGGGTGAGGGTGGGTGAGGGCAGAGGTGAAGGTGGGGACGCAGTGGGTGGGTCTGCAGGGGGGGAGCAGGGAAGGGTCCTCTCAGTGAGGAAGCTGCATCAGCCACTCCCCCCAAAGTAATTTCCTTTGACCAATGATGGGCGAGTAATTGTCTAAGTCCTTCATGGAAGCTCTTGGTACCTTTGGTGATATCCTCAATTAACGGGTTTCTGTAGAACAAGAGTTTAGCTGGGCTGTAGCAGAGATAGTTCTTTCTCTGCGTAAATTAGTCCCTGATCTTTTTTATCCAACAAGGTCAAATAGTTCCCTAATTTCACTCAAGTGGACCTCCTTCTAAGCCCCGGACACTAGGGGTGGGTAGGAGGAGAACCCAGCCTCACCTCACCTGGCTGTGGGTTGGTCCCTGCAACCAGTCCCTCTAACTGGCCTCTGGCCTCTATTTAGCCCTTAGAGTTCACCTCTCTTTCTGCTGGAAGGACCTCTCTAGCAAATCTGTTACAGATTCATTTGTTCAAAACCCTTTAGGGGCTGCCACAGACTCCAGGGTGAAGTTCACACACTTCAGAATAACCCGACAGGATGTCCCAGCTGCCCCAGCTCCATCGCCTTGCACAGGGGCCATACCGCTGCCAGTGGCTGCAGTTTTGTTGGGTGATGGACTCTCCCCCACCTCCAGCCCAGTTCCCACACCGGCCCCTCTGTCTAGAGCGCCTCGCCTACTTGCTTACCCACATGAACCCTCCTCCTTAGCGTCCTCTGCCCTTCCCAGCTGCACCGACGTCCGCCACTCCACAGCACCTACACTCCTCTGGCACGTCACTTCCCCGGCCACATGGCAACTGCTGAGGTGGGGCTGGTGTATCCTCTTTATCTTTACTTTTGTGAACCCCTAGGTGTGTTGTGCCCACCGTGGTACCAGTCTGTTATCACTGTGCTTGCAGTGAAGCCCACTGCAGCAGGCATCCCTCCTAAGCCAGGTGTCTGAGACAATAGCTAGCCTCAGGCGCGACCCAGATACTCCGTCTGCTCTTGCACTGTGCTTCATGGTCATATGCGCCAGGACACCAGGAGCCCGGAGGTCCTGCACGTGCAGCCCGGGGGAGCTGTGCTCCCAGAAGTCACCAAGCCACAGGCCGTGCTCTGCAGAAGGTTGCAAAAGGGAAAAGGAGCATGCAGCACATATTTTACATGAATTCTTTTGTTGTTGTTGTTGTTAATTACCCAGAAAAATAAGAGCTCACACTTTTCTTGTGCATGACAGCGTGTAAAATCCTTTAACTTGTAATTCTAACTCATGGACTCATCAAAACAAAGCTGAAGGTGGAAACCAATTTCTAACCCCAGATCTGGGACAATGAAATTCATGATTTCATGACCCTCAGTTTCCTCATCTGTACAAGACAAAGTGGTCTCTGAGAGCCCCGCAGCTCTGCAGGAGTGCCCAGCACCTCCATAACCACTGCCCTGCTCTCTGATGAGCACTGTCTGAAACCCGTCTCTGTTCCTCTCTTTGCCAAGGTCAACAGAGAGGGAAGGTTAGGAGGTTGGAATACCAAGTGCAGTTGAAGTAGCAAGCAAGGGTGCCGATCGCTAAAATGCAATAAATGAAAACGTGCCTCCTCTTCTTATGCAAATTCTTGGAGGAGGAGTGTAAGTACAAAAGAGCACGTTTTATTTCACCTCCGTTGGACACAAAAACTCAAATAATATTAATCAGAATGTAAATGGGGAGAGCAAAATTAGAAACAGCGTTGCTCCTTTCATTGTCATTATCAGGAGAGTCACACCAAACGAAGCAAGAGGGGTAAAAACGTAGCCTCTCCGCCTTCCTTCCACCTGCCAGACACATTATTTTCCCCTGAATCTTGAGAATTTACTACGACTGATAAGCTACTTCCAAGCAGCTCCCTAACCAAGTGAACCTGCTGTCGTTTGGGAGGCTTTGTTTCTTCTCCTCACCCCGCTAATCACTTGATTTCTAGATGCAAGTAGTCTTTCTGCCAAGACGATCTCCAAATACTGGTCACCTCTGGCCTCCCTCCTTTTTCTGAGAATATTTAGTGCTAAAACAAATCTCCTACTCCCAAAGTCCCAACAGCCTCTGGAAATGGGTTCTTCTAATTAAGAATAAAATGCATTTGGGTACTTTTAGTTTCATCAAAACCTGTTTAAAACATTCGGTGATCAGAACATCAAAGGAGAAAGGGAATGGCAATACCATTATCTATAAGAGCAAAGATGATTCTCAATAAAAAGCCCATGTCAAAGGGCACCAGAGCCCTGACGAGTGTGGCTCAGAAGACTGGGTGTCAGCCCGCAAGGCAAGAGGTTGCTGGTTCGATTCCCAGTGAGGGCAAGTGCCTGGGTTGCAGGTTTGACGCCAGTTGAAATGCATATGAAGGGCAGCTGATCAATGTTTCTCTCTCATGTAGATGTTTCTCCCCACCTATTTCTCCCTTCCTTCCCCTCTCTCTAAAAATAAACAAATAAAATCTAAAAGAAACAAATCGCACCCGGAAATTCAGGAAATGGAAACATAAGGAAAAGAGAAGAGAGTAGGCGAGAGGGCAGGAGAAGAGTGAGCAGAGCTAGCCCTGTTTTCCAATGGTGAGGCCTGCTCCTTCGGTACCTCCAATACTCTGGATTCTTCTTTCTTGTCTTTCTAATATAGTGACACAAACCTCGACTTGAAGTGATTGGTGGAGGGAGGCAACTATTTGGCCAGTGTTTTAAAGAAAAACTAGAATACTAACAGCAAAAATACAGTTTTTATTTCCTGACAAGTCTTTTCATTCAATGACTTTAAAGCACAGCAGACAGAAAACTGTAGATCGATCCAAAGCTGACCTCACTTTTCAGTAGGTATGCAGAAACCACCTAAGGTTTGTATTTATAAATTCCATCTTAAAATATAGTGTTCCTGTCCTAAAAGTGAGGGTAGGAACACAGAGGGTCTGAGTGACTGGCTCAACTCCCCAGAGCTCTGGTGCATAGGCTCCCAAGGGACTCGGGCTCTGGGGTCTGTTTGTTCCCCTTTCCTTATTTACTGGAGGGAAAGCCAAACACTCTGGATCAATTCATATGTGAGAGGCTGGGAAACGACCCTCTAAATTGGCACTAAAATTATCATTAGAAACCTAATAATAGCAATACTTCTTACACAGTTGTATGCATTATGCCATATTGCTCTTTCTAGAAATGTAAATAATTTTTAGTACCAAGCACCTAGGACCATCTCCAAACTTCTCTTCTGGAATATATTGCCAAAGAGACTATCTCCATCCCATTCTATCCCCCCCCCCCACTGCTTTTGCAAAGTGTACTTTCCTAGGACCATACTGTTAATAGAAGTCTTTACACACAAGACTTCTATTCCCCCAAATACCATTCTGTCCCAAGACAAAAGTTCCCAGTACTGTCCATCGGGACTTCTGACCTTATCAGTCATCTGTCTGTGTGTGATGTCCTGGGAAGTCTGTTGGTTTAGATGAACTCTTACATCCCTGACTGTAATGCCCTGGAAGATCGTCTGTCACTCCTATTCCTGGGTGGAGGAGATGTGAATCTATCTATACAATCTGGACCAGTGCACTGTGAGCTCCAACACGTCTCTGGAGAGGCAGCCTCTGGCTCTTTACTCTCTGCCACCCCTCAGTAGCTTCTAAATTCCACTGCCGGGACTCGCCGCTGCTGAGATGTAATATGCTCTATGCATATTCAAGACACATTTATTATCTGTAGAATATTGTTTAGAAGTTGCTCTATTTGATTTGTGATAAACGATTAGTAAATATGTTGATCACAGTAAATAAAGCTTGTAGAGTGACTTTAATCGGATTCACATACATTTATGTCTGGGAAACCTAAAAAGCAAACCCTTTGAAGAGGCCCGGCTGTGTGACTTGGCATGTGCTCCCTGTCTTCCTCTCTATCTCCCTCTCGCCCGTCCCTCTGCGCTGAGGTGTTATGTACAACCCAGTCCAGCTGTCTTCCAAATCCAAACTGATGGCCACAAGCAGAGGAAAGTAGAGGATGTATAGGTGAGCTTGGCCAGACAGAGTGAATACCATGTGTCCACAAAAGCCTGAAAAAGACCATAAAGCTTTCAGGCGGCTGATTCCTATGCGGGGACACTGCTTGGTTCAGTCACTTGGAGGAAGAAGGGTCGATGTGAGGCCAGAGCTGGGCTTTGCAACTTATAGACCATAAACTTCGACATCACTAAGCTTGCCGGCACGGCGTCCTTTCTGCTATTAATAGCAACTTCTTCCATTGCTTGCCCCAGAAAATGAAATGAATGAGGCTTGGCTGCAAGTGCAGGGGAGAATAAAACCCGGGATGGCAATAAATTGGCGTGCAGAGTGGCAGACACTGTAATCCGCTGGAACGACGCTCTGGCTCAAGGAAAAGAACCTCTTTGGGGAACCAGTGAAGGGAATCAATGCCCATAAAGGCATCCAAGACAGCAAGCCGCAGCAGAAAAAAAAAGAGATACTGTTGACCGGGACGTGCAGCAGATTGCAGGTTGTAAAACAAAATAGAAAGTCGTGAAAATGGTGGGCAAAGGGCAGGCTGTGCGCTGCGGATGCCACGGGGCGCCTGTGCTGTAAGGGATGCAGGGCTTCCCATCAGTCCGGGGGTCAGAACTGCCAACTCAGTCTGTGGGGCTCTACGTTATAGATTCCTCTCTGTGCATAAACCACAGAGAGGGGAGAGATGGAAGTATTTATTGCCACTTATGTAATAGGTCTATTTAGAAACACGTTCTGACTAGCTTATCAAGGTATTCATACATCACACGCATATTGAGCTGTATTCATTTAGGGTTCAGGTTGCTTTAACCAAAGACTTTCCCGGGAAGCCTGCCAGCGTATGTTTTCTGGAGTAAGTCCACTTTTCTGTCTCCTTCTCCACCTTTCCATCCAGCAGAGGGCAGAGTCAACCCATAAGACTCAAGCTCAGGACCCTGAGGGGCAGTTTGTAGAGGAGGAATCCTGGGAGAAGGGCCCTAAAAACAAAGCAATGAAAACACTTGTCATCCTGTAAGGTGAATGCGGGGGTACTTCCAGAGCACTCTGGACCGAAGAGTGAAAGGAGGACCAATAAGGAGTGAGTTAAATGCCCCAAGTGTGTGGTGCCTCAGTTTCCCCACCTGTCACAGGAGCAGAGGAAAGAGTCATTTCCGAGGCATCCTGCAAGTGAAGCCTGGTGCAAGGTCCCAGCCAGGGCAGAGCCGAGAACAGGCACATTCCCAAGGCTCTCCTCTGCCCTCTTCCCTGGCTCCTTTGCACGGCTGGCTCTTTCTCGGTGTACGTACCGATTCTCACCCCTTTTCTCCTTGTTTTTCTTTTGCTGCCATGGCTACCCTCTCCAGCTCCTATCGTCTTGGGAGAAATAATAGTAAAACCCAAAACAACTCCTCGGGGGGAAAGGCAGCAGCTGCTTCCTCCCTCTTCCCTGCCCCGCCAGGGGAGCTAGCTGTGAAGTGGAGGCACTCTGCCAGCCAAGGAGAGAGCTTTGATTTTCAATCTGATCGCCTGGTTTTGTCAGCCTCTGCAAACTGCAGACAGCGTGGTCTCCACCTATCACAGGAAAGGAGGGGTGATGGAAAGTAGGGGGAGGAAGCCACCCTGGACTCCCAGACTGAATACCTGGTGCAGGCGTCTCCCGTCACCCTCAGCACTGTCCTGTCCTGGACCTCACCGCCTTGCCCTTCAGCAGCCACCGGACACAGCTGGGCTGCAGGGACATGACCTCCCTGCTACTGTTGGCAGCACTCGGGCACCTACAGTTTCCATCTATCAGGCTTTTCTTCTGGGAAGAATTGATGGAATCAGGATCCTCTTGATCTTCGTTGTTTATATTTCTGTTCCCATCTACACACATTTGCTCATGCATGTGCTTTTAGAATGTGATGTTACGCCTGTCCTGGGCTGTGGTCCTTCCTCCCCCAACAGCCCACACACCACTCACTCTCCACTCTGGGCCCCAGTCTCTCTTACACACACACACACACACACACACACACATACCCAGCACAAAATAGTCTTCTACTTCCCTGAACCCTGTTGGCATATGTGCTGTATCACATATGGGTATCAGGAGGAGCATCCTTTATTTACTTGGTCAGTCAGAAACAAAAAAAGTATCCGTACTGTGTGCCAATCACTGTGCTAGAGGCTAAGTACGCAAATATGAATATGACTGGGTGTCTGACTGTCGTGGGGCCAAAGGCAGGGTGTGTTTGGAGCAACGTTAGTGCTTTCTAGTGTAAAATGCACACCCAACACACTTGTGGAATTAAAATACGTAAGACACTACATTTTCTAAAAGCATTCCCACAACACCCAGTGTGCAAAATAAGCCCCACAGATTTTCCTGGTGTGTAACCTGAGAATCCTTACTGACGGTGGCTGGGGGGGATTTGGGTAGGAAACAGATGTGTAAAACAACTTGGTGTTTCATGAAAGGCCTTCCATCTGAGTTCTCCTAAGGCATTTGGGCTATAACGGCTGGGTATGCAGTTTCCAACAGGATAAGAATGTGCTTGGACAGCAGAGAAGCAGAGAGCACCCACCAGACCACCCCCAGCGGGCCATCCCAGCCAGTGCCCTGGGGTTGTCGAGGAGGGGCAGAGACGAAAGACCTTTACCCAGACTAAAAATTCAGGGTGCAGAAGGGATGCACACAGAAAGGACAACGTGTAGCACAGTAATGATGTTGGCATCTGTCGATCACCTGCAAGCCCAGGCACGGTGCTGAGCCCCTCACATGTTTTATCTTACTTGATTCATACAGCCACTCTGTGAAGGGATTGTCAGAAATATCTCCAGCTTACAGGTAGGATTGTGAAGCCTAAAAAATCGATTGCCTAAGGCCCCCTAGTTAATGCACTGCAGGGTGGGAACGAGAACAATGGTGGTCTCTCTCTAGGAAACCCAGGCTCTATAAGAAGGTCCCGTGCAGCCTCCCGTTTCTGTCTTTGGGTTAGTGGGTGAGTGCAGGGTGCCAGATGGAGGAATGGAACTAGAGGAAGGCTTTGCGCTTGCAGGAACTACAGTCTGCATACTGAACGGTCATAGCTGGCTCTCTCATTGATTCGTGCAGCTGGCCTTGCTGCCCACTCAGGTGGCTAATGCCTTTAGGACAGTGGCCATGCTGCTGGGCCTCAGGGCTGGTTAATACCAGCAGGCCCCTCTGCAGGTGTGCAGACACCTCTTGACTGGCGTACCGAATGTGCGCTGTTTATAGGGCAGACTGGTAGCAGGAGTTTGCTAGTGCTTGTCAAGGAAGAAGGGCTTTCGGTTATAAAACTGCCTGTGACTCCTAAGCACTCAGCTCTGAGCGGCCTGCTCCATGGCTCTGCACAGTGGACCACAGATATTCCATCACCGGAGCTTTTAGCAATTGATGGGTCTCCGTGTGAGTCCTCCAGGGACACGTTTGGGTTTAGAAGAGATAGCAGATTTGTCTCCATGAATACATTTTTGAAGAAAGCACAGAGATTTACCTACCCCCTCATCCAATAGAAAGCCTCTCTTCTGTCTACCCCCTTCTCCCCAAACCAGCCCTTGTGCCCTTCCAGCTCCTTCTCTGTCCTTGCCATGAACAGTGAATTTTATAGGCAGCTGTAAAGTGTGATGACAGTTTTCCTTGTCAATGCAGCCCTCATGTTGATCCTTCGGTGATACACAGCACTGACCTGCCGGCAGTGGAGCAGCCTCGTTGCAAATGAGAGAAGAGAGGCAGAAAGAAGCAAGGGCGGGAGTGAAGACCAGGGGACAGAAGGATTGACAGGACAGGACATAGAAAAAGAGAAAAATCATATGAGAAGGCCAGCAAAGAAGAACACAGGAAGAACATTTTATAAATGGGAACAAGAAGGAAACTAAGACAGGTTTTCCCATTCTCTTGGGGTTATTGCGGTTTCCTGTTGGATGAATGAGTGTGTGTATGTGTGTGTGTGTGTCGCAAGACATCAGGAATCCAATTCTGAGTAGCACTGTGACAAGCTCCAAACCTGGAGAAATTCAGAGCAGGGCAAGGTTCAGTGTCTGTAAAGAAACACTGACTAAGGAGCCTGAGATGGGATCAGGAGGGGTGGTCCTGGGAAGAGGCTGCCCTCCTGCATGAGGCTCCCACACAAAGTGCCCTGGAAAGCATTTGGTCTGCTCAAGGCACCCCTGGGTCTCCGGGGCAGCCCCTCCCTTTCAGAGGCTGCACTGCTGGTATCAGTCCTCAGGAACTCCAGGCCAGAGAAGCAAAGGCTCCTCAGCTCATTTGCAGAGGGGGCCCTTGTTTCCACCCTCCACCACCCCCTGGGGCAGATGAGGCCCATCTTTATGCTCCCTCAACAAAGTCATGAAGTCTGACAGTAGGTGGCATTGGCGGAGTTCAAGTTCCTTGTTATAAGTATTTGTTCCTGCGAAAACCATGTTGATTTGACTCGAACAGCCTCAGGGGACGCTGATTTGCTGACTATGGAGTTGCCTAACAAAACCAGTTGGAAGAGAATCTTACAGAACACTCCAGTGGGAAAGCGGTGCCTGCCTCTCCAGGAGGCCTACATCAAGACATCCCCCACTTGGCCCCCACCCCTTATCTACCACATTCCTGCTCCGTCTCCCACAGAGATCGCCTTTAGTACTAATTCTCAGCTGTGGGGAGCTCCTAAGCTCCCCCGACTCAGATCTCCCTAAAGGAACGGGCATGTTGTCATCCATCGTGAGTGAGGGCTAGCGCGATGCTGGCCACTGCTTCCCTAAACATGTTATTCAGTGCCTGCAGCACTTTCCCTACATTTCAGATTAATAGGCAGTTTGGCTGTTCCCCTTTCAGCTTCGGGCGCAGAGGCGGAGGCTGCAGTGAATGCCAGCCCATGGTGTCTAGGTTATTAGCCATGTCGGCAGAATGCAGGTAATTTGTGTTTCTGCTTTGTGCAATTGACACTAATGGCACATGCATAAAATGGAGCCATCTTCCAAAACACACGTCAAAGGAATGTATTTACCAAGCACAAAGGCTAGGGGCAGAAGAATTGAACTCTAAGGATAACATGTTTGTAGAAAAGCGATGCACTTAAGTTATTATGTATGAAAACTATTGACAACATTGCCAGTCTAGGCTCTTTAGAGAAAGATGAACAGTAGGGGCGGGTCTGCCAGTTGGAACAGAGGGACATGGAGCTGTGTGAGGACACAGATTAAAGAGGTGGGGAAGGAGAATAAAGGAGAAGTAAAGCTTTTGGCGCAGAATTTAAGAGAGGAACAGGAGGCGATTTCACAGGCCAAAAGGGGGAATGGCAAAGAATAGGATCCTGCGAGGAACCCGTTTACACCTATATTTTCTATACATCCTAGTCCTTTTACCTAAATGCAGTCAGGCATTTTCCACTTAGTTCCTCATTTTGTGCATTTCATCATGCCCCTCTTGACCCTAGGAGGGGTCAAGACACATAACTTACAATTTTCCCCGTATTCCATGTTAGTCTATAGTATCAACTATTGCGACTGCTTTATGCATTTTGGTTTATATTTTACTTTCTATGCTTAGACCTTGAAGTTGGTTTGTGTTTTAAGAGCAGGGAGTTCACACCATGACCCCGATTTTATATTCAAAGTGAATGAGGTCCCGGGAAGAAGGGCTTATGGGTGTCACCACAGGAGACGAGCTCATGATTAAGATGAATTGTACCTCCTCGGGCATGGAGTGAAAAGCTCTTCTCTGTCTCTAAAATGGGAATAAAACTGCTGTCTTTTTCCTACTTTTCTCCTGTGAGCACTGCAAACTGTGAAGAGTGTTAAGCCAGAAGAACATATCAAGGTGATCATTGGAAAGATTAAATGGCAGGAAAAAGTGTCAAGATGATTAATAGGAAATATCAGATCATCAAAAAATAATAAGTAGTGTACTTGCTTATAGATACACACACACACACACACACAACACACCACAAAATCCGTTTCCATCCAGCCTCTCCTAACTTAGCTCATCTTAGAGTAGCCCAGTCTGATCTTATTAAGGTGTGGCTGTGGGGTTTAGAATACAAATAAGTGGTGAAGCAGAGCTATTGCACCTGTGAACAATCTAGAGCAGCATTATGAGCTCTCTTCTGTTGCGATCACACTGCCTCTCCCTGGGAGTCTGGAGGACAAGATGGCTAAGCTTTAATGAATCTGTAAAAGTCCTAGCCCTAAGCAGACAGGTGTACAGTACTCTCCCCCACCATCAGATGAAGAAAGAAGTGAGTAATCAACATAGATATTTTGTCCAACGTGATGCAGAAATTTTCTCTTAGAAATAGCCAGATGTCTGACACCCTACATGGGGTGATAAAAAATTTCATCATTGTGGGTAGTCCCTCTCCTGACCACAGAGAAGACCCAGTGTAGGACTTTCTCTACAACCTGCGGCCAACCTATAGTAGGACACAAACCCCATGAACCAGGGTCTTAAGGGTCTCAGTCCATTGTTCCCAGGAAGATCTAAACTCAGCCAGGTAAGCTGAGAGTTGTCATCCCTCCTTACTCCTGTTCTCTTCACGTGTCTCTTCTTTGAGTCCATTGGTCCACCAAGCTCTGGGGAGAAGGGTGACATTCTGGTGTCCTTTCAGAGCCCTTCTTGGTCACATGGACTGAGAGAGCTCCAGAAATACGATGTGCACATTTGAAAAATCCATTAGCTCTGATCAGTTTTAAAGGCAGAGCTGTGCAACTTGTGCAGAAAGAAAACAGCAACGTAAACAGAGAAAGAAACAAAGACAGGCACTGAAAAAAGTCCTCAGCCGAGCTGTACAGGTGGGCCGCGAGCAGAGGGAAAGCAAGCCGGGCGCAGACTCAGGGTCTGGCTCCACAGGGCAGTCGTGAAATCACAGAATTCACTCTCCTCGATTTCCTACTCATTTTCTCGCTCTACAGCTCTGACGGGGACTCTTTTATTGAAACATATATTCTTTATACGGCACATTATAAATCCTTATGTCCTCATGAGCGGAGGCCGAGTCGGTCTGGCCCCTTGCTGGAGGACGTCGTCTAGACCAGCACAGCGCTGCCTCTGGAACGCCCAGCCACACCTTGGCCTGAGCGTCCCCAGGTGATCGGGTTTGTTTAACAGCCCCGCCCGTCTGTGGCATTGCTGCAGAAAACCCCAGAGCCCACCAGAGAAGGCTCTTTGGTGGAGAGGAGCGAGGCCACGAGACCAGAGAACTGCCAGATAGTTCAATCGATTGTGACCGAAAATGCCATTTCAGCATAAGACGGCAAAAGCAAACAATTTAATGCATTAACCTGCATGGACTCCTCACCCAGCCACTTCCCATCTTGATTGAAGGGTAAGAAGGTTAATTACTTCCAGGCACATCTTCAGGCTTCACAGACCATACCATGGCTGCCGAGGGGGGCGGTGGGGGAGCTGGTCTGGCCACACCCGGCCTTTGGAGGACCACGGTGGTGATGAATTTGGTGGCTGCTGCTGCTGGCGCTTCAGCTAAATCTTTTCTGTCGGAAGCGTCAGGCATGGGGTCACGTCCGCATTTACCCACACTCAGATACCAGCCAACCGTGGTCCCTAGCACTGCAGTATGTGCTCTGGGCCATATAACCAACCCCGACTCAGGCAAGGATGGTCTCAGCAGAAACCACATGCAGAATGGGCACCTTCTTCCCACAGACCCAGCTTTAAGGGAAGACCACACAGCTGTGGCATCTGGGAGTACTGAGTGCCTCTGGGAATCCGCTCCAGACGTTATAGGACAGTAAAGAGGACCAGCTGACCCCTCATTGGGAGGCTCTGTCCGTTTAGGTGGCAGGAAAGGGGAGTCTCCCTTCGGTGGGAGAATATCTTTTTATCCATTGGCAACTGGAGGATGAGGCTGAGAAAAACTGAGCCGGGCTGGGGGACAGGAGCTTCCACGATACACTGTTCCCTCCTCTCCTCCTCCTACCCCCATTCGCCCCCTTGAGGACATCATCCTTAAAATATATTTCATTTCACAGCTGCATTATGGTACCACAAAATCCTGGGAATCCAATTTAAGAACAGATTACCTCCTCACTTACTTCATTTGAAGCAATTACATGTTAATTTTCATTGAAACCAGCCTAATGCATACCAATCTGATGCTGCAATCTCATTTGAATACTTAAGGGAACATCCACCAGGTTCAGGGCTCCAGAGATTTATATTTAAAGGGCCACTTCATCATTCTTTTCACGGGTGGACTCTCATCCATTCCTGGTCTCCTCCCTGCAATGCCTCAAGAAGGCAGTTCTGCCACAGGGAAAGGAAGGCAGATCAGCTTGCTCCCAACTGCAGGTAGCTGTCTTTGGAGAGGAAGCCCGTGTTCTGGAGCTTCCATGTTCTCTCTGCCACTTGACCACATGGAATAGCAATGAAAACATTTCCACCATGCTTTGTCTTCCTTGCAAAGTCAAAATCCCTTCTCTGCCATCTGCAGAGGAGAGGGGCGAAGGTCAACACCAAGCCCCAGCCTTTCCTCAACCTGCATCTTCAGTCACAATCTACAACTATCCCACAGGTTGATTACTGCATATTGTATTCCCGGCCATTCGCCTAAGGAGGGAATAGCTTTCAAGACAAGCCCTGTGCATTGATTTGGGCCACTGGTAATTAATAATGTTCAGGGACTTTGAAATCAGCAGGTCTTTTAGTTTTAGAATAAGAATGTTTTTACAAAAAAAGTCTTGTTTGCTTAGTTTGTGCATTTAAAATAAAGAAGAGCATGTCTGAAGCTACGATTTAATTAGATTGTAAGACTGTAAAGGACCCTGAGACTATTGTGAAGATGCTATATAAATGTGTTTTATATTGTGTTGTAATTAATCCTCACTGACACGGAGGCAGGAAGATGGGAGTGACAAGATTGATTGAATTCAAAATAGCCAAGTGTCGCTGGTTTCAAAGCAGCCCAAGTTCTTCTGTTTTGAATTAGAAATTTGGGGGTGTGGGGACAGTCACGAAACTAGAGGGACACCTATAGCTGTTGGCTAGAATTCTGCCACGAAGCAGGACAGGCGTCTAGAACATGTACATTCTGTATCATGCACACTCATTGAGCCCCCACTGTGTGTCTGCTCTGAGAGCCAGGAATAGAGCAGGGGAAAAAAATTTTTTTAAGTGACAAAAGCCCTGTTCTGGTGGAGCTTATAGAAACAAAAATAAAAATAAGCAAATACATCAGATGATACGTACGAAGGAGAAAAATAAATGAGCCCAAGGAGAAGAAGACCTGTGGATGGCGGTGCTATTTTACCATTTTGTCGTGATTGCGTCACATGGGCTAAGCCGATTAGAGCCCATAGCCTTTGGGGTTTTCTTCCTGGGAGAAATCAAGGGGCCCCGTAGGAGTATTTCTTTAGTATTAGTTACACTAATGCTTGGAATGCTTTATGTATCAGGGTAATTTCAAAGCCCCCTGCCAAATCACAGCCCTCCACTCTGGAGAGTAATGACTTGTAACTTTTTTCCAACAGCAACGCTTAAAAAACAAAGGCTCTTACGTGACATGGGCAGTAAGACAGACAAGGGCTCACACACAGACCAAGAAGGGGGTCATGCTCGCCGGCCCCAGTTTGATGCTTGACACACCTTTCTAACCTTTTCAATTTCAACAACAGAAAAACAAAAACAAAAATGATGTCTCCTTCCTTTATAGAGAGCTTGGAAAAGATGCTTTTTATCTTCATGAAGCAAAATGGAATACAATTTGCATCCCTAGAGGGTTTACTAGACTAGTAGAAAATGGTTGCAATACAGAGAAACGATAGTTTAAAAGAACACTCCCAGTTTCTAATAAAAATTCTTCCAAAGCAGAATTTGAATGAACGAGAGTCCCTGGGGAACATCAGACTTCCGTGACTCAGGGGGCGGGAGGCTTCTGCCTTGCCCAATCCATGCCAGGAACTCGCCGCACCTCTGGGGAAAGCACTAGCCTGAGCTCTGTATCACCACGCTCTGTGGACACTCTCCTTCACCCTGGCTCATCACAACGCCTGCCTTTCTCCCCTAAACCCATAGTTCACTCATTCACCATATTTTAATTAACTGCAACACTTTTCATCTTCAAGTGAGCAAACAAGGATGGCAGCAGGGAAAAGGGTTGAGCCATGTGTTACATGTGGTGAAGAAAGGTTTATAACTCAGTCATCCTCAGCAGATGTCACGCTTTTGGCGTGATCACCTGTGTCTCCATGGCATACCGTCGCTTCCCAGACTTAGGCTTTCATTCATTCAGCACCTCTCGGTGCCAGGCGCTGCGCTAGCTGTCTGCGGGATGGGAAGCGCTCCTTGCCATAAAGTGACCCTACATCAATGAGGTGACCATTACAAGGGCAGTGAGTGCAGGCAGCTGAGAGTCCAGCACAGAGTCCTGGCCACCCACACATCTCCCGCTTGTTCACTCCCTGTTTTCCCCACTCCACTCTGTATGGAAAGCACTGCGTTTGGTATATTTTCCAGTCTTCCTGGTCCGCTGGCTTCTTACGTGGCTTGGTCAGTGGAAAGGTAGGAGGTGGTAGAAGGTTTCCTCCTGTTCTGTTTGGGTGCTACTAAAGGCCATGTCCATGTCTCCCCAGGGACCCCAGCCCCTCCCTGCACAGCGCAGCTCTTGCTGTTGGGCCTGACCTTGGGCACAAACCAGTGCTTCACCCAACATCCCTCCTGCTGTGGAGATGTACGTGAATGGGGAGGAGGGTAGTCCAAGGTCTGTCCAGAAAATGTCTAACCATTGTTAGTATAATGAAAAGTCTGTGCAACATCGATGCAACCAGGCAGCCAAGGAGCGTGGACTGGAGTGCGCATGTGTGAACAATGATGACTTCACTGTACTAGTCAGTGGGGGCGGTAGATGCCGATGAACATGTGTACTGTGTGACTGTTGCATTCAAAACGACTGAGCAAGTACAGCAATGAATCTGTATCAATTTTTGCATTAGGCTTAAATATTCCTCCAAGGAAACTATTCGGATGATTCAGAAGGCTTTCAGGGATGATGCAATGAGTGCAGCACAGATAAAAGTGTGGTACAGATGAGAATCTGTTGAAAGTGATCCATGTTCTGGAAGGCCTGCAACAAGTAGAACACCTGAGAATGTTGAATGGGTATGGGCTGCAATCAACAAAGATCAGGAACTGTGGGAGGTCCCAAAGAGCCTAATTTGAAGGGGACTGAGGTGTCATTATCCTATGTGCAATGTTTCTTGTATCTTGTACCTTCTTCAATAAATGTCTCTATTTTCCATAGTATGTGGCTGGATACTTTCTGGACAGACCTCATATGATTGGCTATTGTTTAACCTCTTGGTTGCTTTGTCAGCCCCCACTCGACTTCTCGGCCCTTTCATCACCTCCTTCACTGGTGTAACCAAGAAGTCATATAGGAAGAGTGGTTTCTGACTGGTACAGGCACCTCATTCAGATTGAGGAGGGTAGAAAGATGCTCAGAGAGTACCAGAGGAGATCACTTCTGAGCTGAATTTGGAAGACTCTGTCACAGTAAGTCAAAGGATTAGGGGCTAATTGCATCCAGGAGGAGGATTAGCATTTGCAAAGGCTTTTTTCTTTTTTCTTTTTTCTTTTTTTGGTCACTTTGTTTAGTGCCCACAGCCCCAAATAGGCAGATGATCTCCACAATCCTGTGACAGTGAAGGAACTCAACCACCTCTGCCGTGATCATTTGGAATGATCTGCACTTCCAGACTCCTAGAAGGTTTGAGTGCTAATCAATGAAGGGGGACAAATGCAATATCACTGTTCTATAAATAAAACACACATTTGAACAACAAGGACAGCTAGTCAGGGAAACGCTAAGTCATGGTATCTGCTGCATGTCTCGGGCCCGGTGCTGGAACCTAAGGCTGCTGCCTGGCACTGTGACCAACTACGGTGGAATGTCACAAGTCCACAGGGAGGGCTGTGCCTCTCTGTACAAAAAGAGCTGGCCTACTGCTTCAGAACAGCTACCTGAAGTTTTGTAGGAAAGTGTTAGGTATGCCTACCCTCACTTTTAACTACAGAACAGTACAATGCAAGGTCCCAAGCATCGGGGTTAACAAACATTAAATAAGAAGACCACTGTGCACCTGGAGGGGTGAGCTTCAGAGGGGACAGCATTCAGAATGTTTCAGGGAATAATTTTCATTGATTACTGTGTGACCTTGAGTAAATCAAACTACCTTTCTGGACTTGGGCTTCCTTATCTTGAAGAGGCTAAATTAGAGGACCTCCAAGATGCTTCTCCTTGAGTTTTCCACTATTGTAGTCAGGGTTCAAAGAGCAAATCTGAATTCCCCGTACTCTTCTCTACCATCTGGAACAATGAATGTATCCCATGCCGTGGCAGAGCAAACAGAGAATGCAGAGTGTGCGGGCAGGGGTGGGCAGTGAAAGAAAAAACAGCGGTGGCCAAAGAAGAAAGTTTCATGAGGGTGATATCATTTTTGGAAAACTAATTTTACCTCATTTAGGGAGTCTAACTGTGGCCATCTGAGCAAGGCAACACACCAAAGGCCCTGCATGCGCCTCCGGTGGTGGGCCCGGGAGGGGCATGTACTAAAGAAGAGCTGGGGTCGCAGGGACCCGGTGCATGAAAGCCCTTGCAAGGGCCGAGGTGAGTTTAAAGAAGCACCACTCTTGCTCCAGGCGGCGACTGCCTTGACACATGCCTTGTACAACACTTGCTCTTTATTTTGAACACACTTTTAGATGTCATGTCTAAAGCAAGATAAGACCTTTTCAATAACATTCCATATTTACACCTCCTTTATTTTTCTTTTAAACAAAAGCTTGTGTCTGAATAAAAAACACATCTTCAAAGGATGTCTTTTAAAGAATCCACGGGGCAGAGGAAAATATGTTGATGATGAAATAAGTTCAACTGTCGTCGTCGGCAGCCGTCCGTCTCGAGAGACGATGGTGTAGCTTCTTAAGAGTCTATCTGCACCGCTGAGAATGGCTGTGCAGTCCGACTCGGGAGTGACATGGTATCTGTCTCCTCCCGTGTTGAATCGACATCTTGTGATGACGCTGAAGCTACAGAGCCTGGGCAGGGTAATATGGAGGGTCTGCTGTTGCCCATGCAGCGGACCCCCCCTCTCTTCGCAGCTGAAGGGTCCAAGGGAAAGACGGAGTCGATACAGCTTGGGTTCAGGTGCGCCGCAGGAGTTGCCGGTGTTGACTACAACGTCAAACCGCCTTAGGGACTCTGGCTCCGGATTTTCTGTCGGGGTTTACTCCCTTAGCCTTTCCCCTGAAGAGGTATGCCGCAAGGCAGCGGAGGTTTTTTGGAGTCAGAGTTTTCCTTCTCTGATGTACCCTGACTGGAAGATCGAACCAGCGACACTTAGCTCGCAGGCCGACGCTCAATCCACTGAGCTAAACCAGCCAGGGCAGAAGTTCAACTGTATAGTATAAAATATATCCTGTCGAAGAGGAGGAAGAACTACATGAAAAGGGACAGAAAGGCTGGAGGCCTGTGAGAAGGGCACAGCGATGTTCTGGGTGGAGCTGTCACCAGAGGGGCCGGACTGCTGTGCCTGATGTTGACTTCAGACCCCGTTCCTGTCCCTGCGCTCTGCCAGTGCTTTGTCTCCTGTGCTTCCCCAGGAGCTGACAAGCAGTGAGCCCCAAGGAGTGCATGGGGGATCCCTTCAGGTGCAGCTGTACTCTGGAAAGTGACTGCTGCCTAACTTTGGGGGTCTGCATTCACTGCCTCTCAACCACATCCAGGTAAAGTTGACTTTACTGACAACCCGAGAAATGAAGGAAGGCATTGTCTTTGTTTCTTTCTTCCTTTCTTTCTCTTTCTTTCTTCTTTCTTTCCTTCCTTCCTTCCTTCCCTCCTTCCTTCCTTCCTTTCCCACCCAAGGATATGTTTTTCATTGATTTGAGAGAGACACACAGAGAGAAAGAGAGAGAGAGAGAGACACTGATGTGACAGAGAAACATCTATTGGTTGCCTCCCATATGCACCTCGACTGGGGATCAAACCTCCAATCTAGGTATGTGCCCTGGCTGGGAATCGAACTCACACTCATTTGGTGCACAGGACAACACTGGACAACTGGACCACCCAGTCAGGGCAAGACATTTTCTTAACTGCCTGGTGCTAGACACACCCTCTGGGCTTTGAGGAGACCACACCCTGTCTCCTGCCTCCCACATTCCAGCCTGGGATAGAAGCTCTGCAGTCAAGCTCACTGGGAGGCAGGCTGAAGATGTGTGTGCAAGGCAGAGAACCCAGAGCATGGCTGAGCCGTCTGGGCACTTACTACCTGACACAAGCAAACACTTGTTTTTATCACTAGGGTACACAGACCTGAATGAGCCACAGGGGGGAAAATTTGTACCTGGTGTACATGGACTGGCTTTGAGATGAAGAGAATTCAGGTCATGATGTTGAGTTAAGTAAGATAGTTTTCCTCTTTGTGATCCGTGGATGAAAATACTATTTAAATGCAAATCACTGAGGCATTTATTGCAACCACAGTTATGATTCCAAAGTTATTTAAAAAGCAAGCCACTGGATGAATATCTTACCAACCACACAGGTGAAGTGCCTAAGTGAGGTCAGCCCAGGCGGCATTTCCACGGAACTCAGCAAGGACAGAGCCTGCTCGTATCCTGCCCTGGACCAAGGCTACCAGACAATTTGTACAATGTGTACAAAACTGAACACACTTGTGGGATGGGCACAAAAACTACGAGACTGTGACTGGGAAGAGTAGAGATCAAAATCTCTACCAGAACAAGCTTTCCTCTGTCTAAAAACAGAGAGGATAGGCCAGTAGCTCCAGCAGGAATTCGAGTGCCTTCCAGGGATTTTCTGGAGGTGACAAGACCTCCTCTGGCTGTTTCACCAACTGGGACAAAGGGCAGATTATCTTGGTAATCTTTAAATTACTTTTAAGTATTTTAAATTATTATCTTTATTTATTTAAATGTAAAAAGTCATTTATATTTGTAAATAGTTTAAAATATAAAAAGAGTTGCTATTGTTTCATTCAAAGCTAGGCTGTAAAAAAAAAAGCCTGGGGATGTGGTTGATTAGTAGCTGCTCCCCTGAAACCAGGAGACTGTTGTCACATAAACATGCAAGGGAACGTGTTTCTCAGGCCCTATAAATGTTTATTAGACGAACACAGGCTTTCAGGTCCAACCTTGGCCTCCCGGAGCCTGGGGAGGTTAGCATTAGAAAGCCAGGCACCTTCTCTAATGGAAGGCTGCACCGCCCCCGGTGGGGTGAGGTCCACGTTTGCCCTCATTGTACTTACCGGTGCATGCTGTGCCAAGGAGAATCTAGACCAGCCGTGCCCGGAGCAAGGCTCAAATACCATTTTATATCAATTCAGAGCAACTCAAGGGATTTCCTCAAAAATGCCGTTATTTAGAATGGTTTCTGAAAATTTATTTTTTTCCTTTTTTCTTTTGTATTCCCCTCCCCCCCCACCACAGGTTAGCTGCAGCTGTCTACACAACTTGTCTTTCAAGACATATAACAAAGTTAAATGTTGCAGGAGCACTGGCTTCTTTCACGGACCATGCAACGCCTGACGGCGGACAGGACAAATGATGCAAGACCACTTCCACCGGGGTCTGTTTACAAGGCATCTCTCCACATGGCACTGTGTCCGCCTGGGTCACTCACTAAGCAGAAGGCACCACGTAAAGGCCATGCTTTGTGAGATGAGAAAACTGGGGAGGAGTGATGATTACTTTGGCCCTCATTCCAGACAATCGGGGAAGGCAAAACTAGAGTGGGGCAGTGACCTCCTGTTGCGTGGCAGAGCAGCTACTTGCTGTCTGAGTCATTTCTGTCAAAACAAGTAAAGTTTCCTTCTTTCTTTGCCAAAAGTCTATGTTAGAATCAAACGGGCTCCCTTCTGCTTCAAGCACGAATCATTGACAACCCCGCCAGCACACGCAAACTTGTGCTAAAGAATTTTTATTAATAGTCATGAATAGGGAGGCTGTCTCCAATCCCAGTTGGTGTTGCTTGGCTGGATAAATATTCTCTATCTTACCTATTAAAGAATTTTGATAAGGAAGTCATTCAGTAGAATAATCTAAAGCTTAGTGCATATTTTTCTTTAGTTGACTTTGACATTGGAGGCATCTACAACTCTTTTCAGAAGGTCATTTCTAAAACAATTCACATTGTACACGTAGGAGATGGTGGCTCTGAGGAGCTCCTGGCTTGCTCAGGAATGCAAGAGGCACAGCATTAAAAATTAGACATCATTTCCTGATGTTCATCCCTGTGTTTAAATCTCTAGGCTGTATCAGAGCTCTATTTAAGCTTATAAAAAGGAGTTCAGGATAATACTTTTCTCCCATTCACTTACCCTACTCTAAAGAATTTTAGGCTTGGCATTTTCACCCCAGAATTTTCCAACAAAAAGGGATAGAGAGAAAAAAATTCAATAGATCTTAAATTTTTTAGATAGCTAATAGAGGCATATATATTTCTCTCTTGGTGTGTGTGTATATGCATATATATGTATATATACATACACAATACATACACACATACACACACACACCAAAACCTTTGGAGACTACCTGCCATATTTTCACTTCTCTTGTACCACAAGAGAACTTAACACTCTTGTTTTCCACTTCAGGAAGAGGGCTTGTGCATATAATCTATATAAATGCAGAATTTCAAAAAACAGCTCTGTATTTACTCACCTATATCTTCAAAATATATCCAGAAATACTAGCGTGCTTTAATGTAATTTTCAAATAAAAAAAATTCCCAAAATTCTTCAATGACTTCTTGTCACCCAATTTCAGATTAACATAAATATGGTTAAAAACATTTGCAGTCTAGGCAATTAGCCAAAAACGGAAAGGACACTGAAGTCCATGCCACCAGCATCTGTGAATGAGGAGCGTTCTCAGTGCGTGCCTCCCGCCCATGAGCTCACACTTCAGCCCCAGGCTAACGGCAGGGCCCCCCAGAGAGGCAGTTGGCCTCGACAGAGATAAAGCAAGTAGAAACTGTGAAGAGGGCATTATTTCCTGAGTTTTTTAAAACCACAGTTATGGGAAGAGATGTCCATTATCATTTATTCCATCCTCTGTTCACTTCGCAAATACTTGCCCAGCACCAAGATGTAGCCAGTCCCATTTCTAGGCCCTGGAGTTCAGTATGTGGGAGACAAGACTCCTCCTCCCCTGCTGGTTGGAGGAGAGAGACACTAAAACAAGGTGCGGGTTTATCTCAGAGAGCGATGAGTACTCTGCAGATCACACGCTAGGCAAAGGACTAGAAGTTCATGGGAGTGTTGAGCAGAGGGGTGGGGGTGCCCTTTCCTTGCAGAAGTCTGTTTTGAGGAGGTGGCATTTGTCCTGAAATCTAAATAATGAGCAGGAGTCAAGCAAGTGCAGATCTGGGGACAGAAGAAGAGGATGTGCTGGGAAGTGAGAGAATCCCAGGCCGTCCTGGAGCAGACGGCCCAGCGCAGCACTGTGAGCCTGGAGGTAGAGGAAGGCAGGGCCGGGTCCTGTGGGGCTGACACCTTAGTAAGGAGACAGGAGTTTAAGTGCAAAGAGTTTGGTCTAAAGAGTCCTAGGCAGGGAAGCTATATGACCTGATTTATGTTATGAAATGATCTCTTTGACTTCTTTCTGGAGAACAGAGTGTAAAGGAACATCAAGGTAGCAGGGAGGCCATTTAGGAAGGTCATATAATTATTGTCATTTTTAATGATGCTGGGTTTAACTAGAGGCTCTGGAGATAAAGATCAAAGTGTGGATTAGGGTTTTATTTTGGAAGTAAACCCAGCAAAACTTGTGGATGGGTTAGCAACATGGGAGATGGCAGGGCTGGTAGGAACAACAAAGGGGGTATAAAGTTCCACTTCTCCATTTTTGTTCTGATCAACCGGGTAGATAGTAATGTCTTCTTTTCTTTTTTTCTTTTCTTTCTTTCTTTCTTTTTTTTTTTACTAAGCTGCATTTAGGCTTAAAAAATTTTGAAAGAAAAAGCTGTAATGTTCTTTTAGACATGTGTATATAATAGCCTGTTGGAATCATGCCTTGCATTCTTAATAAGCATTATCATTACAAGTTTGCATGGGGCTGTTGATCAGATCACCATTCTTGTAAATCCGGGGGTCGGCAGAGATGTTGGGGCAAAGATGTAAACTCATGAAAGGGACCTTGAGAGCACACACACAGATGACGAACAGAGACACAGGACTCAGCCATTTAGCGTGCCCACCTTCAAGATGGAACGGGGCGCACGCAATGCCCAGGGAGGCTGGCCAAAGGAAAGTACAGGGTGTGAAATGTCAGGGAAACTAAGACAACGAGAAGTCATGAGAATGCATCATGCTGAAAAGCATAGATCTTTTATTTGAACTGCCATTCTATGCCAGCACACTGCAGGGGATGGGAAAGCCTCAGGTCATTAGGAAAAGTTAGTTTGGCATCACGGGAGATTGACTCCATCTGGATATCAGACAGAGGTAGTGGTAGCCTACAGCCCCACAGCCACAATGCTGGTCAGGTTTCCTTTTACCAAAAGGTAACATGCTTAAGAACAGGTCTCTCTTATAGCCTCAGGGACTGATCCAGTGCTGAATAAGGAAGTGCCTACATTCGAGAGTTCTACCTGTCTTGTATGGAATTTTTATAACCCAGAAAGGTGCTTGGTTTATCCTCAAACCATCACAAAGACCTGAACTAAAATAATCCAGGCATATGTTCTTTAACCTGTTGTAAATATCAGCGGATAAACTAGCACAATCATCATCAGAAAATTAAGCATCACTCCGATGGACAGCAGACCTTTTGGTTTCTCCCAGCGAAGCAGGGGAACGTCAGAGGCGCTATGGATTCATTGGGAACGTTGCTGTGGACGCCTGCGATTTATCGGCATGAATGACCTGGCTCTGGGCTTCCAACATTTTAAACAAACTCAGCGCTGTCTGAGTTTGTTTAAACTCTCTGCAGACAGCTTATAGGTGGGCAGTGGACTCAGACAGATGGGACACCAAAGAGAGAGGAAGCTGCACAAATGACAAGTGGCCAGAGCGGTGGCCAACCTGGACACCTTCTGGTGTGTACTTCTGCTCACTAATCTCCTGTTCTTGGCAGCTCCTTTGGCGCGGTCACACGGCTTCTCCACACGGAGCTGCTTAATTGCTGCCAGCGGATAGTTTGACCCTTTTTATCCAGATGGCTCAAATCTCCCCGGCGCCGACGGTGCCGCCACTTGCCCAGATAAAGCCCAGTGGCCTCATTACTTCTGAACAGGGCCCCCTTTAGAAGAAGTCCCCAGTGATGATCACCTTGGAAGAGCTAAGTTGAAACATCAAACACATGGCCAAGGAAAAAGGGTCGGAAGAGAAGGACGAGCTCCAGACATCACTCCCCTATTCCCTTTTGCTTCTGGAATATGAGTGTTTATTTATAACTCAACATTCAAACTAATTACTAGCTGAAGGCTTTCAAGTAAAAATGTAGGTCAAGCAATATTATGTGGGATAATGGCAATTGTTTCAGCTTCAGGGAACATGTAAGTAATTGAAACTCACTATTTCACTGACTTATTACAGACCGACATCGCCTCCATTAGCCCTGGGGCACAGGCTCCCAGACCACCCTCAGACTGACTCAGCTTCTAGATCCCTCTGCTGGAGGGGCTGGGTTTACAGGGAGGGCTTCGCAGGTGCGTGTGGCCAGTGACAGAGCACCCCGCCCCTCCCTCCTTTCAGAGCGTGCGTGGTGCCGCCTACCACACGCCCTCTTCTTAGGTCTCAAGACAATCTTTACATTAAGGAGAAAGTGATGGGTAGGGTGGAGGCGGGCCCCACGCCAGTGTCCCCAGCACAGAGCGAGCGGCTCAGCGTGGGGTGGCCAGCCCATGAGGGCCGTGTGATGATAGAAACCTGCTGTGACATCCAGCCAAGCAGAGAAAACCACCCGTAACCCAGGCCTGGGGGTCTGGAGGAGTCAACTCTCGACAATTAGGGACAATTAGCCATGTGCACAGGCTGCGGCAGAACCTTGAATTTGATGCTGATTGCCCAAACGCAGGATAACACCTTCTCTGCTGGGTCCCTTGGCTTCGTCTCTTTCCATTTTTTTCTCTTTCCACTCCTGTTTCTTAGTCAGGTTGTCCCCCTGGCCCGCACTGCTGCCTCTCCCTTCCCTCCCCACTTGTCATCATGCTGCTACGCTGCTCCTGCTCCCTCTCTTTGGTTTCTCATGTTTCTCTCCTTGGAGATGACTTTTAATAGCTCTCTTTTCTGCACTGATACCAATGGGCCCCTGGTCTAACAGCACACATTAAAGTAATAAGAAGGCACATTTATTTATTCTGAACTTGCAGCCTCCCGCTCCCTTGGGAGTTTCTCCTCCAAGTTGCCATTTATCCTCACTAAACGGGGTGCAGCTTCAAGCAGTCGCGTTCCACTTTAAACTCTGCTTTCACCTCTGGTTCCAGGTCAGGTTCCTCCCACCGTGCGCTGTTCGTGCCTTGGGAGCGTCCTTCCATGGGCTGGAAGGAAGGTGCCAGGAATGCGGGTCAGGCGCGGGTTAGCTGAACATCACAGAACGGGCGGTTTCCTCCCAGTAAGAGGAGGGGTCGCACAGCCGGGATTCCTCCTGGGACAGCAAGGTGGACCTCTGCATCGGGCTTCCCCTCTCATCAATTTTTAAAGAGCTGGAGTATTTCCCTATCTGTTACTAGTTTATAAACAGGTTCATTAAAAAAATAAATAGAAGAACAGAAGGGAGGGAGGCAGAAAAGGAAGCAGGAAAAAGTAAAAGAGTGAAAGATGAGAAAATGGAGAGAGGGAGGAAGAGACAGAGAAGAAAAAAGGAAGAAGAAAGATAAAGGAAGAAAAGAAGAAATGAGGGGAGGGAAGGAGAAAGGGAAAAGGAAAGATTACTCCTCGCTCAGAAATGCCTCCTCTACTATAAATATTTTGCTGCGTGTCTTCACCCACATTCACATGTAACATACGTATGCGTGTGCATGGACAATGGATGAATAACAAAATGGGATTATACTACTAATAAACTATTTCAAGTTCAAAGGTGCTGTGAAGTGAAGGCCCTCCAATGAGAAGGCTGTCGTAAGGGACACTATTTGCGTCACACATTACCTTGTTTAACCCTCACACCCACCAAAGCCCTTCAAAGGTGTGGAAAGGAAATCTCAGAAAAATTAAGCGTCTTGCCTGAATTCTCAGCCAGTTAGTGGTACAGTCGAAATATGGGCCCAGGAGGCAAAATGTCAGTACTGATGTTCCTTCTCAGCTCTAGTATGTACGTGCACAAGCCACAGAAATTGCAGGCAAAGGAAGTTAGCAGGTGTCTTTCTTAGCTTTTGCCACCCCCACCCCAGCCACATATAACTGAATTTGTAGGATTGTTACGATATAATCAGAAGCTCGTTTGGTAGTTTTACTGTCAAACGAACTGAGCAGACTGACTGCAAGAACTTGAAAAGGCATTTTCCCATGCCCGCAAATACCAGCGTTCCTAGGCTGGAGGCTGCATTGACAGTTCGCGCTCTACAGCAACAACATGCCGGGGTTTAGAAATGCCAGCATGCTAGCAAAGGGAAAGCTGGCCATGTAGCTAAGAATTATATCCCCTCCGAAGCTTTTCCTTGAAACCACAATGGACCCCAAAGACGGAAGAAGGGCCTGATTCCAGTCTGGCAGGGGAGCTGTGCCTGTCACTATCAGTCTGGCAAGTCTCTCCTACAGAAGCCGGGCTAGAGTTGCCAGGGAAGGAGGTGCTCTGTGTGCTCGTGTGCTTCTGGGGGTCACCTCCAGGAACATCTGCCGCTGACGCTCCAGAACAGGCATGGTGGGGATGAAATGAGGGCTGGCTCTGGCGTGGTCTGCTTTCCTGTGGGGCCGATTTGCAGTGCGGATGCTGCAGGCTCCCTGGGGCCCTAGGGAATGTGTGGCCTCACAGTCCAATTTAGCTCAGCCCTGCTGGGTCAGGAAAAAGAGTGGCGCTTAGTTTGAAGCCTCAACAGGAGGCATGTGATGGGTGCAGGAGCCTGAAACTGTGAGAGTGGGCTGCTGGGATGCAGGGAAGGCAGGCTTAGAAAGGCGTGGAAAGACAGCATGGAAGCCACGCCAGTGCACGGGGCACACCTGGGCTCCTTCAGAAATACACGACATTTGCTCCCCATAGGAGACATCCTCCAGAGAAGCGATGCTGATAGTGTAACCTTTACTGCAAGGAGGGGCAGAGAGGAAGTTCATTAGGAAGACCAACGACAAAACACCAGTTTGATGTGTAGGTTGCTCAGCTCTTTCAATCTGCAATACTTGCACCCTTTATGGTTAGAGAAAGATACCTTGCCACTCCCTCACCTGCAGAAGGGGCATTTTCCCATCTCTTCTCCCCACTCGGGGAATAGGTGAGACTCTGCCTAGCGCTTGCTCATGGCGCAGCTCTAGGGCATAGCATGTTACACGCACTGTGAACATATTTTGTTTGACACAAACAATGCCTTGCTCTTGAGGTCCACTGATTCTCTTTGTAGGGATTCTTATTTGCAGTATAAAAATACTGCCTATGTGCCAGGTGTTGTTGCATGCACTGGGGATAGAATGAAGAAAAACACACAGCCCCTGTCCCCAAGGGGTTTACCTTCTACTATGACACAGAGACACATAAAAAGAAAATGTGGGCACATGCCACAAAAGATCTCAGCGGACAGAAGAAAGATATGCTTAGGGTACTCTGGGGGCTACAAGAATGCTTCCAGAAAAATATGCTATCTGAGCTAATTCCTGAGGGATCAGAGAGAGTAGTCAGGGGGAAAAGGATGTAGAGGCCATTTCAGACAATATGAACAATGTGAGCAAAGACTAGGAGGTGTGAGACAGGTGGGAGTAAGAGGGGTTATGCAGGTGATTCTCCCTGGAATGTCAAGGACCGTAGGGTGTAATGGGAAATGGGGCTTTGAGGTGGGGACGAGTCGGGATACAGAAAGCTTTACATGCCATGGCCAGGAGCTTGGACAAGGAAGCTTCAAGGGGCAGAAGAAGAGTGTGTACCTTACATAAACGTACTTGTTGTCTGTGTAGGGGATTCAAGGACAGAAAGCTGAGGTTGTCTGAGGCAGGCGACTAGATAGTAAATGATTATAACAGCTGAGGGAAGAGCTAGTAAAAAATACAACTATATAACTGGGGACTGAGAGACCAGAGAAAGAGGGAGGAGGATGGCAGAAAGGAATCAGGATATGAAATTGGAAAAACTTGGTGAGAAATAAGATCATGGTTTCCTGGTCTGAATTCCATGGAACAGATTATGTGCATGGACACACTCGTGGCTGAGTTCATCAGTCTATCCAAACTCTTTCCTTTAGCTTGGTGACATTAAAGAAGAGATGTGCACTCAACCAGTATCTGCTGACCACCGCCTCTGTGGCTTGTCTTGCTGCAGCGTCCCACCTCGTGGGAAAGAGTGTGCTGCTTACATCCAAGAAGCTGAAGGTCCCTGGCACCCAGGAACCAAACCACAGGATCACAGCTGATGAGGCCCAGCGAGGTCAAAGTAGGAAAACCACTCAGGAATGGTGGCTGCCTGGCTTTCTCTCCTCGCTCCCAGGTTTCCTTTGTCTAAATGAGCAGTTTCCCTATGGTAGAAGGCAACTGGCAAGATCGATATTAAAATAAAAGGCAGGGAGGGCTAGAAAGGAAGAGAACAGCAACTCAAGTCCACAGAGGTAGGAAAGATTGATCAATGGCCTCAGGAACAATCCATACTAATTATGGTGATAAAAAGCTGTCAGTCAATACGCTGGATATTAAATTTAGTGGATTGGAGACAACAGGTCTGCTTTCATTTCCCCCCACCATTTTATTTATTGAAACACTCCGATACAAACGAGCATTCTGAGCTAAGATTATATTATTGTTTCACCTGCCTTGAACTGCGAGTGCTTTGATAACTGGATTGAAAAAGCTGTCAAATCTCCCTCTGTAGTTTCTACGCAGAAGTCTTCCTTCACCATCTGATGAAATTTCATTTTGTGAAATCTGACAGTGATACTCTTCATTAAATCACAGCTGATAGCCCACCTCACGTATCTAAACACAGCTCAGTGTCTGCATATGTGAGTGAGGGGGTGGGGGGCTGGTAGGAAATGTTCAGAGAAAAGAAAGGGGGGAGGGTTTCCTCGGCAAGGAGTGAATAGAATCATCCCAAGGCAGCAGCAGTTGACAACAGCTTATTCTGGAAAGTTGGGCTTCTCTGAATGCAGCCATTCAAGAACTTCCATGCCCATATGCCTGGGGGCAAAAGGAAATGAGGCAATGGAATGCTGAGAGGTTAACAGAAATGGTTTGCCAATTCTATATACTGTAGTTAAACTGTCACAGAAGCGTGCCCTGGTGGGTGGAACCCAAAGGGGACTTGCATAATACAAATCTGCTCTACTATCTGGCCCAACACACACCCCGGCTTAATGACTCGCCTGTCCAGGGCTGGCTGCATCGCTGTGGGTGCTGGCTAGTCAGCTCCTAAATCCATCCGCATTCAGAACACATGACCAAGGGCATATTTTATCAGTGATGCTGATCAATGTCATAGGGAGGTACTAAAACCCTGATTTGGTCCATACCTTGCTTTGAAGAGTGATAGAGATGCGGCATATGGGTGTGATTATCCACCAGAAGGCTTTCATTTGGAAAACACTTCTCAGTACACTGAAAATATGCAGACATAGGCAGATAAATGAAGACACGCCTGTCACGGTGTCCCAAGTATGTTTCTTTTTAAAGTATGGAATTATAGTCTCCATGACCTGCCTATTCTGGTTATCATTTCAGCCCAGTGGCTCAGGAGGAGCAGGTCAAGTAGAGGAGAGTGAAGACTGAATAAGCTGGCGCAACGTGGGTAAAGGGGGTGAGAGAGACGGGGAGCACGTAAGGACGCAGGACGTCACAGGCAGTCCTGTGCGTGTGCCCCCACTGCTCCAGGGTGAGAGCACAGACCCGAGTGCCAATACCAGGAATCGCTAGAAAAGCTTTGTACACGAGAAATCACCTGTCTCCACACATGGCACAGCCTGGATGTGCTCAGCCCATGTTGTACTAAAAGGCGCAAGGCCCTGCTTCCCAGTGATGTCCTATTTAGCAGAGGGGAGGCACAGAGCTGCTGGGAAGGAGCTGGGAGTCCTGGGTTCCAGAACAAGCCCCACCACTGAAAATCTATCTGGGATGAGTCACTTCGCCTCTCCAGCCCTCAATCCCTAACTCTCCAAATTTAGGAATTGAACTAGATCATAGTTTTTCAGTCTTTATGTTGTGACTGTGTGGTGGGTCATGTCATGAACTGGATGATTTCTAACCAGCAATTTTTAAAATGAAATAAATAGAATAGCATAGAAAATATCAAATTATATTGAACACTGTAAGAATAAGTAGTACAGCAGTACATTATATATATATTTGAAAATAGCTGCGTTAGAAGAGCCTTTCCAAATGGAACACAAAATGAGTTGAGTATCCTGAATTGCAGCAAGTCTCCACCAACCAGCTTGACGTCAATAGCCAGCTCAAGAGAGAGTCTCTATGCTCTGTTCCCTGGTTGACAGAGTTCTTTCCCCTTTCTCTTTCATTTATAATTTGATTTTACAATGTTGCTATAATTTCAGTTTCGATAACACTGAGTTAATTAAGACATGATCTCTAGAAGGCAGACTGTTGCAAAGGAGAGAGGCAGCAGATTCTGCAGGAAGTAAACATCTGTGCTCTTGCCCAGCTTTGGGGGATCTAGTGCCTTTACAAGCAAGACAAAACTATCCTTCCCAACTAAATGTAAACATAAAGTTCTGGTGAATATTTAGCAGATCCCTAAGATATTGCTCTGGCTGTGATCACAACAGTTCACATTGTGGGAAAGAGGGCTGCCGTGTGTGGGGAGGGGCAGGTTGTTCACTACACAAAATAGCCTGGACAAGCTGGAATCCAGCTATGAGTTCTGGGTCTGGGTGGCATCCCCAGATCTAACTGGCACAAACATGCTGTACATTTACTAAGCCTTGCACATAGGGAGTTACAGTTGCCCACGAGACTGTTTTCCACTTCTTAAAAGGTGCCCTGTGGGCTAGTGGCCAGCCCTGGCTAGAACTTGAAATGGAAAAGCCAAAGCAATAGTATTGGAGCTGTCAAAGGGCCACCTTCTGCAAGTAGCTGGATGTGTGGTCTGGAGTTCAGTGCCAATAATTCCAGCACTTGGGTGAGTAAAAACTGCAGCCCATGAAGAGGCTTTCCAATAATGCAGTTTGTAATGTACACATGTGGTCCTCTTTAAAAGAAAAGTAGAGACATGGGAAGTTTCAGATGGATGACTTAATGGAAATGGCCGCAAGGCCAAGCGGTCTTTACACAAGAGTCTCGGTCAGAGTTTTTAAAATAACTGGCCACCTTTTGTGCATTTAAGACATTATTAGATTTATTATAAATGAGTCATAATTTGAGGGGAAGAGACTAATTGCATAAAATAGAGTGTGTTCTCTCATACACAATGCTATATTGTTTTGGTCTTGTTATGTATGAAATTGGTATTATCGTTTGTAATTTTTGGTAAACAACCAATATAACTACTGATATTTCCAGTTATGAACTTGAATTCAGTCAATTCCTCTTAATTAAAGAATATCACAATTTTTTTTAACTTTCTGTATCTCGACACATTTCTTTGTAGCCAGCTCAATGGATATTGATAATAACACAATGTAACAAAATATTTGCCATATATCGGTACCTGCATTAGTTGGACAAAGGCAGACCTGGTGGAAGGAAGATTTTAGGCAGCTGTGTGAGATTTACCTGGACCCACAGCAGGCGTAATAAATAAGCTCCTCTCTGTGCAGTGGCCAGCCTACCATCTGCCCAGTGGGAGGAAGTTCCCTTTCCCTTTGGCCCTTTCATGAGGGATGGTCCTCTTCACAATCACCCAAGTGAAACATAACACTGTAATTTTAAAGAGAAAAACCGGTGTTACCCATGAGCTCATTCTTTTCACGGGTGTTTATGAAGCCCTCCTTCCACCCAGGGCTGTGCTCATAACCCTACTCAAACAGCAAGTCTCCCCAACCGGCTGGATCCAGGAGGCCACAGGAGGGATGATTCATCACAAAGTCACCATCAAATGTTAAGGCAGGAGGGATTGCAGCGGAAGCATAAAAGAAACGCATAGGTTATTTTGTACACACTAAAAGAAATGAAGCCACTTTCCCAAGGGCCTAACTCAGGATGGAACAAGGCACATTACTGACCATTTAGAATTGCAGACTGTTGTTGCCCGGGAATGGCGTTGTCGCTAGTGTACTCAGCTGGTGTTTCGGCAGCAGCCTGGCTGACGTGAGCTGGTGGCCCAGGGCGGTGACTCAGGATCTTCTGACCCCAAGGCCATGCGGGTCACTCTATGAGAGATCCTGTTTCCCAGCTGTGTGTCCCTAGTAGGAGGGGGGCGTTGCAATGATGCACCCAGCATGTGGACAACACGTGCTCTCTCTGGAGGGCCGGGCCCTTCCTGGATCTGCGGTAGGAATAGCTACACATGCCTACACAGCCCCTCAACCCCTGAGTCCTAGGAATTCCATTTACACATCTGGGGGCTGCTCAAACCTCCTTGGAGATAAAATCCAAAATGAGTGCTGGAGCTTCACTCCACTTGAAACACATTTACTGAAGGGAGGGATGGGTTGGCCAGCCTCGGTCACCATCATATTAAGGGAAGCTACCGTTTGTTTGGCACCTATTAGGTGCCGGACACTTGGAGACGAACCCTCATAAGAGGCAGTGCTGATGTACGGGACTTGAAAGTTTGCTCTCTTTCCATTACACCGTTTGCTCTCTGGTTCCGGTGGTTAGCAGTAGTGCATTTCCCAGTAATGTGCAGATCCAGTTGTTAAAAGAACTAAGCTAGTGATTGAGAATGGATGCACGGGTGCCTTCCCATCCAGATGGACACACCAGAGATTGTCCTCTGAAACTGGCAGACTGTCCACTCCCTGGCGTCTTCAGTCCTCCTGATGCCCCCTGCTCTCAGGCCCTCCATGGGGTCCCGTCAGACACCCTTTTGCCCTCATGGTAAGCTGGGATTCCCAACACCTGAAGCATGATTTATGGCTTGGGAAATGTCAACTCCACCCCTGGCAGTCCTAGAACAAGGCAGACAGAGAGAAGAAGAGGAAGGACACTGTGGGGAAAGAAATCAGTGCTTCTGCTGGCAGAACGAAGCCTGGTTGCTCCTTGATGGGTCAGTAATTAATTGCTCCAGAGTGTTGGATCTGAGGCTGCAGAATTGTGTCTTGTGAATAGACCCTGGAGGGCAAGGGCAGTTACATTGCTTGTAAGGTCATTAAGAGAATATTATAAGTAATACTCCATGACTCCCTCATTAAATACTAAGTGAGTCATTCAATCTTGGGGTTCTATTTCTATTCCCCTTTCTAAATGCAACTTTAATGATTTAAAATCCCTTCAACCCAATTACAGCCCTGTATTCTGATTAGGAACTCTCGCCCATTGTGAGTGGGAACCATTATCCGGCAGCCTATAGCAAAATTAGCACCTAGAGAGGTTGCACTAGGAAATAAATCTTGCCTTGACATTTCAAGACCGATTCCTGGCCAATTACAACACACTCTGTTACTCTGGTAATGTTTAACTGAGTTGCTCCTTGTGATCAAAGGACACTGGTCAGAAAGAAAAAAAATCATTCAAAAAAAATAACAAAAATGGTATGGGGGGGCAAGTAACTAGCAGTGGTATTGAAGGAGAAGGAGGATTGGACTAGGAGGTGGCATCTGAACCTCAGGCTTGGCTGCACTTAGAGAGAACCTGTGGCAAATTCAGGGGGCTGATAAGGCAATAAGGGAATGTCGGGAAAGACATTGCACTTCTTCCCACTGTAGAGTGAGATGCTGTATTAGTTAGGGTAGCAGTGAGTGCTGTGACTCGTAAACTCAAATATTTCCATGGTTGGCACAAAGGGAGCATCTGTTTGGCTCTGGTACACTCCAGTGAGCTGTTCCTGGGCATTAGGACTGGGGTCAGCTCGGGCGCTGCTCTAAGCAGTTGGTAAGGGGCCCTGGGTGATGAGGTTTTTCTGTTTTTAACACGTGTCCTGTAAGATCACCCTACTTGTTGACAAAGAGCCGGGGGAAAGTCTGGAAGTGACCCATGTAACCACGTGGAGAGGACTAGACACCTGGCCACACTGGGATGTGAGGGTGGCTGGGAACAGAATCCTTGGCTTTCCAGACACACAGCTGAAGAGGGAATACCAACTGAAGTGCCGGACATGGATGCTTTCTTTGGTTCTTGTCTTTTGTGCTCTCTACTCAGATGCCAATCAGAATGAATCTCTCTTAGTTCAGGGGTTTCAAGTCCGTTTATTTTATGTCATTGCTGATTGAGAGATCATGTAAGTCCTGGTACCTCCTGATCCTTATGGTCACAAATGACCAGTACCTCCAGAGCCACAGGGGAGGCAGTGGATGGGAGAGCTCATGTGGAGGCTGCCCGTGACCCTGTCTTGGAGGCTCAAGTTATTAGTGCTCTGCTTTGGCCATTCTGAAAAGGCGTTCCGGGCTGGCTTTTCTTCCTGAGGTGAAGAACCCAAAAGGTGGGCAGGAGCAGAAGTGAGGGCAGCCAAGAAGAGCTGAAGGACTCTCAGACCTGCCCACATTTGCCTTCACCATACCCCAATAAACCCAAACAAGGAGGCTGCGTGACCCCGCTCGATGAACACGGGAAGGGAATGCTGTGGAGCCAGTGATTCCATTTTTGATATTATATCTTCTTTTCTGACATGCCTCTGGCTCGCCTCTGAATGTCTCCATCTCTGCCTTCCCTCCTCTGCTTTTAATCTGATGGAGCTGTCATTAAAGGCTCCCTAATTGCTGAAAGCTGATAGTTGTCTCCTTGTTGAGCCCGATTGTCACAAATGCTGAGAATAAACATTCCCATTCTTTGTGGCCCAGCAGTGTGCGGAACAAAGTGAGTGCAGAGCGCGCGCTCACGCACACACAGACACACTCAGTCTCCTTCAGCATACAGGGGCCATCTCATCACTCTAACCTCCCTGACTTTTTTGTTCTCTCACTCCCGTTGTTTCCATGGGAACCACAAAAATAATCATCATCATCATAATAAAAGAGGGGGAAAAGCCTGCTGTTCTTCTGCTGAAAGGAACCTCTACTTACCAACACCTGGAGTCCAGTGCCCTCCCTGGAGTGCTAAATTTTAAACAAATCATTCAGACTTTCCTAACACAGCCTCATCCCTCGGACACATGGAACTCTAAGGCACTTTTCTGACCTCCCTTAAGAGAAGGACTAAGATCTCTCATTGCTGAGACTCTCACAGGAGAAAGGAGGCAGCGAGACCAGAGCGGCCGGGGATAGGAAGCCCTGCCCCCAGGAGAAGAGCTAGTGGCCCTATGGGCCATCAGGTACCTCATGCTCCCGAGCCCCCACACAGCAGGGTACACTAGGAGGGGCACCCACAGAGTGTGGAACCAGAGACCAGGTGTGCCAACTTGTTCTTCCATTTTCCATTGGATTGGCCACAAAATTCGCTTGTTTTTTTTTTCCATAAAATAAAAGACATGTCTTTCATTTTCACCAATAACTTCATTGATTTGGATATTTTGAGTATGCCGGCTATTTCCTGCTATTGACTTCTAGTAGGTGGAGACCAAGAGTGCTGCTAACAATCTTCCAATGCATAAGACAGCCCCACAGCAAGGAATTATTTGGCCAAAACGTCAACAGTACTGAGAAACTTCGCAAACCACTTTTGATGCCTTCAATCAGTCACAGCACCTTCTCCATACACTGCACAAATCTACTTTTGTATTTCAGTTGCATTTTTACCATTTTTGAAATAATAAAGCATAATATGCTGAACACGTATATTTTCTTCCATCTTCAATGTTAAAATGACTGTACAAAAATTCACCAATTTTGATGTTTTTTTAAATGCACACTGATATGACAGATATCACAATACAATCTAACAAAATTGTTTTGAATGAAGTTAAAGATAACTAAGCACTACTAGAGCCATCATATAAAAAGACTAGACAAACTTTTGGCCAACCCAATAGTTACCTAGCCAGCTAGCTAGGCAACAAAATTTTTTTGATAGTTCACCAAATCCAGAAATAGTGTTAGTTACTAGCATAATGCAATTGTGAAATGCTCACTCTTGTAGCCCTCAAGGAGCATACTGTCCCTCCTACAATACAGACAAGTAAATGATCCCCATATAATGCAGCCAGAGCCCAGTGCAATGCCTGATACAAGAGAGGTGATCAGATTTCTGACTGCAAGAAGCCACTGGGATGGGAAATGTTTGGTATACAATGCAACATATGAAAGGAGAGAAGTGTGTGCGTGTGTGTGTGTGTGTGTGTGTGTGTTAAAGAAAGTTCTCTGGAGCATGGTTGATGCCTAGGATACAGCATGAAGATTAGCTGGAGATAGTCAGGTGAAGTGTGTTTTAGAGGAAGGAAGGAGAAGAATGCTCTAGCCAATATCTCTTGGATGGCTGGAGAGAGAGATGGAAGAATAAATAGGTGAGCCAGGTGTCTGGTTCTAAAACCTGTGTTCTTTCTGGTGCACCATGCAGTCTGTGGGCTCAGTGGGCAGGTGCTACTGTGACAGATCTTCTGACCAGGATGCCAGGTGGAAGGAACAGCCTGGGTAAAGGAGAGAGGATGGGAGGACACTGGAATCAGCTCAGTGTTGCCCCAGAATTGAATGTGGATTGCATGGGGTATGTTGGAAGGAAAAGGGTGGGGATGCATTTGAAGATGGATGAGAGACATGAAGGCATCATGTGGTGAAAGACTTGGGACACCTAAGCCTCATTAAGGAGATGGACTTTATCCTGAACATAAAGAGAGAACCAATGGAAAGTTCTAAACAGTAAATGGGTAACATCACATTTTCATTCCAAAGGCTCCCTCAGACTGTAGCATGGAGAATAACCTGGTCCAGAGCCGGCCTGAGGAAAGAAGGCCAGTTAGGCGTCCTGCCAGTAATTCCAATGAGAGATCGAGGCAGCTTGAACTTGCCAGGTGGTGCTGGGAGTAGGGAGAAGCGGCCGATGTTGAGGGAGATTTGGGAAATGGAGACAGAGGAGCTGGGCTGGTACCAAGGCTTCTGGCTTCATCTTCTGGGTTAGGGATCACTGTAAAAGTGAGTTTGGGGAACTGATGGAATCACCGGTTTAGAGCTGCTGAGTTAGAGGTGTCTGTGGGTCTCTACATGGAGATGTTCAGAGGGCAATGGCTGAGGGTGAGAGGGGACTAGGCTTGGGCTGTGCGTTGGTGAGTCACAGCATGTACATGGCACTGGCGCCCAGGAGAAGATGGCAGCATTCCCATGGCTGTCACAGAACGTAGGGCCACAAAGAGCAATGTCACATGCCATCCAGATGGGTCCAGAGAGTCAGGGGACTGCAGTTTCCTGCACCAAGGGAAGAGATGCCCCATGACAGCAGCAGGCCAGGTGAGCGACATGTGCCGCTCCCTTTGGAGGGAACAACAGCAGAGTTGATGTTCATCTTGGTGACAGCAGTTTCAGTGGCATGGTGGGGACAGAGGTCAGGGACAGCGGGAAATAAATGTGAGCTGAAGAAGTAGCAACACCAAGTGCAAACGATGTGTAGGAGGAGAGTGAGCAGAAGTTGGGCACAGAATCAAGAAAGGGATTTTATTTTTAAATATGAAATAGATTTAATCATCTAATTGCTAAAGAGAAATAATGTAAAATTAGAGATTCAAGCTATATGAAAGAGAAGGACAATTACGAAACAAGGTAGCCCAAAACTGGGAATAAATGAGGCTGCTGGCATCACTGGAAGATATAGCTTTGGGTGGGAGAGGAACAGCTTTTCCTTCCTAAGAGGACAAAAGATAAAAAGGAAAAGGGGTCATGATTTCAGTTACTGGAGGTTACAACAGTTCTTATGGGGTGGTATATGTGTTTTTTATTCATTAATTTATTCATTCATCTATTTTTCCAACAAGTATTTATTGGGCGCCTACTAAAATGTGTACTTGCTGGGGATACAATACCTGTGGTTTGAACTCTTGAAAGTTACAGTTAATGGTAAAGTTAAACAAGTAACAAAGGCCCGTGATATCTGTTACATAATTGGGGAGTGTAGGCAACTTGGAAAAAACATTGGTTTCAGGAAGAAGCTCCCTTAAGAAAGTGTTTAAACTGAGTCTTAAAAGAATTTTGCCAAAGGAAGAAAGATCAAATTAGAGGCAAAGTAATCCTCTGGAATAAGGGAGGAAAGTGGGATTAGAAGGGGTAAGCCTTTAGGAGAAGATTGAAACTAGCCATTGTTCAGAATGGGAGAGATGTGGAGAAAGAGAAAAGAAACCAGCATGTGTTTTCGTGGGTCTGTGTGGGATCAGATCATGAGTTTATCCTGTATCACTGTAAGTAACTTCATGGTTCTCCCCAGCAGCACCCAGTGTAAGCGCTTCTGATAGAATCTGTTCTGGAATTGAGTTTGGCTAAGAGAATGTGATACAAGGACAGTGGGACAAGGATGCGAAGGTCATTGACGATGGTAGGTGAAACCACGGATCATCACCACATCGAGGCCGGGTGAAGAAGGACAGGAGGAAGCGGGGAGACTGGGGGAAGGAAGCAGAGTAGTCATGGTGCCGTAGGTCTCAGTGAAGGCAAAGAAGAGAAAGCACTGAATGGACAAGCTGGAAGGGACAGGACGTTGGGGACAGATGTGATCTAGGGATCGTGGAGCTGGAGAAGCTGGGCATGATCACAGAGTTCAGAGAACAAGCTAACATGAAAGGGAAGTTCCCTGGAGTTGGGAAGGTAAAAACACTGAAAGAGCAGGCATTTGCTGAGTGGTGGAGAAGCGCAGCATGGGCCGTGGCTGAGTGAGTGCAGAGAGGCCTCTGGGAGGAGCCTCTCTGTGCCTCAGCTGTCCTATGGATGCCAAACCCTTTTGCCATGGCAAAGGTTGACGGACCAAGGAGACCACACATGAACATAAGATTATTTGCAAATGGTTGATTCCTAGGCAGAGTTGGGTAATTTTATTACATAGAGCACACTGTTTAAATGCTCACCTTATTCTGGAGTCAGAATGCCTGGTTCATAGCCTCACCCCAGCCTTTATTAACTCTGTCCTCAATTAACTTAATGTCTCAATACATTGTTTTCTTTATCTGTGAATGGGGTAGTGATATCACCTAACCTCAGAGGTTGCTGTGAGAGTCTATATACATGAAATGCATATAGTCATTATATGAAAGTGAGAGAGAGAGAGAGAGAGAGAGAGAGAGAGAGAGAGAGAGAGAGATCAACACTTGAGAGAGTGCTTTGCACACAGTAAGTGTTCTAAAGAGTACAAATAATAAATAAGTGTATTTTTTCCCTCTCTGTGCCAGTAATTGGGCTATTTCATATACTATTATTCTGGACATTATTTCAGACAAGTGTTAGAGATTTAAAGAGCTACTCTGCCTTTCAATAGGGTTAGTGTCCATCCTCTTAGGAAGTGAAAGTACATCTTATTAGAAAGTTGCCAATGAACATCACTATTTACAACAACATATGTATAACTTTTAGTTATAAGAAAATTAAAGGAGAATAAAATGTCTTCGGCTTATTGTTTCTGTGGTGTACATATGTGTCTGTGTGTGTGTTACATGTAAGTGGGCGTTTCATTTCCAGTGATCCATGCTCACTCTCAAATCTCACCATTTTCTACATTGATCTAAATCCTATGTTGCTCAAGAGATCAGATCCTGTCCTGCCTTCTGGATTCTTTTGTCCTACAGGGAGCTATTCCTCATTTGAATGAGCACAGAATTTGCATCTTGTAGCAAATTTTTTAGCACCCACTTTCATATTCTCTTACATGCTTCAATTACCTCTTACACATGAATTGCATCCCTCCACCATATTATACAGTCGTCAAGACTGATTAGAGGACAGGGGACCTGCATTCAAGGTCCATATTTTTTTCTGTGTCTAGCACTGGGCTGGGCACACATAAGAAATGTAGGTATTATTGCTTAATCAATTCTCTTTATTCCCACTTGTCATAAGCTACCTGACTATTGGACCTCTATGTAATCTTTCAGAAAAACATCATATGGAACAAGTACATTTACCCTGTTTTCAGAGATTAAAATGCAGACCAAGAACTGTTAGCAGGAGAAAAAATGTCCAGGAAGATGTATCTGAAAAGCTCTCTGGTTAAGTAAGGACCCACAGGGACAGCCCAGCTCACAGGCAAAACAGGTCAGTGAGGCTTAAAGGGCTTGTCACAACCCATGAGAAAACGGAGATGAAAACCAGTAAAAGGCAAAGGGATGGGTGGCTAGAGTCATCAGCAAGGCCGATGGCCAGTCAGTCCCTGGGCCTGCCCGTTTGAGCACAGTACCCGGCAGTGGGCAAAGCACTCCCTAGCAGTCACCCGTTGGCCTGCAGGGGAGCTGCCTTTGCCGAGCAAAGCTGTCTACTCTTGACTGCTGGGATTTCATGCACATGTTCAAGCCCAATGATGATTTTTTTGGCATGGGATTTTAATTCCAAGGTAAGATGGATGAGCCCTGTCCTTTGAAAGGCAGGCCAGCTGAGTGGGTCACGTGGCCACAGCTGGTGGACGCCTGCTGCAGTGACCACATGTAGTCACTTGGCAAATTAAAAGATGTCCTCTGCAGGCTGTAAGCTCACTCTCAGTTGTTTACCCAATGGGAAGCCAGGGGCCATCAATTTTTCAGCATTCTTTCATGATAAAACTTACCTGAGCTTTACAATGACTCTTCAGACTATGGCTTTGATGGCTTGGAATCCACAGACTATGAATTTAGTTAATACATGAACAAGATTCATGAAACTCTTCCTGTCTGACCACATCCCCACTTAACATCTAAATAGTACAACGTGCATTTCCCTGTTAAATCCTTATTTGTTTTTATTGATTCAGCAGGGTCCATAAGAAAATATCCCACTTTGAAACATGAAATCAGCTGCAGAAGTGCAGGAGGTGGAAAGCTGCCACAGAAACAGTCTATGTAAAAGGAAATCTTACATTACTGACGTGGACTCAGATGAACAGAGAGCTGTGATGTGACTTCCCCAGCTGAAGGACCGTAAGACCATATTAATCAGAGTATAAAAGGAAAAACTAGATCGCAGGTTTCCATTGTGTTTCGTACTTATCACACCTCGCCTAAGGTGTTGTGCTCCTTCTAGGGCCTCAGGACAGCCCAACCTGGGAAGACAGAGGCCAAGAAAGGGTTCTTCCCAGGAACTACAAATCAAATATGGGTTAGTAACCCTGGAAAGAGAAGTTTGGGGCATATCCTAATTGTCTTCAAGTGTGTGAAGTCCTCAAATGTAGGAGAGAAGTTATCTTAACTATTTTAGAACTTACAGGCATGATTTGTAATATAGGAGGTTTTTTAATCCTCACTGAGGATATGTTTTATTATTACTACTATTATTATTATTAATATTATTAGAGAGAGAGAGACATCAATGTGAGAGAGAAACATCGATTGGTTGGCTCCCATACGTGCCCAGACCAGGGATAAAACCTGTGACCTTTTGGGGCACAGGACAATGTTCCAGCCCAACTTAGTCACCTGGCCAGGGCATGAAATAGAAGAGATTTTGACACAGAAACAGAAACATAAGGAAAAAGTGGGAACAACTATCTAACAATAGTAGCTAACAATGGAAATGGCTGCCCCATAAGACAGCGGAGCAATGGCTGTGACATCAGCAGCATCCTCAACAACCAAACAGAAAGAACAAGTGGAAGCACAACTTGGGGAGGACAAAGAACTTTCCTATTGGACCAGAGTTTATAAAAGTTGATACTAGCCTCAAACCCAGACCAGCTGATTCTAAATCCCAAGCTTGTATCCACTGAAGTTCACTAGCTCCACACCTGCCTCACAGAGCTGTGACGAGGGCTGAGGGAGGTGACACAGACAAGGCACTGGAAAAGCAGCTGGCAGTGTAGGTGGTGCTCTTGAATATTAGCTACCATTACTGATATCATTATCTACAGTATGACGTGTCACAGATGTCACTGAGCGGAAGGGTGAGCTGGGGCCCCTGAGGTTAACCTTAAGGTTTCCTGGTTCTCTAGTAAAGGTACGTGCCCTCTGAGGCTCACTGCTTCTGCTCTGGGCTTACAATAAGCACCTCTCCCTGTGCCCAGTGTACCCATGATGCTACTAGTCCGACTACCATGCGAGGGTCAAAGGTTGGTCTCTGTAAAGTCAGCTCAGATTCCCTCGAGGTTCTGCATTTAATCCTAAAGTTGGACTTCTCTTTATTCAAATCCCATTCAGAATTGGCACAATTACATTTGCTGGTTCAAAAGGGGTAAAGAGGTTTTGAAAAGGCTTATTACAAAGGCCCATAAGCCTTACAGATCAAACAGCTCTTAAAGAACAACATTTTGATGAGTTAAGTGTAAAAGAACCAGAAACATACGGATTAAATTCCCCTTGAAATTTAAATGCATTTAAAAATTAAAGGGAAAGCACTTGCCAGAATGCATTGGGGCTCTTCGATGAATCTAAAACGTTTAGAAAAACAACATGAGACATCTTGCCCAAATGAGGCAGCTCCTCGTTTCTACTGGCTTGATTTTAAGTGCCGCTTCCCCCCGCCCCCACTCCCCCATGTCTCTTAGGAGAGTATTTCAGAGCCCGTTCATCTCCGTTTCTTCTCCCTTGACAACTAATTGCTAATTAGCAAGATATTTGTGCACTGGAAGAAGCAGTTCATTTCTGAAATGGCCACGGCTTTCTGCTTAGGTCACCCAGGAGCACTCACCCAGGTGCACAGGTGGGAAGCTCCTTGCAGCTGCAGCCAGAACAGCTCAGTGGGAGGCTGAGCTCTGCTCTTGATGACATCTAACCCACATGCCATTGATTCCCTTAGGGTTAAGGCCATGCACCAGTGAGTGTGAGCTCCTGTGGCCTGAGCCAGTCTCACCAGACTATGCAGCCCTCATTTGGATGTCTTGGGAGATAAAGCCAACGTAGGCAGGGCCACAGGCAGAGGTTCAGCCAGATTTACCAGGGAGACATAATACTGTTAGATCTCATGGATCTATATGGCCTGCTGGAGCGGTCCAGTATAGTGGTCTGCAAAGTATACACATCATTAGAAGCAGGTGGTCATATTCTCACATAAAGAAAGAAAATGCGAGTTGGTCCATTAATATTTATTTCTTTCATATATCCTTTCTACATTTTTTTGTAACTGATAATTTGCTCAGCATATATTAGTATAGTGGTACAAAATTTTATCTTGTTAGTAAATATACACATAACATGGGTGATATCTAAACATATATTACGTATGCACTCATACATACGAGTGATACTTTTTCATAATTGTTTTTTGGTTTAGCTTGTGTGGTTTATTTTTCTGTTGGTGGGTGTAAGCAATTAAAAAAAATCTTAGAGACTACTGTATGGTAAACAGTGTGGGCCTGTTGGCTTTAGGTTGGGCAGACCTGGGCTTGAGTTCTGCTTCTGCCGAGCACCTGCCAGATGATTTTGAGAAAGACGCTGAGAATGTCTGAGTCTCCCTTTCCTCTTCTGTTCCATGGGAATGTTACTAGTGTTTATAGTTGCGGTAGTTTATTATGGGGTTTAGAAGACAGCTAACTCCAATGTATCAGGCACAGCTCCTGGCTCACGGGGGCTCAGCAGAAGGTAGCTGCTATTGTTTCCCTTTGTGAGGCATGGATTTCCTAAGAACTCTGAATTTTATTGACACCTTCCTCCAGTAACTAGAAACAGAATATACATTTCAGATGTTATTTTGAATCAAAAAGAAAATTGAATGTGATAAAGCTTGATTATCTAAGTTTGTCATGCATCACCTTTATCAATAGATGTTTATGAATCTTCTGAGGGGCAAGAACGATTTCTAAGGTATTTTCTCACACTCTTTTTGAGTGGCTGGACCAGTTCGCCTATTTTTTATGTTACCAACAAGGCTGTAGGATTGGCTTCTGACAATGACAGGTATTATATAAGAGTTAAGTATGAATATTAAACACTGGTTTTTCATGTCACTGAATATGAAGATAGTGGCTTCAACTTGCCAATGACGTAGAGAAATTCTCTTAAGTGCAAATGAAAGGTAAAGAATTGTAGCCCTCCCAGTCTCTTTAAAGAATCTCTGTGAAGTTTTGGAACAAAACTACAAGCAAATGTGAGGGACAATAAAGATATGGGTGATAAAAGAGCATCAAAAATAATATTAATAATAAGATGAAATGAACATGTAAGGACTCTACTGGTTCACAGAAGATCCTTCGGAAACCTTATTTTTAATCTCTAATGTGACCCTATGAGATAGGTATTGCTACTAACTTATTAACGAGAAAGCTGAGGCTGAGAGAGATAATGCAAGATTCCTTAGAACATGTTGGTATGGGTCTAAAATAAATGACTTCATCTGCAGGACTCTCTATTTCCTCACTACAAACTATGTTCCCCAAGCGTAAGGTATTCTTTAGCAAATCACCTTTTTTTTCCATATAGAGCTTATTCCCAACTTAATATTTTATCTTATTTGCTTAATAGTTTTTTGTTTTCCTCTTCTTTGTGAGAATATTAGCTCCAGAATAGGAAAGTTAACCAGCTTGCCACCATGAGTTGAACCATGACTTCTACATAGTTGCGCTCATGATCGTGATTAGGGCCTCTCTCTCTCTCTCTCTCTCTTTTTAGAGAGAGGGAATGAGGGAGAAAGAGACGGAGAAAACTTCAATGTGAGAGAGAAACATTGATCAGTTGCCTCTCGTACACGTCCTGACTGGGGACTGAACCTGCAACACAAGCATATGCCCTGACTAGGAATTGAACCAGTGACCTTTTGCTTTGCAGGGTGATGCCCAACCAATTGAGTCACACTGGCCAGGGCAGGGTTTCTTTCTCAAGTCTTAGACCACGATAAGGGTTAGCAAAGACAACCTGTGGTCCAAATCCACCCAGCCATTGTTTCCGCAGGTGAATTTTTACTAGAATACAGATATGACAGTTTGATTGGATAGTATCTGTGACTGCTTCCTCTTTCAATGGCACAGTTGAATAGTTTGCAGCAGAGACAGTATGGCCCTTAAGGCCTAAAATGTTTCCTGTTTGTGGATCCTTGGTTCATAAGAATCAACTTGAACTTACAGATGAAGTAAAAAAAAATTTAGCAAGCAGGCCTGTTGCTAAAAATAGGTTACAGTTGTAGGACAACTATTCCAAAAACAGCTACTCATTAAGTCATATTAGTGCAGCTATTAGTATAAAATGTATGGAATAATCAATACTATGATGCCTGTTGTATAAAAAAATAAATGATAAAAGCATACATTGATTACACACCCACCAACATCATCAATGTTTACTTTCGTCAGGTAAATGTCAGCAAGATAAATGTTATCTATTGCATAAGAAGAATTAGATCTTCACTCAATTCTCAAACATTCCCAGACAGATTAATAAGAAACTGGCTGCACTTTCTTTTCTCTCCTCATTTGTCTTTGATTGTTTCAATTTTTCTTCAACCTTCTAGGGGGAGGGAGGAAAATGGAAAGAGTCATCCTTTAATCTAAGCACTTGTAAACCTTTCTGGAAAAAGGCTGTGTGCTAAAAAAAAGTCTTTAGAGATAATGAATAAACACTTTATTTTTAGATTCCTGTGTAGATTGCAATTATCTATATTCTCCAAGCTAATAATAGATCCAGAGCTGTTTGGAGATGTCAGAGGCTTTGTCTGAACTCACGAGCATCAGAATTTTTCTTCTTGTACAATTGTGCACATGTCTAAAATAACAAGTAAAAGACAAAATTCTTAGTTACCTTAAGATATCAATCTGGAACCCCATTGGTAAGATTCTATAGAAAATATCTGTGAAACATTTGCTGGTGGGCCACAAAAAATACTGCTTACCTCAATTTTTCAAAATATGTTTTCACATTTTAATATTTCTGAATTAGAAATTTATCTTACAGTCTGCATGTGCATGTAACATGGTACCCATCTCCTGCTCCCAATGCTAAAAAGCTGTTATTCAGTGAACAAGCATCTTGCAGTTGATGGCACCTTCGAATCAACAAAATATATTTTCCTGGGAAGTCAAAAGAGAGTGGAGAAAATCTGCTTATCATGAATTATCTTCTCTGAAATTAATTCTTGGTGCTGATATAATAGGTTCAAAATGTCAAGCCCCATATTTCTTCACAAGCCCTAACTTCCAAGACAGGTGTCTCCGCCCACCTGTCTGATGATTCCCACAGTGACATCGGGAGAAGAAGAGACTCTGCCAAATCCCTGGGAAACAAGGCCTGCCTCTTGCATCCTCTGCCAATAGTCTTGACACCAGTCATTCCCATGTGTGTCCTTTTGCTTCAAGAAGCCGACCAAGTTCATTCTGAAACAAAAGCCCCCAAGACTGCATTATTTTCCAAACAACCCCTTATTCCGTGGCCTATTGCAGATTTGTTTGAGGGAGAATCTGGGTTGAGAGATAAATCTTTCTGTGACATTTCAAGACTCATCCTCTGCCAGTTAGAGCCATCACGGTGGCAGCAGCCTGACAGCACATATTTAAATCAGGTTGAGCCCCCCAAAGTCCCTAAAGAAACCTCTTAGCATACCCGCAGTGTCCTCGGCAGCTGGGGACTTGATGGAACAGCATGTGTGAGTGTGGGTTGATGGCCCATCAAACTCCCAACAAGTCGGTGGTCAGAGATGAGAGCTGAGCAAAGAAACAAGGAATGGAATCCTGAGGCTGCCGGCAGTAAAATACTTTACATAGAAGCAGGGACTCCTCAGCCACAGCACTTCTGTTGGCCTCGGAATGCAACCTTCGGCCATACTGGAGCTTGAACCACTGGACAGATGAGTTATTAATGGAGCTTCGTTTCCAAACTGAATGGATCTTCACAGTCAGCTTGGTGAATTTCATCATGGGTTGCTGGTTTTTAAGGATTGCTCCAGGCCAGGGTACTTTAAATTTCTTCCCATACTACTTAAGTGGCCCTATATACCTCAAATACTTTTCTGGAAAACTGGTGAAGCCATTTCTCCTTTTGACAATACCCATAGCATGTCATTTCCTGAGATCATTTTTATCCAAGGGGCCAAGGACTTGACAAACTTACTACCCATAATGCACCATACTGTCGGGGCCCCGGGCATCAGCAAAGAATTACATATGCAGCGCTTCCATAAGTCACACAGCATTCCTATGGATAAGGGGCCACCTCTGCTCCCAGTTTTCTGGTCGGATAAACTAAGACCCAGAAAAAAAACTTGCATGTCCTAGGTCTCCAAAATATATTAAATTATTTCACTTTCTTCAGAGTCACTTCACACATACAAACATTCCCATTTGGGCACTCTATTTTTAATTTGGAAGGCCACTTAATTTGGAACACCGTAGCCTAGAGAACTGCCAAACTCTTTTTTCTCATGCCGATGGTATTAAGGCCAAGCAGTCCCAGGATGAGCAGAGCTAGAGCATCTCAGAGCTGAGAGGCTTGGTGGCTGCAGGCAGCGTGCCAAGGGCCAGACTCTTAAACCAGCCTCATTTTTCAGAAATGACACCGTCTTCAGATAGGGCCATAGCACAACCTTCAGAAGGGGTTTGTGAAAAACTTGTTTTTCTCTCAGAAGAGTTCCCAGGAGAAAGCCTCTATTACTCCAGCAGTAAAGTAAACGGCCCCCACCCTCCTGGCCAGCAGGCACTCCCTGCAATGGTGAGGACTCGCTGCAGTAAACGCAGGAGCCAGAGGCCCACAGAGACAGCCACAGCTCCGTCCTGGGCAGGTGGCAGGCAGACCTGTGCGCGCAGTACCTTCCCATAGAAACAGGCCCGCTGTCCTCTGTGAAACTGAAAATAAGGGTGATAATGAGAAAGATTTATCTGAGCATGAGAAGACATTTTGACATCACCATAATGGCATCTCTCAATAAAGTCCGTTCCTTTCCTTCCATTCACACCTGCAGTCAGTATTTCTCAGAACACGTAGCTAAAAGGGACTGTTCCTTTTCCATGGTTCACAACAATCAGATTGCCCAAGCTGGTCCACACTCACCCAAAACTTGGTTAATTACTCACCAACAGAAATATCAAAGGCAACAAGTCAGCCTCCTGTGTATGTGTTTGAGAACCCTTATTGTTCCAAGAGATGCCTAATGATACGTTTCCTCTGGTATCTACCCCCTACTCCTCCCTACTTCCCTATGGGAGACTGAGTAACACAATCAAAGAAGATTCTAAAGAGACTTGTCATATCCTGGGGTTTACAAGACACGGTATTCAAAAGGCAGTGATGTTAATATCGTTTTACAGTATGCTGACTGCTTGGGGGGCTTGCAGCCATCTGTGCGCACTCACCCCCTTCTCAGCCAGAGGAGGGGCTGTGATCGGCTGTTCCCAGAGCTGCTCAGCTTCCCTGCTTGCTTCCTTGCTCCACCCAGTCATTGGTCTGGGCCCAGAGACACCTGCTTTTAGTGGAAAACATTTCTTAGTAGGCTTTGGGGTAACAGGCACCTCCTTATTCTGCCCTAAACACTCCCCATAGGAACCATTATCAGCATTACCACTGAGTTCTCCAAGAGTTGACTCTGGAATATCCAAGTGGGCATGGGTTTTTGAACACAACCTTTTATTAGATACATAGTCTGCACTCATAAATGAAGGGCTATTTCTACTGGTGGAGGGCCTGGCTATATGAGGTGGCATTTTATAGCATATGAAATAGTAAAACAGTGAACATTTTGTGAATCTGATAAAAATTATGGACCCTAATTTCAGAAAAATGTATGTGTTCTCTCAACCCCCTCACCCCAACACACACAAACAAAACCTATAATTATTAGGAGTTCATGGGCCTTCTGAATCTCCATGCTAGAATATCTCATTTTTTTTAGAAGTTTAACTTCCAAACATTTAGTATGTTCTTCCCCACATTCTTATTATAACCGTGTCTAATGGAGTTGTTCTTCAGTCCAATGAGATCTTCACTGGTGTGAGTGTAACCGTCTACTACCATAGCATTTAAATCTGCACACAGCATCTCCAGCACCTATTATAGCAAGCACAGTGGCAAACCCATATGGTCAGTTGTATGTATCAGCATAGCTAGAAATAATGCTCAGTTATTCAGTCAAACAGTAATGTAGATGTTGCTGTGGAGGGAGTTTATAGATGTGATTAATTTGCAAATTCAGCAGATTTTAATTTGAATGGGCTTCATCCAATCAGTTGGAAGGCCTTACAGGCAGAACTGAGACTTTTGGGTTGAAGAAGAAATTCCAGTGTGGACAGCATCTTCCACCTGTCCCACGGCGTTCCAGGCAACCTTTCTGACAACCTGCTCTAAGATTTAGGACTTGTCTAGCCAGCCCTCGCAATCATGTCAGCCAATTCTTGCAATAAACCCTCAATGCATGTCTCTCACTGGTTCTGTTTCTCTGTTTGAACCTTGACTAACACAGATTGTGGTACCAGAAAATGGGGTGCTTTCGGAACAAATATAAAAGTGTGGAATTGACTTTGGAACTAGATAATGGATAGAGTCTGGAAGAATTTTTAGGTACATGATGGAAAAATCCTAGATTGCCTTAAACAGATTATTGCTAGAAATATGGACAGTAGAAGCACTTCTGGTGAAGTATAAGAAGAAAATGAGTTCATGTTATTGAAAACTGGAAGAAAGGTGATCTTAGCCATATAGCAGCAGAAAATAAAGTGGAATTGTGTCCTACAGTTAATGGAAAATAGGTCTTATAAGTTATAAACTTGGGTTTTAGCTGAGGAGATTTCCAAGCAAAGTGTGGAAGCCATGACCTGCTTTTGTTTGTTGATTTTTTTTTCATTATAGTAAAATATTATGGAAAAGAGATAGATTAGAAAAAAATATTAAACAAAATGGATCTAGCATTTGACAATTTGCAAAATTCTTAGCCTATTTAAATTGTGGAAAAAAATCTAAATTTGGGAAATTCACTGCCAAGAAAATATGGTCTAGAGAGAAGACCAAAGATATTGCAGAACAACCTTTCACTAGCACTGAAGACATTGATATGTGATGCCTGGGTCCACTCCATGATATCAGTAGAGCCAAAAATAGAGATGGGATTATCCAAGAAAATTCTGTGAAAGACCCATTTGCCTAATAGTACGAACCCCCATAATATGCAGAGGAGACCCACAAAGATGTTGAAAACATTAAAAAGCAGAAATACTGCCAGCTTAGACTGGAAGTGATGAAAATATGATAAGATGAAAGGAAACAGTTTGAATCCCAAAATTCTACAAACAGGAAACAGGCTGACAAAAACTATTGAGTTGCAAACATGTGCCTCCCTTCAAGAAAAAGGAAGGTTGACTCTGAGGGCTGAGCTTTGCACTCAGAAGTCTAGTGTCTGGAGGCAATGCTGTGGGCCCAGAGGGTGGAGACATGAGCCCCGAAGGATGATTCCCAGCGCTAACTACATCCTAATGGAATTTTCCCTCTTAGATTTTGAAAGTGCTGTGGTCTTGTGACCCTTTTCTTCCTGCTCTTTCATCCTATTTGGAGTAATAATGGCATAGAACACTGATCCAAAGTTTGTCCTGCCCTCGTATTTAGGAAGCAGACAACATGTTTCTTGTTTCAAGGTCCACAGATGTGGAATAAGCCTGTCTCAGAATGGATCACAGCCCGCTGTCACCTGTACCTGATTCAGATGACGATGTTTGGACTTTGGATGCTGCTGACATTTAGATGAGATTTTTGACTTGAGTTGATGCTACAATGAGTTGAGAAATCTGGGGATATCAGAATAGGGAGAATGTATTCTGCATGTGAAATGGATGTGAATCTCTTGGGACTACTGGGCAAACTATGGTTGGTTGAAAAATGTGCATGCCCTAAAAAACATTTTTACATCCCAGTCCCTGAAACCCGTGGATGTAAGGTTATATGGAATTTTTTTTCACAGGTAATTAAGTATCTTGAAATAGTTGTTAAAGAGATAGGCCAGAGAAGTAAGGGATGATCAGATCAGGGAGGGGCTATGTGATACTCTGAGGTGTTTTACCTGTATTCTTGGCACAGTTCTCAGATTTATGTTTCAGAAAGATCATCATCACTGCCCGTGTGACAGAATACAGGGAGCTCAGCTAGAAGGACGGGGACAGTGAAAGCTTATTTCTATAACCTGGAGATTATCCTGAATTATCCAGGGGATCCCTAAATGCAATCATATGTATCCTTGTAAGGGGAAGGCAGAGGGAGATATAAGCACCCATTAAAAAGAAGGCAATGTGAGCATGATGCAGAGAGATTTCAACCTGCTGGTCTTGAATATTGGAGTGCTACAGCCACAAGCCATGGAACAATGGCAACCACCAGAAGCTGGAGGAAGCAAGAGAGAGAGTTTTCCCCTCAAGCCCCCGAAGGGAATGTGGCATTGCCAACACCTGAGGTTTTTAGCACGGTAAAACTTATTTTGGATCTCTGGGCTCCAGGACTATGAAATAATAAATGTGTGTTGTTCTAAGCCACCAAGTCTGTGGTAATTTGTTACAGCAGCCACAGGAAATCAATACCGACTCTACAGAAAACTAAGATTAAAAAGTGATGACTCTCCCTCAAAAAGCTCAGAATCCATGGAAGACAAATTTTCAGAAAAGTCTAACACGGGGCTGACAAGAATGAAGTGGAAAGACTGGCACTGCTGTTTGGATGGAGAGGACACAGGGAGCAGAGCATGTGAAAGGAGTGGGAGAAGTGGAGGCACAGAAATGACCAGCATGCTCTGGGAAGATGCCTTTCAACATGGAAGAACCATTAGACTCATGGTGCTGAGAACAGGTGGAGCAGGACCAATACTGACCAAGAGGCAAAGTGAGAATGTTAGAGCAGGCATCTTCTTAGAGATATTCTGGTGACTTTCAAATTGTGTTTCATATAAAACATGGAAAACTATAAAAAACATTGAAAACCACTGGTCTAGTCTGACCCTCTCCCACCCCGACACACACACATTTTATTTTGGAAAAGAGAAGCATCCCAAGAACACAGAGGTAAAGACAGGCAGTGTAGCAGGATGGTGAAAGTATGGGCCTTAGCATCCGATGGACTCAAGTTTAAAGAAGGCACCTCTGTGTGTCCACAGATACAGTACCGTATCTTCCTGTGTTCAGTGTAACCAATGGGGATAAGAGCATCTGACTCACCTGTCTGTTAAAATAATAAGGTGATGTTTGTCACACAGCTACACAACTTCTTCACTTTAATTCAGTGTGGCAAGAGCTTCCAGGAAGGAGATAATAAAGCCCCAATTAAGGGTGGAGATAGCACAAGAAGCACATTTTCAATTACTATGCTTTTCTGACTTCTATTTCTGAGGGAGCAGAAAGATGGCCAGGCATATCTGACACTCAGTGGCAAGAAGATATTGCATGTGTGTTTATGCTGATGAAAATTGGCATAATGAAATAATGAAATAATGAAAGGCTACTCCAGAAAGAACATCTGAACTTGGCATCTCTTCTGAGGGACCGGGTTATGAAATGCCACAATGTTCAAGGACTAGGGATGCATGCAATGTTTACAAAGACTGCCTTTCAGGAGTCCTGATGATGCTGATGGCTAGCTGTATGTTTCCTCTGGAGTCACAGACCCTGCATTCTTGGACACAGAGAGGCCAATGAGAACATGCAATTCCCTAACCTCTTCCTTTGAGAGAAAAGACAAATGTGTTCTTAGATTTTAGCATACATGCACTTCCTTGCAGGTGTGACAATGAATTCATAATATCACACTGCATTTCACAACTAAGCAGAAATGCAGAAACACACATGCAATGAATCATCAGTTCTGGAAAACAAATGAAATGCAGCCATTTTATAAATATTCATCCATTTATAATAGTAAGTAAGGTCTGATGTTTTGACCCATAATCTGAGGTGTAGCGGTCATTTAAACTCCCTTCCCTCTGGAAAGCAAAGTTGTTAGCCCGAAGAAAGATGAAATGGAAGGGAACCATGGAGTTCAAAAATCAAGATCTGTTAGTCATCTCTGCCTGCTCCTCCAGCTATTTTCAGGTTTGTTTCCCACATGGCGTTATCCAGGGCTTTAGTAAAGCTCATTTTAAATTGCCCAAGACCTATGTCTTTAAAACCTTTACTTCAAAGCAGTTGCTTCATTGTGGGAGGCCTCACTATTAACTCTTCATTCCTGACAGTCATCTTAAATTTGTCTTTGCTCAGTTCCCTGTCATTATTCACTCTTATACCTTTTAAATAATGAGGGACTGTATTGAATATCTGTGTCCTGTTTCCATTTGGTAACATGTGCCTAACCCAACTGCAGTTGGGTTAGATAGATATGTGTGTGTGTGTATAATATTATATATATTTGATATATATATAAAACACACATATATATAAAACACATATATCTACATATAATGCATGTATCTATATTAAATACTATATATTATATGTGATTTTTCTAAATTATAGTTAAGTTAGGCACAAGTGTATATATGTGTATATATGTGTGTATATAATATATATAATATATATTATATATATATAATATATATTATATATATAATAATATATATATAATATATATTTGATATATATATAAAACACATATATCTACATATATATGCATATATCTATATTAAATACTATATAATATATGTGATTTTTCTAAATTACAGTTAAGTTAGGCATGTGTGTGCGTGTGTGTGTATCTTACCCAAGATCCATAGAAAACATTTATTTTTTAGTTTTCTGGAGAAAATGATTGTCATTTTTACTAGATCCTTTAAAATGATGTGTAACTCACATTATTGACCCTTAGACAAAACCTGTCTCTCTTCCTCTCCTCTCCCTTTGTTTTCTCTTACAGCCTCTTGTGTGTGCCTTTCCAGCTTCTCCTCTCTCCTTCCCACTGCTTTTCCAGCTTGCCCTCTCCTCAGTCCTGACAAGGTTAGTTGGCTTTCAAAACTGATTGTTCTGTACCTGCACTTGCGTTTTAGGTCAACGCAGAGTGTTCTCACTGTGTCTGATACTGAAGGGAGTGAAGGGCGCGAGAGGGGCTGGCGGACCGCAGGTGCGTGCTTGTCCCCTTCCTGCAGGGGAGATGAAGTGGGAGGCTGCTCGCCTAAGAGGGGCTCTAATTGTGCTTCTTCTTCTGAAAAAGCCCGGGAGACAGGAGAAAGAACCACACTTCAATTCCTTACCTGCTCTGTCCTCTCTGAAACTGAGCCAGCAATCAAAGAGAATCTGGACAACAAGCAATTCCATCTCAATCCTGCTATATTAAAATCTCATCAAATGACTGGAGTCAAGCTCTGAAATAACTAAACTATTAGGACGTGGAAAGGGTGGGGGCAGATAAGGTGCCATTAGCTTATCAAGGTTCTGCTGCATCAGAAGATTCCCGGGTAGATTCTCTACAACTAGGATTCACCTCTGCTTTGACCAGGCCTTATCGGCTCTGCCCTAGGTCAATCTGTGGTCCTCTCTACACCCTCACCAATAAAACAAGAGGTCTCATGATTCTGCAAAGCCTCTTCATCCCAGTCCTCCGGGATTCTGACACTTCCGGTGGAAGCAATGCCTTCGAGTGACTTACTGTGGTGTTTTGTTCTCCCCTTCTCCTGGGCTTCCCATGACCACCATTTCATTTTGCCAATTTCCAAACTAAGGAATTCCATGCTTTCCCCTTTTATTGATTTTGCAACCCCTGCCTGCCCCCCTTTTCCCTAGTCCGTGTATTTTCCTTTCCAAAGCCCCGCCCATATACTCTGGCAGCCACTCCCACAGAGATACAGACGACAGAGCATCTTTGACTCTGTTTACTTCTATAATTCATTTGATGGAGTTTTTCTGATTCAATAAAGGACTTCATTTCTATTGACTTGCAAAGACCACACATTTCAAGTGCAGCCAAAACAAATCAATGTCACATGAGCCAAATAAATCCTTCTAACTACTCCAAAGACCTAATGATTCTGTAATCTTCTCAGTCACTATATTCGGGTTAGGGTTTGCTACATGCTAATATAATTGCAAGAATATCTAAAACACTATGTTGCTACATAAAATGTACATGCCCAAAATACATTATGGGAGGGAAAAGCTTTTTGAAAAGACTTCCCCACTGTGAACGTATTCCATTTGACTCCTTACTCCTTCAAAACACACGCTGTCTTCAACCATGTTCTTGAGCAACCAGATTCTTAGGAAAAAGTTCCTTTTATAAAGTCCCAGTTTGTTAGCCATTCAGAACTGTACCATTAAAACAGCTGTTATAGAATGAGTTTGGGAGATGTTCCTCCAGTATGTGGAACTCGCTGGGTTAACACCTGTCAAACCTATTCTTGGCTCTCATTTGCCTGATTAGCCCTTGACTTTTCCGAGCTCAAAAATATAAAAACAAAAAGATAAAAATTACTATGTGACACTGCTCCTCTTTCATGCTCTGCTGGAACATCTTGAGGCAGTTTTACTGTGACTGACCTCAGAGTAATTTTTTTGCACCTGGGGTGGTAAATTACTTCCAGGTGAGGCAAAACCAGATGGCCTCAACTTTCCCGCAGTTGATTAAAGCGGCTGTACCTGCTTCAGAAGTCTCCCAATCAAACACCAGAGTTTGATTTACCATGGTAACGTCTCAGCCAGTGGCTTCTGCACTGTTAGGGGAAGACGGTGAATCTACCAATTAAAACTAGCAAATGATACCCCCTATCTGACACACCCACACTCACATCTCTGTATTCTCAGTGCTCACACAGAGGCAGCTGCCGCTGAACAAAAGGAAAATAGAAATATATATATTTAAAAAGTGGAGCTCCTACTTGGTGACAAATAGAAAACTAAAGCAGGTTTGTAACTGTCCTGCCATGGTGTACCACCGCACAAGTACAGAAGGTGCTGGAACTGTGGAATTGCACAGGGTCTCATGAGACAGTCATCTCCACTTGGCAAGGACCCCAAAGGCATAGGAGGAAGGTGGTTTTCTCACTTAGGAGTTCTCAAATGTCTCCTAAGTTGGACAGAAAAATGCAGCATGCTGTTGTTATCAGATGCTATTAAATCGCCATATATTTTTGCTCTATGGTTTATAATTCAGTACAATTCAATTTATTTCTGTTCAATTTGATTCCATCTAATTTGGTTTAATTCAACACATTCATTAGCTGCATACTCTATTAGGTGCAGGCCAATATAAAAATTAGTTAAACGTAACCTCTGTTTCTAAGGAACCCAAATAATTGATCAGCCAGGGTATGAGGGACCTTTATAATTGCAACAAGAAATATGCAAAACATCATGAGGGTGACACCTAAGGTGTTGATAAAGACATTTAGGTGACTGTGATATATTGGCCAGTCTATTAAAATGTACGCAGAAAATATGCTCAGGCCAAGCAAAATATTACTTATGTATGACACAAATTAGCTGATGCTTTACTTTGATATATATTTGCTTCTTAATTTATGAACTTATCTAAATGCCCTGCTAAAAATTGCAACTAGAAGGGATGAATTTCAGTAAACAAAGGAAAAAAAGACACACAAAAAATTGTGCTGCAGTATGACTCTATCTTCAATGCAGCATTAACAGTAAAACAAATAAAAATCTAGCAGCATTTTAGTGTTCATTCACAAAATACTATCTTAAAATCACTTAGATCATTATTTTTCATCATTGCAAACATGTTTGCTTTTGCAGATGCTTCAACACAAACATTCACATTCCAGGCCAATAAAAATAGCAATAGTTTGCAGTTATGACCATTAACACCATTTGTAGACATGTAAAATAAAAGAAAAAGATTAATCACACCATGTGAAGCAGACGATACACTGATTTCCAAGTTATTCTGCAACCTCAGGTCTAGACCCTCATGGAAGGAAAATACTAGCAGCTCACAATTGCACAGAAGATTGTATATTCTCAAGGGACTCCAATGTAGTATAGTATTTCTGTAGCTGAAAGTCCAAGTCGGGCTTTGGTTTCTATGAATAGTTTCCACCAATAACATGTGACAGGGTGAAATGTTTTCTGCATTGCTCAATGTTTCTGTGTTTACTGGTCTACCAGTAGCAAAAAGCTATCTCTATTCACCTTACATCAATGGAAAACAGCTGCTCAAATATTTCACTTTCTCTTATTGCCTGTGTCCCATGAAATGTGGACACCGTCTCTATCCACTGCACATTAGCATTTACGATTTAGAAAGCCCTCACTAGAGGCTAGACTTGCTCAGGAAAACAAGAATTCTGAAGACAATGCCTCCCTTCTCTGTGCTTTCTTAGGTGGTCAGCACTAAATACACCAGGTAAATTAAGTCCTCCCACACAGCTTCACAGCCAGTTCCCTATTGGAAGGAACTTGTAATAAGACACTTAAGTATAGAACGAACACCAGCACTAACCAAGAGCTTGAGTCGCTGGATGTGCTATTCCTCAGGAACAAGTTCAAAGCAAGGTGTGACCTTCAGGAGAAGCAGCATGATTGAGTCAGGGCCTGTGGAGGCAGCTCTGCCACTGAGCCAGGGGTCTATGTATCTTCAGGAGGGGGAGCTGCCCCTGGACCTTAGAGAATGTCCCCTGCTTTGCTGGAGCTATGGGACTGTTAAAAGAGACTTGGAGAGGCTGTGAAGTTCCTTCCGGTCTGAGGATCTTGGATGGTTACAGGTGTCTGGAGGAGACCCTGACCTGGAGAAAATAAGCATCCAGTTCCTTATACTGCAGGATACTCTGGAGAGTCCAGAGCAGGGAAGGAGCCCCTGAGATACTGTGCAGCTTTGGGTCTAGCAGGGGAATGGAGTAGGGGATCACTGGAGGGGGAAGAAAATAAAAAGGTGGCGTTGCTTGAAATGGATACCCTGAAGAAATAAATCAGACTATAAGGCAAGGTGAAGTTTACACGTAGATTCAAAGGGTTCAGAAATGGATTCCACGGAAACTAGTTACAAAACACCTGTCCTGGGCACATGAGGAGGTCTAGTTTTTGCAGACAGTTTCCTGGTTTAGGGAGGTTTGGCTAACCAATTCACTGGGCTGGTAATCATGGAATCTGAATTCTAATCTGGCCAGTGCCACCAATTGGCTTGGAAATCACTTTATTTCTAAAATAACTGTAGTCTGGGGCCATACTACCCTGAGTGTATCCAATCTTGTCTAAAATAACTGTTAATCAATCATCACGTGATCCTTAAGGCCTCTCCTTGTTCTCTCATTCTATGATTCGGGGAAGGGTAAGCACCCTGCCCTACTTGGCTCAGACTGCGAAACAATACGCCATTTCCTGGGTGACTTGCACAACAAAAAGTTATTTTCCCAGTGTTCTAGAAGCTGGAAGTATGAGATCAGGGATTAGCATGTTCAGGGGCTGGTGAGAACCCTCTTCTGGCTTCTCTTCCTTGTGCATGTCCTCACATGGCCTTCCTCAGTGTGTCCATGGGGAGAGAGGCATCTTCCTCTTCTCATAAGGCCAGCAACCCTATCAGATTACAACTCCACCCTTATAACCTCACTTAAACCTTCCTTACCACCTAAAAGTCCTATCTCCAAATAGCCTTAGCCTTCAACACATGAATATGGCTCAGGGCATACTTCAGACTGCAACACTCCCAAAGCAGTGCTGCTTAGGGGCCATGTTTCTGTCTGCAGTATTTCACGCCTCCTCTGTGGAGGCCAGACTCTCAAAGGGCCAAATGATAAGTCTTAGAGGCAGCCGTGAAGAGCCTGACCAGGACGAAGAGAGGCTTATGAGGCTCTCTGTTGCCAGGCCCATGAACCATTTGCTCCATGTTCCCAATGGGTCAGACCAGGCCATGTCCACAAAGAAGCCAGAGCTGGAAAGCAGTTAAGTGAAAAACTCAAAGAGAAACTGTAGGTCAAGAGCCTGATTCTAGGTCACATTGACTGGAAAAGAATAGGGTTGCTCAAAGTAGAAATGGAAAGAAGTAGAAAATAGGAGAGAGAGAGAGAGAGAGAGAGAGAGAGAGAGAGAGAGAGAGAGAGAGAGAGAGAGAGAGAGAGAGAGAGAGAGAGAGAGATGCACAGATTAAGTACATATGACAGAATTCAAACAGTGGGATTCGGGTTCCAACAGCAAAGCCAGGGGTTTGGGGATATGCTGGGAAGTGGGCAATTTTTGGTTTTATACGGATTGCTGCAGTCTTTCTCCCCCTGTCTGAATACACTGCCACAGAGAAACCCATGAAAATGAGAGAGAAAAGATACTAGAAATAAGAACTTGAATAATCACCGATGCTAAAATGCAGAGCAAAATAACCACCACCAAGGAACGCTACAGAACAAGGGATGTGTGGACACGTTCAGCCATGTACAGTGCTCCTGCCAAGAGTGGGACGAAGCTCTGGAGCAACATGGCATTAGTTTTCCACTGCAGTGGGAACAGCCAGACAGACTAAATCTCTCTACCCATCAGTAAGACATGGAGTGTCTGACCTAGGCTAGGGGTGTGAGTATGAAAGTTCAGGCCCAACGTGTAGGGCAGAGCTCCCAAGGCAGGTGACTTTGGGAGGAACAGGGATGAATCAGCGCCAGGACCAGGTGCTCTGGCCCATAGCACCTTCCACTCCTTTCCCATTATCCCGAACGCAGTGCACACCCATGAGCAGCATGCCCTGCTCACCTCCTCCATCAGAATGCACAAGGCATGCAGCAGACGGTTCAACGGGCATTAATACAGATACATGTTCAATCAAGGATCATGAAACATTTCACACAGACCAATATGATGAAAATTCAATTGAGAAACAAAGTTTAAAAAGGCTCAACAACAAAATAATAAGTAAAATCAGAGCTAAAAGAGGAATGAGAAAAAGATAAGAAGAGGAGTTCAGTCAAAATGGCAGCATAGGTAAAAGTGGTACTGGTCTCCTCCCAAAACCACATAAAATTTACAATTAAGCTATGGAACAACCATTATTCACAACCACCTGAAATCTAGCTGAATGGAAGTCTTGCAACTAAGGATATAAAGTAGAAGCCACATTGGGACTGGTAGAAGAAGTGATGTGGAATGGACCAGTCCTACACCCCTGTGTGGCAGATAAAAATTGAGAGATATCTTGACTGTAAAGGCCCTTTTAAGAAATAAGGGGTGCCAGCGCCACACCAGCCCTCCTAGGGAGGGTTACAGTGCCAGGAAGAGAAGTCCCCAAAACTTCTGGCTATAAAAACAAGCAGAGGTTGTGTCTGAGTTCAAAGCTGCTGGAATCTGAGGCATTTCTCTTAAAGGGCCAACACAGACTCACTCAGACTCATTGATCTGAGCCCCAGTGCTGGGGCAGCAGCTTGAAAAGTGGCAGGGACATACTGGCTGAAACTCAGGTGTCTGGCATCATGATAGCTTTCTTCCAGACACAAGTGCTGACAGAGGCTACTGTTTCTTTTCTGAGCCTCCACCCCACAGAGCCAGCAGGTGGGTGCCATACCTGACTCTCCACCAACCTGGCAATCACTATTTGCCCCACCCTGGTGATTCCTTGAGACCCCATCCTACCCACCTTGTGGGCCCACCCAAGCTGTTTCCAGTGGTGTTTTTTCATACAAACAACCTGTCTTGGCTCATGCTTTAGACTTTCCTAAAATTTCTCAAACAAGCAGCATCTAGGTTTGGCATGCCTCATACCTCTCACTAAGTGCCCTCAGGCCAAGCACTAGTAGCAGTCATTTGAAGATCACTTCATAGATCATGTTGGGTGGCCCCAGGCAGGGCACAGGTAAAACATGATGTTGGCCTGAACCTCCTGGGGAGTTCACTGAGCCAGCACACCTGGTAGACAGCTTTAAATCACATGGAAGCACTACCAAAATACCTCCATAAGCGATACACTTAAGAGGTGGAATCTGCAGGTGTCAGAGCCCTGGTGAAGTAAGTCCTGCTCCTGCTCTGTGAGGTCAGCCCCTGCACAACTGATCTTCTTTAGTGATCACAGCCAGCTAGCCAGTTCTCAAAGCCAATAGGCTTGGGAGTAAATCCCTCCCACTGAGGTACCAACAGCAATAAAGACTCAACTATAACAGGAGGGTATACACAGCCCACATAGGGGGTGAACCTGGTGTCCCCAGCTCAGGTGATCAGAAAGGCTGTGCCATCAGACCGTATAGGATATCTACTACATAAGGCTACTCTACTAAACCCAGGAGACACGGCAGCTCTACCTACTACATAGAAACAAACACAGGGAGGCTGTGAGAATGAGGAGACAGAAAAATGTCCCAAATGAAAGAGCAGAACAAAACTGCAGGGAAGAAAACAAAAACTAAACTAAATGGAGACAAGTAATGTACCAGATGCAGAGTTCAAAACACTGGTTAGAAGGATGCTCAGTGAACTTAGGGGAAGAATAGATGAATTTAGTGAGAACTTCAACAAAGAGATAAGAAACATGAATATGGAGATAGAAAACATAAAAATAACAGTCAGAAATGAAGAATACATTAATTGAAATGAAGAATACACTACAGGAAATCAACAGTGGGGTAGAGGAAGCAAAGGACTGAGTCAGAGCTTTGGATGATAGAGAAACAGAAAACACCCACTCAGAATAGCAAAGGGAAAAAGGAATCCAAAAAATGAGGACAGTATAAGGCGCCTCTGGGACAATTTCAATTGTACCAACATTCACATCATGGGGGTACTGGAAGGAGAAGGGGGAGAGCAAGGAATTGAAAACCTATATGAAAAAATAATGATGGAAAACTCGCCTAACCTGGTGAAGGAAATAGACACACAAGTCCAGGAAGCACAAAGAGTCCCAAACAAGATGGACCCAAAGAGGCCCACTCTAAGACACATCATAATTAAAATGGCAAATGTTAATGACAAAGAACAAATCTTAATAACAGCAAGAAGAAAGCAGTTAGTAATCCACAAGGGAGCTCCCGTAAGTCTGTCAGCTGATTTCTTGTCAGAAACTTTGAAGGCCAGAAATGCTTGGCAAGAAATATTCAAAATGATGAATAGCAAGAGCCTACAACCAAGATTGCTCTACCAAGTAAGGCTATCACTTAGAAACAAAGCACAGATAAAGAGCTTTCCAGACAAGAAAAAGTTAAAGGAGTTCATTACCCCAAACCAGTATTATAAGAAATGTTAAATGGTCTTCTTTAAGAAGAAGAAAGATTTAAAAATATGAAAAATAAAATGGCAATAAATACCTATCTATCAACAATTACTCTAAATGCAAATGGGTTAAATGCTGCAATCAAAAGGCATATGGAGATTGAATGGATTAAAAAACAAGACCCTTACATATGCTCTCTACAAGAGACTCACTTCAGATCGAAAGACGCACACAGACTGAAAGCAAAGGGTTGAAAAAAATATATTTCATGAAAATGGAAACAAACAAACATGAAAAGCTGTGGTAGCAATACTTATACCAGACAAAATAGACTTTAAGACAAAGGCTATATAACAAGAGACATATAAGGACTCAGCAATACTTATTTCTTGGTATTTATCTGAAGAAATTCAAAACACTAAATCAAAACAAACAAGCATATGTTCACTGCAAAATTATTTACAATAGCCAAGATATGAAAGCAATTTGTGTCCATCAATAGGTGAATGAATGAAGAGAAAGTGGTGAACATATACAATGGACTACGATTCAGACATAACAAAATAAAATAAAACAATAAATCTTGCTATCTGCAACAACATGGTTGGAACTAGAAGATATTGTGCTGAATGAAATGAGTCAGGCAGAGGAAGAATGACAATGCCATATGATTTCCCTTATATATGTAATCTAAAAACAAAACCAACAAACAAGCTGAACAGCACACACTCATATATACAGAGAACATTTAGACAGTTGCCAGATGGGTGGGAGGTAGGACGGATGGGTGAAAAATATTAAGGATTAAGAAGTACAAATTGGTAGTTACAGAATAGTCATGAGGATTTAAATTATAGCATAGAGAATATAGCCAATAATACTGTAACAACTATGTATGGTGTTACTTAGTAAGTTATATAATATCTAATCCCTGGGCTATACACCTGAAACATATAATGTTGCATGTCAACAATAATTGAAAAACTAAATAAATTCATTAAAAAATGAGAGGAAAATCACACACACACACATACAAAACACCCAAACAGTGACAGAGTAATAGTCCTTACATCCTGGCCATTCTTAGTAAAGAAAAGAAAAAAAAAAAGAGTAAGAAAAGTAAAAATAAGTGGCTGAGAAAAAATAGAAATTTAGGCTGACTTTAAAATTTAATTAAATGGTTTACTTTGGATCTCCTAGGTAGGCATGGTTGCTCTATACAACGTAAGTACCAGGAACACCCCACTAGTGCGGATCCAGAAGAAAACAAACTTTAAGAGGAAATGTGAAGTCCCAGCAGAATCTAGAAGTGGAGAAGAGGAGGTGGGGTGATACCGTATTTTGAGAAGGGCAGTGTGTAGTGGAGACTTCGTGTTGGGAAAAATAGAATAAATGTCAAGCATTTTTCTTTCTCTTTTTTCATGGATCTTTTTCTAAATACTGCATAATTGAGAAGACATTCCTAAAATTTTTAAACACAAAACACATAGTTTAGTCCACTTAACAAAGTAGGAAATTCTTGTGGACTTTGTGGTGGAGGAGCGATGCGGTAAAGGAGGATGTGGTGTTGGTACAAATCAATCATGGGTTGGAGCGGGGAGAAAAAGGACAGGGAGCCAAGTAAGAAATTCCTGGTAACGTCACACACACTAAAACAGTTGTGTAATGTCTGCACCCCCAGAAACCTAAACAAGACCACATGATTTCAAGATGCACCATATATTTTAGATGTAATCTTTGACGATATTTACTGCATTGTTTTCTATCTCTTTCCCTTCGCAGCTGAGCGCACAGACAACTCCAGCACTAAGCACCCGACTGAGGCTAAACATTTTCTTCTTTGTTCCCATATAATTATTTCCGGCTTTGCCTCAATGGTGTGACGTTTACAAAACCCATGCTTCCAATCACCGGTACCGGCACTTTCCTTTATCTGTGGGGGAGAGCACAGTATAGAGTCAAACAAGTGTACAAACACTGCTCTACTGACAAAGCGGGTGGCACTCTCGTCACTAAGCTGTTGGCTGGCGGCAGCCCCGCAGGGCAAGTGCTCACTCGTCAGTGGGGCACGCAGTCCAAAGGTGGCTGTTGAGATGTGTTTTCAGTGCAGTAGACTGGAGAGTCTGTGGACTGTGCAGAAGTCGAACATACGGGGTGAGGAGTAAGAACTTGGCTAACAATGAGATTAGGGGCACATCAAACGAAAAAACAAGAGAACGTCCTCTTACGTATAGGCCAGGGGATTTGATAGGACCTCCTCTGATTCTCCTTTTCCTACCCGTCCTCTCTCCTCTTTCCTCTTTGGGTCCCTCCATCCATTTACTCACACATTCCTTAACTCATCCTATGTCTTAGATCACCTGCTCTATGTGCTATTGATCCCTGTGCTCAAGCATTTGACTGGGGAAGAACAGATATCAAATTATAGGCATCAGTGGCTATGATACTTGTTTTTTAAGTAGTGGAATCTTATCGCCCAGTGAAACTGTATATTAAAAATCCATCAAGTTATAAAAGCTGAGTTGCTCTTTCAGGGTTAGGATGGGAGAATATGTAGAAACCCAGGATTGTAGTCCAGCACTCATTCTTATAACCATCAGTATTTTCTAACCCCCTCCTTCCTTTCCCTTTCTTTCCCTTCCCTTCTCTTCTCTCTTCTTTTCTTTTCTTTTCTTCTCTCTCTCTCTCCTCCCCCCAACTCCCTTTTGAATTGTCCAAGCTTAGAACAAGGGTATAGTTTAGTCATATTTTACATTTGTTGACACAAAATGGACATTTTAATTCTAATTCTAATTCTTAATTTTAAAAGAAAAGCTCCTCACTTCATATTTCTTTACCCACTGCAAAAATAACTCCATCAATAAAAGTAGTCTGTTCATAATTTGTTGCCACCTCACACCTCACCTTTCCTCCAGGAGCACAGATCTCATGGGGCTTTCTTGGAATATTCTACTACAAACCTGCAGCGAGGACTGGCATTTATTGAGCACCTTCTGTGTGCCAGACCCTGTCCTAGATGTTTAAAATACCTCATGTGACCCTGATATACAAGACCACCAAGGACAGATTATGCGTGGGATTGGGCAGATAAAGAAGCTCTCTCGGAGGGGTCAAATAAAGGCACCAAGGCTACCCAGTTCCTAGATGGAAGAGACAAGATTCAAACCCTGGTCCACCTGGGGCTCATGTCCACCTGGGTCTAAGGGCCACCTGGGGCTCATGTCCACCTGGGTCTAAGGGCCACCTGGGGCTCATGTCCACTTGCTACTGACATTTTACCTGTGTGCCACCCAGCTGTGTCTCTGTCCCCGTGCCTCTACATCTCTCTGTGCTCTCTCCCCCCCCCTCCCTCTCTCTCCCTCTCTCTCCCCCCCTCTCCCTCTCTCTCTCTCCCTCTCTCTCTCACCCCCCTCTCCCTCTCTCCTCTCTCTCTCTCTTTCTCCTTCTCTCTCTCTCCCTCTCTCTCCTCTCCCCCCCCCCTCTCTCTCTCACACACACACACACACACACACACACACATCCACACATGTGTGCGTACCTCCTCTTTGCTTGGAAATATCCGCTGCTGACATGAAGCACTCCCTGCCTGCTGTCCCAGGCTGCAGCTGCCACTCCTGATGCCATAGTGCTAGTAGCACCAAAAAGCTGTTTTCCTTCCACTCTAATAAACATGTTTCTATTCATTTGTGAGTTGGTATGTTTGTTTATCTGATGGGCTCACATTATGAGAGTTTGCCCAGAAAATGCATTAACCCCTCTGAGGCTCTGACTCTCCAGAACCAAGCTCTCCAGTGCCAGGCTCCACCCCAAACACATGGGCTCCCCGATGCCCAGAGTTAGTCCTGAGTGAAGACGTGTGCTTTGAGACGAGGCAGGTAGGTGAGTGGGGTGAGGGCCTAAATAGAGCATCAGTTTTCATTATCCTAAACCAAACTTAGTGCCAATAAAATGTCTGAGTGCGGAGATTTAGGGTGGAATTGACAAAGATACAGCCGTATTGGATCCCAGCTCGCAATGAGTCCAGGCTCTCTCTGGTTTTATTCACTCATCCTGAAAGCTTTCCTCAAAGTCTTGTAATGGCAAATAACTTTTCTGAAGCAATTTATGGGCATTTGTTCATTTATTCTTTGCCCCAGCCTGAGGAGGCGCAGAGAGGTTAACTAACTTGATCACAGTGCCATACCTAGTGAGTGACAGACCCAGGATCTGAACCCAGAGAGCTAACTACAACATTATCTGGTCAAAGGATACTTCAGTTGAGACCTGTGCCAATCAATGGGAATTTAAAAGTTCTTTTTAAATAACTTAACAAGAAAGGCCTGAGGTAGTAGTGGCTGAGTACCCATGCCCTATGGTCACTTCCTGCTCTGTGACCTTGGATTCGTTTCTGAATCTCTAAGAGCCTTGACTTCCTTACCTCCAAAACAGGTGATGACAACAGGCTAGGAAAGTAGAATAAGGAAACTTAGTGAAGGCCATTAACACAGTCACTAGTGCACAAGTGTTGCCCTGAGTCATTACTGTTGGGGTCAATCTGAGGAGAAACCGAAACAAAGCAAAACAGAATCAACACACAACACACACAACATATTCATTTGGTGTGAGTTTCAGCTCCTGACAACTGTTGTTATATCTGCACGGCCAGGAACTCAGAATACCTCACTGTCCCCAGCAGTTACGTTCCCTGAAGGGGCACCTTTCGCAGTGAGAAGAACACCTTGGACAATACCCACTGCAGCACCTCTGAGATCTTCTCAGGCCCTGCTTCCTACCCATGCCCCACACCCTCTACCACGTCCCTGCACCAAGCCGTTTGAAGGCTGACTGAGAGGCACCTGCCTTTGTCCTTCAGCTGCTCCCATGCTGTGGATAATTCTGAGGTCAAGTCCCTACAGGAAGGGGATGCTCACTCTCCACTTTCTCCCTCTCAGTTCCATCATCGAACATAATCATTTGGCTAAATTAGTCATAAACTACAAAAGCACTAGGCTGAGATTTTAGAAGGTTACCAGCACTATCTAGAGAGATTTCTGTTTTCCGTTCAAGGTAGCTTTGATAGTGCTCCAAAACCTCAAGTTCATAACTCGGTGTGTCCACTCGGACCTCTTCTCCTCCATGTCCCTCTGTCCTCCTGGTTTCAGTCGAGTGTGCCAGCCACCAGCACATTCAAGGAGATGACGCATTCTTCTGTCTCACTGCAAACTAGCTGTGCCTTCATCCATTTCCCTCTCCTAAAGTGGAAATTATCATGGTCACCCTAACATTTTAAGGAAGTATTTTGAGAAGCAACAATCTAATAAACACAATGTTGCTTTGAGCTCTTTAGAAAAGAGATAGGTATTCAAAATAATTTGGCGATTTTCAGTGACTATGACTCCAAATGGAAACACCTGTGTTCATCCATACATGCACAGACAAAAGCTTTGTGAGTAAATCTACAGCTTGGCTTGAAGGGAAGAATAAAACACAAAAACCGAAGGCTGAAGGCGCCTGACCTGGAGCACACACAGCTTCTGTAGTAAACCTCAGGCCCTCTGCACAGAGGGAGGCTGAGGCACAACCTTTTATTTCATTTCCATTTTTAATTTTCTTTTTTATTCCCCGGGTTGATTTTTGTTGGGTAACTATGTGCTACTGTAAACAGATCCCAAGATTCAGTGCAGCTACTCTGGGGCAGGTGGGGGTCGGAGGGATTAGCAGCGCTACTAGGCGGGAATTCACCAATTAGGGAAATCAACACAAGGGGAACAAAGAAAACATATTAAATACCTTCTGTTTTAAGAAACACCTGGGCCGCTTTAGAGAAGATGAATTCTCTATTTGAGCCTTTGAAGCTAGTGTTTGCACAATTTGCAAGAATTCTGTTTGGAAGGTTGGATAGTGGGAGAGGAGAGGGTATTTCTTCATTTCTTTCATATTATTTCACTCTTAGGAGAGCGGCCTCTTACCCTCACTAACCCCTATAGGCTTGGTCCAGAATTCTACGGCCTTTCTCTGCTGCATTGACAAAGGAACAGCGCGTCCCTGCCTTATAGGAATCAGCGTGTCTCGGTGACTAGATTCTCTTCGTTTCTTGCCTACGCAAGGTAAGAAGAACAGCTGCAAGAGGCGACGAAACCTCAGTCAGGAGCCTGGATCTGCCCTTCTTTCATTTGTGCCTTGACAAATCCTTTGCCTCATTCTCATCACCGAGAGAGTGAAACTTTTAGGAGGTCAGGCTCTGGAGCCAGATATGCTGGGATCAAATCTCATTTCCACCACTTACTGAGCGAGTGATTTTGGGAATATTGCTTGACCTCTGTAAGCCTACGTGTTTTTATTGGTAAATGAAGACTGACCGTGAGAACTGCTCCCTCCTAGAACTATGGGAAGCATTAACTTAAATCATGCATGCCCAGTGTTTAACTGATAATTATTTTCGTTGCGATTGCTATTCCATTGTCATTAGTGGTTTCGATCAACAGCAATGCAAATGCAGTGAGAAACTATCAAACACCGCACCAATGAGACAGATAACACTGCAGAAGCAGCATGATTAATTTTATTTGTATCTTTTAGCTCTTGCTTTAGGTCTATTTTAGAGGTAACAAGAGACATCACTAGAAAAGAAATAACAGATTCTTCCTTTTATATATGTGGAGCTTTGAAATACCTAACACAGTGGACAAATATATATTTGCAAAACATTAGTACAAGTTTAAGGAAAATTTATACATACGCACACAGAGACTCACTGAGCCTGGAAAATTTGATTGCGAAGAGAGAAATTAATTCTGCTATTCTGCCTGCCTAGTAGAAGGAAGCAGAGTAGGGGTGGGGAGGGAGGCTCCAAATCAAATAACATTTCCTTCAAATATGAAACTTGGACTGAGTATGCAATTGACTTTTCCATTTGGCGCCTTAATTCCTGTCCATTAGATTTCCTGCCATTTCTTGACTGGAAATGTTATTATCCATCACTCTTCGGGAATGAACAGGACGAGGTACATCTCTCTGGCTCTTGCTCTCCCTGTCCCTTTCCCTGATAAGCTGGCAGAGCGGGGGCTGTTGACAACATTCATATTCTCACCTGATAAAGTGTCTTTTCCACTGTGAATGCCAACGAGAGTAGTGAGTGTGGGATCCAAACCATCCCTCCTGGGGGAGAAGAAGTCAGGCCTCCCAAACTCAGAGGGGATGCTGATATCCAAGAAGGAAAGGGAGGAAGGACAGAGGGAGAGCTCCAACTAGCATTCATGCCAGTTCTTAGTTGGTGAAATCGTGGGATCATAGCTTTGTGGATTAAGGATTAAGAGCAAATTTGGATTAGTGAACATTCCTCCTCTGGATAAGTATCTGTTGAGGATTTAGAAACCACTTCTCTAAATCATTTTTCTAACATGCCAATGTGTTTATTGCCCTTTAATAATTACATTAACTTGTGTATAAAGGGTCTGCATTGTTTTGTTTCGTTTTGTTTTGTTTTTCACATTTTAAAGGCGACACTCCCCCTACCAATTCAATTACATAATCCCCTCGCCTCCGATCTCTGCGCGGCCTAGAAGATGAGCACCGGTCCGGCTGGTGCAATCAGTCAGTGACCCCACGGGCAGGGGCAGGCCCATTACTCTGCCAGCTTCCACAGCACTGAATCCAATCTTCAGGGATCATGGCGCAATAAGCAACCAGCAGCCATGAGCTCCCGACAATCATTTCTGAAATGAGCCCAGCACTTGAGAAAGCTCACACGGAGCTCCGGTCCTCGCGTTCTGGATGAAAACTGCAGATGGGCATCTTGGGTGAGCGATGAGGAGTGGCCAGTGGCACTCTTCCTGTGGGGTCCGCTGGGGGAACAGGGGCCTTCCGGTCCCCTGCGCCACTCCTGCTGCCAGCTTGTCAGCTTGTCACCACCAGGGACTGCTGTCGCAGCAGTGGAAGCCTTCCCTTCTGGGTCCTCCCTCCTCAGCCCAGGGACACAGGAGACCAACGTCACGGGAAAATAATAGCCTTAGACAAAATAGCGACATGCACAGAGGGATTAGAAGGGAGACTGGCTCACTGTGGCCACCGCACAGCCTTCCCTCTGGTCACTGTGAACGCAGTATCCCCAGCAACTCCAGACTCAGCTCCAAAGAAACTGAAAAGGTTATAAAAACACAGTGGATGGGAGTGCAGATTCCACCCCAGAGTCCATGGGATCCAGACCCTGGCTCTAACCCACAGCACCTGTACAAATAACCTTTCAAGTGCCTCAGTTTCCTCATCTGTAAAATGGGAGTAATAATATTATCTGCTTCATAGGTTGCTCAAAGAATTGACTGAGTTAATATTTGTACAACACTCAGAACTGTGCCCGACATATAAGTGTGTTGTCATTATTATCTGCAGATGAATAAAGGTAGGTAGTACCTGTATTTTTCTACAGTGTAATTGAGACTCAGGGAGATTAGGTAACTTGGCCAAAATAACAGGGATGGGAACAGACACATATCTGCCTCCAGAAGGCAAGTCCTCAACCACAAGACAGGACACCTCTCCTGATCAAGGTTAGTCAGCCCACTGGCACCAAGACACCCCCAAGCCCCCGATACACAGTATAGTCCTGAATTCATGAAGTCCAATTTGTGGAGTTCCTGCTATCAGTTAGGAGGAACAAGACAATGTGAGTTGCTTATCATATCTTTGTGGAAGCAAGATGTATAATTATGAAAAGAAAAACAACAGAAGCAGGTGCATAAAGGCTGAAGAGAGGAGTCACCTGCCAGCCCACGCAAGCTCCCTCTGTTGCCACTGCCCCGGCCAAAGGGGCCTTTTTGTGTCCCTGTGTTCTGCTGCTTCTGACTTGAGGACTTTTTGCTCAGGGAAAGCTCTATATACTCCCCATTTACTGAGACTCCTCCTCTTCTTCCTTGAAGTCTCGGCTGAAACGGCACTTCTTGTAGGCTCTTCAGTCTAGGCTGCGTCCCCTCCGAACCCTCCCTGAGCACACATGTCTCTTCTGAAGCCCAGACCTCCACTGCAAGCAGTGCCTCGTGTGATTCCATGTTGATATCTGTCTCCTCACTTGACTATAGCATCCATGAAGGCAGGGACGGTTTCTTATCTTGCTCCAAAAGGGAGCATAGTGCCAGGTATACAAAATAAATTACTACTGAATGCATCTCCCCTGGGGAAAGAACTACCCAGTACCTCTCTTCCGTTCTTTGTCTCCTAGGAATCTATTGCAGGGATTTCCAGAGCAAGACAAGTCTTCAGGAGGCAGCCCTGTCCACGTTAGTAGCGAGGACACGCTGTGGAATGTTTCGCTGTTCCAGAAGGGCAGGGGCTGTGAGAACAGACAGCTCTTCAAGCCCTGCCAGCTTCAGACCCAGGGTCTGTGTGTCCCTCAAACAGTCCTGCTTGCGGCACTGGGTCTCCCATTGCCTGCCCTGGCTGGGTAATCATTAGCCTGCCTTCCAGCCTTGCATGGCATTGCAAGAAAGAGGAGGCTACGTCTCCTCTCCCTCCTGCCCTGCCCTCTCCATTCTCCCACCAGTGCTTTCTCCCAAACCTGGAAGTCACCCAACCATGTTAGGCTGCCCGTGGCCTCAGTTAGGTAAATGCCACTGAGCAGACTTCCGACTGCCTTTGGGATAGCCCAACCCAGCAATTCAGAAAAGGTCACTGGGACAGCGAGGAAGAAGCCACAGCATCTTTCAAAATAGCCTGGTGCTGGGGCTGGAGCTCCTGTGCACACATTGGAAGAGCCCCGCAGAAAGAGACTCAGACACGGGAGGTCAGCATTTCCCCGAGGGCTGGCCTCCTGAGGTGGCTGCTCCTCCTCCATCTAGAAGAAGGTACGTCCAACGGACAAGAGCCTGAAGGGCTGCCCACCTGACTGAGCTGGACAGGTAGCTGCCCCTCTGAGGTTTGTCTTTTCCTCTGCCTGAGTTCCCCGCCCACACCGCCAGCTGAACACAGCACCATCCTCCCCAGACAATCCCCATCCCCACCAGCCACCCTACCCCCAACGCAGTCCCCGGCAAGTGTGATGGGAGCAATCAATGTCTCAGCAGCGCAGATAGCAGCCAGTGAGGTCACAGCAAAGGGCACGCCTCACCTGCTGCCTGCCACTGCAAGAGAGATCTCACCGACAGGGAAAAGCAGTGTTTTTAGGGGGAGTTATTCCCCTGCTCACTGGAAGTGCTGCCCCTTACTCCTGCCCCAAGCCAGCCCTGCTTCCAGGGAGGAGTTCAAAATGGATAAAAAGAAGGACCCAGCACACCTCATCACAGATGCCCAGTCCCAACAGAGGTGACAGGGTGAAGGGAAAGACATTCACTGCCCATTATCTTCAGAAATGCCCTGTGCCCAGGTGATCCCATGTGGTCTATGTGCCTGGGCCATCTGGTAACATCTTCCTCCAGGGGTCCCTAGAGAATGTTGTTTTCATATGTATTTTATGCTCTGGTTTTTCTCCTTTGTGTCATGTGTTTCTGCCTTGTTCCTTTTGTCTCTTGTCAGTGAGCATTTGGGGTTGGTAACCATCAAGTCTGGAGGCTGCATCACCCTCCAATTATATGGTCCTTCAGCTACGTTTCCTGTGACCTGGTCGTAGCTGAAACACTAAAGTCCCTTTCCTTTGGGCTCAGAATTGACAACAAAATAAACACTGAACTCCTGGGCCAGGATACAAAAGTCCTCGGTCTTGTGTAAGTGAGACCGGAGTCTCCTTCCTATAGGGGAGGGGCTGACTCTCAGGGGCCGTCCCCCTAGCACTGCACACAGAGAAGCATGAAGTGAGGGCACTGGCTGCTGTAGTGTTTCAGCAACAGCTGAGAAGGAAACCGGTCTTTAGGTGTGGAGACCATACTCTTTCTACTTCCGTTTGTTGTTGCTGCTGCCATTGTTTGCTTTGGTTTGTCTGTTTATCTGTTTTGAGGGTGTCGGATGCTAATGCTGAGACCAAAACGACTTCTGCTGGGATCTCTTGACTTCTGGGTCCCTGAGCCATTGTTAGTGCCATCTGGACCCAGCCATCCACAAACGTCAACAGTGTTCACACTGCTTTCTCACACACAGCTTCGGAGGGACCCTGGAATCATGTCAAGAAAGGCAGAAACCTTTCCACTTGAACGATGACCAGAGTCTGTACTTTTACTGTGTTCAGAGAAAATACAAGCAGAGATCTCAGGGCTTTGGTGGCTCTGCTGTTCACCCCCAGGATGGGATACTTGGCACTTTCTATTCTTGTCACCAAAGAATGGCACACGCCTTCCCCACACAGGTGATGGGGTTGTGTGTGGTGTGGGTGGATCCAGAGATCTTTACAGAACAAAAAAGATAGCCTGTATTCAAGGGAGGCTCTTGGGCTCTGCTTGGGAACTGGAGGGAGTTTTGGAGGCATGCCTGCATGGGTGCATTACTGCCCCTCTGCCTTCAGATTCAGCAGAGAAGAGGAAGCCCATGCACTGGTCAGGCAGCATGTGCTTTGAGACTCTCAGGTACACCTCTAGACTCCAAGCTCACCCCAAAGCTGAATAAAGAATAAACAGCCTCTTCCTCCTAAGGGTTTAAATGTAGCTAAGAAGAGTACATGTGCAAGCCTAAGCCTAGGTGCACAGAGCTGTAAGAAATTAATGTGAACTAATTAAGAATTAATCTCTAGGTCAACATAGGAAGTGAGGGCATGAGGGCTACAAGGGCAACCCAACCATACACTTGGACAGCAAGCGGTTGGCCTGCGTAATGTTCATCTGAGTCAGAACTCGTCGATGGGCCAAGGATGGAATGGAATCCTCAAAATCATACTGAGGAGTAGTTTATTGGGAAAGACACAGTTTTCTTTTCTTGGCCTCCAAACACTTACATGAGAAAACAGTGGGGTCCCAGAGAATGAAATTTTGCCAAATGCATGAGTCTTTAGCTATGCAAGCATATTGTCCAGCCCAGTCCTTTGTGGTCAAGAATGGAGCTGTGGCTGGTAGCCAGTGTTTTCTCAGGAATTTCAGTGATGCCCGGGTTTTGGCAGACTTCCCTAGACTCGAAGTCTGAGAATTCTGGTTTCAGAACTTAGGACATTTTGCTTCAAAGTGAATAACAGAGTTTGAGACCAAGTCTTTGCAAGAAAAGGAACATGTCATCTGTGGTGCAGACACTGCTCTGCAAAGGCTGGGAGAAAAATTATTCATAAGGGATATTCAGGAATCAGCACCAGTCCATCCTGGATACACTGATTGAATTTGGGCCTCAATATTGAAAGATTGTTCAGTTAACTGAATATGACTCCCTTTCATGAGCATTCTGTGTCAGAATCTTGCTCATTCTTCCTTGGATGACTGATATCCATTTCTGATCTCAGTCTGTAAGTGCACAGAAGACTGGCGTTAACAAAGGAGGTTAAAGGATACTAGATAGATCGATAGACAGATAGATAGACAGATGGAGGATGGATAGGGACCTCAGCTGCCCTCTTTTCTTCATGCCACAAAGGTCCTTCTCTCTGAAGAGTACCTGTGTCCAGCCCACACCTGGTCAGGAAGACGCATATACCACAGTGGAGCCCCATCTGAGAATGGTCTACTTTAAGTGCTCAGCATGCTCCTAGAAACCTGTTGATCCCAGAACAGGTGAAAACCTGATATTGTCAAAAAAGTGGGGAGAGCTTGCTGCTTAATTTCTTTTTATTAATGGTATTAAAATTTCTTTGCATAAGTCATTAATCATTAGGTCATATGAAAGGCTTATGTTTATTCAGAGAATATAATGACTCACAGCAGTAAGGATATATGCGTTCTCCATTGGACAGTAGAAGTGATGTGTTATAAAATAAAGTCATAGATTTTTTTATTTTTATTAGTTATTTATCTTTACTTAAAAGCCTTAGTTCAATTCAACAAACATGTATCGATGTCTTCAACAAAGACAAATGTATTTGCTTTTGCTGTGGAAAATCTCAGAATGGTAACAACAATGACAAAATGACAAGCATGTCACCATGTCTTGGGCATTTGCAAGGAGACAATCTCTGTGCTAAGCATCTCCTGCACATTACCTCACTGATCTAATTTGGTCCTCTAAACCAGCCTATGCAGTCAGCACTATTATTATCTTCATGTTGTGGAAAGAGAGACTTCAATATGTTGAGTAACTCATCTAAGGTCATGCAGTAAGGATGGCTACAGTCTGGTGGGAAAGACAGCTGCACAGATAAAATTCCACTTTAGTTCCTTAAGTTTATAGCAGCAACCATATTTCTATACTTGTACAGAAACAGGACAGCGGTAGCCTCTCGTCTTTTTATTCCCCATCTGAAACACTGCTGTGGACCCACTGATGGATTTCCAAAGATAATGGGAGTCCTGAAAAAACTCAGAAAAAAAGGATCACCTGTTCCAGGGACTCTGAGAAAGTGAGCTGGTGACCCAGTGTCACTCTGTGCCATAGGAAAGGGAGGAGCCCAGAAAAGCACACCTCTTCCCCAATGATACTGACCCCCCCAGGAGAAATGTGCTTCATGGAAACCCCTGTCTCTAATCCAGCCGCACTCAAACTTGGCAGTTAAAGACCTTCCATGCCTTTCTTGTTGAATTATATTTAAGGAAATAGTGGACTTGCCATAGAATAGAATAGTAGATAGCCATTGTAATCATGAGTCTAAAAAATAATTACTCATATAAGAAATTATATTACTGTGTTTGTAAAATAAGCCAAATATCAGAAAAGGTACCAAAAGAATAACTTCAAAAATGTTATCAATTTTTAAAGAAGGTAGTCTAATACGTTTGCAGGGGCAAGCTCCATTACCCATGCCCTTGTCCCCTCCTTTCTCACTTTGACTTCCCTCCCATTTTTCTTCCTTCCCAGAAATACTGTCAGCATCACCTTTTACTCACTTCCTTTAGATCTGCAATTCCTCACAGAGCTGTGAAAGCTTAACCCTTTAAAGAGTAAGTACAAGAAAATGTGTAACTGCTTATCGCAGGAATGGTGCCACCCAGCAATAAACGGAATGTTACCAACAGCCTGACAAAGAGACTAAAGCTATTCCTACACAAGGAAAGCAGCCTTTTCCCTTCATCTCCCTGAAGCTCCCTTTCTCCAGGCAGGACTCAATGGAGACCAGATTGGGGAACTGCCGGCTGCTTTGGAAGGCAGCCTCATTAGAAGACTTGCTATGTCTAGAATCCTGTTATGGTGACTGATGTTCCCCCTGCCCCAGGAAATACCTGTGATACCAAATGGGGCAGCTTCATTCTCATTCATTTCCCAGACCTTTTGTCCTGTATTGTTCATCATCTCTCAAAGCTGTGGGCCACCTTGGGGATATGGAAATAAGGAAATATAGACGCACCCAAGAGGCAATATGAAATGACAATATTCAGGAGAAGCATCTTTTCCCTTGAATGGACACACACATTTCTACAAGTCATGTTCATTTTGGCCTCAGATTTCCCATCTCTGAAACATGAAACATCTTGCCTGTCCTGATTTGTATATACTGCAGCAGTAGCATAAATTTTAATATGCAAAGGTCTTGTATGTATGTTCTTGAAAGAACGAGTCACATAGACAAAGTTATTATCACTGGAGGCCTACTTCTGGGGAGTGGGGCTGAGATTATGAGAGACTGGATAGCTGTAAACCCTAGCATGGCCTCATAGTAGGTACATAAGGCCCATTTCAAATGCATACACACACACACACACACACACACACACACACACACACATGGCCAGTATGTGCCCTTTAAGCTAATAGAAAGGCACAATGGTCAGTTACCCTAATAAGATTGGGTCTTCCTTAACCAGGAGAATGATTCTAGAGTAAAGTGATGTTTGTCAAGTTATATATACAGACCAGAATTTACTATTCTTGGCATGATTCTTGGCAGTCTTAACTCTCTTTGCCCCCATAGACACCAATTGAGATTGCTAGAACAACAGCAATCCCACAGTTTCCCTGAGTAGCTGAGGTTGTGACTATTTTTCCCCCTGACATCCAGCTATGGGGAGACTGATTACATCATGTGCTTGAACTGACCCAGAAGTAGTAGCCAAGGGCAAATGAGTGACCACTTTCCAATCTTGTACAAACTGTGAGTGATCCAACATTGCCTGAGTCAGGGTCTATGGCTCCATGGAGTGCCGCATATGCCCCTGAGTCCCTTGCCTTATACACGCTGAACTTCAATAATTATATAGCACTGGGCACTCTATGAGGGATAGACAGTCCGTCAAAAGCACCTTCCCCAACCTGTGCTGAAAGTCATGTGCTTCTTTGCTAAGTGACAGGTGGTTGAGGCTGTTCCTTTTGCTTTTGACAAACCTATTAACCAGAGCCCATGTGGTTTAGAGGAGAAAGAATTAGGCCAACCCTTATAACAGATCCCAGATCCTTAGTCATCATATAGAAGTTTGGAAAGATACAAACCGAAAACAAATAGTAGCAAGAATACGAAAGTTAACACAGGCTTCTTCCGAATACTGCCCAAAGAAATCCTTTCCAACTCTCCCTTGTCCCATAAACTAATGTAAAATTATTTCTGAATTCCATTTATATATGCTCTAGCCTCCTAACAGCAGCCCCTGTCTCTAGAACTCCCTACTTTAATCTTGGATTCTTCACACTTCTACTATGTCACAGAGGAATAAATTAAGTACCTTCACCCAGTGTAGGAATAAGCTCAGTGAATAGAAGAATGCTCATGAATACTTATTTTGAGCATCAACTGTGTGCCAGGCAGAGTATTAGGTATAGCGGATAAAAGATGAACAGAAGGGACATAAACCCTGACCCTAAGGAGATTAAATGTCATTTCTATTGTTTGGTAAAATCATTCTTCTTCAGGACAAAGAAACGTATCTGGAACCCTGCAGAGAGATGATTGACCAGCAGGAAGTGTAAATGCCTCTTGGGCATTTTCCATTACAGCAACCATATTTGTTTTAGAAGGGTGGCTATTCCCCTCGGCTAATACAGAGACCACCAAGATAAGGAGTGTGCTATACAACACCTAAGCTCCAAATGAAATGTATCCTCTGCATTCTTCTCTGTTCCATTTATCCATTTGTGCATTCTTTTACCACTCTGTTTGATGACGGGAGCTTTATACTAAGTCTCTGTAGTCAGGTAGCGATGATCCTCCAAGTCTGTTCTTCTCTTTTGATATTGTGTTGGCTATTATGGGTCTTTTGCCGCTTCTTACAAACTCTAGAACAAGTTTGTTTGTTTGTTTGTTTGTTTGTTTTTGAGATCTATAAAATAATGTTCTGGGATTTTGATTGGGATTGCATTGAATTTATTTGCTTATTTTGTCTTTTTTTAAATTGTTGTTCTTATACAGTTGTCCCAATTTTTCCCATGTTGCCCTCCCCTTGAATTTAAAGATCGTGTTGAGAAGAATTGACATCTTAACGATACTGAGTTTTCCTATTCATGAATATGCAATAGCTCTCCATTTATCTAGTTCTCTGACTTTGTTCATCAAATATTTTAGTTCCCCTCACGTAGATCTTGCGAGTGTTTTCTTTGATTTATACCTAAGTATTTAATTTAGGGAGGGTACTAATATAAACGGCATTGTGTTTATAATTTCATATACTACTTTTTCATTACTGGTATATAAAAAAGCTGCTTCTCTAAGTTCTGACTCAACTGAGTCCTTCCTTTGGGTTCTAGAGTAAAGCATGTAGACGTTTACCTGATATTTAAAGTGCAGAAAAGAGATTACATGAGTCATCTGTCACCCACCAATATCTAAACATTGCATAACTCCCAGATTAAAGAAACAGTAATAACTCAGGATGACTAATAAAAATAGCATAACTCTATTTAGTGTTTCACAGTTTATTAATCTGCTAATATACTTGTATGTAGCTTACTTGATTTCACAACATGACAGATATTATTCCATTTTTACAGATGAGGAAACAAAGCCTCAGAGTGATTCAGTGACTTGCCCAAAGTCAAACTGTTAGTGTTGGTAGCTAGATATTTTAAAAGGAAGAGAGCAAAGGGAATTAGATATTATTGTTTCACCAGGAGGTTTCAGCTTTACATAATCCCCAGAAAACCACCTGTCACTCCCTGCAGATCATCGAGTGGAAGGACAGAACAATAAAGAGAAGGTGAGCACATGTGCAGCAGGAGCATAGATGGCGACCACAGAGGCCCGTCAGTCTAGCCTGGGGAAGGGATGGATTGGGTGAGAGACACAAACCTGGATGATCTTGGGAATGGATTGGTTAGGGGGTGGACCCATCAGAAGCCCAGGAAAGCTTGGGAAATTGGTCAGTTACTTGTCCTTTCCAAGCCAGAGATAATATAATCCCAGGGAACAATGCCCTTCTCTCTTTTGCTCGATGACACACGCTCACTCCGCTGGTTTGCTCATTCTCTTTGTAGCAACCACATGGGTCCTTCAGCCACTGGGGTTTACAACCGACTGCATGTGCTCCAAAACACTAAGCTTTAATATGAAACAGAAACTCTGGACACTAGCCTTTGTTTTGGCCTTGATGAAGACAAAATGGGACTTTTTATGTGGCAGGACAGACAGAGATTAGAACATTGGAAACTCAGGGGCAGCTGTCTATTTCTACCCAAATAAATCTTGCCACACCAGAATCTCCCATATTTGAGTTTGTGGAAGGTTTTTCTCTCAATCCCATGAAAGAAAACAATTTCTACCTTCCACCAGCAGCAAAACTGCTAATAAATGGCAATACCAGAATGAGTCCCCATGTCTTCTGCTTACAAATCCTACAATCTTCCACTATTGCTCAGAATTTTCCAGTGACTGAGGAATAGTGGTGGGTGTTTGTTCCAGCTTCTGACATTATCATAATCCTTTATCTGCTTCCATTTAACAAAGAAGAAGCAGGAATCCCAAATCTTGGCTTTGCTAATGATTGTGCATGCATACCCACTGAGTGACATAAATATATCTTAGGGAATTATAGTTTAATAATCCCACAAGTCAGCACATTAATGCTCAGAGACAAAGATAAAATGTATGGCTGTCTAAATGTGTGTAAGTTTATTCTGAGTGCATTTGGTAAACTAGTCCTTTGCATTCAGCACTTTAGACCAAGTCTAGCGAACATTCTTCACCCCACATCTCATCTTCAGCATAAGGGGCTCTACGTGGAGTTCTCTCCCATCACCTCACCTACAAATTAACAAAACAAAAACAAAATGCACAAAAAAGATTCCCTTCAAAACACACACTCCATGAATAAAACACACACAGAGCAAAAATAACAAAGAGACAGAGGCTGTGTGCATGTTTAGAATTTAGAACAGAAAAGGTTTTCTGTTCTAAATTCTAGACAAGAAACAGCATGCTTATTTTATAAACAGAAGAGCAAAACTAACATTTACTGGAGGCTACTATATGCCACAATCTAGGTACTTTCACAAATATTAACTAGTTCAGTCTTGGCCACACCATGGAACTAGCTAGTACCCCCCCCCCTCCTTTTTAAAATTAATTAATTAATTAATATTCATTTGTTTGTTTATTTATTTATTTTTAGAGAGTGGGGGGAAGGAGAAAGAGAGGGAGAGAACCATCACTGTGTGGTTGCCTCTCACTCGCGCCCCCAACTGGGGACCTGACGTGCAACCTAGTCATGTGCCCTGACTGGGAATCAAACCAGCGACACTTGGTTCGCAGACCAAGACTCAATCCACTGAGCCACACCAGCCAGGGTCTAGTACCCCCTTTTTATACCAGCAAAAACACAAGGTGCTCCAATGGTGTGCGCCTGGTTATACAGCTGGCAAATGGTGAGTTGACATCTGAACCAAAATCTGAAAACAAAGCACGTGCACAGATTCAAATCTGTTTTCTTTCAAAACTCGGACAGGTTAAATAGATCACCTATTGGCAGAAGAAAAGGTTCCCAAAGACACTGAAGAGGATGACAGCAAAAGAAACTTGGGTTCTCAGAATGTAAAGGCTAGAGAGTTTTACAACGGTCTGCGCACCACTCCTTACTGCCTGTCCTAATAGCCTGGGGGACAGTGGAGCTAGGCACCATGATGGAACACGAGGGCTTACAGGGAGAATGGGCCGATGCTTAGGACATGGCTCCTGTAACCTACTAATCTCTCTGGAGAGCCCTGATTAATGCCACGGGCTTTCCTCTTTGGCACTGATAGCCCACATCAGGATTAGCCTGAAATCAGTCTTAACTTTGCTGACAGGGCACCGGAAGCCGTGCTGGGATAGCAGGGGGACCACACCACAGTGGCATCACACATGGGAACAGCAGCAGCAGCAGTGACTGAGCCCTGATCCCGTGCCAGGCCCGGCACCGAGCACGGCAGGCACGTACTCACTCGCCCCTCCAACAGCCTATGAAGCAAATCCTAGTATCACTTGCTGATTTTCCAATTGAGGAACCTGAAACTCAGAGCAGTTAAGTGACCTGCCCAAGGTGGAGCTGGATGTCAAATACCTTTGGCTGAAAATGCCATCCAGTCCTCAAGACACTAATAATTTCCAAGTCAGAGAACCAACTCTCCTTTCCTGACAGTGAGAAAATCTTCACTCCATATTAAACGCTTATCCAGAGAGGACCATCCCGGAAACATCACTGGCCAGGCAATGCACGAGGGAAGCAAGCGAGGTCAAGAAAGGTGGATGGAGCGAAATAACCCTTTACCTAGAGTGAAAACAAATTTGTATCACTTTCAATACCCTACATTTGAACAGCGTGAATCAGAATTACTAATGCAGGACAAGAATTCGGAGGAACCTGGAAGCCAAGAAGCCAAGAAAGGCCCACAGGCAAGCCCCAGGTCTTCTGACATTGTTCACGCAGGTAGAAAATCACTTCCATGCAGCCCCACGTGTGTGCACACATGCACATTATAATATCTGTTTACAGATCGGCCTATTTACATAGTTAATTTGGGTTTTATTTGCAAACAAAAATTAGTTTGATGCAATTACTTTGTGCACGGACATGGAGTTCTCTGCTTCAGCAGTTTAACATCGAAAATGGCTGCATAGTAGCATATGGCCATCTATATATAATCACAATATTACCTGCACATATTAGTTACATAGCAGTTACATTATAATTAGTGCTGTTTTTAAGCCATTCAACAGAAAACAAAGTATTTTAATTAAATTGGCAAGGTGTTTGGAGTGGAGAGAAGGGGGAGAGTGTGTTAATAATTCACAGCATTCCATCAACCGAAATGTGATGTAAATGTTAGCACCTTTCCATGTACGTGAAACTTCTCTGATCACACCATTGAATATTATCTGCCCGTGACCTTATGCCCAAAGATGCTAAGCTGCTTTCAGACTTGTCGGCAGGCCAACTTAAACCATGGAGTCATAGACAACTGTCGGCAATTATCAGGTCCATCCGACCATTCTCCAGAGAAGGTAACTGAGTAAAGCCTGGGCAGGCAGATGAGTGGACTCTGAACTGTACAGATGAATGAAAAACGCTGGGACCAGACCCAGGTCTCCCGATCATCATTCCAGCGCTGATTCCAGCACACAACCTGCATCACGCCATGGCTTTAGGAATTCACATGCATTAGACACTGTCAGCAAATGAAGTGGAATCACATCAATTGGTAATTAATAAAAACAGGGTTAAGGAGCTTGTCCTAAGTCACTGGAGCAAATAAGTAGAAATATTCAGATTTCTTCACATGGCATCTAGTACTTGTGCTTTTGAAAGCACGGTGCCACCTAATGACAGGAATTCATTAAAATGTGCTCCAGTGGAAGGAGCCCAGCCCTGTCGTTTGAATTCCAGACACAGAATACACTTAGTGACATTGGGCAGGTTATGGAACCTTCTCATGATTTCCCTGTGATACTAAATTACATACTTAAATGCTTTCCACTTCTTTTCATTATAAAAGGGAATTTTTCTTCCAACAGGTGCTGTGTTAACATGAGCTTCACATTTCAAGAGGCAGTGACATAAGCTTGAGGTTGACATTGCCATCTCATGGCCGCGCGGGATAGGTCAGCATATTCCTTACACCCAATTTCCCCCATGCTGCCAAGTGGAATATTGTCTCCATTCTCTCTTATGGAGAAAATGTGAACTTGGAGCCTAGGGGAGGAAAGCCACAGGATGCTGTTATTATCACCAGGCCAATTGAGGAGAACAAATAGCATCTCAGCATAATCAACATCTTATCCCAAATTGTTTCTTTTCTTCCTCCCCAGTACACCATTTAACACTCCATGCACAAGAAACTAAACATCTTAGCTGCACAAGAAACAGACTACAGCCGAACACGATAAGAGATCGCTGGTGTCCATCAGGAACAAATGACCATGTAATAACTCCGTAATTACATGGTAACTAGAACTGATTGAGCCTGTAAATTATATCCCTGTCACCTCTGGGTAATGATGCAGCTCTATCTCCCATCTACAGAAAGCAGCAGCACATGGTCCACAGCCACGGAGAGATAAGGGAGTTCTTGGCTGTTAAAGCAGATTTGCTGCTGCTGATAGGTGATAGAGAGAGAGGCTGAAATCTGGGATTTAATGATTTTTCAGTTGAGGCATTACAGTCTTCTTGCCATTTATGGCAAGATATCCATTACCCGGACAGTGTTCTTCATCCTTACTCAGAGAAATTGATTAAGGGTCCCAATATTAGAGATGAAAGGAACAGGCTCCCCAACACAAGCACATAAAACACTACACATGTGCACAGACACCCACACAACCAACAGCCAATTTGCAGTCTCTGAAACATTTAATCTGCAGACCTTCAAAACATCACTATTGTAGCATTTCACTGAATATTTTAAAACTGGGAAGAGTAGAGTCTCATTTTATGCAACATTCTCCCTGGGACCATTATGCAGAGACATTAACAAAATTCTGTGTGGTAGATTATTCAGCAAATATTGTTTGACAGCCAACTGTGCACATAGCATTCTGCTAGGTGTTAGAGAGGAAACAAAGAAGCATAATATTCAATTCTCTCCCTCAAGAATCTGGGTCCACTTACAGAGATAATGTAAATACATAAGAAGTTAAATTATAATGCCACAGGGTGGTACATAATTAACTGCCAAATGACTGACACAGACAATGAGAACTGCAGAAGTAGAAAAAAAGAGGGAACTCACTTTTGGGTACTATAATCATAAATACAGCTTCTTATAAATTAAATGAACATCTAAGAGCCAAAATATTAAGTTCATTTAAGGTCTGTTAGAAAGAGATATTTCAAATTTCTCTCACTTCCCAGCCTTCTCAGTTCTGCAAAACGAAATAGACAACAACAACAGGAATAACGAATAAAACACATTATTTTTCATTAAGAAAAAAGAAACCCTGGGAAGAAAACCATCACAGATATGAGCATGAACAAGGTGCTAGCAAACCAAAAATATAGAAATATCTTCAACATCCCATTAGTGTCTGAGTGTTAATAACTTGGTTGTATATGTAGATAATCTATCCACAGCAGCAGGAACATTTTCTGACCAACACAGGGATTTAGCAAGTAGTTCAAGACCTGGAGAATTAATGAGCATCAAATTAAGAAAGTACAAAAGCTTACTCAAAGCATCCAGACAGCCATGGTGCAGTTAACATGGGACACAATCCACTGGAGATCAATGTGGGTATTTCTCTGAGACAGTGAGGACAGACTATACCTGTCTCTCTACTCGTTCACCCCTAAACTCAACCTTCTGATTTATATTCCTAACTAGGTGTGAAGAGAATAGCACCATGATAAAGTTACAGCGCAGCTGCTGATGAGAGTTAATCAATGGCCTCTTGGGTTTTTTCTGGATGTAATGGAAAACCATTTGCCATTGTGTGATCACATACTTAAGCAAGTTTTTGACTGGCCGACCTTCCAGTCATAGATATTCAACAGCATTTACCCTGAAAATGTTCTTCACTGATGTGTAAGGTGCACAGACACACTCGGTACAGAACTTGAACCTAGTGACATTGAAGTTCAGAGCCCAACAAAAACTTTGACGAGACAAACCTGAGATAGATCAGGCCTTCTGACACTTGATCGCTGGGCAAGAATAAGAAAGAGGTGAGCACCAGAGAGTTTGTACTTACCAATGAAAGAATTATAAAAATACACCCTCTAGGCTCTGAAACAAGAAGGGAGAGGGAGTCAGCACTCCTTCTGACTCTTAAGAATAAAGAATGTCTCACTGAAGATTTTTTTTTTCATTCTAGAATAAATTAGTGTCATCCCAAAGAAAATATCTTCTATAGTCACATGAATTCTAGTAAAGTTAAAGAGAGTACTACATTTTGATAATGTTTAAGAAAAAAAAAAAAAAACTTCAAGGAAACTATGTGATCTTGCCTATGTTACTTACCTCTGGGTCATTTCCTTAATGAAAAATAAAAAGATTAAATGAGATAGTCCTTAAGGTCTTTCCTAGATTGAATAGTCTATGAACTAGAAAAGCTATAATGATCAGTTCTTCAAATACTAATGAAAAATAATCACATCCTCAATCTCAAACTGTAGATAAAGAAAAAAAAGGCTCTTGTTGTAACCAACCATTAAGTCTATAAAACTATTCAGTTATTTAGGCTTCTAACCTATCTCCGAGTCATAAAACATTTTCTCTCAAAGAACCAAGCATGATCCTAGGGGACTACACTGTGACAAATCATTGTTGATCTGCAGAGGTCTTTGACTTTGCATTTAGGAACTGTAATTGTTCTATGGTGAGACCTATGTTTCACACGCTTCATTTGTTTCCCGGGACACATTCCTCAAGGAGGCAACAGCATCAGGGGAACTTCTCCAAAGTGCTCATCATCAAGTGGGTCTTCATTTAGCTTCAGGAGGCAGCAGGTCCTTCTGCTAGGACTGGACTTCTTTACACCTTCATTTTTCATTTCATTTCCAGTGGTCACACAATCAATATCTCCTCCCCTGAAAATAAAGCTTTCTATTTTGCATTGGAATGTATATTCAATAGCTGTTGGAAAGCACTATCATGCAATAATGTTCTATTCACTACTCATGCTATCTAGTCAGTTAGGCAGACTGCCAGACATTTGACTGCCTGACACCGAGTCCATTTGGTGCACGACAAAAATAAAACCTTACATTGCCTGGAAATAACCTGAGACACACTCATCAACTAGCCAGGGATGACTGGGCTACTTTCTCTTTCAGAGGAATTGTCAGAACTCCTGTAAATCATCCAATGCTTTTGCCTACAGTCATGAACACATTCTCATTATGTGTGTGTAATGGGCATGAAGAAAAAGCTTTTGAATGGACTAAAGATATTACAAATTCCAGAGGTGAAGCGCTGAGGTCTAAAAGACTACATGTCTCCAGTTATGTCTGGGTCTTGCTCATCTTTAGTTGGATTCTTTGGTTCAAATGTCATTTCTATTAAATTCAAACACATTTACTGAGATCCTGCCGAGTGCTGATTACTGACTAGGTGCTTGGGGTGCACTGATGAATATGGCATTCTTCCCTGGAGAACTTAAATTTATGAAGTTAGGCAAAAAGATGCACATACAATGTCAACATAATATGATGAGACGTGTGAATAGGATGTTGTCAGAGTACCCAAGAGGAATACTGTATCCAAGATATAAACTCAAAGGAGCCTTCTTGGAGGAGATATCATTTGAATCAGATGTCTTAAAGTATAATAACTGAAAAGAAAGAAAAACATGGCTCAGAGGACATACCCCTATGGGAACATCAGAGATGAATAGGTGTTGGAGTGGGAACTGGTGAGGATGAGATATATGTATCATATACATACACATATACATATACATAATGTATATTATATATATATGATGAAGGTCTTGGTCACTACAGCTTAAAGGACGAGTATTTTTTCTGTACCTCTCCAAAAACCAGGGAATGCTTCATTTTGGATATGTTGAAATTTAGCCACCTGCTGGACATTGGTTTGGATGTACCCAATATGTAGTTGGAAACACTTTGATTACATTCACATGAGGGATCAGACTCAGGGATGGCAATGTGGGCAGCTCCTACACATGAGCAGCAGATAGAATCCAGGAAATAAGTAATATTTTCATCTAGAGGGCTAACAGCTGTGGGTTATGAACAGAACCAATGTTTAAGAGACAGGAGAGACCATGCACACAAGTGGACAAAGCCGGACAGCTGCGCAGCATGAACGAAATGAGGCGGGGAGGCAGCCCTGAGGAAGCTGAAGCTGGAGTGAGTTTCAGGAGGGGGAGAGGTCCAACTACCTGAAAGCAGCAGTGAATCAGGTACTTCAGAGCACATTTTTGACTCATGCAGTTTGGGACTTTGGTCAGAGAAGTTCTTATAGATGTAGCAGTTAGAATATAGATTCCAGCTGGTTAAGAAATGAATAGAAATGAGGAAGTAGATTATTCTTCAAGAGTGTAAATTAAGAATGTAAGAAAGGCAGAGAAAGAGCAAGAGAGGGAACAGAGGGTTTGGATGTGTTATGTTTTGGGGGGAAAGCCAGAAGAGAACAAGAGCAGTCAGAGACTCCCACTATCAGAGATATTATAACAAATTTTGGCTCTAAATAAAATATTTTCAACATACAAGACAAACACGAGTCTAAATCTATTATAAATTATAATTTAACCCTATCACCAGCCTGGACCTACCTCCTAAACCCTAGGTCCATACATACCATTGCTTACTTGGCGTCTCCACGTGAAAGTCTAATGGACTTCTCAAAACTTACATGATCCAAACAGAACTCCAGACTCCCCAGCCCCAGCTCTCAGACTTGTTCTATAACAGCCTCCAGGTTCTCCAACCGCAAGCTTTGGAGTCCTTCCCTTGACCACTCTCTTCCTCTCATATCCAATCTATCAACCAATCTGGGTAGCTCACCTGTAAAACAATCTAGAGAATGACTATGTCACATCATCCCCACTTCTATACCGTAGTCAAAGCCACCGTTATCTCTCATCAGCAATATGGCAATAGTCACCTTCCTGTTCTTGCATTCATGCTCCCAGAGTTACTGTTTGAAAATGAAAATCAGAACAAGTCATGACTTGGCTCAATATTAGTTAACTCCCCTTAGCATAAAGAGTAAAAGTTAAAATACTTTCAGTGGTCTACAGATCCCTCCCTGGTTGTGGTAGACTGAAATACTGAGCACAGTTCCTTATCCTTTTCCCACTGTGGGCAAGGTGTGCTTTCCTCTCCTGTAGATTCGGGGGTTGGCCATGTGACTTGCTTTGGTCTGTGGGATGTTAGCAGACAGGATGTGAGCAGGCTTGAGACTTGCGAAGTGCATAGGTGGTTAGGCTCTCCTCTTGCACTCTGGTGTTCTGCCTAGAGAAGAGATTTGAGGGAGCTTCTGGGTTCTTCAGTGTTGGCCCCAGAATGAACATAAGTGGAAGAGGCTAGAGCCCCGAATCTTGCAGTCTCAGCCATCACAGCCCCTAAGCTTTGTCCGCAGCACTGTGTGGTAACAACTGACCAATGGCATGATTTCACCTCTCCTGTCCGCTCAGCTCTCAGGTCCTTCTTCCTCTCCCCTCCCTTCACTCTGCCAAAGGCTTATTTGTCTCTTATTTTCCCTGATCCTGAGTGTACCCCTGACAAAGGGCTTTTTCATATGCAGCCCCTGCTCCCTACTCCATAATATCCAGAGATTCTCATTACTCACCTCTTTCACTCCCTACACCAGTCATCATCCTAACAAGAGGTGATCCGTGACCGCTCCTCCCTCCAGCCCTTTCTTATCCCTGGCTTTGGTTTATTTTTTGCTTTAGTACTTACTTTTGTACATGGAGTCTGCTTAGTAATTAAACAAATATAAAATTAGGTCCCCGCCTGATTTTGAATTCTCCCTATCACATAAAGAAGTTTTTTTCTTTTTTTTCCAACTGCTGTATGTGCATCATAAATTAATATGTGGCATGATCTTAGGAGATACATGGAAAAATTTAGATAAGTAAAATATATTTAATTTCATTTTAGGTTTAGTAATTGGTGAGAAGAAGGGGCAAAGATAAGAATTAGGAAGCAAGGCAGGCACTGTGCTTCGTGCAAATGATCCCAGTCACCTCTGGAGCCCTTGAGAGCTGCCCTGCATGACAACAGGGCCGCTCTGTGACTGATGTTTACAATAATGACCCGAGTAGCAAAATAAGATAAATGATATTCTCTATGCTTTGCTCAATAAGACAGAACAATAATATATTTTAGAAGCAGAACTCTATCAAAAAGGATTGTAATGTTTTAAGTTCAATTTAAAGGATGATAGCTCAGTTATATGACAAATTCACCCATGTGGAACACTATCGGTACCTCATAAATAAGACTTTCCTATATCAACATAAGGATTTGTAATGAATGTGCTGATTACGCTTTCCCCATGAAGAATGGGCAGAATTGATTTTAAAAGCACTCCTCTTTTCTGACCCACCTCTCCCCACTCTTATGTGGTTTTCTTCTTTTTCTCTTAAAAAGGCAGTTTGTAAAAATAAATAGTTGTAGTGTAAGTTAATGCATAACACAATTCCCACCTTTTCACCACTTTAGGCCCATATGATGATTTTTCTGCCTGATAAATTACACCAGCTGAATTTGTTATGTGATATTATTAGAGCAAATACAACTTCCAGTTCCCAGTCCAGCATGTAACTTGGAAGCCATTACTCTCGTCACACAGCAATAAAAAAGGCCGAGCAAACTGAAAATCAACAACTTTTCTTGGATTCGTCAGAGAACTAAAGTCACAGGGCAAATTGCTGCCCCCAAAACTGAAGAGACAGATAAGCGGATACAGAGTCCCAACTTACAGAAGAAAAAGACCAGTAACAAAAAAAAAAAAAAAAAAAAGAAAGAAAAAAGAAAAAGTGTGGGAATCAGTACTGGGATAGGAACATTTAAACTGTAATCAATGATTTGTTGAAGGTTCAATGCAGACACGTTTGAGGGCCCCATTCTAAAAGATGCTTCCAAACACATGTGTAAATGTTACAGTTTCTCTCTCTCTCTCTCTCTCTCTCTCTCTCTCTCTCTCTCTCTTTAAGAGAGAGAGGAAGGGAGGGAGGAAGAGAGGGAAAGAACTATCACATGAGACTATCACGTGAGAGAGAAACATCATCAGTTGCCTCTCACACGCCCCCGACTGGAGACCTATCCCACAACCCAGGCATGTGCCCTGACTGGGAATTGAACCAGCAGCTTTCTGGCTTACATGATGACACCCAACCCAGAGAGCCACACCAGTCAGTGTGAGTGTTCTGTTCTTAACAAGGCCTGGAGTCAAGAAAAATAATTCTGCAAGTGTCTGCGTGACCTGGGAAAAGGGATGTGCTCAACTGCATGTGGCTCAAGCCTTCCTGTCTTCCTGTCTCACCTGAAGGGGGCAAACGGAACAAAACGGCGAAGCAGGTGTGAAAGCCACAGTCCTGAGACACAGGCTTACTGCAGCTGAAACCCAATGATAGGATTATAGGGCGCTTTTCCTCGTCCCACACCTTACCTCCGCATCAGAAGGGATCCCACCTAGTAACAACAGGGCGCACAGTTGAAGGAATTATAAACATCAGGTATTATTTAGAAAGTCTTTTTGGAACCCCACAGACAACAGGGAAGACAAAGGAAGCTTCAGCCTCTGACCCCTACAGCTACAGCAAGCAGAAAACACCATTTAATGCCTAGTCGGATAAACATAAAACTTTACCCTAAACACCTATTTACCCCAGTATCATCTACCCCATATATCCTTCATGGCTTTCAACAACACCACCACCAACAGCAAAAATTATAAAACACACTAAAAGACAAAAAACAATGTTTGAAGAAAAGGAGTAGGCATCAGACCCAGACTCAGATATGGCAGAGATGTCAGAATGATCAGAGTGAGACTCTAAAACAGCTATGGTTAATATTCTGAGGGCTGCGAAGACAAAAGTGGACAATGTGTAAACCCAGATGGGCAATGTAAGCAAAAGAGGTGGAACTCTAAGAGAAAATTAAAAGGAAATGCTGGAGGTCAAGAACACCGCAACAGAAATGAAGAATGGCATTGATAGGATCCTCAACAGAGTGGAGACAGCTATGAAAAAAATCAGTGACTTTGAAAAAAATGTCAAAAGAAACTTCCAAAACTGAAATGAAAAGAGAAAAAAAAGACCAAAAACAAGAACCAAAGCAAAAACAAACACAAAAAGGCTATCCAAGAACTGTGGATGACTACAAAAGATGTGATATATGTGTAATGGGAATACCAGAAGAAGAAAGAAAGAGAAAGGAACATAAATATTTGAAGTGATAATGACTGAGAATTTCCCAAAATTAATGATAGATGCCAAGCCACAGATCACAAAAGTTCAGAGAAGTCCAAAATAATCTACACGTCTGCACGTCATATTTTAACTGCAGAAAATCAAAGACAAAAGGGAAATCTTGAAGAAGCCAATGGAGGCAAGAGCACCTTACCTATAAAGGAGCCACAATAAGAATTACATCAGGTTTCTTATCAGAATACATGTAAAGGAAAGACAGTAGAGTGAAATATTTCATGTGTCAAAAGAAAAGAACCACCAACCTAGAATGCTATATCCAGCAAAATGATTCTACAAAAGTGAAAAAGAAATACTTTCTCAGTTTGTTGCTAGTACACCTGCCTTGCAAAAAAAAAAAAAGTTAAAAAAGAACTTCTTCACAGAGAAGGCAAATTATGTAGAGCAAAAACACAAAAGTGATAATAATTTTGTTTACCTATTTTTTAAAAAATTCAAGACAGTTCTGTCAATCAGAGCTTCTGATCAGCATAATAAAATCAGCACTAATTCTTTCAACTGATGTAGTTCCAGCCTAAAGGAAAGACACTTCAGTTATCATGTGTGTCCTCATCAAAAGGAAAAGGAAGACAGCCATCAGGATTTTGAAAAGTTGATGATACACAGGGGCCTGCAGGGTCTATGGTAAAAATAACCAGGCAACTCCATATTTTTTCTAAAGCCTTGGACTGAATTGAAATAATTGTCAGGGTGCATTTATTTTGTAAGCTTCATTCCATTTTGTTATGAATAAATCAGGGAGCAGAAGTGTGGACAAAGTCTAAGCAATGTAGACGTCCATGTCTTATTGTTACAGGACAGAACCCTGGGCCTGAGTGGGTCTGCCTAGGGCCAGTTTTAGTGTGTGGGTTCTTGATATCATGTAGGAAAAATTCCACAGCATGAGTCCCAGTGACTATAAGAATCCATTTATTAAAGCTGGGGACAGTGAAACCAGGGAGGGCTTAGCATAGCAAAAGCAAGAAGATAGCCTAAGCTGGGCTGCCTCAGTTCACTGGGAAGTCAGAGTAAATGTGGCTTTGGGAACAGGTTCAGGGGCTTTGGGAGCAGCTGGTCTGGGACAAGCTGCTGCTACTCACTGCCTTAGGGTTTAGGAGACACGTGCCTGTGGGGAAAGGAGAAGGGAAAGGAAATGGCAAGGGCTGCTCTCCAGCGGGAGAGGTCCCTGGGTCCTTTGTCTTGAGGTTTTTATCTCTTTCTCGCAGGCAGGAAACTTTGGGGAGGTCTTCTGGGAGGGTTTCAGGAGAATATTCATCATTTTTCCAAGTGCGTTCTTTTGGGATTGCGTTCTCTACTGACTGGTCAGGGACAAGGCAGGGGGTCTTTAGCTGTTGCAGTTGGTTCTGGCATCACCCACCTGGTTTTGCTGCTTTTCTGGACCTGGAGCTGAAACATAACTGAGGCCTAGATGTTATCTGCAGCGAGAAAGGCCAGGGAAGAAGAGGGTACCCTGGGGGCAAGGATCTTGTTTTCCCAGTTTTGCCCCAGGGGACCATCTGCACCTGGCTGTAAATTGCTTGGCCATTGTGTTCAGCTATCTGTCTGTTTCTCTATTCCACTAGCCAAGGAATTTTCCTAGCTTCTTGCTATCCGGTCTCATTACTACCGGAGAATTGGTGTCAGAATGAATATAAATACGGGGCAATGGTTTTTTAATTGCTTACTGTATCTTGATATGATCTATTGATTCTGTTTGTTTCCAATCTGCTTTGCCCAAACCAATCCCACAATCAGCAGTCCATTTCCTTCTCAAGAGGTGAAAAGAGGGGCACAATCGCCTTTCCTCATGACCCCCCCATAATCAAAACCTAAGCTAAAACTGAACAAAACAAAACCTCAGCAAAAAGTATCCATCCTGTTCTCAACACAAACTGCTGCTGATAATATCTATGAATTGTCAGCGCCGGAACCTATTCACACTTACCAACACACACTAGGATTTTCTTCAGCACATTTACCACCATATGAAAGCAGACGGCAAAACTATTACAGATAAAAGACCAGCAGTAGAAGGAAAAAGCTATGCCTCTGATGGAAATACTAGAAAGAGAGGATGAGTCTGTATTCTGGCACTTCCTTAACCTGAAGAAGAACTTCTATAACATGATGTAGCAGTGACCTATTAGGACCTTTCACAAGAGAACCCTAGAATAGTTTGCATACACGATTGTCTATCCTCCTGATGAATGCCACTATCTGGGGAGGTGCTGAGAAATGATCATTAAACAGCTGCTTAGCAAGACTCCCTGACAATATGGGGGAAGATGTTAACCCAAAGGACATACTGAGATCCCACTGCAAGGTAAATGTATTAGTAATAGCAATGTTATTGGTATCAGTAATAATTATAATAATTATGAGCATATACACAGCATTTTTGTATCTGCAATAGGCACTGCATTCATCATAATGATTAACATTTGTATAGTACGTTGTATTTTCCACTCTGCTCATTAATTAGATAATGCTGGCAACATCTGTGGGCAAGTGTTACTTACTCCCGTTTTACAGACACAAGACACAAAGAAATTAATTGACTTTCCCAAGGCCACATGATGAGTCTTTGACAGAATCAGTATTCCATTTTCAAGTTCCAAAATCTCTATTTTGCCTTCACTCTTTGCAGAGATGTTGATTCCATTTGAAAGGGAAAGGGAAGTGCTTAAGGACATAAAATTTCATCTTTGCTCCCACTGCCTTTGAGTGGTTATTAATACAACTGAAGTCACATTGAATCTATTTTCATGAAGAAGTTCAGGGGTGGGGAAGCAGTCCTCAAAAATTATTCTAGCACAATGGTTCTCATCCTTGTTTCAGGCCACACCCCCAGATCAATTCATTCAGAGTCTCTTGGGTGTGGACCCAGCCATCAGCACTTGTTAAAGCTCCCAAGCCATCATAATGGGTGGTCATGGTCTAATGAGAACTGCTGATCTAGGACAGTGGCTCTCAAACTTTAGGGAGCATCAGAATGATCTGGAGGGCTTATTAAAGCAAATTGCTTGGCTCCATGCCCAGAATTTCTGATATGGTGGGTCAGGAGTAACCCCCATGGATCTACATTTCTAACAAGTTCCAGGTGATACAAAAGATCACTCTTATCCCAGAACTGTAATGGGGTGCATAATGCAGGGCCCCGGAAAATAGCAGAGTATATTCCCCATAAACCTTTGGTGTATGTGATTTTAAAAGCGTATAGTGACTTGCGACATAGCCAGAGGAAGTGGATGCTCCTGTGCCATGAGAAACTATTGCCCTGACTAAAGATGGCAGCCAAAAGGAGGTAAAAGATATAGGGGAACCAGCAAAAGTGGCATATCATAGGAGGGGCCAGAGATGAGGTCCCATAGGAAGTTCCAGGCCAAGCACTTAAAATAAGGGCGGGCTGAACAAGAAGGAGGAAGGCATGCAGAGAAAGGGGCTGAAGAGAAGGGGTCTAGTCCACCATCAGGCCAGGTGTTTAAGAAGAAGCCATACGGGCCAAAAGGATGTAAGTAGTAGCCATATAGTCTGAAAGGATATAGGATAGGGTCCACCATGAGAAGAAAGCCACATGGTTTGGAGGAAGAGGAGGCCCATGGCAGAAATGATGGAGCTGTGTGGGCACCTGCCTAACCAAACACCGATTCATGGGAGATGCTTGGAGCTGAACTGTGACCAGGAATGCTGAGTGCAAACTTCTGCTTCTCTGAAGGATGTACGGAGAAGCCACTCTCTTGGGACATGTACCCCCCTATACTCCACCACGATCCAGTGTAACACGGCACATGTCTCCCTAAACAACTACATGGTGGTTGAGAACAACGTATCCCAAATGCTGAAGGGGAGAGCTGCTGCAAGAGGATGGCAACTCTGAAACCCAGAGTGCACATTCCAGAGAGGACAGAGATCTGTTTGTGCAGCCCGCTTCAGAACAGATAAGGATATGGGGAACTTCTGGGCATGGTTTTGGCTCTTAGTTTTTTGGGGAGCAAGGGAAGTGCTGGGTCTCATGGGAGAGGAGGGCTCTGAGCAGGAGTTCTCTCAGTGCCCCTCCCAAGGTTTGAATCCTATTAATAAAAACCTGTTTTCTTAAACACTAACTGTTGGGTCATGTGTCAAGGTGCCACGTGGCCAAGCTTAGTTTGCTGGTTACGGAACCACACTTTTAGAGGCACTTGTCCAACTAAGGTAGTTTAGATGCTGACAGAAGAATTACTGAATTGTTTCCAAAGATCCCTTCCAGCCCAGGCACTTAGACTTTGATAACTAGATAGATAGGTATTAGCAGTGAGGTGCAGTAGAGACTACCCAACTCATGGGCACATGGAAAGTCTCTATTCTCCAGTGTTTCTTACAGAGAGGGTGACAGAACATGACTGCCTACCAGGCAGTGGGACATAGGAATGAAGGACACTCCTGGGCCTGGCCACGAAATGCCCCACTCCACTTTCCACACTCTCCCACTGCCCACTCTTCTGGGCTCCCTCTCTCTCATCTGCAACTGGATGCCACAGAAGGGAACTTCAATCCAGGACTCACCAGTTCTCTGAGATGGCTGATGGGTCTGTGCAGCCTACTGCAGGCAGTAAGGGGATAAGAGCTAACTTTATTGGACTTAGCCTCTAAGAATTCAGATCTGGTTTCTGCAGGATAGTCTAGCCCATCTGACACACACATGATGATCGGGGTACATGGTTGGGTTTATTCCTAACCTTCTGAAAAGATCAACTGAATTGGACAGATAAGTAAGAAAGAGGCCTAAGGAAAATATTCAAAAGAAAGCGATAGCTACATACCTCAGAAGTTAAGCATGGGACAGTGTCAGAAGTTGAAAAATTCAGGAAAAGCCTAAAATACTCATCCCAGCATAGGTACAGCCAGACGATATTTGAACAGTCTGCTAGTGGTAAAGGATAAATGTAAAAGAAGACACAGGAGCTCTGGGTTTGCCCTATGCAGGGCCATCAAGACTGAATGGTCAGATTAGAGTGTTAGGAACTTACCAATGGGCCATATCGACAGTGACGGGTGCAGCCTAGAGGTCTTTTTAAACAAAATGAATGGGTAAAAGATTTAAAAACACTAAGCAAACAAATTCTGTGCTCTGCTTCCCTCTGGGACTCTTCTCCAATCCCACCACTCAGAGCGATGTTGCTGACTTCAGGAAGAAGAAAACTCTAAGCAACCCTATGAAACAAAGGGGAGCTATTGGTGAGCAGCCTCCAGGAGTTGGGGAAACCCAGAGAGCTGGGTGTCTGGGTGGGGTACATTGTTCAAAAATAATCAAGACAACAAAACACTCTGGCTGCCTCTCCCTGGCCCAGTCTGCCCTCCAGGCAGAGCGACACCTTTGCCAGGACGTCTGGCCTTCGAGAAGGCCCAGCTGTGACCAGAGGGCCCAATTTCACAGCTGTTTAGTTTCAAATCCTACTTATGTTTCCCAGCTGTAGGGCCATATTACTCAAATTTGTTTACCCTCAGCTTTAATTAAGACAGGTTTAATTTTTCAACATTCTGTTGGCTCTTCCCTGGCCCCACACGCACACGGAGAGAGGCTGTTGTTTTCTCCCCAGCCTCCACAAAGTGCGTGCCCGGTAACAATGGAGATCCTGTCCTCACAGCCTCCCCTGGGATATGGCATGCAGCGCAAGCAGCACGTGACTGAAGGTTACGGTTAATGAATCTTCCCTGAACCACAGAGCCTCATAATAACAGTTACATTTCCTTCTTCAACCCAAGCCCCCTTCTACTCTCTGCAGTATGTTTCTCAAGTTGTCCCATGAGCTTCATGTGAAGGCAGCCTAAGGAACTCAGACTTGACTCCAATCTGATTATCCAACATGGCCCCATCAGCTGAGACAGCAACATTTATCACATTAATAGGATGGATAGAAGAAAACTGGGATCCCATCCAACAGGGGTGTTTTTATCACATGTTGCGCTGTCTCACGAATCCAATTATCACCAGCTGAAGGTCTTAACAGCCCTTGAATCGCAGCTTTCAAATCTTAAAAGACCACAACGTACATTTTCTTAGATTCCTCCTGCTGTACATTAGTCACTGCACTTACAGGCATCCAGTCCACATGACAATTTCAGGGCTAAAGCTGCCTGTGAAACATTTGTCTTTAGTTTAAGGGAAGCTCAGGTTGGGGACTACCATTGACCTTATTCTATTCAACAAATAGGAGCCTTTAACTTCACCTCACAGCCAGAAGTAGCATATTGGAAGCTAAGTGTTATAAGGTTCCTAGGTGAGCTCGTGGTAACTGGCAGAAAGTGGGGGCAGTGTCTTCTGCTGGGTCACATGGGACTAAAAGTTTACTTACAAATTTAGGGAGCTGTGATGACAAATATCATGTGGATTCTGACAAAACATCACCTGAAGTTACACACTTAAAGGTCTGAGAAAAGTACTAAATAAAAACCAGTGACCTCTGCTATGCCAAGGAAAGGAGACTGGTCTACAAAAAAATAGATTACGAAGATGAACAAAACTGACAAAAACAACCATATAACTGATATGAAAATTGAGCTAGGGCAGACAACACTCTCAGAAGCATCTATTCTTATAAAACTGATAGATTTTGGTGAAGAATTGTGGGGATTTGTGGTGTTCCTCCCCTTCCCCCAGCCCAGTCAATGCCAAGGGTCTTCCAGGGTAAGGCAGCTTGTGAGGACCAGGCGCTCTGCTGTCTCTGTGTACAGTGCTCACCTGCGTTGCACAGTGCGTGATGCTATTGTTGGCGCTGTCAACAGGAAGGACACTCTCAACGGCTGGGGAAGGCCAATGATACTAGTAGCTTGAGGTTTTGGTCAAGCTTTGGCAGGAATATATCTGAATACATACAGTACAGCATTGCTTAGAAAGTCTCCAAGTCAGCATCCACTCTTCATTGACTCTGAGGCCAGGAACATGAGCAGAAAGGACACAAAGGGGCCCAGGAGAAGGTAAAAACCAGGACAGGTGTGAAAATGCTTGAACCTTAAATGCATTCTCCTACCCACACGCAAATGTATCAGCAGAAGGCTTACTGACTTGAGGTCCTGGAGCTCAACCTCTGTCCGTCATTGGCTGAGCTACTGAGACACAGGCGCAACCTGTAGCAGGCTAGCCTTAAAAATTAAAACAAAGATATTTTTAAAAGTATGACCAAAGACGTTAGTAACTGCATATTGCACAGCAGAGAGGAAAGAACGGATTATTCTAGCCAGTTTACTAAACAAACAAAATAAATAAATAAATACAACTATAACCTTCAAGGAGGAAAGATGAGGATCCAGGACCCATATTTGACTCAATGTACTAGCTAAAATGTCTGCTTATAAAAAATGATCTGATGAACAAAGAAGCCGGAAATTGTGGCCATACTCACCGACACAAGGGGAGGCAACAGAAACCGCGTGTCCCAGGTGCTGATTTTAGTAGTCAAAGCTTCAAAACAGCCATTATAAATATGTTTAAAAAACTAAAGAAAATCATGCTTTTGCCATAAAGTCGTCGGCAGCCGTCCGTCTCGAGAGACGATGGTGTAGCTTCTTAAGAGTCTATCTGCACCGCCGAGAATGGCTGTGCAGTCCGACTCGGGAGTGACACGATATCTGTCTCCTCCCGTGTTGAATCGACATCTTGCGATATCACTGGAGTGTCCTCTCCAGTGAAGCTACAAAGCCTGGGCAGGGTGATATGGAGGGTCTGCTGTTGCCCATGCAGCAGACCCCCCCTCTCTTCGCAGCTGAAGGGTCCAAGGGAAAGACGGAGTCAATACAGCTTGGGTTCAGGTGCGCCGCAGGAGTTGCCGGTGTTGACTACAACGTCAAACCGCCTTAGGGACTCCGGCTCCGGATTTTCTGTCGGGGTTTACTCCCTTAGCCTTTCCCCTGAAGAGGTATGCCGCAAGGCAGCGGAGGTTTTTTGGAGTCAGAGTTTTCCTTCTCTGATGTGCCCTGACTGGAAGATCGAACCAGCGACACTTAGCTCGCAGGCCGACGCTCAATCCACTGAGCCAAACCAGCCAGTACGACAACCATAAATCAGTAAGTAGAGATTTTCAACACAGAAACAGAAATTATAAAAAAACAAATGTAAATTCTGGAGTGGAAAAGTACATAATGTGAATAAGAAAACCTGACTGGAGAACTCAATAGCAGATTTGAGATCGTGGACAAAAGAATCACTAAACTCGGAAAAAGATAAACAGAAATTACTCAGACTGAGAAACAGAGGGGACAAAGGGGAAGAAAATGGACGGAGCCTCAGAGTACCGCCACGTACGGAATGGGAGTCTCAGGAGAGAAAGAAAGAGAAAAGAAGAGGAAACATACTCAATGAAATAGTTGAAAATGCTTCCCAAAGTAAAGGAAATACATGAATTTACATATTTAAGATGTCCTACAAACCCACGGTAGGATAACTACAAAGAGACAGACCCGCATCTAAGGGACACAGGAAGTACCGGCAGCAGCGAGAGCAGGGATGTGGTCAGGACTGACTTCTCGTCTGAAACTATGGCGGCCAAGGCTGTGGGTGACATGTTCGAAGTGCTGAGAGGAGAACAAACACTGTTAACCAAAAGTTCTACATCCAGCAGAACGCTCCTTCAAATATGAAGGTGAAACACAGATATTTCAGACAAGCAATGTGTTGCTACTTGACCTACTTACAAGTAATATAAAAAAAAGCATTTCAGGATGAAAAAGGACTAGAGGGTGACTTGAACTCACACAAAGAATGAAGAACACAGAAATGATCAATATGTAGAATCATACAGAAACCTCTAAAAATATTTTCTCTCATTTCTCATCTAAACTATTTAAAATATCAAATTAAATAAACCAAAAATTATAATAATGTATTATTGTTTTTATAACATATGATATAGTATATCTGACAATAGCACAAAGAAAAGGGGGAGGAGAAAAGAACCATAATGAAGCAAATTTTCTATATTTTACCTAAATTTAGTTATCATTAATCTGAAGTAGATTTTAATAAGCAAAATTGAATTTAAAAGTTCAATAAAACAACCAATAAAAACACAACTCAAAAATACAGATAAAATCTCAATAATTAAAACAGTACACTAAAATATTTAACACAAAATAAGCCAATTTAAAAGAAATGGGATAACTTAAAAGACAAGAATCATACAGAAAACAAATAGCAAAATATCAAATGTAAATCCAACCATAAAAATAATTATTATTAAATATAAATGATATAAAAATTATAATCAAAAGGCAGAGATGGTCAGATTCAGTAAAAACATAAGCTGTCTAAAAAAGACACATCTTATATTTAAAGCTACAAATAGGTTAATAGTAAAAGGATAAAAAAAAAAAAACAAAACAAAACATGCAAACAGTAACCATAAGATAGAAGGCATTCAAACTGAAAAAGACAAATTTTAATATCAGACAAAATAGACTTTAAGATTAGAAACATTGTTAAAGACAGAGACATTTCATAATGAAACCCACATAAAATGAGTTTCATAAAGGATCCATATATCAGAAGATATAAAATATAAATGTACATGTACCTAAAAACAAAACCTCAAAATATGTTAAGCAAAAACTGACACAACTGTAAGACAAATAGACTAGTCAACATTTAAATTTGGAGATTTTAATAGTTCACTCTAGATAATTGATAGAACAACTAAAAGTCTTTAGCAACACAATCAACCAGCTTGACCTAACTTATTTATCTAGAGGACTCCAACCAACGCCTGTAGCATACATGTTTATTTCAAACACACAAGAAACATTTTCCAGAATTCAACATATGGTAGATCAAAATAAATCTCAACATTTAAAAGAATTGAATCCTGAAAAGTATGTACCCAATATTGACATAATTTAATTATAAATTAATAACAGAAATAAATCTGGAAAATCCCCAGATATTTGGGAATTAAACAATACACATAAATAACACATGGATCAAAAAAGAACTCACAAGAAAAATTAGAAAATATCTTGAGCTGAATGAAAATAAAAATATGACATGTCAACATTTAAGGAATATAGCAAAAGCAGTGCTTATAAAGACATTTATAGCTGTAAACACCCATGTTAAAAAAAAAGAAAAATCTCAAATCAATAACCTAAGCTTCTACCTTAATAAACTAGAAAAACAGTAGAAAACAAAACTGAAATCAAAGAGAAGAAAAATAATAATTTGTAGAAAAATCAATAAAGTAGAATGAGAAACACAGTAAAGAGAGCCAATGAATCAAAAATTAGTTATTTGAAATTTCAGCAAAACTGACAAATATTTAGAGTAACCAAGAAAAAATAGTGAAAAATATTACCAAAATTGAATGAAAAGACATGATTCTACAGACCATAAGAGCATATGACTATAAACAGATTTGAAACAATTTTGTGCCAACATCAAACAGTTTATATTAAATGGACACATTCCTATAAAGACACAAGTTACAGAACTGACAAGAAGAAATAGAAAATATGAAAATATGAATTTAAACAATTAAATTAGTAATTTAAAATCTCTCCACAAAGAAAAGCCAGGCCCATGTGGTTTCACAGGTAAATTCTATCAAATATTTTTAAAATAAGTATTAATTATTTCACAACCTATTTCAAAGTATAGAGAAAGATGGAGCACTACCCTCATTCTATGAAGCTAGTGTTATGTGATATTAAAGCCAGACAAAGAAATCACAAGAAAAAATACCACAGATAAATATTTCGTATTTAACAAAACATTAGTAAGCTAAATCTAACAATATATAAAGAGGATTACATACCAACACCACAGGGATTTATCACAGAAATGATAATTTGGTAACTGAAAATCAATTAATAAAACACACCAGTAATAAAAGAAAAAGCCACATGGTCAACTCAACAGAAGAATATAAAAACATGTGATAAAATTCAATACACATTCATGATAAAAGGACTCAACCAGGAGGATTAGAAAGAAACACCCTCAATCTGATAAAGGTATTTGCCATATAAAAAATCTGTAGTTAAGATCATATAACAATGATGAAAAACTGCATGCTCTCCTCCTAAGATGAGGAAAGACACAAGATAGCCAAGTCTGACACTTGTATTCAACAGTGTACCAGAGGTTCTCCTCAGTGGGGGGGGGGGGGGGGGGGGGGGGAGACAGGGACAGGGAGATGGAGGGGGAGAAGGAGAGGGAGAATATAAAAACATGGAAGGTACCTAGGTTTAAACGGAAGAAATAAAACTGTCTTTATTCTCAGGTGATATAATCCTGGATGCAGAAGATCCTAAGGAGCCCACAAATAAATTATTAGAATTAATAAACAATTTTTCAAGGCTGCGGAAAACAGCATTGATAAACAAAAATGAATTGCATTTCTGTATACTAACAACCAACAAACTAAACATGAAATTCAGATAACAATTCTATTCACAGTAGTACTAAAAAGAATTAAATACTTAGAAAAAAATTTCTACACTAAACACTATAAAACAGTGTGGAGAGATATTATTAAAACAGATCTAAATAAATGGAGAGACATTCCATGTTCATGGATTTGAAGACTCAATCTGTCAAGATGGCAATTCTCCTCACATTGATTTATAAATTCAACACAGCCCCTATCAAAATCTCAGCAGGCTGATATATATATTGACAATCTGTTCCTAAATTATGTGTGGAAATGCAAAGGATGAAGAAGAACAAAAACAATTTCACGATTGGAGTACGTATGCTACCTCATTTAAACTTACTATATAGTCACAGTAATCACCGATGTGTAGTATGATGCAAGATAGGCATTTATTTAGATCAATGGATTAGAATTGAGATTCCAAAATGAATCACATTCTCAGGAAGAAAAGAAGAGTCATACATCCCATTTCTGGTCAATTGAATTTTGACAAAAGTGTTAAGACAATTCAACGGAAGAAACTATTTTCCAACACATGGAACTGCAACAGTTGAAGATCCATGTGAATAAAAATAAATTTAAGTACATATCATACACAGAAGATAATTCAGATTGGATCACAGACCTAAATATAATAACTAAAAATTATGATAGTTCTAGAAAAATATGTAGGAAAATCTCATCTTCTTGAAATGAACAGTAAGCTAATGATCAGTAAAAGAAAAAATGACAAATTGAGCTTCAATGAAATTTAAAACTATTGTTTTTGAAAACAGTATTAAGAAAATGAAAAGACAAGCCAGGAATGGGAAAGTATTTGCAAATCATACATCTAATGAAGGGTTTGTATTCAGAATATATAAAGAATTCTTACAATTTAAGATTATAAATGTAATTTAAAAATCGCCAAAATATTTGAATAAACCCTTCACCCAAGAAGATATATGAAAGGTAATAAGCCATGAAAATAATGTTCAACATCATTAGTCGTTACAAAATTTCCAATTAAAAACACTAGGATATATTCCTTTTGGTTTATACAGCCCTCAGAATGGCTATAATCAAAATGAAAGACAAAAGCGAGTGTTGGTGAGATGTGGAGAAGATGGAGAACTCATAAATTGATGGCAGAAATGTAAAAATGTTACAACCACTTTGGAAGGTTACAACCAGTTGGCAGTTCTTTTAAAGTTAGAAATAAACTTACTGTATGACCCAGTGATTCCACTTGTAGGACTCTCCACAAGAGAAATGAAAACATATGTTCACATAAAGATAGGTAGGTGAGCATTCCTAGCAGCAGTATTCATATTAGCCCAAATCTGGAAACTATCCAAATGTTTCACAATTAGACAAATAAACACAATGAGTTATGTTTCTACAGTAGAATATTATTAAGCAATACAAAAGTATGATTCCTGATACATGCTACATAGATGAACTTCAAAAACATTATGAATGAAGCCAAATGTAAAAACTACATATTGTATAATTCAATTTATCGGAAATGTCCAGAAAATGAAAATGCACATAGGAAATAGATCAGTAGTTGCCAAGAGCTAGGAGTAAAGTGAACATTAACTGCCAACAGGCACAAAGAAAGTTTCCGGATTGATAGAAATGATGGAAAACTAGATTGTGGCGATGGTTACTGAATGCTATAATTTTCCTTAAAAATAACTGAATGTAAATTAGACTGCAGCAAAGCTATCAAAAACAAACAACAGTGAGCTGAACTCCTCACTCAGCTCAGTCTTGAAGGCAGACCTTCACCACTATCCCACTCTTCTGTCAGTGGAAAGGATGACATGGTCCTTGTTCAAGATGACTCACCTGCCACTTTTTCTAGATCCCATTTTATTCCCTTTGTTTCTGCCAAGTCTCCTCTGCTGCTTCCTTTTATCTCTAAGTTTCTTAAAAGAACAACCTATGATAGAAAAGGCTACTTGATCACTTCTCATCCCACAGCTGGCTCCGGAGGAGCTCCCTTCTCCACCCTGAGAGAGCTTTCCCTCATCTCTGAGAGTCTAAAATTGAGAGCTGAGAGGTGGTTTGCAGTTCTTCCTTAATAGGTCCCTTACACACATTTCTTTTTAGGTTGGTTGACACCACTCTCTCTGGGTCTTTCTTTGACTTCTCTAAATACTCCATCTCAAAATTATTTATTAGATAAAGTTCTCTGAGTCTTCCCTTCGATCTGCATGGTCCCCTCCCTTGTTTTATTCTCTTTTGAATTTACCCAACACTCTTTTGTGAAAATCTTCACTTAACCACATCTGCCAATAACTCTAAAATGGGTTATCTTCGAGGAATCCTCTCTTCTGGGTTTCAGGTCCATATGTCAACTAGGCTGAAGAATTCTAATTCTATATCCCATAAACACTTCAGAGACAGTAAGCCCCAAATTAAATTTCATACTCCTGTTCACAAATTTCTTTCCTCTTCTTCTGTATTCCCTCTCCCTTCCCAAATAGTCACTTAATTAGGAGGTTTGGAAGCTATTGAGCAGTTTCCCTGACCTCTCTCTTATGATTTCTAGTTTTCTATTCTATCTCCTGCTTTCACCCCCTCTGCTGCTGGGTTGATCCTCTTTATTACGGTATCATTTTAGCAATTTTGAAATAGTCTTTTTATATTTTTTGAAGTCTTTATTGTTGTTCTATTGAAATAGTCTTAAGACAGTCATTTTAGGTCCTCTTTTTAAATGAGTGAATCATTTAATCAAAAGAAGGAAAAGAAATAAATGATTTAAAATTCTAACCAAATGTGCCGTAATTTTGGCAAATAAGGCCCTACATGTGCTTTAACAATTATGAAAGCCCTGGTTTGTACTGCTTGAAGAGTAAAAATATTTAGAAATGCCCTATGCCTTCCTTATCAATACAGGCTGTCATCTCTAGACACCTAACTAGCCTTCTTTAAACTCATTATTTCAGACTGTTCATTTAAAATTCCCAGTAATCTGGAGATGGGCTGGGCTCAAGTTCACTTTGCAGTTATGAAAATAGAGTTAATTAATTACAGTCAGAACGACAAAACAGCCACTTGACAACATTTTGTTAGCCATTAGTTAACTTCACTTTCTGTTCTTAAAAGTAATAAAACTGGAGATCCAAGATGGCAGAGGAGTAAGTGGAAGCTACACTAACCTCCTCCCAGGACCAATATGGAATTACAACTACCTTGTGGAGAAATCGTCCAGAATAACCTACTGAACACTAGTTTGAGAGAAGCCTTCTTACCACGGAGAGACCAGAAGAAACCACTTTACCCCAGCGTGGCTGGCAGGGAGTACGGAGGAGATGAGACAGGGCCGACTGGGCTCCCACAGGCAGCCCTGAAGGTATGGAGAAATATTCCAGTGGCCAAAGGGTCTGCCCCTGAGAAGTGTGGGCTCTAAACCCCAAGCTGGGCTCCCCAGCCTAAAGCATCAGAGTCAGAAAGGAACCCAGACAGCGTCCTGCTGCGAAAAGCTGGAAGTGGCGGGAGTTTTTGCCAGCCTGGGAGGAACAGCTGGAGTCACAGAGAGCTTCTTAAGGGGCCAATGCACAAAATTTTGTTGGCACCCACTCACCCTGAGCTCCGGCAAAGCGGGGGGTGGGGGGACAGAGTAGACTAGAGATGTTTGAGAATAGTTTGGGGATGGAGGCTATGGGGAGAGAACTGAGGGAGCCGCCAATAGGATCCTCATGCTGAGTCACCACCCCCGTACTTCAGAAGCCATCTTGCTCAGGCAGACAACACCCCTCCAAGTGGCATCAGTGCTGTGGTGGATCTGTTTCTCCAATTCAGTTCCTCTTTTCTCTTTCTTCTTCTTTGTCTTTTCTTATTTGTTTGTTTGTTTCTCTTTATATATATTAATTTCCATTTAAACCAAATACTATGTCCTTCCCTTTTCTGATTTTATTCTACCTTCTTTCCTCCCTTTTTTATTTACGGTATAAAATTTACATTCTCTCATTGCCTTGTCCCTATTCCCTACTCTTATTATTGCTACTCCTACTACCCTCTCAAAATCATTTTCTTCAGTTAGTAATCTCATATGTATTTTTTCTTTCTTGTAATAATCTTATTCTCTTTATACCTTTATTAATACTGGCTCATTTGCTGTTGATGTTGTGATTGTGGGTGGGGGTTATTTTTGTGGGTGTGGGTTTCTTTCCTGAGCTATTTGGTTTTGTTCTGGCAGCACTTGTACAACAGCATACAAGCCATGGTGGATGGAGTGACTCTCACTCAGCCAGCATGAAGGACCCATCAAAGAATGACCTGAGAACAACCAAAATCCAAGAGCATCAAGTTCAGGAGACCAAGCAGGCTGCACTGCTAAGTCCCACAGGTCTCCTACCACAGAAGGCCAGGCCTTGAAGACAGGGAGTCAAAGCAGGTCGAAGAAGCAGAAACAAACAAAAAGAGTCACCTAAAATGGGGAGACAAAGAAACAACTCCCAATCGAAAGGAAAGAAGGAATCTCCAGAAATAGTGCTAAATAAAATAGAGGAAAGCAAACAATAAGACACTGAGTTCAAAATAATGGTTATTAGGATTCTTAATAAGCTCAGTGGGAACTACAAAGAACTCCAGGGAAGCTACACGGAACTTACTCTGAACTACATCAGCATGAAAAAGGACATAGAAACTACCAGTAGGAGCCAGAAGGAAATTAAGAATACAATTTCTGAAATGAAGAACACAGCAGAAGGAATTAAAAGCAGGCTAAATGAAACATAGGATTGGATTAGCGAGCTGAGGACAAGGTGGAAAAAAATTCTCATGCAGAACCCCAAAATGAAAAAAGACTGACAAAGAATGAAGAGGGTTTAAGGAAGCTGAAGAACAACATGAAACATAATAATATCTGGATAATATGGATACCAGAAGGAGAAGAAGAGGAGCAAAGGATAGAAAACCTGTTTGAAAAGTAATGAGAAAACTTCCCTGACGTGATGAGAGAAAAAGTCACGCAAGTCCAGGAAGCACAGAGGGTCCAAATCAAGATGAACACAAAGAGGCCCACCCTAAGATACATAAATAAAATGGAAAAATTCAAGGACAAAGAGAGAATCTTAAAAACAGCAAGGAAGAAACAGCTAGTAATACACAAGGGAGTTCTAATAAGGCTGTCAGTTGATTTTGCAACAGAAACACTATAAGCCAGAAGGGAATGGCAAGAGATACTCCAAGTGATGTAAAGCAAAGGCCTGCAACCAAGACTACTCTACCCAGCAAGGTTCTCATTTAAAATGAAAGGCAAAATAAGGAGTTTCCCAGGAAAAAAAAATTTAAAGGCTAACATCTTAAAAAGGTATACATCTCCACCAAATCAGCATTGCAAGAAATGCTAAAGGGACTGCTTTAAGAAGATAAAGAGAGGCAGAGAGAGAGAGAGAGGAGAATATAAGTACAAAGGGGGAAAATGGCAATGAATAAGTACCTATCAATAACAACCTTAAATGTAAACAAATTAAATACTCCAATTAAAAGACATAGAGTAGCTGAATGGATGAGAAAACGTGACCCACATATATACTGTCTATAAGAGACCCACCTGAGAACAAGAGATCTACACAGACTGAAATTGAGAGGATAGAAAAAAATATTTCAAGCAAATGGAGATGGGAAAAAAAAAGTTGGGGTAGCAATACTTAGACAAAATAGATCTTAAAACAAAGACCATACAAAGAGACAAAGAAGAACACTTCATAATAATTAAGCATATTATGGATCCTTTTAAATATATATGTACCCAACATAGGAGTGCCCAAATATATAAGGAAAATTGTGGAGAACTTCAAGAAAGATATCTACAGTGACACACTCATAGTAGGGGATAATATTACCACACTGTCAACAATGGATAGATCCTCCAAGCAAAGAAACAACAAGGATATTGTACCATTGAACAACACTCAAGATTAAATGAACTTAATTGATATATACAAAACTTATCACCTCAAAGAAGCAAAATATAAATTTCTTTCAAATGCATATGGACCATTTTCAAAGATAGACCACATGGTGGGAAACAAAACAAGCCTCAACAAATTCAAGAAAATTGAAAGCATATCAAGCATCTTCTCAGACCACAATGTCTTGAAACTAGAAACCAACCTCAAGGAAAATCCTCAAAAACATTCAAATTCTTGGAGACTGAATAACAGGCTATTAAATAATGAATGGGTTAACAATGAGATCAAAAAACAAATCAAAAAGTTTCTGGAAACAAATGAAAATGAACACACAACAGCTCAAAACCTATGGAATACAGCAAAGGCAGTCCTGAGAAGGAAGTTCATAACAATACAGGCCTACCTTAAAAAGACAGAAAAATTTCAAACAACGTAATTCTACATCTATAAGAACTAGAGGAACAACAACAAACAAAGCCCAGAGCAAGTAAGAGAAAGGGAATAATCAAGATCAGAGCAGAATTAAAAGACATAGAGACTAAAAGAACAATTTGAAGGATCTATAAGTCCAGGAGCTGGTTCTTTGAAAAGAAACAAAATTGGCAAGCCTTTAACCAGACTTATCATGAAAAAAAACAAACAAACAAACAAAAAAAAGAGAGAGCCCAAATAAATAAAATCAGAAACAAAAGAGGATAAATTACAACCAATACCACAGAAACTCAAAGGATTATGAGATTACTATGAACAACTATATGCCAAAAAATTGGACAACCTGGGTGAACAGACAAATTTCAAGAAACATATAAGTTTTCAAAACTGAATCAAGAAGAAGTAGAAAGCCTGAATAGATTAATGACTAGTGAAATTGAAGCAGTAGTAAGAAAAATTAAAAAAGATAAAAAAACTCCTAGCACACAAAAGCCCTGGACTGGACAGCTTCACAAGCAAATTTTATCAAACATTTAGGGAAGAGGCAACTCTTCTCTTCTCAAACTACTCAAAAAAATTCAAGAAGAGGGAAGACTTCCAAAATCTTTCTTTGAGGCCAGAATTATCCTAATTCCAAAACCAGATAAAGACACAACAAAAACCAACTAAAGACACAACAAAGAAAGGAAACTACAGGTCAATATCGTTGATGAACATGGATGCTAAAATCCTCAACGAAATATTGGCAAAATGGATTCAGCAATACATTAAAAAAATCATACACTGTGATCAAGTGGGATTCACCCCAGAGATGCAAGGAAAGCACATGAGCTCTGGAATCAAATAGGTCTGGGTTGGAATAGTAGCTCTACCACGTCCAAGCTGTGTGACCCTGGTCAAGTTTCTTAAACTTGCTGAATCTTAGTTTTCTCAACTTTAAAAGACATGCTATGTTATCTCAGTCATAGAATTATTATAATAATTAATTGTGATAAGGCTCATAAAGCTCAGTCAGGTACCTTGTAGGTAATAAGAATATAAATCAGAAATGCAAATATCCTTTTCTTACACACACAAAAAGAATATTAGATATAAACATTCCTGCTAAAGAAATACAGGACAAATGTTTGGCAATCACTCCCCCAGCTAGTGGTGAGGCTCTGAAAAGGCCTCCTGCCACCTTCTACTTTGCATTTCTTAACAGAGATGCCCTTTCCTTTCCTTCCAGAGCTCTGTTAGCAGTCACATCCCTTCAAAGAGGGGTCAGGTTACTAAAAGACATGTGGGTAACTTTAAGAAAACTTTAGAAACACTGCAACAGACCATTGTCTCTAGGAGTCCCTCATTTTGATTTACATATTTATTTTTTAAATTACAGAATCATTATCAAGTTTTCACTAGAGGTGGTTTCATTCAGTTCTTCGTATATTTAACAGATTTTACAAATCATTAAACTAATTGCTATAAAGGATGCCAATCATATAAGAAATGATTCCATGCTTGCCAAGGCTTATGATTTAATTTGGATACAAACAATTCATTGACAGCATACAAAGCAGTAATACCCATGTGAGATATGTAAGTATTATGTCACTTCCTAGTACAGAATGAAGACCAAGAGCACTTAGAGATTGTAATAGACAAGTAACTGACACTAATAGAAGTCTTAGTGTCCTATCCAAGAGCTGAGGATACAACAAGCCAGGACATCGAGTAAATGATACTTCCATCAGAAAATTCTTAAGAAGGATAGCATGTGGTTGTGCCTTGAGAAAACTGAAAAATTTTAGAGGAAAAATAAAGGATGGAAGAGTTTTATAGGGAAATAAAAAGATACCAACAAAGTCCCAAAGCAGGGTAAGTATAAGAGACCCTTCAGTGATAGCTAGTAGTACCATTCAGTGGCCATGGGGAGTTCATGTGAGAGTCTAGAGGAGGATAAGACAAAGAGAAATGAAAGTGGGTAACTTACTAGAGAGCCTCAAATGCTAGGATAAGACAGAATGGCCATTGAATGGGAAATTCATTGAAGTTTTTCAAGGGGAGAATAGACATGATCAAGGCATTCTTTTAACATAAAGGACTATACCATAATACAGAACAGATGGGAGGCTTCAGGCTAGAAATGAAGAAACTAGTTAGGAGGCCATCCTAGCAAACCCAGGTATGGGTCGAGTCATTGAGAAGAGCTGTGGGAGATTCTGAAGAAAACTGGCATTTGTACTTATCGGTCATCCCTATGACTTGATAGCCTGATCCTTAAGCAGGCAGTGTAACCACAGAGAAACAGAATTCTTACCCTCATCCTCCGCTGATATCTGAGTAACCAAGGTAAGCTGGAATTTGGGGCTTTAACTTTATCACACGGTAGTTGAATTGCAAATGCTGTTTTGTGGTCAATATGTTTTATAGGAAAGAAGTCATGTTTGAAACATTGAGACCCAAATAGATAATAAGCGCAAGCCTAAAATGAAGCAAAAAGCTTATTAGGTTTTATGGGTGTCATAATGAGAGTAAACATTTAGGTATTTTTAAATTTAAGAATTATCTGTATGAACATCTAGTTACCGGCTGAAGAAATCGGCCTTTTTCCCGTCACTCCTGCTGTGCGGACCTGGTGCGGTGTGTGTGTGTGGTCAGCCTCAGGGAGCGTCCACGGCTGCTTCAGTCCATGGTTAGCAGCGAATGCAGAAAAAAAGGGTCAACTCTCTCTGCACGGCAAGCCCCTTAAATGTCAGAATCTGCCCTCTCCTTTCCATCTTGCTGCTCCTCTGAGAACTGGTGTCACAATCCCATTCCAACAAAATTGAGAAGGCAAAACAAACCAGTGACGGATTTTTTTAATCACAAATGTAATAACCCATCATGTCTCTTGAAAAGGAAAGAGGGCAACGGGGAGGCAATTTGGTCCAGGAGTTTAATAAAAGCATGCTTTCCTCATTAAAAATCTCATAATGCCATCTTCCAAGCGCAGTATGCAAAGCATAGCTCGGGAAAGCAGTGAGTCAGATTCTGGAGTCAGATTCTGGGCTCCAGCGACGCCCCATTCTCCCGTATCAGAGCGCTCCAGGGCCGCCTGAAGAGCGCGGTGACAATGCTGTACTGGGCAAAACACGGGCACCGGAAAGGGTCTCTCTCTCCATAGGCTTTCTGCCACAGGGTTTTCTTCTTCTCCCTGCTTACAAACATTCTCCTTCTCTCAGCCCCAGTCTTTGCTTTTCATCAGCCATGCATATACGTCTAATAGACACTTACTTGGAATTTGCAGTTCCAATACCAAACTGTACTTGTATTTAAAGACAGCCAGGGACACCGTAAAAAGAGTAGGTCAGTGAAAGTCAGGGAAAATTAGGACACTTCCCTGGGCAGCAGGAATTAACGTGTAGGAAGCATCTGAAACATTTCAGGACAGAACACACTGTGTCCTTAAAAATGCTTAAACACACACACACACACACACACACACACACACAAGCTTCCAATCACAGCTTTTTCTAACAAAAGGCAGGGGGACTTGTGCCAGAGGTAAAACTTCCAGGCTAATGGGCAGGGGGAGGGCTGGGCACGGAGACAGCAGGACACAGAGCAGTCGCAGGTCACCTTCCCCACTGGGCTGATGGAGTGTCTGTCTGCCTTTCTTTCATGATGTGAATTTCCCCACTGGTTCCCTGCTGGTGAATTCTCTCCAGTTATGAAACACTTTCTTACCTTCATTTGCTCTTAATTAAAAAGGGAAAAGAAACTCCTAGGGCTCTGACAACAGGAAAAAAAAAAAGGAAAACAGAAAAGAAAAGGAAAGGGAAAAAAAAAAGAAAAAAGAAATGCTCTAATTTGTTAAAATCCAATGGTCAGAGAACCTGACGTGGCAAGAGAAAAAGGATACAAAAGAACATGGAAAAATCACTGGAAGTGGTTTTAATGTTTCTGAGCAATGTGGATTCTGTTCTACAGACATATTTTGAGAAGGAAATGAGGGCATTTGTAATTCTGGGGAGGAAAGGCAAAGGATTTCAGCGTGAGGCTCATTGCCCCTTGGTTTTCACATCCAGTTTTCATTCTTCATACTCCTTGGTTTACTAGGATGATTCATTCTTTCAATAAATTTTTATAAAAGCCCTCTCATGGACTGGACAGTATACTAACACTTTACATTTAGAATCTTAAAAAAATAAACACACAGCCAATGATATTGATAGTTGTAATTTCTTGGGTTCTATCTGGGGTCAGCTATAACATTAAGTACTTGACACCCATGAGTTCTTGATCCAAACGACAGTTTGGCAAGGAGGAATCATGACATTCAGCATATGGATAGAGAAAAACAAGACTCAGAAAGAATTAAATAATGATAATAAAATTTTAAAAATTACAAATCTTGCCCAAAGAGATGCATTAAGTAAGAGGCAAGTGGCACAGATAGAACTTAACCTCCATCGATCGCAGATGATAGTTCCCATGCTCTTTCCACTATTTCATGACCCTGCAAGGTGGAATCAAGGGCAAATTTGGAAAATGTAATCACAGTGCCCTAGTCACTCACTCTTAGTACATTCGGATGTGCTCCTGTTGGCTCTCCTCATTGAGGGTCTTGACAGAGTGCTGGAAGTATTTTCCCAATTTCCTCACTCTGATCCTAAGGCCCAAGGCCTATTCTAAAACCCAAGTTTGATCTACTCAGTGCTTTCTTGATTTCTTTGGCCTCTCTTATATCAAATCTAGCCCCCACCTGGTTATTCTCACCATCTACCTAGCACCTAACTTCTCAACTTGCAGAAATGTATAGCTAAAAAGTCATACTTGGCTGATGCCCCTAACTTTGTCCACAATATAATGTTAAGCGATGTACCTTAGCTGACCTAAAATTAAACTTCAGCTCTGCACTCTACACTTAATGTTATGCATTATTTTACGATGTGCCCCAAATTCATAAAACCTGAGACACACAAATAAACCAGATTCACAAAGCAAATGCAAATCATGGTGGATGATTATTCCTGAACAGAAGGATTCATCATAAACTTCCTTAAATAGGAAGCTTCTCTGATGCATTTATGATACGACTTGATTTCCCCCCCAGGGATAGAGTCTTTGCATAAATAAAGCAAAGCAGACTGCAGTGAAAAGGAGCATCAGGAATATTTGTTTGCAGAACACACATGTTGAGCCGATTTGTTTAGCCCTCAGCTGTTGCCAGGCCCCAAATCACTTGCTGTGTCCATAATGTTTAGCAAGAGTGATGCCCTACTGACTCTCCTAGTGGTCCTCTCCTGTTCACAACCTGGCATTGGGTGCCACTTGTATCTGTGCTCACAGGCCATTCTGGATTGAACTGCCACTATTCCATTTCACCAGATTACCGTGCAGTATGCTGAGTCTCAAAGAAAACAAACAAACAAACAAACAAACAAACAACAACAAAAAAATAAAACAGCCACTGCAGAGAGTCAGGCTTAAGTTCCTGATCATTTGTTGCATTAGAATCATGCTCTGTAACAGTCAGAATTGGTTAGGTTATGCTGAAATAACAAACAACTGGACAGTCTTAATGGCTTAAAACAACAGGTTTTTATTTGACTTTCACACTAGGTATCCATCACAGGTAAGAAGGCAGGAAGAAGCCCAAGGGCTCTTTTCCTCTGCTCACTCAGGGACCCAGGTTGATGGACTAGTCATAATCTTTAAAGAAAAGCCATTGGTTGTCATGGCAGAGGGAAGGGAGCACTCCGGAGGACTTCACACTGGCCATAACTCATCACATGTTGGCGCTTCAAAATGGAGGAGGTAGAATTCCGCTGAAGCAAGTGCTCAGGATGCAGAAAGTCTAAAACATTCAATGAGTAGCACTGATAATCTCCACAGCCCAACACAATACCCAAAGCTATTCTACAACCACTGAGAACATGAAGGTTCAGATCCTGGGATCCTGGGGGACAAATGCATAAAGGGAGTTCTAGGTGACTTGATCTGCATTAGTTCTGAGAATAAAAGAGATTCCTAGTTGTATCCCTGATTACACTGTCCCCTAGGAAATGACTGCAGTTCTACTGAATTCAGAATAGGTGCCCAGCCACACCTTCCCTGTGGGATGCCTCCTGCAGGGCTGTCTTTAAGTGTGAGAACCATGTCTTCTGTGCCTAGCCAAGGTGTCCAGTCCTGCAGAGATACATTTGTCCTATGATGTCCTTATAATCGAGGCTTTAATTCTTACCAAAGGGAAAATATCTTTTCACATCTCTCAACTCTTCTTGTTGTTAGATTTTTTTTTGGCGGGGGGTGGGGGGGTAGGGTAGACTGAAACCTGTTCTACTTCCCAAATTCTTTTCCTCCCTCTAGCCTCTTTACAAGGAAGAGAAGAAGCACAAACTAATCAAATGCTATCTGTTGAATCAATGGCCACTCCTCTTCTCAAACTTTCTCACCAGTTTGGGTTGAGAGATGCAGGTGCTAGGTCTCTCAGGCAAAGTGGGTGATTCTAAAGCCATGAGAAGATTGCAAGGTAGATTTTTGTCAACTACTGCACATCCTTGGATGCTAACACCAAGCACTTTTATTAAAGGAGTTTTCAACATCTATTAGCCAAATTAGATGAGGATTCCAAAAGATGGGAATACCTCATCAGAATAGAATAAGGAAAGGGGGCTGTGTTTTTATAAATGCTTTTCTATAAAAGGATTATAATACAAACATGTCTCACCTTCATTAATGAGGGCACAGGTTAATACCAGTAACTGAAATCCACAGATGTAGTTAAAATCCTTTAATCTGTATTTCTTACAAAAGTTTTGTTTTTTAAATTTAATGTTGTGTTTAAATTTCTAAGGAAAAGAAGCATTTTCTGTAGAGAAGCAAGAAGGATTTGAGTCAAAATGACAGTCTGTAAATCTAGGTGGCTAGTTATACATGCTAAGAGATCTACTGTGGGTCGATGCAAGTGAAACAGATAATAGGAGAAATAAAGTCTGAGTACCATGTTACCCCTTAAAAAAGAAAAAGAAACACAAAGGAATATGAAAACAATAACATGAGCATGCTGGATTGTGCAAGATAAAAATGGAAAGGGGATGAAAACTTCTTTGAATCTCCACTGTATGTCAGGAATGCTACATATGAGTAACATTTAATAAGCACAAAAATGAATGAGATATCACTGATATATTTCTTCTACCCGATACTCATTCATTCACTATTCATTCATTCTAAAACAATTACCTAGGTTCCTACACTCTGCCAAAAAGCCATTTACTACCTGGTAAGATGAGCTAGAAAACAATAACCATAGGATGAGGAAACGGAGGCTCAGAAATGGTGTGTCTTGTCTAATTGAGGATTTCTAGCTATTAATTGGCCAAGAGAAGATTCACATTCATATCTTTCTGATGTCAACTAACCCCAGATTGCCCTAATCTGGCAGATTATCAGTTAGTTTATGGAATTCCACCCCTAGATGTGCAAACTCTCCAGGTTGGGAGTCTAGGAGTGTGTATTTTTTAAGCTTCCTTGGTGACACTCATCCAATGACTGGTCATACCAATGCTACCATTTCAGAGTGGCATCCCCTAACTTTAGTACCACATATGCCCTCCCAGCTGCCATCCATCACATTTCCCCATCAGGTACAACAGAAAACCGCTTCTCTCAAACCTCCTGTTGACATTCTGGATAAGAAGGTTCAGAACTAACAAGTTCCATGGGATGGCCAGACACTTGCCACCCATTCTAAATGTGACTATAAAAAAGGGGTCTTTATTTCAGACCTTAAATTCCTTTCCATGCTTCTCAGAGGATGACCAATAAAGTTATTACTTAAAAGTCCCAAGGAGAGCAGTCTTTTTACCTATCACCCACAGCTCCTTGAAAGGTGAATCAATCTCCAAGGCAGCTAGAGCTTCACAAGTTCTGAGTGATTGTGATCTTACCACAGACATGCCCATGTTCCAGCTGATGCAATGCATTAGTGCGTGTGTGTGTGTCTGTGTGAAACATCTTTTGAGATAAAATATAATAAGATAGCATTTAGCTTGTTGCAGAGTACACCAATCAAGGGAAATCAGGTTTCCAATTCACAAAAAAAGTAGCACAAAGACGTGATATTAATGATGAGTTGAGGAAGTTAACTGGACAAGGAAAGCGAGATCACCCAAAGATGAAGCATAGGAAGGTGCAATTTACATGGGAATCTGGCCAAAAAAGAAGGACTAGAAGCTTAAAATCACTCTCTATGTTTTGCTTAATCAATGAGACATTTTTTGGCAGCTTTAGTGAGATTTAAAGGAAGGAGAAGATCTGAAGCTATTCAAAATGGTGTCTCTGTCTTGAACACAAATACACACATGTATTCTTATTAAATACAGCCCAGAGAAGAGGGGCAAGATAAAATGGCAATCTAATTTGTCTTTGGCCACCATCACTACCCTACACTGCCCAACCCCATACACACACGTAGAGAGAATTCTCTTCTTCTTTTTCTTCCTCCTCTCTAAGTCCCCTTTGGTGTAAACATTCTAAATTATTTATATCTAGATTGACGGCATCTTTTAATATGACTGATACTAGAGCAATCAAAATATAATTGTGCTATAGCTATTCTAATACATTATGCTAATGCTTGATTAAGGAGACCGTAAGACCTGAAAAATAAGGATAGGAGAGCTGAACCATTCAAGGGCTAAAGGATGCTCAAGAAAAAAGGATACAAGAGAATATTGAGCTTTTAGAGAATCTGAGCGGCTGAGGGAGAAATAAGTTCTAAACAAGAAACATCCCAGGAATGGCAACACTAATATATGTGGAGAACTCACTTAATCCTTAACTTTAGGAAACTGTTACCAGTATTTCCCCCATTTTCCACATGAGTCACCTGGGGTGCAACTCACTCAAGATCACAGAGCAAGGATGTGGCAAAATCAGGGTCCAAACCCAGGCAATCCAGTGCCATAAAACTTAATACATAGACAGAAGTTCTTGGGGAAAGAAATAATTCGGAGAATCATAGGTATTAAGAGAAAAATAAGGGGGAAAAAAACACAAATCTGTGCCTACAAATGAGAGAAGGTTATTTCAGGAATGGCCAGAAGCCTCCTCATTTTGGGAATAAACACAAAGGTACTGTTTCATTTTTCTGCATGATATTGAGAGTATGAATTGTATTTCCTTACAAGAAAGCGATACAGTAGGGTTAATCTGGGACCATTGCCACTCAAAACCTGCCTTCTTATCCTATTCACCCCAAAGTTCCCCTGCTGATATCTTCCTAATTCAGTTGTGTATCAGTAAACATCCATTCCTGAATTCCCATTAAAATGAAGGATATTTTACTCTAGTAATGTTCCAGATAACTAGATTACTCAATGTGATGGCTTCTGTACAATAAAGGTGCCACAAACAACCCACAAACGAGGTCTGACCAATACCAGGTCATGTCCCTGCAGATATCATCAGTGACTCCCTGCTGCCAACGGGGAAGGCCAATACCCTTAACCTGATATCTGAAAACACTTCAAGACCCACAGACAATATACCTCCAGCCCCAGCTACCAGTCCCTCCTCCCAGAGAGTGTAAGCCATTTTCTCCATTCTAATTAAGATCTGGACTCTCCTGCCATTACACTTTCAAAGCCAAGCTTCCTATACGTCTAGACTCCACCTTTCCAAACATTTCCCATGTTTCTGGGTTTAGTTTAAATGCACCTCTACATGAACTTTCTTGACCATCATGTCTCTATAATTTGCCCTCCTCTACTTCCCTAAGTGTTTGTCCTTAAGATTACTTGACAATTTCTCCTGTAATATCTTGTCATCTCAACTTTCATTGCTGTCTGGTGTATCTGTATTGTTATTAATCAGCTTTTTTTTTTTTTTTTGGTCTGTTTATACCCTGTCTCTTCAAAGAAATAAAAATTCTGATCCTTAGAAAGCTAGTACTAAGGTGCAGCTTCATATCTTTGTATCTCTTCACACCTGGTACACTGTGCACACAGCAGACACTCAATAAGTATTTTCTAAGTTGAAGAGACATGCAATGCCCCACATTGATATGGAAATACATAATGCTGCTTTTTTCCTTAGTAATCTAAAATCCACATGTATATCCTGTAATACAAGTATGACTCAAAAAACCTTGAATTCCTCTTCAGCCTCTTTATCGCTCAGGGTTTCTCTCACCTGTTCTCTGCAGCGGAGAACCATGAATGCCACAAACATGCTCTTTTGTGTTTCTGGGAGTTTCCCATGTCGCTCTCTCTGCCTGAAATGCACTTTGCTTATTCTTTCCTCTTGAGGATAAGACAAATAAGATTAAACACTCCCAGAAAGTCATTGATTATTCCTACTTCCTCCTTATATATCATTGTATTTTCCACAACGTTTACTAAGAAATTGATTACATTTTGCTGCCCTATTTGTTTATGAATTGCAAGAGAATAGAGATTGTTTCTTATCTATCACCATGGCCCTCAGGCACCAGCATAGTACTTGGCACATAGTCTGTGCTTTGTGTGTTGAGGGAATGAATAAATGAATGATGAAACATAGACTGAAGACCAAATCACTTTTATAAATTCGTGAAGAAGTCTGTCGTTAGGCCATGGAGAATAAGATAAAATTATGTGACACAATGGGACACAGAGGCATGTTAATATGAAAAATGTACTTCTACCCATTTGCCCTGAATATTCTCTGTGTTCACATCCCATCCTACAGTAATTTATTGGGTTGCTGAAATCCCTAGGGGAAAACCCTTCATGAGAAATAAAGTGGAGAAACCTCCACAGGAAGAACAGCATTGGAAGAAGGAGCTGCAAAAACTGCGTTAGGAAATGAGAGTCTGCAAAAAGTAGAGAACTGACCATAGGGGAATCCTTTGCTGGCACGGAACTCCTCCCAGGTTCGGGAAAGGGGTTCGGATGTGCGCCTGTGTTTGGGAAGAGCTGTTGGGACAGAGCAGGGAACTCAGCACAGAAATCAGAGTCCAGGAAACAGACACAAGGGAGCGAGGGCTGGGGGGAGGGGCCATGTCTAGTGAAGCCGCAGGTGGGTTATCTCTTCTCTGAAATGGGAGACCTGCTGCGGTGCTCACCCCCTAGACGGAGTTATTACTCCCAGAGCTGCCTTGGCTCACAGTTCCCTTGATGCCTGAGATTTGATTAAGCCAGGTGGAGATGGGGGGCGGGGTGGGAAAAACGGGGGATGTAGCGTTAGAAATCACCAATATGTTGAAAGGGGAGGAAGAGAGGAAGAAGAGAGAAATCAACCGTAAAAAAGAAAAAGGGAAATACCGCCGGAGACATATAAAGCCTGTCAAATCTCTCCGCACTGTAACAAAAGCATAGGAGAGATAGTTTCTCTTTAATGAATGCTTTGATCACGCGCAGTTGATATAATAATTATATAAAACTAGAGCCCGACAGAAATAAGATGTGTTTGTCGCTCACGTAGCCTGTAACCTTTGTGATTGATCATTTATTAAAGAAAAGAATAAGGCCCTTCAAATCAGAGGCAGGAACCTGCATCTTCCCCTCATTCGCGGTGGTGCCTGCGTCCCTTTTCCTCCCTGCCTTAGGTGGCCCGATGGGTCAGCCCATGACTCTGGAAGTCAGCTAACGGTAGAAGAGGGTCTCTGCATATCTCTTGGTTCAGTTTCCCAGGCTAACGCACTGCCTGGCAGCATTCCCTTTCGTTCTCCTGGCCCAAGTCTTTCTCCGCATTTCCCGTGACTCTTCCACCGATCTACACTTCACTGGGCATTTCCGAAGTAATAAAATACTTGCGCCACTGAAGGTATTGACTTGGCTAATCTCCAGAGGAGAAGTAAGCATCATTTTCTTTTTCCCAGAATGAGACTCCCCCAAGCACACACTCTTCAGAAGCAGCAGGGGAGAGAAGCAGTTGCCATGGGAACAGAGGCAGGCCCCACAAATAGGAGTAGCATATTTCTCCCAAGGGGGCATGAACGGAGCCCCCTCCTTGCTTCCACCACCATCAAAGCCTCTCCCAAAAGCTTTATTTGCTGCGAAGGAAGAGGGTACAAAGTGGTAAAAAGTCAGACCCTGTCTTCTTAACTTCCAAATCTCAGTTGAAGAGTCTGGGCCTCAGATAGTTGGCATGGAAATTCAGCCAAGCCTGACTGATTCTGGGTCTGGAAAGAGGGAGAGGAATAATGTCTGCGACTCCATTCAGTGTCTTGAGAATTCTGTAGACTGATGATATATACCTGAGCCATCAGTGAATGAAAGGTTGATAAGGGTGCAAAACGAAGAAGCCTCCCATAACACCCAGTCTGATTAGGTTCTCTGTCAGGTACACCCCGTGGGAAACTGGGATGGGTTCAGAGAATGACATTCCCACTGCTCTGTTGGCCTTATAGCACCCCTACACTGCTCCAGCACAGGCTTATGACAGAGGTGCTAAGACAGCAGCAGGAAGAAGGCGGAGAGAAGTCAGGCAGATGGGGGGAGCGGATGTGAGAGGATCTACACGGAGAAAGTAGGTTATATCAGCAGGCACACTGCAGCCTCGCTAATGCAAAGAGTCTCAGAGTATGTCTCTAACTGCAGTTGACTTAAAACTAAATCACTCTGTTGAAAAAAAAGTCAGGTTTCTGAAAATAAAAGAAGTCACCAGCTATTTGTAAAATGCATAAAGCCAGCTAGCCGATTAACAAGTTTTCTCTTTGCAGGGAATGGCTTTGGGGAATGATGGCAGCCTGAGAGGGCTGGCCCCAAGCTCAGGCTCACAGGGAGGCCACGAAGATGCAGCAGAACTGGGAGCCTTCCTCCTGCCTCATGCCGGATGCTGATTTATTAGGACTGGAACAATTTGTCTAAAGCTGTAATTTTAACTACCTCCGTGCTGAGCAGCCAATCAGAGGGCTCCCACCACGAAGCTTTTACGAGTCCCCATAAAAGCAGCAAAATGAAAACTCAGGGGCCCTTAAAATATACTCCAAGGGTTTCTGCAGTGCAATTGGAGGCTTTTATGACTCCTGTCAGGACTTTTATGACCCCGTAAAACCAGGCAGCAGCCTGGCCTGAGATGAAAAGTGGCCCCGCTGTCTTAAAGTCTAAATGGTCTGTACATTTACAAGGCCTCGAGGAAGGATGGAGGAAACACTGAGGGGGGTTGCCTTGAGTCAAGGCAGGTGTAGGTGGGGTGGAAGGACTGGGGAGTGAGGGGAGACATGGGAAGGAAAGCAAGGGAAGGTGGAGGCAGGTGTGAGAAATGCCCCTGACCATGGCCTTACACTTGGTGACTTCAGAATGCCGTGAAGCCAAAATCCAACACTGTTCACCAAACACAGTGGGAGATGATGGTTTGGCAGACAGATTCATGACTAACAAGGGCTGGGGGAAAGGTACCCTCGTTGGAAAGATTAAAAATGAAGTCACCAGGGAATCACAGGCTCCACAGCTCTTTTTCAAGGGCTTTTCCCATTATTACGACACCTGCATTATGGGGGAGGTTGGGGGAGGGGAGACTGAGAGAGAGAGAGAAGATAAAGCTGGCCACCAGCTCAGTGCACTTCAATGGTCCCACACAATTCAGAGGTAATTTAGGGTGAGAACACCTTCTGCCCAGCTAGAGCATGCCCAGTGCCTGCGAACCCTGCTCCTGCTCCTCAGCTGGGGCTCTTAGTTCAAGACCATCCCACCACTTTCTGAGTCGCTGTGACTGAAAGAGCCTGATCCTGGGCCTTGACCTGGATGCTTAAATTATCCAAACTTATTAGCCATAGTGGGAGCTCACAGAGGGGCAGGCGAGCTTCTGGGTGGGGTGGGGGGAGCTCGCTTCCCAGCAGGCCCACTGCGGTCCTCAGCCCCCACCTGCAGGACCTGAGGAAGGCAGCAGGTATGAGGCATGCCGACTTTAGATCTCAGAGAATATCAAAGGAACAGAGGCAAAGGCAGGCTGAAATGCCTCAGGCAGAGTCTGTCACCTCCGCTGCTTTGCCCCCAGAATGTCCAGGTCAGTGAGGGTCACAGTGAACTTGAAATTGTTCATAAACTGCGATGACTGCAGAGGCTTTGGCGCTTGGGGGCTGGAGAAGAAAGACAGAGAAGCAGGGGTAGCACTAGTGCTGTGTGGAGCAGATCCCTCCATTTAGAGGAACAGATGTGGCAGAACAAGGGGACAATGAGCAGAGGGCAGGCTAGGGACGTCCCAGCGGAGGGCAAACAGGAGTCCAGAGAGTGAGGTTTGCCTTGAGGCTCTAGCAGTGACCCAGAGTTGGTATTCCTCTTCCATCTTACATGTTTCCAGGAGCCTTGCAGAGTGGGGAAAACAAGTATGAAGACAAAGGGACTCAGCTATAAACTCCAAGACCTCACTATATGATTCTGGGCAACCTAATCTTTCTGAGCCTTTTATTTCTCATCTGGAATAAAGTGGGGATCAAACAGTTGCAGAATTTGGTTGCTCTAAGGATTAAAGGACAGAAGGTGCACAAGGCAGGATCTGAGCAGCAGCATCTTAATGGTTGGCCATGCCCAAAGGAGAGGAGCATTTCCTGTAAAGGAAACCTGTTCACTGGCAGCAGGTGTAACAGCACAGCCCTTATTTTAGGGGCAGTAAGACATCTGCTATGCCTAGAGCATCAGTTCCTTGTAGGAAAGGTTTGCATATTAAGTCATTGGCTTGACAGGTGTGGCAGGTGCCATGCAGGATTTGGAAGGTGCCGGGCAGTGGGCTCAGGAGATGATAGCGTGTAAGACCAGAAAAATGGCTGCTTTTCCTGCCTAATTCTTGAGATCATCCAATTCCTTCCCTTCAGAGTAGACAGAGTTGTCTTCTTAAGACATAAACTGGTCATGTCACTACCCCTTCAAACTCTGTCGCCACTTGCTGCAGCCCGTAGGAGAAAGTCCAGGTTCCCTAAACACAGCCGTATGGGTGTCACACCATTTGGCCCCTCCTGAAGTCCAAACAAGCTCATCTCCTAGCGTTGGCCCTTTTGCTCCATTGTTCTCCATCTTCTACACACCACAGTCTCTTCCACTCATCATCTTGACACGTGCCATTCTCCGCCCTGCGACATCTCCCTACCAGACTCCTCCTCTACCCCCCAGGCCTCAGCCTAGACACATCTTCCTTTGAGAAGTCCCCATGGCAGGCACATCGTGCCACCGAGCCACCATGCTACCCAGACTCACCAAAGTCACAGTTCTATAGGCACACCTTCCAGTCATTTCTTTCAAACACTTACCGAGTCCTCAATTCCCCATTTCACTTCGGTCATCCATACTAGAATGTAAATGCCATCAGAGGAGCACTGTTATGCAAAGATCTGGCTCAGCGCTTGGCAGACAGTATGGAAAAATAAAACTCCATTAAATTGCTCAATAGGCCTAGACTGGAGACAGATTAAGAAGGTGTTGCGTGGCCTGCTGACTTGCTTAGATAGGAAGCTATACTTAGTTTGGAGCCACCAAGGGTTGAAGTAGGGCATTGGCGTAAAGGAAGAGAAAGGTCACTATGGCCATGTTCTGCAAAAGGATGCACTAGAGGGCAGGGGGTCTGATTCAGGGAGATTGGTTCATGTTAATAGTGCAGGAAAGAGAGAACAGGAGTTTGACCTACTACAGTGGCAGGAGGAATGCAGATGAGAGATAAAAGTCATTCAAAACTAAACTCAGCAGACAATGGGAAATAGGGAAGAGGAAGGTGTCTAGGATGACCCTCACATGATCTGGTCCCAATACAGAACCTAGTTAGTTCTCTCTGTTCATGAATATGATCATCATTTTAGCTTCTTTTATTAAGATTTCCATTTTTGACATATGTATGCATGTGTGTGCAGAAAGTCAGGTTTCTTCAGCCCTCTGCAGGACCCTAACAAAATTTTCTTACAGATCCAGCTAACGCTGCTGAGTTTCAAATCAGAAATTAGTTCTGATTATGTTGATGTAAACCTGAACAGAGAACAGAAACAAATCCAACTTTCTGCATTGTTAACGTTTCAGATATACAGTTTTGATAAAAGCTTGCAAGTACAAAATTTGCTATCAAGCCTAATGTAGCATAGAGGATTTTGTCTGAGCTAGCCAAGGATCACATTTTCATCTCCTATGAGGCAGGGACTGAGCTTTATAAACTATTTTTCACAAGCACACTCCACTAAAAGAGGAGTATTTCATTTTGAATCTCGTCTGGTTTTAGAGTGGGTGGACTCTAAGGACAGTTACCTAATAACTCATATTCTGTATAGGTGGTATACACACTCACTAACCTAAACAGGAACATTGACTTCAGAAAACCAATACTGCACAGCAAATGGACTGGATGACTCATTCAGTCCGATTCATATTTGCTGTACATTTAGTATTACACTGTGTACTATAGAGAAGAGGTAATACTGTTCCTGCTGCTGAGGATTTCTTGTTGAAGAGATGTGTTATATGATCCTGGGAGATGCTGTGGAAGCAGTATTTAAAAGAGCCTTTTATTCCCCGCTTGACCGGCTTTCTTTTCCCTAAAATGATGAGGGAAAAATCTACCTACTATGTTGAATAGTTGAAAACAGTCATTCCATAACAAGGGGGTGTGGCTTGGAGGTTGGGACTTAAGTCATTACAGGCCATAGATAGCCACTTCCAACCTTTTCTTCATTTGGCATCCTCCTCTGAGTAAAGAGTAATTCATAGGTGATTCATTGATTAAATTATGGCTTCAGTCCTTCATTTAATGAACCTTAAATGAGGTCATTCTTTGTGCCCAGAACTGTGCTATATAATAGAGACCACAGTTATAAGCATAGCCTTGCCATTCATCTTTAAGCCCGATGGGGAAAACAGATAAGTCAACCCAAAATCCCAATGCATGTGACAAAACCTATGTTAGAATAAGCATGCTTTGTTTTAAGATGTAGGGGAAGAATAAATATTCTAGATTTAACATCCAAGTAAGGATTTCTAGAGGTGGTAGTCCTGGAAACAAATCTTCATGGATGAGAAGACTAATTACCCAGATAAAGGAAGGGGTAGGACACTCAAGACATGTTATGTTGTAGCATGCATCCCAGCAGATGGTTAAGAAACAGCAGGTATAAGCAGTCATGACAGGTAGTTAGGTATAGTGGAAGTATGGGGGATTTGGGAGGAGGAGGCAGGTTGGGGATGACAGCAGACAGGTAAGATAAAAGTCAAAGTCATGAAACACTTATAGTCCATGTTTATTAATCAGTGTGATTTTGGACTTATGCACAGATAACAACTCCATCTAGTTTAGCAAGAAAGGAAACTTGCTTAATATATTAGATTCTGTCCTGGAGTACAAATACAGGGCTATAGCTTGGCTTCAAAACCAACTGTAACGGAAGACAGGAATTCCATCAGGAACCTCAATTTTACTGTTCTCTTCTTAGTTCTTATTCTCCTCATTACACAGAATAACATATACTTTTCCAATCCATTTGATGGAACACAGAAGGTAAGACCATCACGATGCCAAGACGCTATATCATACATACACAATCACCTGGAAAGATTGACTGCCTCTCTGTGTTTATTTACAAATTCTCTTGGGAAGGACATTGGTTTAGTCAACTTGAGTTCAGGTACCTGCCCTTACACCAGAACTGCAGCACTTTGACTGTAGCTAGAATGTGTAGTACGAACACTGTTTCTGTGAACATGGGGCTGCAGGGGCATAGGTATATTGACAATTCCCAGAGAAAGAGGCTGGGGTCTTGATGAAATATACCCACTGTATAAGTGAGTCCCAAATGACCATCTACTGATTAAGATACATTATAATAACTTTTGGAATTTTGAAAACATTCACCAGTATATTTTAGAGTTTTACTGGCTAAACATTCTGATTAGGTAGATCTGAGGTGTAGTATAGAGACCTGTATTTCAAAAGTTGAGTAAATATTTCTAATGACCAGCTAAATTGGGAACCATTTTATGAAATTTAGATTTTAATCTTAAAGGAGAGAGGAATGCTTGCGCTGGCCAGTTTTCTCAGGTGGCTGGGGCATTGTCCCATACACCAAAGAACTGTGGGTTCTACCACTGGTCAGGGCACATCTCTGGGGTGCAGGTTCTGTCCCTGGTCAGGGCACATACAATAAGTGGCTGATCAATATTTCTCTCTCTCTCTCTCTCTCTCTCTCTCTCTCTCTCCCTTCCTCTGTCTCTGAAACCAACAAAAACATATCCTCAGGTGAGGATTGTTTTAAAAATAATTAAAAAGAGCAGAATCCTCAAGAGGAAAGAGGGAAATGTCATGGGGTAGATTCACATCACAGTATACCCACTCTGGAAAATAGTGTGGAAGGGAAGCAGGAGAGTTTAGTGACTTCCTAGGAGCCTATTACCTTTACCCAGGAGAGATGAAAGATCTCATCTGGGGCAGGAGTAATGAAAATAGAGAGGAGAGGTATTTAGATGTTAGAACTGGCAGCTGTTGTCATCGGTTATAGCGGAGGGACAAGGAATAGCATCTAGAACAACTCCCATACTCTTAGGATAAGTAAAGAAGTAATGAGGTGACAGAGGAGGAGAACTGGGTTTTGTGGTGGAAGATGATGAGCTGATTCTTGACATTGTGTGTTAGATATGTTGCCATTCGTGCACGTCCAGGAAACAGTTGGATATATGGGAGTTTTTGCACATCGTAGATGAAGATATTGAGGTGCACATTTCCAGGGATGGATATAATTAAGGACAAAGAAGCCTATGGATTTGGGGGACATCAAACTTAAGGGGGAGTAAGAAATTTTGGAAAGAGCAGCTGTATTGGAGACATGTCAACAGATATAGGATAGAAATCAATAAAGACTCATGTCCCTAAAAGGCAGGAAAACATTTTTTAAAGGACAGGATTAGCCAATGCCAAAAATGTACACTGCATTTGGGAGCAAGTCCATTATGACTTTGAGGAGAGCAATTTTATTCTTTAATATTATTGGCATATGTCAGCTTTTCCCATTAATGGTAAACTTCATTTATGTGTTCATTGAGTAAACATTCTGTGGGCAGGATTGGGAGTCCTGAAATCCATAATTTCTAATTCAATGGGCTAATAATTTAATGGAAAGACAAATAAAAAGATTATAGTAGAAAGTGATAAGCTCTGATGGAAGCATATAGAATATTATGGGAGCCCGTGGGGAGGATCTCTAACCCCTTAACTAAATAGGCTCTCAATACAATTTTATGAAATTAGCATATTTATTAAATTTGCCGGTACAAAAATGAGTGATATCATCAGGAAGTGCACAGAAAGAGGGCCAGCTAATGTGGACTGGTATGTTGGCAGAAGTTTGTTAAGAAAGGCAGCAGTTCCTTTGTGGTTGCTTAAATGCTCACATTTTTAAAGGATTTTATCATAAGACCACCAGTGTCTCCTGGCTCTCAGCAGACACCAAGGACTATTTCATTACACTTCAGTGATTTTAGCCTTTGGGCCACTAACTCTTCAATTTATGTTCCTGGCCTTTCCTGGATGCCAGAACTAATTCTCTGGCTGCCTGCTGGCTATTTCTACTTGTATGTCTCACCCGTACTTCATACTTAACAAAGACCCCTGGACTCCATTTCCAACTTGGTATTCTGAATTCTTATTCCTAAACCCATTATAAAGGAATATAAACTGTATAAATGAAAATTTAAAAACAAATTCTCCAGTATCCTACAGCTGGAACATTTTAAGTTTTCATTCTGGTCTTTGGCATACAGACATACAGGCAGCACAGTGAGGGACAGCATTAGATTTATATATAGGTTGGGAATAGTAAGATTTAAATTTTAGTTCGAATTTAGAATTTGCCACTTATTACCAATTATGAGACCTGAATTTTTTTCAAATTAGGCTTAGGTTTTTTTGTCTATAAAATACAATAAATAAAATCTATTCTGCCAAACATATGGTTGCTTTTAAAGATCAAAATCAATATGAGATTGATTCTTCTACCCAGATCTCAATACTCCATAGTAAGAGTATAGGGTATATTGTTTTATTGTTTCAAGTACTTGCAGCTTTTCCCAATGAAAGGATTATACATTTCACCCTGTTGACATCAGTTTTGACCATTTGACTTGCTTTGGTCAATGCAATAGAAATAAGTCTCCCATATCACTATAAAATAGAGGCTTTAAGAGCCATCGCATGGTTCTGCCCTTCTTTTCTCTCTGGAGTAAGATTGCATGTCCAAAATAAACCTATTCCTACAAACTTTGGCCCAAGAATTAAATAAATAAATGTATGTGCATGCACATACATGCAGACAGATAGATGATAGGGAGATGACTGATAGAAAGGTAGATAGATAGATAGATAATGTACACAGAGCTACAAGCCACCTTTGTGTTTGTAAGTCACTGACATGTTGCAAACATTCGTTATTGCCAGATAACTTAGCCAAAGCTTACTGATACACCTTAAAACCTCTCTTAACTAATGTTCACTTAAATACACCAGCAGATTAACAGATGTTCTCTATTTCTACTAAAAGAAGATACCGCAAGCCCAAAGTTATTAGACTAATACTTAGTACATTAGCACTTTTCTGATCCCTCAAGTGGGTGAGTAACTGCTAAGAATTAGTTTCTTTCATGCCATGTAATTTCATATTGTAATTTCATTCAATGAAAAGTAAATTAAGCATTTTAGAAAGGCTTAATAAGAACAAATCACTAAATAAACCACTATGGATTTTTAAAAATCAAATGATGAAATGTATATGAAAGTGCTTAATAAACAACAAATTGCTGTGTTGATGTATTAGTTTGTATTAAGTTGTCATTTAGTATATTTTTGAGTAGCTACTTTTTATCCAACATTATGCAGAGGATAACATGAATATAACATAGAACCATCTTCAAAGGACTTATAAAAGGAAATCAGCAGCCACACTTTCAGCAACATATCTCAGTGATTGATTATAGTACCAATATTCTGCATGGCATCAATTAAAAATAAAAAACAAAAATGCTATCGAATGTTCCAGGACTACCTTAGCTAGATTTACAGGGTCAGAAAGGTGCTGTCTCTTTCTATGTTGTTTGGTGTTTATATATTTTGGTTTATTTATACATCCATTCCAAAACAATCCAAGTTCATTACTACAGGTTTAAAATAAGGAAATATATTTTCGTATTGTTGGTGTTATGTTTTACTCATCTGAAGTCTACATAAAATAGGGGCCTCTTGTTAGTGGCCTTCCTGTCAGAGGTCTCGGTGCCTAAGCTCAGCTACATGACCACTGGTCTGCCAGAAATCAATTTAACAGACCCAGAAAACTTAAATTGGAGGTGCTTCCCACAGAGCCACACATACAGATTTCTGTAGAAAAATCTCTGATTTAAATGAATGAGACAACTTTCATTTCCCTGACATGAGGGGAAGAAACCCTGATCTCAGGCAAAAGAGGAAATGACAAGACCTATAAACCTACCTGGCCATGGCTGGAACCATCATCACATGGAAGGAAGGCTTTTACACAGAACACCCACCATCACAAATGACTACGTCATCGGGACAGAAGGATTACAGAAAGAGCCATCCTGTGTCCCCAGGATGCCCAGCACCCAGCCAAGAAAGAACACCAGCTCCCCAGGGACAGTGGAATAGACTCCATGCCCTCAATGCACAGAATTAGTTGTCAAGTCAGCTCATAGAAAAAAATACAAGCATGTGCTCCTTAAGGGAAAACAGCACACTGAGCCCACTGCCTAACATAACTAGTGTTCAATAATTATTTCCTGAGTGAAAACAATGACTTATCAATTGGCTGGCTGATGGGCTATTCAAATGAGTAACGCAGCACATTAGAGCATTTGACTTTTCTTCAGGCTCATCATAAATCGCAAGCATCTGGATTATTTGACAGAAGCCTAAATTATGTGAGTGACATTGCCCGAATGAGTCAACTTGTTATTACTTTTAAAGTTTCCCTGATACTCAAGCCATCATTAAAGGCCTAGCTCAAACATTACCTCCTAAATAAATCCTTCCCTAATCCTCAGCACATGGCCCAGATCTCCAGTTCCTGTCAACATCAGGGAACACGACAAAGAACATACATTTTCAAATTCTGCTTTGCAAACTACTTGATTTGCTGCAAAAACAATTTAATGGGTCAAAATCAAATTAAAAAATAGGATATGATGGGTTGGGATGGAATAAAACAGAGTTTATTGGATAGAATGGAATAGAATAGAATAGATTTCATTTAAAATATCGAAAAGCTTTAATATAACAAAGTAAATACTTCTGTGCATCTGTGTATCCATGTACTTGTATGCATGCACAGATATGTGAGCACTTGTCTACATTACAATTAAAATCTGTGTATTTCTATGGGAAATTATGATGGATTTTATAAATCACTGGTATAGATAAATAAGCCAGATATACCTTACTAATAATACCTTCTTTCTACCATGTGCTACTTTAGTAACATTGACTTTGGCTTTTAGAGAACCAGTGTTTTCATCTGTAAAGTGAAATACTGGTTAATTATTTTTCAGGACTATAGTATGAATTAAAATCAATAAAATAATGTAAGCAAAGTTTATTTGGCATTATAGAGTCAAATAAATAAAAACCACTTCCCTTTTCTTTCTCTTTTTTCCCCTCTTTGTTAACACCATAAATTCTTAAAGTACTTAATATAATATTTTTTGCCTTATCATTGTGTGGGTGTGTTTTTGATTTTCCCTACTAGAATTTAAGTGTTTTAGGAATAGAATCATGTATGCATTCAACTTATTGAACACTTTTATAGTCAGACGATATTCTAGGCAGTAATCAAAGCAATCACAAAATCTGGCCCTCATGTAGCTTTTTTCCTGGATGAGGAAGACAAGTACAGTCTAAAGAAGTAAGTAATACGCTAGTAGTTAATCTGCTAAGGGAAACGTTAAAAAGAGGTGAGAGACAGAAAGTGCTGGATGAAGGGAGCTGTGACTTTAGACAGGAGGGTTAGGGAAAGGCTCACTCTTGTGAGGTTAAATGTAGGAGGGTCCCCTGTACTCCATGGTATGATACATGTTTAATTAATAAACTATGCAAAAGAGTGAAACTGAACTCCTGTCTTGTGCCATACACAATAATCAACTCTAAAAGAATTAAAAACTTCAACATAACATGTGAAACTGTAAAAACCATGGTGAGTAAGCTCCTTAATATTGGTCTGGGTAGTGCTTTTGTAATTTTGACAACAAAAGCAGAGACCTCACCCCCCAAAAAAAGCAAAAAATAAGTTGGATTATGTTTGAAAAAGCTTCTATCAACACAATAATGAAAAGGCAACATATGAATTGAGAAAAAAATATTTGCAAACCACATTTTCAAAGAGGAGTTAATATCCTTAATATACAGAGAACTCATACAACCCCACAGCAAAACAAAACAAATAACCCCCTCCCCCAAATAACCAAACTAAAACATTGAGCAAAGAACCTGAGTAGAAATTTTTTCAAAGAAGAGATACAATGGCCAACAGGTACATGGAAAGGTGCTCAACATCACTAAGTATCAGGGAAATGAAAATCAAAACCACAATGGGATATCGCCTCACACCTGTTAGAATGGCTATCATCAAAAAGAGAAGAGATGTCCTGGCTAGGTGGTTTTGTTGGGTGGAGCATTGTCCTGTGCACCATAAGTCTGTGGGTTTGACCTGGTCAGGGCACATACTTAGGTTGTGGGTTCGATCCCTGGTCAGGGTGCATACAGGATGCAACCAATAATTTTTTCTCTCTCACATAGATGCTTCTCTCCCTCCTTCCTTCCCTTACTCTCTCTCTAAAATCCTCAGGTGAGAATTTTTAAAAAAAGACAAGATATAACATGTGGTATTGAGGATATGAAAGAAAGGTAAACCTTGCACATTGTTGGTGGAAATTGAAACCAGTACAGTCATTATGAATAACAGTATGGAAGGTCCTTAAAAAATTAAAAATAGAACAACCATATGATCTAGCAATTCCACTTCTGGTTAGATATTCAAAGAAAATAAAACAAAGTGATTTAAAATCTGGGGAAAAGAAAATCAACTGTTTGTGAAAACTACATTTAAAAGGATGCAAAATCCAGCACAGCAAATGACTTTCATGCAATCTTTGCTATGCTATTTCATGTCAATAGTCAGCACAGGCATGTCCCCAAAGGCGGACTCTTCAGTGGCCAAAGGACCTGGCTGGGTTGATGATTCAAATTTGAAACAGTTTCCAATGGACCAGATGGGATTCTTTGGAAAATAGTCTAGGTTTCCTGACAGATGTTTCTAATTCAAAGAAAAATCAAACCCCAAGAGATTTAACATAGATCAGTCCAAAACGGAGTCAGATTTCAAAGGCCCCCAATTCAGAGAAGTAACTATGAATAGTGATTTGTTATTCTGTATTTATTAAGTACTTATTGGTTACAGTGGGGCTATCTAGAGTGAGAGGTGAGCTGAAGAGAACTAACACCAAGTGTTTAGGATGAGATGTTCCATCCTGACAGGCCCTTTCTATAGCCTATTTCAGTCCTTACAACAATTCTAGGTAGTGGATATTTATGAGAGACATTGATGGCTATTCCCCAAAACTTGCTTTCCCTTCTTCCCGCATCCTCCACTAGGTACCATTTCCCCAACTTTCCTGCAATCAGGTGTAATGCTGTGATTGAGTTCTAGCCAATGGATTGAGGGCAGAGGTGACAGGCACGACTTTCCAAGCCTGACCCTTCAAAGCCTCCTTCATGTCCTGCTCTGTGTTGTTCAAGCAGACATTAAAATGAGAGAGAAAGAGGAAGAGATTGATTCTAGAAATCTGAGGTCTCCTGGGTTTGGAAAAACCAACCAAATCCGGATCCCAAATATCAGGAAGATAGGAAACAGTTCTAAGCAGCGAAGGTCCATGAAGACATCTAAGTTGGTTAAAAAATCTCACCTTTGTGGAAGTTCTCAAAGGATGGCTACTTTACTACCTTATCTTCCTTACCAAGACCTTTCTCTCAGAGGACCTCAGCATAGCCACATTCAATTGAGAAAGAGGAGAACAGGGCATAAAAGGAAGAAAATAATGTTGGCTTGGGAGTTCATGTGGCCTGAAAACAAGCGGAGCCAAAGTTTATGGCATTTTTGAAGAAACTGTCTAGCTAAAGAAACCATGGGTCTACTTTTAAAATGCCTATGATTGCAAAACAACTGACTGGCTCCCCCACATACACTCACAGAAAATAGGCTACATAAATCACTCCAAGCAGGGTGTGCGCTCAACAATGACCACTTTAGATGCGGTCATGGGGAATATTAAACAAACCAGAACTGCCCAGTGGGTGATGCACTTTCCAGGGAACAACAGACAAGAAATTTCCTTCTGGAGAGCAGTATCGGAGTCTATGTAAGGAATGTCTCCAAGGGCCAGGACAAAGATGCCCAACTGCCATGGGCCAGCACCTGCTTTATGTCTCCAATTCTTCTCTTCCTTACATTCCAAAGCTTCCAAATATTTCATAGTGGGAATTCAGTCCTGCAACTCCATTCAAAAAGATGTCATAACTTTCAGTTATAAAATAAATAAGTCATAGGATAAAATGCACAGTATGGTCACTATATTAATAATACTATATGGATATTTGAAAGTCACAAAGAGAGTAAATCTTTAAAAGTCCTCATCACAAGAAAAAAAACTGTAACAATGTATGGTGTCAGATGTCAACTGGTGCGTGGTGATATTTTTGCAATATATACAAAAATCAAATCATTATGTCATACATCTGAAACTTAATATAATGTTATATGTCAATCACATCTCAGTAAAAAATAAGTTAAAAATATGTTAGAATAATGGGTGGCAATCTTTTTAGTTATAGATTACTTTTCCATGAAAATCCTTGTCCGGTCATGAAGAAAAAGGAGTAAATATTCCCTAGTGATTTTGGATTTTAAGCTGGATGCAATAGTTGGATTGAATTCTGAGTTGTCTAACTTGGGGCTGTGTGTGTTCTGAATATGTAAAGAATGTTGCAAATGGATGTTTGGTGAAAATACTGTAGCTATAATTGGTAGCAATACACTTAAATCCATTTCCCCATTTTTTCTTAACATTAGACTAGATTCTTCTACTCAGGCTCTGCAGTCAGATAGACCAACTGATCGCATTTTAGCCAAAGAAATGTGAGGGGAAAAATGCCATGTACTATAATAACCCTTAAAAGCCACCTGTCTGTGCTCTTCTAAGTTCTTTCTTCTTTGTTTGGCTGGAAGATGATGCTCAGGGTGACCTTGGACACCATGTGCTCATGAGAGCAAGGCCTTTGTCAGCCTCAGTCCCTGAGCAACTGTAGAGCAGGGACTCTCTCCTCACCAACAATCAGACACACTCATTGTCAAGTGGTAAGTGCACACAACAAAATCTCACATTGAGTTAATTCAGTGAAGTTTTGTAGTTTTTAATAGGAGGTACAATACGATGCCCTCCATTTTACAGACGCGAAAAACGAAGGTTGGGGAACATAATTTACCTGAGTGAGAGAGATCACAAATGCAGGAGTTGAACTCCAGTCTATATCTTCCCAACAGCAGCATTTCTTGTCAATGAGCCACACTAGCCTCTGGCAATTGATGATATACTATCAAGTCATCGAGGAAGGGATCTATTGGGGCGAAGATAAACCATCAACCTTCTCCTACCTTCAGACATCAGGTAGATTTGTTTTTGCCCCCTAGTTTACATCATCATTTCCCCCCAAATTACATTACTGAAAAAATTACTTTTCTTTAAATAGCTAAGGAGGCAGTCAGGCCTCAGTGTGAAGAAACAACATTTGGGTGTGCCCTGCAAGCTAATGAAAGGACCCCCCTCTCCCAGCTGCTGATTCCACGGGGATTCTTTAGGTAAATTAACACCATAAGCCATTTTATCCTGAAACTTTTTCTGCAGAAAGGCAAGATCAGGGCCTTTCTTTGTGTTAAATCTTGCCTTGATTATTTTTTTTTCTTCTTCTTAGTGAGCTTCCAAAGCACAAGAAAGGTTTTAATAGGATCCTAGATTTTAAAGCTATGAGCAACACAGCCTGGGTCCTTTATGATGTGTAATGAGTAAAAGAACCCCAATCACACTGCTAAGTCATTCATCTAAATATTATGATTTTCCCCTTTATCCCGCTTTCCTTTCCTTTTATTTTATGTGTGACCACTGTTGCTTGCGCCAAGGGCACGTGTGAGAGAAGCAGAAACTCTGCTTTTCGTAGGAGGTCACCCAGGCTGGAAGGACCCTCTCCCCTGAGCCGGTCCCCTGGCAAGTGACACAGCAGCCCTGCCCCTGCCTCTCCCTCCTCCTCGCCGGCCAGTCCATGCAATTGCTCTTCCTTGCCGTCCTCCAGCTCCTTTCACCTTGGTCTGCACCCCTTCCTTCGCTTGACACTCTCACCTTCCCCGCTTTCTCTTAATTATTTCAACAAAGAAGCCTCACGCTGGGAAGGATCCCAAACGCTTCTCAGGGACAGTTCCCGAGTAAAACCAAACACAAAGCCGTCCCTTTGCACAGCCCCCGCCGTCCGCAGCCTGTTCTGGTTAGACTGCTTCTCCCGTTAGGCAGATGGGCGGTCTTTCTCATAATTCCAAGCTGTCTTGTTTGGGTTTTGCCCTCTCCTCTCCAGGGCCCTAGAGCACACACAGGGTGATCTGAACTAAATATTGGATATTCTAACAAGAGCCAAAAGCAAGGGTGATGTGTGTCCCCTACCCTCCCCCACGCCACTCCCAACCCGGTCCTCTCTTGCCACAGAGACAGGGCAGAGGTGCCAGGGAGCGCAGAGCAAGCAGGATGTTTCCCTACAAGTGTGTTATTTTAATCGCTCAGACAGCATGCCAATGAATCATCCCTTGGTTGAGGAGGAAGTGCCTGCCGAGACTCATCAGGGCCATTCCAGGCTATGATTGGAGAGCCGGTGAGGGGAAACACTGCAGGGGGCATCCAGCTGTGGTCTCGCCGATGAGCAGAAAGCTACCAGGCAAACACAGCCATGTCGGAGCTTCTTAGGTGCAAACAGTGTTGCCTACAAAACCCCTAGCAATCCGGAACTCGGGTTCAGCAGATTTTATCGTCCCCGGTCCTCAATTGTACACAATTCTGACTAAAAAGATACAGCGCATTACTAACCTGCCCCAATTGTTCAGGGTCTGTCCACTTTAATCTCAAGGCTGGAGTCATATTTATACACACAAAATGCTTACTGCATGCCAAATCTCATCTCTCTCCCTGAGGTCAAAAAAACTGGGACCATCGGGTATTGGTGAAGCTATAAACAATCAAGTTAAATTTCTTCTTCTCCTCCTCCTCCTCTTCCTCCACCTCCTCCTTCTTCTCTCTCTTGTCCTCACTCTCTCTCTCCCTCCCTCCCTCTTCTTCTCCCCCCCCACAGGTCCAAGTTGTAGAACTATGAAATCAAATTGAATGGCAGGTGGATAGGTCTGTACAGCAAAGTACTTCCCTTAATTGATACAGATTCTGATACACACACTCATTGGGCTACTTGCAAAGTTAACTCTTGCCCTTCTTTGCCCCACTATGCCTTATAATTTGCCCATGTTTTGTTGCAGAATTTATAATCTGTATTATAATTATTTGTTTACCTTCTTTTCCATCACAAAACGGAGTGTCTTAGACTTAAGATTTACAACCAAAGCTTCTTCTGTTAATAAATCCACAACTCAGCACAGTGTTTGGCACATCATATGTGCTCATTAAATACTTGGCAATAAAATAATATATAAAATAATGGTGCTGTTTCACGATGTATTTTAACACTAAAATTTGAGTAATTATATGTTATTAAAAACCATTATTTTTTAATTCCATAGGTAAGTCATCATAAAACAACGTAGATGGTTTGGAGGTGATCAGTAGAAGTAATGTAATCAATTTTGTTTTTAATTAAAATTTCCATTTTCAAGTCGATTTGGCAAGTGGACATTGGTTATATCTGTTTATCAGAATTGATGGAACAATAACACCCAGGCTAAATTTGACAATAGAATTCAGCATCTTTGGGGCTCTTTGGGGGGCTAGTAAAATAACTTTATTCTGGATATGACAAACGTCACTCTGGCAAAAGCTTACCTACTGCTTAAGGTCTGGCTACCAATCCAGTAAAAATTACCAATTTCTAATTCAATAATATACAAATAGAAGTAACTAAGGCATCTAAATAGTTTAATAAAACTTTGAATTTTCTCTTGACATCCATTCCCTCCACTTCCCTATAGTTCTTGTTCCTGTTCATTTATTTTTAAAACTATAATCCATGTGGTTTAAAATCAACAAACAATTGTTATTTATCAATGAGGGACAATTTGAATATGACTCAGTTTACTCAGCATCAATACAACACTAAAGCTACCTTTCTGTCACAATCTGCTTATCTATATTAATCCATATGTGCAAAGAGCAATGAGTTCCTTGTACAGAATTTCCCTACATATTAACCAACGGCCATTATAATTAATTGCCAGTTAGTAATAATGTAACAGAATTAGGGGTCCCAAAAGTCCCCATGGCTCATGGTTTTGGGGGATGGGGAAAGGAGATAATACATCTTTAAGGTACCTTGCATATCCATGGCAAGTTGGTAACTAGAGAATAGCTGTGCTCATTAGGCCAAGGGCAAAAGGGCAGATGATGCACTTAAGATACAGACCGTTCCTGGAGTGAAACTATGCTTCCCCCAGGTAAAAGGGTGATGAGAGGCAAAAATACTTTTCATAACAATGAAGTATGGTGCTCTGGGTCAGCATTTAAAATAAGGGCAGGCAGCTGTAGAAAGGAAAGAAGCCACAGATCTTAAAAAGGGTGTAGACAGGAGTCAGCGAGGAGGGCTGGGGTGTAAGGGGAAAGCCATGTGGTTTGGAGAGAGAGTCTGCCATGAGGCCTGGAATAAGAAAGAGGAGACCCACTGGGAAACCTTCTTGGAGAACACGGCTGATGAGGCTGGGACTGTGGGGACCTGCCTAACCAAGCATGGGTAGTTGGAGATGCCTGAAATGCAGAACTGTGACCCGGAATACACAGCTCTGGACTTCTGCATTTCTGAACGACAGTACCTCTGACTGGAGTATTCTGAAACTGGCCTGGTTTGGCAGGGGAGGCAGTACTAAGTGTTTTGGGGTGTTTGAAGGGCAGGGGGACATAATGGTAGAAACCTGCCACTATTCTGAATCTGTTAAACATTTAAATAAACCTTTTCTTTTCCACCAAACTTTTGTATTGGGAATCATGCTTCTTGGCAGTGAGCAATGGGACCCCACAGCTGTCCCAGAACAGCATAGGCTGGGGTTCTGTAACAATAAGATGTCATTAATTCCATTATAATATCTACAGACATGCCAATGCTTGAACCATAGTATCTAACCATCAAAAAGTGGGTGTCAAATGCCTTTCAATGCCATACCTTCTGGGCAGAAAGAATGACATCTTAGTGCTGCCTTCTGGGCACTTTTGAGTTAATAAAGAGGCAAGTGTCTCTCAAACACCCTCAAACAATGACCCCTTATTGAATTACCACACAATAAATTAATGGCCACAGAAAGGCTGCCTGGTCATATCTTAATTAAGCACAAGCAGTAGGGAGGGTTCATTGCATCTCCATGAGTTGTACTTCACCCTGGCCAGAGGTTTGCCCAGTTTTCTAATGACAACATAGCAAAACCCCTTAACACTACCAAGGTTGTGAGTGTGCACTGGTCTCTTTAAATCTAAAAAAGATTACTATGACAATGGCTAATAATGCCATCACACACCTTATTTACTCTAAATCTCAGTCTTGGCATATGTACTAATGTATAAAAATTGAACAAGCTTGGCTCTTCCCTACATCAGAAAGATAGAATCATTGCACACACAGTAAGCAAATCAGGGCACAGGAGATGAAACTACTCGAGTTTGACTAGGTAACCTTGACTTTCTGTGTTTCAGTGTATAGTATAGATAGAACAGCATGTGATTGCTAGGTATGTGGAGATATTAAAGAGAATATATCTGAAAATGCCCTGAGCTTCATGAACTCAGCAGTCCTACATCTGGTTTTTAACTATGCTTCAATTTTGTCCCCTAGAACAGGTTATTTCAGCAGTCCTCTGAGCCCCAGTACCCTCATTTGAAAAATAAAAGAATTAAACCAGAACCCTGCAAGTATTTGTAATTCCTATCTGCATTCTAGGGGACTTGTGTACCACAGATATTAATAGATCTTTCTGATTAAAGAGTTTGCAAGTCAAGTTCACTCACATATGCAGTTTATACAGTAGGTCAAACATATATGAACACATGTCAAAGCCAAAGGATTCCTCAAAGTCTTCAATGTGTATTGCCATTCCCCTAGGTCTGGGTTTTATAAGCAGCATTTTAAAAACGTACTAAACTAAATTCTGGTCAAGACAGTGCATAGGTAAACATGGTACTAGAATCCTCCCACAACCACATCAAAATTACAACTAAATTACAGAACAACCATCGTTCAAAACCACGTGAAGTCTAGCTGAATGAAGTCTTACAACCAAGGATATAAAGAATAAGCCTCACTGAGACTGGTAAGGACAAATATGTGGAACAGGCTGGTCTTACACCCACATGGGGCAATTAAAAGAGGGAGGGATATCTCAGCTTTGGAGGTCCCCCACTGAGGAGAAAGGGGTCTCAGCCTCACACTGGGCCCCCCATCCCAGGGTTCAAGTGCCTGAAAGAGAAGTCCCCATAACTTCTGGCTGTAAAAACCAGCAGGGGTTGCAGCTTAGTGAGATGGAGGGTTTCTGGAGTCGCAGGCAGTTCCTCTTAAAGGGCCCCCACACAGACTTACTTGGATTCATTCCCTCTCCAATGTGGAGGAAGCAGATTGAGATGCATCAGAGACATGCAGGGAGGAAATGAATTGTCTGGCATCAGGCTAAGAGCTAGAGGCAGCTTTCTCCCAGACAGAAGTGCTGACAGAGGCCACTGTTCCTTTTCTGAGCTCTCCCCTACAGAGCCACAGAGCCAGCAAGTGGGTCCCATATATGAGTCTTCAGCAACCTGGCTATCACTGTTTGCCCCACCCAGGTGATCTCCTGAGGCTCTGCCCCACCCAGTTGTGGTCCCACCCAAGCTGTTTCCAGTGACTTTTTCATACAAGTGGCAGGTCATGGCTCATGCTTCAGATTTTCCTAAAATCTCTCAAAACAAGCAGCATTTGGTCTCACCATGCCCTGTACCTCTTTCTATGTAAGCGCAGACTAGGAACTAGCAGCAGCCAGTCTTGGTTCACAGCTTGGCCTCACCTGGACACCTCCAAGCCCAGCACAAGTAGCAACCATCTGCAGATTGCTTTGTAGCTCATGCAGAGTATCAGCTGACCTTTGCCTACACCTCCTGAGAGGCCCCACAGGTACCTCCACAAGTGACACATTCAAGGAGCAAACTCAGTGGGCACCAGAGTTCTGTGAAATAAGTTCTGCTCTGTGCGGTCAGCCAATGCACAAAAGATTCTCCATGGTGATCAGAGCCAGTCTTTGTAGCTGATCAGCCTGGGGATAAATCCCTCTTGCTGAGATGCCAAAGAAATCAAGGATCAACTACAACGAGAGGGTGTACACAGCCCACATGAGGGGTACACACCTAGAGTGCCTAGCTTGAGTGATCAGAGAGAGTTTGCCCCTGAAACCTACAGGACAATACTACATAAGGCCACTCCATCAAGCTCAGGAGATGTAGCAGCTCTATCAAATAATTAGAAACAAACAGGGAGGCTGCCAAAATTAGGAGATAAAAAAAGAACAACAAGAACAACAAAAAGCATGTCTCAGATAAAAGAACAAAACGATACTCCAGAAAAATAAAATAAAATAACATAAACAAAATGCAGACAAACAATCAACCAGGTGAGGAGCTCAAATCACTGGTCATAGGATGCTCAATGAATTTAGGAAAATAATAGATGCACTTAAGGAGAATGTCCACAGAGAGATAGGAAACATTAAAAAGAACCAGTTGGAAATGAAGACTACATTACAGCAAAACAAGTGACGAGGCAGAGAATCATATCAGAGATTGTGAAGGCAGCAGAAAACATCTGATCAGAACAGTAGAAAGAAAACAGAATACAAAAAATGAGGATAGTATAAGAAGCCTATGGGACAACTTCAAGTATACAAACATTCACTTCATGGGGGTGCCAGGAGAAGAGAAAGAGCAAGGGATTGAACATCTATATGAAAAAATAATGAGGGAAAACTTCCCTAACCTGGTAAAGGAAATAGACACACAAGTCCAGGAAGCACAGAGTCCCAAACACAATGAACCCAAAGAGGCCCACACTAAGACACATAAAATTAAAATGCTAAAGTTTAAAGACAAAGAATCTTAAAAACAAAAGAACAAGGGAGCTCTTATAAGACAGATAAAAGAATTTCTCAGACAGGAAAAAGCTAAAAAGAGTTCATCACCACCAGAATCGTTTTATATGAAGTGTTAAAGGGTGTTCTTTAAGATAAGAGGAGAGTTGGAGAGATGGGTGAAAAAGGTGTAGAATTAAGAAGTACAAATTAATAGTTACAGAATAGTTGTGGGGGCATAGTGAATATAGTCAATAATTCTGTAATAGATATGTATAGTGTCAAATGGGTACTGGATTTTTTGGGGGGTGATAACTTAGTGAGTTATATGATCTCTAATCACTGCTTTATATACCTGAATCTAACATAATATTGTATGTCATCTCTAATTGAAAAATAAAAAAATTATTTAAAGTCAAAAAATAAAAATAAATAAAAACGTATTCAACATGTTTCGGTCCAGAGTACGCAAACACTTGGGAAGTAACCGTGGGGAAAACTGTGCTCCAGTCCTGTTCCTTAGAGCCCTGGGCTCCACTGTGGGAGCCTCCAGGACAGGCACGGGCAGAGAAGGGGAGCTTCAAACCTGTCTGCCTGTCAGCCACAGCAGGTCTACTATTTATTTATTTTTTTTTTGTCACCTGATTTTGTTTGCTTGCTTTAATTCTTTAAATTGGATAATATTTGTTCAGAAGAAAGGTTCTCTGACCTCAGTCATTTGAAAACCAGCAGGCTAGATGTTCTAATGCCACCTCCACTGCAAACATTCTGAGTTGACAACTATTTTAAGAAAAATATGTGACAAGATGAAATATTCAAATCATTAGCTTCCTTGCATTCTCTAGATTCAAGTTATTTTGATTTTGTTCCAGGTTTTCTAGCCCAGGCTGTCAGTCCTTCCATTGTCAGTTCAGACTTTGTATTCAAGAGGGTGAGATACACCTTTATTTTCAAAGCAACTTTCAATTTCAATTGAATAAATGATATCTGCTCTCTTTGTTAACATTCCAGAAGTTGCATCTGCCCCTGACTTCACCTAGCTCTTTCCTTTCCTTCTGACCATGAAAGGCCCTTAGGGGGGTTCCTCCTCCTTGGACATTACGTCAGCTGCTCTGCCAATCCCTCTGGACTTTGTGATTAATCTGGGCAACTTCCTTTTGTTTTCAGCTCATGATTGATTTTCTCCATAAATTATTTTGGGCTGTTCTGCATATCAGAGGCCACATTATACTGTATTGTTAACGGTTCCCTGGGAATGGAATAAAAAGTTTTCCATTTTTTCTTTTCTGAAATCAACTCACATTGAATTGTGTTACAAAGATTCCTGCTTCAGATCTTAATGGGACGTATTTTTATAGTATCCAATTAAAAAAATCCTCTTTCTGTTTTCTGATTCCAGCCCTTACTAGATATATTTACATAAGCCCTTAACCATGTTATAGAAGCACAATATTCAAATAGCTTTATATGTTCAAGCTTTAGAGTAAATTAGTCAGTGAACTGGCAACCCTTAAAATCAAAACTTTGTTTTTCTTTTTTTTTTTTTTCTTTCCTTCTTTCTTCTTCTTTTTTTCTTTTCAGTGTGAGGGAAGCAACAGCTCATGAATGTTAGGACCCTTGTTGCCTATGGCTGAAAAAGCGGTTTGCACCTGAGTGATTGGTAGAGTCCGATCAAAGGACAATTAAAATGTACAGCACTATTTGGCAGGAATAGAACAGCCCTTGAGTGACATGCACCGGCTCAGCGTTTTCACAATGGGAAGAGCAGATGCTTGTGGGAAATTTGGCAGCACGTGGGGAGACAAAGCACAGCGCTAAAGGCAGGTGATATAAAAACTGTCAAGCTTAGTTGGAGTTTTACTTTGATTAAAAATGCAGCAAACTGTTCTACCATTCTCCAATCCCATCCAATGGTGGTGGGAAGTGGGGTGGCAGAGAGCAATCAATGCATGTCTGAAGGATGGGCACTCCAGCCTCAGTGTGTGATATGCCAGATATATTTGATTTCCAATATGCATGTATGCATAGGAAGCTTCCAATGGATGGGGCTGACATTTATCTTCAGCATCTAGGACTGGTGGGGCTGCTCACCCCTGCGCTCATGAGTGAGAGTAAATGTCAGAAAAGATTAGTGGCCATGTACTACCCACACAGGTGGACATTTTTCATTCTCTGTGTGTTCCTCACACTGCTCTTCATTTAGGTAACAGTTGTGAGAAATTAAACATGCTTGTGCTCTGGAGGGAGCAGAATTATGGAAACAGGAGCTGTGTTATCACGTGGGACTTTTTGCTGCGTTTCTTTTCAATGCAAAACAACTCATATTCTTCACCACACGGGCTTCTTTCCATCTCACAATAGAAGCAGAGGCATAACAAAGTCTTTGCATCCTGGGAGCATGCCCTTGAACTGTGGCTCTTGGAACTCCAAAGAGCATATTGGACTTTATTCTTTATGTTATTAACTGGATTCATTAAGTTGTGAAGGTGATTACTCCTAAACCGGGGGGTGGGGGGGAGGGGGGGAGGTAAGGGAACCAGGGTAGGGGAGACAGCTTACTCTGAAGCTTCTTTCTCAATTAACTGTGTTAACCAGGGTGCCCATCTCCTACAGTTTAAAGAAATATATTAGGAAGTAAGCAAGGAAGATTTTAAGACAACATGAACATATCAGATGATCCCTAAGGACAGAAAATGTGAAGAGAACACTGAAATTGTCAAATGTGAAAAGCAGCTTATAAGTAAGAGCTGACTGCCTGTGTCCAGTAGAACAGACAGCCTCCTACCAGGCCAGTTGGTAGCTGAGACAAAACAGGAACAAGAATAAACAGAACACCTCATCTCTTCTATTCACCCACGCTCGGTGGTAAGCCCACCCACAGTCTCGACATTGCTTCAACTGTATCCCATTAAATAGGTTGAAACCTGAGTTAAGTTGCATTCAAGATTTTCCAAGTTAAAAAGAAAGAAAAAGAGAGAGGAAACAGCAATCAGACTGCACCAATCACATGTTTAAAATGTATTCAAATACCACTTGTTCTCCTTGAAAGGGTAACAAGACCCCGTGGAACACGGGTTAGGCCTCACTAAGGACACTTGGCTGCTGATGCTTGGAGGTACTTGATTCTCTGTGAGGCCTGTGGGGCTCCCAAGTCCAGTTCATTGCATTCCCGATGCTGCACAGAACATACCACACAGCTCTTCAGAATAAACAAGAGAAAATTCTGAGCAGAACTTCTTTTTCCTAATGACCATAGAGACTTGAAATTCCACTCCAGAAATCCACTCCCCTCATGACCCTCTTCCTTTCAAGTATAATAGCGGTAAGTGGAGGACTCTCAAATCCAACCCATACACTCCTGCACAAGAAGGAAACTCTTCAGCCCTGGCTGGTGTGGCTCAGTGGATGGAGTGCTGGCCTGTGAACCAGAAGGTCTCTGGTTCGATTCCCAGTCAGGGCACATGCCTGGGTTGTGGGCCAGGTCCCCAGTTGAGGGTGTGCAAGAGGCAACCGATCCATGTATCTGTCACACATTGATGATTCTCTCCTCCTCTTTCTCCTCCCCTTCACCCTCTCTCTAAAAGTGAATAAATAAAATCTATTAAAAAAAAAAAAAAAAAGGACACTCTTGGGAAAAGACATTCACATGGACTCGGACTGAAACATCACCAAACAACCACAGTATTCAACCGGGTGTTAGCAACTCCAGCATCCATGTGGGGGAGAAGGGCAGATAAACACACACACACACACACACACACACACACACACACACAGATGCAATCATGCCAAATGTATTATATCAGGGTGTAGGTAATTAAGCTTTTAATGTTTGTTTGAATTTCTTTTCTTAAATGTTTTTGTGGTTTATAAGTCTAGGATACACCAGACTTCCCATAAGACAGACCTTTAGATTGCACTCATTATCTGAAGCTATAGAAGATGGGAAGAAGCAGAAAATGAATAGGGAAAGCAGAATATTTTCTGAATCTAAATACTTTCTAAGGCATAAAAGGTATCAGATTATGCATTTGAAGAGTATCCATTGAGAGCAGAATGTTCATCAGTCAGTGTGGGGGGGGCCCCTCTAGGAGTTTGCAAACCCACTGGGGTGTGGGCTCAGAGGATGCACTACAGACAGAGATGACTTAGAATATTGGTGGCATGTTTCAACCTTTGCAAAAGTTTGAACTGCCCCAGACTGTGCCTTATGTTCCCATGTCCATATGAGAGTTTTGCAGGTGAGACTATAATAACACGAGTACCTGACAATTATGATATATTATGAATGTGCCAGGCTTTGCATTCATGTTATCTCATAGAATTTTCCAAGTAACTTTATAAGAAAACTAGTGCTTTTTTGGAAAAGAAGACTTAGGCAAAGAGCACTTAGGTGACAAGGTGAAAATTTGAACCTAGGCAATCTGACCCAAGAGCCCATGCTCACACCTTATCATCTATTTTTGCATTACACATATCTTTCATGTACCTTTCAGACATCATACCATGATCATGGGGCATGTTAAATCAATATCTGTTGAATTAGCATGAGATCAAAGAGGCATGAATTCTCATGTAAATGATAAACATGTAAATGCTGATCATCATTCAAGTTACCTATAAGACAAATATCTTGGGATGCTAAGCTAGATGCAAAAGGATTCCTGTCTTAATAAAAAGCTGTGGTAGATTTATGCAATGAAATACTGTGCAGCTATAAACAAGAAGGAACTCTTACCCTTTGTGACAGCATGGATGGGCCTGGAGAATATCATTCTAAGTGAAATAAGACAGATAACATATGAGCTCACTCATATGTGGAATCTAATGAACATAATAAGCTGATGAACAAAATAAAACCAGAGGCAAAGAAACATGAAAACGACTGACAGCTCTCAGAGGGGAAAGGATTAGCCAAAGAACATATAGGTATATAGGCATTGCCCATGGACACAGACAGCAATGTGGTGAAAAAAGCCAGGGAAGTGGGGGCTGAGTGGAGGGGGCAAAGGGGAGGAAAATGGGAGATATCAGTAATAGTGTCAACAACAACAAAGCACCAGGTTAAATATAATTGGGACGAGTAATAAGTATCTCATATATAAGTTATCACAATCCACTCACTCATCTACATTTGCATTTCTTCAAATATATTAAATGCCTAGTCTGTGCCAGTCATTCTTCTAAACAACACAAGATATAAAAGAATAAGGCACATCACTCCTGCCCTAAAGAGTTCACTACGATGGAGTGGAGTGGCAGGCAAGTCTCCCCTTGGATGGCAAGAAGGTGGTGAGCTCAGTCCAAAGCCCTTGGTTATTACAGCAGAGTCTCGTGTTCAGCTCCTCCGTGTTCTACTGAAAGGACTGAATGAACCAAGAGGATTACAAGGAAAATGAGATCTGGCCTTTTTTTTTTTTTTTAAACTTCCCTTTCATGTAATCATCCTGCTAAGAAAAACATAGGGAGGAGATGGCCCTGGGCAGGGGAGTACTTTCTATGGGACATGGTGTCCATTTTAATGAATTTAGTTGTGTCCTGAAGACCCATGAGGTTAAGTAGACTGTTAACTGTATAGTATTTATTTTGTGGTAAGTTTTCTTACTTGTTTGTTATCTATCTGATTATTGGCTGGTTTGTATTGTTTCAGCCTAGTTAGAGGGTATATAGTGACTTAGACCTCTCTGAATGAAATGGCTTCAAAAGTAAAAAGCTAACTTACAAATCACTCAACAGTGCACAAAAATCATTAGACTTCCTTTCATTTACAATGATATCATGAGATGGTAAGTTCTATCTGAAAACATCTTAATTAACTACCTCTGACACCATACCTGGCAATTTACAGAGGACCAGAACATGGATCCAAGGTGGCAGTCCCTCGAGGTTTATGATCTAACAACAGAGAGAGGAAATGTGTTAAGGGTCCTTTGGTCCAGGATAGCCTCTGAGAATCTTATGGAAAACACGAGAGCCATACCACGTGCCCCGTCAGCACAGCTGGACAGAACAATGGCATAGGGGCCCAGGCAGAAACACAGTCCCTAGAAATAAAGTGAAAGGAAAACCATCCTACCAGGGAATAAGGGCAGATCAATACAACAATATGGCACAGGCCCAGGAACAAAAGAACAATGGATAAACAAGGCACTCAGAAAAAGAACCGAGCACGTATAGGAACTCAACACGAAAACAGTAGCCCCACAAAGAAACGGGAACGAGTGAATGTTTTGTAGTTGATACTAGACAACTGTCTCAGAACATGGGGAGAACGAAGCTAGATCCCTACGCTCTGTCATATTAAGATTATAGTATAGTACTTCAAGGTAGATTTCATATTAATTACCTAAATGGGAAAAGAGAAATTATAGAGCTGAAAAATAAATTATTTGTTTTCATTTAAAAAACACAGATAGAACTTATTTTTTGATGAGTACTGTGATGCATTCTTCATAAATTTTAACTCATTTAATCCCAGTAAAAGCCCTTTGAAGAAAGTAACCTTAATACCCCCCTTTACAGACAGAAACCCGAGGACCATCACTAAGGCCTCATAGCTAGGATTATTCGGTGCCAGCACACACACTCTTAACCACCATACAATGCACCATTGGCAAAGGTAATAGACAATGAAGGGGAAAAAAAGATATTTTCAACATCTAAAACTGATAAGCAATCAACATCTAGAATAAATAAATTTTTGCAAATTTATTTTTAAAAATGCAGCTCAATCACAACAATAGGCAGAAGAATGTTCCATACAAAGAAGAAAGAGCCCAGAAAGCAGACAAATCCATAGAGATGCTTATACTCATCAGTAAACATGACAATAATATGAGGTATCACTTTATATCCATGAACTGGTTTTAAAAACCCAGATAGAAACTTATTTTCTATTGAAGTGTAGATATGTGAAACCATATTGAGATGCAAAATGACAGCTCTTAATCCAATTAAGCAGATGGAGTCCTATGGCTCAACAATGCTTTCCACGGGACATTTCACAATGACGTACAAAGAAAGCTTGCTGTGGAATTGTTTGGGATAGAGGGGAATTTGAAAGAGCCCTGATGAAGCAGAGGACTGGAAAGTCAGTGGCACATACATTTAATATGCCATCAAGTTTCATAAGATACATGCACATTTAATAAGATTTATAAAACTCTTTTGTGTGGAAAACTGCAGAGGAAAGGGAACAGGAGTGAGATTGGAGATGAAGGGAAAAACAAAATCATAGTCTTTGGAGATCTATGAAACCCTTTTTAGGAATGACAGTGTGCTATGAACTGAGGAATGTGATGAACTCAGCCCTCAACAATTTGACATCTGTGGTGTAAATAACAAAGAAGAATGAGTGGAACTAGGGATGGAGAAGAAAGTAAGAGCTCATATGTGAGAACTGGAATGCCAATCATGGTCAAACCAGCTGCAAGGATGAAAGGTTGCTGACTCTCAGAAGCTAGGACAACAACAACTTAAGTAACAGCTGCCTTAGTCTAGGGGTCCTGGGAACTACAAGCAGACATGAATCTTTAGGTAGGAAGCAAGTAGCCCAGCTGGAGAAGGATAAAGCTTGCAGAAGAAGATTGATGGCATGAAACTTGACAAATGAACGACAACTGGGCTTACCAAACTGGAAGGTGCGTGTGGAATCACAGTTTACCCTTTACAGAAGTGGAGAGGGGCCCAAAGGAAATGAACCTCACCCCAAGCTCACTGGCAGGCAGAACATGGAAGCAGGTAGGAAATACACAACTGAATCCCATGAGTAACACAAGCTCACTTAAGGTAAAACGCAAGGATATCAGAGTCATGATGAGTGTCTTTTAACATTGTCATTCTTGACCTGGATACATGAGAACAATTATAATTTGGTTTTGATAAGGTGTGAATGAAGTTTCTGCCTGAATTATTTTCATTGCCTTTATATATGAATTCACCCTGGCTGGTTTGGCTCAGTGGATTGAGCGTCGGCCTGCGAGCTAAGTGTCGCTGGTTCGATCTTCCAGTCAGGGCACATCAGAGAAGGAAAACTCTGACTCCAAAAAAAAAAAAACCTCCGCTGCCTTGCGGCATACCTCTTCAGGGGAAGGGCTAAGGGAGTAAACCCCGACAGAAAATCCGGAGCCGGAGTCCCTAAGGCGGTTTGACGTTGTAGTCAACACCGGCAACTCCTGCGGCGCACCTGAAGCCAAGCAGTATTGACTCCGTCTTTCCCTTGGACCCTTCAGCTGCGAAGAGAGGTGGGGTCTGCTGCATGGGCAACAGCAGACCCTCCATATCACCCTGCCCAGGCTTTGTAGCTTCAGCTTCACTGGAGAGGACACTCCAGCGCCATCGCAAGATGTCGATTCAACACGGGAGGAGACAGATACCGTGTCACTCCTGAGTCGGACTGCACAGCCATTCTCGGCGGTGCAGATAGACTCTTAAGAAGCTACACCATCGTCTCTCGAGACGGACGGCTGCCGACAACGATTTATGAATTAAATCTTTCTTTCCTTGTACTACGATGAAAACACAGAAAGAGGTGAAAGAGAAGAGGGTCCCCTGGAGTTAGATAAAAAACTCAGCCTAGAGAAAAGGTTATTATTTTCAAAATGTATAGAGTGTCCATTCCGTAGTACTCAAAATTAGACATAATAGGAGGACTTCAAAGGGATGCATGTGTCCGGTGTCTGAAGTACAACTATTCACATCATATACCTCTAAACTCAGAACATGAAACCCCTGACATCTATTATGTGGCTCTAATCTTTAGCAAAAGGCTCGGAGAACTCACTGTGTGCCCCACCCCCACCCCACTTAGCCTCCAAAGCCAATGGATTAAAGGACCCTGCTCTCCAGAGTTGATGGGCAAATGGTATAGGTCAAGAAGACATAGTTTTGAATAATTGCAGAAAAGCATGAATGAGAACATATAACTCATACAGAGAATGGCTAAAAGAATGGAGCAGATCTGAGGTTAAGAAGACAAAAACCCACGAAAGTTCTCCTAGAGAATGTGCCCTGCCTTCAACCACCTCTCTCTCATGAAACCTCCCACTTCTCACGTTTAACAAATACAACTGGGTAAACTTTCTTTGTTTCTGATTAAATATTCCTGCAAAGACTTGTCATTTTCTCTCTATTCCTTAAGCAGACTACCACCAAATTGAAGACAGAATTGGTCCTCTCCTGCTTTCAATCTTGAATTACATGCTAATTGATTTTTAAAAGCCCTGCTGCTGTATTGTGTTTGCCCTATAATTAACTATGTTTAATTACAGATGTTTCAGGGACAGAGGCAGAGCCCCCTTGCCTTCTGACAAATGAATCCATCAGGTGGGTCTTAAAACCTGATGGTCTTCAACAGACACGAACTGCGGTATGAGAAATGGTCAGTGGGGAATTAGTTAAAATGATCGTTCGTCAGGAGAATTAAAGGGGAAGGCTGTGTTCAACAACTAAAAGCTCCATTCCTCCTTTTGGAGAGGATGGGTGTGATTTATAAACGTGAACAAAGAATGATCACACCTGTGCTCTGTCAGAGACCAACTATCCCAGCAAAGTCCTCACAACTCAAAAGCCTGCCATTCCCTTTCTACAACACATGGGGGCAGCCAGCAAGACACCAGAGCAAAATGCACAGAGCGAGGAAGGCCACAAAAGTTGACGAAGTAAAGACACATAGAGACGGGCTGCCACTCTCCCTCCATGACCTTGCAGCCTCCCTTTGCTGGATGCACCTGTGGACGGCTGCTGTAGCCCTCCTCTGCAACCTTAACATTTTCAAGAAACGACTGTCAAAGACAGCACTGGGTTTAGAGGATCAGAGCCTTCTAATGTCACATAATGGGCCCGAGGGTGCCCTACACACCAGGAATTCAGTGGCATGGTCCCCATGTTTCCAGACAACATGTGATGTGAAAAAGCAGACCTCGGCTTACAAACTGGTTTGATTCTGGGTTCCATTTCTTTGCGACATAAGCAAGTCATTTCACCTGGTCAGAGCTAAGTTTCTTTAGTCTCAGTAAAATGGGTGTGGAGGGAGAAATATTTCACAGGATCTCTGTGAGAACTCATTCTGATAAAAGTATTGTGTTGGCCAAAAAGTTTATTTGGTTTGTTCCATAAGATAGCTCTAGTAGTGCTGAGTTGTTTTTAACTTCATTCAGAACAATTTTGTTGATTTGCATTGTGGCAGCTGTCATATCAGCATGCATTTTTAAAAAAATCATCAAAATTGGTGAATTTTTGTGTAGCCATTTTAATATTGAAGATGGAAGAAAATATGCAACATTTTTGGCATATTATGCTTTATTATTTCAAGAAAAGTAAAAAAGCACAACTGAAATGCAAAAAAATATATAGATTAGAGCAGTGTATGGAGAAGGTGCTGTAACTGACCAATATGTCAAAATTGGTTTGCAAAGTTTCATGCTGGAGATTTCTCGCTGGACGATGATGCTCTATGGTCAGGTGGACCAGTTGAAGTTGACAGCGATCAAATTGAGACATTAATTGAGAAAACCAACATTACACCACGTGAGAGAGAGCTGACATACTCAAAATTTCCAAATCAATAAAGTTATTGGTGAAAATGAAAAATGTGTCTTATTTTACAGAAAAAAACATACGAATATTTTTTTTGCCAACCCAATAAAAGTGATTTGAAATGTAAAGCATTCTGGTGGGTAAAATAGTAGTTACCATGTGTTAGACAAGCTACTTTATATTTGTTGCTTTTAATCTATTCCTATATAAGGCAGTATGATTGCAAATATTTAACAGGCCAATGGATCTGGGGGTGGGGAATGGTAACATTTCTATCTTTCTATAAGAATGTACTCAGATCTATTTGTCTCACAAATTACCTCCCACATTCTGAACATGCTAAACAGTTAATGAAAAGAACAAGCTCCTCACCCTCCACAGTTCAGATAGAAACTGGTTTTCTGAAACACTGAAAACTATCTCTGTTTTCTCTTTCTACTGCTGTCAGCTATGCCTCCAGGATGCGAAGCATTATAAACTATAGCCATGCCTCAAGCAGTTACACACACACACACACACAAACCTTCTTTTCAGGCTTAAATTATGTTTGCTTTTCTATTGATCTGGTGTTTTCTGTTTTGAACTGAGTGAAAGAAAAATTGGTTTTGCTGTCTTCCCTCCCCTGCCTCCTTCTCCCCTTCCCGGCTCCCCCCCATCCCCACTGCCCTGGTTCTGGCGCAGGTCCTCCTCAGGGGTCCCTTCACGAGGCTATGCGCCAACCCCCTGACCGGTCCTCCCGGGCCATCTGCCATAGAACCACCAGAGAGGCATCTGTATGAAACAGGCAAACAAAAAGCATCCACAAAACAAGCCCAGTTGAGATTTTGTTACTCCTATTCTCAAAAGTAATATACCAACAGCTCCCCATCAATCAAGCAATAATGTTCCAAACTGGGAGCATGGCATTTAAGACCACCTATGATTCTGGGACCTCTTCACTTCTCTCTCTGCTGGTCCATTCCAATCTCAGGGTTTCAGATACCATCCGTGTGCTTACAACTTCCCAGTGTAAACCTCCTGCCTGGACATCCCCCCTTAAGTTCCAGTTTCTTTTATATTCATCTGCTCACTTGACATATCCACTTTGGGCATCTAATAATCATCTCATTGTGCAAAAGATGCCTCCTGATCTTTTTCGACAAACTTAAGCCGCCCATAACACTCCAATCCCAGATATTGGCCACTTGGCCCAGAACCTTAGAATTAACCTGTAACTCTTTCTCTCACACTTTGTATCGAATCCATCAGCAAATCTTACTGGCTCTTCTTTTTAAAAGTATCTGGAATCTGGCCCTGGATAAGTGTCCTCTGAAACCATCGTCCTCTTCACTGCCAGCAGCTTGGACGACTGCAGAAACTTCTAACTGGTTCCCCGCTGCCCCACCTGCCCCCACCTGGCTGCCTTAGTAGCCCTTTTCATACCTCTGTCACTCTTCCGCTCAAAACCATCTTCTTTCTCTCATGGTGAAACCGTCCTGGAGGCCTGCTGCGGTCCAGACTGCGGTCACCGCTCCAACCCCTAGCCTTGGCCCCTGCGCCGCACCCCTGCCGCACTGGCGTTCTGGCTGTCCCATGAACATGCCAGGCTCACATGTGTCCTGGCATCTTTTACACATCCCATCCCCCCTGCCTGGAATTCATGCCCTACACACATGTGCTAATCATCCCATTACCTCTTTCAATGTACTACTCAGATGGCACCCTAAAGCGGTATTAGCACCTTCTTCTCTTTTTTTCCACCCATAAGCATTTACAACTGTTTGCATTCTGCAGAAGTTGAGTTATATTTAATCCCTGTATCTCCTCTCTAGAATGTAAGATCCATAAGGGTAGGTGTATTTATCTGTTTGAGTCATTGACACACCCTCAGCCCTTTTAGCAATGCCCAGCCATGGTAACCACTGAATAAACACTTGTCAAATGGATGCGTGAATGAAGGAATGAATAAATGAATGAATGAGGACCCTTTCTGTCTTAGCAATCTTATCTCCCACTATTCTCTTCTGCCTGGAATCAAGCTAGCACAAACCTGCATTCTTTCATCACACAAATACACACTGTGCTTTTGATTACACTAATCAACCTCAAGTAGTCTTCCTCCCAACACCCACTCCAGGGAAATACAATTTATTTGTTCTAGATCCAGCTCAAATACTATTCCTTCCTTCCTTCCCTCCCTCCCTCCCTCCCTCCCTCCCTCCCTTCCTTCCTTCCTTCCTCCATCCCTCCTTCTCTCCTTTGCTGCCTCCCTGCCTCCCTCCGCCTCTTCCTTCTTTCCACATGTTAGCATGTTTTATTCAGTATTTACTATGTTAGCTATGGTAGATTTTTAAAAATCAGTCCCAGCCCCTACCTTAAATTAGGTTACAGTCTACTGAAGATCCCTCCAGTGCCTCTGCATGAATAAGTCACTCTAATGTTTCACTTTGTGGGTGGCAGCCTGGGAGGGCAAGAAGAACACACAGGCCTAGGAGTCAGGGCAAACTGAGTGCATAGTGTAGCTCCACCGCTCATCAGCGCGCTTACTCAAAACACTCAACCTTTTTAAGTGTCTACTTCTTCATCTTTAATAGGGATAAAAATTCCTACTTGAAAGGGTTACCTGATAATTAAACAAAGTAATAATTAATAATTATATGCAATATAGTATGTAATACTAAATAAATAAAAATAATGAAAAATAACTCAATTAAATAGTATGGAGATTCCCTTTTAGCCTATAGTTGGCATTAAATCCTTAAGTCCCTTTGCCTTCTCTCCAGTGCCCAGTGGTTACCTAATTCCTTTATCGGGGCCCTTGTTTTACTTTGTCTCACTCTAAGGGTTAATTACTCGTCTGTTTCCCATGAGATTTTGAGTTCCTTGAGACCAACACAGTATATAGCTGCACATACTGTAGACTTCAATTCATGAGTTAAGAAATAAATCTCCTTTCCTTTCCTGTATTTCCCTCATTTATCCTGTAATTCTATTTATTATCCTTGCAATGCTTCTCCCTCTTTGCCAAATCCCTTTTCTTCCCATCATTTTATTTTTCATTTCATCCTTCTTAAAAATGATTTATTTCATTCTCAACATGCCCCCGTACTTACCCCTCCCACTTACAGCCTCCCCGCCCCCACTGCCTCACACGCCCTCCCTCCTCTTGTTCCCTAGGTTACGGCGCACTCTTCACTTCCTCTTGTCTTGGCCATCACTCTCGGTCAGGCTCGCGTCCTCCCAGGCCAGCCAGATGAAGTTTTATTGATCTCTTGGTAATGCCCAAGTGTCTCTGAAGGTTAAAGTCAACGAGAGTAGAGCATCCTGCTGAACCACAAAACCTAAACTCGACTGCAGTATGAGCAGGTATCAATTATTCAGAGCTGTCAGATCACTGCGCGCTCTCCATCTGGAGATACTGAGTAGAAAAACACGAGATGATTACAGGGAAGGTTAGTGAGGAAAAAAAATAAAAAAGACTGGACTAGTGTCACAACCCAGGGAACCTACCAATACTTCCAGGGGGTAGACAATAAAGGTAAGAGTTTGCCACTGGTCATGGGCAAACGATGCCTAGTAGAATCCCATAATAACGCGATACCATCGAAGAAGCTATTAAGATCCAAACAGTGTTGTAGGCTTTGGTTCTTTTCTTCCACAATCCTGGGCATAGCTGGCTTTAATTTCTCCACTTGATAAATAATTAGGCACCTGAGGTTTATGAGTTCTACATAAACCAAAACAAGCTCAGGCAATAAGAGTTTGCTTGGCATCTCCGCTGTGCCCTGGCTTACTTTGCTGACATTTTAGAGGCCCCTGGGCCACCTCAACAACAAAAGTATGGAGTGTTTTAGTTAAAAATGCACAGCAAACAAAAAACTCTGAGTTAGCAATCTGAAGGAAATCTCATCAAGCTTACTCATTCCAAATAAACATGTGCCTTGGAGTAAATGACATATCAAAGAGGACATCATGAGCCATCCCAGCTCACCTCCAATGCTTTTGCACAGGCAGTTTCCCTACAGAAAAGTCCCTTCCCCCACCTTCAACTAGTTAATACACAGTCACCTTCAGGGCCGTTCTTTAATGTCACTTCCTCTGTGATGTCCTTCAGGCTGGCTCAGAAAGTTCTCCTACATGATCCCAGTTCTTCTTGTATTATAAATTCAATGAATTCATGATACTGTGTGGTAATTCCACTCAAAGCATATAAGACAGAGTGGCTGGAAGCACAAACTCAAGAAACTGCTTTGTTTGAAGCCTGACTCCATCACCCTCTCTCTCAGTGCCTCCATTTTCTAATCTGTAAATAAGAGAATGATGACTACAGTATCTACTTCAAAGTGTCATTTTGATGATTATAATGGAAATTACTTATAAATGGCTTAGGACAGAGTAAGCACTATATAAGTGTAGCCATCATTATTATGTAGCCTATCGAAGCTCGGTGAGGGAAGAAACCATTACTATGTTATTGATTGCATATTCTCTGCCTATTCCAGAGTTTAGAACATTCTGGTAAGTAGTTGCTGAACCAGGGTTGCTTTCAAGCCAGAGCTAGAGCTAGAACTCTAATGGTCACCTGCCCCAGAGCCTCTGGTTTGGATCCGGGAAAAATTTGCCATGATCATCTTTATTTCTGCACATCTCAAAAGTAGAGGATCTGACCTTCTTTTCACAAACAATTGTAGAATAAATAACCTTAGATGAATGAGAGAGTGTCTCCCTCCAGAGCAGAGGCTATGTCTTCTTTAATGGCCCATATAATAATGATACCATCTCTCTCACATAGTTCTGGTTAATACTCTCCTTGATGAGTCCTATTGCATATTCACGGACTCCTGTACTGTTGTCAATGGCCTACCTCTTTGGTCTGCCCCTTAGAACACTAGGAACCATGAAAACAAATCACAAAACTACCAATCAAACTGTCTGGGTCATTCATACAGGTGCCCCAGCAAGAGTCTCTTCTTTCATGAGACCAACTGCAGTTAAGTTGTGCCAACTCCATGCACACCACTGACGTCTGGGTACATCATCGTACTAGACATGGCAATGCATCCTACATTGGGCATGTAGTAAAGGACTCTAGGTTTCTAATGCAGGGGCTACCACCCCGACTCCTGCAAAGAGCTGGCTGATGTATCTTGCACTGGGGGAGGCCATTCTGCCTGGTGCATTTTCTCCACCCACTCCTAAAAGACTGACTACATGTGACATTTGATCCCACCCACTTCAGAGTTATTGACGCTGCCTCGCTGTGGTGAACACTTTTTCAGAGTGCCGTGTTGCTGTTCTGGTAGAATCTGTTCATTCTAGCCACAATCCGTATGGCCCTTGCAACTAATCTGGGTCATGTGTTTTCCTGAGCTTTCTAGAGCCTCTGCAGTCTAAATGCTGCACCTTTTGTCATGAAAGCAATTCAATAAAGGACTGATAGTTAAGGTATTTGATGGACCTTTGTTCTCCCTACTAGCCACAGGCATCTGGTATTACTGAGCGTGCGAACAGCCTCTGAAAAATGGAATAAGAAAGATTTCTGACTCTATTTCCCTTGCCTCTTCCCAGTACACACACCTTAATATGTCAGTTTGGTTTTTGAGTATGGCTGTTCCAAGAAAGACATCATCTTTCCCCACCCCCCTACTTCCTGGATAATGATCAGGACAAAATAAATGAGGCGAGGGAAGCCATTATAAAAGTCTTTCCTGAAAAATCGAGAATTCCCCCTGACCATTCTCCTAACAAGAATCCCAAGGCCAGCCTGGTTGCTCTACCCTCTGTCCATGAGTCTGTCCAAATGTCAATCTAGAGAATTCAAACTCAATTCTAGTTTAGCCTCCTGGATTTCTTGTTGGACTGACATGGTGCTGGATCCAAAAGACAATGACTGCACAGTCAAGTATACTCTTGTCAGAAACCCTTTACAGTGGCCCACTCAGGCCAAGCTGGGGACATAATACATCTCCGTGTAACGAAAAAGTCCTTGACCCTCTTCCACCTGACTCTTCTGCATAAAAAACCTATATACAAACAGGAGATAATTGGAAAAGGTAAAGTTATAGCTACTCGATAGGACATACCAATTTTGCAGAATTAAAGAGCAAAATTCAGGTACCTGCGCAGGGAGACCCTAGACTCTGGGTAGTACAAGGAGGAAAGGATATACATCACCTTTGTCTATTAGAACTGACTATAGAGCCATCTCCATGAGGAAAATGACCTAGTACGGCTCTCCTGAATTGTTGAAAACACCATAATTTAGCTGATTGCTGGGTCTTCCATCCCACTCCTGATGGTTCTGACCACAATCTGATTGCTATTCTGCTTGACCTCACTGAAAAGTTTACCAGAGCCAGTAGTAGAGGACAGCCAGCTCCTGCATCTCTCACAAAACATCGGTAAACATCCTCACTTGTCTTCCCACAGCCTTGCCATAGTCACACTCACAGCATACAGCACCCACCTGTGCCATCTACTCACCACCCTCTTGGGATTTGAAGGACAAGTTTAATTTAAAGTAGCTACTGCCATTTGCTGAGCCATGTATATGAAGGCCCCTGTCTCTGACCCAGAAGCCTTGTGTCTTCATCCAGCATCCATGAACCATTGGCAGACTACTTTGTTAGCATAAATGTCAGGTAAAAGTCTCAAAACCTCCACAGTCCTTGAATAGGGCCATGAGATGCCTTAGTGGGTAAGAGCTCTGGTCTCTCTTCCAAAGCACATTGTTCCCCCTGTCATGCTAATCATAAATCTAACAGAATGTCCACAGTAAGTGACAAAAACTCTCCATAGAGGGACAAAGGAAGCAGAAACAGGCAAGTGATGGGACTCACCCACTTTCTCTACGATGCTAAGACACATTGTGTTGCTTGGTTGGTGAATACCCAACTTCACATTACAGAATGCAGTTTCACTCACCAACATACACCAAAACTTAATTTATCATCCTCCAAGCTCATTTGTTTCAGCTACAGAAAACAAAGCACAGTGAAAGGAGAGTTGTGTAAGTGTGTGTGTATCTGTGGATGTAAATTTAGCTGAGATCAAAGCCATTGATTTCAGGTTGACATTACAGAACAAATAAATTTCTGTTTCCCCCCATGTGATTTTCTCATTGGGGCATAGAATTATACAGAAGCTCTTGAAGTCAGTGCTAAATTATGAATTAAGATTTAGTACCTACACTTTGGCTTACCTGTGTGGTCTTCTTCGCGGCCAGGGTATCTCGTTATTCCGTCCTGCACAGTCACTACTTTCCCAGCCCAGCAGGGTCTGGAACTTCAGAGCAAAGCATGGTGTGTGAGCAAACTCCCTCTCACTGCCCTTTGCCACTCTCCCTGGGGCACTGGGGCACCCACAAACGATCTCCGAGTGCGTTTTATGTTCTCTGTCTCTAAAGACTGCTAAATTGGGTTGGATGTGTGGGGATTAAGCTCACCTCATAAAATTTGCTTGAGAAAAATCTCAGGTCCATTAATGCTTCATAAAAATTTTATAAGGTTTCTGCTGAAGGAAGGAAAACAAACAGAGGTGGTGCTGGCATCTAGGTGCTCTTTAAGTCAAACATTCTCTCTCTAATGCTTTTTTTTTTTTTTTTTAATGGCACCAATCAGAAAAGCAATCAACCATGAAGCCTTTGGCTTCTTCTGCTTCCATTCCTCGAGCAAAATGTCCAGGATCTTTAAGCATTCTGCAAGAAGCCATAGAAGAAATTACACACACACATACATGCACACATGCCTTGGAAGCAATCTCTGGCTCTGAAAAGTTTATATTAATATTAAAACTCCAAACCCTCCAATTTGAGATTAGGAACATAGGATAAGATGATAAATTAATCTCCCATGTTCCTAAATGTTCCAGGGTGGGGGAGGGATGAATAGAAAGAGCGGATGTTTAACATTAATGGGATGACAATTAAAATAGTCTTACATTTATTTGCATTTGTATTATGGTCCAACAAATAAAAACAAAATAAGTTTTATCCAAATTTTTGAAGTATACTTAATAAATCTCTTATTTTTAAAGTTCGTGAAAAATAATATTCTAATTATTTTATGTAGCTACAATAAGTTTTATACCAAAACAAAATATAGGCAGTAAAAAAAAGAAAATGTTGGCTCATTGCACTATTTCATATGTGTTAAATCATAAATAATATATCATGATTATATAGGAGAATACCAAAAATACAGGATGAAGCTTACATTTATTTTTTTAATCTATCAGAAACAAAAACCAAAAACACACCCCAAACTAAATGAAATGTCATTCTTAATAATCAAATTTTACATGAAGTCTCTCCCAGTTGGAAATAAGAGAAGGATGTCTATGTGTTGGAGAGTTTTGAAGGTTTGATTACCAATTCAGTGTTCTATTCATCAAATTTTAGAACTTTAATACATTTTTAAGAAATATATTTATATCATGTTTTCATATTTAATACAATACAGTTTTTCATAACACTCTTGTCTTTATGTCATGGCTGTTGTACGTTATATTTTTTTATTCCATTTTGTTTATCTGAACAGTAAAATGTATTTTTTCACTGTTCTTGAATTCCCTTCCGAAACATTTCCTGTCTTATTAAACTTTTGAATAACCAGCTTTGAAAATAAAATAAAAATAAAATGAATCATGAGTAAGGATTGGGTTCTAGGGTCAAAGGATGTGTGAGCGTGAGCCCTGAGATGCTGCAGGAAGGTGTTTCTCAATGACATCAGCACACGTGAGCATGCGCAGCAAGGGGACCCAGCCCCCTGCAGGGCCCGCCTACCCCGCGTCCACCCCGCGTCCACCCCGCGCCCACCTTGCACCCGCCCTGCGCCCGCCCTGCGCCCGCCCTGCGCCATCCAGAGCAGAGGGACCTGGAACAGGGCTACACTCAATCTCCAGTTTGACAAATGGATCTTTAGAACGAGGCTGGAGGGGAACTGGTTTCCTGGGATGAGCAGTGAGACTATAACCCTCCCTGCCCTCATTTCTCCAAGTTGTGTTATTTCCTTCAAAGCCTGAGACTTTGGAAACTTGCCTTTTCATAACAAACAGGTGACTAAAAAACAGAAGCAATAAGAACACTATCAAACAATAGATAGGCTGTTTCCTTTTATCTTTCATATATATTACAATTATCTGATCCTCACAACAGCTCTGTGAAGTAAGGCAGCTGTAATACCCTGGAAAGAGAACAAGATTTAGACTAAAATAAGAACTGGTGTTTAAATCCTAGGATGGCCACTGAGTAGCTTATATGACCCTAGACTGCTGCAAACCTCTGTTACCAAATATGTAAACCAGGGAGGATATTCTCTACTTAACCGAAGAGTAAAAGGGTTAAATGAAATAACTGACGGGCACAAAATAGAAGCTTGAGGAATAAAAGTGGGTTCGCCCATCCTTTGGGACAGGTCAGGAATCTGATTAATGTCTCTTCCAGTTCTGAGCCCCACCTTTAATTACAGGACTCAGGGCTTGCTAGCATCGTTCTGGTTGACACTGGCCCACACAAATGGAGGCTAACCTTGGAGAAAAAGAGCAAGGCAGGAGGAAATTCACTCATGCCCCGTTTCCATCAGTTAGCGGCAAGATACCTCCTAGCTACAAAAGAAATGCAAATTTTAAGGGACTGGGAAGGACGCTCATAAATGTGCATGAGACGACACTGTCGCTGGGCTGGAAGGAAGGGCCGGTGCCCAGCGCTCCGCTGCACTGTGGCCCAGCCCACCTGGAGACAAATATTAAGAGGAGCACACCCATGCTCAGTGGTAGCCCAAAGACTAGAAGGCTTCGGAAGGTTTCCTCATTCCTAAGAGCCTCCCTGTTTTACAAAACTGAAAAACTGGCCAGAGACCCAAGGTCATGATTGAGTATCAAAAATTGTCTTGGAAAGTCTGCTGAAATCACCTCTGTTGAGAAGAGACCGTGCTAGTCATCTTTCTCCATATCCCTCCACTCTCAAATGCTTTCTTTTATGCAGATGGCTCTAATTGTATCTCTAATAACTAGAATTTTGAAATGCCTGAGGTCACTGTGCCGACTTGCATGTGGGAACACCTGTCTTCTTCCTGACATTCAGATATGGAAGTTAAATGAACCAAGGTCCAGACCAGAAGTGCCATCAGCACTGGGATTCCCTATTCTGTCTGCCTGCCTCTGACCAGGTCTTTGTAGTGCAGGCTAATGCAGGCCCGTGGCATTTGCGGAGAGATCTGTTCTAAAGAAAATCAATGGCAGACTCCCTGACTCCGGGTATCAGACATCCTAGAGACACTGGCGGCCCTGCCTGGCCCTGGGAGTTCTTGAGCACATTCAGAAAGGAAGTACCTTCACTCAGCCTGGGCCCCTGCAGGTTTTGTAAATAATTCAGGGAGACAAAGATGGAGCTATCTTAAGAACAGGCTGCCTTGCCCCAGCTCCCTTAGACGTCACAGGGTGCCCCTGTGGTCATTTTCTGCTCTTCTTTTTAAAGCTAAAGCCCAGACTTTATATGTAGGAGGGGAATATTTTGGTATCAGTGAGCTAGGGTAGGATGTGTCCCTGGCGAGGACACTTGTACAAATAACACTGTCCTTAAGTCACACTGGAGCACTGGGGTGGGGTCGGGGGAGGGAGGTGCATTGCTTCCAGCTTTTCTTGATGGAACATACTCAACATAGGATTCTCACCTAATGAGCGCTTTTCCTGAGATGTAGCTTTTCTTTATTGTTTATGTATATTTTGAGTTTTGCCTTGATTTAAAAGTGTTATAATTGCCCTCAGTTTACAATTTGCCTCTATGATCATGTACATCCCCCCTTATACTTAAAAAAAATATGTGTGGACACATTTGATGAGCCATATGTTCTACATAATATCTTTCCAAGAAAAGGGGAGGCCTAAAAATGGTCCTATTTGTGCTTTCAGAATCCCAGCAAGGACCCATGTGTGTGGGTCACTAGGGAAATCAGATAGCCAATCACTCTGTGGGGAAAAGTTCAAATTCATTACTAGTCAGAGAAATGGAATTTAAAACAACAACATGGTATGTCTACCTATCAAACTAGCAAACGTAAACAAAATTAGGATAGTCAGCATTGACTGGGGTGGAGGGCGCGTAGAGAAATGAGCACTGGGACACTCCCTTGCCCCAGGAGTGCATGGAGCCCCTATCTGGAGGGCAGTTTGACAGCAGGAATCAACATGCTATTTCCATATCCTCTGCCACCATTCCACTTGGAAGAATTTATCCTAAGGAAATAATCATGGTTGTGGATAGACATAACAACAAAGATGTTCATCTGAATGATATGTATATCAGTAAAACAACTGGATATGGCCTTACTGCCCAACCATAGATGATCATTAAATAAATGATAATCTATATATAAAAGAGAATATTTCGTAGCAACAAAATATAATTTATAAACTAATCAAATGGAAAGATATATATATATAACATATATAAAGATATTATAATCTATAATATTAGATATTACATAGTTCCATATAACAAAAAATTGTGTAATGTAGAGATTCATTTTTAGACAGAAAATATTAATATAATTAGGTGCATAAATATATAAAATAGAGAAAGCATGTATACTGTTATGTAAACAATGATGAACATTGTGGATGATGAATTACACACAAATGGCTTTAATTGAACGTGTTTTTCATTCTTATCTGTTTTTCTTAAAACTTCCACACCAAACATGCAATAATTTTGTTTCCTAAATAAACTTCAGTTATTCTATAAAAAAGTTGATTGAGCACACACTTGATGCTAGACACCACTGTACCAGGAAGCTTGATCAGGCACACAGGTGCTCAGGAGGTGCTGGCAGAGAGGGGAGACTGCCTAACCCTGCTGTGGCAGGGGGAGCTCTGAGCAAGCCAACTTGTTGGCCTAAAGTAGACCCAGTGAAGTCCAGAAGAAAAGCAGGCAGTTCCCGGCAGAGAGCTGGGACCTGCACACTTCCAGGTGAAGGCGGGGCTGGCAGCCTTGGTGCTGTGGAGCTGCAATAGCTGCGTCCCTTCTTCTTAGGGCCTGGGACAGAGCACAGCAGGCCGGGCCTGCACCGCTGCCCCTCCCACAAGCCCACTGAGGCACCCTTCCTGGTGTGCGGAGAGAAGCCCCTTGTGCTGTTTGCAATGCCTGCGTCTCCTTCCCCGCACGGCTGACCCCTGGCTTCCAGACTCCCTCCAGTGCCAGGAGGCATCCTTCAGGTGTTTACTTTAGGGGAAAGGATGTCCCATCCTAAACCACAGTTCTGTCAGCACCGCACTCTGGGCCAGCGTTGGGAGCGGCTCTTGTATCCCTCCGGTTTGATTTGTTTAACTACAAATCATTAAATAAAACCAACTCACCTCTCCAACCTGACAGATGGCTTGATATTACCAGAGACAGGGGATGCTAAGTAATACGGAGGAGGACTGGGGTAGCCATCCCCCTCTCTGAGGACAGGCTCAGCTGTAGGTATGCTTTCTCTTTGTGGCTGACCAGTCACTTCTCCTCTTTGTTGTCACCTTGGAATGCCTTATATTTTCTCCTCTTGGTTCATTAAACTCTTTTCAGCCTACCAACAATTTTGTTTTTCCCCTACCTTTTTATCCTCTTTCTTTCCCAACAGAAAGTGACTTGCTGTCCTCCAAAAGCATGGGTGCCTGAGGCCCTTTTGTCTTGTGCCCAGCACTGAGCTTGGCTGGACTTATGCTGCCCAGGCCAAGAATTCCACCCAAAACCGACCATAGAAAGCCACAAATTCAATGAAATAACCGACCTAGAGAAAGCTTCTTCCTTTGGATTAGGTGATAACACTGTCTACTTTTCCAGAGAATTTAACATAATTTTAAAACTACATTTCATTTAATTTCATGCTCCCTCGGTCTGCAAAGGCCTGTCCTCAGTATTGTGTGCACACATGTGCGCGCGCGCACATACACACACACACACTTGGCTTCGCCGTTCTAAACACCTTGCATGCCACATTCCACCCCACCTTTGTAACCAGGAAAATGGGTCTCAATTTTTGGTTCTAATCTATGTTGTGAAAATATTAAAATATCAGGAAAAATGTTTATATTATGCCTCTCTTTTTCTTTTTTATAACTTAGCATCTCATTTTCCACACTTATGCAACATCAAAGAAATATTGCCACAAGAGACCTCCCAGTTTTTTTTTTTCCATCTCACACCCTTCCTGGGCAGCACCTGTAGGAACCTGAGCGGGACACTTTTGCTTCAGGAGCCATGATGGGTAGCTACCTTCTAATTTTGCAAAATTGATCAAATTGACCCCAAACAAATTGGTGTATGTTACTTGTATAAGGGACCTTAGATCTCTATATGCCATCTTAATGGCAGAACACAACGAAATAACTCTGACTGGTCTCTCTTTTCTGTACTTTGGGAACTTGTAGCAAAAGAAGCAGAGGAGCTCGAAAGTGGACTGGCCACCAGTCAGAGCTATACAGCTGAGAACCACGTTTGCTTATTTATAAAGTAAAAGTTGGAATAAAAAATTTTATATCAGAGTAATTAATTACCTCTTTTTGACAAAAAGTAATTGAGTTTGCTTCTTTTTTGCCAAAATTTAAGTTGAAAAATACAGCCACACTCTCTAGAATATATCTCAATTAATCTGTGACCACCATGTATGAGCACTGACAGCTGATAGGGATGTTTTACAGACATAGGGACCTATTTGCCTTCACGCAGGAAGAATTTGGGCTCACTCAGGGAGAGCTGGGAGAGAGGGTAAAGTTAAAATGTCATGAGTTTCCATGCATTGATTCAAAAATATTTACCATATGTGTATTTACACATATGACTATATAGAGATATATTACAAATACGTTTAGACTTGTAGAAAGCACATAGAACAATATAGAATTGGTGCCTCCCAGGAATCTCAATCCTGGCAGTAGAGAATATATACAAATATTCAAAATGTTTGTATTGGAAAATATTTGTATTTCCAAGGTTGGAAAAAAAGTAGGTTTACAGTTGTTCATATGGAAAGTAATACAATAATTAATAAATACTAACACAAGAATGAAGTCCATTTTATGTACTCATACCCATAAATCTACTTTTGCCCTCCCCTATATAAGTGTGAAAGCAGTAAATACCATTAAAAATTATATTCAGATTCAGTGTGAAGGGTTCTCAGAAGAGGAAGTGGTCAGTCTCAGTAGGTAGTAAAGTTGAGTCTCAGAGACATGTGCACGGGGATAGGAATATTTAGTCTGGTCCTTGAAGGATGCACAGTATTCCCTCACTTATCATGGGTATTACGTTCTAACCAGCCCTGGCTGGTTTAGCTCAGTGGATTGAGCGTCGGCCTGCGAGCTAAGTGTCGCTGGTTCGATCTTCCAGTCAGGGTACATCAGAGAAGGAAAACTCTGACTCCAAAAAACCTCCGCTGCCTTGCGGCATACCTCTTCAGGGGAAAGGCTAAGGGAGTAAACCCCGACAGAAAATCCGGAGCCGGAGTCCCTAAGGCAGTTTGACGTTGTAGTCAACACCGGCAACTCCTGCGGCGCACCTGAACCCAAGCTGTATTGACTCCGTCTTTCCCTTGGATCCTTCAGCTGCGAAGAGAGGTGGGGTCTGCTGCATGGGCAACAGCAGACCCTCCATATTACCCTGCCCAGGCTCTGTAGCTTCAGCGTCATCGCAAGATGTCGATTCAACACGGGAGGAGACAGATACTACCATGTCACTCCCGAGTCGGACTGCACAGCCATTCTCAGCGGTGCAGATAGACTCTTAAGAAGCTACACCATCGTCTCTCGAGACGGATGGCTGCCGCCGCCGCCGACGACGTTCTAGACCCCCGCCCCCCCCGCGATAGGTGAAAATTCACAAGATAGGAACCTTAATTTATTTTAGTATTTTTATATATTTTAAGGCTTTATAAACACTTCCCACACACTTATAAACCATTCCCAGACCCTTATTAACCTTTCCCACTCCCTTATTAACCATTTCCACACTTTTATAAACACTACTTACATTCTTAAACATATTCTACACTCTTAAACCTACGTAACTTTAAAAATATACATATACAGTACCGCAAAATCCTGCAATATAGCGGAAAAATCTGCGATAAATAATTAAATATAATATTTTTAAAAGTCCCGCAATATAGTGAGGCTGTGATAAGTGAACCACGATATAGAGAGGGACTGCTGTATAGGATTTGGGAATTGGTGGGGGAGCATTCCTAAGGGCAGGATCTGTAAGTAAGAACACAAGAGGGCTAATAAAGGAGGACATATTATCAGACCTGTTAGGAAAAAGACGGGGGTATTACTTCCTCGTTGAGAACTTTGGTAGGTCATTATGTTATCTACTAACACAAGAATCAACTTGTAACCAATCAAAGCAGAAATCACATTATTGTGATTCTGGGTTGAAGTCCTTGTCTTCTCGGTAGGTGACAAAGTAGGATGGGAGTGGTGGGTAGAAGCTGGACTTCCATAATCTGGACATTTCCCCCATCTCTCAAGTTCCGACAAGTCTCCTCCAAGACTCTGTGTTTGTTCCTGTGTGGAGCACTCCTTAGTCACAGCACCAGGTTTACAGGGTGAAAAGCGAGCATCTGCTTCAGAGAGGCCATCAAGTGAAAGGCAGCAACATTGTCTCCGAACCAGCTTTCCACAGGCTCTTACTTATTATTTAATTTGGCTGCAGTGCATGGAATTAGGGTAATGGCTGTTAAGTGGCTGAGGCACGAACGTGGTCCATCTGCCGAGAAGGCTCCAGGCAATTGCCTGTTGCAAAGACTAAAGAAAAAGGATGGGTGAGACATACTGTTTTACCAAGAGCCTCATCAAATGCCTTTTGATTCACCCCCTGCTCTTATTTCTTTCAATGTTGGTAACTTTCCTGGTACCATATTATCAGCTCAAAATGGCCCAGCTGCTGGGCCATTACCAAAGTGATAAATAGTATCTCCTTACCTAATCTACAGGATATCATGATAGAAAGAAGTGTGGCAGCAGCAAAATGGTTCAGTTCATTAATAACAGAGAAACCATTCTGGAACAACTGCAATGTTCAGAGTACTGTGCAGAACACAAAACAGGATGCCTGACTTCAAGGTGTTTCTCATTTTAAGCGGATAACGGAGAAATAGATCATGTATATAAAGAGTTTTAATACATGGCCAACTTTGCCATGATCTCCAAGAGAATGGGAAGGAAGAAGACGGACCATGTCAGGAAAGATTAGAAGAGGGTTTACAGAGGGGGATTTGTTTGAGTCAGGCTTTGAAGAAAAATAATAGCTTATATTTCTGCACCACTTACTCTATGACAAAGCATTAATACACAATATCTAATTCAACCTCACAGCATCCTCGTGAGGTAGGTGGCATTACTTACCCCACCAAACAGAATATTAAACACAAGCTCAGGGAAGTGCTAGCCACTGGCCAAGCAGATTCAGGATATAACCAGATTCTGCATTTTTTTAAAGTTTATGTAGAACCTAAATATGCAAAGAAAGGGATGCAGTAAAGGGGGAGTGAAAGGCATCTTCAGACAGAGGGTATCGTGTGAACGGAGTAAATAAGAAAATGTGGAGTATATTTGGTGAAGGTGAGTTGTCTGGTCTGGCTGAAGCAAGAGTGCAGAAACAGGGGAGGTAAGATGGAAAGAAAAGGTAAAGCAAGAGAGTTGAACGGCCAGACAACCAGGCAAGGGCATTGCGATGCCATCTAGTTGACAAAGATTTATGTGCCAGGAAGAGAGGAGAAATGCGCTCTGGGCTGTAATTCAGAAGCATCCTTCTGGGATCCCTGATGTATAAGCTACATGGCAAGGTGAGAAATCTAGACGGGGGGGGGGGGGGGGGGGAGACCAAATAGGAGGCCACGAGAGCAACCAAGGAATGTGGAGCTGAAGGCAGGTGTGAAAAGGGGCAGGCATCCTATTCCTATCATCAATGGGGGGTAATATGGGCAGGAAGGTATAACAAAGTCAGTCCATCGATCTGCACTATCTAAACAGTCTCTGACTATTGTCTGTAGTCAGGACAGGGTGGTGAACAAAACCAACAGGGCAGCGTCCCTCATAAAGTTTACATTCTAGTGAGGAAAACAGTAACAGAATAATCACACAGAGTAAACAACAGTAAGTGTAAGAAGTCTGGAAGCAATATGGGTAACTATAAAAGTCTCAACAAGATGGAAAAATAGTGATATCAGGCATGAAAAGGAGCAAGAAGTATTTGTTTCTTATAAAAATGAACCACAAGGCAGACTGTTTCTAGTCCTGAGTGGGTCTGGATCTGCAGCTAAAAACAGGCTTGTAAGTGACAAGGGACTTGGACTTAGTACAGGACACTAGTCATGATTCAAAAGAATGGACCTGAGACCATGAGAATGTGGGTCACTGTTCTGAGTCTAGGACCAGTATTCAGGGTGGACCAGGCACAAGACCCTGACTTTCCAGGGGTGCCGAAGCTGCTCAGTTCTCCAGTCACATTGGGAGTTTCTTCCTGCGCACGTCTAAAGCTTAGACCGAGGTTGCTTTCCATCTTAGTACACCATTGAGGACAAAGGAAATATGCACTGGGATCTGAGTCCAGGACAATGTGTTGTTCTAGACCCAGGGATAGAGCTGTGAACAAAGCAGAACTACTGCCTTTGTGCCACTTAGGTTCTAGTGGGGGATGATGGGCAATGGACAGGCAAACAATAAATACACAAAAATATATTTGTACCACTCGCCACAATAGCTAAGATGTGGAAATTGACCCAAAAGTTCACCAATGATTGAACGGACAGTGAAATATCATTCAACCTTAAAATGAAGGAAATTCTGCAGTAAGTGGGAATATGAATAAACCTAGAAAACATTTTAAGGGAAATAAGCAAGTTACAGAAGGAAAAATGCTACATGATCCCACTTACATGAGATATCTAAAATAATCAGCTTCATAGAATTAGAGAGGAGAATGTTGGTTTCCAGAGGCCGGGGGCCAGGGAAAGGCAATACAGAGTTGCTAACAAACTGACATAAAATCTTAGTTACGCAAGCGGAGCAAGTTCTAGAGATCTGCTGTAGAACAATAGCCCCACATTGAGTACTACTATACTGTAGACTTAAAACTTTGTTCAGAGGGTAGATTCATGTGAAATGTTCTTAGAACCATAAAGAAAAATGTAAAAAATAAAAAGACATGGGTATGTCCAGTGGTAATGAGTACTAAGGAACTGCCCCGAGTTGAGCTGGTAGTGTTATGTTATATCGGCGGACAGTGAAGGTCTCCCCTTGTACATTGCTCTTTTGAGAGAAGAAAAGAACTCTGAGGTTCCTAGGGGAGATCTTTGCAGCAGAGGGAACAGCGAGTGTTGAAGGTGTTTAAGCTAAAGAGTTGAGCAGGAAGCACTACCTTTCATTCAGTCCTTCATCACACTAATGCAAACTCCATGTTTTGGGCACATGAGAATGGCTAAGTTTTGTTAGTTCTCCCCAAAATATAGCTTTGGATATAATCATTATTAGATTTAATCTTTCGTTATCATACCTTGCTCAGTGTAAGTATGGCCTTGTGGCCAAAGACGTAATTGCATTTATTATCCTACCACTTAATAAGATAGTAACAATAATCATAATAAAAATAATAGAAATCCTATCAGTAGAAACTAATATTTATTGGGTGCTTATTTAATAGCAGCCTCCATTTCAAATGCTTTCAATGCTTTATCTCATCCCAACCCCACCTCTCACCTGAGGAGGAAAAACTGAGGCATATGAGCCGCTCCCCACGTGGGTAACGGAATGGCAGCCCTGTGTGGGGGAACAGGGCCTCCAAGAGCTCAAGTGTTGAAGCGAGATCATGAAGTCAGAATCATGGGCCCCATGTCACACACACGTTGCATTCATTCTAATTGCATGGCACATACTTCTATCATCCCTGCTCTTCTTTCCTTCCCTCTCTTCAGTCCTTTCTTCCTCCATCAACCACTTTAATTTTTTTAATCTTCACCTAATGACATGCTCATTGATTTTAGAGAGAGGGGAAGGAAGAGAGAAGGAGAGGGAGAGCAACACCAGTAAGAGGTAGAAATATTGATTGTTTGCCTCTCTTGGCCCTGACTGGGTACTGAATCTGCCCCCCAGGTATGTGCCTTGACTAGGAATCAAACCAGTGACTTTTGGGTTTGTGGGATGATGCCCAACCAACTGAGCCACACCGACCAGAGTGTCAACCACTTTTTGAGTGCCTATATTTGCCAGGCGCTCTGCTTGGAGCTGGGATCCAGTGGAGACAGGTGATGGGTCACAGTCTGAGGAGAAGACAGGCTGACCGGAGAGCAGGAAGCACTGGCCAGCAAGGTAGACACCTGCTCCACAGGCAAACACAGTCCCTCCGGTGGACCCAGAAGCTACCCCACACCTAATAAAAGAGGTGTAGATGGGCAATTTTCCTTGAATTGTATTAAATCGGTGCCAGGTTGGGGAGAAAATAATGTAAGAGAGCATCGTGTTACAAAGCAAGACTACTTTCTCCAGAGGAGGAAGCCCTGCTCTGGCCAGCTGCATGTGCAGGGGAGGCAGATGGGGAGCCAAATAGCTTCCCAACAGGGGGGCCATGCTACCAAGAAAGCCAGAGTCCTTGGGGGCTCGTGAGGTGAAGGTCACTGTCTCAGATGGAGGGGAGAAAGGCTCTGAGGAGCCAGGGTGGCCAAAATGGTCATCAGGACCACAGGGGGCACCAGCAGAGTGGAGTGACCTCCCGTCTTCCCGTCCTGTCCTCTGGGTGGCAGTTAGAAAAGCTCCTCCCTGACAAGCACTGAGAAATTGACAAAACTCTAATTCTTACAAACAGCACAGAATTGACTCAGTACTGGTCTGACAAATCAATGGAATAAAAGAGTCTGGAATTTATTCCAGGTACATGCAGCCATTTTTAAATAATAAGATGGCTTTTCCAATCAGGGGGAGTAAGTGAGTTACTTAATATATGACGTCGGGACTAGGAATCAGTTTATACAGAAGAAAAATGCTGCATCCCTCTCCTGAAATAAAATACATTTCGGATGGATTAACAATTTAAACATAAAATTAAATTATACAAACCATTAAGGAACTAATTCCCAATGTTCAAAGTCTTGAATTGGAGAAGGGGAAGAGCTCAGAAGTCATAAAAGCAAACTTATTTCACTACATAAAAATGAAAAATTTTATGTAGGAAAAATATATTTTATAAATAAAGTAAGATTGCAAACAACAAACTGGAAATTAATTTATAACATACAGGAAAATGGTTAAATTACCTTCACACATTATGTATTCTTGCAAATTTATTTTAAAAAATAGACAAAATGGAAAAAAAACAGACAATAAAATAATGAAATAAAAATCTCCAGTAAATACATTAACATATGTTCACCTTAATAGTTCAAGGAATACAAATTAAACATTTCTCTCCTACCAGTCTGGCAAATGTGAAAAAGTTGAAAGCATCCACTACTGGCCAGGTTTTTTGGAAGCTTCTATATACAGTTGGTGGAATGGTGCATTACAATAATCTTTTTGTTAGAAAGTCTTATAATATTTCTCAAACTTTCAATTCCATATCTAGGGGTTCACATTACAGAGAACCTTGCATATTAAGCACCAAGATGTCCATAATGGCCTTGTTTGGCAGAGCAGAAGACCTAGAAATAACTTGTACATAAATTATAAAGAACTAGTGAAATACATGATGTCATCTTACAGAATAGAATATTATTTATCTAGGTGAAAGAAGTGATATTAATTTAGCCAAACTGGCAAGGATGCATAGTGCTGATATACTATTTGTAAATAAAAGAAACCACAGATCAGTACGTGTAACATAGTTCATTCGTGAACAATTCATATTGTATGCATTGTACTTGGGCAGAAATGAATGTAAAACTATGTACAAAGTCATGGACTCTTCTGAAGAAGGAGGAGCAAGTGCTCTCCAAGCAAATGTCATTTTCCTTCTTAATGTAATGAATTATTAAGGCTTTTACAGTGAGCATGGGTCCTTTTACTCCTTTTTTTTCTTTTTTGAAACAACAATGATAAAATCTATCCTTTTTTATTTTAAAGAACAATAAAGACCGGGAAATCTGCCTGTTTAAATTTGAGGCTATTTCTATTACCGAGGGGCTTTCTCCTGTCTAAAATAAAGGCATTGGAACAATGTCAGCCTTCTTCTCTGATGAATGTTTCTAGGACTTAGAAAGAAGATTCTCTTTTAGAAAGCACATACGGCTGCCCAATCCAAATGCGCTCAGGGTGGAAAGCAGTGAAGCATTCATCAGCGGTCCATTTCCTCATCTTCCCGTTCCCTGACTCTCTCACACTGCCTGCAAGCCCCAGCTTCCCAGGCCTGTTTATAATGTCTATCTGCCTGATTTATTTCCCCTTTCCCCCGATTCCCTGGACTGCTTTCTCATTCTCCTTCTGGCCAGAATCTGGCTATAGGCTTCTGGGTTCTATCAGTCTTCCTTTTAAGCAACCGTCCCCAGTTCATTAGCTGTATACAAAGTACAGATATATTCAATCAATCACCCCACGCTGCTGCCTGTGCATGGAATAGAAGTATCTGCCTGCGCTGGGAGACACTTAATAGGTAAGATTGCTTATCACTCGCAGGAAGCGATCTGCCAGACGCCATCTATTCATTTTAATACTCCCGTTGCCCAGAGATTTCAGGGCCGACACATCGTAGTGAGCAATTATACTTACCTTCCACGTGGGACTCTGGAGGGTATCGGGAAAGGTACAGGAGGAGGTCACTGTACAATTCAGAGACTGCCCCACAGGGGCAATTAACCAAGTAATGTATGCAATCCGCCCTTTCTTTTTGACAAACATTGTCTGGCTGATGATGTGCTTTGGAGTAAATTTCTCAAATGATATTGAAATTATTGACTGTTTAGGTAAAAAGTTGAAGAAGACCTGGTTAACCTTTTACTCGTAATATTTAAGCTCTTATTATTTTCAGAGAGGAGTATCTGCTTTCATATGTTTTAGGGGCTAAACATAAACACTTCGGTCGTTAACCTCCAGCGGACCAGAAAGGAACAGGTGAAGATGTCCAGGGAGTCAGGAAGCTGCCCCAGCCACACCTGGAGGAGTAAAAGGGATCCAGGTGACCTCGCAGCTGGATCTGCCCCCTATGAAAGGCTCTTCGTGCATGTCATTTCCTGCACTGCTTCAAATTAAACATCTCGGATGCATGGTTAGGTGTCTCAGGAGACCTCTGACTGCATGGGCCTGTGCGTGGATGCTTGTGACAGGACACACTAAGGAAATAAAGCAGAGGCTTTGTCTTACACAAATAGTTAAAAACTGAACTTGATTTATATTCTTTGTGAATCTCCCTATAAGGAAAATGCTATAAGCCTTTATAGCACATACTGCTGTTTCCTTGGATGTGTGCTTGGTGAAAGGGGCAAACAAAATGAAAACAAAAACAATGAAACCCAGCTCCACACCAATGGGACTGTGTTTAGTTCAAAACTCCAGGCATGAAGCCCAAAAAGATCCAGGGGGGGCTTTATCCCCACACAACAGGGAAGATGATAAAACGCATTTACTTAGTCTTGCATCATGAGAGCCAAATGACTCCAAACTGAACTAATCCTGTTCCATCCCAGGAGCAGTGTTGTGATTCCACATGCTACATATGTCAAAATGGTGATGGTGTGCCATGAAACATTTCCAGGACACCCCTTCGAGTGTGATCAGGCTTATACTCCAACACATAAATGCTCCGTATACATTCTCTTGAATAAATAATTCATGAAACGACGAATACCAACCCCGAAGCCGCGCCCACCCCTTAAACACTGTGAGCACGCTCATCCTCATTCTAAACAGGAGATGCAGTGCAGACTGCAATTCAGATGGAGGGGCCGCCGGCCCACGGGGACCCGTTTCGAATTAGTGAGGAGCAAGCTACTGGATATCAGAGCAGCAGGCGGAATTTTATTTCAAGGGCAAAACGCTGAGATTACATGCTGATATCATTGTTCCTTGTGTGGAAGCAAAGGAGAAACTGGGATGGGGATGTTCAAACTGCCCTGTGTGTTCCCTGTTTTGTGTGCGGACCAGAGGACGGCCTGAGGGACCTCCCCAACACAGTTCGTTAAGAACTCGCCTGGAACCCAGCGGTTTTCAACTGGTGTGCCATGGCTCACCCATGTGGGCCACCAAATTTTTAAAACATGCACTACCTGGCTATTTAGTCAGGGGCACTGACCTCTTTTCCCTTAGATTGTCAATTTAAAAAACAAAAACAAAAAAACCAGCAACACCCAATGCAAAACCCGATGTGAATGAATCAAAATTATACCTATTTTGGGGTCAGATTTCAGCAGTTAGTTTATGTGTGCCACGAGATGAAAAGGGGTGAAAATTGCTGCCTTAACCCGCAGCTCCTGCCTCCCATGGCTGATGCAATGTAAGTAGAAGGAGTAATAAAGATAACACAGAACTTAACTACTGCAAGTCAGTGTCTGGTCGTTTCTTTTTTATTTTTATTTTTTTTTTAACAAATGGAGAATTTCACTGTGTGCCTAGCAGTCCTGATTATATAGCCCTTCATATGTCCCAGGCAAATTGTCTTCACTCCAGCCAGTGGCATTTATCTGCTACCAAAAGCATATCAGTGTCACATATGACGTTTTAAAATTACCAGACCTTTTCTAAGCTCTCACAAAAAAAGGAAAAAAAATTGTTTCACAAAAGTTTATGAGCAGGAAGAGCACAATTTTCACATACAAATAATGCCCAAATATGACTTTTATCAAGTTCCTCCAAGAAAGAATCTTTAAGGACTGTCAATCTAATAGGTATTTTTTTTTCCCCTTTTAGAAAAATGTGAGTCAGAATTAGAATGTCTGGCAGGCTGTAAAGAGAGCAGCTCTGGGCCGTCACCATGGATATGGGAGCGAACGATCAGACCCTGATGCTGCGCTTTTGATTATCTGCATTTTGAAGGATATTCTTAGCTTATTTGTGATCTAATTTGGCAAGACATGTCTAATGACAGAACTGGCACCTATAGAGAGAGAGGAAAAGAAAGGTGCGTTTCTAAAATTCTTACCCATGTATGAGTGGGCGGGCATGATGGGAAGTGATGGGCAGAAATGAGAGTAGGTGTTCAGAGGACTAAGGCAGAAAAGAGAGGTAGGAAGTAACACTGCGCAGCTGCCCTTACAGGTCTCTCTCCCTCTGGCTGGAGAGTCTACCATTCATGACCCTTCTCTGTCTGTTTTTTATTCTTTATATCTTTGGGCATGTAATACAATAGAGCAAAAGCACTGGACAAGCAGCCTAGGTGCTACATAAGAACCTGTCAGCAATGCCGATTTTCAGAGCCCATCCCGGACCTATGGCATCAGGAACTTTGAGGGTGCACTCAGCAAGGAGAAACGGGTGAAAGGACTGGTCCTCAACTTGCAGCGTGCACCAGAAGCACCGGAGGGGTCTGTTAAATCACGGGTTGCTTAACCCACCCTAGGGCACGGCTGGCCTCTCGCCACCTCTCCTCCGTTGTGCCGCCAGCCCAGAGTTGATATCGTACATGTGGCTTTGGCTAGGCTGGGCCTGGATCATGTGTCCACATTCTAGCTGCCCAGGGGATAAGCAAGGCCAGAATAAAGAGAGCTGACAAAGGGGACATGGGCCTGTGGCCCCTCCATGATGCACACGACAATCTCCTCTGATAGGACAGTCTGGATACCGGGTAAGGAAGCAGGGAAACGCACACCCATCAGGTGGGACAGTGGAAGGCAGCAACGAGAAGCAGACCTGAGGAGGCAGCGACAGCAAAATGTAGCCTGAATGCTTCTTCACCTCAAAACCTCTCTCCTGATGATGTTACCTGTGCTTTGCAGGTGCAGGTCTAGTTCTTGAGCATCTCTGCCTGGAATGCCTTGCGTCGTCTCCACAGGCCAACCCTAAGCATTCTTCACGAGGGAGGCACAGGCGGTCCCCTCCGCAGTGCCATCTGTCCTGGATTCCTGGACTGCTGTTCTTGCCCTCAATAGAAATAACTGTTCTCTGTGCAGAAATAATGTTATGGACCCACCAAATCATTATCATCTTCCTCCTAGGCCCAGGGCAAGGTTGTCTTTCCCTGCCCCCTTGCACCTAGTTGGGGACACGTGACATTTTGGCTTCATTTCCAGGCCTGGTCCCACACGGTTTTGCATAATTCTCTAACTTCTCTCTTCTGTCCACTCGCAAGGAAGCAAAGACTCCAAAGTAAATTTGCCACACAATGGAAAGAGCCCAGGTCCTTAAATCACCACATGGAAGAGGTCACCGAGGAGAACTATGTCACCCGCAGTGGACACTGCATGAGTAAGAAATCAATGTGTACTGTGGTGGCCTCCTAGCATCTGAAAGTGGTTCTTACAGCCACGAGTAATAATTACCTGACTAATTCACTCTCCCTTCTGTTTTTGCAGAGTGGTTTGCCCCTGCCCCTGCTATACCATGTTCCATTTATATCACAGTGAGTTGTTTAAGTGTCCATCTTCTCATTAGATTATAGCTTTCTTTATTTTTTAAAATCTCCAGCACCTAATGAAACCCTGGCATAAAATAGATAATTGATAAATACCTGCAGAAGGGAGGGGAAAAAGGAAGCAAGTAGAAGAAAAAAGCAGTTATATAATATGGGATGACATTCAATAACTTTAAGTGTGCTCTTTAACGTGGATGATTATGCAGCCAACACCTGCCCAGTTGAATAGATATACACTTCATCCATATTGAAGGGCAATGAAGTCAAGTGGAACACAAGAATTGGGTTGAGAGCTCAAATTCATTATATAGTGGCGCTTTTTTTGTTTTATTTTGATCGTTCCAAGTCAATAATACTTCCTCCCCAATAACAGTAAAAACCTGCATTGATTGGGCTGTGTTAGGTGCTTTGCCAGCTTTATCCCAATCTCTTGACACCTCACAGACTTCCAGTAGGCGTGAAATTGATGTCAATCATTCATTTAGCCTGCATTTGTTCCACAATATCATTGATCAAGAACCATGCCAGGCTCTGGAGATATAGAGATCAAAGATACATCCCCTGCTGTACAGGTGTGTACAGTCAGTCTCAGGGGAAACAGATAAGCAAAGAGAATATGAGAAAATACTTTACAATCTGAAAAGAACTACATAGATTGTTGGAGCCATTAGTCCGTGTTCAGTTTGAGGACCCAGGATGGTTTAGTGAAAAAGATCAAGGACACAGAAGAGTCAGAAAGGCATGGGTTGGAAGCCCAGGCCACCTCAGCTTAGCTGTGACCTACACAGTCTTGAGGTCACATTCCTCAGGATTCCGCCACAGCCCCTGTACCTTGAGAAGGCCTGAACCATTGTAGAGGAGCTGACTTAGCAGGAGGAAGAGGACATGGGCCTTGGGCAACACCAAGACTGGGAGGTGAATGGGCTCCATGCCTTTGCACATCATGTTCTTTAATCCTTGGGCAGAAAAATGGTTGAAGGTAAGAAAATAGAAGCTAAGTAATGAATGAATTTGCCCAAGGCCACACCCAACTATAGAGTGGGAGAGACAGAATTTGAATTCCTGTCCCAAAGGGCTCTTATCTTTGAGTCACTCTCCCTCCTACAAGGAACTGGGGCTGGGGTCGGTGGAGAAGGAAAAGTGGTCAGAGGTGCACCTTCTGCTCCAGGCTGAGTTGACATCTGCCCCACAAATGCAAAATGGAAACATGTTGACTAGTGAATGAAATCAAAGCAACAGGTTGATGGCTTAATGCCTCTTTTTAAAAAAGATATAAACCCCCCAAAAAAATGTGTGAGAAATTGTAAACTCTGCCTATTATCTTTTATCCTCTATAGTGTCCTTCTCCCCTTGGGCCCTTCCACACACCCTTCTACACTGTCCTGTAAACTTACCCTTCAGTCAACAGAATCAATTAACAAGAAATGTTTAATGTATTTGTTGGAAAGGGTCCTCTTTGACAAAATATTTTGATAATTTATACCCATATTTGGAAAGAGTGTTTTTAAAAGGCCCCGATTGCATCGGTTCATAAATTAATCATGTCATCTAAACAAGGTTGGTCAATTTATTAAATAGTGTTTGTGTTTCAAGGGTGTAACAATACTAGAATAGCATGCAATATTCAGCAATGAGTTGGTCTTCCACACTTAACATTTGCTGGGAACAAAGAGTGATGGAGTCCCTGTTTTGTATCAGGTACTCAAATACTTCACTAAACTTACCCAGTATCAGAAAGAGGATATCCTGACCCTGGAAAACACCAAGAGTTATTTTTAAAAATAAAATAAGAAAACGTTCTTTAATGTTCTGGGACAATGATTTGCAGCAAAAAATGCCTATAACTCCTGCAACCCAATTAAGTGAGCTGTGTCTACAAGGCTCACTTTTAATGGAATGGCAGGCAATGACATGTACAGTGTGCATGGAAATTTGTTTGTGTGTGTGTGTGCCTGGTATTATATGGAAAACACTTGGATACAGACCATCTCCGGTAAACTTTAAAATATTTATCCTGTAAATTACACCAATTAATGTCCTGCTTGTTTGATTGACAACAAGCACTCCCCACTCTCCTTCCTCAAGCGTCAGATGCCTGGTAAAGGTTGACAATAATTTGTTGCTATCCTATTATATTATATGGAGGTGGAATGGTACAGGAGTTGCATGTGGCATTTTGCAGTAGATCAAGAGTGCAAATAAGAAACTGTCTTCGAACAGTGCCTGGTAAGGCTCTCTGTCTAGAGACTGGGTATAGAGACCAACCCTGCATAACCTTCCATCCCTTATGGGGAGTCATCTACAGGGAAGCTAACAATAGAGAGAAGTTCTATATACAGCTTAAAATGGATTTCTTTTGGTTCAGCTCCAATCCGTAGAATGGAACTATCAATGCTTTGACAAAAGAGAAGATACAGGTAAAAGTCTTAAGGGTAATGAAGAAGCCCATGATGAGTCTCCTCAAATCAATATTCATATTGTCTCACACGTCTACTGTCACTAGATCCCATTCCCCCCATTCCAAACTGGCATCCGTTTCTACTACTCTTCTAGTTGCCCCTTATGTCCCACAAAATATCTTGTCATCCATCCTAGGCGCTAAATGAGAAATCTTGAAAACCCTCTTCTTTGTATGCTAAATTCCTCATACTTTCAACTGCCTCATTAGAAAATTCATAAAACTGTGTAATAAAATTGGCCCAGTAGAGTAGTTTACAAGAATCAAGGGGTGCTAAGAGAAGAAAATTTTAAAAAGCAAGCAATAGAAGTACTCTTACACCCAGGGTGAGTCCTTTCTTCTGGCCAAGGACACCTTTCTATTTACATCATAGTGATCCCATCTCTACTAAAACCTTCTCCTCTGCACACAATCAAATTCTAGTTAGCATGTGTCTGAAAACCAACACAGACACAATTTGTTTTTCAGTTGCAAGGCATTTGACATTCTTCTTGCCTGTAAATGACACACAATTATTTTGACTTAATTTACAGCTCTAATTACCACCATCTTTTTGGGCTCCTTTCCCCTACTTCTCTTCTGAAATCCTTATTGCCAAGATATTTCTCCTTTTGAGTTCCTGGCTGTGGCAGCATTCCACAGAGTTGCTTACTTCTCTTTGGAACATGTTTTTCTCTTGGATTGGTTGGTATCATGCTCTCCTGGTTTCCTCCCTACGTGACTAGCTGCTGATTCTCTATAGGCTTTGTTGGGTCCTCCTCTCTCCAAATGTTAAATATTGCAGAACCTTGAGGCTCCAGTCCTTGATCCTGCACTCTACCTACACCCTCTCTTTATTTTGATGATTTTTATCCAATTTCAAGAGTTTAACAACAAATACAAGTTGATCTCTCCCAAACTGATACCCTCAGCTCTCATCTTTTCCCTGAACTCCACAACAATGAATCCACTGAAAACTCTTTTTGATTTTAAACTTAGTAAACCTAAAACAGTTCTCTTTCTTCCTCATTCCACCAGCCCCCTCATCCCCACTACTTGTTCTCCAGTTCTTTCCATGTTGGTAAAAAGAATCATAATCCATGAAGTGCTTACATCAGATCCCTAGATGTTATCTTCGATTCCTTCCACTCTCTCACAACAAATTACAGCATCATGTCCTATCATTCTCCTCTAAAACATGTATTTCTATATCAATATCTCTGTATATTCAGTACCACATCCTTTGTCCAAGCTACCACCATTGACTCTCCTTGGCATGATCACAGGAACCTCTAAAGTGGCCTTTTATTTTTGTCACTCTCTCCACTTTACATTAAACATGGAATAGTCATGGTGTTTTAGAAGTATACACAAAAATAACCAAGCTATTTGTGTGTGCATGCATGTGTGTGTGTGTGTGTATGTGTGTTAAACCTCTAATCTTTCCCATTGTGCCCAGAAAAATGCAAAGGCAGGACAGAGCTGGTTCCTGCCTACCTACCTGACCTCTCTTACCACATTTTCACTCTTGTCACTCTGCTTGGCCACAATGACTTTCTTTGTCTTTCCCAAACATGCCAAGACAGTTGCAGCCACACAAGCTTCGTACTTGTTTTCCCTCTCATTAGAATTCTGTACTTCCTTCCAGGCTCTTTGCCTGGCTGGCTCCTTCTCATCCCTCAAGACTCAGTTCAACTATGCCTATCTCGAGAGTCCATTGCTGGCCACCCGGCTCCAGTTATTTTCCATCACATCACCTGCTCCTTTTCTTTGTCAAAAATGTCATTGTTTAATTGTGTGTTTATCATCTGCTAAAATGTGACTTTCCATGAAGTTAAGGACTTCATCTTGGTCACCTAAATATTCTGACCACCTAGAATAATGCTCTGCACATAGCAAGCACTCAATACATGTTTGATAAGTAAATAAATGAATTCATAATGTATGCTAGCTAAATGGATATAAATCACACTTATTATTACCCAGATATAACAAGCAATAATATTCTGAGGTTTGGCTCAGAAATCTTACATAAAAAGCAGTTGAGTACAGAAGACAGACTGTGTACAACCTAAGAATTTCATCTTTTCTCTGTCCTTTGAGTTTGCTGAACATCCCCTAGAAAATAACTAATCCATACCTCATGCCTTTCATTAGAACTGTAACATAAAGGCTATCTCTCAAAATGGAATACTGGTTATAAGGGATTATAATTTATTTCTTATAGTTAGACCCAAAACCGAGCTATCAAGGTATTAAATGTGAAGTATCCCTTTGCCTAGGTAAGTCTAAAACTAGAGAAATGGAAGTGGACTTGATTCTAGAAGTCACTTTCAGATGTAGAATTTTGCATCGTATGTGAATGACTTTGCTATTTCATTCACCTCTGCTTAAGAAATTATCCAAAAGACCTTGATCATGCTTGCAGTGGTGAGAAAGCATCAGTGCATCTCACACTCTCTCCCGGCAACATGCGCCCACTCAGCACCCATCACTGTCAGCAGCCCATGCATTATACAGAGTGCTCCATCCACACGGGCCCCATGTAGCCTCACATTTCATCTCCCTGCCATAGCTGTCTAATAGAACAAGAAATAATACACAGAATATTAAAAAAACATTAATGGCCAGGATAAATTATTAATTCAATTAAAGTACGAGTCCAATAATAATTCTTTTTCATTGTGTTTATTAAAAAGAATAATTAATTGCTAAGAGAGCATTTAAAAGACACACACATACACATAAACTGCTGACTCTACGCCTGAGTGAAAATGCAGAGCTTCTGTTTCTGCCGGAATAATAGAGGAGATGTGCTGAACACGGTTCTAGGCAGGGAACAATATCCCCTCTGCTTCTTTTCTTTATATTTTCACAGCTCAGAACTAGAGTTAAAATGGTAGGTGGATTGGATTTCCTCCTTTGTAACTAGGATGAGACTAGGATAAGACTCTCCTTTAGGACTGAATAAGAAGTGTGGTTCTGTTACTTACTAGTCATACTTTTGGTCATGTTATTTAATTTGGGTCTTAGTTTCCTTACCTGTAAAGTGGGAATAACAGTAGACTCTGTCTCATAGATTGTTCTGAGACAGGTGTAAGCACTTGGAATACTACCTGGTACATAATAAGTGACTGATGACTCCTGGCATTGATTTTGTCTAAGAGCTACACACACCTCAGTTCCACTCATTGATGTACCGTGGGGTAGGATCTTTCTGCCAGAGCAAGGACCGATCTTGAAAAACAGTTTCCTTTAACTATATCTAAGGCTTGATTAAAAAAAAAAAAACCAACCTGGGAAACAGTACTTTCTTAAAATACTCTTAAAACCTAACATAGAAAAGAAATATGCATTTTCCAGTGATAATTCCGTTTTTTTGTATTATATAGAGAAATGCAATGTATCATACAAATGAATGTTGACACAAACTAAAGTTTAATTCTGTATGCAGGAAAATTATCATCTTAATTTTAACCAACTTTGATGACAAATTGCTTAAAATATATGGCTCACTTCAATGCCTCTGGAGACTGAGTATGCTGAACATAATTTAATATATTTTTAAATGTTGATATCTCTGGTTCATCATTCTGAACATCAATTTTATATTGATACTCATAGAAGTTAATGAGATATTTAAGAATATGCTTTATATATGCATATATAGCTGTGAATTCCTTGATTTCTCATGTTTATCACTCCCGGTTATTGCAATACCTGAGCAAAATTACAATGCTGCGAAGTTAATTCTGATTTTGCATAAGAACAAAATATCAGTATTAATGATAGTGAATGCCAGCATTTTATTAAAAAGTGTTTGCAGTCTTTGTTCTTTATCCTGCATGACTCAGGGCTGGAATATAGGGCTAAGATTCCTCTGTAAGTTTGGGCTATAAAGCTCCACCTAACAAGACTAGGGGATCCTCTATCCCCCCTTCCTCTCCTCACCACATCCTGTATCATACCCCCCTTGTGCTTTCCTTAATTATCTGTAGCCAGTGTTCATGCTGTGTACACACACACACACACACACACATACACTTCAATTCCAAAATAACTCCAGGGAACTTTGGATATGGGCTGGGACAAAAAGTGACTCTTGGGGAAATTTTTATGACTAATAAACAAGAAAAATCAATCTCAGTTTCGTAAGTAAAATAGGGAAAGGAAGTAAAAACAAAAAATAGGCACCCCTAAATGTGTTTTAAATCAGGGAGGTGGGTAGTAATGCTTTCTAAACCAGAACACCCATCTTTGATTCAAAGTAGTAATGTGGCAAATAATTCTCTGAGTACATCTCAAGAGGTAAATAATTCATTATGTAAATGCTGCAATAATAGTACTCCAACAAAACCAACAGCGCTGTGTTATTTCAAAGTGCACAGAGTACAGGTATTGCAATCACTAACACCCTTATGTTAACTACATCAGCTTAGTCTGATTTACCACGCAATGTGTTCGGAAGCATCTCTCAATCTTTACGGCTCCCTCCATGGTCAAATCCTCTTCCATTTCCCACCTGGATTTGGCATAACCTCTATACGTATCAGAGTTTGAACTTCTTGGATTTATAAACGTTTCCCCAAATTACCAGCCAGCACCACCCTGTTGCAAGCCAGAACTCAGGCCATGTCATGGAGTGGCTCCTTTTTATAAGGAAATGAGAACCAAATCCATGACCTGGCTCTCAGAGCCTGGCCCGTCTGGCCTCTCCCACCTCACCCTGCATCTCTCTTCCCACTGTCTGCTCTGCTTCCGAGGCAAGGTCCCCTTCCTTCTCCCTGCAGCACAGGAAGCTTGTCCCCATGCCTGAAGTGCCGAAGTCCCAGATCCTTCTCTCCATTTACATCTCAGCGCAAACGCCACTTCCTCTCAGAGAGACTGTCACTAACCCACCAATCTACAGCAGCCACTCTGGGGACATGGATCACACTTCACTGAATCTGATATATCTGCATAGGTCTCTGTTTGTTCACTATCTCCGCTCACAAGAATATAAGTTCCAGAAGCACAGCCTGACACTTACACACTGCAGAATCCATGGCACATCATATGTATGTAAATAAATACGAGAGAATCAATATTTACTCTGCACCAGGTACTGCTAAATACTTCCTATTAATTATTTCATTTGATCCTTAAAACATCCTGTACAAGGTGGTTTCTATTAATTACTATTCTTACTTTACCAAGGAGGTTAAGCCAATTTCTGAGTGACACCAGAGTCCGTTCTCTTCATTGTCCCCCTATATTCTCTGCATATAACACTATGATAGCCTCTAATCCTGCTCCCGATGGGTTTCCACAGTACTATAAAAAGCCTTCTCACTCACTGGGAGCAGGAGGGGCAGTGGGGGGAAACAAAGTTGGTTACTTAGTTTTAGCGTGGGTTTATTTTATCACGCCCTGGGTCCTTTAACATTGGTAATGCTATACCCAGCACGCATGTTAAATGCAATGGGGGAAGTGCAATGCAGCTGCCGTGAGCCTGGGCCCTGGGATTCGTTGTCCGGAACCATCCCCCACTCTGACATGCTTCAGGCCTAAGGCCTTCAGTAGGTTCCTCAAAGTCTCTGTAGTTCAGGCTATCATTAGAAAAAATAATATGCAAAGCACTTAGAAGAGAAACATGGCTCCCCCCCCAAAAAAAGAGTTCAGTAAAAGTTTGCTAGAATTTTTATTATTACTAAATATATTTCTGACTGCTTAATTACCCAGTACACCCTTTTTCTCACTGAGCTAGATTCCATATATTACAATAACCCAATTGTATTGCCCACGGGGCTCTTCTATTAAGACAGATTCCTCCTTTCTCTCTGCTCTTGCTGGGTATAGGGCAAGAATTCTTGAGAGAGAGTCTCCCAGGGAAACAAGGTGCGCCAAAGCACTAACTTAATAAAACTTCGTGATTAAGCCTGGGAGAGTTAACACACAGTCCAGAGCCATTTGTCTTATGCGCCAGAGGAAAATAAAGCGCAAAGAGAATCCGGCTCCGTAACATTAAATAATCATCTAGCATCCATGGTAGAAATCAGCAAGTTTAGTATCTTGACCTAGATAAATAAATGCCTTACTTAGGAAGAGCAAATCCATCGGGGGAAACTAAAGGATCAGGGATGCGGAATTCCTAACAAGCCCGAAGGTGCTTGGAAAACAACAGCCTTGCTTTTAATTGGGGCGACAGGGCGGGTGTGAAAATGTAATGCCTCACAAATTGGCCAAGAGGAACCAGAAGAGCTGAGCCCACAGCGAAGCCTGTGGCTCTCTAAGAGCAGGGTCTGCACAGGTCACGAGGACGCGGGCCACCCCACCATTGGTCTCTGTGCGTTTCCCTGACCAGTCCTGGGCCCAGGAGCCAACTGGCAGTGCAGGCCACAGTTGCAGGAGAAACAGTGCGGCACTGCCAGCTCTCCGTGACAAAAGGAGTGCTGATAGCAGGCGCACTGACAGCTGTCCGAGTGCCACATTTATTTACACAATGTTAGTTAAATCACTGACAGTTGGCGCTGGGGAGGAAAAGCCGAGAGAAAAGCTGACATGTCTTGATCTAGCGGGTGCACGCAGCATTGGTACTGCTTCCCTATCTGTGTATTAATTCCATTATTTCCTTGTCATATGGATGGCTTCTGGCTCATTCACCGGCCATTGTTTTGAAGGGGCTTTGGGTGTGCGGACAGTGAAACTGTCCCACGCCATTTGGTACCAAAGGCCCTCGGGCTAAACGTTGTCCTGAGGCTCTCCTGTCCCCACAGGCCCCTGTGTCTGCACCAGCTCAGACTCAGCTCAAAGGCTTCCAGCAAGCCTCCTGAGGGCAGAGCGTAAATCCCTGGCCTGCTCCCTGCAAAGCCCACGGACGATAAGCGTGTGCTCATTAAGTTATGAATAATCAGTACCATCTCGTTATTCCTCTCCTGTGGACCGGAGACAGGTTTTCCGTGAGAGAGCTGAACAAAGTGCTTCCATTTTTTTATTCTTTCTGACAAGGGCAATTAAGATAGAGGAAAGAAGAATTTGGGTGATAAAGATCAACATTCGGGCTGCAAAGAGTTTTAGACACAAAAACATATTTCTGATACAGCTGTACAATCTCTTTTCCTCAAATGTTGAAAAAAGTATATCCTGCCTTAAACTGTTACCTTTAATTTTTTTCCTAATGTGTTTCTTATGTCAAAATAATGGAATGCCTTTTTTTGTTGACAATTTGAAATGCACGGTAAGCCAAGAGGAACTGAGCAGGCCCTCTCTAGACATCTTATTCCAAACTATGGTCTTCATCCTCTTTTTCTACCTCCTCACATTCATCATTCTTCTCCACAGCACTCTCACTAGTTGATATTTTCCATATTTTATTTCATCTTTTTCATCGTCTCAGTCTGCTGCAAGATAAGTTTCACGAGGACTGGGGTCGTCATGACTGTTGCTAACTGCCGTATGTCACAGAGCCCAGCATAGTGCCTGGAACACGGCTGGCAAACAACCCATACTTGCTGAATAAAACTGAATCTAGGATAGCCATAGAGAACATTCCCTTTTCAGTCTGCTCTGGCACACCCTGACTGCTCTAGGCTCAGATGTGAAATGGCCACAGCGCAGGGACTATCCCAGGCGGCTCGGACTCGGCTGCCCGCCCCCACTCCAGAAACCGCCAGCTCCAGTTTGTGAGCTCCCGCTGCTCCAGTCACAGACTCAGGCCCCTTCCTGCTTCCTTCTCCCCGCAAGCCCACAGTGGCCCTTCTGTGATCCTCCCCCATCGCAGATTCCAAATGGCCTCCCTGACCACAGTAGTATCCTCTTCAACCTCCTTCTGAGGCCCTGGCTCTGAAGCGTTCCTTACCTGGCCAGATCGGAGGCTTCTGGGGACAGGAGCAGTGGCTCCTTTATCTTTATTGCCCCCACGGTGCTCAGCACAAAGCCCTATGCATGGTAACATGTGTGCAAAGTGTCCTATGACCAATACAGAGCAGTATGGGAGGAAAAGGCAATCAAATATATATTTTTTTATTTTATTAGATTTTATAATGTTGACCTTATTCTGATTTTAGAACACTAAAACTTAATAGTTTTAAAGATTTTTATTTATTTATTTTTAGTGAGAGGTGAGGAGAGGAAGAGGGAGAGGAGCATCGATGTGAGAGAGAAACATCCATCAGTTGCCTCTTGCATGCATCCTGACCACGGACAGAACCCGCAACCCAGGCATGCGCCCTTGACTGGGAATCGAACCAATGACCCTTTCACTTGGCGGGCCAATGACCAACCCACTGAGCCACACTGGTGAGGGCTTTAAAACTTAATTTTTTAAAAAATGCATCATTATAGAAAATGCAAGGAGAAAGTCAAAGCCATGTTTACTGGTTTTAGCAAGTGTTTATGTGCGCATGGGCACACACACACTCACATTCACACGTCTACAGATTGAACCATTCTGAGTAATGAGTTGTAGACCAGTTAATTACCTGGAATGACTTAAGCAGATGTCTGCCTTTATTCATATTCAGGATGATATTAATTTCAAATTATTAGAAAATAAAATAAACAATGAAAAACACTTTCAGGATAATAAATAAAATTTATTTTTATATACAGAAAAATCAAACAAGACTAGAAAATATGTTGCTTAAGAATGCTTATATATTTGGTAAAACTCTAAAGAAAAGAAGAAAATGATTAAAAAAAAAACATGTTCAGGCCAGTGGTTAGTTCCTCAGAAGAGACATGGTATGAAATAATGTGGGAATATAGGAAGTTCCATGGATAATAAGAAGGTCTAGTTATTAGGTGGGTGGAAGGCACAGAAGTTATCAATTTATTTTGTTTTTATAGGTAGATATGTTATATGGACATTGATGTAAAATATATTATAATAATAATGAAAATAATATATATTTAGCTCCTAGTATACAGAGAAGACTGTGCTACTCAAGTGAACATTTCATCAAACATTTACTGAGTAACTACCATGAGCCAGGCCCAGTGTGAGAGGCCAGCAGCTCAAAGTTAAACATAGGGAGGAAGGACCCATCTCAGTGTAAGAAGTAATACACATTCTTCAACAACGCCTGTCTGCTTGAACCAAAACCTCACCACTCCCTGTCCCAAGCATTCCCACTTTCTAGTAGAAATGAATTTGGTGATAAAAATAAAGGAATAAGAGAAAAGTCCATAAGGAGCTATATGTAAGTATCTCTCTTAAAAACAGAAGCATGTAATATTTTACTTGCAATTGATCAGTAATCATTGTGAAATAGAGACCTCAAAAAGCATCAATGCACACTGTAAGGTTAAAAGACAACACAGCATCAGTCAAGGCAACAGTAACAAAGTGAAATAAACACAAATTATTTACTTTTCAAAAGTAATTAAATTTGTTTTCAATTAAAAAGTAAGATAAGAATAGAATAACAGCTTATGATCTCGCTGCTGAAGCATTTATCACGAATCATACTTTTGGGACATTTCATCAATTTCAATGTTCATAAAACCTTGAGCAATAGTACCCTGGCAAAGTAGCTGAGCCTTTTATCATCAATGAAATGAAAGTTTACAGATGCCATAGTGTTTCTTCACTCAAGGAAGTCAGTGGGCTTGTACTCCAGGAGAATTTTATGATCCATCAGGGAAACCCCACGCAATGGTACAGTTGGAAGTGGCCTCATCCTTTGGGCATCACTGTGAGCCTACCCAGACACACACACACAGAGATTCTCCCTCCATATGTTACAGGAAGGGCTGATAAGAGGAGGTGGCGCGAGTAATTGTAGGAGCTCAGAGGGAAGTCCCTTTGGCAAGTTGAGATCTCTGTCTCATTGGTGATATAAAGATACAAATCAAACATGGCCTTTGATTTTAGAGAACTTAAAATCGAACACAGGTAAGACATAAAAATAATAATACAATGCAGAAAGATGAACCAAAAATGTTAATACACAGCAGCCAAAATTATGACACTGCTCTTGTGGTTTCCATCATACTAAGAATAAAACCCCAAGTGGTCCCTGTGATCACCATGGCCAAGTAACTTGGCCTGGACTACTGCCTCCTCTCCACGTCTGTGTAAGCCAAGGATGTACCCACCTTTATGCCTTTGTATCGTCTGTGCTTCTGCTTGGAATAGCCTCCCCCAAATGTTCAGGTGCTCACTCCCTCACTCATCAGATCTCACTTGAAGGTCCCCCCTCAGACAGACCTTTCCCGGAAAGTGTGTCTAAAATGAGCACCTGCTCTTCACTGCCCATCGCCTGATCTGCCTGCTTTCCTCTTTAGAGTCTGCAACACTGCCTGACCTTATGTTAGATAACTTCTTCATTCACTGTCTTCTTGCATCCCTGAGTCTAGAAGAGTGTTTGGCACTTAGCACATGTTGAATAATGATTTGATGAATAAATGAGTACTCGAGTGGTTGTTAACAACAAACTATGGGAACAAAAAAAAAAAAAAAAAAAAGAGCTCTGCTCTGATTGGAAAGAACAAGGAAAGAGTGAGATTTATGATTTTTATAGGATTTCCACAGGACTTGTGTCTGGGACAGAGGAGAGAAAGAATAGGAAGAAGGGGTGGGAAAAGCAACCAAGCTACGTAAGCCACAGAGAAGGCTGTGTTGGAGCATGGGAAGGGCACCTTTACAGCAGGGCAAAGCACAGGTAAAAGATGACGAACGGGTTTGTCTACAATTCTGCAAGAGCCAGAATGTACGAGAGCCTATCTTCTGCCATCATCTCTCCATGATAAGTAGTTATAACTAGTTTTATGCTAGTTTGTGTATTATCAATAGAAAGGAACATGTTTAATGCTTAACACATGCCAGGCACAATTCTTAAGCTTTTACATGTCACCTTATATAATTATTATAAATAATTATAATTTAATGAGATGGTTCAGATAAAGCATTTATTGTAGAATAATAGGTCCCCATTAAATGTTGCTAAAGAGATTGTGTTTGGTTTTATTATTATATTTCATTTTTACAACAACAGGTATTAAGGTATCATTTAACCCCATTTTGCAGGTAAGAAAATAAAGCCTCACAGAAGTTATTAATTTTACAAAAAAAGTTTGAGCTCAAATTTGTCCCAACCCCAGAATCTATTTTCCCATCCTTGAATACATTCTCAATTAGCATACTTTCTGTAGACTGACAAAAGTTGCGTATATGTGTTTAGGATCTATATTTATGTACTGTATCCAACCGAGCCATAAAGAACATCCACAGGGTAGACGTTGGAGTACTGGAAGTGGACAACGTATTAGCCCATCTCTGTGGCTTCCTTCAAGTCCCATAATTTCCTGTCTCTCTTACAGCTTTAAATAGTCAATCCTTCTCTGGATAAAGTTCCATCCTGTCAAATACTCCACCTTCCATTCCTACTTCTGGTTAGTTAGCAGAGAGAACTCTTTGTGACTAGAAGTTGAAGGTCTGTTGAAAATGTATGCCTGAAGGAAGAACATGAACCAAAGTGGGCAATAACCCAATGTTCCTGGTCTTGCAGCATGAAGGTCACTAGCTCCTACATACCTTAGGTGAAAACAGAAGGCAGAAGGGAAATCATCTGTTCTCAATAAAAATTCCAAAAATATATGTATTCACACCTTCCACCTAGGCTACCTCTCCAAGTTTCCCCTCCAGTTACACTCAGAAGGTCAGAGCTCTGTCTCCCAGTGACAGGGAGGAAATGGGGAGATGGCAGGGCTCAGTCCCCGATGACCCCCACCACCTGATCTCAGCTGGCCCAGCATCCCAGAGGGGTCCTTCGAGCCAGGCACCAATTACTAATTATATATTAATGATAACAATCAAAGCAACTATTTTTTTTCACTACTGAAGATAACCCGTAGGGCAAAGAAATGTCAAAATGAATGCTTAATAAAGTTGGCAAAAAATGCTCTAGGGGTGAAATGTTAAATTTCCAGGCACAAATGGCAATAAGTCAAGGAGTGGGGAAAAAAAACCTCACCTTCTTAGCATACACAGTGTGTAGGTTTGATTACTGAATAGAGATATGAAATATGTGCTAAATAATTCTTCTGAACAGCTCATTAGGCCTAATCCATCTCTGATTTCTATAGGCCCATTAATTCCAAATATGTGTCTGCTGACACACACTCACACATCCACACGTGATGGTAAAATGCCAGCCTAATTTCACAATATAATGTCCTGGAAATGGCAACAGGTATTATAGCACACGGGATGTGATTTGGTATTTAAATGTTTATAATTTTGAGATGCAATAAATAAAAACATAACAAAGAATAATAGACCAAAGAAGAATGGCATTTCATTAGAAAACACCAGACTTCCATGGCTTATGTGTATGGGGGGGGGGGGGCAGGCCCCAGACACTGGCTGCCACCGAACCACACAGCTGCAACCGCCTGGCGTGCATCCCCATGGAAACCGCCGGGCGTCTCCACACAGCAAATACCATGGACACAGGTGTTGTGTTTGTTTATGTGAGAGTTTTAAATGCATTTCTCATCTGCTATTCTTTGTGCTGCGATCATCATCCGTTCCTTCGCTTTGATGCTGTACTAGTTCTCACAATCACTCAAGGTCCGAAGCTGTCTTGTTTCACTCCTTACCCTTGTCTGGTTTAGAGACTGCCTCCTCCTTGCCCCGCTCTTCTTTTCATAGGTCATGGAACTGGCTGATTCCTGCTGATCCCTGCGGGGCTCTCCCCTACTGTCATGCTCCCGACAGACCACCCTGGGAATGCCCCTCTTGCTGCAGTCCAGGTTACGCTGCCCCTTACCCATATTTTACTTTCTGGCATGATGCTTTTTCTACTTACGTACTGATTGACAGCTGGAGCCTTCTAGGTACATTTGTGCAGGTTGGGTGCTGCTCAAAGAACCTGGATGGAGAGAGCTGAAGAAGCACAGCTTTGTCTGTCCAACCAGGAGCCCTAGACTGACTTGTCAGACTGGGGGAAGGGCACCTATTCCTAATTGGTCTGGGCAAGTTGCATGCTGGGAGAGGATGCTCTTTTTCTTTCAGTGTGTGGGTCTACAGTCCCAGTCTCCCTTCACTACAAATCACTCTGTGAGGAGGGGAACTCAGTGTATAGAACAGTGCCTGGAATGGACCAGGTGCATAGTAAATAGTGCTACAGTGACATGGGACAGTGTATCCATGTATTCTTCAAGGTCATGTTAAGCTCCTATCAGGCACCAGGTACTGTGCAGCATGCTGAGACAAGGGCCCCGGCCCCCAGCAAACCATGATGCCTCGATGTCTCTGCATCGCCTGGGCTCACTGCAGACCCCTAAGCACAGCTGCCATCCCCTCCCTGTCCACACCTGCCTTCCCCCTTCAGCCAGGTGCACATGGGACTACCTTGCCACCTGCTTGCTCTTCTAAAAGCTGACCTCTGACAATGCCTTTCTCTCCTCATTTTCAACATTTTAAAGAACAAGCCAACAAATCATCCCATCTGTCTCTTCACTGGGTGTCAATGAAAACACTAAATGTTAGAATATCTCTGGCACAAAAGTTGGCATAAAATAAGAAACCTCCAGCCATTCATAAGCAAGTTTTCATCTCAGAGGTATTTTCGCTAATTATAGCATGTCTCAAGTTGGCTCCATTGTGGCCACGGGCACATCCACTCCAACGTAAAACTTTCCTTTGCCCCTGGTTTTCACCTGCGCGCAGGATAACACAGACATCTTCCTTGGTTCAGAGATGTAAAGAGTTAAGCAGACAAAAGTCAAACCTTTGAAACTTCAGTTTGAAAAGGTCATGATTCTCACTTACAGACCCATGCAAAAATCACCAAAAGCCTTGCCAGGAAATCTTAATGAGTGCTTAAGTGTGGATTTAAAACATGCATCTGTGTATTTCTATGCAGCTGAAACCAGAAAAGATGAATGATAAGAGTTGCGTTCAATTACATGGGTTAGCGCTCGCTACCGTAACAAATGAACTCCAAGGTCTCAGAAGCCTGCCACTGCGGAAGTGCATTTTTCCTTCATGCAGTAATCTAACAGATGGGGCTCTGGGTCAGCCTGTGGGGTGGGGGTGGGGGGGAAGCCCCACTCTGTGTAAGCATTCCACCACCTGGCCAAATAGGACAGCGGTTTCCAAGGTAATTTTGGACATCAACATCCAGATGGCGTGAGGAGGAAGAGCAAGAAGTACTCCATCTGGGGGCGTTTTATGAGCCAATCCATGCACTGCATTCCTATGGGTAGAACTCTGTCCCATGACCACACCTAAATTCAAAAGAGGCTGGGAAACGCTGCCCCGCTTTCTGCCCAGGGAAGAGAATAAACAATATGCATTTTTAAACAGCTAAGACTCTCTTCCTCAACTGTAAAGAACTGAACAGCACAGTACAGATCATGTTCCGCCTTCTTATTTCGGAAACAGGGAAACGTCAGCCTGGAGGAGCTGAGCATTTTTCAAACATCCTGCAGGGAGGGAGTTCAGACAGAGCTAGGAGTAAAGCGCAGGCCACCCTAGTCCCAGATGAGTACTCACATTCCAAACACAATGACGCTTGCCAACATTTTTGAAAATCATTCCTCAGGAAAAGGCCTGTGTAGGTGCAGAATTTGCACCAATGACAGGCCACTTCCTGTTTGAGGTATTGCTCCATGGTGCTTCCCCCAGGGTCCTGAGCCACAGAGCAGTGCTGTTTGCCCACAGCAGATCCATGTCATGCCCGGTCCGTCCCCAGCTGTATAAAGCTGGCACACACAGAGTGCCAGGCACTGTCCTAAATACTTCATATTTCATTCCTGGCTCAGTATTCCTATGATTAGTTCACATAAACAGAGGCAAAAGTGAAGGGCGGTGATGTTAATCCATTTGCCCAAGATCACACACCTAGGAGGTGGCAGAACCAGGATCTGACCCCAGGGAGAGGTCTAGTTCTAAACTCTACATTTCCAGCCTTCAAGGAAAATCTCTTTCATGAAAAAGTTTAAAATAAAATAGCAGACATGGAGTAATCTGATAAATTTCAGGCTCACGGTCTGATTTCTGCGTATCTCTGGCTTCCCTCCCTTCCCCCAAGTTTGTATGCTTTGAACTAGAAACTAATCCTTATTTTCAAGTGTTTATTAGATTTTCTCTAAGACCTCTTCAGACAGTGGAAATGTAAAGGTCATTTAGAGTCTGCACATGTGGATTTCATGAAGTGTGTCCCACTGTCCCAGCAATCCCCACCGAGTGCCCAGTCCCAGTCACCGTCCTAGAAGAGAAAACCAATGCTAGGTCACACACATGCTACCTGAGCTCCGTTTGAGAACACTGAAACTCATGCCAAGGCAGAGATAGGCCCAAGTCTCTGCTCTCTCATAAAAAATTAATAATTTTCCCTATTAATAGCCTGCTATTATTCCTAATAAATTTTTCATTCACTCAGCAAATATTACTTAATATATCCCATATTCCAGGCAGTAATCTCACCGCTATAAGTGAGGTCAATAAAGTCCACGGTCTAGCAGATCTGACATCTTGTGGAAGAGAGGGCAAGTAGCAAATAGATAACAGAGTTTTCTAAGTGTTGAGGGCTATGGAGAAAATTAAAGTTAAATAGGGGATAGAGTGATATGGGGGTGGGCATGACTACATCCAATAGCATTGTCTACGAAGTCTTATTCAAGAATGGGATATCGGAGCAGAGCCATGAAGGATCCCACAATTCCACCTCGCAGCGGGTCCTGGAAAAGGAAAAGCACTTCCTCAGGCCCAGGTGGACTTCGCAGGTCCCAGGAACAGCAGAGAAGTTCCGTGCGCTACATTTGTGTGAGCAGGGCAGGAAGATGACCAAGGGTAGGAAGTACCGGGTAACACAAAGTCGTTTATACCACTGAGGTGTTTGCATTCCATTCTAAATACAACTGGAAGCCACCGTTGAGTTTGTAACAGAAACTGATGCGATTTGATTAATATTCTTACGTGATAACTCAGACTAGTACTTGGAGCATGGACTCTGATAGAGCAGAAGCAGAAGAAAGAAGACCAAATGAGATGCTACTGGAATAGATAGTTCAGAAGACAGGTGGTGGCAGCTTAGCTACAAAGGCAGTGTTTGAATTGGTGAAAAGTGATCTGATTCAGGATATATCTTAAAAGTAAAGACAAACAGGATTTACTGATGAATCAGCTACAGCATAAGAGAGAAAGGAAAAAATGTATCCATTATATTTGAGGCGGGAACAGCTGGATGAACGGCTGTGCCCACTCTTCAGACAGGGACAGACTGCAGGAAGCTGTGTCAGGGGAGGCTGGCGATGCGTCAGATGGGGGCTCACGTCAAGAGCACTGGTTGTGGGGCATCGAGTTTGAAGGTCTGAGTCACTCACTGACCTGGAGATCAACAACAGGATGTGCAGCCTGGAGCTGCAGAGCGACCCCTGGTCAGGAGAGCGAGCAGAGGACCACAGCAAGAAAGGGGCTCTGGCCAAGGCGTGTGCCCCGTATAACTGGGGATTTCAAGAAAGATGGAAAAAGAAGTGTTCATAGTCACAGAGTAACAAGGAGAATGACTCTCAAACCTTCAGGCCTGCTGGTAAGCAGAATACAGGTATGGAAATAACACAGGAAATAGCCAAATTTCAGCTTAAGGGAAAAAAAACAAAACAAAAAGAAATAGTACCATTCAGAAAAGAAGAGACTGGGGACAGAGGGATTTTGCTGGTGATAGGCCATAAACACCAGAGAGCAAAAGTGTTTATAAAGAATCTAGGGAGAGGTTTGCTGTTGGGCCAGATTATCGGATGTACAGGATCTTATGAGTAACAAGAATCTAACCCATGATACATGACCTGTGTGTGTGTGTGGGGGGGGGTGTCTTTGACTTCTGAGGTAGCTAAGATAACCTGAAAAGTAAAATACAATAGGGTTTGTCCCAATGGTCTCTTGAGAAAAAGAGGGTAATCAGCTCTACACCAGACCAGCCTCCTAAATACCTACACACCTCGGAGATACTGCAGGTCTGGTTCCCAAGCACCACAACAAAGCGAGTATCACCGTAAATGATTCATATGCTCTCGGTTGGTGGAGGGTGTTGCCTTCAATTTGTAAAAAAGGCAACATCGGTGAAGCACAACTAAGCAAGGTGCAGTAAAATGAGGTGTGCTTGTATTTGTAGTGACAAGGTTGGGAAATCACTGCTGGGTCACACTAAGCGCATGCAAAGCTCTGATGCCTCCTCCATGGACCACAGTGGCTCATGTCATGGTGGGTGATGGGGTGGCCTATCCAGGCCCTTCAGTGGCCCTTTACGTGTGGTGCTTATTTAAGAGAACTATGATTCCCGAGTGCGTTGGTTTCCTGGTGCTGTGGTACATGTGCATTACGGACTGGATAGCTTACAATCACAGACGTTTACTGCCTCGCAGCTCAGAAAGCCAGAACTCTGAAATCTAGCTGTTGACAGAAGACGCTTTCTATGAAATCTGAAGGACAGAATCCTTCATGGCCTCTGATTAGCTTCCGGTGGGTCGCTGGCAGTCTTTGGCATTCCTTGGCCAGCAACTGCAGACCTCCTGTCCCTGTCTTCATCACCATGTGGCATTTCCCTGTGTGTCTACTATGTCACCACATTGTCATCTTCTTATAAGGACACCACCAGTAATACTGAATTAGGGCCCCCCCCCTACTTTAATATTAACTAATCTTAAATGCCTAGTTACATCTGAAAGCCCTGGCTGGTTTGGCTCAGTGGATTGAGCGTCGGCCTGCGAGCTAAGTGTCGCTGGTTCGATCTTCCAGTCAGGGCACATCAGAGAAGGAAAACTCTGACTCCAAAAAACCTCCGCTGCCTTGCGGCATACCTCTTCAGGGGAAAGGCTAAGGGAGTAAACCCCGACAGAAAATCCGGAGCCGGAGTCCCTAAGGCGGTTTGACGTTGTAGTCAACACCGGCAACTCCTGCGGCGCACCTGAAGCCAAGCTGTATTGACTCCGTCTTTCCCTTGGACCCTTCAGCTGCGAAGAGAGGGGGGGTCTGCTGCATGGGCAACAGCAGACCCTCCATATCACCATGCCCAGGCTCTGTAGCTTCAGCTTCACTGGAGAGGACACTCCAGCGTCATCGCAAGATGTCGATTCAACACGGGAGGAGACAGATACCGTGTCACTCCCGAGTCGGACTGCACAACCATTCTCGGCGGTGCAGATAGACTCTTAAGAAGCTACACCATCGTCTCTCGAGACGGACGGCTGCCGACGAGTTACATCTGCCATGACCCTATTTCCATATAAGGTCATATTATGAGGTATTCGGTGTTAGGATTTCAATGTATCTTTTTTTTTTTTTTTTTTTTTTTTGGCGTGGGGGATGGAAGGTGGCACAATTCAACCTACACACCAAAGGGTTGCTTCTACAGTTTTCATGTATAACTACTGCACCTAATGAAATATAGTTTGCATTTCTTACTTTCTTCCTCATAGGCTCCCACTGGTTAGAATTGTTTGGGATTCAGCTTTCCTGATGAGTAAATTTCCCCAAAGATGATTATTCTAAGTATAAAAGCACTTTTCCATTTAGCCACTACACTATAGTCTGCTTAAAAGCCAGACAAGATCAAGAAATTATTTTCATGGAGTTATATCTTCTTTTGCTTTCACGGGGCAAACAAAGCTTTGCCTGAAGGATAATTTCAGTTTTGTCATTTTTCCATTTTCATTCTAGTGGTAGATGCTGTTTTCATTAAAAATTTTATTATTTTAAAAAACCATCAGCAATATTGTAAGCATAATTTATATGTTGATTTTGTGAGATAATTCTAACCCCCCCAAATCTTTCAAAGCTAAAATATCTCACACTGACAAGACAACAAGTTGGCCAAATGCACCCATGTAAACCCTAAAAACATAACCATATGAAATAATGAGATTTTGGGAAAGCAGATGATGCAAGATTGAATGGCTATATGTAATTTAAACCAATTTAAACCCCATCACATAGGCTTGAAGTGAGAAGTGCCATTCCTGTGGTGCCATCAGTGAATTGAGGAATCAGTGTCTAACGCCAGACACACACACCGGTCTTGCCCCAGACTTGCCTATAAGAAAAATTACCAAATGCAGAGAGGCTTTCTTTTCTACTTTCCCCATATCTGCACGAGCCCTGAGCCAGACTCTCCATGAAGAGAAGACGTGAATGAAGGGGCAAGATACAATCAGAGAACCCCTGCAAGCAATGGCATCCTCACCCTCATTTTGCCTGCTTACTCCAGTGGAATATCATGGGAAAATAAAGAAAAAAAGGGTCTATAAATTCAAAATCTATCCTTAAATTCCTGACCCCACTATTTTTTTTTCAGATAACCTGGCTCCATAGAACCTTCTGTATGGTTTATCCTGGGAGGAAATTCATCTTCAGAGACATGAACTGTCATAACTTGCTAGGCAACCATCTTGTTATGAAAAATTAAAAAAACACCTGTCTTCTCACTCCCTTGTTTGAACAAAATAGCTCAAGAAGTTATGTGAACTGAAGAAAACACCTACAATCTACACAGATGTGTAAGAGAAACACACAGGAGAGCACAATCACAGGGAGATGGGGGCCTTTCTTCAAAAATCTCTCAGAAGCAAGACACAGTGTACCTGTCAAAGTGTAGCTACATGAGTGCTTAACCTATAATACTTTATAATGACCACTGCTAGGTGTGTGAATATTCTATGTTCATACATCATCCATGCATATCTGTGGATATACACGTGAAAAGAAAGTCATGCTTATAACACTCAGCTTTATGTTCATTATTTCATTTCAACCTGAAACAACTATTTGAGGTAGATGATAACCGTCCTCTTTATTACACATAGCCATTAAACATTTTTGCCCAAGATCACACAGAGAAAGTGCTCACATTAGGGCTAACAGAACCCTGCCCGCCAGTCCATTTTCCCTCTAGCATGGCACCCCTGTTGGATGTGTGTTACTAAAGTCTTGTTTGCTGATCACTGTTTCCATCAGGGGCACGTCCATTAACTTTCCTATTGCTACGCCTCTCCTCACACATGCAATTCAAAATTACATCCTAAACCCAGCCAAGTCTTCGTTTCCTAAAAAGGAGTTTTATTTGGCCATCTTGGTGGCGTTAATGGTAGTATGTATTTTTATACATATTACCATTATGGCAGCATGTAAAGTGGAGACTTGGAGCTTAGAAAAAGAGATGCTATTAATATTAATTGCATTTTTTTAAGATTCCCCAAGAGAGAGGCCCATGATCCTATTTCTAGTACAACAAAGAAGGAAATGCATAGGCCAAGGTCCCACTGTGGTGCCCACTTCTGCCAGGACAGCCAGATACACTGGCGTTCAGACTCTTCCGAGAGTTGTGCCTCCGCCTAGATTTGTTCCATACCCACTTCCAGTGAAATGCACGGAGACACCTGAGAGATCATTCACTCTCCGTGAGAGAGCCCAAGATGGCTGGTACCTGAAGCAAAGGCCAGCGGAAGAACTTGGAACGAAAGCCCTACTCTGAACACACCACGGAGAGCCTAGGGTTCTCTGACTCAAAGGACCCCTGGAGGCCACCTGGGTCGTCTCTGTGTCTCCATGCCACTGGCTACACAGACTACCTTAAATACCCACTAACCCCATTCTGAAAATACTTCTAAGAAAAAAGATTCTTGTGCTCCAGGGCCAGGGAAAACAACTAAATTCACTTTCTGGGAAGAGAAGAACTTGGCAACGAAGTCATGGTAGAATGAAAAAATCCCTACGGTTAAAAATGAAAACGAACCTAGAAGTCGGGCGTAGCTGCTTCTACGTTGCGTGCTTTGGGAAAATGTCTCACTTTGCTTCCCAGTGTTTGGGTTTCCCAGTCTGTAAAATTGGAATAGTAATTGCATCCACCTTGTGGAGCAGCTATGAGGGTTAAATAAGCCCCTGCCCATAGAGTGCTTAGCCCCTGACACCCGGTAAACAGAGTTGTCCCAAACAAAGTCAGAGGGACATCATCAGGGCTAAGAAGGCCTGCCTGCCGACTTTAGTACCAAAAAAACCTGCAGCTAGGAGAGAGCACAGTAATAACCATTAGTGAACAGCCTCACAAGTGGGGTCAGCATGATGCTTTTTGTACTTAGTAGAAGAAAACAGCCTCCTTCCAGGTGCCGGTAGCCCTAGGCTATCAGGCTCACAGGCTAGTGTGGGCTGGGTGTCAGTCCCTCATCGCCCCTTCAGGAAGAGGACCTTGTGCATGGGAAACTGATGATCACTAGCCTCATTATCTGTAAAACAAGGCGGTGAACTCCCTGCTATCTGTAATGCTTTCCAACGCTAGAGAAACACTTCTGCAAAACACCTGTCCTTAGAAGTGAGGCGTGTTGAAGACCTGGGCTGTCCCTCTGTACCCTTCTCCAGGTTCCCTTGACAACTGGCACACTCCTTCTCCTCCTGCCCCATGGTTGGTTGGGTTTTTCATTTTCCCATTTTAGTTTTTGGCTCCTTAGACAGACAGAGTGTGCTTCCAGGAGCCTCCCTCTGCAGCCCCATCTGTGCATGCTCTTTTGAGCCCGGTCCACCGGCTGGATGCCTGGCAGGCCCTGCAGGTGAGCACACAGGAGTCATCCCAGGAAGGGGCGGGGCAGTCGGCATAGCATATGTTTCCTGAGTGGCATTGCTATTCTGAACGAGTTAACTCATGAACAACAGATCAATAGTTACACCACAAGACAGCCATGGCCAGCAGACTCCAGAGAGAAAGAAGGATGAGGTGAGATGTGGAGATGTGCATTTCTGTGGCCCTTTTTATCTTGGAAATGCTAATTTCCCTGAGGCTCACCTGGGGTTACGCACATCAACAGACAGTAGTAGCATGTCTTCAAATGTACTGGGTAGGGAGGTGACCTGGCAGAAAGAAGGCATGTGTCGTGGGGGGGCACAGCTATGAAGTATCAGGCAACTGATACAACCCATCCGTGCCCTGGACAGAAAGACACCAGCTCAGTTACTAATGTGTATTTGTAACATCCTCAAAAGCAGGCTCGCATCTCAGAAGAACAGCCTCTCACAGCTGCACAACCTGGACCGTAACATGTCCAGGCAAGGACACCACACGACAACTAAGGAAGAAGGTCAGAGAAGTGCAAAGGGAAGAAGACAGTGACCTCAGAGACTGAGTCATTCATTTACTCAAACAAAACTATTTTTTTAGCACAGCTATGTGCCACATTGTTACACAGTGGAGAATAAGGCAGAGAAAGTGCCTGCCCTCAAGGAAATGACAGTCCCATTGGGGAAATCAGATCATCAATGCATACCAAATAAATGAAAGGGAACACTTTCAGATACAGAGGATTGCTCTGAAGAAATAAGCCAGGATGACCTGCCAATGTGAAACTGGTGGAAGTGGAAGTGGAATATTTTCATGTGAGTGTCCAGAAAGGCTTCAGTGAGCAAGGGATTCCATGTAAGCCAAGGCCAAGATGATCGATAACTGTCTGTGGGAAGATCTAGAGTAGGGGGAGGGGTGGAGTATTCCCAACCATGGGAACCATGAGTAGAAAGGCTATGTGGAAAGAACAGGTTTTCTGTATTCATGAAACAGAAAAAAGGCCAGATGTCCACAGCAGAGTGTGTAAAGGGAGGGGTGGGAGGAGAGTTGCTCAGACTTCATTAGCAAAAACCATGGGCTAAGTCATGAGCCAGGTATTGGGATGTGAACCTGAAGAAAGCATGGTTCCATCCTCCAGAGGCCATGGAGTAGCTGGAGAGACTAACAGAGGATCCACCTGTCTAAAAATGAAATGCTGAGTGTTTTACATGAGACAAATTAAGTGCCACAGTGTCCCACATCTAGAAGACTCCATGGGTTTTCCCAAGTATCAGAAACCACATTATTCTGTGCTTTGCCATGGAACTGCTGTATCAAACTCAACTTCAATCTTGTACATTTCTCAGACATTTTTATTAACTCACACCCACCCCCCGCCAAAAAAAAAAAAATCATCATATAGTGGCAAAGCCTACATTCTAGATACATGACAGATGTGTAGCTCAGCCTCTAATACTCACTCTCCAGATGATCCCAAGGAAATATCTGGGGAATCTATAAAAGCACGACACGGATTCATCTAAATTGACAAGTGACACACAGACACTTCGTGAAGGTCTCTCATGATGGACACACACACAGCTGGGCACCTCAACCTCTCCTGCTCTCACTGCTTCCTCAGCTTCCCCCTGGGAGGAGCTCAGTCCTGCCCCGGGAGAGACAGCACTCACCTCTGACTGTGTGCCTGTCTCTGTCATTATTCTCTCCTGTCCGCAGTCCTGCCTTTGGGCCTTCGGAGTTGGACCCCAGACCCTGGAGTGCGACATCCCCACCTCATGACTTTTCACATCCCAACACCCAGCTCAGTGCCTTTCGCTTAAGAACCTCTCAATAAATCTTCACTGGTTGACCACAGTTGTATTTTTTAAATACAGTGATAAAGAACTGTGGTAAGAAGATAAACTGAATGTAGGCTGGGGATATGTTTGGCTTATTTTCATTTATTTCATCTGTTCAGTAAATATTGGCAAGCACACAGTGCTCACAGCATTACAAGGCATGGATTCTGCTTTTCAAGAGCTAGCTGCTCCCCAGTACACATGGAGAAAGAAGATAGAGAGGCAGATAACACATGGTACAAGCTGCAATAAGAGGTGGAGAGATTAAGTGCCAGGGACGAATCAGGAGAAAGAATTCATTGCACAAAATCAAGGAGCAAAGTCCTGAGTCAACACCCCAGCACTGCCACTTGTGTGATTTTAGGTGCATTCCCCTCTCTGGGTCTCCGCGTACTCGTCTATCAAATGGGAATAATTAAATCTAGTTCAGAGAGTTGTGAGAATTAAATGTTACTACATATACAAAATGTTTCACACAGCAACTGGCCAATAATTGAAAGAGCATTCATCTCATTAAACATTATTATTACTAATGCCTCACAATATGGTTTCAAAACTTCCTGTCTGTGCAACCTTAATCAAATGGTGTCAACGCTCTGTTCCTCAGTTTCCTCATCTGTAATACGGGGATATGACAATCTCTGCATCATAAGGTTTTTCATTAGGGTTAACTGCTAACATTACGAGGTTGGATGATGGGTGCGATATTATATAAGACATTTAGAATAGGCCCTAACAAATAGTGAGTGCCCAATGAACTTTGGTTAGTATTCCTATTACTGTACGTTCTGCTTTATGTGACCTCACCCTTCTAAAAAATATGCACACAGACTATCAGCAGGAAAGCAGACAAAGTGGGAAACTGCAAATTGTTTGCAATTTTTTCAGGCTGCCAGTGGCATGTTAGGCAAAAGTCTTCCCAATTCCTCCACAAGAATTATTGATGCTAACTAAATGAAAGAAAACATGTTTTAAAAGTTTCCTCATATTAGAATCCACTGCTGAAAACATTCATTCTTTGAAGACTGGAAAAGATCCTCCAGAAATTAAACTGGTGAGAACAAAGCAGAATAACATGAAATTAGAGCAAAAAGTCCTCTGCTGGTTGAGAAGAAAACTACAAGCATCACAGTCATTGTCACCCACAGTGATGTGGGCAGAGTGGCCCTCCAGGGTAGAGCAGAGGTGCTCAGGGCTTCCCTAGTTCTGGTTCTGTGTAGTTTGGTCACATGGTAAATGAAAACAAGAAGTAAGAAAGGGAGGGAAGGGAGGATGGAGGGAGGAAAAAAGAAAGAAAAGACCCACATGTACACACACAAAAGCAAAAATAAACTAACTCAGAGCCCTGAACCACAGGATTGTTGCATCCTGAAATCAGGTCATGTGCAAAATTGGCAAATTTTATGTACACTATTCCTACATGACTCTGTACAAAATGCAGAGCCTGTGTTTGAGAGTTTAAGAGCTACCACTTCACACAGGTATACCCCAATATGGCAGCACTTCCTTGCTCCAGTGCATCAGAGCCTGAGAAGAAAAGCGTCATTCTGCTGAGGCAGGAGCATCCTCTGTGCAGGTTGCCTGATAAACCTGCTGCCCACTTCACATCCTAACTCAGGTCCATGGCCAATGGGTTGGTATCAGGCAGACTCTAGTTCCTCTAACCCCTGCCCTGTAGGGCTTCCCTCACTGTGAGGCTCTTCCTCCTGATGCCAGGAGGACATTCAGCCCCAGGGCTGCCACAGAAGGGCAGAAGTTCCACGAGGTCCTTCCTTTTTATGCCACAGCTGAGCTGGGCCTAGAGAGGAAGCCCTGCCATATCCCATTTCTTCCATACACCCAGACAAGGCCAGTATGTCTGTGGCATACATGAAAATAAAAACAAATGTTAGTGCCTAAAAGAGACAGGGAGAGGGACCCCAGAATGAGAAAAGAGGAGGCATGGGAAGAAAGACAAAGAGAGACATGCCAGCCAGTACATGATAATATGATTTTAAAGAGAAGCTGCCACTAACCCAGGCTCATCCCCTGGCTGAGCATTTATTAAACTGAGCCACTCTGGAGAGTTCTGATTCTCATGAGTCTCGGGGGCTGTCTCCTGGAGGCCAGATCCTGGACTGTCCAGCACCCCTCATTGCCCCTCTCACATGGGGGCTGCTGTCTGTCAAGGGCCCTTTGCTCTGTCTTCTTTATTTCCAAATCAATATAGAGCTGACTACCTTCCATCTTCCCCTTGAAAATACCATCCCATTTCTCTCTAAAATGTTCTCCCCGTGCAAATGTCTCTATTTGATTTGTTGGGGGTTACTCTTCACATCCAAAGGTTAGGGACAAAGGGGCATCCAGACAACACTACACACCATTGACTATATGCAGTGTTGACTATATGTAGTGTTGACTATATCATTGACTCTATTGCTTTAGAGTTTCATTTTTGTTTTTCTCTGAAGTAATCTGAAATCGCAGTACATTTGGACTTCCATGAAACCCCTTTATGAAGCAGATATACAGTTATTTCAGGGCGAGAGGTAGTTAGATGTGTAACCTTTGTTCAAAATAATCCCTAAGGGACTTAGTGGAAGAGGTTGGTTTCAGGAAGCAAGGAGTGACTAGGAATTCATTGGGGCAATGGAAGTTAGCTCCCAAAAGACAAAGGAGCATGGGATGTCTGCAGGACCTGCGTGGGTCCTTAAAACCCACATTGCCTTTGGCAATGTCCTGCCAGCACCCCCTCCTCAACATTTTCTAGCCCATGGGAACTGCCTTAAGTGTACCATCCACAAGCCATCAAATCTTAGAAGAACAATCACCAGGGAGCAATAGAGTGGGCACTCGCCCCAAGCATCTTCACATGCAAAAGGTGGCCATATTGTCACATTGCCTCATGGTTCACTCAGTGGCCCAGTTTTGAAAACTTTATTTAGGAGAGCACATTAAGTCAAAGAGACATAGGAAAACCATTCTTTCCGCCCATCTTCTCAACTCATTACTCAGGCCGATTCTTTTATAAAAGTCCAGAGAGTAAGGTCCCATTACAATTGCTCTGTAGCCCTCCCATGAGTCATGTAGTTTGTAGACACTAGAAATTGAGCTAGCGTTTCAGTAGGCAGGGTGACCAGGGAGAAAGACTCTTGCTACTTTTCACAAACATAACTGAGATTCTCCTCCTCCTCCTCTAGTTCCTGCAATCCTTAGCCCCAGAAGCCAGTCAGGGCCTGACTCAACACTGAAACTCAGCTTCTGTTTGGCAGATGAGTTTGGCACATACTGCTTTGGTGAACAGCCCCAAGGGAGTACAGTTCCCAGAGTAACTGATACTTTCCACAGGCAAATCAGACTCATCTGCATGATTTTGATCCCAGAAAGCAATGTTCAAACAGGAGAAGCATGTCTTGCCCACCAGCTTGTGGCATGAAGGTCCCCAAGAAAACCCAGGCACAGTCAGGCCCAGGACAAAACAGCCAGTCTGCCAGAGTAAGGCAGATGGCTGGCGACTCCCCAGGACCTGGGCTGAGTGAGGTCATGCCCAGAAAGCCAGACCAGCCCTTTGGGACTCATTACCTTCGGAAAAGACTGTTCACACTGAGCCCCATCCAGGCTGCAGTCACCATGGCCATCAGCGTGGGAGTGCCACCGTCCTCAATCTTAGGGACTCCTTGGCCCAGCCACCCCTCATGCTTCCCACCTCTTGAGCCAAGGAAACCAGTTTTCGGGGGAACAGCAATGAGACCACCAACATTCCCGGGACAGAGCATCCAGAGCATCCATGAACTGTGCAGCCCCCCGAACCAGTAACCGCCCTACCAGCTGCTCCAGTACACACACCTGCACCCCAACCCCATTCTCTCCATCCCCATTTCAAATCATTGTCAAGTCATTGAAGAATGGCAGCTCCCTACCTGAGGGTGGCGCTCTCCCCCTGCCGGACCGTCACGTTGTCCATCGCTTTGGGGAAGGTGGCATCTCCGCTGCGCACGGGCACTCCTGTGGGTACAAGGAACAGCAGCCTGAGAGACACGACCACGAGGCACTTCCAGGGCAGGAACAGGTACCCACAGACCCCCATCCTCGGCAGCCACAACTTCCCAGAACGCCGGCAGCCGCTCGGCACACGCCCCCCAGGCGAGCACAGGAAGTGGGTGGGGTGGGGGCGCGAGCGCAGGGACGGAGCAGTGAACTAGCTGTGATCCAGAGGCGCGGGCAGGAGAAAAGCGCGCAGACTCCTGCGAGCCTAATAGTCCTGCCCCAAGCCCAGCCTCAGCGCTCCGGCCTCGGAGAACCAGTTTCCACGGAGGGCATTCAAGGAGGGGTTCCTCGGTGCTGCTTCGGCCGAGGAAGGTGGCCGAAAAGGGGAAAGTTCAAGGCAGGTGCAAAAGGTGTGGGCAGGTCTCAGGAGTCCCTTCTTCCCATTAACTGTTCAGACATGGCACTTTGGAGTGGAATAAGCACTTTGGTACCCGAAGCGGGACAGAGGGCGGGTTAGATCCGGCTAGGCAGAGGAGGTCTGCAATCGCTCAGTTCGAACAAGGGAAAATCCAACACTTTCTAAGTTTCAGAGGAAGAATTGCCCGCAGAATACAATCTGTAACAATGGCAGGGACGAAAAGTAGAACACGCAGGAGGCGGTAGGGGTGTGCGAGGAGAAGACGGCTGCGCGAGGATCCGGCCCCGGGGATCCTGCCGCAGCCTCCTAGGTCAACTTCCTCGGAGCCGAAATGCGCGCTGCAGCTGCCGCGATGTAGCGGGTCTCGGCTGGGGAAGTGGCCACGGTGGCGGCCAAGGCTGGAGCAGCCGGGCGGAAACGGACCGCGGCGGCCCCCTGCTCGCTCCCTCGCTCGCTCGCTGGGGAAAGCGAGGCGCAGCCGGCACCCGAGCCCCGCGGACGCCACGCTCAGCGGCCGCCCCCGGCCTCCGCGCCGCCTTCCTCCCGGGAGCAGCCCCAACGCGCACGGGCCCCGACCGCCGGGGTTGTCATGGCAGCAGCTCCATCACTGACCGCCACTTTCTCCGGTGTCGGTGTCGGGGCCGCGCGAGCTGGCGGACTGCGCGCTCATCTGGGCGGGCGGGCAGGCGTGGGGCGCAGGCGGGCGCCCACCTTAACCCCCGCCACGCCGAGCTGCGCCGCTGCACTGCACCAGCTGAGCCAAGGAATTTAACCACTGTCCGCCTTGAAACACTGTCACTTCCAAATTAAGAAGGCAAAGTTACCACGCAGCCTTCGTAAGCCCAGGACATCTTAATAAGGGTCACAAACTAATTAGGAAAGAAAAGCCCTGTGGCTTGCATACAGGCACCTTAAAATTATCAGATTAATTCCGTTAGCGCTTAGAGTGTCGGGAAGCTGTTTTAGAACAATCTCATTTTTATTCCATAGTCAATGCCCACACCACCAAGCCCCCGCCCATAAAAATTAGTTTAAAACACCAGAGACTCTACGCCACCATTCTAAACAGAGATCGTCCATGTACCAAACAAACGCAAAATCACAGAAGCCACTTAGTGTGTGAAACTGACAGTCGCATCAAAATCTTGATCAAGCTCTGACTTACATTCTTTGTCCTTGTTTTATGGATGTTAAGAGACGCTAGCTAGCCCTGCAGAAGTGCTCACCCAGATGAATGTGAGCCTCTTGCTTCATTCATGCACTGGACTCCCCAGTTTCCTGGGCTTCATGCTCTTGCAGAGCTGATTTCACCTTAATAGGTGTGTTTTTCAAATTTTTGAAGTCTAGGGGGAAACTGAATTCATCTCAGTTCCCATCACTTTCCCTCTGCAGATGCTGCAGGTCCCTGGGTACCTACGTTTCTATGTCTCCCTTAATTTCAGCTCTGATGGGATGTGGTGAATTCCCCTTCCAGGGCCTGGCTCCTGAGCAACAGGGAGGGAATACCCCAGCCTCCCAGCCTCCACAGCAAGGCTAACATTGCCACGCTGTCTTCCTGGGGATTCCAGACCTGAGCTCCATGCACTGACTCATACCCTCCCTGGGGACAGAGAGGAGGCAACAGTGGCTTTGTTTTTTCCCCTCAACGTTCTATCAAATCTAACCAGGAGGATAGATAGATAGATAGATAGATAGATAGATAGATAGATAGAATAGATATAGATATATAGATATAGATAAACTGTCAAATAACAAAAATATTCTTTCTCAAAAGCCAGCTAGCCAACACCAAAGAGCCAGAATCATTTTAAGGGTCTTAGTACCATGAAAGTCCACCACTTTCACGTAAGTAACGCGTGTGTTAGGATGGCACCAGCATTTCCCCTGTCACATTGCCCTCACTCTAACTACTTTAGATTGGTAGGGACCGAGGTCAGGTGTGTAGGGGTGGAAGCCAAACTCCGAGGCAGCAAAGAAAGACCGAGCAGGCTGACTCTTCTCTTCTGACAATTGCCCAGAAAGTGATCAGCCATGAAAAGCTGAGCAACTTTACATTGAAGGTCTCAATTAACCTATCATTAGACCCATTTTCCCCTACTCTCCTCTGGTGACTTTTTGATATTAAATCCTCACAGAGACTCACTTGCTACGTTTGGCTGCTGGGGACCATTTGATATATAGCACCCAAAAAAATCAATTGTCAACTTACAACCACAATGAAAGACTTTACTATCAGGGGCAAAAACGACATTTATGGGGAGCAGGAGAGTTTTGTTTATATTTTTGAAAGAGAAGGAGGAGAATTCCCCTATTTAGCACCAGTTCATTCTTGCAAGTCCCTATGTCATCTCCATTTTACAATGGAGAGTGGTAGAAATAGGAGATGGAGTGATTTCACCAAGTTAAGATATTATGCGATAACAGACTTACAGTATGATATTATCTTTCCTGGTGTTCAGTTTGCTGAATTTGGGGTTTTTCTCTCCCAAAAGCCAAAGGACTCTCCTCTAAGAATCCACCCATTTTAACTACTCCTGTTCTCCCTCCTCCACCAACCCCTCTTTGTAAATGTGTTCTCACTGCCTCATGTGGAATGAAGGCTGGCTGAGAGGAAGGAGAGGGACTTCCTCTGTCTTTGGAGCTGTTTCCCTGCAGCCAGAATGGCAGGGATGATTCCTTTCATGATTAATTCTAATCCTGGCTTTTGCATCTAATTCCCAGGTAGGTACAAATGAGCATTAGGTTTTGCATCTAGGAATGTGGATAATGACAACAACAGGCCTTCCCAAGGGGCCTACATACATGATTAACTCTACAGTAAAATACTTAGACATCCATTTAAGGTAGAAGATGCTCTATTAATACATTTTGCCTGCCACCAGTTTATTATTATGGCTGGGCAGAAAAATAATTCTTCCTCCGGGCTCTTTAAGATGTCCCATTTATACCAGTCTGCAAGCAGTTGATCTAAGACAGTCAGACCATCTTTTTCTCTGGCCATGAAGGGACAGTGTTGAGCTGCAGCATCCAAGCAGTCCCTGGAAGGAGAGCCAGCAGAGCTCGGGTGTTGCTCAGGATGAACAAAGAAAATCCACTCTCGCAACCTCATACTTGCTCCTTGAATCCAGGGATCCAAACTTTATTAAAAAATGCAAGTTTAGAAAGTGGAGAAAGATCAGAGGCCCTTACAATTAACAAGGCAGAATACTTCTTTCAAACCCTTTATTGAAGTGGTTTAAATAGGTGAAGATCAAAATCATATGTTAACTCCCTCCCCATCCCCTAATCACTAAATATAACCAACATTTAGTGGCTTATCGTCTCTCCTGTCTATTGCTTCATAAAAACTGCTGGATTTATTGTATTTTCTCCAACATATCCAAGTTAATGAAAAAGGGATGACAGTCAGAGCAATTTCATTATTTGTGTTCTTCATAGAAACCACTTCCCCTCTGCATCCTGGAAAGCAGATTCCTAATGAGCACCCACTTCCACCTTCTCCCTGTCTTCCTCTCCTTCCTCCCTTTCCCCCTGCATACACACATACTGTACACATAAATCAACTTGTCACAGCTTGTCTCTGTGCTGACAGCTGTAATTGCTTCAGGTTATAAAAATATCTATAGGACAATGCCTTTCAAACACACGCACATGCACACACACACATGTACACACTGCCTGAGCAAAAGAAAACAATCATATTCCCTTTAGTAATCCCGTGACTGCAAGGGAGAGGTGTGCAGGAGCCTGCCCTGCAGATGAGGGTGTGCTGGCAGGCAGGTGAGGGGACAGGGACACGGAGACTTCTGGCAGAGGCAGCGTCCACACACTACAGCGGGGCTGGAACGGGGAACGATTTCCAGTGAAAGGAAACCAGCTGTTGTCTGTGTTTGACTCTGCTACCTACAGCAAGCCTGGGTTAGCTAAAGAGCTGTGAATATTCTGCCCAGGAGCCCGAAAGAGGAGCACTAGCTTAAGAAATGCCAGTTTCTCTTCTCTAGAAAGGCTAAAGGCCCCCCTCTCCTGGTGGAGATTCCAAACTGGAGTGCAGGCAAGAAGATGACAAATGCAGGGCAGCATGGCACCAAATAGGTGTCTGAAGGTGGGCTCAGGAAAGGTGATGTCGCTCCGGGTCAAGAGACTCCTCCAGAGGCGTAGGGCAGGGCGGGGCTCGGGAAATATACATGTTATTTATTCTTCCTCCTATATGATTACAGGATCAAAATAAAATCGTGCAGCTGGGCTAGAGTCTAGCATACTAGGATTTCAAAAGGAAGAGCAAAAGAGGGAGAGGAGCCTCCACGGAGGAAAAAGGGGGCACTAATTAAATGGAGAAGGAGGATAGGAAGAAATAACAAAGGTTAGGCTATCTATACACTTCGGAAGCCATCAAACTTCGTAAGAGATGCATGAAGCACAGCGATGGCCAGTAGAACCTTTGGTCGGTAGACGCAAACGAAAAAGGAGCAGGGTGAATAATCAAAGCCAAAGCACGTTAAAAGCAAAAGCCACATGCTCAAAGGGGCACATCCCAAGAGCCAGAGGTCTGTGGGGAAGACTCTTTCCTCATCTTGATTTTAGTTCTTAATAAGACCCTGTATTCCTAGAGTCACAGAATGACACAGTCAGATGGAACCTTGGAAGATGAATAGTATCACACTCCCATTTTATAAATGGGGATTGAACCCCAGGACAGAGGGATAATTGCTATAGGGACTAAAGTTAATAACTGGTGGATCAGGACAAGAACTCAGGACTCCCACTCCTATCCAGTGCTCTTTACACTGCACCTACCAGGTAAGGACACTACCTAAGAGCTAAGTAGTAAAGTACCTCCTTCAGCTGCTATGCCTACAGGCAAGACAGAATTATAGAGGAAGTCAAGTCATTACTGCCCAGTATATCTCTGGGTATTCAATTATTCAACTGCACTCAGTGTTTTCAGTAAACTTTAATGAGTAGGGCTTGAGCTCCTTCTATGTACCAAGAACTGTTGAAAGTTAAGAGACACAAGATGGAAGGCATACCCCTGCCCTCAATTTGTTTACAGCACAGTGTTATTGGGCTTGTCAGGGATTTTATTTGTATATACATTCAGGACTGTTGAAGTTATAATGAGCTCATCCTCATGTTCACTGTAAGCCCAAGAACATTCTCGTTGCTGAGAAAAAAGAGCTGGGAAGTCCCTACTTTTTGGAAAAAAATTTCCCATTACACTTGTCCTGATATCCAGACACTGACCATGGTTTTCTGAGCTTCAGTTCGAGTGGTGTTAGGAGGGGAAGGGATGCTCCCAAAGATTTATAAATGCGGGGAAGAAGTTCATCACCTCAGCAAACAGGCAGTTGGTGCACAGTGAATGCCAGTTATGCACTGGATGGTGGATTTAAGCCATGGGTGAGAGGTACATATCAAAACCAATGTGGGGATTACGTACCCTTATAAAGCACACTGTGTAGTAGGAGAGGCCGATTTTAAGGAAGAATTTTATGAAACAGTTGCTGGTGACAATTACAAAAATCCCTATGAGGAGTAAATGGAAGAATGCATGTAACAGAAGGTTCTCATGGAATCTGGAAGGTCAGGGAAGGTTCTCCTAAGGAAATGACTTTAAACCAGGACTTCATAGTGAGAAGGAGATGAAGGGATGGGTGGTGTAAGCAAGGTCCTAGCTGCAGGCAGACAGGACAGAATCTTCACAGCCTGAGCCCGGAAGAAGCATGGACTGCCCTTCATGTTCACAGATGGTGCTCATTTAAAGGAAGGATGGGCATGTCTGCAGGGCTGTGTGTCTGACTGAAAACTCCCAGATGCTTCAACGTCACGTTCATGCATTCATCGATTCATTCAGTGCATATTTATTGATTAAGCATGAGCATGGGATTTGGACTCAGACGGACCAGAAGTCAAACGCTCATCTTCTCCATGACTAACTGGGTGGCCGTGGGGAAATAAGTTCCCCTTGTTTGATAAATAGTGGTGATCACGGTACCTACTGCACAGTTGGTGTGAGATGAAACGAGATGAGCGATGGGAAGAGTTGAGCAAGAGCCCCGCTACGAGGTGGGGGCAAAGCACAGCAGGTCCTGTGCCCTGGCCTGGGGCTGGGGTGGGGGGGGTCGGCCAGTGGAGGCACTTCCCTCATTCACAGGCGATGTAGGCGTGACATTCATCCGAAGAATCCAACCGCCTGCAGAGCATAGGCCAGAGAGCACCGTCTGTGTACACCTCCTGGCGGGTTTCATCCCAGAGACGGAACAAAAGCATCATGCTGGGATGTGGTCGGAGAGAGGAAGTGGATTAGCTTTCAAACCCGGACAGGAAGAGGGGTGACCCTCCGGCTCGCACCCCAGTGTGGCAACCCCAGTGTTCTCCAAGAGCACACAGGATATAGGCCTGTGGGAAAGAGCCTCTGCTGGAGAAACAGGAATAAGCTTTCTCTTTCCTGGGCAGCCGGGAACTTTTCTCAGTCATGTTCCCACAGTCACCAGAAAGGTAGCGAAACACACTGAAATAAAGAAAAGGCACCTGCATCTCATCATGCGGGAGCGCCACCCTCTGACCTCTTTCTGGTGAAGCCTTTAACCCTTCTTTGCTGCTGTGTGCTTGGTGGCTCGATCCAAAGGCTCCCCAAGTCTAGATGGTAGACTAGTTATTTGATAATAATATCCTGTGCCTGATTCTTCAACTCTACTGGTGCACATCCCAGGGCAGTGATCCGGGATCAGCCTGGTACCCTCTGTGGAAGGGGGCAAGGTTACATGCAAACATTTGTCTACATGCAAAAATAGACAGAATTCTAATGTTTTCAGGGTGCAGCCCAAGCAGAGTCAGCCGGTACCTTCTAATCTAGAAAGAGCTCTTTGTATGGCAAGTTCTCCATCCCCCAGTGTGGAGCTTAAAAGCCTCAATTTGCTGCCAGAGGAACGGCTCTTGCCTCTGTCCCTGCATGCTTTTCTTCCTAAACAATCACTTCTTACACATGTTTTTCTTTAATCCTTCTCTTCATTTTCTTTAGAGGTTTTACTCATTGTTCTCCAGCCAAGAGCTGCAGCAGCAGAAGTAAATTATAATGCGACAAGAATTTGCTCAATAACACATTTTACCTTTTGTCAGAAGTGACATTCCGTAAATATCATTTTTAAACCAGAAGGCCTTGATTCTAGTCTCAACTCCAGTCATCACGATGTCACCTGAGATAAGCCACTTGCTTTCTTTAATTTTTAGCTTCCTCATTTGTTAAGGGAACCATCCTTTTAAATGGACCTTTGGGAAGATCTCATGTTAATGCAGCGCAATGGGTTAATGAACTTTTGAAGTTTGAAAGAACTATTCTAGAATAAGATGACAGCTCAGTAGAGGGGCTGGAGGTCAAGGGCATTGCATCCAAGACTCAGGTCTTCCACTTCCTGGCTGTATGAAGCTGCCCAAGTCACTTTTGCCTTCCGTCGAAGGGAAGAGTTGGGATTAGATGACTGCCAAGGACCCTTCTTATGCGAGTGGTCTGTAGCTTTAATGCTTCTCAACACTTCTCTCAAAAGCTGTTTGTCCTTCTTATTCACTTATTAGTTCCCATCATGTCCTTCCTCTCTTCTCATTCACCAAGGTATCTACTTCAAAAGTCAGAAAAGTGCTATACAGAGTAATTAATGAGCCGTACTGGGTGTAAAGCAAGCTGGTGGAAGGGCCAGGAAGATTATAATTCTTCTGATAAAGGGTTTTGTTAAGAAAAAGAAAATCCCACAATGCAACCAGCAATGTTAATCTTCAATAAATATGCTCTTAATATTTAACTGGCATTTATTTAAACTTACAGTAAGTGTCCTATTAAATCTAAATTAATTGCCCATTTGGGAATCTTCCCCTAAAGCCTAGCTGGAACATGGCTGTCTAGATCATAGTCTATGATAGGCATTCAGCCATAAAGAGAATATTTAAGCCATCCTTTAAGACTAGACTGTTAGAATACCATGCTTTGAAAGGCCTTAGAGGTCACCTGGACTAGTGAGTTTTATACCCTGTGTCTTTTGACTTCTTGGGGGCCTATTCTTCTCAACTATTCATGAAGGGTCTATAGTGTGTTCCTCATAACTATCTTTCTTCCTCCTATTTTTTAAAAAATATTTTAATGGTTCTCTCTCTCTTTTTCTCTCTCTCTCTTCCCCTCTTCCCCTGTTTCTGGTAGTGGTATTTTTTCCCACTGGACTTTGTATTTTAGACTCAGTCAGCTGTGTTTTTGTCTCAGTCACTCCTGAATTTCTTAGCGGAGCCATTTTAACACACAGGAAATTCTGTATACACAGAGAGATGCTTATGCATAGACGTAGAGAGTGTTTTATTTGTCACAAATAACATTTTATAATAGCAGTTGTATATAAAAGACTAAGAGCTGTGAAATAGCCTGAGTCACGCTGCTTTATAAGGGGCAGTGAGGGTGTAATTGGGTAGAACTGATCTTTGCTATCCCTGAAATCAATCAATATTTTTTATTATGAATGTGGCCCTGGCTGAACTTCTGGGATGTTATTTTGCTATGATTATAACACATTTATGACATTTCCATATTGCACACAGACTCGGGCACACACATGCCCACAGACACATGCACACACTCACCCACTGGTTTCATCCAATTAATTTAGTAGTAAAACATGTGGATTAAAGATAAACACCCAACCAGATGGGTTAGTGTTCAAGCTGAGTTAATTTCCCTCAAGAAAGAGGAACTGGTTTACCTTAAGAATGCTAAAGGTTTTGGCCCCTGAGTTAGATTTATAAATATTCACTGTTTGCCTTGCAGGGCCTGGAGAGGGGGTGGTACTCAGAGGAATGGAGCCGGAGAGGAGAATGATCAGGGGGGCTTACGAGGGCATAGGGGGACAGGACGGTATGCCACACATGTTTCTGAGGACTAAACATGTTTCCCACCATTTGTTTGTGGAAGGCTTGCATCACCCTGCCTATAGGGCCCATGGTTCTTTGTATTTCTGACTAAGCTAATACATAAACCATCCCACTTCCCGTTTTGCCTTACTACGATCACTGTCAAGGTAGACTAAAGACACCACACAGTCCTTACCGTGTCTTTTAAAAAAATCTTTTGTATTCAGAGCTCTTTATTCTTTATTTTGTTGAACCTTAGAAATTCAAGAAATAATTGAACACATTTCTATATACTTGTGCATTATCCTGGCTTTTATCTTATCTGTTCATCTTTACTCATTACCATTAATAGTTCAGGGCCTTTCACAAGGAAGCAGAGAGGGCTGTAGTTAGAACATCACATCCCTTCTAACCTGGGAGTTGATATGGGTTTTCCCTTCTGTAAAGGAATGATTTCCCTAAACCCTTTGTACACGTTCTTTATCTAGTTTACCAAAAAGCTACAAACGGCGCTGCAGGTAGTGAGGAAGTCAGAGCAATTTGTAAGTGGCTTGGGAGCATGGACTTAAATGCTCCTCAGGTAGCTTTAAACCTGGGGGGTGGGGAGAGAACAGGGAAAATGTTATGAGTGCACATGTGCATAAGTGACAACATGTGGAAGTAATTTACCTAGGCATTCACAACAGTTTTGACAATGTGTCAGGGTCAAAGATGCCTTTTTTTCAAAGGTAGGGAATTAGTTTAAAGCTAAGACACAAATCAGGGCTAGATTGACATGTTTCTATATGGAGAAGGATTAATACTGGCCTCCCTAAAGGAGAGTTGCTGGGACAAAGCAAATGTAATATTTTTATCAATGATCTGTCAAAGGGAATGCATAGAGAACTCTCCCAAATTTGCAGAAACATTAAGTTTCCTTAACTAATTAAATCTTCAGTTGACATGGATGAGCTTCAAATAATCCATAAAGTTATGAGATCATGTGAAGAAGTGAGTAAATGCAATATAACATATTTCAGGAAAAATCATCTGAAGTGTGCTTCTGGGATGCTGGGCTCTGGGCCGTGGTTAAGGAACAGTGATAAGGAGTAAACCAAGCATGGATGTTGGTGTTAATTGCTTTGACTTTACGTCCTAGCTCAGCAAATTGTCAGCTTGACCTTGGATAATTTTCTTACCTCTGGGAGCCTCAATTTTCTCCTATACTAGTTAGGAATATCAGCTACCTCATGTATTTGCAGGGAGGGTTAAATGAGATAGTACGTGTAAGGTACCCACTGAAGCCCCTGAATGACATGTGGCACAAGCCCCACAAACTGTTGCTAGTGATTATCCTTTACATCCAGGAACAGTCTTGGAAACAGTCATGGCTGAGGGCTTCCAAGCTGTAGTCCTTACAACACATGTTGGACCAGGAGACTACGTGTTATTACCTGCAGGTATGAGGACTTTCTGCAAAAAAATAAAAAACTTAAAAAATGTTGGGCCAAACATCTCATGAAAGTTACTAGGATATTGGAAAATATAAAAATAAAGAAATGTTGCCTTTATGCAAAATTACCATGTCCTGTATTACATGGCCATACAGGTTATTCTGTTACTGTATTCAAATATTAGTTATAATAGTCACCATGTTGCCTCACAAATAATACAGACTTCATGTGCCCAACTTCTGAAGTGAGACTTTTAGAGTCACATTTAATCTCTCCTCCCTCACCACTGCACACTCCCACATGATTCATTCAATCATTTCTCTTTTGTGAGTTCTTCACCCAAAATATCTTCTATGTCCAGGCATAGACTTACTGCCTCACTCTACTCCAAGCTACCCCATTGTCCTGCTTTCTTTCTTGCACTGCAGTTGTTCCCTCTTACATGACCTGCTCCCATCTGTTCTTGCCAGATCTATTTCAATCTCCACACTGAAATGAAGTTTTCCTGAAAATCTGATGAAGCCACTCGCCAATCCAATCTTTAGTGGCTCTGCACAGCAGCTTGAATCAAGCCCCAAATCTTTCACAAAGTCTCTGAGCTTTGAAGGTGTGGCCCATGACTATTCTCTCTCTCTCTCTTTTTTTTTTTTTTTTCCTGGCACTTCTTCCCTTATGGAACTATATTGGTCTTTATTTTATTGGTCTTTTAATCCCACAAAGGTTCCTCTTTCTCAAGTCAGAGGCTTTGTATATGGTGCATTCTTGACTAAAATATTGCCCTTATATTTCCCAGTCTACGTTCTATTTGCTCTTTTCTGTCTAACTTCCCCATAAAGACCTCACTTTAACTATTCCATTCAATTAGGATAAATGCCCATTGCATTGTACTTCTAACATTCATAATACTTGAAAGAGTTTAAACTCTGTCTTTTGCTCTGTTATATTCCTAAAGCCTAACACGATTTCTGGCACATAAGAGACTTTTGATAAATAGTCGTTGACTTTAAGTAAATAGTACAACTGGGGAAAATTTAAAAATTAAAATGATTTTCTGGCAGAAAGTTCAAACGAGGGAACATTAAGTAGATGAAGACATTCAGTATTTATTAAGTGTAAGGGTAGGGTATCCATATACTTAATGTCCAAATTCTAGCTAGAAATAAAGCACCCCAATAAATTAAAAAATGAGAGTTCAAGCATAAAAACAAGCATGTCTGTATAAAGGTTATAAAGGTAAAAATGATATCTAAATAGGATAAAGAAGGGTTTTAATAAATTAGTGGGTGACAGACCCATACTGGTTTATTAGGTTAGGGGTGTCTGATATATAGCTCTAACCTTTGAAATAGGATTCCCATGCAAAATCACCACTGTCCAAAACTGGTAACTAGGACATCTGAATTGATATGGCCTGGTATGACCTTTCTAATGTCATGCTTCTTTTTGTGAGGTAATTCTATTTGTCTACATTGCTAGGATAAGGAATCATGCTATTCTTCCCCATGCATACCTTACAGCCACCCATTCTAGGATATGTGTGTACACTTCGTAAGAACATGTTTGAAATGCTGCAAGAAAAAGTGTGTGTGTGTGTGTGTGTGTGTGTGTGTGTGTGTGTGTGTGTGTGTGTGAGATTCGCGTGAAAAGGGAGCTCTGAGCAAAGGGAAAGTGCCCTTTAGGTAGAATTAGCTGGACTGCCTTCTGTTCTTACTGTTCACTTCCTCGGCTCTTTCCCCCATGTCTGACTCCTGACTCCCCCTCTCAACAATGGCTTAGGACTCCTGCATGCAGTGTGTTCTTGGACATTACCTCAGGATATACTTCTAGCACTTTCCAGACTTCCATTAACTCCCTCATTCCAAAGGCTCAACTCCAGAAGAGCTGGTTACGTGTGTCTTAAAACTCTTAGCCTCATGGTCTTCATGGTCCACCTTGCTATTTCCCTGTGCTGGCCTACTTTTCAGGACATAATGGGGAACAATCAGTTTTATAGAATTCTACCTTTTCAGTCTAGTGGAAAGGAACCATGACAGCCATAGTCCAAAACAATAGACAATGCACAAACCTATGTTCTTAGATTATGTCCCATGTGATGCGTTTCTCCAGGAGGCGTGTGACTATAACTTCATTTGGGAACCTGCCTTAGTTACTTTTATCTTCTGAAGACACAGTTGAATAACATGCACATGAACCCCAGAGATCCAAAGAAATGGCAATCACAAGACCAGAGGGCTCTAGAAAATGTTCCCCAAAATTGAGGTTCAAATAAGTTTGTTGGAAAGATTGTTTCTGATTACCCAGCTGAGATGAAAGCACCCCTTTTGCATTTATTGAACAAGTATGTACTAGGGTTGGCTATATGATATAACAGGAACTGTCATGCTCTTGATCCAGCCCCCAAGGCTAGAGTCTGCTGCAGAGACAAACATTAGGAATAATTGTACAGATAATCAATGAATCACTAGTGGAATACACATTACAATGAGAAAGTGTGAGATTACAAGAGAACAGAAAAAGGAGGGGGCCGTGCCTTATTCATAATCACTCTATCTCAGCTAAGATCAGATAAAATATGTTCAATGATAAATCAATGTAAGAAGGCTTATTGAATGAATAAAGATGTAAAAGCATCTAGAATCTAACATCTCAATATTTTTCTGTGAGGCCAGTTAGTTGTACCTTCCCCTACAGCAGTGGTTCTCAACCTTCCTAATGCTGCAACCCTTCAATACAGTTCCTCATGTTGTGGTGACCCCCAACCATAACTGAAGCGTAGTGATTAATCACAAAAACAATATGTAATTATATATGTGTTTTATGATGGTCTTAGGCAACCCCTGTGAAAGGGTTGTTCAACCCCCAAAGGGGTCGCGACCCACAGGTTGAGAACCGCTGCCCTACACAGACTTCTCTACCAGACCCCTTTATTTCTTCTAAGAGGCAATAGGATTCTAGGGAACTGGGGTGCCCTTCTCATGTTCTTATTATTTATCAATCCAAAAATAGGAGAAGTGTACAGATCAGGCTATATAAATATTTTCAGTACATTCATGTTGCTCTTGGGAATGCTAGCTCATCACACTCTTCGAAAAAAAATCTACTCTAATCCCAACATCCAATTTATGACCTCCTAGCACTTCCTATCCAAGAATAACATTAATAATAATCAAACTATTAGCCAGGGTGCTTGATTTGAACCTGAAAATTTTGAGAAATGATCTTATAAATTATTTTCCAAGGATATCATCTTTAAGTATTAACAGGCACAACTGACTCTGAATTCTGGGAATTGAGCATAATTACATGGAAATTGACAGGACACAAATGCCAAGAATCCTGTTAACCTTTAATATTTTGAAAAAAAATCCTCCTTATAATTATCTTTTTCCCTTTGTCTCAAAATGTTACTGATGAATATTTAGAGGCTTAAACAAACACAGAAGTGAATGGACTGTAGATTCTAGATCTTTGTTTGGAATCCTAGAGTTTTCCAGGCATTCCGTAGCTTAAGGAGGTGCTAAATAGGCATTTGGAACAGGACTATTTCTAGAAGTTGTACCCATCTTTGTCTTTGCTCTGCTCTAGTTCTCTGCTTATAATTATCCACACTGAGTCGACGCTCCTTTGCATTAGCAATTATAGTGAAAATGTAGGTCTGAGGCATTTGGTGTCTAATGTAATCTCTGACCTGTTCTATGTCTTTGGAAAAGTCACTGCACCATTTTAGTGCTTTGGATTTCCCTTCTGTGAAGTGAATATAATGGCATTTTAGTATAACAGCAATAATATTTGCATAGTGCTTTAAACTTGACTATGGCCATTTGCATCCATTATGTCACTTGCGTAGGGATGTCTCCTGCATCCCCCCATCTCTCCAACTTCACTGATGCAGCTAAGGCGCCCTTGTTTCTTTTCTCTACTATTTTAATTAAATCTTAACTCAACTGCCCCGCCCCCAACTCTGCCTGTACCTAAACCAGGGCTTTCTTACAGGGGAAGCATGAACTCCTTGGGGATGGTAAGGAGCTGGGCAGGGGGAGCAGACTGGTTGTCGCCATAATTGCTGAGACACTCCTGCCAGGTAGTGGGATCAAGGAGGCGAGACACTCAGCAATGCAGGGGAATTCAGTCACAGATGCCGGATGCCTGCTGGACATTTAGGTGAGTGAAACCTATTATTTTTTAATCAAAAGCCTAACATGTACTGCATTAGATATATAAACACAAATTTTTTTTGCAAGACTTTAATGTTCACAAAATCTCTGAGAATGAAACTCCCCTTAAGCTAAGGGAAAGTTGTGTTTTGATTTGGTGAGAACTTCACCAAGAGTTTTTCACTAGTTTAGAAAATTGCATGACCCATGGTAATGCTTTTCACGGTATTTGAGTCCCAGTTCTACATCCCTGCCGTGGTCTGTACTGTGGCCATTTATGGAGATTCCATGTACGGACACAGGCACCTGCACGTCATTGCATCCTACAGTGGAGCTGTGCCTGAAGATTAGTTTACATTTATTTGATTGTCAATCTTCCTTATTTCTTTTTCTTGTATAACCACTTAGGACATTATAGAGGACATTTTTTAAGTAGGTGTATAGGTAGCTTATTTTATCTACAAACTTAATTTTACAAAGTCATAAGAGTTTTTCAAAATAGTCTTTAATAATATCTGGGTCAGAATATGTAAGTAACTCCTGATTCAAACAGTTCCAGACACAGAAGCCAGCTTCATCTTGCTAAAGTATAAGTCTTTACTGTCAGGAAATCCTGGCTGTAAATGTTCTTTACCTGTTCTTTCATGTTCTTCACCTGTTCAGGAAATTTTTGTGGCTGCCCTGCCTACAATGTACAGTTCAAATCCCAAGTTTGGCAAGGAAGGCCCTGAAAAATGGCCCAAGCAAACTTTCTAGTGTTAGTCTTTTTTGCTGCACCCCTCACCCTCATCCACCGTCCTATGACTACTCAGCCTATTTGTATATCTCAAAGTATGTATTTACGCAGTCTTTTGCTCTGCCAGGATTCACTGTCCTTCCACCCACAAATCTGTAAATCCCATTCAAACTTCAAGGACCAGTTAAAATTCCACTTCCGTCATGAAATGACACTTGTACCAATGTCCCATGCTCCTCTCCCTCATTTCCCCCATTGGTTAAAAAACATCCATATATATTTATATAAATTGAACTCATTTAACATACACTGTTGTATTATAATTGAATGCTTGCCTGATTGTACCTAGTAGGCTCTAAGCTCTCTGAAGGTAGACACCATTTCTTGTTCACCTTTGTACCTTCCTGAGACTGAGCCAGGAATGTGGCCCAGTGTATGAGTTCAACAAACATTTATTGAATCCAATTGGTCTCTGAGTAATTGAGAGAGGTGCCTAGGTACCATTGTCTTTTTCATGCGTGAGGAAAATGAGCTTTAAATTAGTTCTGAAAGGTATTTTATGTAGAGCATCAGCTGAGCCATGCTGCAGAGGGGAGCATGTTATCATCTCCAGCTCATTCAAGGCTCAGACCTGCACCTATGAAAACATCTAGAGAGGTTGGCTTGCATTTTTGTTGGGAAAAACAAAAACAAAAACAAAAACAAAAAACTTCCATTTCTAGATCTGCTTTCCAATATAAGAGTTTGGATTTATATCACTCCATATGCCGTTGATGATGGCTAATCTTCTATCCCTTAAATGCTGTCACCAAATAGAGCTGCAGGCTTCGTCCTTTTATGACTATGTTCCAACAGAATTCAGCCGGAAATAAGACATGTGTTTCCCAGAAACCTCCTCAAGCTTGCCTGGTGGTGGAAGGGTCAGGTTCCAGCTGTGCTCCCTGGCCCTGCTCCAGCCTTAACTAAACTCATCCATCACGGCCAAAGCTTGCCCTTCTCGCATGCCACTTGAGTTGGAAATGGAAGTGGCCTTTTAACAGAACATTGTCTTAGGATTGTGTGAAGCAAGGCTGACAGAGAAAGGAAGATTCATTCCTGACACCAGTCATACTAATATCTGTCACCAAAGTGACATTTTCCCTTTAATGATGAAAAATGCATCAGGAATGAGGGAAGAGCATGAACAACTTTTATGGGCGGCTCTGGTCTGAAAGGGAAGAAACTCTGCTGCTGCTGGTTTGCAATTTGAGGAGATGAGGGGAAGGATGGTCGGGTGGTTACTGAACACACACAACTGGTATGCTTGGAAAGAGGGGTGCAAGCAGATGGAAGCCTGTGGGTTAGACAGTGTCACTGAACATCTGACTAATTTCTCATTAGGCCTTCTGCCTGGTTTTTCAATAGACGGCTCCCATTTCTTTCTGGCCCAAGCAGGGGTTCAGAATTTGTTTTCAGGATTGTCATACACATATTTTACCATATCCTGTTCTGCAGAGCTAGTAAACCTCACAGGAACACACAGCTGCTGGAGGCCCCCAAGCCCTCAGTCATATACTTTCTCCGTCGGGTGGGCTACAATGGAGGAATTCAGGCTCCAAGGCAGGCGCCGTGTGTACATCCAGGAAGGTCTGCTGTGCATGATCCATGAGTGGGATGCGGCATGGCAAAGCCAAAGCCTTACAGACAGAACACAGAGAGGCGGGATCTGCAGCGACTAATTAGGCAAGAATGTCACTGGCAGTTAGGGAGAAGCTGCACAATTGTTTCAGATGTTCACAGAGTGCATACTTCCCAACAAATCCCAGCTCTTTATCGACAAGCCCAAAGTTTACAAAGATGTTAGATGCCAACATCAATATGAAATCCTTTTTTCTTTCATCCCCACCTTTCTCATCTACTTACAGAGCCTGCCCCCCCACAACACAGGCTAAAAATGCTGGAGACCCACCTTCCTGTCTCCTTTGCAGCTGTGGATGATTCTGTTACACGGTGAACAGGCTCAATATTCCTCCTTAATCAAAGAGACACAGGTGCATCCTTCCAGAACCCCTTGGTTCCTGTCTTTGGTCATATTCAGGTGACAGGGTAAGAGTTGGAGAAATGTAGCTAGCACCCACTCATGGAAGAAAGACCCCACACCTCAAGCATGGTGAAGACTAACTATGAGATCCTGGGTTCCGGAGACTATTACTGACCTGTTGGACACCCTACCTCCAGGCTTCTTTGCTGCCTGGATTTTCTAAGCCTCCATTAGTAAAGATTTGATTACTTGTAGCCACAAGCATATAAATGATGGCATGCCTATTTCATCAAGAAAAATGTGTTAGGATCATGAGGGTGGGACTCAACTACTTTAGATTCCTTTACTCGGCCTTGAACTAGCCTTGCTCTGTGTGTGCATGTCTTCTGCTTCTTGCTGCCAGCTTTCTCTTCTTCCCTCACTCTCATAAATATTGGCATACAGGCTGCCTAATGCACCAGGCATCATACTACATACACCAGAGTACTTCTAAAGTTTTTAAGCTGGTGCAATTCTTTACAACATTAATTAACACAACACCCACTCAATTAACTAACCTGCCAGCAAAGCAACTCAGCATCATTATCTTCTTTATGGAGAAGAAAACTGAGTCATTTATGTCCCCATATTTGCATGAGTGGGCTTCTGCCTCACCCTCTCCTCCTCCAACATTCGCACTTTCAAATATATTTTAGACCATCAATGACGCAATGTTACAGGGCCTTCTCCGGAACAACTGAGCCCCACCACCCCACCCAAAGTAATTCATCCACAAGCTCATATTTCTAAAACCCCTCACCCTCTAGGAATTCCTACAAATAACTGAGAACACAATGTCCACGTCCCCAGTTTGGGAAGAATACGCTGTCCTTTCACGCTCTTGGCTTTGTTTTGCCTCCCCGTATCTTCTCAGACCTGGAAGAATATTTCAACATAGAGCTCAAAGGTTCAAAGTGAATTCTAAGCTCCCAGAATGACGTTGGAGTGAGAAAGGATGTACCCAGACTGTTCCCAGGGAAGAAACATGAGGGTCAGGGGAAAAACTGCCTTTCTGTAAGCAGAGTGCCGACCCTGTGGGCTCCGGCAGGCCGGGTGCCTGCAGTGGGCTTCCTGCAGAGAGAAGCTCCAGCCCACCATGGCCTCCCTTCAGGACAAAGACTCTCTTGCTCTTAAAGACTGTCAGTGGGTCTGAGTGTCACTGTCGATGCAGAGCGAAGAGCAAGGGTTCCCTGTCAGTCCTGTGCACAACGTGATCTGCTCCTCGAGAGAACAAACTGGCTGGGCTGCCACAGGACCTAGCAGTTCCCTCCATCACTTAAGTGCAACCACCCAGAGGGCAGGAGGAGGTAACCCTTCAGGACAGTAATGCAGCCAAATGCTCCGTGAAGACACCGAAGGGAGTCCGTGTCCAGTAGAAAATGCACAAATGAGAGTAGGCGACAAGTCACCATATACCTGTCTTAAGTTAGAAATCAGCTGGGATCTCCTGGCAGTAAAAGAATTTGCACACTGCTTTACAGAAGCTATGCACATATATACAACATTTTAAATCACATACATTACTCTTTTAAGGAATGGTTGTTAAACATTTTTTAAATGATAAAGATTATCTCCCTTTGCACAGTTATAATAACCATAATAGTTATTAAAGTGTTGAAGCTGCAAAATGAATGATCTTTTGTCATGATATTTGATTCTTTCCCAATCCCCTTGTCCAGAAGAAGCATTGTCCCTACTTGACAGATGAGTAAACTGAGGTACCTACTTGCAAAGGAAGCCGACAAAATTCCCATGGTAGCATGTGAAAAATACCAGGTCTCAAACCCAAATTTCTAACTCCAAATTCAAGACTCATTTTACTTGACTACAGATCAATAAATGCAAGAATGTAGCCTCCCTCCCAAGGAATAGAAGTTATGCCATGACTCATAGGGCAGATGGGGAGCACTCAGATAGGGTAAAGGCCATAATTTATGAGGGACAACGATTCAGAAACAGATGGAACAAGAACCAGAACCATGGTCAAGAACTAGGCCTTGTGAAAGAATGTGTCACAGAGAAAGAAAAGAAAGATGGTCTCAAATGTCTGAGCCCTGAACCCTGCCTGCCACTCATCTCCCAGTGTGTCACTTCCGAGTTTCTGCAAAAGCAGCACTTGTTGTCCACAGAACGATAAGCAGGATTTATAGACACCGCAGGCGTGGGGAGCCTGGAGACAGCTCCCACCAGGAAGAGCACCTTGCGGGGGTTTCCCAGATGGTCACTGGCAGACCAGGCAGGGTGCAGCTGGAGGCCCAGCGGCCTGTTTCTGAGCCGTGTTTGCTCAGGATGTGATGGTTAGCCTCCTTGATCTCTTGGCAGCATGGGGCCCCTTTGAAATACTCTTCTCCATCAGGAAATGGCCTCGGACTTTGGAATTCAAGACGGCACATGTCATCCCAGTTCCCCTTTCCTTGCTTCTCAGAACGAGATGTGACCACTACAAGGCAAGCCCCACCCTCTACCCTGTCCCTGTTGATTGAACACTGACTTTTCAAGAAACAACCCTAATGACACTCCTGCCCCTTCCACAGAGCCCCCCTCTGGTGATTCCAATCAGAAATAATTCTCTTTTTCTTCTAAATTTCTGCGATATCATATACCTCCTGTAGAATAGAAAACATATTGCCTGCATTACAGTTGGGTGTAAAGACATGACATTTTCCCTACAAGAAGACAATCTCATTGTTAAAAGGGTCTTTGTCTTTTCATCTTTTCATTAGATCAATTTACTTTACAGCTGAAAAGACCTATGTAATTCAACTAGCTCAATGTGCTAATTTTATAGATGAGGAAACGGAGGCCTAGTGAGCTGATGGGGTTGAGACAAGTTCTGGGGCCAGAACAGAGCTGAAATTTATTTGCACCCTGAGCTCAGGGAAGTGCTTGCCTAGAATAAGACCAGAGTGACAGGCTGAGTAAGTGAATGATCGACAAATCCCTGACACCTGCCATTCCATGGCCAAAAGGGGTCCAGATGGAAATGATAAGCCGATTTCACTTTAAAGATAACCATTCCATTTAGTACATGTCTGTTCCCATTCAAGAGAGTGTTCATGAGGGGCTCATTCGAGTTTCTTAATAAGCAATTGGGAGGTAGATGATGTTTTTAATCAGCTGACCAGGGATAAAAGTTCTTCAGTTTATTATGGTTTAATACATTTAAAAAGTGAACAGAAAATCAATCTCACACTAATAAAAGATGATTGAAAATGGCTAATATAAACCCAATAGTGCAACCTTGCTTTACAAAAAACGAACATGCATATGGATTTCTTATATCCTCCACTGTAGACACTACACAGGGCTTAGCTCCCCCCACCGCTCCCCCTACACACAGCAGGCCACTGCTGTCGCTGTTACAGGCGGCCACCTTATGATCAGCGCAGCAATGCCAATTAATTGCAATAATGAGCAGGCTTTGCACTTAAGGAAACTCACAGCCTGATCCCTAGCAACATTCACAGGCTCACAATGTGTTTAGGAAGCTCTGTCACCATGGGGTATATAGTGTGTCTCCACAAAGAAGTGTAGACTCTGAAGGTCAAGGACGTGGTGTATGCACATTCCATGTGCATGTGTATTCCATGTGTGTGCGCATTGCATGTGTGCATGGATCTTCACTATCTCAGAGTAGCCAGCCGCTGCCCTCCTCTAGAAGGGGAGCTGGGTCAAGGGACAGGGGATCCTGGGAAAGAGGTGGATGCTGCTGTCCAGGAGCCGCTCTGCATGTCAGGGAAGGAGGAGCCTGTGTGAGCAGAGAAACGGGGCTTTGAGTCCCAGAGATTTGGGAAGGGTACTAAATGCTTGCTTAAGGAGGATGAGAGAGGGTTCCCAAGAGATGGCCATCGTGGTTCTGGAAACAGTTTTTCATGCACGAGCTGTGCATTACCGTGAGTCTTTGCCCCATCTTTCCCCTCCTGTCCTTTCCGCTTTGTTCCTCAAAGCATTACAGATGTGCCTCTTTGCACCCCTCCCCAATCCATATTCCCTTTCTTTTTTTTTTTTTTTTTAAAACCTATGTGTAGGTAATAGTCAGTGAAGTAGCCACTCCTGAGTGGGAGACACTGCTCTGGTGATTCTGTGGTTTAGAACCATGTAGAACTCCTGGCACAACCCCCCAAAATAACAGTTTCTCCTTGAGAACATTCTAATGTATTAAAAAAAAAAAAAAAAAAACCCACACACTAGGCCTTCAAAGGCACATGCAATGTGACAAAGTGGGTAATTATGTTTCACTTAGCACACATCAAAGAAACAAATGACTGGCGAGCATGTACCTGCGCGCCCCTGCTCAGGGCAGGCGGCCGGGGTGAGGCTGGCCCTGGTGGGGGCCCGTGCAGCCTTGCCCCAAGCTTGCCCTCCGGTCCCTGCCCTTAAAAGGAACGAGGCCCCGAGACACTTAAAATGGAGCTGCGGTGGAATGTGTCTGGCTTTTCTCTTAGGTCCCTTTGTTTGGTTTTCATGGAAACCTGTGTTTATGCGGAAACTCCGAGCTCGCTTGCCCCGGACAGGTGTTTCTGATCTCTGTCCCTCGTCATGCTAAGAATGTTCCTTCTGGGAGACGAGCCACCATTTTTCCTTTTCCACCCATGCAGAAGATGGAAACGGATTATCAACACTTCTAGGATCCCGAGGTCCCTCTGGAAGCAGCTGATTCCGCGGTCTTTGGCAGAGGCCACTTGGAGCTGGTGGCTGCAGCTCCGCCAGAGGAGACGCAGAAGCGAAGGCCCAGATTCTGTTGCGGAGTCGAAGCTGCGCTCCGCTTCAGCGGCGCCCCGCCTGAGCCCGGACTTCTCCTTCACCCCCGAACCACCCCACCCCATCTTCCCTTCCGTCTGTTCCCTCCATTGGCTGAAGACTTTGTCACTTTAACATTTAATTATATAAAATTCAGCTGCCTTTACCTCCTATGGATGAGCAATTGTTCTGCTATTTCTACAAAGCGCCACAGGAAATATGAAAATAGGAGGCAGGATTTGGAGCAAGGCTGTTCCCGAATGCCTGCGGTTGGCAGCGTCAGAGATGGCTGTGGGGATTTTACATCTGTGACAGAGAAAGGGGAGCGAAAGATTGAGAGCTATAGCCTGAAAGGAAAGGAGGGGAGGGAAGGAAGGGGACGGAGGGAGGGAGAAACAGAGGGACAGAGAAATGGGGAGCGGGAGAGAGGGCAGGGGTGGGGAAGGAGAGGGTAAGCAGGCACCACATGGCAGCCAAGTCAAGATTCTACAGTGTGGGTTTTGACCTGAAAGGACTGAACCTGAGGTTGAATCCAAAGGAAGTCAGCCCCGACCTGCGACACGCTCCCAAGAGCTGGGCCTGCAGATGGGTCAGAAGTGAGCCCTGTGCTAGAGAGGAATGAAGGACATATTTCTCTTCAGCATGTATGAGATGCCCTTTCCAAAACAGGCTGGACAATGTCGATGGTGTCGTTCCTTCTTTATCCAAATATTTGCCTGGGAAGCAGTGTTGAACAAGGGCTAAAAGCCTAGGTACCACAGCCAGAGGTCAAGGTCCCAATTATGACTCTTCTCTTACTCATAGTGTAACTATGGCAACTTACTCTCTTGCTTTGTTTTCTCCTCTGTAAAAGGGGGCTAACCATAATAGTACCTTCTTCATATAAAGTGCCTAGAGCAGTGCTATTGTAAGGATCTAATACATAAATACAAGGAAGCTAATAAGGAAAATACACTGACAAGGTCCAAGGGCCACCATGGTGTATGAGAGCGTGGCTCACAGCTTAAAGGTGGAGACAGATGTGGACATAAATTCTCAGCAGCACGAGAGCTAAGTCAGTGATTCCTAGAAAGTCTGAGATTTTGGAGATGAGGTCACCTAAGGATCAAAAGAATCGAGGAACACTTAGACAAAATGGTTTTGTAGAGTAGGCAGGTAGAAAATTACCTATTGGAGAAGACGGATCAGATTATTTGCAGCAATGGATAGAAAAACAAACAAAGAAATTGAGGTTTAAAAGATCATGGCTTGTTTAAGAAACAATGAGTTCACTTGTGCCTCAGGGATGGTGAGAAGAGAAGCTGGGAGGAGGAACCCCACATGGCTGTCTAGAGAGTTTTGGTTCCGTGTTGTTTGTTTGTTTGCAAATGGGAATTCAGCAGTTTTAAAGAAAGGGAAAATGCATTATCCAAACTTCAGCAGAGCAACACCGGTGTCTTGAGCAGCAGTGTATAACTGACTGACAGGATGGGATACTGTCAAGGACCTTTGTAGTAGTCAGTGTTAGCAGCGTGGAGGGGCCTGTCCTGAAGAGCAGTACAGGATACAATGTTAGAGTCTCCTTCTAGTGCTTCTCTCTGCCCTGGAGAAGCCAACGTGGCTGAAGAAACCTGAAAGTGGCAGGCACTGCTGGTGATCTGCCTATTAGATGTCCTCCCCAACTTCCTTACTTTTCTGTTTCTGAGTTGCTTTAGGTCAGTTGTGGGCTTAAGCAAAAAAAACAAAACAAAACAAAAACCCTCCCTCCATACAGTGGAGAAGCGGCCACATGTCAAGGATCTGGCCAGGGGTCTGAAAGTGAAAACCTCCCAGAGGGTTTTAGGACAGCATTGCTTTCCTGATTTTGGCACCTCTTCTTCCCCCTCCTAACTTCTTATTTTTCTCCCTGCATGGAAACCAAAGTGAGGGCAGAGGTGAAGCAACCATCCTTCAACTATCAGGACAAGAATCTGACACTACAGATTGCAGGGAGAAAGGATAAGAAAATTCTGGGATACAGATGACATCATGGATCTGCTCCTTGTGGTGTCTGCCTGTCTCTGGACTTCGTGCTCTGTAGTTAGGTTCATGAGCCTGGGTCTCTGTCACCTGCCCCGCAGTGGAAGGCTGTCTCTGCTATTAGTTGGCCCATGTAGATAAATGCCTCACTTAATGCACACTGCTACTGAGGCTCATTTGTTTTGACACATCAGAAGCAAAATTGGCTTCCCTCTGGCGCTTGGGAAAAAGGCCCCATGTCTTTCCAGTATTCCCTGCATATTAGTGACCCATAACCCAAATTCTCCTCTGTTGTCAGGTATTAATCATGGGTCCCCTACTAGCCTATGACAGAATATTTCCCTGAACCCCAAAGGCTCAGCTGGCCTCAGAGAGAAGGGTAGAATTGTCAGTGTTAAAGGATAAATGTTGGCTAGTAAAGGTCTGCCAGATCATTGGGGACCGAGGATGTGTCTTTCACATCAGACGAAAGGTGACCCCCTAAAGAACATTAATAGTTAGATTCAGTCTTGTCAGAGTAGAGTCAGCCTTCTTGGATCTGGTTAGGAAGTTGTTGGGGACATAAAGGAGGGCCTGGAAGAAGCTCTAGTCCCAAGCTAAAGTCTTAAAGTAGAGGTAGCGAGAAATACAATGGACTGGGGCCTAAACCAAGATGAATTCGTAATAGGCAGGAGGTAGATAAAAGGACCTAGATGCAAAAATATAGAAAAATCAGGGGCTTTTGCGTTATATTGATGTGGATTTTACTAGCTAGTTGACCTTGGACAAATGCCCTAACTACTCTGAGCCTTAGGCTCCCAAGTTGTGAAATGGAAATAATGGTTTTAACTTACAGGTTTACCCTGAGGATTAAATGAACTAATGCACTTGAAAGTGCCTAGCACACAGTAGACACTCTATAAATGAGCCCTTAATGTTACCCAGGAAGGGTAGATGGAAATTGCAGGAGCAGTCTCCAGAGAAAACTGGGTCCAGGGACCCACATGAGCCCCTTCCTCTTTTCTAGAAAAGTAAAAAAATAGCTGTTAGCAAAGGATGGCTCTGCCATGGTCATGGTCATCCAGATTGAGAGTCCAAATATGAGCAAAAATAACTCAACCCAGAATCAGAGAGTGTTCTGCTCAACCAGCTACAAACTAGAACCGAAGCTGAAAGACTCCTTCAGTACAAATCCCCCTCCCACTGCACCCCTGGGCAGAGGGCTGAGTCAGCATGAGTAACATTTCAGAAATTAGAGGCAGTCGGGAGATCCAGCTGCCCATGCAGCCAGTGTGGAAGTTCTCTCTCCATGGCCAGCCGTGGAATTGGTGGTTTCCAGGCAGAGACCATTAACACAAAGAGAGAGATGGCAGAGACTGAGAAAAAGGGAGCTTTTATCTAGGACAGAGTAACCAAACAGAGGGAAGTCCCAATTATGCCCTGGCTCCACCTAGCCCTGCTTGTGCCCAGCATGTTCTCATGCAACAGGCTGAAACAGTGCCAGCTGACAGAGCCAGCATGGTAAAGAGATGTCTTATGGAAAAACCAGAGAGAATGAAGGCAAGGCATGGAGCCAAGGCCTGGTCTCTCAATAAGGGATTTACCCATTCCTGTGTCTGTCCTGTGTGGGAAAGAATGAATCAAAGTGTCTTCAGGATATCCTCTGTGATTTTTCTATCAACTCAGCTCTCTGATCTTCAATGGCTTCTGTGTGCAGACTTCCTATATAGAAAGTTTGCTCACTCTTGTGCCGAAAACAAGGGGTCCTGGGTGCATGGGAAGCACTACTGCATCAAGGAACTTCTTGGATAAAAGTTATCTAGTTGTTCCATAATTGAACCACTGGTGGTGCCTGATAATGTAATGAGATGTTGTCCCCTCTGTGAGCTAATGGCGTTTGTAGAGAGAGGACAGGTGGGTATGACAGTGGTATCAGATGGGGTGGAGGCAGGCTCTGTCTTCATTCCTTGCTCTTTGCTATTTTTATTGCTCAGCTGCTGAGGAAGAACGTGAATGTGATCTATTAGTCTGTGCATCAGGATTTTCATTTAATTTCATAATGAAGATGTTGCTCCATCAGATACAGATGACGTGTCAGCAGAAATGCCGAAGGCCATTTTTATGTGTCAGCAGGCTCTCTGTGGGGCCCCCACCTGCCTGGGATAGTGTAAAAAAAATGCTGGTTTCAGGGAATGGCTCTGCCACACTACATTGATCTTTATTGATATGCCAGCTCTCTTCTCTTTTCCTTCCTGGGACTTCCTGTTAAGCTGTCAGCTCTATGAGGGCAGGAGGCCTTCCTGCCTCTCTATGATTGTATCCCAGTGCCTGAAACATAGGGGGTGCTCAACAGAAGTGAATATCTTAATCCCATCCACCCTGCTTCCCAGGCCGTGAACAGTTGGTGCCCAGTCTTTGTAGACCTTCTTAGTCCTCAAAGCTGAGACCTCCATCAACCCTGGTCCACTTTTAAAGACCAGCCCTCACTTTAGGGTGAGGACTTGCGTAGCTCAGACCCAAATCCATGAGTCAAAGCATCAAGTCAACTCAGCTATTACCTGGCCGTAAATCTGGGTACATATTTTGAAATCTTTCCATTCCTCAGCTTTCTCTACTGGATAATAGAGACACTAACAGTACCTGCCTTATGGTTTGAGGTAAAGGTGAAGGAGATAATACCTCTAAAAGCCTAAGAACAGAACCTGGCACACAAGAAGCCCTCAATAATTATTAGCCATTATAAAGTTCTAGAAAATGACCTTAGTCTTTTTTCTCTGCATTTGAATACTTTGTCCCAGAAACTCACTGGGGACAGAGTTTATCTGGGATCACTCAATCCACCTTTCAGGGGCATAATCTTTTCAACAACTCAATATGAGATTGCTGTCCTTCTTCCTTCAGTTCCCTCTTTCCCAAATTTCCCATAGTGTACTCTCTCTTGGAACCCAATGTTTACCCATGCTAGATGCAAAACTCTTATATTTGTGAAAAGTCATACTTTCCACAGATGACTTCTTCTCTAGATATCTAAAGCTAGATGGGCACCATGGTACAAGTAGGAACTGAGCCCTGCCTCCAGAGTCACAAATTTCACCTCTGCCATTTTCTAGCTATGAGAACCTAGGCATATTAACAACTGCAAACATGTCAGTTTCCTTATCTATAAAATAGAAAAATTGGTAGTATCTCATACAATTATTGTAAACATTAAATGAGTGGATTCCCTTGGAGGTCTTAGAATAGCTCTTGTGTCATATTAAGTATTCAATAAATATTAAATTTTATTATCTGTATTTATACGTACCTCCTTAACAAACAAACACACACACACACACACACACACACACACACACACACACAATATACAGTCACTTAATTATAGGTAAGACTCCTCCCATTCTATATAATCTGCCTATGAATAGCAGGCCATTCCCAGGTGAAAAGATTTGATGATGTCCCTTCTCTCCTTTTGCTGTAAAAAATGAGATTTAATTAGGTCCCAGAGAATCTGGCCATGAACTGGACAGACCCTGGTTCCTGATGTCTTGAGTAGAAATGTGCCTACCTGTGATTTGTTTGGATTTTATGGTATTATGGTGGGGAAGTCCACAAGCTCTCTATCGCCAGCATTGGAAAGGAGACTGGAGATATTGTGACCTCTGAATATGAAATATTAATGTTTTGACTTTTCCTTTTTAATTATTTGAGATGCACTGTTATTGACATGAAAAGGTTATGTGCTACTGTGTAGGTCTTGACAAGCGCACATAAAGAGGCATCCTGATTTTCTCATTTATGGGAGCTGCTTGGGCCATTTCCTGGGTGTGAGGATAAAGACAAGAGTTCTTTTCTCTCCCAGATATTGCCATTTTCCCCATCCTCCATAGGAATATGTAAGCAGAATATACCACTTATTTTCTATTACAGAGGGTATGATTTTTTGTGCGTTTAATATAGCCTGACCCATACAATTATGATGTCCTAAACATTTCTGATCCATATTCTGTTTTCTTATTTTTTAAAAAAGGAATAAAATAAAATAGAAACTCTTAATTATTATCAATTGCTTATTCATCAAGCCTAAACTTTTCAACATGGGATTCAATATTCTCTGTAATTAGTCTGAGAACCATATATGTCAACACCCATCACAAATTACAGAGAACACTTACTCTTTTTTTTTTCTATTCTACCAGTCCCTACTTTCTCAGCTCAGTTGTGAATTGACTTCCCCCTCATACCCACCCCCTCATGCCACCCTCAGTCCAAATCCCACTCTCTGATTCACTCTAGTACTACAGTGAGCAGAGTTAAGTATGCATGTCATGAATCCATTTCTTTGTCATGCTGTGATGGTTAGTATTATCTGTCAGTGTGACTGGGCCCCAACACCTAGATATTTAGTGAAACATTATTCTAGATGTTTCTGTAATGGGAGTTTTTACATGGGGTTAACATTTAAATATGTAGACTTTGAGAAAAGCAGATGACCCACCACAATGTGGATGGGTCTCATTCAGTTAGTGGAAGGCATTAATAAGAAGACTGGGAGGACCCAAGATGGTGGTGAAGTAGGTGGAAGTTGCGTTCATCTCCTCACAGGACCAAACTGGAATTACAAATAAATTATAGAACAATCAACCTAGATGACCAACTGAAGACTAGCTGAATAGAAGTCTTATAACCAAGGGTTGATAGAAGAAGCCATATGGAGACTGATAGGAAAGTGGAGATGAGAAAAGGGCTGGCCCCGCTGCCAAGAGTGGCAGCTAAGAATCTGGAAGGATATCTCAGTGGCAAAAGTTTCCCTGAGGAGGGAAGGGTCTCATCCCAGAACATCAGAGCTGGGAACTGGTCCCCACATTTCATATGGCTGTGAAAATCAGTGAGGATTCTGACCAGCAAGGAAAGATGGGACTCTGCTAAAAACCCAGGCTACCTCTAAAAAGGTCAGTGCACAAAAATCTCATTTGCCCCTGCTCTCTCTGGACTCCAGTAGAGGGAGGGCAGGAAGACTACAGTCATGTGAGGAGAGACTGGGGTTTTGGACTTCAGAGAAAGAGCAGAAGGGAATGCTGCTAGGGTCTCTGTGTGAGTCCTTCTTCCACATTGCAGACACCATTGTTCTTGGGTGGAACACTACCTTCCATACCGCATCAGCTTGGGGGAATGCAATAGCTCCATCCTCCAGACTCCCTGTGGTCCCACTCTGGGAAGCTCATACACTGTGGCAGAACCAGGTGCCTGGACCCAGGGTGTAGAGATCCAAGAAGATGCAGGGAGTTTCAGTGACTGAGTTATGTGACTCTAGGCTGGGGGACATCCCCTCTACCCTCTCACAAGCCTGACCAGGTCCTTCCCTTCACAGGATATCTGCTAGCCCCAACCACTGGATTCCCCAAAACCCCTTTCTGCCAAGTCCCATCTCTCCAGGACATCCAGGCAAAATACTATTCTCACTGAGCTGTGTGGCTCCAGGACAGGGGCCATTTTCCATCTTTTCCTTGCATACCTGACAGGTGCAGAGCCCTCTATTCACATGACTAAATCTCAGTCTGTTTGGCCTTGTAAACTAGGCCAGCCTCATCTTGACAACTCTCTGAGACCCCACTCCATCACGAAGGTCTGTGGGCAACCAGCAGATAGCAGATAGCCTTTCTGTACCCTTGGACTTATGTTGAGTGGCTTCGACCCAGCATTGGCATCAAGTTTGACCTTGTATAAATCTGGTGAACACCCTCACTCCTCCCTTGTGACCTATTGATCATATATGTATTATCATGAAAAGGTTGTTGGGATGAGGGATGAAGTTTTTTTCAGCAACTGAAACATCCTTTCCATGAACAGCTTGGTTGAGAAGTGAATTTTTTGATAGGGGAGATGTTAGAGAACTGAGGTTTGACTGTAAGTGAAATGGAGACAAGCGATTTACCAGGTACAGAATTCAAAACAATGGTTATAAAGATACTTAAGGAACTTAGTAAGAAATCCAACAGCATAAAAAAAGGATATTGTAACCATAAAAAAGAAACAGTAAGAAAAGAAGGATACAATATCTGAAATAACAAATAACACTTGAAGGATTAAACAGTAAGTTAAATAAAGTAGAAGACAAAATTAGTGATTTGGAAGATAGGTATCAGAAAACACCCAAGCAGAGCAGCAAAAAAGAAAAAAAAACGAATTTTTAAAAAGGTGGCTAGTTTAAGGGGCCTTTGGTACAGCATGAGGTATAATCATCCACATCATAGAAGTATCAGAAGGAGAAGAGGTATAGAAAGAGATTGAGAATGTATATAAAGAAATAATAGCTGAAAACTTTTCTAACTTGGTGAAGGAAACAAACATACAATTCCAGGAAGGGCAAAGAGACCTCAACAAGATGAAATGAAAGAGACTCATACCAAGACACAGCATAATTAAAGTAGCAAAAGTTAAAGGTAAAGGGAGAATCTTAAAAACAGAAAGAGAAAGACAGTTACCTACAAGGAGCTCCCATAAGACTGTCAGCTGATTTCTCAAAAGACACATTTCAGGCCAGAAAGGACTGGCATGAAAAACTCAAAGTAATGAAAAGCAAAGACCTACAACCAAGACTACTTTACCCAGCAAGACTATGATTTAAAATTGAAGGAGAAACAAATAGATCTCCAGTCAAGAAAAAGTTAAAGGATTCCATTACCACCAAACTTGTATTATAAGAAATGTTAAAGAATATTTTTTAAGAAGGAGAAGAAAAAGAAGAGAGAAACATAGTTAAAAAATAAAGTGTCAATAAATTTGTATCCATCAATAATCACTTCAAATGTAAATAGCTTAAATGCTCCAATAAAAATACATATGTTAACTGAATGGATAAGAAAACAAGACAAATATAAAATCCAACCCTGGTTCTCAAACATCTCCCATCTCAAACAACTTGGTTCTTGACCAAGTTGTTCATGGAAAAAATGTCTCAGTTATCAAACAAAACTTTGGTTCTTGACCCCAAAACACTTTCATGCTGATACCTGTATACTCAGTCACATGTCTCTCAGACACCGAAGGAGATTTGGTTTTCAAACAAATTGCTTCTCAAAGAGTCTTCCAGAATGAATTAAGTTTGAGAACTGAGGTTCCATTGTATATGTTGTTTACAAAGAGCAACCTCAGAATGAAAGAAACCCACAGATTGAAATTAAAACAGGCAAATGGGAATTTTAAAATGCTGGAGTAGCAATACTTATACCAGACAAAATAGACTTTAAAACAAAAGCTATAATAAGAGACAAACAGGACTCTACATAATGATAAAGGGATAACTCCAACAAGAGAATATAACCCTAGTAAACATTTATGCACTCAACATAGGAGAACCTAAATATATAAAGCAAAGCTTAATGGACATAAATGGAGAGACTGATAGTAATACAGACATTTAAGCACCTTATTGGTGTCAAAGGATAGATCCTGCAGACAGAAAATCAACAAGGAAAGGTGGCATTAAATGACACACTTGATAAGATGGTTTTAATTGACATTTTTTGAGCATTTTGCCCCAAAACAGAAAAATATACTTTCTTTTCAAATGCATACTGAACATTTTCTAGGTTAGATTCACATGTTAGGACACAATACAAGTCTCAATAAATTTAAGAAGACCAATAGCCCATCAGGCATCTTCTCTGATGGTAATGATATGAAACACATGGAAGCTAAATAATGTGTTACTAAGCAATGAATTTGTTAACAATGACATCAAGTAAGAAATCAAAAGACACCTTGAAACAAATGCAAATGACAACACAACAACCTAAAATATTTGGGGCACAGTTAAAGCAGTCATATGAGGAAATTTCATAGCATTAAAGCAGTCATATGAGGAAATTTCATAGCATTACAGGCCAACTCAAGAAACAAGAAAAATCTCAAATAAATAATTAAGCTCACATTTAAAGTATCTTGAAAAAGAACAACAAATAAAGCCCAAAGTGAGTAAAAGAAAGGAAATAATAACAATCAGAGCAGAAATAAACAAAATAGAGTCTAAAAAACCATACAAAAGATTAATGAAAGCAAGAGCTGGTTATTTGAAATGCTAAACAAGATTGACAAACCTTTAACCAGACTCATCAAGAAAAAAAGGGACAGAACCCAAACAAATTAAATCAGAAGTGAAAGAGCAGAAATAACTGAAACCAAAGAAATGCAAAGGATTGTAAGAAAATATTCCAAACAACTATATGCCAACAAATTGTAAAATCTGGATGGAATGAATACATTCCTAAAAACACACAATCTTCTAAAAATGAATCAGGAAGAATCAGGTAATCTTAACAGACAGATTACAATAGGTGAAACTGAAACAATAATGAAAAACTCCCAACAAACAAGAGTCCTGGACCAGATGGCTCACCAGCTGACTATCACCAAACATTCAAAAAAGAACTAATGCCTAGCTTTCTCAAACTTTTCAAATAACTCAAGATGAGGGGAGACTCCCAAGCTCATTTTATGAGTTCAGTACTACCCTAATTTCAAAACCAGATAAAGACACTACAAAAAATGAAAATTATAGGCCAATATCTTTGATGAACATAGATGCTAAAAACTTCAACAAAATATTAGCTACCTGAATCCAGAAATATATTTAAAATATTATACACTATGATCAAGTGAGTTTTATCCCGGGGACACAAGGTTGGTACTATATTTGCAAATCACTAAATGTGATACACCACATAAACAAAATGAAGGATAAAGACAACATGATTATATCAATAGATGCAGAAAAAGCATTTAATAAAATGTAACACCTATTTATGACAAAACTCTCAGCAAGTGGGAATAGAGGGAACATACCTCAATGTAATAAAGGCCATATAACAAACCTACAGCCAACTTTATAATCAGTGGGCAAAAACTACAAGCATTTTTTTAAAGTTGGAGAGCAAGACAAAAATACCTGTTTTCATTACTCTTTTTCAACATAATACTGAAAGTCCTATCCATAGTGATCAGACAAGAAGTAAGACTATCACTATTTGCAGATGACATGATACTGTATATAGAGAACTCTAAAGATCCCACCAAAAAACTACTAGAATTGATAAATGAACTCAGTAAAGTAAGACAGAAAAAAAAAAAACCTCAGAAATTAGTTACATTTTTATACACCAATAATGAACTATCAGAAAGGGAAACTAATAAAACAATCTCATTTACAATTTCAAGAAAAAAATACCTACAAATAAATTTAACCAAGGATGTAAAAGACCTACACTCAGAAAAGTATAAAACACCGAAACAAGAAATTGGGGAAGATACAAGTGGAAGTGTATACCACATTATGGACAGGAAGATTTAATATCATTAAAATATCCATACCACCCAAAGCAATCTATAGATTCAATACAATTTCTATCAAGATACCCATGGCATTTTTCACAGAACAAAAACAAATACTCCAAAATTTTATATGGATCAATAAAAGACCCTAAATAGCCCCAGAAAACTTGATAAAGAAAAGCAAAGCTGGAGGAATCACACTGCCAAATATCACACTCTACCAAAAGGCCATAGTAATCCAAACAGCATGCTACTAGCATAACAACAGACATATAGATCAAATGAATTTAATAGAGTGCCCAGAAATAAACTCACACCTTTATGGTCAATTAATATTTGACAGAGTGGACAAGAACATACAGTGGGGTTTAAGATAGTCTATTTAATAAATGGTGTTCCGACAATTCGACGGATACACACACAAAAGAGAAAGAAACTAGGCCACCTTCTTACACTCAAAATGCATTAGAGACTTAAATATAAGACTTGAAGTCCTAAAGATCCTAGAAGAAACATAAGCAGTAAAACCTCAGACATTTCTCATAGTAATATTTTTTCTTCTGTATCTCCTTGGGCAAGAAAAACAAAAGAAAAAATAAATAAATGGAACTCCATGAAACTAAAAAGTTTTTCAGTAAAGGAAACCATCAGCACAATGAAAAGATAACCCACTAAATGGGAGAACACATTCACTTCTGATAAGAGGTTAATATCCAAAATGTATAAAGAACTTACGTAACTCAACACAAAACAAACAAAAATCAATCCAATTAAAAAATGGACAAAGGACCTGACTAGACTCTTCTTCAAAGAGGACATGCAGGTAGCCAATAGACATGTAAAAAGATGTTCAATGTCACTAATCATCAGAGGCATGCACATTAAAATCACAATGAGATATCACCTCATACTGGTACAAATGGCTATTATCAATAAATCAACAAACATCAACTTTGTTGGAATGTTCCCTTTGTCTGTGAAGCTTCCCTGGATTCCCCCCTATTTCTATATCTCAATTACTCCACATTAGGCAAAAAGAAGAAAGCTGTGTAAACTTTTTCTCTGCTAGTGATGGAGATACCCTTGCAGACATTTTGCTCTCACCCTGCAGCTTCCCATCCTGAACAATGGGGCTCGTGTCCTTCGATACCTCTCACGTCTCATAGCCCTGTCTCTTTGAGGGTACAGTCTGTTCCTCACTTCCACCTGCTTAATACCCCATCACTAGCATCGAATAGTATAGAGGCAAGGTACTCAGTGACTGGAAAGAAATGAATCATAGGTTGAAAACGACAATTCTAAAGTCTCCTTGGGCCACCCTAAAGGAAGGTTGAGGACAACCTTTCTCTCCTCTAAACTTCCTTAGGACCTTTCTTAACTTAATGAGGGAGTCAGAGGGGGATACACACTCTTGCTGTTTGTACAGTTTATTCAATGTGCCTTTAATACTAGTGTCTACTACTTATTGATTGCTCTGTGCTAGATACTGTGTGTATGTGTGTGTAATTTAAACCCTACACTCATTCTTGTATTTACTCTAGGTTTTATTATCCTCAGACTAAAATTCAGCAGGATTAAGTAAATTAGGTAGGATCATAGTGTTAATAATGGCCAATCTAGGTTTTACACCCAGTGTTTCTGACTCCAAATTCATGGACTTTCCACAACTACAAAGCCTGCTCAAACTCTTGGGAATAAGGATTGTAAAAAATAATTATATTTGCCTATATTTATATTGCCTTAATTTGAAATAGTAACTGCTCAATATGTGTTAATGAAGACAACTTGATAAAAGGCAAATAATAAACAATGAAGATCTAAATTCGATTAATAACATGAGCAAAGGCCTTGGCAGGAGATAAGAAAGTAGCAAAATCAAGGCTGAAAAACATAGGATGTCTGCATAGGAAAGCAGATCATATGCAGATATAGTGATTTCCTTTCACTAAGAGGGACTTCACAAGTTCTACAGAGGCTCAGGAGATTCCGTCTAAGATTAATGGATGCCTTATATGGTTGGACACTTCCTAGGACAAGAAGCAACCTGGGGAAAGGCCTCAATGAGGAGATTCTGAGTAAGAAATCCATGCAGCAGTGACCTAGTTAGGAATGCCAGGTAGCTGCAAGTATTACCAATTTCCACCAGCAATTAAGGTGCCCCTGGATGTAAGAGAAAGACCTGGCCGAATCAAGACCAGGATAAGAGAATGAAGAGCTGACCTTCAGACGAATGTGTTCACAGTAAAATGGCCATGTAGGTATCACACTTGCTAAATGGTGTCTGTGTCTCAGCTAAGCTGCGCTAAGTCGTGGCACCACTGTGTGCTCTGAGATTCATCACAAGGTAGATAGAAGACTGGCCCAAAGTGTCTGCGCTCATGTAGCTTTCAAGGTGTAGGAACCTGGGGGGGTCCCTCTAGCCTAGATCTATGCTTATTTAACAATAGCCATAATTTCTACCACCAATCCATGTCCTGAACTGATGACAGTAGAAATGACCAGAAATAAAACACGAATCTTCATTTTAAGGATGCTTGGGAGATGCTGACATCACTCTGTGTAATGTAATTCAATAAGTACTTTTCAACTGCTCACCATGTGTCCAGCTTTGCACTAGGTAGGCCTGGTAGATTGGGTGAAGAGAAGAATGTATATAATATTCATAGAGAATATATATAATATTCATATATATCTACCTTCATGTACACATGCACAGGTATGTATGTGTGTCCATGTATGTAATTTACTCCACAACTCTGGCAGTTTGCACTCTTCTTGGAAGGTGGGTGAGTTGGGAGGCAGTGAGGGGAAAGAGAAATAGGTAAACTATATGTTGCTATGTAACAGGCCTGTGCTAATTAATTAGTTCACCTAAATCTTACACCAGCCATCCAAGCAGGCATTATTATCCCAGTTTTTCAGGCTCAGAGAGGCCGTGGAGACACTAGTTCAATGTCTTTGATCTAGCTTGCGAAATTCAGACCCAGGTGGATCTCATATTCATGGCCTTACTTGTCCTTCTGTTCCACGTAATACTTTAAATATATATATATATATATATATATATATATATATATATCCTCTAGGTCTATCCATGCTGTCACAAATGGTAAGCTTTATTTATTTACTTACTTATTTAATGATTTTATTTATTTATTTTTAGAGAGAGGGGAAGGGAGGGAGAAAGAGAGGAAGAAAAACATCAATGTGTGGTTGTCTCTTGCGCGCCCGCAACTGGGGACCTGGCCCACAACCCAGGCATGTGCCCTGACTGGGAATCAAACTGGCAGCCCCTTGGTTTGCAGGCCAGCATGCAATCCACTGAACCACACCAGCCAAGTATTACCTGTTCCAGGTAATACTTTTATTGAGGAGGTAAGACACATTCAGAAACCAACCAAACAATAATTTAATCATTAATGATTCTTACTGAAATTTTCTTTCCATTGCACCCACCATCTTTGAAGCATCTACGTATATCACTTCCTTCCCAAACAGTTTGGCTCAGGAGCCTGCATGTTGCATGTGGGATTAGGCCCTATCATAACTGAACACTGTAGATCATGACTTGTCTATAGATATCCCAGCTTTGGGGGCAAAGGAAACCAGAGTGAGACTGGGCAGGAGTTGGTCTTCAGCTGTCACAGAGGATCGAACATGAGAAATTTGTTTCCTGCACAGCCAAGTTTGAAATGACATGCCTGAGGCAAAGGATTGTGCATTGCTGTCATCCTCAGAATACGGATAATAACCAGAAAGCTCTGTGTTTACCCCGTGACCTTGAATCTGTCAGGGTTTCTTCCCAATGCCTCTTCTCATGCTTCTGTTGCCGGCGCCTGGTGCTGGACTCTAAAGTCCAGAACCTTGGGCAGGAAACCCTGTAGAAGAAGGTTTTCTAGTAATCCCTAGCCTCAACTTTCTCTTCCTCAGCTCCAGGCTATTGCTCCTGGTCTTCGCACCTGCTGAGCAGATGAATAATTCCTTCCTTCATTTGCATTGTTGCCTTGAAGGTATTTATAGTTTGTGATCTTCTGCCCCCTGAGTCCTCTCCTCCTCTAGACTAGAATTTAGTTTTACCCCGGGTCTGTTAGCCATGGAACTGAGCATGCCCAGAAATCCTGCTGCTAGAGCCAATGCAGGAAGGACCCTGCAGCCTCCTTAAGGCTTCAGCCTTGGTTCCAAAAAGGAGGGGAAATTCACTCTCAGAAATGGTCATCTCGGTTTTGCTTTATGAAAAGTTTTATGATTTGGCTGCTGGGTTAGAAGAGATTTAGGGATTTTCCCAGATGGCGGTGTGCAGTGCACATGTGGGGGAGGAGGAGGAAGCAGTGTAGGAAGAGGGAAATCCATTTTCTCCAGTCTCCAGTCTTGCTGGTCCACTGTGACTTGACTCTTCTATTGTAACTCTTGCAAGTGGCAAAATCAAAAAGCAAATAAAAACCAAATAAATAAATCATGAACGCTATGCATATATGCACAAAAATCATAAAACACCCTGTCATAACATAGATGCTCCTTTCAGTTAGTTGAGATTCTAAGGTCACAGACCACAGAAACATAAAGAAGACTATACAATAGAGAGAGAAGGAAGGAATCTGGGGCAACTATTTAAAAGGTGGCAGGAGAGGAGGCACAACATGAGCCAGGCATTTGGGGGGAAGTCTATTCCTAAGTACTGCAGTAGCTGAGTTCATCACTTTCTGTGATCCAAATGGTGAAAAGTAAAATAAATATCCTTCCAATAAATGTGTTTTTAAAAATGTAATTGAGAGTATTTTGTCTATGAAGTCTGCCATGTCCTTCCTGGGACAGCATGACGGTGTGAAGCTGCCAGGTAAGACCGTTCCCCACCCCCACCTTGCTGAAGCTCTCTATTTTGCCGAATCAACCTCATCATCTGTGCTTCGGTTTAAGCACAAGAGTGCTGAAGACTGGGGTGTCGGAGTGGGAGTGGCATCAAGGCGACATCAAATTTAGACTTTTTCACATTGTTTTCAGGAAGGTCCTCCTTGACCACAGAATCAAGGGTAACATCTCTGGGAGGGGAACAGGTGGGCCAGTGGGCTGCACCGAGAGGAGTGCAGCTCCGTTTGTGTGGTTCTCCCACCAAGAGTGTACTGCCTAGGGCTGGGCAGGAAGGAAGATGGGACCGACCCATGCTCAGGGCCTTCCCATAGAACGGAAGACCTGGATGCACTCCAAGTGTGAAAGGGACTGAAAGACAGAAGGCCAAGCAACTGCTCCAGATCGAAGAACACTGAGTTAGAACAACAGAATTTAATGAATTTAATGTAAATCCAGGACTAGGAAGGAGTAAGACATTGTTGTGGCCATTGGCAACATATGAGTGATTTCTGGGACCTGGAAGGTTGCTCTGGCCTCAGACTGATTTCCTGGTGGGCAGATAAGAAAAGTAGACTTCTTATTTTGGGGAGGTGAACACTGAGGTATATAGGGGTGATGGGGTATGATATCAAGGGAAGACCTCTCTCTCTCTCTCTCTCTCTCTCTCTCTCTCTCTCTCTCTCTCTCTCTCGGAAGAGAGTCTGGACCAGGAGAAAGGAATAAGAGCTTAACAGGATACATCTGTCCCCACCCCTGCACAATGACTAAGTGTGTGAACTTAGTTGTGATCCCCACTTCTGTTTTGTTTTGGTTTTTTTTTTCCTCCTGAGCCTTTTCCTCTCCCCACCTCCAGCTATTCCTCTGTATCTACTTCTCTCGGGACCTTTCTTTCAATCATCTATTAGATAACTCCCCGATCTACCTGGTAATATTTTCCTTCTGAGGATACCAGAAGTTTAAAAAGAAAATGTCTTCAAGGCTCAGAGGAATCAATCTCCAAGTGTAGAATTTCTAGCCCTGGAAGTAGATATTGAAGCCTGCCAAACCTCACACAACAGGTTTAGTGAGAATCTTGCCACATGAGAAGAGATTATTAGCCCTGCCTGGAGAATCTGAGATTCCCAAACCACCTGCAGGGAGCTGAGAGTTCCCCCAACACCTCTGCACCCCTTACTCCAAAGGGTGCTTTGTGCCAAAGATAGTTTGATATAGAGGATGGAATCCCTTTAAGTAAAATTCCACAGCAGAGCATTAGAAAAATGGGATGAAATATACACAAGTTATTAAATATTATCATCAAGATAAGTAATAAATCAGACATTTTATGGTTTCTGATTACAAATTCCATTTATTCCGTAATCAGTTAAAGAAAGAAAAATGGGGACCCCACAGAGATTTCAGCATGCCTGGCATAGGTATATTTCACTACTGCCGTGTGGGGTGTCACGTCCCAGAAGAGACGCAGAAGGGCCCTTCCGGGCCAGCAGGTGCCGGCTGCTGTCTCTGCTGCTGTGGGTGAAGTCTTTGGCAAGTAAGAATATTTCTCTTAGGTTTTGGCAAGTCAGAGATTCTGGCCAGATTCCTTCTGGGAGTGAACTTGAAGATAGTCTGTCCCTTAAAAGCCCCAGATCAAATGAAGAGAGAAGCAAGGTGAGGAAGAGCAAAGTGGTGAGTCTGTGTGGGTCCTGCCGGGCAGCACTGACCAATGCAGATCCTTAACAAGGGAGACTTGGCATGAACTGAAAGAGTGGCCATCGCAGGTCAGTGAGTTGGACTCAATTCCAGGAAAGCCAGCCTCAGCTCAATATCAATTACACTTTGCGTTCATATAGCACTTCAGGGTTTATACATGTAATTTCCTTAAATCTTATCCTACTCCTCTGGCACAGTCACAGTAATTTTTATCCTAAAGACAGAGAAAACACAATGTTTCACTCCTGTAACCAATCTTTCTCAGCTCCTGCCGATGCTGCACTCCTGAGTCGTGTCTCTGAAGGCGGTTCTGGCGTGCAGAGAGAAGACAGAAACAGACAGTCTCCTGACACTTCTCATGGCAGAATATGACCTGCTTTTGCCTTTGGAATGCCTCATATGTTGTCCTTCTAGAAGATTTCTCTAATTATGTTTTGCTCGGGCTAAGATGAAAATTAATTAGTCTTTTCATGATCACACATCAGGTGAGTAATAGGGCCAGGCATCTGAGGGCAAGCTGGAAATTAGAGATTGCTTATGAGTAACCCACAAGCCGGATGGTTTGAATGTGGTGTGAGATGAGTGGAATATACCTGAATGGGCCTCTAAATGTGCCGCAGCAGCTTGTGCAGTGACTGGGGTCTTTGTCACAAGCTTTATGTAACAGCATTTTGTCTCATGCGGGCCACAGATGTTGACTCAACATGCATGCGCACACATCCATGTACACACAACCCCACGCAGCATGTAGTGCAAATGTGCATCTTTCTGCAACACTCACCCTGTTTATTAGACTCTGAGGAGTGTTGTCTTTTGGACAAAAAAAACAGATAAATCACTTCGAAGAAGGAGAAAAGGGAAAAAAGATGGTAAAGAAAAAAACCTACTCCCCTCCTCCTTCAAATGCCACAAGAAAATGTCAAGGAAATCACTTTACTGGAAATAACAGAGAAGTTCAAAACAAAATTATGAAGTGTCACTCCCTTGGCCCACCTCTCCCTTGCACAAAGGGCTCCTCTTCCCCTGCCTTTTAGCAGCCTTACTGCTTTCGTCATCCTTTACCCCTCAGGATGTCACTTCTCCAACCTCCAAAGGAGGGTGGACCAAAAAAAAAAAAAAAAATAGCCCTTGGGTTGAACAGTCTTTCACCAATGGGAATAATGGAAAATACACAAAGGGACAAATAAATGAGTGGGTATCAGATCTTCCTCTGCCAAATGGTCATATCCATCTCTGGAACAATGTCCATTGGAAACTATATAATAGAGGTTTATCATCATTTTCAGTGTCATTATTATCAAAGCCTGTATTAAATGACTAACTGTGCAGGGTTATATACAGGTCACTGTAAATAGGAAAGTGCATTGGGATACTTCTGCCTTCTTATGAATTAAAACCCATCACATATTTCCCAGTCCTACAGAAAGCTTCTTTGAGTTGCTTTCTATTCTACTTCTGTATGATAGCAATCATAACAGTGCTTGGCCAAGGGACAGGAAACAAGAGATTTTTTTTTTTTTTTTGCATTATTATAGTTTTTTTCATTCATTTATTCATCCATATGACATTCCAAAATCAATGCAGAACCTACTATATTTTATATCAGGTCCTCGGTGGGGTCTAAAGACAGAGCAATAGCTAAGCCATGAATCCTGCTCTCAAGAATTTCACCAACCACTGTGTGATATTCAATCCTTTTATTTTTTTCTTTTGAAGTCTAGGAAAATATCTTTACCTAAAATGTTTTCAGGAAACACAATATATGAGACCAATAAATTAGAGTTTCTATTTAATGGGGAAGAAACTTTAAAAAAGAAAGTATTCATCTCATTTGATGTGTAGTGAAATCAAGCTCAGAGGGGTTTGGTAATTTTTTTGGTCTAATTTTACTGTAATTAATAGGTAGAGATCCAGGATGTGGCACTGATTCTATTGGAGCTCAACCCCCTGCTCTTGCCATTTCTCCAGCTGCTGCTCCACTGGGTCCTAAAACCCATAAAATCCAAAGAGGCACTAGGAAAGGGAACCAAGGTCTTGTCTCACTGAGTTCATCCTTTGAAGAGTAAGCTAATATCTGTGAACCATGCGAGTGTGTGCGTGTGTGCGTGTGTGTGTGTGGGGGGATTTACTAAGGAAGGTTCCTGGTGGCTGACTGGGCTCAGATTTTAGAAAACAGAGCCCAGCAGCCATTTCTGCACAGGGCCTATCACACAAATTGCACTTCACGGAGAAGCCAATACTGAACTGCCTACTTCTCTACTGAACTTCCTGCCTCCACTGTGTTCCTGCCATCTGAGCCAGCCCTTATAAAGGAGTTTCTGGAATCCTGTCTCAACCAATAAAACCGAGGCTTTCCCCACCCAATCAGAGCTGCAAGGGTCTGGCCAATCAAAGCAGATCTATTCTGACCAATCAGGGCAGTGCCTGTTGAACGACTCAGACTTCAAGGATTCGACATCCTCATTTGAATGAGGATGGACTAATTAGGGATCAAGGGGTGGGGATTTCTGTCCTCAGTGCAGTTTTCCTTTCCATTGAGGACCGAAGAGAGTGTCTCCATGACGGAGCTGAAACATGGAAGATGTCTCGCCAGAGAAGGGCAGAGCGGACCATCAAGCAGGAGCGCAGCGTGGTGTAGCCGGAGAGGGGCCTGGCCCCAGGGCCACCTGACAGCCATGCTGTATCACAGCTGTGAAATGTTTTACATTGAATAAAGTTTCCTTGTTCATTGCACCCCAAAGTGTGGATTCCTGTCGGCACGGGAACGATGCCTATGACCACCAGTTGACCTGAGCTTTTTTCTGATCATAATATATAACTAAGTTTCTCATATCTGCAGCCATATACCTGGCGCAGAGAATCCAAACTGGGATCAAGAATCTCTGGATCAGAAGGAGGACTTTGGCAGTAACAAAGGCCTTCATCAATCACTTGGTGGACGTGGACAAGATTAACCAAACCAGAAAAAATAAACAAACAAACAAACCCTCCATTTCCTACCTTTAGATTAACTATTTTAGAATATTACAGAATAACTTAGGCAGTTTTTGAAGGAATAGAGAAAGTTTTATCTGAATAGATTTGTACTTAAACCAACTGGTAGGCCAGAGCTGAGCATTCACAAGAAATGGCAAAATAGTCAAGATTTAACTACAAGCCTAAAAGTCAGGGCCTGTAAGATTTGAATAATTAAGAAATTTGACCAATTAAATGTATAGAAATCTAGATTTAATTTTTATATGATGCTAAGCAGTATTTCTTTAATGAAGAATAGCTTACTTTTATCTTGCTGGTGCTGCTGTTGTTTTTATCTTTAATAATGGCAATTGGAAAACTAAGTGGCATAATGGAAACAGCTCATCTTGAAAAAAAACACTTAAAATCAGGATGAGAAACATGAATACACGCAGCATGCCTCATGCCATGGTTTCGCCGTTCTCATTGTTTGTCTTGCCGGACTGTCAGTCAAAGTGACTGACACCATTTGTGTGCAGAAGGAGAGGTGACAGGCCACATTTTCTCCAACCGATATAAACGGTAGGAGCCTAAATAAGACCAAGAAGGTCCTTATCTCTGTTTTCTTTTCACATTGAAGCTACCACTGAGGCATGTTACTAAATATTCTGTTGCTAGTTTTGTTGCCAGCACTGCACATTTTAAATCTGGCTCGATACCCAACAGCATAATAGCATTATTCATTAGGAAATCTTAATAGTTTCAGCTTCCAATATAGCCACTATCCACTGATGGGCGAATATAAATCATCAGATAGGATGTGTTCTTAAATACGCAGCTGTATTTTGTACTCGTTACATGCACTGTCCCTGTTCTTCCAACTACACCTGCACACAGGCCCGTAGATACACTGACTCTATGGGGCTATCACAAAGAAAAGCAGAAAACAATAAGTAACTTTTCAACGATACAAATAGGATGTCTGTTGCAGAAAGGAAAACTGACGAACATAGATCTTAGCTGAACAAGCCAATATGTGAGGCAGCCACTGGCCCTGTCCAAGAATCAAGACAAATGAAGCAAGGTAGAAAGACAGTGAGAAATTGATGAATCTGGGCATTCCTAAGTGTGTCGATATCTATTTCTCCTTGTGCATAATCTTTCCAAAGCTTCCCACCCAAAGCCAGACGCTGCTGATTCCCAGCAAAACTTAAGGAAGGACTGCCTGAAGGTCAAGTAAGACTGGCCCAAACACCTGAGCTCTGCTTCCTCCCCTGTCTGTGAATAGTTCGCATCCTGAGTCTACTCTATTCTTGCTGGCAGGCGTCTGGGACTGGGCAGCACTGTCCCCAGTAGAGAATGATTTGGTGATATGTACCAAGTCTTAGGTGCACTAAAACACCGTCCACTAGCATGGAAGAATGAAGGAAGCCTGTGGAAGTGCTGAGGGAGTTCTGTGTATGTACACAGCATGTCTTAATGAAAAGCCTTGAAGTCCCTTAAATGCACAGACCATTTCCCCCCATTTTAGGGCTTCAGTTGGCTGAACCTCTTCGTACTTAATTGGGAGAAACTACAGAAGCTGCAGAATAATGAGAAAAAGAAGACAAGGTACGTGATGAGAAAGGAAGGACCTAGGGATCTACGGTTGTAACCGCAGAGAGAAAAGGGCTCCCCAGAGAGCCCAGGGCAGGCCTGTAGGAGCAGCAGAAGGCGGACGGGGCGGTGGGGTGGGGGATGGGGGAGATAGCTGAAGGTGCAAGGCTGTTGCCAGATTTCTCCTTGAATTAATTGGAAGAAAACAAGCCCATAAATGTGAAGTATTTTTATTGATAAACTATTTATGTAACTTCATACAAATCGATTAATAAACATATAACAGGAAACAATGCATAAACAATATTTCATAGTTAATAGCTATAATTCCATCACTAAAGTATAAAAACCCATTATAATAATATCCAGTCCTGCTGTGTCTGCCTACCTATGATACCTCCTCTTTTTCATAAGTCACTCATTGCCTCAGCAACTTTATTTATTTACTCATGATTTATATTCCACCTACTTAGAGAAATACACACACACACACACAGCAGAATAGCTAAAAATGAAGATAGGGACAACAAAGCAGTTAAAATGAATAAGGAAAGAAATATACCAGGCACCACCTGGGCTGGTCAACTGAGCGCAACCGGGCACTAAATTTAGCTCCAAGCTGCCAAGACTAAGAGACAACGTATGTTGGCTTTAATGTCCTCACGGATTAAAACAGAAGCAAACCAGCTCACATGATCATACACATTCTTTCTTGGTACTGTTTAGCATGTGCAGCAACAGATAATGAACTGACAATATCTTTAGTTACAGTTTTATAAAATATATAACAACGCTTTCAAATGGGCTTTCTTCCATCTGCTCCTTGTGGATGGCAGCTTGCAGATTCTGTTTTTAGGCTAGGTCAGGTCCTTAAATAGGTTCAAGCATAGCACCTTCCACCATGCCTAGCACAGTGGTTCTGGAATAAGGATATTTTAAAAATACAGAACTGAGTTTCCATCTCAAATATTAGGATTCAGTAGAATTCAGCAGATGGGGAACTCAAAGGCACCTTTTAAGAAGTTAAATATTGAGCCGTACACACAGGTCATTTCCAAAGCTCATTCCTGATTGGTAAACACTATAAACACTGAGCTGAAAGCATTTTATTTTAATTATTTTCTCTCTGAGAATTGGCCCCTAAATCTTGCAAGTCGGTATCTTTGTATCAGCATTTTTTCCCTTTGGAAGTTCAAGGGAAATAGAGTGCCTTGGCCCTTGGAAATGAAAATGCATCTCTTGCCCCAGTAGAAAGGGGACAGTGATCCTGCTCGAAGATCCACAGGGGCAGAGCATAAAGAAGACCCCTAAGTGGTCACAGCCTGGTATCAGGCCCAAGTCTAAGCTCCAGAGAAGGTCTCCGCCAAGTAAAGGGCTTTCAAACATTCTACTCACAGGAAGGAAACCAACATCCAGAGAGCACCTAATACTCACTGGGCACCCCTGCCAGGTGTGCCACACCTAGCCTTTCAGTTAATGTGGTATTCTTTTTGGAAATAGTATTATTTTTCCATTTTTCTAGGAAAGCAAAAAGGCTCAGAAACATTAAAATAACCTTTTCAAGATCATACAATGAATGACTGATAAAAGGAGGATCTGATTCAGTTTAGTCTAAACCCAGAGCTCGACCACTCTCCTACTCTGACTTGACCGTGGGGCTATGTTTCCTTCCCCAGGGGTTTTGCCTTCACACGTGCGCGCAGTAAAGTGAATATAAGCAAAGGTTGTGTAGTCAGAGTTCCCAAGCTCATATTTCAGCTTCACCTGTTGAAGGCTGGAGCTGTTAGTCAAGTTAAACTTCTCATGTCTCAGTTTTTTCATCTTGCGAGACTGGTATGTACACTGTAGAGCTGTGGTGTGAACTAAGTGAGAGGGCTGTTACATAACAGGTAGGCCGTGATCCGCCCATGCTGGCTTACCAAAGCTGGAGCAACGATGAGGCTTCCCGGGGTGTAGGGAAGGGGAGTGAGAGCAACGGCTCAGAGACACGTGGGCCAAGGGGTAGCCTCAAGGTTTGCTCTCACCCCAAAAGAAGCTCCGGTACTGATCTCGGGTGAAGAAGGACAAGGACAAGATGTGAGAGGTGTGGCAGCGGCAGCTGCCTGGGGACCCACAGTGAAGTCTTTCAGATTCTCATGAAGAGTTCCTTCTGTTTCTAACAGTCTACAATCCTACTAAGATTAAAATAAAATGAGAGCATACATTTTTAGAAATAGCATTTGAGAGGCTGAAAGTTGGCATCAACTAAGTCATCTGAAATAATTTTAAATTTTATTTGGTTCAAAAGACAAGCGAGGAAAGGCCAGGCCAATTTCTTGGGGAAGCCAGTGAATGTTAACAGATGTCAGAGACAGCAGCTTCTCAGCTCCTGGTTTTCTTCCACAGCCACCCCAAAAGAGAAAAGCCTTCAACTACGAAGGGTAGAAAAAGTAATCTTAGCGGTACATGATGAGTGATAGGGCTGGAAATGACTTTCTCTGAAACAGTGGTTATCAAATGAGTTGCAGAGAAGAGGTGGCAGTAAGTTTCTGCCAGAAGCCATAGCCTATCTTTATTTATTTTAAATTTTATTTTTAGAGAGAGGGGAAGGGAGGGAGAGAAACATCAGTGTGAGAGAGAAACGTTGTACGTGACCCGGGACCAAAGCCACAACCCAGGCATGTGCCCAGACAGGAATCAAACCGCGACCTTTGCCTTGAAGGACGATGCCCAAACAACTGAGGCACACCTGGTCATGGAAATAATCCATCTTTTTTCTTTCAATGCTGTGGAGAGAGATCAGCAGGTAGACGTGTCAGCCACTAGAGGGCAGTGTAAAAAATCCCTGATCCCACGAATGTCCTCATTTAAGAGTTAAGGAGACTGGAGACTGAATGGGAGAGTGATTGCTGATGGCCATGCAGTTAGTGGAAAAGACAGGGCCCTACTGTCTCCTGTTTCTGGGCTGGAGGAAAGACCATCATCAGCTGCCTCAAACTGAAGCTTAGCTAAGGAAAAGCATATAAGATCAAATTCTTGTGTTAATTTACCCATAAGCTTTACTCAGTTCCTCCATGCAATAGTTAGGGGAGTAGGAGGAGGTAAGCCACCTTCAGGGTAAGGGGGGTAACCTGTGCAAGGAACCACAATATCTTGGAAAAGGGGCAGATTATAAACGGGGTCTGGATGAAAGTCTCAGAGAGTTCAGAGCAGGAAATGCATATTTTAAGTTGGTGTTATCAGATTGATTTCACGGGGCAGGCAACAAACTGAAAAAGATTTGATGAGATTGGGGCTTTGAGAGTTAAATAAAAGAAGGCCAATTGAAACAAACAAACAAAAACAGTAACAAACGTAGAAAGACAAACAGAGCTCAAGGTATCCAGGGGAAAGAGCGAAGAGCTCCTCTGGGCTCCTGAATGGGCGGAGCAGAAAGGCGACCCCCAGTGGGGCTGGAAAGGGGCGCTATATCCTCTGCCCCGGACTCAGAGGCTGCCTCCGCCGACCGCTGACCTGCCTGGGCCCAGGCCGAAGCGTCAGAGCTGTGCTGGGGGGTGAACGCCTGGCAGCAGCCAACGGCGGGCCGCAGCCCCAGCTGGAGAGGATGAGGTGAGCTCAGATGTCAGGGGGTGGGGGAGTTTCGTGGGGGTGGGAATAAATGAGGGAAAAGATGTTTTGATAAAACTAACCTCCCACCCCCACCCCGCCTCCGAAGAATGGCGGGATAGGCTGCAGGAGAGGGAAGCACCACGGAATTAAGCCGCATCGCCTCGTCTGTAGAACAAAAGGGAAGACTTGTACTCTAAAGTTCATCCAAAATCGAAAGTCCTAATTCATGGTGCGGTGTGGGAGGGCCGTGCCTACAGATGAAACCACACGAGGAATTATTTAGTTGTAAGCTGCAATTCAATAGAGTGGAAACAACATGGACTTCTCGGTGAAGAAGCAGAACTCCTAAGCCTGTTCAGGATGTTCTCCTTCCCCAGGCAGACAGGGTGGTATCTGCCCTTAACTCCAGCATCCTACGCGAGAATCACCTCTGGTCTCCAGCAAACCGGTATCCTCACCGCCTTTAAACTTGTACCCACAGCGCCATCTGCTGGCGTGGGATCCTGTGACCTGTGGTCATGTGTAAAATCGTCCCTTTCGCGCCCTCAGCACTAACTCACCACGTCCCATCCCCTGCCTCACACACACACACATCCGCACAGACGCACGCAGACGCACTCTGGCCCTTTCCGGCGGTGATGTCTCTGCTGCAAATGCCCTGCTTCCCTGACCTTGTCCCTGTGGCCTCCCGCCTACTCCCAAACCCACTGGGCATTCTCCAGCCCCTGGGGACTGGTCTCTGGCAGGCCCTGGAGTTCAAGTTGAACTACACTCTTTCCCCAAGCCCCGATGCAAAGTGAAAACGACAGACTGGTTGGCCTGCAATATTTGAGAGGACGAACAGTTGGACATCTAAAAAGTTGATTTGCTGGTGAATTTACTTGCAGGCTGCTAATTGATCCTGCAATGTCCTCCTCGCCTCTACTCCTGAGTCCAGGGGACCAGGAAGGAAAGAGGTTGGTCCTTCTTCCCACCCGTCTGCCTCCTGCTCGCCCTCGTGGCAGAGCAGCACAGTGTCCTGCTGTAATTCCAGAAGGACAGGGAAGAAACCAGGTCCCTCCAAAAGCATTTCCTATTAACCTACTTTTCCTGAAGATATCAGTCTGTCTACAGAAGCCCAAGTTCAAATGGATTTTATTTTTAAACCAGAGAAAGCATGACACTGTAATGAAAATAACCACATTTTTTAACCTTTTAAGAAAAATGCCATTCCCTGCCACCTCTCTTAATAGCTGCCTCCTGGCAGTAGCCTAAATGATTAATCCACCATCCTGTTTAAAATGTAAGCGAGGTTATTTCAAAAGTGATCTGAGGGCGTTCTGACTGCAAATCCCTTTGTCGGCGGTCTGTGGTACATTGTTCTTTCTGACATGTGGGGTGCAGGTATATTTAGCCCATACAGATTTGTAGGAGGGGAACATACTTGCACACATTAAATGAACACAAGGTGAGTTCTTCATTTTGAATATTCATTCCCTAGGGATCTGGAGATTTGAAGGGGAAACTGACCTGTCCCTGCAGACAAATGTACCCAGGTCCCTGTTGCTTCGCTCTCTGGGTGGATTTGTGCCCGGCTCCTGGCCCCCAGGTGACCTCACTAAGAATTGAGTTTCACCCATCACAAGGGACTGGCCTGGCAGTTCCGAAGCACCAGTCATCAATCTACCGGTGATATTGAGGGTGCTGACCCTCACGCCCAATAGGCATCCATATTTTTGTTTGGTTTGGTTTCCTCCAATGTGATTTGAGAGAAGACTAAATAGGATAAAGAATAAAAAGGCAAAAGAGTATGTGTGTGTGTATGTGTGTGTGTGTGTGTGTGTGTGTGTGTGTGTGTGTGTGTAGGGAGGATGTGGCAGAGGGAGCTAGCCCCACCAGGTCAGACCAAGCATGTGGGCAGATATACTAAGGCTCTGCTAGTGCTGTTTTTGTTTGTTTATTTGTGTGTACCAGCTATCAAGTGCAGAGCGGGAAGTGTTAGGCTGGTCAAGCAAAGTATTGGAACCAGTTTTGGAAAACTCTTATGCTAGCTGACCATTTAGCCCATATGAATACAACAAATTCAGCACTTTTCTGGACACCCTCAACTTCCAGTAGCTGTTAGCAGTAGACCGACAAGCACATCCTTATGTGATAAACCAAGTGTTCCAATGGTTTGTTGGGTGTGACCTAAGAAAACCCTGTTTGGAGTTAACAGACATGGGCTTGAATATTGCTGTTTTCCATTTGCTAGTCATGTGACCACAGGGAAGCCACTTAATCCTTTTAAGCCTCCGCTTTCTTATTTGGAAATGGAGACATGAATGCCCACCTTCCATGGTATTTACACACTGTGTATAATACAGCTCTGTAAGTTAAATGTGTGGCTCTCTGTCTCCCTGCTCGTCTAGCGAAAGCCAGGCAATAGGAAAGAGAGCCTCCCTCAGAACCTAGTACCCCCAGTGTGGAATGGCACCCAGTGGTGGAGCCAGTGAGGGAACAAACCAGCTTTCCTGTTTCCCAAGCTCAGGTACTGCTGGGATCAGAGGGCCTTGGGCTGCTCCCGCCCAGAGCCCTTGCGCGCAGGCAGAACAGGGACAAAAGCAAGGAAATGAGCCACAGCAAATGTCAGTTCAACATTAGGAGAGACATTTTGACTGTGAAGCCTGCCCAACAAAGGACCAGAGGTAACAAGCTCCCTGCCACCAGTTGGGTTCAAACAAAGCCAGGTAATCCTGGTCAGAGATCTCATGCAGGGATGCTCTTTGATGCAGCAGAAGGCCCGACTGTATCAAAATCCAAAATCGAGTGTTCTCCCAATGCAAAGAGTCTTTGTTTCTATGAAAGAGAAAGAGGGTACAGCTTCTCTATTTCCCCTTAAAACCTAACACTCTGGAGCTCCCTGGTCCCTGCTGGAGTCTAAAGCATCACAGGAAATCCTCGGCACCCGTTCCAGAGCCTTGCACAGGACCATAAAGCAATCCGTTCAGAGCACGAGGGAGAGTGAGTCTGAGGGTAGGTTTACAATGATAATTAGCTTCCATGATAGTCTTAATTTAAATTGGTTGGCCCAAAGAGAGGATCTCGGGGTCAGCCCCGCCCATTCTGCTCCCCAGCAGTGTTGAAAAGACGCCCTCACGTGGCAAAACTCGAGTGACCAGAAGCCCTGCCATGGGCAGAGGAGTACCTCATTCTCGTTGATTGATTTTGTCGTTAATTGGATTGCTTTCCTCCTCCCTTACACTTCAAGAAGGATTCATCACATCCTAAACTATGTTTTCCTTCCATTTCTTGTCTTCACAGTCACTCAGTGATTGACAGATCTAACTCCCTGTCATTTTTCTTTCTTCCTACCTCCCTCTCTTCTCTGTTCCCTCTGAAATGCCAGGCTGGGAACAGCACCACAAACTGAGGTACCCCATGCAATGCATTCTTGATTTTGCCAACCTCCTTCTTACAGGGACAGCAGATTCCTCAGGTTCACGCTCAGGACCTACACTGGTTTACCTGAAATTTGATTGTGTTAGCTCATATCGGTATAACTAACTCTGATTTCTCAATACGAATGTATCATATGCTTTCTAAATTTAGCCGGCCCCACAAGCTCTTGTGGCCCCCACCCTCTACGCCCCCAAGGCCGCACGGCAGCCTGAGCTCATGTTCTTGGACAGGAGGACATTCTGGGCTCATGGAGGGTTTGGGGGAAGAGACGGCGAACGGGAGGAGGGAGGGAGCAGGCAGCAGACCCTGAGACTGTACGCATATTGCCCTGTGTCCTGGTTTTGTAAAAGTCAGATTGGAAGGCTAAATGCCTTCAAAGTCATGGCGTGCAGGCTGAGCTTAGAAAGAAGGAAAAGGAAAACCCTTCCCTCAGGCCAACATCAATCTTTAGCCCTTGGCTTTCTCGTTAGTTTCTATTTCTGCTGCTCCAAGGCTCAATTGCTGAGTCACTGATTCTAATGAGTGACTGAGTGACTTCCACTGTCACTTCCTGGGTCTCAGATGCAGTGCTTCGCAGGGACACTGAACAGGCTCAGCGTGATGCACAGTGGCATCAGAAGGACTCCAAGAACATCTAATGAACGCTCGGCTTGAGATAAAGGACAAGAACATCCAGGTACCAGGAAATGAAAGTGGAAACATCGAGAGCATGTGAGCAACTCCTTCTCAGAGGCAGCTCTGAGGAGCCCGGGACAGCAAGGGGTGATCCCTCTCTGAGACTCAGAGGCAACAACCCTGCCATCCGTCCATGCCTGCCTTTCCTCACTGCCTGATTGGCTGCCCTCAACACCCATCACGCTGGCTCCCGCCTTCCAGGACAGCAGGTGCAGGAGAAGCACATGTTTGCAAATGGAGGGGGCCAATACAGAGAAGAAGGAACTCCTTTGGAGTCCAGGGACGCTGTGTGAAAGGTCGCTTATTTTGCACTAACAATTTGAGGAAATCCCTTTCAGTTTCCTCATTTTAGAAGTGAAAAACTCCAAGGGATGAACTCATTGTACCTTCCAGCTCTGAAATTCTCAGATCCCATATGGATATGTGCGAGACATATAGGGTGAGTGGCACAGATTTCCTTTCTCCTCCCTAAAACACTTGAGAAATTGTCTCTATGTATTTTAGTTCATTCAGCTAGGTTTATACTTAAACCCTGAGACAGAAATTCAGTAACTCCTATGGTGAGGATTGAAGCCATCGTGCCCTAAAACAAAACCAGTTTGCAATTTTATGCAAGTGGAAGAGGCAGGGCCCTGGCTGTTTGGGGGACGTGAAAGTCCTCCGCAGTCCCAGTGTGAGTAATCACCTGAAGGTCAGCACAGGCTTTGATACTAGATACCTAATTATGGAAAGTTTTAAAAACATAAGCTCACCCACATAAAAGACAAACAACAAAACAACTTAATAGCTAATAAGGGGGCTGCGTAGTTCAGAATGTGGGCTTAGATCCATCCCCCAAATTGGTTCTGTCCATGACACATCAGTAAAGACATATGTTAAATGAACAAATAAATAAATGAATGAATGAGCCTCTTACCTGGAACATAAACCCCCTGGAAAGAAGGCTGCTACCCACTCAGGAACAAGTAAATTATTATCTTGTCTGGTGGCTTTTTCTTTTAAGTGGGGAGGAGGGTCAGTTAAAAATTATTTCCTTAAGTTGGACCAAAATTTTACTTTGTGTTCCCAGTACCCTTGGCTGCAGTTAAGCCAGAAATGCATATTCCTTCTCCCACACACTGTTCTCTCTTTGACAGCTACCATGTCTCTCCACACGACAGGATCTGAGGATCCCCAGATCCTTCTAAGATTTACTTTCAGATTCCTGTTTTTTTTGTTTTTTTTTTTAGGCTAATATTAAACTGAACCTGTAGATCTTGCGTCCACACTCAGAACAGCCAATGGGGAGAAAGGTGAGCTAAATGTCTCACCTGGGGTTTAAGAATGGGCTCCAGATATGTGGGGTGGGGGTGGGGGACACTGAAGAGCAGACAAGCACCCTTAGACATTCGACAAGTGTGCGTATCCCCTAACGTGGGGTGGGCCGAGGGCCACATGACACTCATCTATCTCGAGCTGCTCTCTCTGGCAGGAATCTGTGCCAGGCAAGGGACTCTGCAAGGAGCTGTGTGGCTCACAACACCTTTTTTTTTTTTTTTTTCACATTCTAAGACATATTCATTAGTGAAATATCAGAAACCTCAGGGGCAGCATGTGCTTCTAATTCATTTTCCAATTGTATAATGAGCCAGGAGTGAAATTTTTAGGGTGAATTTAATTGACCTTTACAGCAACATCAGGCAGATTGGCTTAAATGCTATTAAAGCAAAATGTAACCCAGTGAGACTTTCTGGAAGGTTATCGGAAAATCTATCAAGTTGTTTTTTTTCCCCTAATTTTCATCAAGAAAAGAAAAGATGGGTAGAGGACATAGAAGGATGAACAGACAGAAAGACAGGAGAAATAAAAAGATTTAAACCAGAAGGGAGATGGGAAGAGAAGAGTGAGAGAAAGGAAATGCTAGGAGAAAAAGAGGGGCGCACCCCATGCCTCTTATTGCCAGAGGATCACGTTTTAATTTAGAATGGCTCCTTTAAAGTGGGCAATTAAGCTACAGGTCACATCGGTGTAAGGCATTTCCAGAGCTTGGTGACAGGACGGTGCAGCCTTCTCTTTGTTAATTTGTTGGTGTTGCTGTCTAGGCGTTCTCTGGCACCAGACGGGGGAGCTCACCTGGAACAGAAGGTGATGTCCTCTGTGGGTACCTGACAGGGGTCTTCTTTCTGACTCCATGGTACCCTTCACCAAAAGACATGCTCAGTTCTTATAACAGGGTTCCCATGGGGAAGCCAGAAAGCCAGGTGCAGGGTTGAACAATCCTTCAATACCAAGATCGTACCCTTTGGGAAGGGGCTGACAGTCAATGGGAGGGGTGCAAAGTCCATGGCACATTGGGCTCAATTCTTTGTAGTGTTCAATCAGAGGTAGCTGGCCAGTGTGGTCGGTGAGGCCCAGCTCACTTACCGTGAACATGACCATGGCTTCTGATACCCAGGCCCCTTCACAAAGACCAAGCCAGTCAGATCTGAGGTGAGAACTGTGTGTGCATGAAGGTGTAAAAACCATTAACACATCCTCCAAGGAAGAGTAGCTAAGAACTCAGAAGGTGGGTGAAGGGGGTAAGCTGGGGCCTGGGCCAGAGACCCAGACATAATGGAGAACTGGAGTCTGTGAGGAAGGAAAACGGAGGCAGAGCCAAAAGATAGGGGAGAGACACGGCCTCCCTGCAGCTCATTCTGGGTCATCAGTAGCCAGATAAATCACATGGACCGTGGGGGGGCTCTTCACTAATGCCCCACCTTACGTAGGACTGGCTCAAAAATCTCCCCGGACTAAGTCAACGAGTGGCAAACAGGGCTGTCGTCAAGGGAAGGGAATGGTTCTCTGTGTAGAAACGAGGTAACCCAGCAGGCCTGAGGCTGCTGTCCTCAAAAAGGCAAGCGTGCTAGGCCCTCGGCTGGCATCAGGGAACTTGGAATTGGGGAGGGTTTCCACTGTTTTCTAACTGATAAGCCTGGTTCCCTGTGACTGGACTTTGGTGCAGAAAATGTGGTTTCCGCTGGAGCCCTGCCTCCCTCTGGGAATCTGGAATGGTTAGTACTTGGTAGGCAGAGGATGCCCACATGACCAGCCCCAGTGAGAACTGTGGGCATGGAGTCTCTCTTGGGCTTTCCAGAACAGAAACATCGCACGTGTTCTGGGAACAGAGTGAGCTCTGGGTGACCCCCCCAACCCCCAGAAGGAGAAGCACAAAGAAGCCTTGTTCGGATTCCTCCAGATTCCAGCTGTGTCTCTGTGCCTTATGGTTCTGCCGTGCATCCTCACCACATTTCTGTAATAATCTTACTTATCAGTAAACTCTTATGCTAAGTCCTGTGAGTCTTTCTAGTGTATCTCCAAACTGTGAGGTGCTCTGGGGGTTCCCTGATACCTCCTCTCTCAAAAAAAAACTCTCCAGCCAGCTCTCGCCCCACCCTCAACCCAGAATCTCACGTCTGCTTCTGAGATTTCATTTTGATACTCATGGAGGCTGTAGATCTAAGCTGTGGCCCAGTATAGGTGCATAAACCCTAGAAGTGACTGGGTTCTCTCAGCGCTCAGAGGACTTTAATAGGTACTGCAGTTCTCATATGTAAGGAACACATGTTTCTTCTTGCCTAGGAATCTGCTCCTCAATGGGTAAAGTTGGGCTAAGAATTAGTTAGATTAGAAGAATAAAGTTTCTCTCTACTGTTCTATCCCCTTGTGTACTTTATGCACCTGAGGTACCCCTATGTGAAAGCGGGGATGGAGAAACAGTGGGCAAAGAAAGGAAGTTGTCTGGATTCTTGCCAATGTCATTGGATTTGGGGATTTGCAAAGAAGAATTAAGCGCCACGGACTGTTTGTGAGTCTTTCACTCTGTCGGTCTATGTTTCAGAAAGTAGGACTGAGGTGTGTGGGGCCCCAGCTGGTAGGGCTCAACTTCCTAAATCACTTAAGCAAATTCAGGGAGCCAAGAGTCGGTCCAGGTGAGACAGAAAGCACCTGCCACTGCTGTTGCCCCCCTTGCAGGGCCCTTCTCACCTAACTGGGCGTCCTACTTTATATGCATGTAGCCCACCGATACACAGGAGCCCCCTGGTCCCATGAACTATGACCATGTATCAGTTTGCTGATTTATTCAACAAATAGTGAGCTCATTACATAGGCCTGGTTCTTTGGTAAGTAATATAGATAGAACGGTGATTCAAAAAGGGTTTCTATCTGCTCGTAACTCAAAGCAGGGCATAGATTCATCTTCTCTATCCTGGACAGTTTACAAAAACTGTAGTAACCGGCAGAAGCATGGCAGATGAAGGAAAATGAAAAACTACCAGATAGAAGAGAGAGCATGTGGGCAAGCGGGGGTTAACATTCCAGGCATATGCACAAAAAAATCACAAAACAGTTTGTGTAGTCCAGAATCTCTAAGGGCTCAGATGGTAAAACAGGCTGGGAAGGAAGTTGAGGGGTAGGGAGCGGGGAAGAGATGGAGTGGGGAGAGATAGAGACTAAGATTGTCAGAACCCAGACAACGAAGGGTCTTTTGGGTCGTGGGAAGAAGTTGGGGCTCTTCCCTGCGGATGATGGGATGGCATTGGAATAACTTGGTCAGATTTCTATTCTGAAAAGGTCATCTTGTAGGAGGGCAGAGGATGATTGGAGATGGGTGAGCAGGAGATAAGGAGACTGCTTAGGAGACGATACCATGGACGAGACAAGAGATAACAGGCCAGGACTGAGGCTTTAACAAGGGAGTGGAAAAGATGTACACATGGGAGATGTCATTTAGAGAAGGCAGAGAGGAAGCAGAACTGCTGACTGGCTTTCAGATCTCTCAGATGTTCCTGCCTGCTTGCCCTACGGGCACCATAAAGAATAAGACAAGGCTCCTGTTGATAGGCGAGGACATACAAACACGCAACGACAACTCACAGCAAAGAGTCACACTTTTTTCCCCTAACAAACGGGGGTAGAGACGCACATACTAGCAGAGAGGAGACGTGATTGCTTCCAGAGGCACTTTTTGCAGGAAACTGGATGCGGTGCTCATAGACGGGCAGGAGTGAGCTGGGCCCATGGAGGGGGGCCCAGGACGCAGGAGAACGGATGCAGCGGGGAAGAAAGTCACCCAGCGTTTGACTTGAGCAGAGGATGTGTATGTAGATGAGAAGTATGGAAGATAAAAATGAACACATGGAGGGTGAAGAAATTTAAATAAGTTAAAGAGTGTGAGCTTTTTTTTTTATCTGGGCCGGAGTTCCCCTAAATCTGTTGTGTGAAAGGCCTGTGCCCCAGGAGAGGTTTATAACCAGTCTATAAAATGAGAGGCTGATGGTTAAATTAAGTTTGCAAAATGATGGATTAAAAACTAAAACTGGTTCCATTACTACTTGGCTTCTCAGATACGCTAACGATATATACAAAGACAGAGAAAGAGGATAAAAGCTACAAACAAATAAAAGGAAAAACACACAAGGTTGGAAACCCGTTTCTCAGTGCTAGCCCCAGCGTTATGGTTGCTCGGGTGCGTGCCCCTTAGTAAGCCACTAAAAATCTGCCCGGCCCTCAGCATGCTTGGCTGTAAAATGGGCTATTAGACTAAGTTTATGGTTTAATATTTGGAGATTCTGCTGGTGTAGTAGAGCCTTTAAAGATGGTTATGTCTATTTTCAATGTTCCATGTACGCAGAGCAGTTAAATATAACTAAAATGTGCCTTTTATTTGGCTGGAATTACATACATTCAGCATGGTAATGCTGGGTAGTTCCCATCCTAGGTCAGGGTTATGAGTGAATAATCTGTTTTTATTCATCACTTAATTTCTGGCATCTAGAACAGCACTGGGACACAGCAACAAAATAAATATTTCTTCATTTTATTAATGAAAGCTGATCAGTCACTTTGAATGGTAATGTATATATATACATAGTTCGCTTGTTTAAAGGAGAAAATGAGCTCTTGCTGATTATAAATGTAGGGAGACAGTCTTATAACTGACGTTATGGGAATTTAAAAATTGAGTAGTATTTGTTGAAAATTTGGCCACTGTTGGCATAATCTCTAAGTGCCCCTTAATTATACAATAATATGGTTCACAATTCTTTGAAAAAAAAGTCATTGTATTTGATGTTTGCAGGAACGATGCTAGGCTTTCAGAGATGGGGAGTCTGTAGTAGTGGGAAAATGTGGGAAAAATCAGCACAGCGGGCTGCTAAGGAGTACATGGGTGATGAGCTCACTACGTCTGTAGACGCAGGATCCTTATTTTACCCACGGATGCAAACACCAGTGGCCTTCACACCGTGCCGCATCCCAGAGGGGTGCAGCACACAAGCTTCGACCGCCTCATCAGTGCAACAGTTTCCTTTTTCATTCATTCAAGAAACAGTTAGTGGGTGGTCACCATCTGTCGGAAATGGGGATCTAGCACTTAACACCATAGGCCGCTTTAGATATCACTTAATTAAAACCATATTTCACGAGCTTCTCTTATGTGTCAGATACTAAGCTAGCTACTATGGGTGCAAGGATGTATGAGTCCCAGTCCCCAGTTCCAAGGAGGTCAAAATTCATGGAAGGAAGTGAGGGTCTCACATCTCAGGGACTGCAGAGATCTCCCAGTGCTGCAAACAAAAAAGAAGGAATCAGAAGAGAGAGCTCATGGCATTGGGTGTTAAGGAATTTTGAGCATCCTTGAGAAAGACATTTAAGTGGAACTGTTCGGATGCATGTTAAAAGGCATTCATGTGAGGAATAATGAACGGGGGCAAAAGGAGATGAGTGAGTATGTACAGCTATTTAAAGGAATTTGGCAGCAACAGGAAAAAGGAAAAAATGTGCTAGTTTGAGGAATGACAGAGTCAAAAGAAGGTTTTTGTTTTGCTCTGTTTTTAAATCTGTTTTATTTTATTTTTTGTTAGGAGGAATAGGATCTGAGCTTATTAGTATGGAGTGGAACATGTAAAAGGAGAAAATTGCCAGAGTTACATATTGGGTTGGCCAAAAAAGTTCATTTGTGTTTTTCCATAGATGGCTCTAGCAGTGCTTAGTTGTCTTTAACTTCATTTGAAGCAATTTGGTTAGAGCGTATTTTGACAGCTGTCATATCAGCGTGCATTAAAAAAAGAAAAAGAAAATAAGCAACATTTTCAGCATAGCATGCTTTATTATTTCAAGAAAGGTAAAAATGCAACTGAAAAGGAAAAAAAGATTTGTGCCATGTATGGAGAAGGTGCTGTGACTGATTGAACATGTCAAAAGTGGTTTGCAAAGTTTTGTGCTGGAGATTTCTTGCTGGACGATGCTCCATGGTCGGCTAGACCAGTTGAAGTTGATAATGATTAATTTGAGACATTAATTTAGAACAATTAACCTTATACCATGAAGGAGATAGCCGACATACTCAAAATATCCAAATCAATAAAGTTATTGGTGAAAATAAAATTGTGTCTTTTATTTTATTCAGAAAAAAAAGCAAAAACTAAATGGACTTTTTGATCAACCCAAAGCAAAGATTTTCAGTCTTCTATGGCTTCTGGAGTTGGTATGATGAGGCCATAGTTACTTTCCTTTCTTCAAATTAATCTCTCAGCATTATGGGTGTATCTAAAATAACCTAAGTTTCCCTTAGCAACACATTTTATTCACTTTCTTTTAACCTCTTTAGATTAGCAGCCTGTACCATGTCTTGAAGTAACATGTTTCATGCCCTTACTGCCTGCTGAGTAAAGAAGTACTTCATTTTAATTGCTCTGAATTTACCCTTTCCAATCTGCACATGGTGCCTCTCCATTCTGATGATCTGAAATTGCCAGCTCATCAGTGTTCCTGCCCAGCACTGTAAGTGACTGAGCCTCGGTCTGAGGCCGGGCCTTCCTCCCTGACCACGAGCGTCACCCCCGTTTCCACTGCTCCCATTTCCACTATCACTCTCCTTTCCTGTATTTGCTATGCGGCGGCTTCCACTGTCAGCTGCCAACAGAAATTAGGTCACCATGCTGCTCAAAGGTAAAGAAAATGTAAGCCCCAATTTACCTGTGACACCCGCTGCCCAGGTGTAATTATTAAGTATGCCCTTTACACTTACAAAAGCAATTCCATTGGATAATAAATTAAAATTCTCACTCTGCTTTAAAAACGGCCAGTGTCTTCACAATGTGATTAAAATAAAGTCCAGTCAAGGGCCAGATACTGGGCTTGTCTCTCTTCCTGACCTCATCTTGCCCTGCCCCACCCTCTGTGCTGCAGCCACATTGGACTCTCTTCCACCCCAATACTGTGAGCCCACACTGCTGTCACAGCCCCCAAACTGTGAGTTGACACTGTTGTCACAGCCCCCAAACTGTGAGCCCACACTGATGTCACAGCCCCCAAACTGTGAGCCCACACTGATGTCACAGCCCCCAACACAATGACCTCACACCGTTGTCACAGCCCCCAAACTGTGAGCCGACACTGTTGTCACAGCCCCCAAACTGTGAGCCAACACTGTTGTCACAGCCCCCAAACAGCGAGCCCACACTGTTGTCACAGCCCCCAACACAATGACCTCACACTGTTGTCACAGCCCCCAAACTGTGAGCCGACACTGTTGTCACAGCCTGCAAACTGTGAGCCCACACTGCTGTCACAGCCCCCAAACTGTGAGCCCACACTGATGTCACAACCCCCAAACTGTGAGCCCACACTGATGTCACAACCCCCAAACTGTGAGCCCACACTGATGTCACAACCTGAGCACTTGGCATTTCCTCTGTGGAAGTGCAACCCCTTCCACTTTCTGTGGCACTGGCCTCTCTTCCTTGGGATCTTAACCCAAATGCACCCTCCTTGGGAAGGCCTTCCCTCAGCACCCCCTCTGCAGGTGCAGTCCTCTTGCTCATCTTTAGTGTCTGCTGTGCTCAGGAAGACAGACACGGCCTGGTTTCCAAATGTGTGAGTTATCACTGCACCTTTTCTCTCCCCTCATTGCTCCCTAAGGGAAAGCCCTGGTGCGCGGTGTGGATTACTGTGTACTGGGCACCTCTCATACCTGAGGGCGTCTTTCCCATGAAGACAGGCCAGGGACCCTCTCCGCACCTGTGGCCAGGGCCTCCCAGGGCTCACACATGAGAACGCTCTAGGAAACACCCGTTTTAGTCTGAGAATGCTTCCGTTGTGAGACTCTTTTATGATTGTCAATGCTTTTTTTTGTGTGAGCCTAAGAAATAGAGCTATCACAATGTGTCACAGTGTGTCTGGCTTGCTTTCTTAACTTGCTACATGCACTCACCCCAGACCCTCCCAATGCAGTAATTTCTATTATTAGCATTTCTACATTGTTATTGTTACAGAAAAACCAAATATATTATTTATTCCATATGGGATTGTATAAAGCAGTCACATATTGTGTTATGACACACAGTATGTGTGTATAAACTGATCATCACAGAAACAGCAGTTTATGATAACATAGTTTTCAAAAGAACCTGCGAACTTACTTATTCAGCACCACTTAGTGCCCCAGCCAAGGTGACAGGCCGGGTGCTCTGACTCCTAGCCTGGCTCTGGAAACTGGCTTCATGTAGAGGCAACATCAGCGGTTCTCCAAATATTTGCTCCAAATGCAGAAAGGCAAATGCTAAAGAGATTTTATACAAAATCATTGTAGAACTCTGCAAAAATATGATCCAGGAGAGGGTACGCTCTTCCAGGTCATCAGCGCGAGCCTTGGCACTGCTTTGGTCTCCCAGTCATGCTGCCCTCTCACGGGGACACCCCCAGGCTGCCAGATGCGGCTTCCCAGCTCTCTGCTGCTGCCGTATGTGTATTTCAGCCATCACACCTAATCTGTTTACTTGTCTGCTTGCTTATTTATTTCTTCATTAATTATTATTTGTTCAGAAAATATATTATCAACATTGGCACCTGGTTATAATTACTTTACTCAATCAGTCAGTCACCTACAGGATTCTAAGATCCCCTAAAGACAGAAAAAAAATACCGATGGGTCAGAAGTCAGGACCAATTCGCAATAGTGGTTTTCACACCTTCATGTGCATCAGACTCATCGAGAGGGTTCATTAAAATGCAGATTGCTGTAGCACCCCAAGTTTCTGATCCAGCGGGTCATGGGCAGAGCCCAATAATTTGCATTTCTATCAGCTCCTGGCTGATGCAGAGGCCTCCTGGATATGTGGGGTTTGAGTGGATGGGGAGGTGCTGGGGACAGTTTGAGAACCACTGGTTGAGAATCTGAGATCCCAGTTTGCCTAAAACAGGGACTTCCTGGGAAGTGAGGTTTTCAGCGCTAAAAGTGGGGAAGTTCTGGGCTCTCTTAGGCAAACCTGAACTAGTTGGTCACTGTAAGTGGTAATAAATGGAGGTCACTATGGATGGGCCATCAAAGCAGAACTTGAGGGACAAGTTGCCCTGAGCATATCAAAGAGGGCTGTATAAAGGAACGGTCTGCTTATGGTTCTTTCCTGGTGTTGAATAAACGTTCCTTAAGGGCTGGACTGTACATTATTCTCTTATTACCAGCACCTAGCACAGTGCTGGGCATATATAATAGGAGTGCTAGAAATTTTTGTAGATGGGCTATCTGCCTGAATATTCAAATGAGTGAATGAGTGATGGATGAATAGATGGATGTAGAGGTAGATGACTGGATGGAGAGGTGGATGGATGGATGGATGAATAAACAGAGGGAAACCATATTTGTTTCTCAAGTAGACTCTAATGTAAGCTCAACTACTACAGTGATCAAATCAAAGAGCCTAGGGTGTGTGGGTTTCTATCCAGGCAGGGGGAGAAGACCTGCTCCTGAGCAGTGGGTGCTGTCTCTGAACCCCAGTCCTTGAGCCTCCTCAGGGTGGGGCTGAGTCATGGCAGGGCATTCCACCAGCCAGCCTAGCTCTTTCCTCAAACCTTGTTCACTCCTCTGCTCTCTGGGGAGCCTTCCAAAACCTAGAGAAAGTTACAGTTTAAGGTGAAGCAGATAAAAAGGGAAATAGTTAAAATGGCTGTTATTAAAATACAAGCTTTTCTATTTTAGAAAAATTAAAGGTGTGGGAGACTCTGTGGTAGTAAATGTTTGGTACGTTCAGAAAGTAAATACTGTCAGGGAGCGGGCAGAATACTGAGGTGACAGGGAGGCAGTTTTGTGCCCTGTTAGATATCAATTTCCCATGGATCATCTGTCTGTTGTCTCCTTGTTTGAAGTTCCCAAAGCTAGAGACTTCAAAGCGCCCGCCGACTGCATTTGCACACAGCTCACGGCTCCGCGGGGAGCTGCCCCAGCGGGTTACACATGCCGTCCCTGCAGGAGCCTGCTGCACACCCCTCTCTGCCAGCCGCTGCCTTTCTCTCCATTCCGGGACATCAAGGACAATTCTAGCAGCAAGTCCAGCAGCCGCTAAAGCCAGCTCATTGCCAACATGGTGAACGTTCCAGGCCCTGGCTCCAGACAGGCAAACTGATTTAGGAGATGAAAAGAGGAGTGACCTACATCCTTCCTCAGAACTGTCGCCTGCACTAGAACGCACTCTTCCCGCTTGCTTCTCAGTCCTCGCCTCTCTCCCTCTTCCTTTATTTCCCCTTTTATCTTACCAGAGTTTTGAGTAATGTGTGGGTCATTCTCACATTCATCACTTGACAAAGTTATTTTTAATTATTAATTATGGCTGCCCCATGCTGGGTGGGGATGGATGCTTCCTGCCCTCCGGTAGATCATTACCCGAGAGGACAAGAATAGCAGTCTGTCCTGGATGGTGCTCTACTGGAGATGTGTGTAAGGAGACGCGACACAAAAGAGGGACGCTGAACCCTGATGCGAAGCCCAGGGGACCCTCCGCAGAAGTGGAAAGCCTTCTGCTGACCTCACCCGCACCCCCAGCCTCCAGACATACAGACACAGGGCACAGAAGATTATAGGCCAGCGGCAAAGGGCAGGAAGTTTTAACTCAGTCCAGGGGGTTCGAGACACAAGCAATCCTAGAGATAATCGTAGGGAAAATCAACCCTCTCTCCCGAATCTGGAAATGCTATTTTATAGATTCACTGAAGGGTAATGACCACGTTGAACAGAAATGTTAGCTCAACAATAAAAATAATAAACTACCTTTTTCTGTTAGAAAGAGGACGGACGTGTGAACAGGGCATTATTTAATCACTTAGGGTTTCAGTTTTATTGTATATCTGTGACAGGCAGGTGCTGGGCTGGGTATCCTTGAGGACTCTTCATTGCCCAATATTTCACAGATCTATTGTTACATGGACCCAAAGACTTCAAACACTGGGATCTTTACCCCAGCTTTTACTTTCATTTAGTTTTATTTAGACTTATTTGACACCAATAATTACATACAACTTGAACTCAAAATACTCTCCTTTACATTTGGCAAAGCATCCAAGCGTCCCCTGTTTTGCGGTTCTCCTCAGATGGAAACAAGTGACAGTTCAGGTGTGGACACTCAGGAGGGCACATGGGCACCCCCTAATGCTATCAAGACAGCCGTGGGACTGATGGCTGCCTGCAAAGATGGAAAGACAGAGCAGAGCAGGAGGGCAGAGAGAATGCCTCTGTACACACAACTCCGCTCAGTAGATCCATCTGTTGGAAAAAGTCTGAAAAATAACCTGCTGCCTATTCTTCTAATCTAGCAATGCTAAGGGTCAGCGCTCTCCCCTCAGCCCACACCTGCATTAAAGATGGTGCAGTTTGTTTATGGCAATGTCCTGCCGGGTCATTTATTGACTAAACAATCCCGGCCAACTCCGATGGCACGGCCTCACCTGCTGACCTCCGTTTGAACATCGATTGTTGCTGTTCACCTCATTAGCCCATTCTCCGCGGCCACTATACCTGAAAGAGTTTCAGCTAATCCATTTTTGTGTGTAGTTTGGTTTTCTTTAAGTGGAAAAGGAATAATGACCTTATACTTGGAAGGACAAGCCGAAGTTTCATGTCAAGGAAAGGAGTCCTACTGTAGCCAACCCACCCTTCCTACTCTGGGTCTCCCTAATCGAAATGCATATGCTGCAGGGTCAAGAAGGAAGGGCTGGCTCTATAGTTTAGTCAGACTTGCTAATCCCAGAGACAAATAAAGTAGAAAAGGGAAGAAAATAATGCTAGTTTTATTTTTCTTTCAGTCACAATGGGCTAATGCCATATAACGACTGCTAGGATGTAGATATAATCTAATGAATGGACTAAGTGAATATTCATGTCTATTATTAGTTATGCAATCCTTCACTTCAGACAGTTTAACTGCTAACCCAAATACCCAAAGCTGCAACTGTAAATGTGAAAGTTCATTTTACCTGTCAATAGGATGATTTCAAGTGTTTATATTTTCACTATTAACAGGCCATTGAAGCTAATCTTGAGCATGAACTTACTGTTAATGGTCACTGTAAATGGCACTTCAGCATCTGGAGTGCAGGACATGTGCCTCTAGGTCTTAACTGTCATTCAAAGATGAGTTTTAGCCAATCTGTAATTGCCTCTGAAGTTCTATGTAATATCTTTTTGTTAGAGGGGGTTTTGCAAGTAAGGGTCATAGTCCTTAAGGGACCTAAACAATGAATTAACCCAAAATATACTGGGAACAACTGCTCTGTATTATAGTCTATCCTCGGAGGAAGATCTGAGCTTCCACCTCCTTTTCAATTCTTAATTCATCTACTATTGGGCTTTGTTTTAAACATGCCCTGGGTAAACCAATATAACTAAGTTTAGAAACCTAACTATATTGAATTCACTTAGTCTCATATAACTAATTAATTATTATTACCACCTATTTTATATATGAGAAAACAAGTTTTATAAGAAGCAAAATAGCTCATATAAGAAAAGTGAGTTATTTGGAAAGTAATTATTTAAGGCTCCTTTTTTTTTTCCCTAGAAACATGCAGAGGTAATATAATAAGCTAGTGACTCAAATAGCACTCCTTAAATTATGCAAAACAAAACAAAACAGTGTTGGAAATTTATAATGCATCATAATGTAAATAAATCATACTCAGAAGAGAAGATTTGGGTTTTAGTTCTGGCTCTAATATTCCCTAGAAGCAGGATCTGACATGAATCTGACACCTTTATGAGCTGGAATGAAAACCAAGGGCAATGCCAGATATAACAGGTCTTTGTAAAAGACTGTCTAAATGTTAGTTACTAACAGTATTTTGAAAATGAACAACACATTCATGTTCTCAAAGCTCGGGAAAGTGGATCTCTTCAAGAAGCAGCAAGGAGCAGGTTGGTGTAAGTATGAATGTTTCATGGGATGTGTGCATTCTCTATAATATCCATCACTACCTTCCCCACAGCCTTGCAGGCTGCTGAAGGCTACATTATGATGGATATTACTACATCATTAGGAAAGCAACTTTCATGTAGATAAAAAGGGTTCTAAATGGCCACCATTTTATCTTTTTAGAGGATCAGAATCAACTATCTATTACAAACAATCAACAAAACTTTAACTTGAGAGTTATGACTACTTGGAGCACTCCATGTCTTTATCTACTGCTATTAAATAATTTGTTTAGATCAAATCCAAAGGGAAATATAAAAGTTACGCCTTCATGGAGAAAAGGAAGTTTGGGTGAGGTTAAGATATATATGTATTTCCATGAAAAGTTTTATAGCTGAACTTTAGAACCCCCTAAACAAAATTTCATTCAATGACACAACACATCTATATAATACTCAGAAGAGTCTGCTACAAAAATGGGAAAATAAATAAGAGAGAAAAAAGTGTTTATCCATTCATTAAACATTGTATGAATATATAATGGACATTCCTTTTGTGCTGTCACCAACCTTCAAGTTGGTCCCGATGACCTTTCCCTCCCTCCAATATTTATGTCTTAGGTAAATCCGCTGCCCTTCAATATGAACTAGACCTAGTAATTTGCTTCTAACAAATAGAATTCAGAAAAAGCGTCAGGATACAGCACTCTCTAACACTTGGTTATAAAATAATGTGATTTCTCTCTTGCGCACATTCTATCTCTTGCCTCTTGCTTGTTCCCTTGGATGAAATCAGCAGCCACATTGGGAGCTGCCATATGGAGAGGTCTATGTGGCAAAAACTGAGTGCAGCGTCTTGCCAGCAGCCCAGGAGGAATTGAATCCTGCCAATAACCAAGGGAATGAGCTTGAAAATGGATCCACCCCAGTAGAGATTTAAGATGACTACAGTTCTAGCAGACACCTTGATTTCAGCTGATGATAGATCCAGAGCCAGAAGATCCAGATAAGCAGGGCCCAGACTCCTCACCCACAGCAACTGTAGGAAAATAAATGTCTGTTGCTTTAAGCCAACAAATTGCAGAGTCATTTGCTGTGCAACAATGGATAAGTAATTCTCCATGTACCAGGCACTACACTGAATGCTCAATAAAGTTGTGCAGGCTCATAAGATTCCTAATGTTTTTCTTAACTGATGTTCTGCCCGCAAATTATGGCAAAGTTTCTATAACACACAGATCTGCCAATGTCTACTTCCTTGCTCAGAACTCACGCAGACTGTCCATCACCCACAGAGTAGCATCCAAGCCCGTTACCATGGTACAAAGCCTGCCCTGCCTGACTTTTGTCTCTCTCTCCAGCTCCATCCCATGCCATTCAATTGTTACACTTTGTGTACAGACAATATTGAACGGCCTGTGCTCCCATGTGTAAGACATTTCTTTCAAACCCGTACCTTTGCTCTGCACCTTCTCTCCAGCTGGTTTCTTCTCACCCTTCTCTTGGCCTCTATCTCTACATATACAAAGTCTATGCATCCATTAAGAGCCTAATAAGGTATAGTTTCTCTGAGAAGTCTTCCCTGATCTTCACAGTTTGGGTTAGGTGGCAGCCCTCTGGGTGCCCATACAGCCGTGGGCTTATTGGTGTCATTACATGAACTGCATTGTGAGCAGCTATATGCCCCTGTGCCTGCCTTTGTGCTTTAACTCTGAGCTCCTTGAGAACCGCTGTATGTCTCATCCATCATCTATCCTTCTCATCTATCACAGTACAGATGTGATGGAATACATCCCGGTGGGTAAATGAGGGGATGAATGGCATAGTTAGATTATATGAAACACAATCCCCAGTAAAGTTATTGAACTGACCCTAAAGCATTGTGGGTAATGGTCAGGTTGGGCTATTACCACAAAGCACACAGAACAACTCGCAACATGATTAGCAACCAGGTGATTTACAGATGAAGTGGTTCAGTCCTCCACAAGGAAAACTGTTTACACCACAGATTTTCTGTTTGGTCATGAGAGAACTAGTCAGTCAGGAATTCCTACTAAGGCATTCTTATTCTATTAGATGGCTAAATTGTCACTGTATTGCTGTGGCTCTGATATGGGAGAATTCTATGAATTGGAGTCAACAGTGACCATATTAGCATCATAATATAGTTAGTTGGCTTGTAGCTGGTAGGTAGTAAATGGGTCCTGGCAATTTGTCCAACATCCTGACTCATAAGACAAATAAGTAGTATATTTTTAGAGCCAGAATCAACCTGACAGATGAGTTCTATCCTACTCTTTCTCAGAAATAACAATTTAAGTATACTTGTCCCTTAAATTTGGCACCCTCTCTATGGAAGGCAACACAGGCAGGACCAGAAGGCTGCAGTCACATAGACAACAGCAAAGCCCTTACCTAGAAGAAAAGAATAACAGTGGTGAGGAAAGGAAAATATCTCCTGCAGAGTGAAAAGCCTATGCAAATAGAAGGCATTTTTCGAAATAATTTTAAATCTCATCCACTGGACTGAAATATAGTCATGGCAGAGGCCCACATGCAGTTGCCTCAGTTTCTGAAAAATAATAAGTAAAGAGCTAATATTGAAGCAGTGGGACTTCCTTATACTCACGTTTGTCCCCAGATCATTGAATTTTATCCTGACTTCCCACCCCAGGTTTTGGGGTTTGATCTCAAGAGATTTTCTGGTGCCAGGTTCTATGGTGTAAAAAGAAGATCCATTCTTGAGCTAAGAACTTGTTGGTCAGCTCTGGACAGATATCTGACTTGTGGCTACTGCCACTGCAACTGAGTAGAAGATGAGAGAATAGTGCTGGATGGAGCTCAGTGCCCAGGAGACGAGGATGATTATTCAATTTCTAAAGGGACTTCATTCTTGGTATATACTGACTCTGCCTTAAAGGAGCTGTTTGGTCCTGACTCCTCTTCTTGCAGCTTTGCCCATAGCCTAGGCTCTGAGAGCAAGTGCTGATGCTTTCTGAGCAGAAATGTGTAGATTTCTAGTCCTGAACCCTCTCTCATTTTGTTTTACATTATTATTAATTCTTCTTCTTATTATTATTATTACCAGTGACAGGTATTCATATTATTAAATGATATAATTAAAATAAATGTAATATACAATAATATCTAATATTCATTTAGTCATCAATAAACTTCAGAGATCAACTAAACACGTTAATTTTCACAATGACTCAATATGGAGAACATTGTTATTCATATTTTATAGAAAAGAAAATTAAGGTTATCACACTGTAATAACATGACCATGGTTCCTACAACAAAAAAAAAAGAGGAAGATTTAAAATTAAATCTGTGATCCAGAACCAGAAACCTTAACTACAACATGATCAATTTCCTACTTTATTACTGGTATGCCAGACTCTCAGTGCTGAGTTTCCAGTCCTTTCCCCAGGGCAGGTTTTGCTACTGTCTACTTCTTGGTTGGTTCAGCTCTGGTTCCATTGTTCCGTGCCTTGCCTTTCCTTACCCCATTTTCTACCTTGTTGCTATTTTCTTCCCCTCAGCATAACTAGATCTCTGCCACTTGGTCCTAAACTGATGACACAGGTCCTCTTCCATACTGGAGAGCTACTGCTAATCCTTCTCTCCTAGCCCAGCGCCAAGCATCTACTTGTCCCCAAGCTCCCCAGAGTTTCTGCCTTGCCTGACTGAGCAGTTTTAGAAACCTGCACCTAATGAATTAGAGAATAATTACATAATACATCTTCTTATCAAGTACACATGGAATATTTACCACAGATATTTACTATTTAGTCTGAAGAGCAAATCATACCTTAATATAAATACAATTTTGAATCAGTGGATCAAATAATAAAAATTCAAAAATATTTAGAACTAAAGTTTAATGAAATATTATATGTTAACATGGAGAAGATACAGCTAAAACAATTATTGATAGGAGACTTAAACTTTTTAAGTTGAAAATTAATTATATAATAATCTAATATTGTTAGAAAATGACAACAGAGTAAACTCAAGAAATATATGGAATAAAAAAGTAATAAAAAGAAGAGAAGAAAGTACCAGAATAGAAAATAGGTAAAAGTCCTAAAGGACTGCTAATGTTAAGATGTAGTTTTCTGGTGGGGGAGAGAAATTAGGGGAAAAGGGGACAACTGTAATTGAAAAACCAAAATTAAAAAAAAAAAAAAAGATGTAGTTTTCTGAAAAGGCCAAAAAGTCTCTTTAGCCTTTGTTAATATAATTAGGCACCTAATGATTTACAGATAAGTTCTAACAAAAATACAGATACAACAAATCCACATCTCACATTACTCTCAGTGGCTAAATGCTAAAAGCTGTTTATCTAAGATCAGAAACAAGACCAGGATGCCCACTCTTTCCATTTTTATTTAACAGAGAATCAGTAGTCCTAGTCAGACCAATTAGGCAAGAAAAAGAAAATACTTTTAAATCAGAAAAAGAAATAAAACTCATTGTTTTCAGATGATATGATGCTATATATGGAAAACCTTAAAGACTCCACCAAATATTGTTAGAACAGATAAACTCAATAAAGTTGCAGAATACAAACAATATACAGAAATCTGAGGTATTTCTATACAGAAATAGCAAGCTATCCAGAAGATATAGGAAGAAGACAATATCCTTTACAATTTCATCAAAAAGAATAAAATACCTAGGAATAAATTTAACCAAGGAAGAGAAAGAACAATATTCTGGAAACTATAAAAAAAACTGATGAAAGAAATTGCAGAAGAGACAAAAAGTTGAAAAGATACTTCAGGCCTGTGGGTTGGAAGAATGAACAGCGTTACAGTGTTCATAGTACCTAAAGCAATCTCTAGATCCAGCACATTTCTTATCCAAGTCCCAATGGCACACTTCACTGTCTTACACAATATACATAAGTGAAATCAAAATGCATTACAGACTTTAATGTAAGACATGAAACCGTGAAACTCCTAAAAGAAAACATGGATGGTAAGCTTCTGACATTGGCCGTAGTGATGTCTTTGTGAATCTGACTCCAAAGTCAAGGGAAACAAAATAAAAAATGAACACATAGAGCTGCTTCAAACGAAAAACTTCCGTATAATGAAGGAAACCACTGGCAGAATAGAGTCAAACTACCAAATGGGAAAATACCTTTGCAAACCACACATCTGATCAAAGTTAAAATATGAAATACCTAAGAAACTCATACAACTCAATAACCAAAAATAAACTACCCAATTTTAAAATGGTCAGAGGATTAGAATAGACATTTCTCCAAAGACATACAGATAGTCAACAGATATAGGAAAAAATGTTCAAATCATGAATTATCAGAAAGATGCCAATCAAAACTGCAAATGAGATATCACCTCACCTATTAGAATGGCTGTTATAAAAAAGAGAAGGAATAACAATATTGGAGTTCATGGAGAAAATGGAACTGTCGTACATTGTTGGTTGGAATACAAATGGGTGCAGCCACTTTAAAAAACTGTATGGAGATTCCTCAAATAACTAAAAATAAAGCTACCATATGGCACACTGTTCTGGTATCTATTTGATGAATATGAAAACACTATTTTGAAAAGGTATATGCACCCCTATTTTCATTCCCGCATTCCTTACAATAGCCAAGATATGGAAACAAGCTAAGTGTCCATCTGTGGATGAATGGATAAAAAAGATGTGATATAAAGAGTGGTATATGCATAAGATGGAACAATACAGTGTAATTAAAGTGAATGAAATATATGGTATGTATTGTAATATATACCATATATACACCTATATTATCCACAATAACAAATCTAAGTAAAATAAGTTAGACAAAGACAAATGCTGTATGATATCACTCATATGTGGAATCTAAGAGAAGCAAAACAAAAAACAAAACAAAACAAAACAAAAAATGAACTCAGATAGAGAGAACAGATTAGTGGTCACCAGAGGGAAGGGTGTTTGGGATCGGGGAAATGGGTGATGGGGTAAACTGTGTACTGATAGATGATATCTAGACTTATGCTGGTGATCACTTTGTAGTGTATAACAATGTTGAATTATAATGCTGTACACCTGCAAGTTACATAAGAGACAGTTTTTTAAATACTATATATATATATATATATATATTTTCCCCTGGCTGGTTTGGCTCAGTAGATTGAGCGTCGGCCTGCGAGCTAAGTGTCGCTGGTTCGATCTTCCAGTCAGGGCACATCAGAGAAGGAAAACTCTGACTCCAAAAAACCTCCGCTGCCTTGCGGCATACCTCTTCAGGGGAAAGGCTAAGGGAGTAAACCCCGACAGAAAATCCGGAGCCAGAGTCCCTAAGGCGGTTTGACGTTGTAGTCAACACCGGCAACTCCTGCAGTGCACCTGAAGCCAAGCTGTATTGACTCCGTCTTTCCCTTGGACCCTTCAGCTGCGAAGAGAGGGGGGGTCTGCTGCATGGGCAACAGCAGACCCTCCATATCACCCTGCCCAGGCTCTGTAGCTTCAGCTTCACTGGAGAGGACACTCCAGCGTCATCGCAAGATGTCGATTCAACACGGGAGGAGACAGATACCGTGTCACTCCCGAGTCGGACTGCACAGCCATTCTCGGCGGTGCAGATAGACTCTTAAGAAGCTACACCATCGTCTCTCGAGACGGACGGCTGCCGACGACAAATATATATATATATATATAAAGATAAGTGAACTGTAGAGAAGAAATATTCCCCAGATCACTTGCTGAGCTAGAAGTCTTGATACCAAAACCAGAAAAGAATAATACCAGAAAAAGAAAACTACAGATCACTCTCACTTATATAAATGAAATATTCATAGATGTCTTTTTATTTAATGACCAAGTTGCTTTATCCCAGAAATGCAAATGTGGTATAATTTTAGAAAATGTCCATATTAATGTATTAAGTTACATGAATGGATTTGCCTCGGGTGTTTAAAGAATGATGTCTAACAAGGCTTCACAAGTTATAACAGGCATACAATGCATCTGGGAATTTCCTCACAGGCAGGATCTGATTTAGTAGCATTGGGATGGGCCTGACACCTTGCATTTCTAACAGCCTCCCTGATGATGCCAAAGCTGCTGGCCTCTCAGTTGTATTTGAGAAGCAACAAGGCTGATGATTGTTTTCGATGGAGTAGAATTCCATTTTTGGCAGGAACATCTCTCCACCTTAATTCTAGATATTAATACCATCTTATCCAATCCTTATTTATTGTCATCTCAGGTATTTTCCTTAGCCAGACTGTGGGTTACACTTACATTTATTTGGTTAACTTCTGGGATGATTAGTCAACTTTAAGGAGGAAAACACTACTATTCATATAAATTAATGCAGAACAACTGTTGAGAAAAAATTAATACATTCATGGTACAAACTCAAAGAAAACTATGAATATAAGAAATTTCCATAACTTGAAAAAAAGTGCTTACCAAAAAAATATGACAAGTATCATATTCAGTAGTGCCACTGTTAAAAGCAATCACTGTCAGGAACAAAAGCAAAATGCTCACTCTCACTGCTTGGGTTCAAAAGTAACTTTGAAGTCAGAGTCAGGACAGGGAGACAATGCAAAGAAATAAAGGTGAAATGATTATTTTTAATAAACTGCCTTATAATGACCTTTAATTATATGATGAGTCTATGTAGAAATCCAAGTAAATCAAAAGATTAATTAGAATTAACATATGAGTTTAGAAAAGTTGCTGACTATAAGGTCTCTATAGAAATATTAATTCAATTTTAAACACAAGTGACACAAATAAAAAATTAATTAGCAGAGACACTGTATTTATAATGGAAACAAAATAGGGTTTGTGGGAATGGATGCCTCTAAGAAACATAGGTAAGAGATTTACAGCAAAAGTTATAAGATTTTAGTGAAAACCAATAAATGAGACCTAAATAAATGCAGCCACATTGCATGTCCATGGATGGAAAACCTAACCATCAAAATGATGTCATTTCACATCAAATTACCTATAAATTTAATTTCATTGTAACTATGTCAATACTCACTAAACTGTCCTATAAATTTTAATACAACCCTACTCAAAACCCCAAGAGATTTTTGCAGGGTACTGAACATTAACTTGAGGGAAAAAAAAGGGTCAGAAATAATCAATTCTACCAGGTAGCAAAGTATGTTTCAGAGCTACAGCTGTTAAGACGCTATGGTATGGGTCTACGAATAGACAAATGCACCACTGGAACAAAATGAAAGGCAGAAACAGACCACATTATGTGGAATCTGGATTTAGGAAAGAGATGACCTTTAAAGATTCTTAGGAAATCGATAGACATTGCTGGGACCCCATTTCCAACCATACACAAAAATCAGTTGCAGGCAGATAAAACAGCTAAATATGAAAAGCAAAGCTTTTTCATTTTCAGAATACAAATAGAAGAGAGTTTTTAATGTGCTTCTCGTGCAAAAAAAATTTTTATGCAAACACACATGCACACACACAAACTATATTTAATATAATTTTAGTTATGACAAAAGCAAAAAAATCTTCTCTATCACCCCACCCCCTGAACCAAAATCATGAAGTGTAAATGCAAGTCACAGATGGAGAAAAAACCTGCAATTGTAATGCATATAACTATAAACAAATTAATATTCAAAATATGAAAAAAAATTTAAAATACATACTAGCCAAGAAAGAAAAAAAATAATAGGAAAAATGGGCATTTCAGTAAGAGAAAAGTCAAATGGCCAATAAGTGTTTAAAAAGATATTCAACACTGGTAATCGGGAAAATACAAATTAAAACAACAATAAGATATTATTATACACTCAGCAAACTGCCTACTCTCGTGCACCCTAGAGAGACTGTAAACTGGTAAAACCATTTTAACAGGCAATGTGGCAATATCTAGAAATTTTGAAGGTACTCTTACCCTACATCCAGTTATTCTCTCTCAGAGGTGCACAGGGAGATACATACAAGAATGTTTATTGCAGTATTGTTTGTAATAATCGGAAACAACCCATTGGCTTGCAACAATAAACCCAACAGTGGTATATTCATAAAATGGAATACTCCACTGCAATTAAAATAAATGAACTATATACGGTATATATTGTGACAAATATATCAAATATACATATATTATCAACAGCAATAAATCAAATCTTGAAAACATAAAGGTGCATAAATTAGGCAAGTAGCTAGAAGGATATAACCAAGTTGAGATCACTTATAAAAGTTCAAAGTTATGGAGAATGATATATTTTATTTACATACACAAATGCATTACAATTTTTTAAAAATCCCACTAAATTAATAATTATGGATACTTGGGGGGAAAGAAGAGAGTATGGAAAATAAAATTGAAGTAGAATAAACAGGGCAATTCAGTTTGACCATAATGTTTTATTTCTGTATTAAAGAGGTCTGAAGTAAATTTGGCTAAAATGTTAAGATGTAAGAAAAATGAATAGTTAGTATGTGTTTTTATATTTTATTATTCTTTGTTTTTATATATATTTAGAATATCCATATTATACATGTTGATAATAATTTTATTCGTGTTTGCATTAAAACATCTGCAAATGTCCAGGCCATCAATGTATTTCCTTTACAATTGTCTTTTCTTTTTTTTCTTCTTTAGAGAGAGAGAGAGAAGAGAGGGATAAAAACAGAGAGGGAGAGAAACATCAATCAATCGATTCTCTCTCGCATTCACCCTGATCAGGGACCAGGCCCACAGCCCAGGGATGTGCCTTGACCAGGAGTCAACCAGTGACCTTCTGCTTTTGCAGGACAACCACCAACCCACTGAGCCACACCGATCAAGGCCACAGTTGCCTTTCTTAAAAAGGTCAGTTCTCCATGAAGTTTTCCACCTCCATGAACATGCTCAGTAGATAACATTGCTCATCTCCAGGTCACTTCCAGGTGGCGGCCTCTGTGGGGACACTATGTTATGACAGGCTCCTCTCAGTGTTCTACTTGGCAGGCCACATTCGCTTAATTGACTGAATCGTGAGGAATGAAACAGAAGCCACAGCCTGCAAAACTGTGCTGTAACTCACCAACCAGATAAACTACCAAACCGTGACACAAGACACAAACCATCTAAACTCAAATTCTTTTAATACCCAATCATTCAGATCCTTCTGTTCTAAAATAAAGCCATTGACTAGACCAAGTTGATTTATCGCTGACAAAAAGCTACCCACCCCTCCTTAGTCCCCGCTCACTAACTTCTGCCCTCAAACCATCCTACATCTAAGCCCAATGCCCAGAACCCTGGAAAGTGCCCTCTCCCAACTCCCTGCCCTTCTGAGATTCCCTCCGCCTGTTGCTCAGGAAGTTTAATTAACCATCCAGAGCTTGCTGTGCCCGATGTGTTTCTTGGCTATTGGTCCCTCAGCATCTTCTGCTCCTCCACTCTTATTTGATGCCTCCTGCTCGGAACTTATAGAACTGCTCACATATTTCTGAATGGAGCATGTTCATCCATCCCTCAGGTCTTTGCCACTTCTGCTCCTTAGATGAGCAGATGTCTTCCTTGACTGCAGATTAAAAACAGTGGAGAACTTGAACAAATTTTACTTATTAGTATAAAATATGCTCCGGGTATCTGGATTTTTTAAGGCACACAGGATATTCTAATGTGTAGCTAACACTGGAAATTACCATATTAACTGGTAGCTGGTGAGCTCTTTGAGGGCAGAAGTTACTTGCCATTGTACCATGGACACCTAGCACAGTGCTGAACACTTAGCAACTGTTTATTTAGTGAACGAACGGTAACTATGAAGAACCACATTCTGATTCTGACGTGAAATACTGCGCCAGCTTGCAGTGTCACCGTATTTGGCAACAGCAGTTGGCAGTAATTCCCAGAACAATGAGTATAACTCAATTATAGAATTATCACTATTTGTTATAGTTATTGATTTCATGTTTCAGTCTCTCTTGCTGCAGGATGATGAGTTCTTTGAGGAAAGGGACTACATCCTATTCATTTTTATATCTCCAGAGCCACGAGTAGTTCATGACCTATAAAATGTCTCAAAAACTTGTACTTAACTTATTTATCTGACCATAAATTGAAAGATCTCAGTTTAAATTAATCATCAAAAGCCTCAAGAGGGCCTGGAGAGCTGTATCATTCTCACTAGTTCATCCACCATCCTACTCCCCGAGATGATTATTTTTACACCTTCGCCTCTCTTCCTCCCCCTCTCGCACTACCTCCATCACCCTCAGATTCACCTCACGGCCTCACCTCCTTCTTCACTGAAAAAATTAAAACTGTTCAGCCTTGACTGGGTGGCTCAGTTGGTTGGAGCATCATCCCATACACCAAAATGTTGCAGGTTCTATCCCTGGTCAGGACACATACCTAGGTTGCAGGTTTGATCCCTGGTAGGGACGCAAATGGGAGACAACGAATCTCTCTCTCTCTCTCTCCCTCTCTCTCTCATATTGATGTGCCTCTCTTTCTCTCTCTCTTTCTCTGTCTCCCTTCCTCTCTCTCAAGTCAATAAACATATTTGTTTAATTTGAAACTTTAGAAGAGTGCTTCTGTAACTGACCACTCCTCCATCCACCTTCCAGCATCTGTATCAGAGCTGCCTCCGTTGAGCACCAAATCCTGCTTCATCTATTGTGCATGAAACATGATTCTGTCCTATGTGGCATTTTTTCTCTTACTTCTGGATCATTTCCATCAACATGCAAATGTGCTGTTGTTTACTCCGTTAAAAAATGTCGTTTTAATTTACCTTACTTTTTCCGTCATTTTTTTGCTACCATCTGTGGCCAGGAAATCTCCTCAGAAAAAGTTGTATATTTCAATGTCTCCTGTTTAGCTCTTCATATTCTCTTTCAATTCTTTTCAGACAGACTTCCATTCTCACTGCTCATCTGAAAATGTTCTCAAGGTTGCTTTTGAGCTCCATGCCCAAAATCTAAGAGTCGCTTCCCAGGTCACATCGAACCTGATCCATCAGCAACATTTAATTACTCCACCCACTGCAATATGCCTTCTCCACATGGTGTCCAGGGTCATGGCCTTCCTTCTGTATCACTGACTGTTCCTTTGCAGTTGCCTCTCTGTGTCCTCCTTTCCTTCTTTACTCCTTGATACTGGAGTGCTCAAGAACCCAACCCTTCTCTCTTTATTCTCAGTCACTTCCTTGGAGTTCCCATCTTGTCCCATGGCTTTAAGTAACATCCATATGCCAGGAACACCCAAATGTATGTCTCTGGTACAAAGCTGAACTGCGAAAGTGAATACACAATCAGCAGCCCCTCGACTCCACTTATGTCTAATAGATGTAATAAAATCAGCATCTGAAAATGAAACTCATGACCTACCTCCCAAACATGACCCACTCATAGTTCTTGCCATCTCAACATATGACAAGTCCATCCTTCCAGTTGTCCAGGTCACATGTCTTGTGATCATACATGCCTCTTCTCTTTCTCTTGCAGTCCAAATTCAGTTCATCAGAAAAACCATGTTTCCCTACCTTGGGAGTTTGTCCAAAAACTTACCACTTCTCCCTACATCTGCATTTATCCATGGCCATCCAAACCTAGTTTCAACATTGAAACCAAAAATGTCATGATGTTTTCCAAAGGGAAGCTCTTGCAGAACCCTGCATTGGCTGTCAATTTCTCCTGGAGTAAATGCTTACATCTTCACAATAACCTGTAAGTCTCTCCTTTCTAGCTTCCTGTTATCTTTATTACCTTCACTCCTACAATGTCCCTGGGCTTAATTTAGCTTCAGCTAGTGAGAAACTTGCTACTCACTGAGCATGCCAGACATTCTCCTTAGGGCTTTGGCATGGGCTGATTCCTCGCCTGGACTGTTCTTCCCCTTGACATCCAACATGATTCATATTCTTACCTCCTTCAAAGATTTGCTCTAATATCACTCTATAAAGAATGCCTACCCTGAATACCCTGTTAAAACTGCAACCTGTCCCAGCCCTGAAACTCCCAGTCCCTAACCCTTTTTTTTTTTTTTTTATCTTAGCACTTTAAAACATACCACATGATTTACTTATTGCATTTAACATTTATTGTCTGTTCAATTATCCACCTTGGGAAACTAAACTCAAAGAGGACAGGGATATTTGTTTTATTCATGATATATACAAAGCACCTAGAAGAGTGCTTGGTAGGTGCCAAGTATGTATTTGTTGAGTGAATGGTTTATGACTTTTTTATCCATCCAGTTCCAATAGCTTCTGTTAGATCAATTTGAGTGTATATTTTGTACTGAGGTATGTGTGTGCATGCACATGCAGACATATACACACACGGTTATATGTTTCTAACTTTTTTTCATTTGTTCATATTTTCACACTGATGACCTCCCTATTGGTCATTCATCCTGACATTGAACTAAACATGTCCCCTACATTACTTGCAATTCTCACAACAACATTGAAAGGTAGATATAATTATTTTCATTTAAATATGCAGAAAATGCAACCCAGAAGGATGTATTAATTGAAAACACAACTAATAAATCACAGAACCAGGGTGTGAATCCAGTGTTTTCCAGTCTAAGGTCACTGCTATGATCTTCTACTTTCTTTGGGCCCCAGAGGAATGTAGCATACCAACAAGGTCCGACACTTGATTTTGCTATTTCTGTATCGCCTCCAGTACTTAATGGAACATAGGATACTCCTTCAGGGTCCTTGTTATCCTATGTGGCTAGATTTCTAACACTTGACGGTCCGCTGTCCCAGATCAGTCGTTACTGAGCATGCTCACAGCGAGGCGCAGGGCACGCCCCGCCCACTGCGGCAGCTGCCGTGGGACCAGGTTTCCCTTCCTGTTACCTGATGCAAAAATAAATAAATAACTGTGAAAATAATTCAGTCTCCGTTTGGAGGCACTAAATCCCCTCTCCTTTCCAGGTGGCTGGGAGATTTCTCCCAGGTGGTAAATATATTATTAAGAACTCATTTCACCGTGAAATTGACTATTCAAAACACAGACAGAAGTTAATATATTAGGACAACCTGTCTGAAAACTCACGTTAGAGAAAATTTATTTTCGTTTCATATAAAACCTGGTATTATACACGACCTCTTTCTAACTCAGGCAGTTAAAAGTCATCCCCACTTAGAACACGTGTCCCAATGTCAGGGAACGTCACCACCGTAACATACCCCGCCCCGCTACCCCCTCCCGCATCCCCCCAGAGCACATGGTTACCCCTCCTGCAGAGGAGCCTGTGTTAAGGCTGTTCATCAATATGAGGCTCCTGTACCATTATCCATGGCCCTTGGGGGCACAGTGACTTTTCGGTCCAGAAGCTGGGCCCACGTTAAACATTCTTAGCTGGGCTTCTTCTAGTTGGCCTTCAAACTGATGATTAAGAACCATCCTGGGCAAATGTGGTGGAAGAATTAGCAATACTTAGGAGTGATCTGTTTCTTCATTAGAAAAATCATAGCTGTCATGAAACAGAGAAAGGGCTCTCAGCAAGGACCAACCGGATGTGACTGTCCTACATATAAACTCATTCATGCATTGCTGCCTCCCTCTTTAATAGCTGGGCTGATTCTCCAGATTACAAAGGCAATCACCGGGAAAGGTGACAGTCTACCAGTGAACGCCTATGTTATAATGAGAACAGTGTTTTAGAATCTGAACAATCTGTTCAAAAATTCAACTTACAGAGTCACTGCCTACTTAATTGAGGGTGTAAGGGTCAGAGAAGGCAGGACAGAGAGAAAGCCTCTTTCAAAAGATCCTGAAGGAGAAGTAAACTTCACAGAAGCCTGTGTTGAAATGCCTAGTTCTAAAGGACAACCCCTACCTGGGTCTTGACACAAACATGGTTCAAAATTTCCTATTTCTTCCCCATCAGTTTGTTTGTTTCATACACACACACACACACACACACACACATATATATGTACTTTCTTCTGTACCCAGACTCTTTTGTTTTGAGTTTGATCAGTAAACTAAAGTTTAAAAACAAAATGCAAAATGTTTACTAGCTCACACCGGAAATATTTGAGTTCTTCATAGGCCTTATAAGAGACTTCCCTTTTATTTAAAAAATAATCCCTTCAGGAGTGACAGATCTTTTACTAATCATTCAATGAATTCATTATGCATCACCAGTAGCAAAATCAAACTGACACCTAAATAATGTCTATTAAAGAATTTCTTAATTTAATCAATTATTTTGATCCAACTAATTACTCACTTAAATAAGAATTCATTCAAACAACTGCCTAAATTTATTTTGTAAAAAACGTTACAGAGTAATTAGTAAACCAGCAATTAATAATCCCCTGAGGAATGAGCAATTTTTTACATATTTAGAGTAAACAAAGCATCTCTTATTGGGAAACTGACTTCCGCAGTGACTCAGTAAAGATCCAGCCACTCATAAAATGGAGAGAACCACACAGGAAGATCATGCTCATTAGAAATCTATTTGAAATGACTTTAAATTCCCCGGGTCTGAGAGATTGCATACTAGAATAGATGCTAAAAAAGAAAGCTTACTAATGTGGTTTAGAAAACATTAATTCATCCTTTTATCCCATACCAAGCATCTGGTGCTCCCTTAGTACCAGGCAGTGTACTGTGTAATGGTATATGAAAATGAGAGTTTCCTTAACAACTATTTAAATTTATTCATTACTTAAGTCCAAAAAGATTTATAAAAGGTTTACAAATATCTATAATAAGAATTCAGCCCTGGAGAAGGTCTCAAAAAAAATATATATATATATATATATACTTGAAAAACCTTGGAAAACAGTGAAAGAACCAGGATATGGAAGGTGGTAAATATCTTAGTTATTTTTAAGACAAGTTTTATGGAAATAAAAGGTTTTATACATTAGAAAAAATGAATACATCATAAGTGTACAGCATGATAAATATTCACATATTCACAGTGAATATACCTGCATTGCCATGACCAGTTGAAGAAATAAAACATTGCTAAAACTGAGAACCCCTGCCCTTGGCCCCACCCATCTCTCCTCTTCAAAGGTAACACTCCTGACTTTTAGCAACAGGTTAGTACTGCCTGTTTTTACACTCTATATAAACAGATTCACTTGTGTCTGTCTTGTTTGGCTCAACATTATATTTGTGAAATTCATCCACGTTATATATAGCTTGTCAGTTATCGTTTTATAATATAGTTGGATGACTGTATCTCATTTCATATATCCATTTGACTGCACACATTTGAGATGCTTCCATTTTGAGGCTAAAACAAATAGTACATTTATGAACATTTTTGTAAAATGCCTTTTGGAGCCTGTAAATATCTATGCTTGGGGAATCTAATCTGGGAGAAATAAAGTGACATTCTGTAGTCATTAGTTCTAAACAATCTTCCAACGTGCCTGTATCAATTTTGACACTCAACAACAATGTAGCAGAGGTCTAGTTGCTCTATACCTGGTGATGGTGGTGGTAATAATGATGGTGATGATAGTGATGATGGTGATGATGAAGATCATTACAGCTCTATGTGGTCAGACCTCATCTTCTGTCACTCAGAGCTATTACTTCAAGTATTGCCTGCCACATGGTAAGGAACCAATCAACAGTAGTTGACTGAACAAAAGAGGAATGAGTAACTCGAGGCAGAAACTATGAAATTATGTCAAACAAAGATGTGCTGTGTAGATCATAATTAAGGCTGTAGGTGCAGAGAGTGTGGAGAGTGAGAGACTATATAGAGTGAGAAGGGGGGAGGCCCTAAGCCTGAGCATGAAAAAACTTCAACCTTTACAAGCTTGCTTAAGGGACCTTAGTATGGTGGGCTCCGAGCTCCCTGTTCATTCTGAGTAGCACAAAGGTAGAGAAATCAAGTGAGGTTCAAAGAGAGTTCAAGGAACAAAGGCAAGACAGGACGTTGGGATAAAAAATGAGAATCAATATATCTAATGTTCTGCCAACTTCACCCCATTCCCATGCCCTGAAATTACATAATCTTTCTAGAATCAATGAAGCCCAAGTAGAAAGGAAGAAGACAACGGATGAGGAAAGGAACAAGGGGAGTTAGTACAACTTCTGAGGAAAGAAAAAACAAACCTTGGAAATAATTAGATGACGATTTCTGTCACTGAGCAAAATGCAATCTTGAAACAGAAACTGAGTTATTACAGGAAGAAAAAGGAAGTTACCTGTTTTGCGTAACAGAATGTGTGCCTTTGAATGTTACTCCCTCTTACATTTAATTGTTAGGCTATACTATTGTTAGGTGATACTAAGGCCCCAGGAGACAGGGCAGAGCGCCTGCCTTTAGGGCACAGGGGTGAATGGAAGAGAAGGTGGGGCAAGATGGAGAGATAACTAAATACCAGCTGAGTGTTCCTTTCACCGAATTTTACTTTTAAAGGCCTGAAGTCACAATCAGTGTCTCCTGTAGCCTGCTCAGCCGCCTTCTGACTCACGTGTACAGTGAGGGATGACCTCAGTCCTGTGAGTTGTCTTTACCCACTTAAGGTCCGTTAATGGCTCCAGTCCCCACTGCCAATTGGAACTCCGAAGCACCTACTCACTGCTTGCCCTGGTAGCACCTTTTCCTGGTCCTCTTTGCTTCTGTTTTCCTTTAGGTGGTCCTTTCCTTTTAATACTTAGCCTTACCCCTGGGTGCAGTCTTTATGCCCTGCCCGCTTCCGTAGTCCACAACTAGCAATCTCGCACCGCCAAACCTGGGCCTGGTTCCAGGAATCTCAGATCTTATTAAGGCTCTAGATGAAGCTTATCCAGAAACTGGGCTGGGCTGCTGAGAAGTATGAGCCTTACAGAGAAGTGAAGCCTATTGGAAAGGCCTGGAGTTTGGAGGCTGGCAGACTTCGGCCCAGATCTTGGTTCTACCTTTGGTGACCTGTGCACAGGATGTGGGTAAATTTTTTTACAGTAACCTATTAGCTCTCAAATTTCTTATTTACAAAACATATAAAATAATATCTATTTAATAAAATTAATGTAAGGATCGAAAACAGTATATTATATTTAAAGCACTAAAAAGAAGGGTCTGGATATAGCTGGCTCTCCCAGGTGGTAATGATGACTAGTTTTCGAAGTTGTTCTTGTAATAAATATGATGTCTCATTTTAAGAACTTCTCTTCCAATTAGTAGCATGAGTCTGGAATCAGTTGCGGTCCAAAGCTCCTCTCTCTCACTTACTAGTTTGTTACCATGGGCCAATTCTATAAATTCTCTGTGCTTTAGTTTCCTTCCCTATAAAATGAGGATAAATATGTATCCACTTCATCCACTTCATTGGGCATTTTGACGATTAAATGAGATAACACGTTTGAAGCAGTTAGTATATTTCCTGGAGTATATAGAGTGGCAGCTAATGTTAAGTATTGATATCAATAATATATAGAAAATGAATTACTGGGCTCTGGCCTAGTGGCTCATTTGGTTGGAGTGTCGTCCCGTACACCAAAAGGCCGTGGGTTCGAATCCCAGGCGGGGCGTTTATGAGAGGCAACTGATTGATGTTTCTCTCTCACATTGTTGTTTCCCTCTCTCGCTCTCTCCCTTCCTCTTGCTCTAAAATCAATAAACATATCCTTGGGTGAGGTTTTTTTTTTTTTTTTTTTTTTTTTTTAAGTGAATTACTTGTGCTGATGAAGGTAACAAATGCTAGCACAAACAGTCACACTCAGGTCTATCTGACTGCGAAACACACATTCTTTCTACTGTGCCTCAATTCTTAAATACAAAAATTAGGATAGATATCTAAGGGAAACATGAACAGGCATAATCTCTAGTATTTTGGTGAGAATTATATTTATAAGCTTTTGTTTAAGACATAGCCAATAAGTTAAATTCTGTGAGTTTAATATTTTCTGGGGCAATTACTATCAGAGAAAAACTTATTTTTATGAGTATTAACTATAATTCTAATCCTGCTATCTCACAAATATTTTGTTCACTCTTTGAGTAATAGCAAATTAATTCATAATTACTAAAGACAAGATCTCATACAACAAATACCTTACAACAGAGCAGCCTAAATTGTATTTTAAAAATTAGCTTATTATTTGTATACCACTTAACAATTTTCAAAGTATTCTCATATGTGTAGGTATGCGTGTGTGTATATATGTATGTGTAAGCCCTGGCTGGTTTAGCTCAGTGGATTGAGCGTCAGCCTGCGAGCTAAGTGTCGCTGGTTCGATCTTCCAGTCAGGGTACATCAGAGAAGGAAAACTCTGACTCCAAAAAACCTCCGCTGCCTTGCGGCATACCTCTTCAGGGGAAAGGCTAAGGGAGTAAACCCCGACAGAAAATCCGGAGCCGGAGTCCCTAAGGCGGTTTGACGTTGTAGTCAACACCGGCAACTCCTGCGGCGCACCTGAAGCCAAGCTGTATTGACTCCGTCTTTCCCTTGGACCCTTCAGCTGCGAAGAGAGGGGGGGTCTGCTGCATGGGCAACAGCAGACCCTCCATATTACCCTGCCCAGGCTCTGTAGCTTCAGCGTCATCACAAGATGTCGATTCAACACGGGAGGAGACAGATACCATGTCACTCCCGAGTCGGACTGCACAGCCATTCTCGGCGGTGCAGATAGACTCTTAAGAAGCTACACCATCGTCTCTCGAGACGGACGGCTGCCGACTCGACTCGATATATGTATGTGAGTGTATATGTGTGTGTTTGCATGCAAACTCTCATACAAGCATTGATAGCCCTCAGTTGAGGGGTTACTATTGTTTTTCTTGGTTTACAGGCAAGGCAGCTAGGACTTGGAAAGTCTTAGTGACCTAGTCACAGCTGCAGAATTAGGAAGTGATTGGTTCAGAACTCACACTAGATCTTGTGCTTAGTTTCCTGCACTAGATTGCCTTATATCCAAGCTGAGGGTGAAGACAAAACTAATTTTCATAGATCATTAGGATTTATCACAACAAAATGTATCCCATGTTCGGATTAAAAATAAAGTTCATAGTGAATTCTTTACTGCTACCGAGTCTATAGAATCGTAATTCTTTTCTTTTTACCATCAAAGAACAAATGTACGGGTCAAGTCCTCCTCAGGGCATCCGTTTTCTTTCTCACCCTCAGACGTGAGCTTTGTCTGTAATGATTGCTGTGGCAAACATCACATGCTCAGTCCCTTGGCTGTTTAGTCTGAATTTGGTCTCCTGGACTCTGACATGGAGTTAGCAGGTGTGTGGAAGGAGGAAGCATTGTGCATACACACAAAAGAAGTCCTCTGCTTATTTTCTCCCTCTGACTTCTACAGTGTGACATGAGTGTTCATGCTTTGGCTGGGGGGCTTGTTTTGATGGGTGATTTGGGAGTGTGAGTAGGTTTTCAAAGTGCTTTCTTTTTTCCTTTGTTCATCCATTTGTGTAAAGAAGAATCTTCCCCTGCATGAGAATTGAGTAATGTTGGCGTTTCACATATATATGTAGTAGGAAATCAGACCTCTCTGCTCTCTACCTTCATTATGTAGATTAATTTGGGGATTCTTTACACCTTCATGAATATTTAAGGGGCTTCTGTAAACCCTAGAATAATCTGATCATGGAGCTAGTCTGAGAGGAGTCAAGTAAAATTCATTCTCTTTCATTGAGGTCTAGAGGGAGAGTATCTGTGACCTAATTTTTCCTGAAAAGATGTAGTATAAATACAATTTCAGAATGTTCTCCTATGGAGTTCACAGAGCGGCTCCCCCAGAGAAAGTTATTGCTACACAGCAGTGAGGACCCCTGGAAAGTTTCCACATTTACATATCTGAGAGTTGGAGCGGGGCTTAATAGTGGCCTGAACCCTGGGAAGACTGCCTCCAGTCTGACCTCCTGGAGCCTTGAAGTCACCAGACTAGGGCAGAGCCTCCTGCTAGAGCTGGTGCACCATGCCCCTGGGGCCTGGTGAGCGTGCATGGCAGAGGCCGGTTCAGCGCTCGGCTTATTGTGATCTCCTACCCAAGTTTGCTTCTCTGTAAAATGGGGCACTGGGGCTCCCTCATGGTCACGCTGGGCCTTCGGAGGAGACCAGATATGTTAACATGCTTTGCAAGCAATAGCAAACCATAACCATTTCATTCACCTGTTAATTTTTATGAATATAGACATGAAAAGAAGCCCTCCAACATCTTGAAAGCTACTACTGTTGATTAAAGAATTGAATCCCAAACAGGAAAAAGTTTCCTCTGAGGCAATAAAGAGGAGCAGGGCCCTGGAAGCTCTTACCACAGGTGTCTAGATTTAGGTAAAGGGCTGAGTAAGGAAACTGCATGCCTTGAGCTTTAGACTCTGTGTGTGTGTGTGTGTGTGTGTGTGTGTGTGTGTGTGTGTGCGTAGAAAGAGAGAGACAGAGAAAGATACAAAAATGGGGAGAGGGGCTGTCTCCTGGTATGACAGTAGCCATGAGGCTAAAATGAATGCTTTTTGCCAGCTTCACATTTTTATGGTTAATTTCATGACTGGTTTCACATACAAATGTGAACTTTAGATATTCTGATACCTTGAGAGGTTAATAGAAACTATGGTACTATGAATACAGGGGGAAAAAAGAAATAAGAGGACTAAAAGTTCAATAGATTGATTTGGTGTGGAGAGAGGCTCTGAAGTCGCCAAGAAAAGACACTTGCTGATCAGAATCACATAGTGGCAGTGGTGGTGTTGATCATATGGGTGGTAAGGGCGGTGTGGCATTGACTGTGGTGATGGTGGTGGTAGAGGGTGACAATGGTAGTGATAGCGGTGACGGTGGTGGTGGTGGTGGTGATAATGGTGGGGTGATGGTGGTGGTGGTGGTGGTGGTGATAGTGATGATGGTAGTGAGAGCAGTGATTGTGGTGGTAATAGTGGTGGGGTGATGGTGGTAGTAGAGTGTTAGGGTGATATTGTTGGTGGTAGTGACAGTGATGATCGTGGGGATAGTGTTGATGTGGGTGGGAGTGTGAAAATCAAGCCAACAATAATAATGTGGACATTTTTTGCACACCACTATGGACAGGGCTGTGATAAGTGCTGTACATAAATCCTCTCATTTAGACCTAAAAACAGCCTTGTGAGGTAAAGGCTTTTATTCCCTCTATCCTACAGAAGAGGCAAGGGAGGCATGGACCCTTTAAGAGCTTTTCAAGGTTACAAAGCTATGTGTTGAACTAGGAATTTGAACCCAGGCCATTTGATACCAGAGCTTAACCATTTTGTAATTCTGCCCAAAAAAGACAGAAAAAATTAAGGCCCAAACACTGATAAGTTTGTCCCAGTGGAAAACTGGTTTATGTGGCAATGCCTAAAATGGGAGACCTAGAGAGTGTAATCCCCTAATGATGGTAGGGAGTTGCTTAAAGTACAGATGAGCATAATCTTAAGAGTAGAAAAAAGATGGGCCTAGAAATTAGAGAGGTAACTGTCTATCAGATTTGATTATTTTGTTAGAACATGGCAAGCTAAATTAAGCAGATGCCAGATACCTATGATTTACCTTCCTGTACTTGACTTGAACTTCAAGATAACCACTCAGTGTGAAAATAGATTTTTGTTTTCACCTTTTGTCAACCTACTAAGCTCGAGTTTTGCTGCATAATCACAGTGAAGAGGGTGACAGAGCGGATACAGTGTGGTTCCAAAATTTCAGATTTTTTGAGGAAACAGAGGCTGCTGAAAACGGGTTCAGGAGGGACAAAATGACAGGCACAACACCGCAGATTCTACAGAGATGAACTCCAAATGTTCCTAACCACTTCATTCCTCTTTCCTTGTCCTACAATCCTTCCTCCACAACACAGTCAGTGATTCTTGGCCATTCCATTGTGTGCAAGCCACAGTGCTCCCCATTGCCCTTTCCCCCCCTGCCAAGAATGCTTCTCCTCTCCATGGCTCACATGGCCAGATTCATCAGATTTCCAAAGCCCTATGTCTACAGAGACCCAAAGTCTCTATATTGGAATGTGTCTCCTGTTATTTTTTATCTTGTCATCTTACCTTCTACCTGTATAGCATTTTCCAACATATAGTTACATTTATGTTCATTGGCTTTGTTTGCTATTTATTTTCTTTCTTTCCCAAGTGAAAATTAGAAAGCATGAAGGCAAGAGTAACATTTTCCATCCATCAATGTGTACTTGGAGCCTTGTACAGAGTAGATGCTCAAAAAAAATTGTTGAGTGAGTTTTGAAAGTAATGGATTCATGCATGAGTGACTGAATGAATGCACTCCCTCTGAGTCCTACCATCATCCAGCTTTATCTGCACACAGGCTGACTGAAATGCCACTGCCCCATGCTGTGTAAGCACAGAGTCTGCACACCTGTGTCTTCAACCACACTGCCCCTTAGATGGCAGAGACCCAGAGACCGCAGATTCTGGAGCTCACTTCAAAAGCTCTAGAAACCACCCTCTGGCTCTTACTAACTAGCACACACCTTCCTACATGCTCCCCAAAGGGACGTCCAAGACTGCACCACTAAACCACACTGGTTCTTGTCCCTAATCACCTCTGTCAAGATCAAAATGAGAAGATCCATCTGTTCCATCCTTGACCTTTGCTCCTCTCTCTCCTATGTTTCTCTCATGCATCAGTGCCATTTAGAATATTTCCTCCATTAATTTTTCAAGATGTTATGACAGATCCCTTAACTTAGCCGACTGTTCGAGCTGTCTAAATCTGGATATGCACTGAGGACCCTGCTCTCCTTGCAACCTTACCTTTATCTTCTCTCAAGCTCCCAGCTGCTTCAGAGCCTGAGGATATGGACGTTTCCTTCCTGATTATCATGCCCCTTCCATACAATTACTCATCCACCTTCCTTTTAAAATTGCTGCTTTGAAAATCTCCCTCATTTGTCAATTACACCTATTCCTCTGCGTTGCCATCTTGCAAACCCTCTTATCACTTCCCTTATTCATCACACTTTGAAATCTGTGTAATTTATCCAACTCCCTAACTTCTCAGGTCCTTGCATGGTAACAATCAATAAATGACCCTTTTCTCTATTCCACCTCAAGGATCTACTCCTATAGGGATCAGAACTTTTGCAATAACCTGTATCCAATCTACTTTTTAAATTACTGACTTAAGCTTCTCTTCTAGTCTCTTGACACGGCATCTTACTATTTAACTTTTTTCAATAACTTTTGCTGAAAAAATTCTTCAAATTCACTGATATTTCAATATTATATTTGGATGTTGTATTGCAATCCCTCTGCTTTTTCACCAAAATCAACAACCTCTGTACATTTTCTCCTAAATTGTCTGGATTCTATGACCCTCTTTGTCAATTACTTACAGTCTCGCCAGTATCTCAAACTGCCATGTTTTTCTGTTTCCTTTGCATTTTTCTCATACCTTGAGCTTGGCAGGAATCCAAAACTTGGTATGATCCATGCTTGCACCTAAGCAGCCAATGGTGTCAAACAGTGGGGCAGATTGACCTCTGTACAGACATGTCATCAATAACTGCTAGCGAATCCCCATTAATGTTTGAAGTTTTTTGTTACTCTGTCCGACCTGTATTCCAATTCTCTCCCATTCTCAACTTCCTGCTATCTTATCCTTGTAATAACATGGGATAAAGTACTAACTAGATACCTCCCAATTTTTCTAAGTTTACCAACCACAGCTTATCCCACATCCTCAGTTCAGAGAAATGGCTGTCACGGTGCCAATAACCTCCTCAGGGACCTGACTAAAAGGTTTCTGCTGTGAGGGACAGGAAAAGAAAGGGGAGACGTCCCTTGGCTTATTCTCCTCCCTCAAGTGGAACATGATTGCTACCAAAATTTCTCATGAAGTTGATGGCTGTCTGTGATAATAAAATAAGTCTTCCAGTGACCCCTGGTTAACAGTGTTCAGCTGCAAGTCCTGCTGACCTGAGCTATATCGTTGGAGTGCCGAGATGAGCACTAAGATGAACACTAACATGATGTGGTGTATGTCCAGAGGATGAGACCACAGACTGTCCCGGAGACTCACAGGCCATAAGGGAGGGGAGTGGATGAGGTTCCGGTGCTGAGGCTTGCTGGGACTTCATCAGAATGGAGCAAAGGGTTGGCAGCATCTGCACATAGTGATGAGTAAGCTGGAAGAAACAATTAAGTTCTGGTTCTTAAGGGACTAACAGCAACTAGGGGAGACTCCACTAGCTGGGCCTGTTGGGGTCTGCACCTGACCTCCCTGAGTCTGTAGATGATAAACTGAACGAGGAATTAAGACCCACAACTGAGAGTGCTACCAACACCCTTCTGGCAGAGACTTTTTTTCACCTTTTTTTTCCAGCTTTTGGAAACGTAGCTAACATCTAACATTGTGTAAGTTTAAGATGTACAATGTATTGATTTGGTACTTTCATATGGCAAAATGCTTCCCACTAGACCATTAGCTAATACCTCCAATCAGGTCACATAATTACATTTCTTCATTGTGGCGAGAACCCTTCATGTCTAATTCCTAACAACTTTTAGGTATAAATACAGTCTTAACTATGATTACCATGTTGTACATTATATCCCTAGGACTTGGTAATCTTATAACTGGAAGTTTGACCCTTTTGAGCAATATTCCCCATCCACCCCCCACCACCACCACCTCCAAGCCCCATTGTTGTACTCTCTGATGGTATAAGTTTGGCCTTTCTCATTCCACATGTAAGTAATATCATACAGTTCTTGTTTTTCTCTGACTTATTTCATGTAGCATAATAGCTTCAGGGTCCCTTCTTGCTGTTACAAATGACAGAATTTCCTTCTTTTCTCAAGGCTACAAAATATCTACCTATCTATCTATCTGAACACATCTTTATCCATTCATCTGTTGATAAACACTTAGGTTGTTTCCGTATTTTTGTTATTGTGAATAATGCTGCAATGAACATGGGAGTGCAGATATCTCTTTGAGATTCTGTTTTCCCTTTGAATATTTACCTCAAAGTATAATTGGTGGATCATATGGTAGCTCTATTTTTAATTTCTGAGGAACCTTGATACTGTTTTCATAGTGGCTGCACCAATTTCTATTCCCATAAACAGTACACAGGGGCTCCCTCTCCTCCACAACCTCACCAACACTCATTATCCCTGGTTGTTTTTATGATGACCATTCTAACAGATATGAGGTCATATTTCATTATGGTTTTGATTTTGATTTCCCTGGGTTAATGATGCCAAGCACCTTTTCAGATATGTTTTGGTCATTTGTATATCATTTTAAGAAAAATGTCTATTTAGTTCCTCTACCAGTTTTTAATAAGCTTACTTGTTGTGCTATTTATATATTTTGGATATTAGCTCCTTATCAGAAATGTAGTTTGCAAATATTTTCTCTTATTCCATAGGTTGTCCTTTCATTTTGTTGATTTTTTTCTCTTGCTGTGCACAACCTTTTCAGCTTGTTGTAGTCCCACTTACTAACTTTGCCTTTTTTGCTTGTATGTTTGATGCCATATCCAAAAAGGCATTGTGAAAACCAATGGCAAGGTTTTTTCCTATGTTTTCTTCCAAGAGTTTTAGAGTTTTAGTTTTCATGATTTAGTCTTTGATCCATATTGACATCTTTTTTTTGTGACTGATAAAAGTTATGGGTCTAATTTCATTATTTGGCATCTAGTCATTAAGTTTTCCCAGCACCATTTACTGAAGAAACTGTCCTTTCTTCACTGAGTATTTTGTCACCCTTATCAGATATTAGTTGACTGTATATGTGAGAATTTATTTCTGGGCTCTTGATTCTGTTCTATGGGTCTAGATGTCTATTTTTATGTTGGCATGATACTGTTTTAATTACTATAGCTTTACAGTATAGTTTGAAACCAGGAAATGTGATGCCTCAGCTTTTTGTTCTTCTTTCTCACAACTGTTCTGGTCTTTTGTGATTCCATACAGACTTTAGTATTTTCTTTGTATATTCCTGTGAAGGATGAAATGGCGATTGTGATAGAGCGTGCATTGAATCTATGTATGGCTTTGGGTAGCACGAACATTTAAAAAATATTAACTCTTTCAATCCATAAACATGGCCTATGTTTCCATTTGTTTTTGTCTTTTTCAATTTCTTGTGTTAAAGTCTGTGGTTTTCAGTGTGCAGAACTTTCAACTCTCTGGTTAAATTTATTTCCAAGTATCTTATTGCTTTTTGATGTTGACTCTTTATTATTATTTTTAGATGTTTTCTTGTTAGTGTATAGAAACACTACTGATTTCTGTATGTTAATTTCATATTCTGCAACTTTACTGAAAGACTTATTAGTTCCAATAAGTTTTGGATGACCTCTTTATAATTTTTATTTATGAGATCACATCTTCTGCAAACAAAGACAATTTCCACTTTTTCTTTCTGATTCGGATGCCTTTTATTTCTCTTCCTTGCCAATTGCTCTGGCTAAGACTTCCAGTAATTATGTTGAATTAGACTGGTGAAAATAGGCATATAATTTTGCCTCTGCTCTTAAAGAAAGAACTTTTAACCCTTCATCACTGTTGAATATGTGTGTGTATATATATATATATATATATATATATATATATATACTCTCTCTTTCTCTCTCTCTCTCTCTCTCTCTCTCTCTCTCTCTCTCTCTCTCTATATATATATATATATATATATATATACATATAAGCTCTGGGCTTGTCATATGGGCTTTATTATGCTGAGGTATGTTCCTTCTATATCCAATTTATTGAGCAATTTTTATCATGAAAGAATGTTGTATTTTTTTTTCAAATACTTTCTCTGCATCTCTTTGTGATGATGATATGTTTTTTATCTTTCATTCTAATAACATTTATCAATTTGTGTATGGTGAACCATCCTTGCAGCTCAGAAATAAATCCCACATGATTGAAATATATAATCCCTTCAATGTACTGTTGAGTTTTGTTTGCTAGTATTTTATTGAAATTTTTTGCATTTATATTCATTAGGAATATTGATCTGTAGTCTTATTTTCTTGTAATGGCTTTGGTATCAGGGCAACACTAGCCTCATAAAATGAGTTTAGGAGTTCTCGCCTCCTAAATTTTTCTAAGAGTTTGTGAAGGATTGGTATTAATAT